>NC_058521.1:517898175-519254675 GCF_904849725.1 Hordeum vulgare subsp. vulgare
AGATTTTTAGCAGGAGGCGATGTCGTAAACTTACTCATAACTTAAGGTGAATCAAGTGCAGAGCTAGATGGCAGTTCCTTACATGTCCTCGTAGTGGAAGGCAAGACTTTAGTTCTTGGATCTATCAGATTCCTCATAGTGACCAGCAGACGTCAACCCCAAGTGACTCAGAGAATATAGTTGTGCCTCCCCGGCAACGGCACCAGAAAATAGTCTTGATAACCCACAAGTGTAGGGGATCGCAACAGTTTTCGAGGTTAGAGTATTCAACCCAAATTTATTGATTCAACACAAGGGGAAGCGAAAGAATATTCTCAAGTATTAGCAGCTGAGTTTTTCAATTTCAACCACACCTGAAAGATTAGTGTCTGCAAGCAAAGTATCAGTAGCAAAGTGGTATGATAGCAACGGTGCCACAAAAAGATTTGTTGATGGCAGATTATTCCTAACTTGTTGTGTCAATGGCGCCAGTAAATAGCACGTGGACGGGGGACTATTCTTCCCCGGCAACGGCTCCAGAAAAATCTTGCAACAGGTAACAGCAAAGTAGCAAGTAACATCAGTAGCAGCAAAGAACAGCAGTAGTAACAGCAGTAGCGGTAGAGTAACAACAGCAGTATCAGCAAAGTAACGTAGCAAGGACCAGTAGTAAAAGACTCGTAGGCATTGGATCGGTGATGGATGAGTATGCCGGATGTGATTCATCATGTAACAGCTATAACACGGAGAGATAAGTAACTAGCTCCCGTTCGTCAATCTAATGTAGGCATGTATTCCGTATGTAGTCATACGTGCTTAGGGAAAAGAACTTGCATGACATCTATTGTCCATCCCTCCCGTGGCAGCGGGGTCCTAATGGAAACTACGGGATATTAAGGTTCTCCTTTTAATAAAGAACCGGACCAACACATTAACACTTGGTGAATACATTAACCCCTCATACTATGGTCATCTCCGGGAGTGGTTCCGGCTATTGTCACTCCGGGGTTGCCGGGTCATAACACATAGTAGGTGACTACAACTTGCAAGATAGGATCTAAAACACACATATATTGGCGACAACATAATAGGTTCAGATCTGAAATCATGGCACTCGGGTCCTAGTGACAAGCATTAAGCATGGCAAAGTAGTAGCAACATCAATCTTAGAACATAGTGGATACTAGGGATCAAAACTAACTCGATTACATGATAGATCTCATCCAACTCATCACCGTCCAGCAAGCCTACGATGAGATTACTCACGAACGGTGAAGAGCATCATGGAATTGTCGATGGAGGAAGGTTGATGATGACGATGGCGACGATTTCCCCTCTCCGGAGCCCAAAACGGACTCCAGATCTGCCCTCCAGATGAAGAACAGGAGGTGGCGGCGCCTCCGTATCGTAAAACACGATGAATCCTTCTCTCTGATTTTTTTCCGGGCAAAACGGATTATATAGAGCTGAGTTTGGAGGCGGTGGCACCACGTGGGCCCCACAAGCCCTCACGGCGCGGTGAGGGGGGGTTGTCGCGGCCCCTGGGCTTGTGGCCCACTAGCACACCCCCTCCGGTGGATCTTTGCGCAGGTATTTTTCATTAATTCCAGAAAATTCTCCGTAAATTTTCAGGTCATTCCAAGAACTTTTATTTCTGCACAAAAACAACACCATGGAAATTCTGCTGAAAACATCATTAGTCCGGGTTAGTTCCATTCAAATCATGCAAATTAGAGTCCAAAACAAGGGCAAAAGAGTTCGAAAAAGTAGATCGGATGGGGACGTATCAATCACCGGAAGAAGCATCGCCACCGTACTGGTGCTGATGTACTTGATATGGTCAGGGATTTAAAAGTAATCTTTGGAAAGGGTCCTCGCGGACAATCTGTTCCTAATGACGCTGACGGACGCACACCCATGTGGAAGAATAATTTAATATTTTGGGACGTACCTTATTGGAAAGACCTAGAGGTCCCCTCTGCAATTGACGGGATGCACGTGACGAAGAATCTTTGCGTGAACCTACTAGGCTTCTTGGGCGTGTATGGGAAGACAAAAGATACACCGGAGGCATGGGAGGACCAGCAACATATGCACGGAAAAGACGACATACATCAGCGTCGTGCCAGCTACGCTCTTACCAAAGAAGAGAAGGAAATCTTCTTTGAATGCTTGGTCAGTATGAAGGTCCCGTCTAGCTTCTCGTCGAATATAAAGGGAATAATAAATATGGCAAAGAAAAAGTTCCAGAACCTAAAGTCTCATGACTGCCACGTGATTATGACGCAACTTCTTCCGGTTGCATTGAGGGGCCTTCTACCAGAAAACGTTCGATTAGCCATTGTGAAGCTATGTGCATTCCTCAATGTAATCTCTCACAAGGTTATCGATCCAGAAATCATACCAAGGTTAGAGAATGATTTGGTGCAATGTCTTATTAGATTCGAATTGGTGTTTCCACCGTCCTTCTTCAATATCATGATGCACGTCCTAGTTCACCTACCCGAAGAGATTGCCATTCTGGGGCGTGTATTTCTACACAATATGTTCCCCTTTTAGAGGTTCATGGGAGTCTTAAAGAAATATGTTCATAACCGTGCTAGGCTAGAAGGAAGCATCTCCAAGGGCCATGAAAATGAGGAGGTCATTGAGTTTTGTGTTGACTTTATTCCTGACCTTAAGCCAATTGGTGTTCCTGAATCACGGCATGATGGCAGACTAGGTGGAAAAGTCAGACTAGGACCAAAAGCAATAATATGTATGTACGGGCATTCTGTCACTCAAGCACACTACACAGTTCTACAAAATTCCTCCTTGGTGGCTCCGTATATCGAGTAACACAAGAATATTCTATGCTCCAAACATCCGAAGCAGACTAACGACAAGATTACACGTGAAAAAACGTGGACTTTCGTCAGTTAATTGCAGACACGTCTCATGCATGACGACGCTGTTGAAGATGAGTTGTACTTTCCATCCAAGTTACCATCTTCGAATGTATTGACTTTCAAAGGGTATGAGATAAATGGGAATACATTTTACACGACCGCCCAAGATAAGAAGAGCACCAACCAAAACAGTGGTGTCCACTTTGATGCAACAAACACCAATGGGCCAAATGACACATATTATAGTTACATAGAGGAGATATGGGAACTTGACTATGAACGTGATTTGAATGTCCCTTTGTTTCGGAGCTCGTATAAGAAAGTGATGGCAGTTTAAGTGGCAGGGTAGTTTTTCTCTCTCAAGTGGAAGTACCACTGGGAGTAGAGCAATACTACCGCTTAGGCGGTACGACCGCTCCCTACTTCTGTCCCTTCTTCCGCTTAACTTTCCTGATTTTTCTATTATGTTTAGCAATTGTTTTGGAGTGGAAGTTAGTAGCGGAAGTACAACCCTGAGTGGTACTTCTGCGATGTTTCTTCTCTATCTCTGCTGAGCGATAGCACCACTCCAGCGGAACTTCCGCTCCTCTTTTCCTTACTGTTGGCTACCCGACCCTGTACTTCCGTGCAAGTAGAAGTACCGCTCCCCCGAGCGGTACTACCGCTCCTGCACGACTTATGGGCAGAAAACGGTCAGGTTTTCTACCTCTATATAAGGGGTCTTCTTCCCCAATAGTTTTCTATCCGTTGAGCTTGTGTTTGCCCCCATTGTTGACCTTCTTCAAGCTAGCTAACTCTCAATCCCTCCAATGATTCTTGCTAGTTCTTGAGGGAAAAGAGAGAGGAGATCTAGATCCACATTTCCACCAATCACTTTCTCCTCTATGTGAGGGGAACCCCTTGGATCTAGATCTTGGAGTTCTTCGTGTTCTTCTTTGTTCTTCCTCTATTTTCTTCTATAGCATTAGTTGTTGTGGAGGGATTTGGGAGTGAAGGACTTGGGCACTCCGTGTGCCCTTGCCATTGCATTTTGTGCATAGGTTTGAGTTCTCCAAGGTGATAGTGGAAGTGAAGTTTGAGAAGCTTTCCTACTCTTAGATACTTGGTACCCTAGAAATTATTCTTTGTGGATGCTTTGGCGTCCTAGAAGCTTGGTGGTGCCTCGGAGCGCAATCATTGTGGTGTAAAGCTCCGGACAAGCGTCACGGTCTCCAATTAAGTTGTGGAGATTGCCACGAGCATTTGAGGTCATCACGGAGCCACAATCCATTGTGGTGAAGCTTAGTGGTGTCGTTGGGAGCCTCCAATTAAGTTGTGGAGATTGCCCCAACCTTGTTTGTGCGGGTTCGGTGACCTCCCTCAAGGGTCCCTTAGTGGAATCACGACATCTTGCATTGTGCGAGGGCACGAGGAGATTATAGTGGCCTTACTGGCATCCTGGGGAGCATTCTGCCTCCACATCGCTCGAAATGGAGATTAGCATCCGCAAGGGTGTGAACTTGGGGATACATCATCGTCTTTGCATGCCTCGGTTATCTCTTAACCGAGCCATTTACCTATGCACTTTGCTTTGTGATAGCCATATTGTTTCTTGTTATATATCTTGCTATCACTTAGTTGTTTATCTTGCTTAGCATAAGGTTTTAGTGAACATAGGTGAGCCTAGTTGTTTTAGGTTTTGTCCTTGACAAATTAAACGTTAGTTTTATTTCGCATTTGTTCAAGCCTAAACCGTAATTATTTTAAAGCACCTATTCAACCCCCCACCCTAGGCGACATCCACGTCTTTTTACCAAGCCATACCCACGTTCAACAACCTAGCCTTTCTAGGTTTTTTTTTCGGGCCCACTACCCCGAGCTACCGAACTGGGCTTCTCCAGCCAGCCCACAGGACGCCCAACACGCTTCTTAGCTCCCAACTGGGCTGTGGCACTGGCAGAAGCTACCTCAGCTCGAGAACGCTTTTCCATCGTTAGCTGAAGTGAGGAGTTACATACAGAAGCTAGATATGGAAAGTTTTCAGAAGTTTTTGAACATCAGAAGAGGCCCTAAATATGAATGGTATAAAAGTTAGTCCTATGTAGTGTGTTTGTGACAAATTGAGCATACATGCCAATTTTTTCATTTGTGATCGTGAGTATACATGTTATAAATCGTTGTTATCGATGATTCCAAGTGAATAGGCAAACTGACTCCTGATGAAAAGGGAAGTGAGACCTTACGTGACTCACAGTTATATGAAGAGAACGTGAAGCATCAAATTTATACAAATAGTTAGACAGATGCACATAAGTCGAAGGTAAACAGAATCCACATGATACGTGATTAATCATAGTAAAACACACAATAAGAAGGAACCAAACATTGAATTAATCAGAGCAAACTGAATGATTGTGTAATACTACAGTAGAGGCCTATAATTACTTCGTTATTATCTCTATACTATGATTGGGATGTTCCGGCAAAACATGGTTTATTCGTTTGTGCTGGAATCAAACATGTACACATTGTAGTCTAGGTATTATTTTATATTATGTCCATATTAATATGAGCTCACACAACATTGATGGCCAACAAACTTCTCTGCCCCTTGGATTAGGATCCCACATATGACTGATTGTGAAGAGTTTTTTCCCTAATTTTGAATCGAGCTAATTTTTGTCATTGCAGAACTTCAGTCACTCACAGGAAGACACTTAATTTATACTCCCTCCGTCCCAAAATTCTTGCCTTAAATATATCTAGAAACGGATGTATCTAAATACTAAAACGTGACTAGATACATTCATATCTAGACAAATTTAAGACAAAATTTTTGGGACAGAGGGAGTATTTTGTTTTCATTTAAAATATGGTTTGTCAATTCTAGCTTATAAGTCTTTCATATGGAATTGAGAGTCCATTGCCAGCCTTTAATTTCATTGACACTGCTACCTTCCAATACAAAGTCTTCAGGGAATAACAATGTGAACAAAACTAATTGCAACCTTACTATACAAAATTGCACAGATGTGAGATGCTCCCTCGCTTCATCCTTACTGGTTACAACGCTAAGCCAATTATTCACTTTGGTTTCGATGAAAGGAGTCCGGCAAATCCATGCATAGATACAGACCCACCATGCATTCTGTTATGCTATTTATATGTAATGGATATTTTAAAACTATACAATAATCAAGTACAATAAATCATATTATTATTTTCAGTTCCGGTGACCATTTTATTACCAATGTTCATATTCTACAAAAGAAAAAAAACTTTATCACTTAAAAATAATGCAACTATTTCACGCGGCAACGAGTGGGATATCATCTAGTTCAATAAAAGATGGAACAAACAACGCGCGTAGCACCTCCATGTTCCAGGTCTGCACTTCATTAGTCCATGGGGATTGCTTGTTGTGCAGTGCTTCAGATCTGTTTGGATTAGGAGGTGTGGTGGAGCTCCGGACGAAAGCCCAGCCCCGACTTTTGGTCGTGCCGGCAACTGGTATGCCATGGCGTCGTTCCCCTTCTTCAAGCTTGTCTTGGAGATTCATTGCACGACTCTCCAGGAGAAATCTCTAGTTTCGTATGGTCGAAGCGGGCGATGTTGGCAGCTACATCGTATCCTTTTTTGAGGCATCGCCTTGGAAAGTCGGCATACTGCAGTTTGCACGGATCTCTTTGTCGTCGGGGACAGTGGACGTCAGGGCGACGACTCCGGGTAGTTTCTGTTTGTGCATCGTGATGATGATCTCTGAACAATGTGAGTGGCAGCTCTATGAGGTGGGGATCTATCTCGACATTGACTGAGTGGCATCTTTGTCCCGCCTGGGCGGTAGGGGATGTCGACTCGATCGATGCGCCCCAGAGGGGGTGGTCTGACTTTACACCGGGGCAACGACTCCGGATGTGGTGCGACGTTCGTGGTCTGCGAGCGGTTGCCCTGAGCAGCGTGGGCTGTGGGGCAGCTAGGTTGTGTGGCGTTTCTGCTCGAGGGGAGTGGTGGTATGTCGGGGCGGCGGCTCCAGAAGACGGTGCCAGTTGTTTGCGCTGGGCGCGACGGAGCGGTGGATGTCGGAGCGGCGGCCCCGCGAGTATCACTATGGCATCCAGGCTTCTATGACAACGATGATGGTGGGAGCGAGGTCGGCGACGCGACAATGGTTGCGGTAGTCGGCTCTTCTCCGGCGTGTCCACGGTATTGCCTCGAATTGTTTGTTGTTGTGGAGTCGGAGCTGCGGCGGCGGAGCCTTGTGGTGTACGATGACTGGCTGCAGGTAGCCCGTTCGGCGATCTTTCGTGGCGCCAGTCGTGCCTGGTTTTGTTCTTTTGAGTGCTTTATCAAAGTCGGAGCTGCGTTGTATGGTCGTAGGTTGACATCTCGTCGTTTAATGTGGGCTTTGTCGTGAGTGTTTCAATCTATGAAAGTGGGCTTGGCCCTTATTGTTCTGTTTTTTGTCAGATTTTTCGTAATTAACTGAACAATTCTTTTCTGCTTAATTAATATTAATAAATGAGGAAATCTTGCCTTCGAATTTTTTTTGCTTGCATGTCAACACGATTCAACATAACCCCACAGCAAAAACGATATGGAAAAAGTCTCCTTTTTATCTTGAAGTTAAAAATGCACGCACATACATACCCTGAATTCCATGTCTCTCCAATACCTTAACCAGCCAGAAAGAAAGAAAAACGACGTCAGCTAGCACCAGCCCTGCACCGGCCACCGGTCGTCTGGGTCCGGCCGCCATGACAATCGCCTCCTCTCATTCCTTGACGCCGGTGCCGGTGCCGGTGCTGACGCCGATTCTTGGCCTTCGCCCCTCCACCTCGAGACGACGCGGGTGAGTACCCCCCCGAGAATCCTGGCCGCTTGCGGCAGGCACGCCCACGACCACGCCCCATAGTCGACGCTGTCGTCGTCGTCGGCGAAAGTCGCGTCACACGTGGTCGAGAGGCGCTGGTACCCGGGGAGCATGGCCATCTCCATCTCTCCCGCGCTTCCGCCGGACTCGGCAGCCAACACATACGGCGACGACGTCAACCCCGTTGTGATGTCCCGGCGGAGGGGCGCGCTCTCCTCCTCAGCGTGCATCATCATCACCATGATGAACCGGGCTAAACAATGGATGATATTTCATCTGTTCTTAACAGCACAATCGATGACCTTCTGTCTTACATAGTACTCGGCGTGGCAACTGAGGACACGTTTGTCTGCATGTATGTACGCAACAAAGCAGCTGCCTCGTATTTGACGCCTCGTGTTACGTACATACATGCTTAGTAGTAGCAAGTTTGCAACGCGAGGGACGTTTGAATTGGCAGAACGATGGACATCAGCAGTGCAAGATCGACGAGTGCTTCTATATAACAGGCAGAAGGACGTACGAACACATGATCCAACAGACAGCAGAGTAATCTCCAGGCGCATCACATCTTGAGAGAAGCAGAGTTGCTGTGTCCTGGCTCCGTGACATGCCGGAATGCTGCCGTTCGTAGTCAGAGCAGGCCGGAGATCAGCCGCCGCTTCATACCCCTGGAGGTGGACTGGTAGGAACGGGCCAGGAGTCCCGCACCGATGCCGACGCCGAGGAAGATGCCTAGGCTGATCCCGACGCCTACTCTGACGCCGGCGGTGAACCACGAGAGCTCGCTCTCCTCGCCGTCCAGGCCCGCCGATCCCGTGTACAAGCTGCCGTAGTCGACGTCGTCCATGCCCGGTTCCGGCTTGTAGCACCTGTACTCCGATTCCTGCGTGCAATAGGAAGCTCAGGCGTTTCAGCAACAGCAATGCAATCAACCAACCCAGGATGAAACGAAACTAAATCCGTGGCGCGTTACGTACCTGTGGATCATGCTTCTGGTCAGGCGGCGTCTCTTTGCCGTCGTCGTCGGCGAGCTCGCCGCACTCGGGGATGGGCTCCATGAAAGGCGCCTTGACCTGACGCGTCCTCCTGATCCGGAGCTTCATCGCCTTGGTGAACACGATCGGGTTGCCCCGGAACAGGCTCGCCACGTACACCTCCACCATCGGCGACTTGGCCTCCTCCCCGCCGCCCTTGAGGAACCCGGAGCACCGCGGCATGGCGACCTGGCACTTCATGACCCATCCCTTCTTCTCCTCCGCCACGTCGCACATCTCCATGATCCCCACGAGGAGCCTCTCCCCGCTGCCGACGCGGACCTCGAAGCGCACGCTCCCGGCCATCCTCACGGTCGCCGTGCTGACGAAGGAGGCCTCGCGGGACGCCGCGTCCACGCGGTCCCTGCGAAGGAGGCACGAAACGTGGCCGTTGTGGTCGGTGCTTGGCCTGTCGCCGTTCACTTCCAGGACAGTGTCGGAGGTGAGCGGGGCGTGGGTGATGGTCAGGGAGTCCAGCATGGTCTCGTCCAGCTCGCACCTGCTCAGCCGCAGGTAGAAGACTCTCAGGCTAAGCCACGACGATGGCTCCGGCGTGGGCTTGGGAACCTCGGATTCTGGAATTTCGCCCATCTCTTGGAGAATTTGCGCGTAAGTTGCTCAAATTTGAGGTCGGCGTTATACGGAGGATTTTGAGCAGTAGGGATGTGGGCGTTTCAGAGTGTTCCGTTCTGCAAGACTGCAAGAACACAGTTAGCTTTACAGGCAGTACTGGTAAAAAACTGCACCATGGAAACTTTGCATTTGGGTAGTTCTGTTCTTAATATGGTTGGTGCATCTCAAAACTGATAATTCAGTGCAAGGGATGAAGGGGATATTGGATGAATGAACATCTATCATAACATTGAGAGGTAAACATACAAGAACTCCTCAAACGCATTCAAAAAAAAAAAAAATCTCAAACGGAACACATGAAACTTCACTGAATTTAACCCAGACTCTCAGAGGGTGTGCTCTACAGGTTTTTTTGAATTCCCCTTTTCCATAACAAACTAAGGCTAAACTACTGTTGAGCATTAGTGAAGATCTTTTGATAAAAAAGGAAGACAAGAATATAGAACAACAAAGAAGACGAGTTCAGTCAAATTTTCCTACTCCATTCAGTATTCGAATCGGCGCCTCTATGCGTCAAAAATTACTCAAGCGCATAAATAGAATCATAAAGCTCCACTATCATGCAGGAGGACCAGCTTATGGAGAATCAAAGAACAAGAAATTGATTTGAGGTTCGAACTCAACTATCGCAACCAGATTGGTCATGCTAAGATGATGAAACCTCTGTATTTCCAAGAACACCATCGAAGAACTCATAGTGGACTTGCTTGGAGAGGATAGGAATAGGATCACTCACCAGACTCAGCTCCTGGTATCCAGTTGTCTCTCCCGTCCGGACGTCCAGTTCCAACTGCACTGTGCTAGTAGGATATATATGAACATGGAGAAAGAAGTCTCCTCTCTCTCTATTATACGAATTCGTTTTCGGATGGAGCTGAGGCCCCCGTAAATCCCTCCAACTGACACCTCACACAATGGGCACCAACGTCCAAAAGCCACCTCTTCATGCATGACTGCATAATTCCGTTCGGCGACGTATGAAAAAACGAATAAATAAATAAATAAATGGAAAATGAACTTTTATTCCCATTATTGCATTCGTTTTGCATACGTTGCTCTTCAGTAACGCTGTGGATAAATGCCCTCGTGTAACTGACTGTGCCAATTTAATGTGGGTTCATTTCTCGTTGACGTATGTTCATTATGTTCAAATGTGTATTTCGTTTGAAATAATGCATCCAGTTACTCTGGCTAATAACATGACAAAGGAATGATTTACCCTCCCTATTGAGTGCTTGGTACATGTGAATTTGGTGGTGGTGTCGTTTGATGTGGCACACAAAAAAAAGATGTGGACTTCCAGCATGTAGAAAGAGAGATGAATTTGGGCGGCCAGAAACAAGAGCATGTATGGCCGCGCAGTTGGCCACATCGTGTTCAAGATCTCAAACTAGGCAATGGTGACCATACGAGTCAAAATCAACTATCTATAGCCACATATATTTTGCCCTGACACTTGTATATAAATTATACTCCATTGTCTCTATCCATTCGAATTACATGGGGTGCTTGGCTTTTCACATTCCCCGGTGTAGGATTCTAACTATGCCTTTCTTACTTACAATATATCAACAAACTGATTGGTAGAAGTCTCACGCACCCGCCTCCTCCCGCGATATAGGCGTCACCGCTGGTCCACCTTGTCTCCGGTGGCCTTAGGGCCATGGCTACGCGGTGGATCCCGGCCCTTGCCGGCGGGAGGGCCCCATTTTTAGACGTTCCTTTTAGTTTTGTTAGGATTTATGTCGTGCTTAGGAAGACGGGACGGTAACGGTTATTTGAAAATGGAATAAGATTCTTCCCGCCCAGCCCCTGTCCCGGTGATGTGTCTAGCATCATCGGTGGACATGTGGAGGCGTGTCTTTGGTAGATCTGTCCTTGGTGGATTTGCTCGGATCTGGTCATAGTTCATCTAAGTTAATTATACTCCATTGTCTCTAACCATTCCAATTACATGGGGTGCTTGGTTTTTCACATTCTTCGGTGTAGGATTATAACTATGATGTTTCTTACTTACAATATATCAACAAAGTGATTGGTAGAAGCCTCACGCAGCCGCCTCCTCCCCAGATATAGGCATCACCGCCGGTCCGCCTCGTCTCCGGTGGCCTTAGGGACATGATGACGCGGTGGATCCCGGCCCTTGCCGGCGGGAGGGCCCCATTTTTAGACGTTCCTTCTAGTTTTGTTAGGATTTATGTCGTGCTTAGGAAGACGAGATGGTGGAGGCTCATGGAAAATGGAATATGATTCTTCCCGCCTAGTCCCGTCCCGGTGATGTGTCTAGCATCATCGGTGGACGTGTGGAGGCGTGTCTCCGGCGGATCTGTCCTTGGTTGATTTGCACACATCTGGTCATAGTTCATCTAAGTTCGTGTGTCTTCATGTTGGATCATGCTGATCTATGCTACTCTTCAACGGCGGTGGTTGTTGTTCTGGTGCGTTGGTTATATGGGGCCTTAGCATGATGACTTTTTGATTGTATACTACAACAAGTTTTGTCCGGCTCCCGCGAGGGAGGGACGATGACGACGGCGCGCCTTTGGCTCACTTCAACGCTTGTAGTTATCGCTAGGTGGTCTACGAATCTAGATGTGATTTTCAATATTTTTTATGTTTATTGTATTGGCATCATTAAAAATGAATAGACCAGAGGTTTTTCCCAAAAATATAAAAATATATCAACAAAGTTTGTAAGATCATAATCAGAACAAAGTTCATACGATATAACATAAAAATAATAAGCATTACCCCTTCGGGTAAAGTTATTGGAAAATGCAACCACATTATTTTATTCGTAGCCGATATGTAAAATTATGGTTGGACTATGCATTACCCCTTCGGGTAAAGTTATTGGATTGTGACCATGAGATCACGAGATCGAATCCTGAAAACACCCCCTTGCAGAAATGTAAAGAAATGATGTGTACAGGAGACCCATAGTGACCGGACTCCGGGCTGCCATCTTTTATGCATTACCTCTACAAGAAAAGAAGGAACCTAACGCAAGGCAATGTGCTACTGGCCAGAACTACTAAGAGCATGTCTAGTAGAGCCCTTAAACCCTAAAAAAACAAAAATAATCGTTTTTTTACGGGTTGGATGAAAAAAAACACATAGACTAGAACCCCTAAACCCTTAATTTTTTTGAAGGATCGGACCTGTAAACCCTCTCCCAGCCTATAGAAGTGAGGATTGGAGGGCAAAATCTACCCCAACCCTCACTTTGATCCGGTCACGTGCGGGAGGGAAATATCCCGCCCCAACCTCCTCCCGCGCCTCCCCCGAGCCGCCGCCGGACGCATCTCGTGCCGTCGCCGCCGGCCCGAGCTCCTCCACCGCCGCCCCGCCCCCGAGCTCCTCCACCGCCGCCGACCCGAGCTCCTCCACCGCCGCCGCCCGAGCTCCTCCACCGCCGTCGGCCCTAGCTCCTCCACCGCCGCCCCGAGCTCCTCCACCACCGACGGCTCCGAGCTCCTCGCCCCGAGCTCTGGCACCGCCGCCCCCGATCTCCTCCACTACCCCGAGCTCCGTCCACACCTCCGGCCTCCTCCACTGCGGGCTGTCGAAGGTGAGCTCCCCTGCTCCGGATCCCTCTGTCTCCTCCACCGCCGGCCTCCTCCACAGCGAGCTTCGGCCAGCCCTGTTTCCTGTATTTTTTTTACAAAGCAACACTATATTTTTTTACAGAGCAACACTAGATGGATGCGTTGTCCGATGATTCCGGTTGGTCGTCATCGGACAATTCGGAGATTGAGGACTTGCTTCAAGACGATGACATCGAGATGATGGGCCTCCTCCTCGACGTGAAAGAATTTGAAGACCGCGTGAAGCTGATGGATCACAGGAGAGGGTCGAAGATGGGGCGAGTCACCATCTACCGGAACCGCTGTATCGGACACGAACATTTGATGCGAGACTACTTCGCGGAGGTACCAACATACCCACCTCGCCTCTTCCGGAGAAGGTACCGAATGCATCGTAGTTTGTTTGTGAAAATTGTCACCGATTGTGAGGCCGCCTCAGATAACTTCAAGCGTCGTAGATCCGCCGCCGGTATCATGGGGTTTAGTGCATACCAAAAGATATCGGCTGCAATGCGGGTGCTAGCCTATGGCATACTCGCGGACTATACGGACGAGTATCTTCGCATTGGACAAGATACAACGACGGCGTCCGTTCGTAGGTTTGCAAAATTGGTCATCCGGTTGTATGGTGATGAGTATCTTCGGGCACCCAACGAGGAAGATACAAAGAGATTGATGGAGATGAATGAAAAAAGGGGATGACCAGGGATGCTAGGTAGTCTTGATTGCATGCATTGGACATGGAAAAGTTGTCCAAAGGCATGGCACGAAATGTATTGCGGTAAAAGCCGTGATGCTACCATTGTGCTTGAGGCCGTGGCATCGGAGGACACATGGATTTGGCATGCATTTTTTGGTTTGCCTGGAACACTCAATGATATCAATGTGCTCAGTAGATCTCCTTTGTTCAAAAGATTAGTTTTTGGGGATGCTCCAACTTGCAACTACAAAATAATGGACAATGAGTACTCAATGGGACACTATCTCACCGATGGAATTTACCCCGATTGGGCAACTCTTGTGAAGTCCATCAAGGAAAAAAAATGTGGCGCCCTTAACCAGAAAAGAGGCTCATTTCACCAAGGCACAAGAGGCATCCCACAAGGATATTGAGAGAGCTTTCGGTGTTTTGCAAGCAAGATTTGCCATAGTTCGGGGTCCAGCTCGTTTTTGGGACAAAAAACCTTGGAGAACATCATGAAATGTTGTGTGATTCTACACAACATGATCATCGAGGATGAGAGAGGGTTAAAATTGCCCTGTTTCTATGACAATGTTGGTACTCGTGTGCAACCAGAAATAAACCCTTGTCGCATACAAGCTTTTCTTGAAGCACATCGTCAGGTTGAGGATGCAAACACTCATGGTCAGCTCCGGGATGATCTAGTAGAGCACCAGTGGCAGTTGGCTGGGCGGCGCCAAGGCCCGTGATCTACCTTTGTTTACTTTTCTATGTCCTATTTGATTCGAACAATTAGTATAATTTGCTTCAAAACATTGTTGTAATAAATTGAATGATTATTATGTGTTTGAAAGTACTATTCGGTGTTATTGAGATGATGAAAATTGTGATATGTCAAGTGACAGTTTTAAGGGTTGGGGTTGGGGCAAAGACTGGAACCCTCAAACCCAACCCTTATAACGGAATATTTTGTTATAAGGGTTGGGTTTGAGGGTTCTAGTCTTTGCCTCTATTTTTCAACCCGCAAAAGTGTCAAAAACGGCCAATTCTCAACCCTTAAAACTGATTTTAGATTTAAGGGTTTGAGGGCGCACTACTAGACATGCTCTAACAAGTTTGCTTTATACCTCCACAAAAATAAAACCTAGACACTAACACATGGACTCAACATAAGGGCAAAATTCTGGAATTCCCGATCGGTCATGACTCATTGCCACAGTAAAGAGAACAAACTTTCTGATTCCTAACAGAGTGCATATTTGTTGCTACCAATGTACCAACATGCATGCATTGAAACTTGTGGATATAGAAGATATATCATCTCAGATAAAACTTAGTATGGCCAATTAAACAAATATAGAGAATTTGTGTTTATTGGCATACCGGAACCAGTACCCGAGGAACTTACAAAGTTGTTTGAAAGCAGTCTCGCTCGGACCACAAGCTGGAATATTTGTCGACGTTGTCATTGAGCAAAGATGACATGCAATGGTTATGGTTGATCCCTCCGCCCCGCTAGTTTAAAAATGCTCTTATATTGTGGGACAGAGGTAGTACTTCACTACGGTAAAGAAACTAATTGATGGTTATAGTTCGTTCCCATTAGGTTCATACAAACCGTTCCCATGATGTTGATATGCGGTTGCTCAACACCCATATGTTTTGCAAACCATTCTAATCTACCATGTATTTTGGAGATGAACAACACCTCAACTTAATAATCGGTTGATTCAACGAATTTTTATAGTTAGTTTTGGAGGATTGAAATCCATACGAATTTTCATATGCGAGTTTTCTGATTTGTAGGATTACATCCGAGAGGATTTTTTCCTGAAAATTTCATTGCACTAAATTCCAAAGAATTTTCATCTCAAGAAAATAAATCCGAAGGATTTTACCCATCCACTCGAGAGATTCTTTTATTCAAGGATGTTTTTCAATGGAAGTTGGTTGATCCGATAAGATTTGAATATTTTTTGAGGTTTTTATAGTACAACGTACTACCCTTAGTATCATGTAGTATCAAATCATATTAACCGTTGATTAGAAGGGTAATTTTTTCAACTTATAATTTGTACTAGGACAATGTGTGTGCGTTGCAACGGGGACATACATAAGCTTAGGACTTTGTAGTATCAAATCATGGTAACTATTGATTAGAAGGGTTGTTTTGTCAAATTTTAATTTGTACTAGGACGGTGTATGTGCGTCGCACCGGGGTCATACATATTCTAGTGGTTCAACATCAATCATGTCTAAAAATTTAATCTATCAAACTCAGACATAAATACATCTCTCTCTCTCTCACACACACACACTTTCTCTCTTTCTCTCTCTCTCCCAATAACTTAATCTTTTGGAAAATGGTATATGATCAATTTTGCTTACTTGCCTTGAGAGCTTAGGCAAGTAGAAAACCCCCACCATTGTCTTCATTGAATCCTACATCGCCTCATCTATATGGAGGTACTTATAGATGACTAATTAAAGCCTTCGAACATCCAATCATAATGAACCAAATCGGGAAGAATAGAAACACACATCTTCAATAAATAAAACCCGTGAAACACATGATTCAAAACACACAACAAAACAATCCAAGAGGTAAATCAAGTATGTTTAACTACATTGATTGTTGTTATAGTACATGATTAGTAAATTAAGCCATGTCACAAGAAATACTACCATCAATTCTCACTTCCCTGGATTTGTTTTCTCACCAGACAACCTTTTATGAACATCCGGGCAAGAAGAGCTTAGTCAACCAACAAGTAGAGTAGAGTCGACTTGTGGCGTGGGGACATAGGGCAGGAGCAAGCGTAGCGCCATCGCAGAGAGTTTCTCATACCCACACTAATTCCACACCTTTACACGACCTATGATGCAATGTGATCAAACATATAACTTTATGAAAACTGGACTTGATATAAAACGGGATGTAGAATTCTAACTATTATTTTAATCCTAAGGATTTTTTCCATTCAATCGAGAGCTTCTTTGATTCAAGGATTTTTTTCAATGGAACTTCGCAAAGAAGAATTGATATCACCTTGATGAAAAAAACTTGAGAAAAAACGTGAAACTTCGGAAAAGAAAAGATGAAAAACTCAGAATCGAGAATTTGATATCATGAACAACTCTAGAAAAATGATTGAAATAACCTTGATGAAACAAGAACAAGAATTATGTTATGGTTATCATTTATCAAGTTAAACTGATGACAAGCAACGGATTTGGCATACTACTTATTCTTCTTGAAATGATTGAAGAGAGATACATAATCTTTAATAAGTCTTTAGTGAAACACCGGTAAAAATTTGAAGGAATGAGGATACTACAAATGAATGGAGGAAATACATGAGAACGAAGAGATCATGACGTGTCTCGCAGAAAACTTCAATGAAGCGTCGGAATAATTGAGATACGAACGAAGAGACACCAATTTAGAGGAATTTGAGAAAGAAAGTTGAAAGCTGACAAGGAAGAAATCTTCTCAAATGATGGCCTTCGGAGGATCTAGAAATGAACAGAACACTGAAATGCTCCGGATAGACATGGAAGGAATTTCTCATGATCAAAACCATTTGAATGGATAACACAAAACTAAAACCATGAATCTCTGAGAAAAGACCAAGATTTAAGAGAGACTCTCCATCATTCTTCAAATCTAAGAAGGATGACAAGAAACAACACCATGAATTGCCGAGATTCTCCAAAACAATGAAAAAAGGAAGGTTTAACCAAAGATGAAAAATAAATTGAGAGCGATCTTGGAGGAAGAAATATGACTCATGGAATCCATTCTTACGTCATATTTGAGAAGGAGATGGGATCTAGAGAAAAGATTAGAAGAGCCAAGTAAGATCCTGGAAAAAACCTATGGGTTGTGGGCCCACTCAAAGAAAAAGCACCATTGAAATGATTCCCTAGGAAGAGAGATTGCACCTGTACACATGAAAATTTGTTGAGGTGGGACCCTCAAAATAATTTGAAGGATTTTTATTGAAAACACGAAACTTCTCAGATATCCTCAGCACTCCGTACAGAATAGAGAGGTGAATGAACAAGAGAGGCTTGGCTAATAATTTCCAACATGGGAATGCATTGAACGAATGAAAAAAGATATGACGAACACCGAGAGGTTGAATCGAATCAACCGAGGAAGAAACAAGAACGGAGAATGATGAACTTAGCACTTGAGCATCTACACAATGAATCTCCAGATACAATACAAAAGAGAAGATGGTGGAAGCATCAATGAAAACAAAGGCACTAGGATGATAATTTAACCGTTGAAGAAAAAGGGCGGAATGGTGGGGATAGACAAAGAAAACTTAGGACGGAAGAAATGAACTGCGGTAAAGGAAAACTGAGGATAGATCTTGCAAATATTGGAAAGGATTGAATTATTTTGAAGAGAAGCACTCCGAATGGAAAAGAAATTTTACATCAAAACTCCGGTTGAATCAAGAGATGAGCATTCCATAAAAGTATGAGAACATCACTTAAGAAAGGTATGGAATCTACACTTGATATCGAAGCAACTCGAATTACCATACTCCAAAAAAACAAAGGATTATGCTTCAGGATTAAGCCAGAAATAACTACATAATAGATATTTCATCTTATATTTTTTTGGCAAAATTTGCACGGGCTTGATCGTACATTTTATGGTCATATTGAAATGACGCTCGAATATGATTCTTAGGCATAGACAGCTACAAGGCTTGATGAATCATACAAAGACTTTCCTCTGTAAGAAAGATCGTGAACAAACAAACCACTAGATGTCGAACCCCAAGCTCACATCTTGCATTTGTTGGAAGATAGGCCTAGGTAACTACTTGAATTACCACCTAAGAACTCCTGAAATCTTCTGGTTATGCAATCAGGTCCACGGATACAAGGAGAAAAATCTCACACAACTCCAAACATGATACTACAATCCAAATGTATCACATCCATCAACATATAACCATAGATCTTGGAAACCCATCTACCTCAAACCCTCGCAATCACAACGATAATTATGGTAGAACATCTGGACGCTCTCCCGAGTACTGGATGACGCCAAACTCCTCTTGGTAGAAAGAGTATTGAAGCAATTTTGAACATCCTCGTCCAGAGATACTAAGGAAACTGGACGATAGTGATGTGTCGAGGACCCCTTGGAGCTGTACTTTCCGGACATATGAGGCACCAAGTACAAAATTCCGTCACGTCGACATCATAGAGGTTCCAAAATAACCGCGTTATCCTAAAAACAAATTTTCAATGAGAAGAGGGGTGAAATGAAAATTAGTACGTCAGGATTCCTCGCGAGAGCATAGAAGAGGAGTAAAAAGAATCATACTTTTCGATATATAACTAGATTCAAAGTAATTTTTCACTAGACTCGACTCGGCCAAATTCGGTCAATCAAGGGGGCTCCTAGGTCGATACTGCTCTGATTCCAACTTGTAACGCCCAAGATGTTGTCCTATCCTTATTTTTGGCTCAAGGACTCGATAGGGATTGAAGCGCATCTCGTCGTTTCGCAAGAATGGATATTGTTACAAGTACATGCAAAGAGGAGATGAGTATATGGAATTGGCTTATACTCGCCACAAGCTAAATCATGATCATCTCAATAGAAACATACATAATAACCATCATAAATAAAAGTAGGGTCCGACTATGGACGAAATCAAACGATAGAAGTGACATCCATCCTTGCTAATCCCAGGATGTCGGCCTGGAACCCATCCTATGATCTATGAAGAACAAGAAGAAGAACTCCAAATCAAACAACGATCACTCACACGTCAAATCATCACATTACCTGTACCTACAACTGTTGTTGTTGTAATCTATCAGCCACATGGACTCAACAAGCTCATTTCGAAGGGTATCAGGACTAGCAAAGCTTAATGGGTGAGGCATGGTTAAATGGTGAGGCTGCAGCAAGCATTAAGCATTTACTTGAGTGGCTATCTTATGAGTACAAGAATAAGAAGACTGGCCAACGCATAAACTGACGTGAACTAGCAATGATTAAGAAGTGATCCTAAACATCTACTTGCGAGTAAAACATAACCCCACCATGTTCTCTTCTTGGTTCAAACCTCACAAGAAGAGACAGTCATGGTTACGCACACGGTTGGTGTATTTTAATTGAGTTTACCTCAAGTTTTCTATGACTGGGTGTTAAACAAATTTCAAAATTGCCACATAACGGCGGGCATGGCTCTCAGAAAGACTTAATCCTCTATGTGTGCTCCATCTCATCCATCACAAACTAGCCACAAGCTGCACTGGAAAACCTCAACCTCGAGATGGCCCAAGGTGTCCTTGAAATCCCAGTGCAGAGCATCTTTGAGAAAGGAAAAACAAATCCAACAAGACCACCTGGCAGGCCAGATTCCAATAGAAGCCACGTACGTTGTTCTCAAGGCACTACGAGATGGGCTAGATGTCGGGTTGGCTGAAACCCCGGGTGACCAGGCGGCGCTGGACATCGCTCATTTTAGACGAGCACCATTAGCACTAGCCCACCCTGTAATATGTAGATTAATCAATGGGTAGCTCTAACACCATATGCATTAATAAAGGTGTTCAGTACTATTACGTTGAGAAAATATAGTACCAATGTTGGGCCTTTCCAGAAGAGTTTATTCCCAAAACGAAAATCAAGGGGGGGTGCATAACAACCCCAAGCATGTTAGGAGCGCTCAATATGGAACATAATACCGGTACACAAGTAACTAGGGCGGCAAAAGTGGAACAAAACACCGAGAAAAGGCCAAGCCTTCTAGCTTTTGGCAAGTATATATGTGCACTAAACTAAATAGCAATAATATTGTGATATCCCTAAATCCATGTTGTCACATGGAACAACTTGTACTTGCAACTAACAATGCTATAAGAAGTGTTGAGCAAGCGGTAACTTCGCCAAACAATGGTTTGCTGGGACGGTGGAGGTTAAAGGCTTATCATGGCATTTTTAGGAGTCTTGACAAACAAGTGGTAGGTAACAAGACATAACTATAGAAACAATACAACTAGCATGGCAATGACAGTAGTGATATCCAAGGAAATGGTCATCTTGCGTGAGGTCCCGCTTGGAAGAAGAACGAATCTGTGAGGTAGATGAATGGGCGTAGTCGAATGGATCCTCACACTCCGAATCGCTTTCAGAACTTGTCTTCGTTTTCTCATGACAGATGCCATGAGCTGGCTTATCGACGGTGGTTGGGGCCGAAAGTTCGCGAGCGGGCTCCGGAAACGGGATCGGGGACAAGCTGTGCGAGACACACGATGTACCCATGTTTGGGGCCCTCCATGGGAGGTAACAACCCTAGTCCTGCTGGTTTGGTTGATGAACCGGATGGACTTACAATGGTTCTCCTTGAACTGTGCGACGGAGGAGGAAGAAGAAGCTAGCCCTTTCTCTACCTCTCCTGTGTGGGTGTGTGCGCATGTGATCGACCGACCCCTTGCATGGGGCAGTATCAGGGGGTTTTAGAGGCCAACCTCATGGCTTACAATAAGCATAGATGGTACCGAGGGGACCCGACTGGCAGCTGTTGGGTAACGTAGCATAAATTCAAAAAAATTCCTACGCATATTCAGATCTTCCTATGGAGAGACCAGCAACGAGAGAGGGGTGAGTGCATCTTCATACCTTTGAAGATCTCTAAGCGGAAGCATTACTAGAACGCGGTTGATGGAGTCGTACTCGCGACGATTCAGATCGCGGTGTGATTCCGATCTAGTGCCGAACCACGACACCTCCATGTTCAACACACGTGCAGCCCGGTGACGTCTCCCGCACCTTGATCCAGCAAGGAGGAGGGAGAGGTTGGGGAAGATCTCCGGCAGCACGACGGCGTGGTGTCGATGGAGAGACGAGGTCTCCCGGCAGGGCTTCGCCAAGCACCGGCAGAGAGGAGGAGAAATAAGAGCAGGGCTGCGCCGAGGGAGAGGGAAAATTGTGTCTCCAAAAGCCCAAAAGTGCCCACTATATATAGGAGGAGGGGAGGGGGGTGCCACCCCTAGGATTCCCACCCTAGGTGGTGCGGCGGCCAGGGCAAGGGGGAGGGGTGGCGTATCCCTAGGTGGGCCTTAGGCCCACCAGCGCCTAGGGTTCCCCCCCCTCTCCACCTCCTGCGCCTTGGGCTGAGTGTGGGGGGCGCACCAGCCCACCTAGGGGCTGGTTCCCTCCCGCACTTGGCCCATCTAGCCTCCCGGGGTCGTTGCCCCCTTCCGGTGGACCCCCGGGGCCACCTCCGGTGGTCCCGGTACGTTGCCGGTGACGCCCGAAACACTTCCGGTGTCCGAAACCATCCGTCCTATATATCAATCTTTACCTTCGGACCATTACGGAGCTCCTCGTGATGTCCGGGAGCTTATCTGGGACTCCGAACAACTTTCGATAACCTCGTATAAAAATTCCCTATAACCCTAGCGTCATCGAACCTTAAGTGTGTAGACCCTGCGGGTTCGGGAGACAGGCAGACATGACCGAGACACCTCTCCGGCCAATAACCATCAGCGGGGTCTGGATACCCATGGTGGCTCCCACTTGCTCCACGATGATCTCATCGGATGAACCACGATGTCAAGGATTCAATCAATCCCATATACAATTCCCTTTGTGTGTCGGTATAGAACTTGCCCGAGATTCGATCGTCGGTATACCTATACCTTGTTCAATCTCGTTAACGGTAAGTCTCTTTACTCGTTCTGTAGCACGTCATCGTGTGACTAACTCCTTTAGTCACATCGAGCTCATGATGATGTTCTATCGAGTGGGCCTAGAGATACCTCTCCGTCACACGGAGTGACAAATCCCGATCTCGATTCGTACCAACCCAACAAACAATTTCAGAGGTACCCGTAGTGCACCTTTATAGTCACCCAGTTACGTTGTGACGTTTGATACACCCAAAGCACTCCTATGGTATCCGGGAGTTGCACAATCTCACGGTCGAAGGAAAAGACACTTGACATTAGAAAAGCTTTAGCATACGAACAATACGATCCAGTGCTACGCTTAGGATTGGGTCTTGTCCATCACATCATTCTCCCAATGATGTGATCCCGTTATCAATGACATCTAATGCCCATGATCAGGAAACCGTGATCCTATTGACTAACGAGCTAGCCAACTAGAGGCATGCTAGGGACACATTGTGATCTATTTATTCACACATGTATTACTGTTCCCTGTTAATACAATTATAGCATGAATAATAGACGATTATCATGAACAGGGAAATATGATAATAACGATTTTATTATTGCCTCTAGGGCATATTTCCAATAGTCTCCCACTTGCACTAGAGTCAATAATCTAGTTACATTGTGATGTATCGAACACCCATAGCGTTATGGTGTTGATCATGTTTTGCTCGTGGAAGAGGTTTAGTTAACGAGTCTGCGACATTCAGATCCGTGTGTACTTTACAAATCTCTATTACTCCACTCTGGACATGGTCCTGGATGGAGTTGTAGCGGCGTTTGATGTGCTTCGTCTTCCGGTGAAACCTGGGCTCCTTGGCTATGGCAATGGCCCCAGTGTTATCACAGAAGAGTGTCATTGGACACGACGCGCTTGGAATCACTCCAAGGTCGGTGATGAGCTCCTTCATCCAAATTCCTTCATGAGCCACTTCTGAAGCAGCTATGTACTCCGGTTCACATGTAGATGCTGCCACGACTTCTTGCTTGCTGCTGCACCAGCTCATTGCCCCACCATTCAAAACATATATGTATCCGGTCTGTGACTTAGAGTCATCCGGATCTGTGTCGAAGCTAGCGTCGACGTAACCCTTTACGACGAGCTCTTCGTCACCTCCATAAACGAGAAACATTTCCTTAGTCCTTTTCAGGTACTTAAGGATATTCTTGACCACTGTCCAGTGTTCCATACCGGGATCACTTTGGTACCTCCCTACCAAACTTATGGCAAGGTTTATATCAGGTCTGGTACACAGCATGGCATACATAAGAGAGCCTACGGCTGAAGCGTAGGGGACAGAACTCATCTTCTCTCTATCTGCTGCCGTGGTCGGCGACTGAGTCTTACTCAATCTCATACCTTGCAAAGCTGGCAAGAACCCTTTCGTTGAGTTTTCCATATTGAACTTCTTTAATATCTTGTCAAGGTATGTATTTTGCGAAAGACCTATGAGGCGTCTCGATCTATCTCTATAGATTTTGATGCCTAATATGTATGCAGCTTCTCTAAGGTCCTTCATTGAAAAACTCTTGTTCAAATAGGCCTTTATGCTCTCCAACATCTCTATATCATTCCCCATCAATAATATGTCATCCACATACAGTATGAGGAAAGCTACAGAGCTCCCACTCACTTTCTTGTACAGACAGGCTTCTCCGTAAACCTGTATGAACCCAAACGCTTTAATCGCCTCATTAAAGCGAATGTTCCAACTCCGAGATGCTTGCACCAGCCCATAGATGGAGCATTGGAGCTTGCACACTTTGTTAGCACCCTTAGGGTCGACAAAACCTTCTGGTTGCATCATATACAAATCTTCCTTAAGGTTCCCGTTAAAGAACGATGTTTTGACGTCCATTTGCCAAATTTCATAATCATAAAAGGCGGCAATTGCTAACATGATTCAGACTGATTTCAGCTTCGCTATAGGAGAGAAAGTCTCTTCGTAGTCAATTCCTTGAATTTATCAAAAACCCTTTGCGACAAGTCAAGCTTTATAAACGGTCACATTACCGTTTGCATCAGTCTTCTTCTTGAAGATCCATTTATTTTCTATGGCTCGCCGGACATCGGGCAAGTCCACCAAAGTCCATACTTTGTTCTCATACATGGATCCTATCTCGGATTTCATAGCTTCAAGCCATTTGTTGGAATTCGGCCCCCCCCATCGCTTCTTCATAGTTCGAAGGTTCACCGTTGTCTAACAACATGATTTCCATCACAGGGTTGCCATACCACTGTGGTGCGGAGCGTGCCCTTGTCGACCTTCGCGGTTCAGTAGTAACTTGATCCGAAGCTTCATGGTCATTATCATTAACTTCCTCTTCATTTGGTGTAGGCGCCACAGGAACAACTTCCCATGTTGCGCTACTATCCTGTTCGAGAGGGGGTGTAATTACCTCATCAAGTTCTACCTTCCTCCCACTTACTTCTTTCGAGAGAAACTCTTTCTCTAGAAAGGATCCGTTCTTGGCAACAAAGGTCTTACCTTCGGATCTAAGATAGAAGGTATACCCAATAGTTTCCTTAGGGTATCCTATGAATGCGCATTTCTCCGCTTTAGGTTCGAGCTTTTCTGGTTGAAGTTTCTTCACATAAGCATCGCAGCCCCAAACTTTAAGAAACGATAACTTAGGTTTCTTGCCAAACCATAGTTCATACGGTGTCGTCTTAACGGATTTAGACGGTGCCCTATTTATAGTGAATCCTACAGTTTCTAATGCGTATCCCCAAAATGATAGCGGTAAGTCGGTAAGAGACATCATAGATCGTACCATATCTAATAAAGTGCGATTACGACGTTCAGACACTCCTTTGCGTTGCGGTGTGCGAGGCGGCGTCAGTTGTGAAACGATTCCACACTTCCTTAGGTGTGTGCCAAACTCGTGACTCAAATATTCTCCTCCACGATCAGATCGTAGACACTTAATTTTTCTGTCACGTTGATTCTCGACCTCACTCTGAAATTCCTTGAACCTTTCAAACGTCTCAGATTTGTGCTTCATCAAGTAGATATACCCATACCTACTCAAATCATCGATGAGAGTGAGAGCATAACGATAGCCACCACGAGCTTCAACGTTCATTGGACCACACACATCAGTATGTATTATTTCCAATAAGTCGGTTGCTCTCTCCATTATTCCTGAGAATAGAGTCTTAGTCATCTTGCCCATGAGGCACGGTTCGCATGTGTCAAATGATTCAAAGTCAAGAGACTCTAATAGTCCATCAGTATGGAGCTTCTTCATGCGCTTAACGCCGATATGACCAAGGCGGCAGTGCCACAAGTATGTGGGACTATCATTATCAACTTTACATCTTTTGGTACTCACACTATGAATATGCGTAACATCACGAACGAGATTCATCAAGAATAAACCATTCACCAGCGGAGCATGACCATAAAACATATCACTCATATAAATAGAACAACCATTATTCTCTGACTTAAATGAGTAGCGGTCTCGCATTAAGCAAGACCCTGATACAATATTCATGCTCAAAGCTGGTACTAATTAACAATTATTAAGGTTTAAAACTAACCCCGACGGTAGATGTAGAGGTAGCGTGCCGACGGCGATCACATCGACCTTGGAGCCATTCCCGACGCGCATCGTCACCTCGTCCTTGGCCAGTCTCCGCTTATTCCACAGTTCATGCTTTGAGTTGAAAATGTGAGAAACAACACTGGTATCAAATACCCAGGAGCTACTACAAGTATATCACAAATACCTTTAACGCTGCCGGCCTTTTTGTCCGCTAAGTATTTGGGGCAGTTCCGCTTCCAGTGGCCTTTTCCCTTACAATAGAAGCACTCAGTCTCAGGCTTGGGTCCATTCTTTTTCTTCTCCCCGGCATCTGGCTTACCGGGCGCGGCAACGGCTTTGCCGTCTTTCTTGAAGTTCTTCTTACCCTTGCCCTTCTTGAAACTAGTGGTCTTGTTGACCATCAACACTTGATGCTCTTTCTTGATTTCTACTTCTGCAGACTTGAGCATCGAGTACAACTCGGGAATGGTCTTCTCCATCCCTTGCATGTTGTAGTTCAGCACAAAACCTTTGTAGCTTGGTGGGAGAGACTGGAGGATTCTGTCAATTATAGCATCATCCGGTAGTTCGACTCCAAGTGAAGTCAGACGACCGTGTAACCCAGACATTTTGAGCATGTGCTCACTAACAAAACTGTTCTCCTCCATCTTACAGCTAAAGAACTTGTTGGAGACTTCATATCTCTCGACACGGGCATGATCTTGAAAAACTAGCTTCAGCTCTTGGAACATCTCATCTGCACCGTGTTGCTCAAAATGCCTTTGGAGCCCCGTTTCTAAACTGTATAACATGCCACACCTAACCAGAGAGTAGTCATCACTCCGCGTTTGCCAGACATTCAGAATGTCCTGGGCTACTGCGGGAGTGGGAGGGTCACCTAGAGGCGCATCAAGGACATAAGCCTTTTTAGCTGCTTCAAGGATGAGCTTCAAGTTGCGAACCGAGTCCGCATAGTTGCTACCATCATCTTTCAGCTTGTTTTTCTCTAGGAATGCGTTGAAATTGAGGTTGACGTTGGCCATCTACAATATTTATAAAGACAACTTTTAGACTAAGTTCATGACAATTAAGTTCATTTAATCAAATTAAGTATGAACTTCCACTTAAATCGACATCCCTATAGTCATCTAAGTGATACATGATCCATGTTGACTAACCCGTGTCCGATCATCACGTGAGACGGACTAGTCACCATGGTGAGCAACTTCATGCTGATCATATTCAACCATATGATTCATGTTCGACCTTTCGGTCTCTTGTATTCGAGGTCATGTCTGTACATGCTAAGCTCGTCGAGTCAACCTAGGTGTTTCGCGTGTGTAAATCTGGCTTACACCCGTTGTATGCGAACGTTAGAATCTATCACACCCAATCATCACGTGGTGCTTCGAGACAACAATCCTTCGCAACGGTGCACACTTAGAGGAATACGTTCTCGAAATTTTAAGAGGGATCATCTTATTATGTTACCGTCGTTCTAAGCAATAAGATGAAAAACATGATAAACATCACAATGCAATCATATAGTGACATGATATGGCCATTATCATCTTTGCTCTTTCGATCTCCATCTTCAGGCATCACATGATCATCATTGTCACCGGCGTGAGACCATGATCTCCATCATCGTGTCTCCGTGAAGTCGTCACGCCAACTACTACTATCACTACTACTATAGCTAATCGTTAGCAATGAAGTAAAAGTAGTAAGCACATGGCATTGCATCTCATACAATAAATTAAGACAACTCCTATGGCTCCTGCCGGTTGTCATACTCATCGACATGCAAGTCGTGAAACCTATTACAATAACATGATCATCTCATACATCATACATGCAACATCAGAACTTTGGCCATATCACATCACATGTCAAACCCTGCAAAAACAAGTTAGACGTCCTCTACTTGTTGTTGCAAGTTTTACGTGGCTGATTTGGGTTTCTAGCAAGAACGCTTTCTTACTTACGTGACAGCCACAACGATGATATGCAAAAGCTATTTACCCTTCATAAGGACCCTTTTCATCAAATCCAATCCGACTAGAGTAGGAGAGACAAACACCCGCGAGCCACCTTTATGCACGGTGTGCATGTCTGTCGGTGGAACCAGTCTCACATAAGCGTACGTGTAATGTCGGTCCGGGCCGCTTCATCCCACAATACCGCCGGAAAAGAATAAGACTAGTAGCGGCAAGCAATTGACAAATCATCACCCACAACCTTTTGTGTTCTACTCGTGCATAGAATCTACGCATAGAAAACCTGGCTCTGATACCACTGTTGGTTACGTAGCATAAATTCAAACAATTTCCTACGCATATTCAGATCTTCCTATGGAGAGACCAGCAATGAGAGAGGGGTGAATGCATCTTCATACCTTTGAAGATCGCTAAGCAGAAGCATTACTAGAACGCGGTTGATGGAGTCGTACTCGCGGCGATTCAGATCGCGGTGTGATTCCGATCTAGTGCCGAACCACGGCACCTCCGCGTTCAACACACGTGCAGACCGGTGACGTCTCCCGCACCTTGATCCAGCAAGAGGAGGGAGAGGTTGGGGAACATCTCCGGCAGCACGACGGCGTGGTGTCGATGGAGAGACGAGGTCTCACGGCAGGGATTCGCCAAGCACCAACAGAGAGGAGGAGAAATAAGAGCACGGCTGCACCGAGGGAGAGGGAAAACTGTGTCTCCAAAAGCCCAAAAGTGCCCACTATATATAGGAGGAGGGGAGGGGGGTGCAACCCCTAGGGTTCCCACCCTAGGTGGTGCGGCAGCCCCCCCCCCCCCAGATGGGAGGTGCAGCGGCTAGGGCAAGGGGAGGGGTGGCGCACCCCTAGGTGGGCCTTAGGCCCACCAACGCCTAGGGTTTCTCCCCCTCTCCACCTCCTGTGCCTTGGGCTGAGTGTGGGGTGCACCAGATCACCTAGGGGCTGGTTCCCTCCCGCACTTGGCCCATCTAGCCTCCCGGGGTCGTTGCCCCCTTCCGGTGGACCCCCGGGGCCACCTCCGGTGGTCCCGGTACGTTACCGGTGACGCCCGAAACACTTCCGGTGTCCGAAACCATCCGTCCTATATATCAATCTTTACCTCCGGACCATTCTGGAGCTCCTCGTGACGTCCGGGATCTTATCTGGGACTCTGAAAAGCTTAATCCTAGCGTCATCGAACCTTAAGTCTGGATACCCATGGTGGCTCCCACACATTCCACAATGATCTCATCGGATGAACCACGATCTTTACCTTCGGACCATTACGGAGCTCCTCGTGATGTCCGGGAGCTTATCTGGGACTCCGAACAACTTTCGATAACCTCGTATAAAAATTCCCTATAACCCTAGCGTCATCGAACCTTAAGTGTGTAGACCCTGCGGGTTCGGGAGACAGGCAGACATGACCGAGACACCTCTCCGGCCAATAACCATCAGCGGGGTCTGGATACCCATGGTGGCTCCCACTTGCTCCACGATGATCTCATCGGATGAACCACGATGTCAAGGATTCAATCAATCCCATATACAATTCCCTTTGTGTGTCGGTATAGAACTTGCCCGAGATTCGATCGTCGGTATACCTATACCTTGTTCAATCTCGTTAACGGTAAGTCTCTTTACTCGTTCTGTAGCACGTCATCGTGTGACTAACTCCTTTAGTCACATCGAGCTCATGATGATGTTCTATCGAGTGGGCCTAGAGATACCTCTCCGTCACACGGAGTGACAAATCCCGATCTCGATTCGTACCAACCCAACAAACAATTTCAGAGGTACCCGTAGTGCACCTTTATAGTCACCCAGTTACGTTGTGATGTTTGATACACCCAAAGCACTCCTACGGTATCCGGGAGTTGCACAATCTCACGGTCGAAGGAAAAGACACTTGACATTAGAAAAGCTTTAGCATACGAACAATATGATCCAGTGCTACGCTTAGGATTGGGTCTTGTCCATCACATCATTCTCCCAATGATGTGATCCCATTATCAATGACATCTAATGCCCATGATTAGGAAACCATGATCATCTATTGACTAACGAGCTAGCCAACTAGAGGCATGCTAGGGACACATTGTGATCTATTTATTCACACATGTATTACTGTTTCCTGTTAATACAATTATAGCATGAACAATAGACGATTATCATGAACAGGGAAATATGATAATAACCATTTTATTATTGCCTCTAGGGCATATTTCCAACAACAACTTCTCTAGCGGGTCCGCCGGTTGAGGAGTCTTGTCACGTGTAGGGCCCGCCGACTGCACAGTCATGTTGGGAGCCGGGACCCATCGGCCAGTCAACGCTGTTCATGCTTGCTCGTCACGCAGCGGCATGGGCCGCACTGTGCGGTACGGCCGACTGCATTGTAGCCATGCCGGGGCAGGTAATGGAGTGGATGGGGGCTTGTCGTCACTTTGCTGCCTCGTCTGGTCACAATCGGCGATGGTCACTCGTACGACCGCCCCCACTATAGCCATACGTGGGCACGTCAGCGGTACCTGGGCTGCTGTAGCAATGCCTTTGATGATGTGCCCCTGCCGCCCCGTCAAGGTGATGTGACTAGGGATAACCCGCCGGCTGGCGGGTCGTAGCCGAGCCGGATGGCGGGTTGCTCCGCCCTGAGATTGCCCAGCCGCGTAGCTGGCCAGAAGCAGTCGACCTTCTAGGGAGTAGCGTTCGCCCTGCGTTGTTTTTGAAAGAAGATGAGGGAAGTCCCCGAATTGGCATACCCCGGGGTTATCCTCCCGTTAGTAGTCCTCAAAGCAAGGGAGGCCCGCCGGCTAGGATCCTTCGCCCGCGGGCTCGCGGAGCCTTAGCCAAACTGTCTGCCAGTCGTAGGCAGCCTAGATAGCAGCTTGTCATCGTCGTGTATACTGCGTCGAGCTCTCCAAAGTGCAAAGAAAGGATGCCACATGTGGCATGCTGCGGGCCGTGGACTGACATGCCACGTGGGTGACAAGATTGAGCCGTGAGGCAGGGCCTGCTTGGTCTCAGCCTCGGCCCACGCGCGCGGATCTTGTGTGGGTCGAGGCCGGTGGTTGGCATTCCCGACGTGCAATAATGCCCCCTACACGGCACGGGGGTATAGGCGATCGTGTGTGTCGGATACCCTCCCCCACTACCCCGCATGGGGTTTAAATGGAGAGGGGGAGGGGTAGAGAGAGCCATTCGCTCCCCTGCCCCCATCCCTTGTCTTCCCGGCCACTCCACCTCCCACGTAGAGAGGGAGAGAGAGGGAAGAATGCCGGTTGCGTGCCTGCCATGCTGCCATACACCGTCGATCCCCGCCAGATCTGCCAGCTTCTCTCGCCTTCGGCCCCACACGACGAACCACACTTAAGCCTGATGACGACCAGAGGCACCTGGGACGACATCGATGTCCACGATGAGTATGTTGAATGCCTTCGCCACCACCACAAACTGCCGTCGGCGGGGCTTGTGGCCACGCGCACCGCGGGGGCGGAATATGCCCTTGCCCCGCGTGATGGCGAGGTGGTGGTTTTCGTGGAGCACTTCGCCCGAGGACTTAGGTTGCCAGCGAGCATCTTCTTCCACCGGTTCCTTACGCACTTCGGGTTGCAACCCCACCACCTTAGTGCCAGCACCATCTTGCAGCTGTCCACCTTTGTCACCTTGTGCGAGAGATACTTGGGGATCGAGCCACGCCTGGACCTCTGGTGCCGGCTATTTTTCTTCAAGCAGTTGATGGTGGTGGACAAAGCCAACAAGGTGAAGGAGATGACTGCCTGCGGGGCAGTGCTCGTCTACCACCATTCGGGAGCCGGCTTCCTGAAGCTTCCTGTACACGACTAGGTGAAGGGTTGGCAGAAGGGGTTCTTCTATGTGAAGAACGTCGATCCGGCCCTCGACCTCATCAACATGCCCGACTTCATCAACGCGCCCCTGTTTCCATGCAGCACTAGAAGTCAGTCCTACCACATCCGACCGAGGAGGTGGACCAGATCTACACCCGGGTGGCTCAGTTGATCGAGGAGGAGGGCCTCGCGGGCGTGGACCTCCTCACAACCATGATGGTGCATCGGGTGCAGCCACTGCAGCTCCGCCCGCACCTCATGTGTCACATGAGCGGCCAACACAACCCGTGCCGGCTCTCCACGAAGGAGCTGAGGCCGGTGCACATGGCGAGGCAGGTGAACCTGATTTCTGCTGCCCAGATGGACCAAGGGGAATGGAAATAGGGCAAGGCCCCTATGACCGGTAGCATCCGGCTCCAATGGTAAGTGGCGCGTCGACTTTCCTTTTTTGTGTCATTCACACCATTTTTCCACGCGTGACATCGGATGCCAGTTTCCGTGACAGTTGTTTCCTCGCCTGCAAATCTATGGCAAGCTGGGAGGCGACTTGCCGGAGTCGGACACCGAGGAGATCGAGGATGCCGACGAGATCGAGCCATGGGAGATGGCACGTGCTGGTGGTGAAGCGTGGGGAGGCGAAGTGGCGAAGTCGGAGGGTTCTGAATCGGGTGGTGATTTTTTGAAGTCCGTGCTGCTGGGTTGGTCTGATGATGATGCCGAGTCGCCGGCATCACGCTATGTAGCCACCATGAAGAACCCGGATGCCATGGAGGATGATGCCAGCGTGTCGAGGAAGAGGCTTCGTCGAGCCGGCTGCGGCTCCGCCGAAGGAAATGCGGGCGCAAGAAGGGGGGCAAGCAGCCAGCGAGCTCCTGCCCAGCTCCAAAGCAAGCACTCGGCGGGCATCCTATTGGCGGCTGCGGAGGCGGCGAGAAGAAACAGCGGGACACACCGGTGGGACCCACCAGGCGGGCGGTCCCTGTCACTGCCGGGTAAATCCTTCAACCGACACGATCCCCTTTGTTCTTGTTTGAGCAGGAGCTTATGTCCATCGGAACGCTTCGAATAGGGCCTTGGGCACCCTGGGAAATTCAACCCCGACAGTGGCAACGCAGGCCGGAGGGAGCGCCGAGAAAGAGCACACTACATGGGCCAAGCTGGAGTCGGCGCAGAAGACGCTGGTTGAACACGAGTGTCGTCCATGGGAGGAGGAGGCCCAAAAGATGGCGGTCAGAGGGACCAGCATGGAGCCGGAGGATCAGGCACCGCAGCTGGATGGCTCGGTTCCGGATCCATCGGCTAGGGAAAACGGTCCATGGGGACGCACGACCCCACGCGGCGGGCGGAGGCGGACACGCAGGCTGACGTGCGCAGATGAGAGCGCGGCGGATGCCGCCAAGGAGCCGGAGTAGGGGGCCGACAATGCACCGGAGGGACCCGATGTCTTGCCAGAGGGGGCTGAAGTCGCGCCGCGTGAGGTCAGGGTCCTACCATCAAGGACGGAGGCTCCGAACGACAAGGCAGACGCTGCCAGCGAGCCGGTCACGAAGACAGAAGACGAAGCACCGGAGGTCAAGGCCCTCACACCGACGGACCCTCGTGGGGCCGACTTATCGAAGGTGCTAGTTGGGGTGCACCTTCAGGAGCTGGAGCCATCAATGTGGTGGGGCGTGGCTTGGCTGCAGCTGGAGACGACCGCTGGATAGTTGGGCCATAGCCGGCGGAAATTCCGGGGGAGGGGTCCCCGACTTACGAGGGAGAAGGGTCCCCACGCTCATTGCAGAGTTCGCTGAGCGTCGTCACTAGGCGCGGCAAGCAGGCCAGGCGACACGGGAGCGACTGCTCCATCTCGAGCAGTCTATCGGGTTAAGCGTTCTGCCCATTCATTCTTTCTCTTCTGTATTTTTCAAGGGCGCGCCAACACACCTAGTGGGTGTGGCCCCCTAGAGTCGGGCCGGTTGGGAATCAGCCGGGTCGAGTCTTACCCACGACAACCTTTTTTCCTTTATCCTTTGCACGCCTACTATGATCATCGGGTGGTTACCTACAACGCGCTGCTGAGTCGGTACGGTGAGGCTGAAAGACAGTCGACCGATCTCCGGAGCCGGCTGACCCAAGCCAGCCTACAGCGGGATCTCCTACAAGAGGAGAGTGCCTAGTTGTGCTAGGAGGCGGACCTCCTCCAGGTGAAAGAAGAAAGACTGTGAGACGACCCATCTCATGGAACTAGAGCAGCGGGATGCGGCTCATCACGTGGAGCTAGAGCAGTGGGAGGCGGCCCATCGCGAGGCCTTGAAGGCCAAGGACAACCAGCTGTCGAAGACAACCGAGACGACATAGGAGGTGCAGCAAGAGCACACCCGTTGACTTCATGCCTGGTCGGTGAGGGAGCAGGAGCTGCAGGAGGAGGCGAACGAGGTGGACCGCCTTCTGAGCGATAAGTTTTCTTCGTCTTGATTCTTCCTTCTGGATTTGTTTTCTTTTCCTTATGTCGCTTGTTCTTTATCCTTCCTCAGAACACTTCCCAAATATGCAGGAGGAGGCGAAGGTGACCGTGGAGGCCCACTGAGAGGAGCAACGGGCTTTGGGCGTCTGTATCGGGGCGTATGCCGCCTGGACGGTGGATGAGGTGGGAATCACTGCCAAGGTTCGCCTGAGAAAGGTGGTCCGGGCCATGTATCGGCTCCACAAGGTCGGGCTGGCACTGGTTTGCACCCTCAGGCCGACTGCGGTGGAGCCGGCTTTGGTGAGTCGGTTGTGCGATGGCTGGAGGCTGGGAGCATGCAGGTGAGCACTTGGCACGCCTCGAAGGCGCGAGCCGGCGCGTACATGGCACTCCGAGTGGCCAAGTCATGGTACTCAGACCTGAACCTGGGTCTTCTTGCGTCCCAGCGCGCCAGCACAAATGTGGAGCTGGAGGCGGTCACCAACAAGCTGGTCGTGCGGGCGAGCGATCTTGCATCGTTCGCCCCATGGGATGAGTTCGTTCCCAAGTGGGCAGCCAACGGCGAAGTGATCCCGGAGGACCAGTACATTTTGGCCTTGGGCGACCTGGACGACAGCGCTCGAGAGATGGACGCCGAGGGTGCCGACTCCAGCGGCGACACCTATGTTGACCATGTGTCCAAGGAGGATACGGGCATGAAGGCCGGTGCAGGAGGCGCGAGAGCCGGAGACGTGGTGTCCACCTCAACTGCTGCGGGGCGCGCCGGAGCCAAGGATGGGGCCTTCACCTCGACTGTCGTGGGAGATGTTGGAGTGAAGGATGGAGCTGCCTCCGGCTAGAACTTTTTATTTTTCCTCCATTAGTTAGTCTACGGTTCCACCCACTGGGGTGTGATGTAATGAACATGTGGTCGTGGGCCTTTACGTTTCTGGGTATTAAATGCATGCTTTGAATTTTCTCAAAAAGTTTGTGAGTGGCGACGTGTCCTTCACCTTTTCTCCCTTTGGCTTTTGTCTTCCCAAGACTACGTCCCCTTCGGCTTCAGCCCTGCCAGCCACACATCCGGGAGCCGGTCTGTGACTAGGACGGGGCATCTTCTTTGAGGGGAGTTGGACATGGGTTTTCTAAAGTCACGAGGAAGTTCTTTGGCTAGGGGGTATGGTAGAGGCCGGCTAGAAATAGCAAAGGGTTTAGCTAGCCTAAGCCGGTTGCTCGTTCGCACGCGAGGTTCGTGTTCGACGAGCTTCCCATCCTAGAGCCGTGTTAGCCGGATAGCCGGGACATGGTCTGTAACTAGGCGGGGTGGTAGGGGTGCTTAGCCTATGCCACTTGGCGGGTTTCGAAGAGAGGGAGGGTTTGGGCCGGCCGACGAGCCCCGGGTCCGGGGAGCTGGACCGGGGTGCTCGCTCGAGGAACAAAGTATTCTTTAAGGGAATCGAAAAGCTATGTCCTGAGCATCGGCTTGGGACACCCATTGCATTCATTAGGCCCAAAAGGATGGGGGATACATACGTACATTGGTGCTTTCTAGCAGTAAAACGGACGAAGTAGCACCGCGTTCCACGGGCGTTGCGACTCCTCGCCGGAGGCGTCTCTCTTGCGCTTCTGTGGCTTCTAGGCATCTATCACGTAGTATGCATTGTTGTGCAGCGCCTTGTTGATGATGAACGGACCCTCCCATGGGGAGGACAGCTTGTGTTGGCCGGCGGTTCGTTGGACCCTCCTGAGCACCAGGTCCCCCTCGCGAAAGAAGAGGGGCCTGATCCGCTTGATGTGGTAGTGTCGAAGCTTCTGCTGGTAGATGGCCGTCCGGCTCAGGGCCAGCTCGCGTGCCTCCTCGAGTAGCTCGACACTGTCTTCTCTCACCTCTTTTGCATCCGCCTCCATGTACAGGGTGACACGAGGCGAGTCAAAATCAATGTTCTTGCGAATGACCGCCTCGGACCCATACACGAGGAAGAACGGGGTGAAGCCGGTCGACCGGTTGGGCGTGGTGTGGAGGCTCCATAGGACAGCCGGGAAATTCTTCAATCCAGCAGACGACTGACTAGGTGAGTGGCGACACAAGCCACGTCTTGATGCCAGCTAGGATTAAGCGGTTTGATCTCTCCGCCTAGCCGTTCGACTATGGGTGGGCCACCGATGCGAGGTCGAGCTGGCTGCCTTCCTTAGAGCAGAAAAGCACCATCGCGCCTTTGGCGAAGTTAGTGCCGTTGTCGGTGATGATGCTGTGGGGGACGCTGTAGCGAACGGTGATGTTTTTGACAAATCGAAAGGCCGTGGACCGTCCAACTTCTTGAAATGCCTAGCCTCGATCTACTTCATGAGCTTGTCGACGGCTACCAGGAGGTGCATCATGCCGCCTTGAGCGGTATTGGATGGTCCCACCATGTCGAGGCCCTAGACGACAAAAGGCTATGAGAGGGGTGGTTTGGAGGGCCTTAGCCGGCAGGTGGCTTTGCTTGCTGAAATGTTGGCACCCCTCGCACTCGTCGACGAGCTGCTTTGCTTCTTCCAGGGTCGTTGGCGAGTAAAACCCGTGGCAAAAAGCCTTGGCCACCATGATCCTCGAGGCGGCGTGATGCACGCACTCGCCCAGGTGGTTGTCTAGGAGGATTTCATGCCCTTTCTTCGACTTGACGCAGCGCTGAAAAATGCGAGTTGCATTGCGGCGAACCATCTCGCAATTGATAATGGTGTAGGAGGGGGACGAACCTGGATATGTTGGGCCTCGCCTCGTCAGGAGCGATCTCGTCGTGCATGTGGTAAGTGAGGATAGGATCGGCCCATATCGGGGCCGGGATGGGAGATGACGTCGCCTTGAGAAGAGAAACCAGGGTAGCCGAAGACCCCGGGCTCCCCGTTGGAGTCCCCGAGGCGGAGCCGTCAACCCCCGGGACCACAGCAGAGGCGAACGCGCCTTCCATCGTCAGGACGGTTGTCGGCTCGGAGTCGGCTGCCTATGGACCGGTTGAAGCCGACAACATGGGCGGAGTCGGCGGAGCCCCCGAGCCCGAGGAGGAGCAGTATGGGTCCGCGGGCACGAAGATGGACGCCGACTCTGGAGACGTCTTGATTGATGGCTTGTGCAGCTGCTCGAGGGAGACGCTGGCTGGGAGCGCGTGACGGGTGGAGCCCATTTTCGCCAGTGCGTCTGCCGCGTCGTTGTCTGCCCAGGGGATGTGGTGGAACTCACAGCCCTCGAAGGAGCTGGTGAGCTATTGGACGAGGAGGCGGTAGATAGCCATGTTGGCATCCCTGGCCTCCCATTCGCCATAAACCTGCTGCACCATGGGGTCTGAGTCTCCGAAGCAGAGGATTCATCGGATGCCGATTTCCTTGGCGAGCAAGAGGTCGTGGACGAGCACCTCTTATTCTGCCACGTTGTTGGAGGTGGCGAAGTGGATCTGGAGGGCGTACTTGAGTTGATCCCCTTTTGGGGACGATAGGACGATGCCAGCTACCAAGTAGGTTCCCATCTTAGAGCCGTCGAAGTGCATGCGCTAGTGCGTGGAGTCCGGAGGCAGTGGCACGAACTGGGTCTCGGCCCAGTCGACGAGAAATTCGACCATCGTCTCGGACTTGATGGCCATACCCGTCTCGTACTAGATGTCATGGTCGGACATGGCGATCCGGCCTGTGGAGTCCCGGTCACCCATGATTTTCTAGAGCGGAGCCGTGCTTACCACGGTGGTGGTGTGTGATACGTCTCCAACGATCTATAATTTTTGATGGTTTCATGTTGTTATCTTGTCAAACTTTGGATATTTTGTATGCCTTTTATATCTTTTTTTTGGACTAACTTATTAACTCAGTGCCAAGTGCCAGTTCCTGTTTTTTCCGTGTTTTTGACACCTTTCAGAGAAGGATTTTAAACGGAGTCCAAATGGAACGAAACTTCCAAAAAGATTTTTTCCGAAACAGAAGACGACCGGGAGACTTGAGAACCAAGGCATAGGGTCAACGGGGACCCCACAAGCCCCCTAGCCGCGGCCGGGGGGCCCGTGCCTCCCAGGCTTGTGGGCTTCCTGGACCTCCTCTGCCCTAGGTGTTTCGCCTATATATTCCCTAAAATCCCAGAAAAAATGAGGAGAGCCTCAAAAACACTTTTCCGCCGCCGCAAGCTTCTGTCTCCGCAAGATCCCATCTGGGGCACGTTCTGGTGCCCTGTCGGAGGGGGATTCGGATATGGAGTGCTTCTTCATCAACACCATGACCCTCTCCGATGATGCGTGAGTAGTTCACCATAGACCTTCGGGTCCATAGCTAGTAGCTAGATGGCTGCTTCTCTCTCTTGCATCTTGAATACAAAATTCTCCATGATCTTCATGGAGATCAATCCGATGTAATCTTCTTTTGCGGTGTGTTTGTCGAGATTCGATGAATTGTGGATTTATGAACATATTATCTATGAATCTTGTTTGAGTTTCTTCTGATATCTCTTATGCATGATTTCATATCCTTGTAATTCTCTTCGAGTTGTGGGTTTTGTTTGGCCAGCTTGATCTATGATTCTTGCAATGGGAGAAATGCTTGGTTTTGGGTTTATACCATGCGGTGACCTCACCCAGTGATAGAAGGGGTAGCGAGGCACGCATCGTGTTGTTGCCATCAAGGGTAAAAAGATGGGATTTTCATCATTGGTTTGAGTTTATCCCTCTACATCATGTCATCTTGCTTAAGGCGTTACTCTGTTCGTCATGAACTCAATACACTAGATGCATGCTGGATAGAAGTCGATGTGTGGAGTAATAGTAGTAGATGCAGAAAGTATCGGTCTACTTGTCTCGGACGTGATGCCTATATGTATGATCATTGCCTTAGATATCGTCATGACTTTGCGCGGTTCTATCAATTGCTCGACAGTAATTTGTTCACCCACTGTAATATTTGCTATTTTGAGAGAAGCCTCTAGTGAACACTATGGCCCTCGGGTCTACTTCACATCATATTTTCAGCCTTACACTTTTACTTTGTTGCACTTTCCGCCTTCAGATCTCACTTTGCAATCAATCTTGGAGGGAATGACAACCCCTTCGTAGCCTTGGGTGCAGGCTCTTTTGTGTTTGCGCAGGTACTCTGGACTTGACGCGATTCTCCTACTGGATTGATACCTTGGTTCTCAAACTGAGGGAAATACTTACTGTTCCTGTGCTGCATCAGCTTTTCCTCTTCAAGGGAAAAACCAACGCAAGCCCAGTCTCCGTCAACGTGTCAATTTCTGGTGCTGTTGTCTGTTGTCGTAGCAGTGTGCTCCTGGAAGTACAGATGCAACTTCTGGTAATTGAGGCAGTGTGCTCCTGGCAGCGAAGTATATGTCGTATCACATCTTCTGGTAATTGAGGTAGTTCTGTTTGGAGGCGGAAAGGACCTCGCTCACATAGTAGATGGGGGTGCTGAACCAGCAACGCCTTGCCCTCCTTAGGCCGTTCCACCACCAGAACGACGCTGACCACGTGCGTTGTTGCCGCGATGTATGCGAGCATGGGATCCTTTTCGGCTGGCGCAGCCAAGACACGCGTGCTGGAGAGGGCACATTTGAGGTTGTGGAACGCTCTGTCCGCCTGGTTGGTCCATTCGAACCTGGTCGTCTTCTTCATGATCTGTTAAAGGGGGAACACCTTCTCACTGAGCCGGCTGACGAACCATCTGAGCGAGGCCAAGCAGCCAGCAAACTTCTGGACGTCGTAGAGCTTGGTTGGCTTGTGCATGCACTCGATGGCCTTGATCTTCTCTGGGTTGGCTTCGATGCTGCGCGCGGACTCGAAGAATCCCAGGAGCTGGCCGGCTGGCACGCCGAAGATGTACTTCTCCAGGTTGAGCCAGACCTTGTATTCACGCAGATTGGCGAAGGTCTCCCAAATATCGTCGAGGAGGCCGAAGTGCTTCTTGGATTTGATGACGATGTCGTCGACATAGATGTGCATGTTCCTGCCGATATGGGGCAGAAGGCATTTCTGCATGCCGCGCTGGAAGGTGGCGCCTACTTTCTTCAAGACGAATGACATATTGATATAGTAGTAGGCCCCGAATGGAGTGATGAAGTAGGTCTTCAGCCAGTCAGCCGGGTCTAGCTTTATCTGGTAGTATCCTGAATAGGCATCTAGGAAACGCAGAAAATCGCAGCCGGTCATGGAGCCAATCACTTGATCGCTCTAGGGCAGGGCGAAATGATCCTTCAGACACGCCTTGTTCAGGATCGTGTAGTCTACACACATGTGCCAGGTTTTGTTCTTCTTCAGCACCAAGACTGGGTTGGCCAGCCAGTTCGGGTGGAAAACTTCCATCATGAAGCCGGCTGCGAGCAGTCGGGCGATCTCTTCTCCTATAATATGACGCTTCCCCTCACAGAAATGACGCATGGGTTGCTTAAATGACTTTGCATTCGACCGTACATGAAGCTTGTGCTCAGTGTACTTCCTCAGAACACCCGACATGTCCTTGGGCGACTATGCAAAGATGTCCCGATTCTCACGAGGAAGTCGATGAGCTCCCCTTCCTTTTTGTTGCTGAGGGTGGCGCCGATGGTGATGCACTGCTTGCGGTTAGCCTGGTCTAGTGGCACTTGCTTGGTGTCATTGGACGGCTGGAACGTCGCCTTGCTGGCCGGCTAGGATGGAGGACTGGGCACGGCCGGCTGCCCGGTGGTCGTTGCCACGAGCCGGTCGAGCTGGAGTTTCTCCTCCGCGATCACCAGCGCCTCGGCTAGTCGGCTACTATTGCGCGTGCACTCAATTGATTTCTTGTAGTCGCTGGCTACGGTAATGATGCCCTTGGGACCCGACATCTTCATCTTGAGGTAGGTGTAGTGTGGGAGAACCATGAATTTGGCGAGCGCCGGCCGGCCCACGAGCGTGTGGTAGGGGTTGTTGAGGTCCGCCACCTCGAACCATACCGGCTTGTGGAGGAAGTGGGCCTTGCTACTGCGACAACAGACCTTCCCTGGCAACGGCGCCAGGAATCCTTCTGTCACGGGCTACGCCTATAGGGACTTCCTTGGCAAATATGCAAAGGATTTCCCCGTGGCCTTGGAGCCTTGCGTTGGTGTTCCCTTGAAGAGGAAAGGGTGATGTAGCACAACAGTGGGGAGTATTTCCCTCAGTTTTGAGAACCAAGGTATCGATCCAGTGGGAGGCGCTCGTCGAGTCACAAGTACATGCACAAACACAAAGAGCTTGCACCCAACGCTATGAAGGGGTTGTCAATCCCTTATAGATTGTTTGCAAAGTGAGAACTGAAAGCAAAAAGTAAACAAAGCAAAGTAAAAGCGAAAGTGGAGACGATAGTTGTGAATAGACCCGGGGGTCGTAGTGTTTACTAGTGGATTCTCTCATGAAATCAAGTAGACGGTGGGTGAACGAATTGCCGTCGAGCAATTGATAGAACCGCGCAAAGTCGTGACGTCATCTATGGCAATGATTATATCTATAGGCATCACGTCCAAAACAAGTAGACCGATACTTTCTACATCTACTACTATTACTCCACACGTCGACCGCTATCCAGCATGCATCTAGTGTATTAAGTTCATAAGAACAGAGTAACGCCTTAAGCAAGATGACATGATGTAGATGGACAATCTCATATCTACGATAAAATCCCATCTTGTTACCCTTGATGGCAACAACACGATGCGTGCCTTGCTGCCCCTTCTATCACTGGGAAAGGTCACCACACGATATGAACCCAAAACCAAGCACTTCTCCCATTGCAAGAATCATAGATCTAGTTGGCCAAACAAAACCCAAGACTTGGAGAGACTTACAAGGATATCAAATCATGCATATAAGAAATCAGCAAAGACTCAAATATAAATCATAGATAATCTGATCACAAATCCACAATTCATCGGATTTCGACAAACACACCGCCAAAGAGGATTACATCGGATAGATGTCCATGAAGATCATGGATTTGTATTGAAGATCATAGAGAGAGAAGAAGCCATCTAGCTACTAACTACGGACCCGTAGGTCTGAAGAGGACTACTCACGAGTCATTGGAGAGGCGATGATGTTGATGTAGAAGCCCTCCAACTCTAAAGTCCCCTCCGGCAGGGCACTGGGAAGGGTCTCCACATGAGATCTCGCGGAAACGGAAGCTTGCGGCGGCGGAAAAGTGTTTTCATGGATGGCCCCATTTTATTCTGGATTTTAGGGAATATATAGGCGAAAGAACTAGGGCAGGGGGCGCCAGGGAGGCCACAAGCCTGGTAGCCGCCGCCCGTTGGTGGCGGCTACAGGGCTTGTGGGCCCCCTATGGATCTCCTGCCTTGGCCCTCAAGTCCCCCGATCTTCTTTTGTTCTGGAAAAATTTATTTCGGGGATTTTATTCTATTTGGACTCCGTTCCAAAATCAGATTTGAAAAGAGTCAAAAACACAGAAAAAACAGGAACTGACACTTGGCACTGAATTAATAAGTTAGTCCCAAAAAAGATATAAAAGGTACATAAAACATCCAAAGTTAATAAGATAGCAGCATGAAACCATAAAAAATTATAGACACGTTTGAGACGTATCACGCCTTATCGCTGAAAAGGACGTCGAGCTGGATTTTGCCGATATGGGAGCAGGATTGGCCTCGCATGATGTCGTGCAAAACTGTGTGGGTCGGCTGCGGCTATTTTTCCCTCAGCCCCAACTTTAGTAGCATGTCATAGTAGAGGATGTTGATGCTGCTGCCGCCGTCGACCAGCACCCACAAGAACCGGCATGTGAGCCTCTTGGAGGTGATGGTGGGGTCGAGGAGAAGGGCGTAGCTGCCACGGTTCGGCATCATGGTCAGGTGGTCCGCCCTGTGAGGGAGTCCAGAATTAAGGGGTCCTCGGGTAGTCGGCTTACTACGAAGAGGTCGGCCTGATGGGCTGTGCCTATGATGAGCCCGGTTGTGCGATCGTCTTGTATTCGAGAAGGAGAACCCCGAAGACTAGCGTGGCAACCAAGTAAAAGTAGACTAGGTCAGTTGCATGTAACCCTAGACCCCCCGGTGACTACATAAACTGGGGGTCCTCATCAATGTAGAGGGATTATTCCACCTAGGGTTTAGAATACACGATCTCGAGGTAGACTGTGTAATCATCATCCACATCAATATAATCGAGCAGAACGTAGGGTTTTACCTCCTCAAGAGGGCCCGAACCTTGTTAAACATTGTCTCCCCCTCTCTCCTGCTACCCATCGATCTAAGGTCCACAGTGGGACCCCCTACCCAAGATTTGCCGATTTTGACACCAACATTGGTGTTTTCATTGAGAGTTCCACTGATTGGATCGTCAAAGGAGCGATGGCGCTCCTAGTCATCAGCGAAGAGATCATTAACACGGACGTCTTCGTCCCCGGACAAATCTTCGCCTTCGGAAGCATGGTTCTGCACGCCAATCCGGCCGGCCACCTCAACATGGTCAAGAACTTTGCCCCCGGTTAGGAAGTCAGGTTTGGGAAACTAGAGTTCACCAATGAACCCCGGGGAGATTTTGCGTTAACAAGACTCTTAGCTCCTCTCGAGGAACTCGCAGCCCCCGACACTTCAGCGTCGGGAACCACACACCTCACAACCGGGACGACCTTCGTCCCCACCTCGGCCCTAGAGCTCGGCGTGGTGAACACACCGGAGCGCATCTTGACCGAGAACACTCTGGAAGCTACCTTGAACGCCACAAGGGGATCAACAACACATGTTGAACCCGAACAATCAAGCGGTGCGAGCCCCACTAAAATCCCCATGTTACACAAGCTACTCGATCAGATGCAATTCGTGGGGATGAGGAACGACCAAGTTATGGTCTATGACCAAATCGGACTTAGACCCGACGACACGGAAATCTATATCCCACCCATTACGCACCTGACAAAGATCATCGAGCTCCCGGGCACGGGATCCCCGCATCAATCACCTGAGCTGAGGACGGTCTACGTCCCGGTCAGCGATCCTCCGGACTTATCCAACAGTCCAGAAAATTTATCTCGCCCTGACAACGCGTCGGGGCCAGCGATAGGCCCAGCATGCAACCTAGTCGGGAACGCGATGATACGTCTCCAACGTATCTATAATTTTTGATGGTTTCATGCTATTATCTTGTCAAACTTTGGATGTTTTGTATGCCTTTTATATATTTTTTGGGACTAACCTATTAACACAGTGCCAAGTGCCAATTCCTGTTTTTCCATGTTTTTGACCCCTTTCAGAGGAGTATTTTAAACGGAGTGCAAACGGAACGAAACTGCCAAATTTTTTTTTTCCGAAACTAAAGAAGATTGGGAAGCCTGAGAATCAGGGCACGGGGCTAGCAGGGACCCAACAAGCCCCCTAGCCACGGCCACGGGGTCGTGCCTCCCAGGCTTGTGGGCTCCCTGGGCCTCGTCTGCCCTACGTTTGCCGCCTATAAATTCCCTAAAATCCCAGAAAAAATCGGGAGATCATCGAAAGTACTTTTCCGCCGCCGCAAGCTTCTGTCTCCGCAAGATCCCATCTGGGGCACGTTCTGGTGCCCTGCCGGAGGGGGGATTCAGATACGGAGGGCTTCTTCATCAACACCATGACCTCTCCGATGATGCGTGAGTAGTTCACCATAGACCTACGGGTCCATAGCTAGTAGCTAGATGGCTTCTTCTCTCTCTTGGATCTTCAATACAAAGTTCTCCATGATCTTCATGGAGATCTATCCGATGTAATCTTCTTTTGCAGTGTGTTTGTCGAGATATGATGAATTGTGTATTTATGATCAGATTATCTATGAATCTTATTTGAGTTTCTTCTGATCTCTCTTATGCATGATTTCATATCCTTGTAATTCTCTTGGAGTTGTGGGTTTTGTTTGGCCAACTAGATCTATGATTCTTGCAATGGGAGAAGTATTTGGTTTTGGGTTCAAACCGTGTGGTGACTTCACCTAGTGACAGAAGGGGTAGCGAGGCATGCATCGTGTTGTTGCCATCAAGGGTAAAAAGATGGGGTTTTCATCATTGGTTTGAGATTATCCCTCTACATCATGTCATCTTGCTTAAGGCGTTACTCTGTTCGTCATGAACTCAATACACTAGATGCATGCTGGATAGCGATCGATGTGTCGAGTAATAGTAGTAGATGCAGAAAGTATTGGTATACTTGTCTCGGACGTGATGCCTATATGTATGATCATTGCCTTAGATATCGTCATGACTTTGCACGGTTCTATCAATTGCTCGATAGTAATTTGTTCACCCACCGTGATATTTTCTATTTTGAGAGAAGCCTCTAGTGAACACTATGGCCCCCGGGTCTACTCCACACCATGTTTTCAGCCTTACTCTTTTACTTCGTTGCACTTTCCGCCATCAGATCTCACTTTGCAGTTAATCTAGAAGGGATTGACAACCCCTTTATAGCGTTGGTTGCAAGCTGTTTTGTGTTTGTGCAGGTACTCTGGACTTGACGAGACTCTCCTACTGGATTGATACCTTGGTTCTCAAACTGAGGGAAATACTTACTGCTCCTGTGCTGCATCACCCTTTCCTCTTCAAGGGAAGAACCAACGCAAGCAAGTCTCCGTCAATGTGTCAAATTCTGGCGCTGTTGTTTGAGAAGTAGCAGAAGGATTTTTGGCACTGTTGCCGACGAGGATCAAGTCAAGAACTCATCCAAGTAAGTGTCGCAAACTCATATCTTGCATTTATTTATTTATTCCTCTCGTTTTCCTCTCCCCCACTTCTGAAAAACAAAAAATTACAAAAAAATCTTTGCCCTTTTCTTCATTTGACTTTTTCGTTTGCCTTCTTCGTTTGCCTTTCCTTTGCTGGTGTGCTATGTGCCTTCAATATGCTTGCACCTTTGCTTGCTGAAAATCTATTGATATGGATCCTCATCCACTTGCTAATCTCTTTAAGAGATCCAATTATGTTGAACCATTTGCTAGTTAGTTGAGTGCAATTGACTTTCTCTATGGAGTTTTGCTTGAGATGCGTGAATCTAAAAATCGTGATGAAGAAATTTATGAAGTGATTCACGAGGGTTCCTCGAATGAAAAGCATGATTGCAATGGATTCACTATAAATCCTATTAGTGTCAATCATGCTAAAAATATGCAAAACCCTAAGCTTGGGGATGCTAGTTTTACTATGTCCACTACTTGTTGCAATGATCATGAATGGGGTGATGATTTTTCTTATAATCTTGAAAAACCTCATGATGAATATGATATTTGCAATAATATTGAAAGTGGGTTTGGAGAAGTCATGACTTTAGTTGATGATAATCCCACTATTTTTGAAGAGCGTCAACTTTGCATGCATGTGAATCATGAAAAGAATATCCTTTGTGATAGCAATTTTTTTGAATTTTATTATGATCCCACATGTAATTTCTATGAGAGAGGAAAATTTTGTGGTAGAAACTTTCATGTTACCAATTTACCTCTCGTTATGTGGAGATTGCTATTGTCTCTTTCTTCTTCTTTGCATTTGGTAACTATTGGTTGTCTTGCCAATTTTTTCTCCTATAAAATGCCTATGCATAGGAAGTATGTTAGACTTAGATGTGATTTTCACATGCTTTATGATGCTCTTGTTGTGCTTCAATTCTTGCCTTTTGTGTGAGCATCATTGAATTATCAATGCCTAGCTAAGGGCGTTAAACAATAGCGCTTGTTGGGAGGCAACCCAATGAATTTGTCTTTTTCTTTCTGTTTTGTTGCGTCCACACCATCATAATTCTGTTATGATTTTGTATTTTGTGTTTCTTTTTGTTTTTGAGCCAAGCAAAACCTTTATGACTAGTCTTGGTGATGGTTGTTTGATCCTGCTGGAAAAAGATAGAAACTTTTCGCTCACGAGATGATTTTTCATTTTTATTCAGAAAGAGATTTTGAGTTTATTGTTTTTGCTGCTGGTTGATATGCCTTTTTCCCAGGCATTCATAATTTTTCAGAATTGTTGAGGTACCATAAGTATATGAAGTATACATATTTCTACAGACTGGTCTGTTTTTGACAGATTCTGTTTTTGTTGAGTTGGTTGCTTGTTTTGATGAAACTATGGTTAGTATCGGGGGGTACTAGCCATGGAAAAGTGACAATACAGTATCCCAACACCAATATAAATAGAAATCAAGATTTCTACAGTACCTAAAGAGGTGGTAGTTTGTTTTCTTGTGCTAATGTTATCACGAGTTTCTGTTTAAGTTTTGTGTTGTGAAGTTTTCAAGTTTTGGGTGATGTTCTCATGGACAAAGAGATAAGGAGTGGAAAGAGCTCAAGCTTGGGGATGCCCAAGTCATCCCAAGCCAAATTCAAGGACACCAAAAAGCGTAAGCTTGGGGATGCCCTGGGAAGGCATCCCCTCTTTCGTCTTCAATCCATCGGTAACATTACTTGGAGCTATATTTTTATTCACCACATGATATGTGTATTTCTTGGAGCATCTTGTATCTTAGGAGTCTTTTCTTTTTGTTGTGTCACAATCATCCTTGCTGCACACCTTTAGAGAGAGACATGCACTCATCGTGATTTGGCTACAATGCTCATAGTGCTTCACTTATATCTTTTGAGCTAGATAATTTTGCTCTATGTGCTTCACTTAGATCTTTTAGAGCACGGCGGTGCATGACTTGGTAGTTGACTTATGCTATGAAAGTAGTCCCAAAGGTGATAGGTACCCAAAGAGGATACAAAAACCTCCATCTTCATGTGTATTGAGTAGAAAGAGAAGTCTTGATTCCTCTCAGTTAGTTTTGAGACGTGGCTTTGGTAATATTAAGAGCTATGTTAGTAAGGTGTTGTGAATCTAGAGATACTTGTGTTGAAGTTAGTGATTCCCGTAGCATGCACGTATGGTGAACCGCTATGTTAGGAAGTCGGAGCATAATTGATCTATTGATTGTCATCCTTTGTGTTGAGGTCGAGATCGCGCGATGGTTAACACCTACCAACCCTTCCCGTCGGAGTAAGCGTTTAGCACTTTGTTTTGATTACTAATAAAAACTTTCGCAACAAGTATGCGAGTTCTTCATGACTCATGTGAGTCCATGATATAGATGCACTTTCACATTCCACCATTGCTAGTCTATCTAGTGCCGCGCAATTCTCGCCGGTGCACAAACCCACCAAATGCCTTCCTCAAAACAGCCACCATACCTACCTACTATGGCATTTTCATAGCCATTCCGAGATATATTGCCATTGAACTCCCACCGTTCCGTCTCATGACTTATGCCGTCACTCTCATATTGCCATTGCATGATCGTAAGATAGCTAGCAAGATGTTTCAACGTCATACGCAAAGCTAGATCGTTGCACATCTCGGTACACTGCCGGAGGAATTTCCTATAGAGTCATTTCTAAGCTTTCAGCTGTGAGTAAATAAAAGTGTGATGATCATCATTATTAGAGCACTGTCCCATGTGAGGAAATAAAAAAAAGAGGCCAAAGAGCCCAAATAAAAAAAAGAAAAAAAGGGAAAAAAGAGAGGCCTAAGATCCCAAATAAAAAAAGAGAGAAAAAGAGCGAAGGGACAATGCTACTATCTTTTTCCACACTTGTGCTTCATAAATATCACCATGTTCTTCATGATTGAGAGCCTCTCGTTTCATCACCACCACATGCTAGTGCGAATCTTCATTATATAACTTGGCTTGTATATTCCAATGATGGACTTCCTCAAAATTGCCCTAGGTCTTCGTGAGCAAGCAAGTTGGATGCACACCCACTAGTTTTCCTTTTGAGCTTTCACATACTTATAGCTCCAGTGCATCCTTTGTATGGCAATCCCAACTCATTCACGTTGATTTGTATTAATGGGAATCTCCATAGCCTTTTGATATGCCGAGTCAATGTGACCATCTCCTCCTTTTTTGTCTCACAACCACCACCACACTCTATTCCACCTATAGTGATATATCCATGGCTCCCGCTCATGTATTGCGTGATAGTTATAAAAAGTTTGAGAAAGTAAGAGTGCGAAAACAATTATTTGGCCAATACCGGGGTGTGCATGATTTACATTAGTTGTGTGAGGATGATGGAGCATAGCCAGACTATATGATTTTGTAGGGATAACTTTCTTTGGCCTTGTTATTTTGAAAGTTCATAATTACCTTGCTAGTTTGCTTGAATTATTATTGTTTTCATGTCAATAGCAATCTATTGTTTTGAATCTTACGGATCTGAACATTCATCTCACACGAAAGAAGTTTTAAAGGACAACTATGCATTCTACATCAAAAATTCATTCTTTAACACTTCCCTATTCGAGGACGAGCATGAGTTAAGCTTGGGGATGCTTGATACGTCTCCAACGTATCTATAATTTTTGATGGTTTCATGCTATTATCTTGTCAAAGTTTGGATGTTTTGTATGCCTTTTATATATTTTTTGGGACTAACCTATTAACTCAGTGTCAAGTGCCAGTTCCTGTTTTTTCCATGTTTTTGACCCCTTTCAGAGGAGGATTTTAAACGGAGTCCAAACGGAACGAAACTGCCAAAAAGATTTTTTCCGAAACAGAAGAAGATTGGGAAGCATGAGAATCAGGGCAGGAGGCGAGCAGGGACCCCACAAGCCCCCTAGCCGCGGCCAGGGGGCCCGCGCCTCCCAGGCTTGTGGGCTCCCTGGGCCTCCTCTGCCCTAGGTTTTCCGCCTATAAATTCCCTAAAATCCCAGAAAAATCAGGAGATCATCAAAAGTACTTTTGCGCCGCCGCAAGCTTCTGTCTCTGCAAGATCCCATCTGGGGCACGTTCTGGTTCCCTGCCGGCGGGGGGATTCGGATATGGATGGCTTCTTCATCAACACCATGACCTCTCCGATGATACGTGAGTAGTTCACCGTAGACCTACGGGTCCATAGGTAGTAGCTAGACGGCTTCTTCTCTCTCTTGGATCTTAAATACAAAGTTCTCCATGATCTTCATGGAGATCTATCCGATGTAATCTTCTTTTGCGGTGTGTTTGTCGAGATCCGATGAATTGTGGATTTATGATCAGATTATCTATGAATCTTATTTGAGTTTCTTTTGATCTCTCTTATGCATGATTTCATATCCTTGTAATTCTGTTCGAGTTGTGGGTTTTGTTTGGCCAACTTGATCTATGATTCTTGCAATGGGAGAAGTGCTTGGTTTTGGGTTCATACCATATGGTGACCTCACCTAGTGACAGAAGGGGTAGCGAGGCACGCATCATGTTGTTGCCATCAAGGGTAAAAAGATGGGGTTTTCATAATTGGTTTGAGATTATCCCTCTACATCATGTCATATTTCTTAAGGCGTTACTCCGTTCGTCATGAACTCAATACACTAGATGCATGCTGGATAGTGGTTGATATGTGGAGTAATAGTAGTAGATGCAGAAAGTATCGGTCTACTTCTCTCGGACGTGATGCCTATATATAGGATCATTGCCTTAGATATCGTCATGACTTTGCGTGGTTCTATCAATTGCTCGACAGTAATTTGTTCACCCACCGTGATATTTGCTATTTTGAGAGAATCCTCTAGTGAATACTATGGCTCCCGGGTCTACTCCACACCATATTTTCAGCCTTACTCTTTTACTTCATTGCACTTTCCGCCTTCAGATCTCACTTTGCAATTAATCTTGAAGGGTTTGACAACCCCTTTATAGCGTTGGGTGGAAGCTCTTTTGTGTTTGTGCAGCTACTCTGGACTTGACGAGATTCTCCTACTTGATTGATACCCTGGTTCTCAAACTGAGGGAAATACTTATTGCCCCTATGCTGCATCACCCTTTCCTCTTCAAGGGAAAAACCAACGCAAGCAAGTCTCCGTCAACGTGTCAAATTCTGGTGCTGTTGTTTGAGAAGTAGCACACGACTATCGAGGTTTCCTGCCCGCAAATCATGGGAATCCAAAATATTTCCCCACCCACCAGCCATACCGAGAATAATACAAAATAATATGGATCTTCGGGCACATACGAAGTCACGCAGAAGCCAGGGGAATAAGTACACCACTTTTGTGCCAGATTCCTCCTCGGCAACAATACCAGAGGCCATGACGAGTGGGAGCTTATTCACGCTTTCCAACAGCATTGCCTTGATGAGGGCATCCTTAACACCCTCTCCCGTCGTCGGATTCAATCCTTCACCGAGCTGTCGAACATAGTGTCGGGACCCCGATCCTAAGCCATAGGAATCCAGCCTGTAACACATCGCATCCCTTTGTGGTCTCACGCACGGTTAACTCCACGGCTGCAGCCTTACCTTGGCCGGGACCGTTTGCGTCTTTTGACTCACGTATGCGATAGTGTCGCTAGCAATCCAATGTCAAAGAACCCGGATCGACATGTCTAGTCATAAACCAAAGTGGCAGTATCGCACAAGGACATGCATACATGACCCAACAAAGCAGGTGTCAGTCATCAGCGAATGTAGACGAGTCGTAGCAAGCTACAAGGACTCCATTGCATCGCGTGACATTTCCCCAAAAGGGGACAGACACAACAGCTAAGAAGGACACATGCCGGTCAACCAATGTGTCCGGAGCAGTAGCGAACTACCAAGGCTCGTTGGATCACAAAGGGGCATTTCCTTGTAAGGAGTGCTACTAAAGTTCACGACTAGGTAATCGAACCCCATACATATCAAGTACGACACACATACGCATGGCATACCGATATGTATAGATACATCGATGGCATCACAACATAACCATAAACATACAACCTTTATTTAAGAGGCTCGGAAGAGCCACACACATAATATTACACATTAAGGGTCTCACGACCCGTAATAGCAGTCATACAATTACAAGCCAGCGGAAGAGTTATAAACTGTCTGGGTACAGACAGGGCAACTAGAAGGCACATGGCCTGACTATACTACAGAGCCGACGTAGGGCCAGATCGTAGCTGGGACACCAGCTACTCGTCGTCGTCGATGTCTACGAAGAACCCTCCATTAGGGTCATTAGCAACCTCTGCAACATTTATTAAGAAAACATGAGTACGAAGGTACTCAGCAAGACTTTAGGATGACTAACTACTCATGCAAGGTATCAAAAGGTATTGTGGGGTTTCATGCGGGAAGCCAGCATTTGACTCGTGGCTAGACAACTTGTATTTTTTAAATAATTTTGACAACTTGATTTCTCGCACACGAGTCCACTAACACCACAACAATACACTATCCTGGAATCATTCCATCTCCGTACGGAAATGCCATCCATGACACTCACGCTTATCTTGGCAATTTTATGAGTAGCCATTTAAGTTGTCTATGAACAACATATGTCTCCAAGTAGTCCATATCCACGGACGCGGCTATTCGAATAGATCATAACCATGCAGGGGTGTACTTCGTCACACACGCTCTCGCCACTTATCGCCATGTGCACGTCATGCACCTCGGCAGCCTTCAAGCGGAAGCCCAGCGAGGGAGTCGGCCACGACCGTTAACCACACTAGTACCTAGTCCAGGTTTATCGCCTATCTGAGAGTAACCCGTACGGAAGTCCGGTCGAGGTTTCCGCCACGGCCTCAAACAATGTGCGCAGGGTTCCCAAGCCCACCATCCGGGTGCCACTTGGTACACCGTGCCACTGCCTACCGCATCACGGCCCACCTCTCAGGTCAGCACCATGCACGGCCTCCAGCATTACTATAAACACCAGGAACTACTTGCAACTCCTGGACCGGGTACTACGCGATTAATAGGCCGAGCGGGGTCATATTTCAGGGCCCAGCATGTGGTAGTATCTAGTCTTGGAATACATACACGGAACTCAGTTCCTAAGGACGGTTCCAATGAAACAACCCGCCATGTACTCCTACACGGCCTTTCACCGGTACCTTTACCAACTCAAGTTCAACACACAACCTTTGCTCACCAAACACGTTCCACAATTCTGTTCATCTCCCAGATGACAGACCATACACAACTCTAAGCATAGCATGCATAGCAGGATAAGGCACATCACAGCTCAAGCAACTACCAGGTATGCTAGGTTGCAAGGTTTGGCTATTTACTGTGACAAGGTTAAGTCATGCAAAGGAAGTAGGTTCAACTATCGTGGCAAAAGCAGTTGAAGCATTTGATCTTAAATGCAATAAATAGGTGCAGGAGCAAGAACAAGGGATTTATCGGGATGATCAAAAGGGTTGCTTGCCTTGTTGCTCAGAGGAGGAACGATATCCGTCAGACGGATATTCTATGGAATCCGGGGGTGCGGAGCCTACCGAAGTGAATGGCAACATTCAATAACAATCATATGCACTCAAAATGATGCATGAGCATGGCATGAGAATGCAAGGTGATAAGTTATTATTTTCAACATGTATTAGGTTTAGAGTTGATTTGAATCACATTCAAATAGCAATTCAAACGGGGTATTCTCGGATACCGGTTTAATTGATTCGACCTGATGCTCAGATCAACTTGATGTTAACATGCATGAAATGTCATGTTATGGTACTGATTTGTAATTAGGACAGTGGTGAACAAAGTATATATAATGAAATTTGAATATTTTTGCAAATTCCATTTAAAAAGTGATTATAAGAATTGAATTATTCCTTATTCCACAATTTAGGGTTCTGTAACTTTTTCAAACATAGTTGAAAATAGCACAATCAGAATCCTTGAATTTTTCTGATACTTTTTCATATATAAATTATTTTCATTGGAGTTACAGATTAATTTCTATGATTTTTACAAGTTTTAGCAATTTCCTGGAATTAGTTTTATACTGGAAATTCTAATTATTGCATCAGACTGACGTCAGCAGGTCATCCGACCTGCTCAGGTCAAACCTGACAGGGGGCCCCACTGGTCAGCCTCTCGGGGACTAATCCCGCGCTGACCAGCCCTAATTGAGGTTTGACTTGGCCTTGGGCCCACTTGTCAGCGAGTGATTAAGTCCTGAGCTGCTGGGTTAGCTTTGCCATGTCGACCCCCACCGGAGGGTGGTCGCCGGCGACCAGGCCCGCGGCGGAGGGCTCGCCGGAGGCGACCTAAACGGCGCTGCACAGCACCAAAACGCACGCGGTTTGCAGCTACGGCACGCTGGCGAAGTGGCCGATGTGGCAGGGGCATCAGGGGAGGCTAGGGTCGCCGGAAGAGGCGCCGGCGACGAGCCGGAGCGGCGGCCGAAGCTCGGCCTTCTATGAGAGACGACTCTAGGGCACGGGGAGGGCAGCTGAGGGGCTCATCACGCTCCTGGAGGCTCCAGGAGCTCGAATCCTAGCTCGAGCGCGTGGATCGGACATCACAGCGACGGCGTCGACATGACCGGCGGCGAGAAGCTCTCGGCCTTAGTGGGAACTAGGCTACGATGCACGGGAGAGCGTGGGGCGAGAGGGGAAACAACGACGAGCTCACGGCGGTTCCGATGGTGCTGAAGAGGGGCTCGGGGATGCGCCGGAGGAAGCGAATCGACAGAAGAGGTCCGGCGGCCGGAGGTGGAAGACGACGGCGTTGGGGGCGATGCAGAGCTTGGGGAAGCTTCGGCTTCTGCAGAGATGACCAGGGCGACGAGGCGGAGCTAACAGACTACTCGGAGGCGGGATCCCATGGCTAGAGGTGCTGCGGCTCGAGCTCGAGCTCGGCTCCAATGGCGGCAGCAAGGAGGAGGAAGAGATCCGGGAGGAGGAGAGAGCCGATGCGGGGAATGGATAGGGGAGGCCTCAGGGGGCTTATCCCCGGCCTTGCCAGCGCGAGGCGGCGGCCAGGTAGGCGCACAGGTGCGTGGCCGCGCCGGAGGAGGCGGCGGCCTCCTCCTGCTGCCTACTGGCGCGAGGGAGGGGACGAGCGAGGGAGATGGGCCGGGCCAGGCTAGGCGACAGGTAAGGGTTTCCCATTTTTTCTGTTTTTTTGTTTTTCTGTTTTGCTAACTATTGTTTTGCTAATTATTTCAGCTCCAAAACAAAACGTAAAAACTATTTTAGACCTCCTGAAATATTGTTATAACATTCCCAACCATTTGCAAAGTTTTCAACATTTTTGGAAATTTATAGATTCTGATTTCAAATTTAAAACTTGAAACCAGTAGCCTTTTGCATTTATTTAAAATGCTTAAAGTGTCAAGAAAATAGTTTTCTCCAATGCTCATTTACTTTCATGATTTATCAGAAAGTTTGAACATTTCTTGAGGCCATTTTGGGTTCATTGATTTGAACTAGTTTGAGATTTTCTTTAATTGAAATAGTGGCTAGGGTTTTGAGTTTTTCCTTTGCCACTTTGTTGTTTTTGTTGAAACTTCTTAGATGCAAATGCAAAGAAGACATGAGCACAAGACTAACTTGCTTAAGGGTTAGGGATGTGACAACTCACCCCCACTCAAAAGAATCTCGTCCCGAGATTTAGAAGTCGTCGGGAATAACGCAGGGTATTCAAGTCGGAGACGATCCTCTCTTTCCCAAGTTGCCTCCTTTTCAGAATGATTTGATCATTGAACTTTAAGAAACTTGAGGTTTCGACGTCGAGTGGTACGCTCAGCTTGATCAATAATACGCACGGGGTATTCTCGGTATGAAAGGTTATCTTGGAGATCAAGCGTTTCGTGGTCCACTTCACGGATAGGATCCGAAAAGCAACGCCTGAGTTGCGAGACGTGGAAAACATCATGAACCTTGGAAAGATGCGGAGGAAGTTCCAACTGGTAGGCAACTTCTCCTCGTTTGGCAAGAATGCAAAAAGGACCAATGTAACGAGGAGCCAACTTGCCCTTGATACGAAACGATGGGTACCCTTCAAAGGTGTAACCCGAAGGTAAGCCTTCTCGTCAACTTCAAAGGTCACAGCCTTATGATGACGATCATATTGGCTCTTTTGACGAGACTGGGCTGTTTTCAACTTTTCACGAATAATGCGAACCTGCTCTTCTGCATCCTGGATCATATCCGGGCCAAAGAGTTGCCTCTCTCCGGTTTCTGACCAATTAAGAGGTTTTCGACATCTTCGTCCATAGAGAACTTCAAAAGGGGCTTTGCCCAAGCTTGATTGATAACTATTGTTATAAGCGAATTCGGCGAATGGAAGGCACTTCTCCCAATTCATACCGAACGAAATAACACAAGCTCGGAGCATATCTTCTAGGATTTGATTCACTCTTTCTACTTGACCACTTGATTGAGGATGGAAAGCAGTGCTAAAAGATAAGTGAGTCCCCATGGCATTCTGAAAACTTTCCCAGAAGCGAGAAGTAAAGATACTTCCACGGTCCGAGTTAATTTCCAGGGTAACACCATGAAGAGACACTATTCGAGAGATATATAACTCTGCTAGCTAGCTAGCTGTTATACTCTCACGAACAGGAAGAAAATGAGCCACTTTGGAAAGACGGTCAATGACCACAAAGATAGCATTATTTCCTTTCTTGGTCTTGGGAAATCCGGTAATGAAATCCATGCTAACTTTATCCCATTTCCATTCAGGAATAGCTAAAGGTTGAAGGGTGCCAGCAGGCCTTTGATGTTCTGCCTTAACTCGACGATAAACGTCGCAGTTAGCAACGAACTCAGCAATTTCTCTCTTCATCCTAGTCCACCAGAACCTCTGGCGTAGGTCCTGATACATCTTAGTACTACCGGGATGAATGGTGAGAGGAGAATCATGAGCCTCCTTAAGGATTAACTTCCTTAGATGTGGGTTCTTAGGAACCACTAAACGATTCTGGAAGAACACAACACCTTGATCGTTCATGGAAAATTCTTTAGCGTTTCTGCTAAAAATATTCTCCTTGATCCGTGATATACCCTTGTCACGGTTTTGGCCAGCTATGATTTGATCCTTAAGTGTAGGCTTCGCCACCAGGTTAGAAAGGAATCCTTGAGGAACAATATGAAGATTCAACTTCCGAAAGTCCTCATGGAGATGTGGTTGACCTTGCTGTAGCATCAAATTGTTACAATAAGATTTATGACTTAGTGCATCGGCCATAACATTGGCCTTCCCCAGGGTGTAAGTTATCCCTAAGTCGTAATCCGAGATCAACTCAACCCACCGTCTTTGCCTGAGATTCAAATCCGGCTGGGTGAAAATATATTTCAGACTTTGGTGATCAGTGAATATTTCGCAACGATTACCCAAAAGGTAATGTCGCCAGGTTTTTAGTGCATGGACCACAGCTGCAAGCTCAAGGTCATGTGTGGGATAATTATCCTCATGTGGACGCAACTGACGAGATGCGTATGCGATCACATGACGATCTTGCATGAGAATGCAACCTAATCCTTGTCGCGAGGCGTCGCAATAGATAACAAAGTCCTTAGAAAAATCTGGTGGTAGCAACACAGGTGCGGAAGTCAGGCGTCTTTTCAGTTCCTGAAAACTATGCTCACACTGTGGTGTCCACTCGAACTTTTTATCTTTCTTGAGGAGTTCAGTTAGAGGCTTTGCAACCTTGGAGAAATTCTCGACGAAGCGGCGACAATAGCTCGCTAAACCAAGAAAACTCCTAACTTGCTTAACCGATTCAGGTTGGGTCCAATCAAGGACAGCTTGAACTCTCCCGGGATTGATAGCAATACCCTTACCAGAGATTACGTGGCCTAGATAGGTCACTTCTGGTAACCAGAATTCACATTTTGAAAATTTGGCATAAAGGCGATGCTCTCGAAGTTTCATCAATACCAGCCTTAGATGCTCGGCATGTTCTTGTTCATTCTTCGAGTAGATGAGAATATCATCGAGGTATACCACGACGAATTTATCCAAATACTCCATGAAGATTGAGTTCATCAGCCGAGAGAAAGTGGCTAGGGCATTGGTTAAACCGAAGGACATAACGGTGTACTCATATTGGCCATAACGAGTAACAAAAGCCGTTTTTGGAATGTCCCCGTTCTTAATCTTGATTTGATGGTATCCCAACCTCAAATCCATTTTGGAGAAGACTGAGGATCCAGCGAGCTGATCGTACAGATCGTTGATCCTGGGGAGCGGATACTTGTTCTTTATGGTGACCAGGTTAACTGGTCGGTAATCTACAACCATCCGATCCGTTCCGTCTTTCTTCTTGACGAAGAGGACGGGACAAGCCCAAGGAGAAGAGCTAGGACGAATGAAACCTTTGTTCAAGGCCTCATCTAGTTGCTTTTTAAGTTCGGCTAGCTCCAGGGGTGCCATCTTATATGGTCTTCTGGATATTGGGACAGTTCCCGGAACAAGATCTATTACAAACTCTACATCTCTGTCAGGTGGGATTCCTGGCAGTTCCTCTGGAAAAACATCCGGGAAGTCACGGACTACCGGAATGTCTTCAAGTTCCGGAAGAGGGTTGGCATTTAGGGAATAGAGCTGGCATTTGGCAACTCGAGTAGAGACATTTACTATCTCACCCGAGGAATGGGTAAGCTGGACATTTCTAGAGTGAGTATCAATCTTGGCATAGTGAGCTGACATCCAGTCCATGCCCAAGATGATATTATTATCCGAAGATTTCAATGCTATCAATGAGGCTAGAAAAACTAGCCTGTCTACTAGAATTTCATTGTCATAGGTTATCCTAGAGGTTTGCCATTTACTACCAAGGGTTTGGACAACCAATGGGATTGGCATATCACAAAATGACATGTTATGCAACTGTGCATAACTTTCTGAAATGAAGGAATGAGAAGACCCAGTGTCAAAGAGAACGGATGATGGGTGATGATTAACAAGAAGCATACCCAGCATGACGTCGGGATCCTCTGCAGCTTCTTCTGCTGACACATAGTTCACACGGCCACGTGCAGGAGTTGGCTTCACATAGAACGCTTTGCCCGACTTGGGCTGCCCAACGGACTTTCCGGGTTGCTTGGCACCCACATTCTGAGGACACTCACGGGAATAGTGCCCTGGTTCTCCACACTTGTAGCATATCACCTGGTTGGCACGTGGTGCAGCATTGCTAGCTGGACCACCATAAGCTTTTGCTGGAGGGTTGGCCTGATTCGTCTGAGGCGCCACGTAGGATGGCCTCGGAGTGTATCTTGGCGGCAGAGAACTGTTTGGAACCCACAGCCTGCGTTTTGGAAACGCGGAACCAGAAGATGAGCCAAAGTCACGGGAGTGCTTCCTTGTGGCTTCGAAGTCAGAATGACCAGTCTTCGCACTGATCGCCTTGTTGACCAGGGCTTGAAAGCTTGCACACTCATGGAGGCGCAGGTCACGACGGAGCTAAGGGCTCAGACCCTTACGTAATCTTGCTTGCTTCTTGGCGTCAGTAGACACCTCCTCTGTTGCATAGCGGGCGAGGTTACCGAACTCGCAGCTATAGGCATCCACAGACAACTTCCCCTGAGTGAAGGCACAGAACTCCTCTCTCTTTCTGTCCATCAGGCCCTCTGGAATATGGTGCAGACGGAAAGCTGCACTGAAATATGCCCATGTGGCCACTGGTTCAGCGGGACGCATAGCTTCAAAATTCTCCCACCACAGATTGGCGGGTCCCTCCAGGAAATACGCCGCAAAGGTCACCTTGTCGGCCTCAGACACATTCGCAGAGCGAATCTTGCATGAGATGCTGCACACCCAGTCATCAGCATCGAGGGGATCGACGGAATGATGAAACTTTAGAGGATTCAGCTTCACAAAGTCATTGAGGGACACTGCAGAATTCCTAGGCTGTCGAGCCGTATTCTGCTCAATACGCTCTAGCAGTCGATTGGTCTCCCTTTTATTTCTTTCTACCTCAAGCATCACTTCTACCAGAGAAAGCGGGTGAGGCAGGTCTTCCTGCAACGCTTGACTACCCTCACCTTGCTCATGAGCAGGGGCACGGTTCAACCTGGTGAACACCATCCTGACAAACAAACTCATAGCTTAGACCAATAACATATCAATACTAGCTATGGATTAAGAATGTACTGAACACACGGAATGCGGAAATGAATATCCGAACAGCATGGTAACAAGCAACTGCTATATATACACCATGGTTCATACACACCCTTACATAGTTCAGTACACCCTTAACCGAAGAGCAAACTACTGGAATTGTGAAACTACTCATCAGAGGCTTACAAGCTTCCTATACATTATTTATCTAGGCCTCCGGAATTCATTTCACAATACAACCATACTTCACAAGTCACGCAGAACTGTGAACGTACGGCTACTACCATACTATCCTTCCGCTCACAGCTCAGGCATCCGCATAGAACATCTCATAGAGATTACCTCCATGACTTGGAAGCTCAACCTGCGGACCAGGAAACACTCTAGCCTGAGATCCCTGGGATCCATAAGGACACGGATGTGGCCTTGGTCCCCTGACTGGTGGTAAGAGGGGTCCCCGAAGAGGTGTGACTCCTCCTATGGCTGGCCAATCAATGTGGGCCGGAAGATGGGTCCTAACAGGGTTCAGCATCTCCATCTCTCCATACCCTGTCTGGACTACCGGTACCAGCTGCGTCAAAGCTGTCCGCAGACGGGCAGGGTAGCATAAAGCTCCATACGGAGAGCACGAGCATCCCTGTCTCTGTTCTCTAGCATCTCAACAGTGGACTGCAGAAGTGGATCCTCCATAGAAGACTCAAAATAGACTCCACTAAGGTATCCCTCTTCACCAGACTGAGAGGCCGGAACATAGCAGAACTCTGAATTCTGCAGCAGTGCATGTCTCGCTCTCATAATAGTCAGCATTGAATAGGTAGCATCCTGTACTGCCATGTCAACGGTGACCCCCAACCCATAGGACCAATGGATTGGCTTCTCAGCTCCAGGGTAGTCTGGAAATACCCTAACAGTGCAGATGTACTGGCTCTGGTTGAAGTCTCGGTACCGTTCCTCCACTGTGTACTCGGGGTACCAGCGGTAACCGCACACCGACATCACCCTGACTAGCATGGCCGTATGACCTGGTACATCAATGCACCTGGTCAGACGTACCACCTGACGAGAAGGACGGCCAGGCATCTGTAAATAGAGAGTAATGCAAAAGCATTAGAGCTCCGAATGCAAAATTGGGCAGCATAACGGCTGTAAATGCTCAAAAACAAATTTTGAGACAACCCAAAAATGGAATAGCGTAACCACTCAACTATAAAGTTCAACTCTCTGATCATCAAACTTACTTCCTGCTTCCTAGGAATAAAAGAAACCCAATATCTCTCGACCCGTAGTCCTATAATCTACCGATCAGAAACACGGGCCTAGGAGAAGATGAGTAACCTAGTCCTTAATTCCCGTAGAAAAGATGAGGATGACCAGAATAGAATAACTTGAGAAGAGAACAAGAGTCTTACGTTCCCTTCCACAAACAATTCGCTTATATATAGCTAAAGAAATTCTAGACTCAACTTCGACCAGTCTGACTTAGTAATCCTACAGTCAGTCAGGCTTTGATACCAATGCTGTCGGGACCCCGATCCTAAGCCATAGGAATCCAGCCTGAAACACATCGCATCCCTTTGTGGTCTCACGCACGGTTAACTCCACGGCTGCAGCATTACCTTAGCCAGGACCGTTTGCGTCTTTTGACTCACGTATGCGATAGTGTCGCTAGCAATCCAATGTCAAAAAACCCGGATCGACATGTCTAGTCATAAACCAAAGTGGCAGTACCGCACAAGGACAGGCATACATGACCCAACAAAGCAGGTGTCGGTCATCAGCGAATGTAGACGAGTCGTAGCAAGCTACAAGGACTCCATTGCATCGCGTGACATTTCCCCAAAAGGGGACAGACACAGCAGCTAAGAAGGACACATGCCGGTCAACCAATGTGTCCGGAGCAGTAGCGAACTACCAAGGCTCGTTGGATCACAAAGGGGCATTTCCTTGTAAGGAGTGCTACTAAAGTTCACGACTAGGTAATCGAACCCCATACATATCAAGTACGACACACGTACGCATGGCATACCGATGTGTATAGATACATCGATGGCATCACAACATAACCATAAACATACAACCTTTATTTAAGAGGCTCGGAAGAGCCACACACATAATATTACACATTAAGGGTCTCACGACCCGTAATAGCAGTCATACAATTACAAGCCAGCGGAAGAGTTATAAACTGTCTGGGTACAGACAGGGCAACTAGAAGGCACATGGCCTGACTATACTACAGAGCCGACATAGGGCCAGATCGTAGCTGGGACACCAGCTACTCGTCGTCGTCGATGTCTACGAAGAACCCTCCATTAGGGTCATTAGCAACCTCTGCAACATTTATTAAGCAAACATGAGTACGAAGGTACTCAACAAGACTTTAGGATGACTAACTACTCATGCAAGGTATCAAAAGGTATTGTGGGGTTTCATGCGGGAAGCCAGCATTTGACTCGTGGCTAGACTACTTGCATTTTTTAAATAATCTTGACAACTTGATTTCTCGCACACGAGTCCACTAACACCACAACAATACACTATCGTGGAATCATTCCGTCTCCGTACGGAAATGCCGTCCACGACACTCACGCTTATCTTGGCAATTTTATGAGTAGCCATTTAAGTTGTCTATGAACAACATATGTCCGCAAGTAGTCCATATCCGCGGACGCGGCTATTCGAATAGATCATAACCCTGCAGGGGTGTACTTCGTCACACACGCTCTCGCCACTTATCGCCATGTGCACGTCATGCACCTCGGCAACCTTCAAGCGGAAGCCCAGCGAGGGAGTCGGCCACTACCGTTAACCACACTAGTACCTTGTCCAGGTTTATCGCCTATCTGAGAGTAACCCGTACGGAAGTCCGGCCGAGGTTTCCGCCACGGCCTCAAACGATGTGCGCAGGGTTCCCAAGCCCACCATCCGGGTGCCACTTGGTACACCGTGCCACTGCCTACCGCATCACGACCCACCTCTCAGGTCAGCACCATGCACGGCCTCCAGCATTACTATAAACACCAGAAACTACTTGCAACTCCTGGACCGGGTAATACGCGATTAATAGGCCGAGCGGGGTCATATTTCAGGGCCCAGCATGTGGTAGTATCTAGTCTTGGAATACATACACGGAACTCAGTTCCTAAGGACGGTTCCAATGAAACAACCCGCCATGTACTCCTACACGGCCTTTCACCGGTACCTTTACCAACTCAAGTTCAACACACAACCTTTGCTCACCAAACACGTTCCACAATTCTGTTCATCTCCCAGATGACAGACCATACACAACTCTAAGCATAGCATGCATAGCAGGATAAGGCACATCACAGCTCAAGCAACTACCAGGTATGCTAGCTTGCAAGGTTTGGCTATTTACTGTGACAAGGTTAAGTCATGCAAAGGAAGTGGGTTCAACTATCGTGGCAAAAGCAGTTGAAGCATTTGATCTTAAATGCAATAAATAGGTGCAGGAGCAAGAACAAGGGATTTATCGGGATGATCAAAAGGGTTGCTTGCCTTGTTTCTCAGAGGAGGAACGATATCCGTCAGACGGATATTCGGTGGAATCCGGGGGTGCGGAGCCTACCGAAATGAATGGCAACATTCAATAACAATCATATGCACTCAAAATGATGCATGAGCATGGCATGAGAATGCAAGGTGATAAGTTATTATTTTCAACATGTATTAGGTTTAGAGTTGATTTGAATCACATTCGAATAGCAATTCAAACGGGGTATTCTCGGATACCGGTTTAATTGATTCGACCTGATGCTCAGATCAACTTGATGTTAACATGCATGAAATGTCATGTTATGGTACTGATTTGTAATTAGGACAGTGGTGAACAAAGTATATATAATGAAATTTGAATATTTTTGCAAATTCCATTTAAAAAGTGATTATAAGAATTGAATTATTCCTTATTCCACAATTAGGGTTCTGTAACTTTTTCAAACAGAGTTGAAAATAGCATAATCAGAATCCTTGAATTTTTCTGATACTTTTTCATATATAAATTATTTTCATTGGAGTTACAGATTAATTTCTATGATTTTTACAAGTTTTAGCAATTTCGTGGAATTAGTTTTATACTGGAAATTCTAATTATTGCATTAGACTGACGTCAGCAGGTCATCCGACCTGCTCAGGTCAAACCTGACAGGGGGGCCCCACTGGTCAGCCTCTCGGGGACTAATCCCGCGCTGACCAGCCCTAATTGAGGTTTGACTTGGCCTTGGGCCCACTTGTCAGCGAGTGATTAAGTCCTGAGCTGCTGGGTTAGCTTTGCCACGTCGACCCCCACCGGAGGGTGGTCGCCGGCGACCAGGCCCGCGGCGGAGGGCTCACCGGAGGCGACCTAAACGGCGCTGCACAACACCAAAACGCACGCGGTTTGCAGCTACGGCACGCTGGCGAAGTGACCGATCTGGCAGGGGCATCAGGGGAGGCTAGGGTCGCCGGAAGAGGCGCCGGCGACGAGCCGGAGCGGCGGCCGAAGCTCGGCCTTCTATGAGAGACAGCTCTAGGGCACGGGGAGGGCAGCTGAGGGGCTCATCACGCACCTGGAGGCTCCAGGAGCTCGAATCCTAGCTCGAGCGCGTGGATCAGACATCACAGCGACGGCGTCGACATGACCGGCGGCGAGAAGCTCTCGGCCTTGGTGGGAACTAGGCTACGATGCACGAGAGAGCGTGGGGCGAGAGGGGAAACTACGATGAGCTCACGGCGGTTCCGATGGTGCTGAAGAGGGGCTCGGGGATGCGCCGGAGGAAGCGAATCGACAGAAGAGGTCCGGCGGCCGGAGGTGGCAGACGACGGCGTTGGGGGCGATGCAGAGCTTGGGGAAGCTTCGGCTTCTGCAGAGATGACCAGGGCGACGAGGCGGAGCTAACAGACTACTCGGAGGGCGGATCCCATGGCTAGAGGTGCTGCGGCTCGAGCTCGAGCTCGGCTCCAATGGCGGCAGCAAGGAGGAGGAAGAGATCCGGGAGGAGGGATAGAGCCGATGCGGGGAATGGATAGGGGAGGCCTCAGGGGGCTTATCCCCGGCCTTGCCAGCGCGAGGCGGCGGCCAGGCAGGCGCACAGGTGCATGGCCGCGCCGGAGGAGGTGGCGGCCACCTCCTGCTGCCTACTGGCGCGAGGGAGGGGACGAGCGTGGGAGATGGGCCGGGCCAGGCTAGGCGACAGGTAAGGGTTTCCCATTTTTTCTGTTTTTTTGTTTTTCTGTTTTGCTAACTATTGTTTTGCTAATTATTTCAGCTCCAAAACAAAAAGTAAAAACTATTTTAGACCTCCTCAAATATTGTTATAACATTCCCAACCATTTCCAAAGTTTTCAACATTTTTGGAAATTTATAGATTCTGATTTCAAATTTAAAACTTGAAACCAGTAGCCTTTTGCATTTATTTAAAATGCTTAAAGTGTCAAGAAAATAGTTTTCTCCAATGCTCATTTACTTTCATGATTTATCAGAAAGTTTGAACATTTCTTGAGGCCATTTTGGGTTCATTGATTTGAACTAGTTTGAGATTTTCTTTAATTGAAATAGTGGCTAGGGTTTTGAGTTTTTCCTTTGCCACTTTGTTGTTTTTGTTGAAACTTCTTAGATGCAAATGCAAAGAAGACATGAGCACAAGACTAACTTGCTTAAGGGTTAGGGATGTGACACATAGTGCCCAAATACTGCGCCAGGGAAAGTACTTTGCAAATTCAGCAAATGTGCAACGACCCTAGCCTTGTGAGATCAATCTGGAAAATACGTACACCCATGGTTACGGGGCTAGTCGCAACCGGAAACTCGGCAAAAAGAACTCGGACGCAGGCTAAATCGGTCATCAACGTACTACTGGACGAGCCATGCCCCACACATTCTGCCCCGCCTGAATCAAGCTCCACCCATAGCCTAGATCATGTTGGGTCCTCAGGCAGTTCGCAAAAAGTGGAGATACTATCCTCATCGCGACACCCTCGGAGCGCCGGCCAATGGCACCGCCGGACGCAACGAAAGAGATCTTAACGATCTATGAGACGCTCACCTCTAAAAATCAAAGAAAGAGAGCCTTCCGGGAGCTCCATCAAATCCATCATGTAGCAGCGGGAAACCCATGGACAAACACACCTGTCACGTTCAACCAAGGTGATGAGCCAATGGCCAGTAGAGGTCAGGTACCTACCTCTCTAGTCCTAAACCCCATAGTCGACGGCTTCAGACTCAACGAAGTACTGATGGACGAGGGTAGTGGCCTCAACCTCATTTACGAGGACACGCTTGAAAAAATGTAGTTCGACGGATCTAGAATCGGGCCGAGCACAACCACCTTCTGTGGTATTGTACCCCGGAGTTAGGCCCACTGCAAAGAGTAGCGCTCGACGTGGTATTCAGTACATCCGATAATTACTGATCTGAATAGCTACTCTTTCATATCGTCCCATTCCACATCTATTATCACACATTGTTGGGACGTGAAGCCTTCACATGGTTCCACGCCATACCGCATTACGGGTACATGAAACTCAAAATGCTATGGCCAAACGGAGTGATCACAGTAAACAGTGACCCCAAAAGAGCCCTCCGGGCCGAAAACAAAACGACATCCCTTGCCCTCAAAGTGGTGGCAGAGACCCTTGCCGCAGAAGAACTCATGGCACTATGTGCCGTGGTAGATAAAAACGACATGATCCTTGACAAGCGGCCCAAGTCCACATCCTTCAAACCGGCTAACGAAATCGTCAAATTCCACGTACACCCGATGGATCCCGGTAAAACAGCATCAATCGGGGCAAAACTGGAGCCCGAAATCGACGAAGCACTACGCGCTTTTCTATGTGAGAATTGGGACATATTTGCCTGGCACCCATCAGACATGCTAGGAATACCTTGGGGGCTGGCAGAGCACAACCTGAACATAATCGCCGGTTTAAAACCTCTGAAATAGGCCTTGTGCCGATTTTAATAACCTAAACACCAAGTTATGGGTGAAGAGCTCCCCAAGTTAGTGGAAGAAAGTTTCATCGGGAAAATTAAACACCCTGACTAGTTAGCAAACCTGGTCATGGTACCAAAGAAGGATAAATCCTAGCAGCTATTTGCCGATTATAAAGACCTAAACAAATTCTGCCCCAAGGATCCCTTTCCGTTGCCCCAAATAGATCAAATTATGGACACCACAACCGGCCATGATGCCCTATGCTTCCTCGACGCATACTCCGAGTACCATCAGATAAAAATGAAGGAATCCGATTAGGCAACAACCGCATTTATAACACCCTACATTTCATTCTATTTTAACACAATGTCGTTTGGGCAAACAAATGTGGGCACCACTTATCAGCGCATGATTCAGACTTGCTTGGGGAAATAAATCGGAAAAACAATAGAGGTATACGTAGACGATGTGCTCGTCAAGACCAGACACATCAACCAGCTGGTGGATGACCTCAGAAAGACCTTTGCCAATTTACGGGAATACAACATTTGGCTTAATCCGGATAAATGCATCTTCGGCATCCCCGTCGACAAACTCCTTGGATTTATCGTATCGCAAAGAGTAATTGAAGGAAATCCGGACAAAATACGGGCATCGTCACAGCTTGGGATACCAATTGAGCTACATCACATCCAAAAGTTGGCAGGCTCTATGGTAGCCCTAAGCCAATTTATATCTCGTCTAGGCGAGAAGGCCCTGCCACTCTCTTGGTTGCTGAAGTAAACCAAAGATTTCAAGTGGACCGATCATGCCACAACGGTTGTGGATGACATCAGGGTGATATTAGCCAGCAACCCCATACTAGCAGCACCCTTCATAGGGAAGTCGCATGGTACTCGTCGTAGAACGAGAAGCTGAGGACCAACAACTACAGATTCAAAGGCCGGTCTACTACGTATCCGAAGTTATCACCCCATGCAAAACCAGGTACCCACATTACCAAAAGATCACCTATACAATGTTCATTGCATCATGGAAGCTTCGACACTATTTCCAGGAGTGTGCGGTCACTATGACTTCAGAAGTTCCACTGAGCGATATTATCAATAATAAGGATGAATAGCAAAATGGGCCATTGAGCTCCTGCCTTTCGAAATCACCTACAAACCACGATGGGCCATCAAATCTTAGGTCCTAGCCGACTTCGTGGCTGAATGGACCGAGGCCGAACTCCCCAGAGAGTATAGCACTTATGCTCATTGGACCATGTATTTTGACGGGTCCAAAACTCTCATCCGACTGGGGGCTGGAGTGATTCCCACATCCCCCATAGGGGATAATGTTCGATATGTGCTACAAATTATGTATGCTAATTCGAACAACGCAGCCGAATATAAAGCCCTATTACACGGTCTTCGAATGGGAACCTCAATGGGCATTCGGTGCTCAAAGTACTAGGAGACTCTAATCTTGCCATTTCACAAATCAACAAAAATTCGACGCAAAAAATCCAAACATGACAGCTTATAGGAATGTTGTGCTCAAAATATCATCACGATTTTAAGGATTAGAGTTCCACCATGTCTCAAGAGACAACAACCAAGCAGCGGACGTTCTCACCCGCTTTGGTGCAAAGGATGACCCCGTCCCTAGCAACATCTTTCTAGAGCGGCTGATCAAGCCATCTGTAGTGTGGAAAGACGAGACAGTCTACACAGGGGCTGACGACGAAGAGCAGGTGCTACCCCCAGCTATCGAGCATGACGATCAAGTCATCGGCGGGTATTCAATCGAAGAAACGCCCTCGGCCCATGAGGTCATGGCCATAATTGTGCCATGGATCAATCCTTTCTTTGCTTATCTATTACACAAGGAGCTGCCTGATGACCAAACCAAGGCGCGACGTAGCATCCGTCGATCAAAGTCTTATAAGGTCCACAAAGGCGATCTATATAAGAAGAGCACCACAGGAGTACTCCAGTGATGCATATCCAAGGAGGAAGGCAGGCGAATTTTGGCCGAGGTACACGCTGGTATGGGCGGTCACCATGCAGCAGGGCGGGCCCTGGTCAGCAAGGCTTTTCGAGCTGGCTTCTTCTGGCCGACGGCCCGAGAGGACGCCCACTCACTTGTTCAACGTTGTATGGGGTGTCAACTCTTTGCAAACCAAAGTCACATACCCCCAACAACTCTTCAAACAATTCCGATCACTTGGCCCTTCCTGGTCCGGGGTCTCGATATGGTCGGTCCGCTTAAAGGGGGACCAAGAAAAATAAATACCTCCTGGTTATGGTTGACAAATTCACCAAATGGATCGAAGCAAAACCGGTCACGACGGCCAAGGCTAAACCAGTAATCCAATTCATCTCCGGTGTCGTACACCGTTATGGTATTCTGCACAGCATAATAACAGATAACGGATCAATTTTACTACCCAGGAGGTAAAAGACTGGTGCGCAAACTTGGGCATAAAGCTCGATTATGCTTCCGTATACCACCCCCAGACCAACGGACAAGTCAAAAGAGATAACGAGCTCATTATGAGTGGTATTAAACCCAGGTTGTTCCACTCCCTTCAAGATTCCGATTGCCAATGGGTAGAGGATCTCGACTCCGTGCTATGGGGCTTGCGCACCACCCCGTATCGATCCATAGGGTAGACCCCCTTCTTTATGGTGTACGGGGATGAAGCAGTCCTCCCCTGTGACATTATAAACAACATACCTCGGGTGCGTATGTACGAGGAAAAATAAGTCGAGCTATATCGGCAAGACGAACTAGATGCATTGGAAGGAAAATGCGACATAGCTCTAGCCCGATCAGCTTTCTATCAACAACAAGCTGGACAATATCACGGCAGGGAAGTCGGGGCAAAGGCATATAACATGGGAGAACTCTTCCTATGCCTCCCTGATAAGTAGAAGCATAAACTTCACCCTAAGTGGGAGGGCCTTTTATAATTGATGGGATCTAACAGGAGGAGCTTATCGCCTGCGCAAATCCGAAGACAACCGCCTCGAGCCGAACCTATGGAATGCAGCTCGCCTTTGGTGTTTTTATGGCTAGACCATTGTCATCCTCCCTTTTTTGTCACTTTATTTTTCCCGTATCACCCACATTTTTATTGTTTCCTATAGGAATAATTAGCTATTCTTGCAGCATGTTCGATTTAACCGAACACCCTCAGACGTTTTACCAAATCATCTGTGTTAAACGGAATGACCAAGTAGCACCTGGGGGCTTCCTAAAGAAGTTGTTCAAAATATTCGTCATACCTACTTGTTCATCTACGAATCTTCAAATAAAAACATCGATTCTTGCCATTGTATGCATCAATTGGACTTAAGATTTTAGCAATGCTGGGTTGCCTCGCTCATGTGCTTACTCTCTACGTTCTCGATGTATTTGGCGAGAGGGTAAAGGGAGCACCGCAACGATTGTTATGACTGGTTCACCCAGATACATACCTTAGATGGGTAAAGCCAAAAGCTAGCGCTTCTTGAGATACAAATTGATTGGCTAGGACGATGCCCACCTGATACGTCCCAAACATACCTATAATTTATGCTTGTTCCATAATCTTTTGGGTGACATTGTTATATGTTTTTCTACACTTTTATATCATTTTACATATATTTGGACTAACCTACTAAATCAGTGCACCCAGTGCCAGTTTCTGTGTGCCGATGTCTATTTTGCAGGGGCTTTTACCCAATTTTTCAAAGCCCAAAAATTCCAGAATATATATATATAAATCAACGAAATAGAAGCTTCCAAATCACCGAAGATGGGACAGAGGGGGTCCACGGGCCTCCCATGCGACCTGTTGGCGCGGCCAGGACCTAGGCCGCGCCAGGAGGCCGCCTGGGTGGGGCCCACCTCCTCTAGTGCCCTCCTTTGGCCTATATTTAGAGTCCCGAGAGGAAACCCTTCCACAACTTGTGGAATCGTGAATTTCTCCATCGTTCCGCCGCCGCAACGCTTCCGAGATAGGGAGCGTCAGGAGACCTCTTCCAGGCACCCTGCCGTAGGGAGGATTGACCTCCGGGAGCTTCTCCACCGCCATGGACACTTCCGGACGTGCCATGAGTAGTCTTCCTTGGACCATGAGTCCATGACCAGTAGATATGTTGTATTCTCTCCAATCTTGTGCTTCAATGGTTAGTCCTTGTAAGCTTCCCTACATGATCAAGGCATCTATGTAATTCTCTTGCTATTGCTATGCTCGGTTTGTTGGGATCCGATGGATTATGAGATTATGTTCAGATTGTTATGAGTTATATATTTGATTATCCTTTTATATTATGTTCCTTAGTGATTCATACATGTTTTCCGTTGCTATTTATTGCTTTGGCCGAGTAGTAGATTGTAACTCCGAGAGGGAGCGTTATGCATGATTGTGGGTTCATGCCCCTCGATGTCTAGCTTGAGTGACAGAAACATGAGACTAGGGGATGTGCTTGTTGCCACCAGGGAGAAAACAACGGTGCTTGTGACCACGGTTGCAAGGATTGTTTACCTTCATGCATAGTTCGTTAATGCAGTTGTCTGTTGCTTTGAGTTTACACTTTGGGTGGGGCTCGCAACTTAATACCGGCGAGATGTTCTGGGTAGATATCTCAAGGTGGATGATTAGTAAGTAGATGCTGGTGAATAAATGGTCTACTTGTCTTGGTGTACTACCCATTACTATTGAACCTCTAACTATCCAGTAGCATAATTAGCATTGCGGTGCGATCATAATTCTGTCAATTGCCCAACTGTGATTTGTTTACCCAAGCATAGTTGTTTATCGTCTTTTGGGAGATACACATCACTAGTGAACATCATGTGACTCCGGTCCATATCACCATTATTGTTTACACCTCCATCATTTACCGCTTTGATTTACTTTTTCGTTGCAATCACTATTACTTTCGCGCTTGTGTTTTGATCCTTTGCAAACTACAAGGCCGGAGAGATTGACAACCTCTCTGTACTCGTTGGGAGCAAAGTTATTTGTTGTGTGTGTAGGTCCACGTCTTCTGCTAGCGCTAGGGTGGAAGACACCTACTTGTTCAGCCTAGGAGTCCTCCTGGTTCGATAAACCTTACAGTCCCCATGTAAGGGAAATCTGATGCTGACTACATCTCCACCTTCCACTTGGGGTAACCAACGAGGGGCGAGAAGTATATCCATCAACTCGTCACCAAGCAAATTTATGGCACCGTTGTCGGGGACTCCTGTCTTCAAGATAGGGGACTTGCACACTATCTTTTACCTTTGCTTTTTTGTCTTGTTAGTTTCTTTTCATGATTGGCATGACTAGTTAGGCTTGTGGAAAACTGCACTCTTAGTTCGCTGCTTGGGGAAGGCTGCTTTACCACACCTCCACCTACTGAATGTATCCCATTCAAAATACCACTTGGGATAATTGAAATAATTTGGAATGATTGTTATACAGGAGATGGAACAGTCAATCCTACTATTCATTTGTTGAAATTTACAGAACTTTGTAAGTTGTTTAAGATTTCAGGTTCGACAAGAGATGGAGTCATGAGTAAATTATTTGCCTTGTCACTGAAAGGAAAAGCATTGGAATGGTATAGGCTACTAGATGATTCTCACCTATGGGGTTGGGAAGAGATTCAGGCTCTCTTTTACTCCAAGTATTATCCTCTTCATGAAGTCCATGAGAATAGGAATTATGTTTATAATTTCTATCCTCATGATGTAGAGCGCATAGCTCAAGCTTGGGGGAGACTGAAAACTTTAATGTTAAAATGTCCTAACCATGGGCTCCCCAAAGATTATGCTTATGTGGAGAGTAAGGGTACCTTTTTGCATGTGGATCATGGTAACAATGCTTTTTGTGATACTTATATTGTTGAGTTTATTCATGATCCCACTGAAAGTTATTATGATAAGAGAACATATGCTTATGGATATTTCAATAATATCAAGTTCCCTCTCTTTATGTCAAAGGTTTTGAACCTGCACTTGTTTTGCCTTCCTATGCTTATTGCTTTGAGCTTCAATGAAGTATTCTATTGCAATATTCCTATGCATAGGAAGCATGTTAGACTTAGATGTGTTTGGTATTTGCTTCTTGATGCTCTCTTTTTTCCTACAACTCTTATTCCTACGAGAGCATCATTAAAATCTTAAGCATATCTTTATGGCTATAAAGAAAGAGCTCTTGGGAGACAACCCTTGTTATCTTTACTTTGAGTTTTTTACTTTCAGTTTTAGCGGTCTTGCTGCTTGTTACTACTGTGGCAACATCATTGCATCTTCATTTTTAAGCTTTGTGCCAAGTTATAGCCTCCGATTGCACGAAAGTTCAAAAATAGCCAAAAATAACGAGATCATCTTTTTGATCTGAATTTGTCTCACAGCATGCTCTATATAATTGCCTTCCTGGCATCTGTTCTGAGTTTTTTGATTTGAGTTGCAGAAGTCCCCCGAATAAATTATTTACTACCTGTTGTTCTGTTTTTCACAGATTCTGCCATGTTTTGCGTCTTCATTGTTTTGCAAATCCTAAGATTACTTTTTATTTGCAAAAACCTTTTGGCATTCATAATAAGTAGTAGCTTTTCATGAAAATCTTTATTTCCTGTAGGTAATGAATTATTTTATTAAGGGAACTAACCACTCTAATCAGCTTATGATGAGTTTCGTATGAAGGGAGTTTTCAACTATGCGATGGGAGATGATGAAAGAAGATACAGGAGTGTCAAGCGCTTAAGCTTGGGGATTCCCCCATGCACCCGATGAAATATTCAAGGAAACTCAAGCGTCTAAGCTTGGGGATGCCCCCGTGCATCCCCTTCTCTATCAACAATCATCAGTTCGTCCATCTCCATGCTATATTTTTATCACTTTGTATGACATGTGTTATGCTTCGATCGTCCCGCTCTTTATTTTTTAGTTTGTCTTAGTTTTTCTTGCTGTTCATAACATGTCGTAACCTAGCCTACCTTGTTTGGGAGAGAAACACGCTCCATTCCACTCTAGAACGACAACATAGGTTTTCATGCTTATCTTTTTGTTTGTTCATCATCTTTTCGTAGCTACTCTCATGCTTAGCTCTTAGTTTTCATGATTATATTTCTAAGAGCTTTTATTTAGGTTGCTTCTGGAACTCTCTTGAGTTATCATGCTTATCTTGTTTAGAGAGTTGGCTTGTTGCACTGAGTTGTGTGTCTTCCATGAGTAGGTAATTGAGGTTAGTATTTAAGTATACTAGTAACTTGCAATAGTTTTGAGGTATTGATTTGAGTAATGTTTGGACTATTTGTGCCAAGAGCTTGAGACTATTAGTGATAGGTGTCGTATTTTGGGAAATCCGTGTGTTTTTCGAAAATAAAAAATTAGTTCAGAACTCTAGCTACTAAATTGATCGCTAATCTCTGGAGGGGTTGGAATATATAGAGTACCCTCACGTTACCATGAGTCGAGGATGCGCAAGGATAACCAAACCCCCAAACACTCCTCCTCGGGGTACTTGTCTCTTTGTGAATTTCCTAACTAGATAGAGAGTTACCGGTAATAAGTGTATCAGTTCTCCAGACTAATGTGAGTATTCGATTGTTGGCACTTCCACCATCCATATTTTGCTAGCCTCTTCGGTATTGTGCATTGCCCTTTCTCACATTGAGAGTTGGTGCAAACTCCGCCGGTACATCCAAACCTATAACATGATACGCTATGTCATTCATAAGCCTCATTATATCTTTCTAAACAGCCACCATACCTACCTATTAAGGCATTTCCATAGCCTTTCCGAGATACATTGCCACGCAACATCCACCATCTCATGACTTGATCTTCATTTCATACATGCTTTTGCTTGATCATAGTGTCGCATGATAGTTGGGCCTTGCTCCAATTATTGCTACATGACGCGCTAGTATCATTGCATATCCTGCTACACTGGCAGAGGCATACATTTGCATACATGATGATAGTTTTCACTTGTCTTTATGTTGAGTACTTCTTATAAAGTGTGATGATCTTCTTTTTATTCTTGTAAAACATAGATGTTGCCCTTAAGTGAGGAAAAGATCCCAAAGAGGACAAATGAGAGATAAAAGAAAGAGCCAAAGAGGGACGCTAAGGCGGAAGCCGCCAGGATCGAGGCCCGGCAGGCTCAGATTACCGCTGAGGTAGCTCGCTTGAATACCGAAAACTGGCGGCTCGAAAGGCATCAGCGTGCATCTGACGCCATCCATCAGCGGAGGCATCAGGGTCGTTTGCCCCCTGATCTCAACCCGACCCGCTTGTTCGACACTCCACGAACACCCGGGGCAGGAGCCGCCCCGGGGGGAGGGCCGGGCCAGCCACCGAACCCGTCGTTTCAGCCCACTGTGGATAGCGTTCCCCGATTCCAAACACCTCAAGGTCACTTTTCCAACCCGGTGGACAACGTCCTTGCCGCAACTCGCCATTTAGAATCCCTCCCGATTCATGGCAACACTCCAGCCGAGATAGAGGCAAGGAACGCCATTGAGATGTTGAAGACGGCGGTGGTTCAAAACGCCCAGTTCTCACACAACCTAGATTGGCTGCACTCCACTCCCCAGGCAAGCCGCACCAGGAGTCGGCCAGAGGACCAGCCCGCTATAACCAGTGGACCGCGACCCTTTCCCCAGGTCAACTCGCCTGATCATCGAGACCCGCCAGGTCGGGATCACCCGGACACCCAAGTCGCCCCAGTGCCTCTTGTTGGAAGCGGCAGACAAGTGGGGGTGCCGTGTTTGGCCCCTGCCCTTCGCAACGAGCGAATGCCCAAGGATTTTAAAGGGCCAAGAAATGTGCCTAACTACACTCCGGACCTTGAGCCGGCGTCGTGGGTCGAGAGTTACGAAATCACCATGGACATGCTCGATGTAAGCGAAGCAGTCTGCGCCAGATACTTCACAATGATGCTCGAAGGGACGACACGTACTTGGTTAAAAAACCTGCCCCCCAACTCCATCCAGACTTGGGCTGAATTAAAAGAGCGTTTCGTCAAAAACTTCCGAGGAACCTGCAAACGCCCGATGACAATAGTCGATTTACAGCACTGCGTTCAACGCCCGGATGAGTCGGCCCACCACTGGTCACGGCGGGTCGCGGAAATCATTCACTCGTCGGACGGTATTACGGCGGCTCGGGCTGTGCTGATCCTAGAGCAGAATTGCCACTACGAGACCTTGGTGCAGATGTTGGGGCGACTCAAGCGAAAGGTCCAAGACATGGGGGAGCTAATGGACACCCTCACTAGGTACGCTGAGGCGGACGACACCAAAGATCCCGGAGAGGATGGTGGTAAAGCCAATTCGCCAAGGAAAGGCGAGTCATCCAAAATCATACCCGGTTCCAGGGACGCGCCCGCCATAATCATGGAGCGAATGGCAAGAGAAGGCAGCAGGAAGAGTCTTCGGACTTAGTCTCCAACACCAACACCAATAATGGCAACCAGCGCCAGAAAAAGAATAGGGGTTACAGCGGCAAAAAGCCGCGCAACTATAATGAGTTACTCAAAGGCCCCTGCCCGCACCACGCCATGGCAGACGGACCGGCGACTCATTCCTGGGAAGATTGTTACGTGATGCGGGAGTTTCGGGCGGAGGCGATCAAAAAAGGGCAAGGCGGTGACCCGGACCAACGACAGGAATAGTTTGGCACATCTAATCAATGCTAGAACCCCTTCGGCGGCTTCCCCGAACCCGGGGCTCAGGGTGGCTTGTAGCCAAGCAGTGGCCAGTATCCGGTGCATCACCAACGACGGTATAACCCGCCTGGAGTTTTTCAACAACTACCCCCACAGGGGGCTTCGCAGGGGCAGGACGACAATGGCGGCTTCCGCAACAACCCCAAGCAGTTAAGCAATGGGCAGTACCACGTTTTCAGACCAATGCCTGCAGGCGTGATAAAAAGGTGAGTCACCGAGCGCACAGTGTATCTGAGCCGGCACTCCCTAGATACCTCCACTGGTCCGAGCAGACTATATCATGGAGTAGGGAGGATCACCCGCCGAGATTTGACAATCCCGGCAACTTAGTGTTGGTCGTGGCTCCCCAAGTTGGAGGATATACTTTATCGAAGGTACTGATGGATGGTGGCAGCAGCATCAACATATTATACTTCGACACCTTCCAAAGGATGAACCTGTTGGAGAAAGATTTGATGCCCTCACCACGGTATTCCACGGGATTGTCCCAGGTAAATCGGCGTATCCCATAGGCCGAGTTAGGCTCACAGTTGCGTTTGGAACAGCGTCTAACTACAGGAGTGAGTCACTTATGTTTGAGGTGGTCAAGTTAAAGAGCCCCTACCATGCGTTGTTTGGGCGACCGGCTTATGCCCGGTTCATGGGTCGCCCTTGCTATGTTTACCTTAAACTCAAGATGCCTGGTCCTAAAGGACCCATCACGGTTGATGGCGATCGGAGGATTGCAAGGGAGTGTGAAGAAGGGGATGCGGCTTACGCAGAAGTCGCCTATGCTGCGGAAGAGCTTAAATATCACCAGGCCGATGTTGATCCGGCTGATATGTCACCTTTAAAGAAGCCAACGACAGACGCTGAGCCGCCCCTCAAGTTCAAGCCAACAGATGACACTAAGACAGTGGATTTCGTCCCTGGCGACTCAACCAAGCACTTCACTATTGGGACGGGTCTGGATCCCAAATAGGAAAGCGCGCTCATCGAATTCATCTGTGAGAATTGGGACATCTTTGCATGGAAACCTTCTAACATGTCTGGTGTGCCGAGAGAATTCGCTGAGCACCATCTTAATGTTGACCCAAAACCAAAACCTATTCAGCAATATCTTCATAGGTTCAATGAGGAACGACGCAAGGCAATCGGGAGGAAGTTGCCCGTCTCTTGGCTGCCGGATTCATCGTAGAGGTCTTCCACCCCAAATGGTTGGCTAACCTGGTCCTGGTGCTCAAGAAGAACGGTACTTTCCATATGTGCATTGATTACACGGATCTTAGAAGAGCTTGTCCAAAGGATCCTTTCGCTCTTCCCCGCATCGATCAAATTATTGATTCAGTGGCGGGATGCGAACGTTTGTGCTTCTTGGACGATAATTCCGGATATCACCAAATCAAGATGGCCATGGAAGATGAGGAGAAAACAGCTTTTATAACCCCCTTTGGGGCTTTTTTCTATGTGTCCATGCCATTCGGACTCAAGAGTGCAGGGGCGACTTATCAGCGCTGCATCCAAAATTGCCTCCATGGCCAAATCGGACGCAACATCCATGCCTATGTTGATGACATTGTGGTTAAAACTCACAGGAAGGAAACGCTACTGGGAGATCTCAAGGAAACTTTTGATAATCTGCGGGTATATCAGATGAAGCTTAATCCCACCAAGTGTGTTTTTGGTGTTCTTGCAGGGAAATTGTTGGGTTTTTTGGTGTCTGAGCGCGGCATTGAAGCTAACCCGGACAAGATTGAGGCGGTTACTTCCCTTGGGAAACCAGCGAATATTAATCAAGTCCAACGGATGGCGGGTCGTATTGCGGCCTTAAGTCGCTTCATAAGCCGTCTGGGAGAAAAAGCTATTCCCCTTTATCAATTTCTTAGGAAATCTGACCATTTTGTTTGGACAGACGAAGCCAATGAAGCTCTCGAAAACTTAAAATGGCAGCTGGTCAACCCGCCAGTCTTGGCCGCCCCGACTGAGAAAGGGCCCATGCTTTTATATATTGCGGCAAACTCCAAAGCGGTGAGTGTGGCGGTGGTCGTCGAAAGGAAGAAGGAAGGGAAGGAATATCATGTGCAGCACCCGGTGTATTTTATCAGCGAGGTGCTAACTCTTTCCAAGCAGCGATACCCACACTGGCAGAAATTAGTTTATGGGGTCTTTATGGCAAGCCGGAAGCTCAAACATTATTTCCAAGAGCATCCCATCACGGTGGTTAGCTCCGCTCCCCTGGGACATCATCCAGAATCGGGAGGCGACAGGGCGAATCGCCAAGTGGGCGATCGAACTTGGGCCGCACCACGTGCGATACACCCCTCGCACGGCTATCAAGTCTCAGGACTTGGTTGATTTCGTCAATGATTGGACCGAGTTACAGATCCCGGAAGACAGGCCTGACCTTACATATTGGACTATTTATTTTGAAGGATCTAGACAGTTGGAAGGCTCGGGGGCTGGCGTGCTGCTGATATTGCCTCAAGGAGACAAATTCTGCTATGTCCTCCGACTCATGTTTCCATGTACCGACAACGCTGTGGAATACGAAGGTTTACTTCATGGCTTGCGACTCGCTAAGGAGATGAACCTTACGCGGGTCAGATGTTTTGGCGATTCTGATTTGGTGGCTCAGCAAGTTTCAGGTACTTGGGATTCTCGGGACCCCTTGATGGCGGCTTACAGGAGGGTTGTGTCTGATGTGGCGGGTCACTTCCCTGGCTATCAGGTCGATCACATCGACCGGCGCCTTAACGAAGTAGCTGATGCCCTTTCACGTCTCGGTTCCCAGCGTAAGCCGGTTTCCCCCCAATGTTTTTCTAGATACTCTGCATAATCCTTCCGTAAGGTTGCCCTCGGAGGAGGAGTTGGCAATACCAGATCATGAGTCTCAGTTCGTGGCGGCTCTCCATGTTACGCCGGATTGGGTTCTTCCGTATCTGGCCTATCTCGCCCGAGGTGAGTTACCCACGGATGAAGTATTGGCTCGCTAAATCGTTCGGCGAAGCAAATCCATGGTGATCATCAATGGCGAATTATATAAACGAAGCACTTCCGGGGTTTTCCAAATATGTGTTTCCTTCGAAGAAGGGTGCATAATTCTAAATGACATTCATTCCGGAGGTTGTGGGCATCACGCCGGGTCATGCTCCTTGGTTTCAAAAGCGTTCCGTCATGGTTTCTTCTGGTTGACGGCCCACGCAGATGCAGAGGAGATAGTCCGTCGATGTAATGGATGCCAGTGTTACGGGCGACAGGCCCATGTGCCGGCTCAAGAACTAAGGATGATACCCATCACTTGGCCTTTCGCGGTCTCGGGGTTAGACATGGTTGGCCCCTTTAAGATGTCGTCCAACAAGAAAACTCATTTGCTGGTGGCGGTTGATCAGTTCACCAAGTGGGTTGGAGCAGAACCTGTTGGAGCTTGTGATGCAGAGACAGTAGTCAAATTCTTGAAAAAATTGATCTTCCGGTTCGGATATCCACACAGCATCATTACTCATAATGGCACTAATCTGTCTCAAGGAGCGATGCAGGAGTTTTGCCATCGTGAGCACATCCGGCTTGATGTTTCTGCGGTAGCTCACCCGTTATCTAATGGACAGGCGGAGCGGGCGAATCAGGAAGTTTTGCGAGGAATCAAACCCCGACTCATGGTTCCCCTGGAACGTACCCCGGGGTGTTGGGTTGAGGAGTTGCCTTGAGTACTATGGAGCATCCGGACCACCCCGAACCGTTCTACGGGTTTTACTCCCTTCTTTCTGGTATATGGAGCAGAAGCTATTCTTCCCACTGACATTAGGCATGACTCGCCCAGAGTCGCCGCTTATGTGGAACAGGACAACGAGTTGGCGCGTCAAGACTCGTTGGACGCCTTGGAGGAAGCACGTGATTTGGCTGCAGCCCGATCGGCCATTTATCAGCAGGACTTGTGGCATTATCACAGCCGCCGGGTTAAGAGCCGAACTTTTCAGGAGGGCGACTTAGTGCTTCGACTGATACAGATCGTACTGGCATGCATAAGTTATCACCACCATGGGAAGGACCGTTCGTCGTCAGCAAAAACCTTCGCAACGGGTCCTACTATCTGGTGGATCTACGGCCTGATCGGCCAACCACGGAGGCTGAGTCAACTCGCCCCTGGAACATAGCCCACTTGCGTCCTTATTACACTTGAGCTATTAGCTCTACGCTTTGTAAGGTTTTCATTTCTTATAAAGCAATAAAATTAACGCCTCCTAGCTTGGGGGCTTTCCTGCTAATTCATCTTATTGAAAGGTACGGATCTTTATTTTTGTTCATCAACAAAGTCGCCCAAGCATGGACGCTATCCATACCAAAGAGCTTAACTCGCCACGATGCGCTTATTACAAAACTGGGTATCGATAAGCCAAAGAGGATCAAAGTCGCCACAAGCGCGCAATTCAAACATAGGCGCCTTATATGATTCTGTGGATTAGGCCTGCTTACTTGAGGGCAGTTTGTTCTCAAGTCGTTCTGTGGTAATAGCGTATACGCTTCTACAATCCTATGACGGTCTTTCCCTTAATCATAGGTCACTTGGGGGCTTCCTCTCACTGAGATCAGCCTTACTACCCATTTGGCCTGCGAAAAATTACCGCATTACAAATGGTTATACTGGACTGTGTGTTGGCCGAATCACCATATGGACCCGTGAACTCTTGGCAAGTTATTCCGCTCATGGACCCTGAACTCGCCTTGGTTAAAACATGTCTGGTACCGGCTAGCACCTCACATGGAAAATAGAGAAACCATTGGTTCATTGAACCCGCTTCACTGAAGCTTGACTCGTGCCTGATCAGCCGGTCTAAATACTTGAGCTTTTGATACAAAAGTCTCCCTCGGGTAGCACTTGAGTTTCTTAACTTGTCCTATCCTGTCGCGACCTGATGAGCCGACGAAATTGCTATTTTTTACCTTCCTGGCACTGCCACAAGGTCTTTGAGACTTTTTTCTGACTCGCCTCAAATATCTTGGGCCGATTATTATTTATTATCATCCATTACTCACTGAGATGGTTTGATATATGTTTTCAAGCCTAACAGGTTGATGATCAAAATCATTCTAGCCATGGCGGGTCAAGCATCATAAAAACGCCTCAACGGCTGGTCAAGCATTTTAAAGCGCCTTAAGGGCGACATAAGGATTTTTCAAGATATCACAGAAGCAGTTTGATCTCTAAAAAGACTTATTACATGGCTCTTATGGCCAAATCTATGAAGTTTTATTCTGCTGATGTCCTCGGATCAGCCTGCTGCGAGCTTTGGCCGACTTCAATTTGCAAGTCGCCCAGTACCCAGTTACACTTGGATAAAGCGGGGAACTCATCTTCATCGTTCAGTACTGATGAGAGATCCACCTCCAAGTCAAAATGATTCTTGGGTCGACGCGGAGTTAAGCTGGTCGTTACAAAGGTTGGCGGGTTAACTTTCTTGTTCTTGTTGTCATAGGCGGCTTGGTATTTTGATAAATCCAAGCTTGCAGCAAGTTGAGTCGTTGCCAAACGGGATTCTTTGACAACATGCTGGTAATCTTCTTTAGCAAATTCTGACCCGTCATCCTTGAGCTGGGGAAAGTCCGTCGCTACTTCTTCCGGGTTTATTTCTGGAGCATACGCCAAACACCGACTCAGCATAGTCAGTGCTCCTTTCCGGGCGGCTCACCAAGTTAGCTCACCAATTTGAGGAGGAAGAGTAGATAAGCAGCCAGGCATCTTCTTTATTGATGTTATGGGTTCCTTGGCACCCATGACTGCTTTCACAGTCAGCACACTTCCGATATATAGTTTCTCCGTCAACGTATAAATCGCCTTCAGCATCAGGAGACAATCATCCTGAAGATTGGCGCCTCTCGGACCTGTGTAAGAGGTAATGATGGTCAGCGATTTCTACAAGCTATTTATTTACAAAGTGCAAGGTCAACGGTTGGTTTTTACCAAAGACGGCTTGCGCCATGTTGGAGATATGTCGCTTTAAGCCGGCCAATCTTGTTGCACAGTATCCAGTTTAGCTTCAGCTTTTTCTGCTCACTTTATTAAGGCATCTTCATCAGCTTGAGCCTTTTTTAAGTCGACTTTTAGCTTCTCCATCTCAGACAAGATCAGTTGACACTTCTCTTCTGATTTTGCCCGGGCATCCTGCTGATCGGTTAAATTTTTCTTCAAGTCGCAAAATATTGATTCAGTTTGGGTAAGTGATTCCTATCGAAATATATAGTCAAGGGGCAAGTCTCAGAATTATTGCAAGCAACATCCCTGACACTTGGGGGCTAATGTATAATTTTCTAGACAAATTATACAGTATCAAGACCCAGCTCATGTTTTTACAGATGACCCGGCCCTTGGGGGTTACAGGTCGAAAGTTTTCTTCTATTATCAAGACCCGGCTCATCTTTTTACAGATGACCTGGCCCTTGGGGGTTACAGGTCGAAAGTTTTTCTTCAATTATCAAGACCCGGTTCATCTTTTTACAGATGACCCGGCCCTTGGGGTTACAGGTCGACAGATTCATTTTTTACTATCAAGACCCGGCTCATCTTTTTACTCATGACCCAGCCCTTGGGAGTTAATGAGGATAATACAGTGTGCAATAAGACGTACCTCATGTTTGTTCTTCAGCAATCGAAGCAGACTTTTCTCCATCTCATAACTCGCCTCCAGGCGACTTGCAAAGCCAGAGCAAAATTCTTTGAATTCAAGATTCTCATACTGGGAGAGCTTAGCCTTGGAAAGTTCATGCTCAAAAACAGGTTGAGCTGATGATGATACATGCTTCGATAAAACTATTGTGGCCGGCTTAGAGATGCGAGTACCGGTGATAATTACAGCATCTGGGTCTTCTGCTGTTTTCAATGGACTTGGCGGGTTAGGCCTTTCCATGGTTTCCTTGGGCGAGCTGCTGAGATCCACTTGATCTTCAGGTTTTTCTTGGTCTGGGTTATCCTGGATCGGCGCCGATTTTTCAATAGGCTACGAAGCTGTAATGGGAGTTGACCCGCCAGTTTTCCTTTTCTTCGCCTGTGCCCTAAGAGGAGAAGGGGGTGCGTTTAAAGGAACGGATATTACCACCATCAAAACAAAAGTAAATATTGTCAAAGGCTTACCCGGGGACACGGATCATCGGTGGAAGTGCCGACATCACTGAGTCGCCGGATGTGGGAGGAGAACTCTGCAAAAATAATACTTCAAAGATATGAGCGAGTTACAAACGCGATCCAAAAGGACATGAAGAAATGTTATTAAAAGATACCTCATTTTGCCTTTTCTTGTTTCTTGTTGGTAACCCGGACACCAGGTCTCCAAAATGACTCTGAGTTTTCCGATTTGAGGCATGTTGTGCTTTCTTCAGAAGGAAATTTGGATCCAAACAAGCATTTGGGTGTGAGAGGGGAACTTTCCCACAAATTCGCCTGGCCGGCTTAGGTGGAGGAGAAGATGAGTCGGAGGAAACAGAAATTACCTCTATGGAGTCTTCCTGGCTTTCATTTTCTTCATTCTACACAAGAGTTACAGAGGCGTAAATACAAAACTGTCAACAATGAATGGTGAGTTAAAAGAGGATGGATTTTTACCTCTAAAAGTACGTCGCCGACTTGGGACTCATCGGCGTCAGATGGCTCAGTGACGGCGGCTTTGCCTTTGCCCTTGAACTTCTTCTTCGGGGGCGGCCTGGCTTGTTTCATGGCCATCTTTTTTGGCCTCTTGGACCAGAATTTGTCACCTTTCTGAAACAGTATTTTTTATTTATAAGAGGTCTTAGCCCAAGTAAGACGGAAGGAATAAAAACAAGTGGCGGGTTAAGTTATTTACCTTTGGTGCCGGGTTGATCTTGCAGAACGGCTTAAGACCTATTTGGCCGCATTTTACCGCGGGTTCGCCGGTCAACTTCTTGATGATGGTTACAATATCACTTTCTGTCAGAGCCATGTGGAAGTAGCACTGAGGGTGATCCAGGATGCCGTCAAAATCACACATTAATCCGTCCCGGCAACTTAAGGGGAGGATACGCCATTCAACCCAGCAGCAGATCAAGTCAACCCCAGTAAGGCCGTTGTTTGTCAAAGATCTTAACTCGGACAGCACTGGGATAAAGTCTGACTCCTCTTCTTCGGTGAGCTTATCTGGGAGTTTGAAATTTGTTGGAAGGCGATCTTCCCTATAACCGAGAAGCTTGTTCTCGCCCTCAGGCGAAGTCTCCCGGCAGTAAAACCAAGACTCGCCCCAGCCTTTGGGATGGCTTGGCATGGCGAGTGATGGGAATGAACTATCCCTACGGCGTTGAACATTGACACCTCCAAGCTCCAAGATCCAAGCTAGGGCCATTGGAAAATTCTGTTTGGCGATTCAAATGGAAGAAGTACCAGAATAAAGGAACTGAGGGATCCATCCGTAAGTAGGCCTCATAGAACACTTGGAACTGGCATAAATTGCTTATCGAGTTGGGCCCTAAATCCTGGAGGCGGACATTCATAAAGGTCATGGCATCTCTGAGGAATTTCCATCCGGGTGGCTTAAAGCCCCGTTCAAGGTGTTCAACAAAAATAACTATCTCCCCTTCCTTCGGGTTGGGGATTTCCTCTCCTAACCCGGTACGCCAACCGATAACCTCTTGAGGGTCCAGATTCCCCGTTTTTACATAGTTGTTAAGGAGAGCATCGTCAACCTTGGTTGGGAGCCAATCACTTTTGAAAACAGTGTCCATGCTACAAAGGGATAAAATTACGGGTAAATCAACACGCCAAGCATCTACTGAAAATGGTGAAACAAGTTCATTTGACTCGCCAAACAATTTGCCTGATGGCTGAGGGAGTTTTTTGACCCGCCGATAAAGGTCCGGGTCAGGATGCGAGGGCGACTTATGAAATCATACTACTTAAAGGAAAGGTGTTTCAGAGCTTCAGTAGTATTTGCCAAGATGGTGAAGTATGAGATTATAAACAGGTTTCACTCGACAAGCGATAAATTATGGATCTACTGGACAGACAGAAATGAATGCGGAAAGGTCTGGACAAAACGGCGTGTGACTAAGGTGGGAACAGTACTATTGATCTGGTGAAATATTTCCTAAGTATGCAAATCAAGGTCGAACAATTAAAGGTATGGAAAACATTGTTGTGTTCGCTACCATCACCGCTAAACTAGTCGGGAATTACGAAGCCGTTCGAGATGTTCCAAGAACACAGTGGGCATGAACCTCGAGAAACTTAGATCTACTTTCAATGGCGGGATGCTGACCTGGTAAATGCAGCTGGAGACGTCCGAAGAGGGATTCGCCGCGAGCGTTGCGCGTTCAGCAGCTTCCGGACGGTGGCGAAGATCTCGGGTGATGACGAGGTGCTCGACGGCGACAAGGTGCTCGATGGCGCCGAGGCGTTCGACGGCGACGAAATGCTCGGCCACGACGAAGTTTTCGGGCGGCATCGAAGCTTTCGGATGGCGTCGAAGTCTTCGGGTGGCAGCGGAGCGCACAGGTGGCGATGAGGCTCTCGGTGCGACGGCGAGGAACATAAGGGCGAAAAGATAGGTAGGTGAAATGTGCCATGTCCCTTCCTCCCACCTATTTATCAGGTCGGGCGCTAGGATCGAGGTGCCACGAGCGGGAACTGCCAAAAGATAAAGATTCGCCATGATGGCGCCCCGAAATTTTTGGGATAACGATACCGAAGGATCCGTTGGAGATTATGTTATCATCTCTTCCGAGATTCAAGGGATAAGAAGGCGCCAACAAGAAGTGGTTTGGCGACTTGGGTTTTTCCACAGAAGATGGCGGTTTAAGTGTATGGTGCATAAGAAGAGTGAAGATGAATCGCCCCTAACTGAGTGAGGATATTGGCGTGAAAGAAATTCAAGTGAATTTGGGGCCTAATATTAGGGATATTATCCGTTGGGTAACCCGCCCTAGTTGGGCCGGGTCACCAAAGTTGGCGACTCATCTCCAAGTGGTTTTGGCCTTGGCCGAGTGAGGCCGGAAGTTGTATGGCGGTTCAGGACCTTCGGGAGGAGTCCATAGTAGAGAAGGTCTCCAAGTCTTGGAAAGATGGCGACTTAGAGATCGGGAGAGTCACGATTTGTGTAAAGGAAAGGACCCTTGTAAACCCTAAGGACTTGACCTGTATATAAAGGCGAGTCCCAGGGAAGGAGAGGGTAGGTGAGAAATCATCGAGTGCTAGGTCAGGCGAGTTCCGCCCTCCTTGTAATCGAAACACCATCAATACAACACAATGCAGGACGTAGGCTTTTACCTCCTCACGAGGGGCCGAACCTGGGTATATCTCTGTCTCGCCCCCGTTCAACCCCTTTGAGTCGCCACAAAGGTGCGATGGCTCCAATACTAAGTCCTTTCATGAAGACATCTGCCGTGACAAAAAAAACGACACATGTTGCACATCCGTGATGTTGAGGGGCCTGAGAAGACCGGAAGTGTGGAGACGAGGCTCGAAGCAATGGAGCAACAAGTCTTCAAGTGCCAAGGGATGGTGGAGCATGGACTCAATGCCAACCACATGATGATCACGGAGTTCACCAACAATCACAAGATTGATGCCATTGACATTGGGAAGCACCTCTCCAGGCTCTATGACACGGTTGATCAACTCCAGGGCCAGATCTATGACCTGCAGAACCAAAACTGTGAGTATGAGTATAGATTTAAATCAATACGGTTGGCTGCAGATTTGAGGATTCCGGCGACTCGTTCATCTTGCCATGATGGAGCACCTATGACTTGGAAGACGGAGGATCAAACTCATGTTGCAACTTCACCACCATCACCACCAAAGGAAGACAACTAAGCATTGGTATGGGCAACTCCCTTGGCTTATGCCAAGCTTGGGGGAGTTGCCCTGGTAACGTATCACCTTTATATCTTTTGATTTTACCTTTGTTTTAGTTCTTTCCTTTTCAACTTTTATTTCTTCTCTTAGTGGAATAAGTCTTTAGTGTTTAGTTTGAGTCTTTTGCCTTGTGTCTCCCCCGATGTACTCGAGCTTGCGAGCTATATAATAAAGAGTATCTTAGTCAAGGGCTTTGTTTTGTGTCATCATCAAAAGTATGAAAAGAACGATAGCATGAAAGATCATGAGATGATCTTATGGAAAGTGATAGCTTCACATATAACAAGTATGATGATTGAAACTTGTTGAGAGTAGACCAACATAGACCTCAGTCATTGTTGCAATTAATAAGAAGTAATAAGGAAACATAGGTTCACATATAAATATATCATCTTAGACACCTTCTATAATTGTGAGCACTCGCCAAACTATTACATGCTTAGAAGCAGATGTTGGACAAGGAAGACAACATAATGAATTCTATTTGTTTGGTTCCAAACAATGTTATATGATTAGAGATCCCTTAGCGTGTGACGATTGCTTCCACCTCATATTAGCCAAAACTCCTGCACCAAGTAGAGATACTACTTGTGCATCCATAAACCTTCAACCCAGTTTTGCCATGAGTGTCCACCATACCTACCTATGGATTGAAAAAGATCCCTCAAGTAAGTTGTCATCGGTGCAAGCAATAAAAATAGCTCTCTAATATATATGATCTATTAGTGTGTGGAAAATAAGCTTTGTACGAACCTGTGATGAGGAAGACATAAAAGCGACAGACTGCATAATAAAGTTCTTTATCACAGGAGGCAATATAAAGTGACGTTCCTCCGCACTAAGAGGACACGCATCCATACCTCAAAAGCGCATGACAACCTCTGCTTCCCTCTACGAAGGGCCTATCTTGTACCTTTACTTTTTGCCTTTGTAAGAGTCATGCTGATCTTCACCAATTCCTTATTTAGCCTTTTTCTTGGTGAACGTCATATGCTTGGGAAAGATCTATATTCATATATCAACTTGGAGCTGAGTACTCATGCTTTATTATTGTTGACTTTACCCTTGAGGTAAATGGTTGGGAGGCAAAATTATAAGCCCCTATCTTTCTCTGTGTCCAACTGAAACTTTGATATCATGAGTACCACGTGAGTTGTAACAATTGAGGAAAACAAAAGAGATGATTGAGTATGTGGATTTGCCTTACAAGCTCTTATTTGACTCTTTATGATAATATGATAAATTGCAATTACTTCAATGACTATGGACTGTTGTTGGCTACTTCTCGGTAAGGTTTTTGTTTCATACTTTGCTTTGTGAAGAAATTGTTACTTTCCCATAAGAATCTCTATGATGTATTTTTGTTCTATGTGTGATCATGATGCCCTCATGTCCGTATTATGTTTTATCGACACCTTCATCCCTAAACATGTGGACATGTTTTGGGTCTTGGTTTTCGCTTGACGACAAGCGAGGTCTAAGCTTGGGGGAGTTGATACGGCCATTTTGCATCATGCTTTCATGTTGATATTTATCTCTTTATGGACTATTATTATACTTTGTGAAACCATACTGATGCCTTTTCTCTCTTATTCTGCAAGGTTTATTTGAAGAGGGAGAATACCGGCAGCTCGAATTCTGGACTGGAAAAGGAGCAAGTCTGAGTCCTCTATTCTACGCAACTCCAAATGCCCTGAAAATAAACGTGGATTTTTTTGGGAATATATCAAAAATACTGGGCGAAAGAAGTGTCAGAGGGAAGCAGCCAGGGGCCCACAAGCCTGGTTGCCGCGGCCTACCCCCTGGCCACGGCAACAGGGCTTGTTGGCACCCTGGTGGCCCACTGGCCCCCCTCTTTTTCTATATGAAGAGTTTCGTCCGAGAAAAATCAAGGTGGAGATTTTTCATGGATTCTCCGCCGCCACGAGGCGGAACTTGAGCAGAACCAATCTAGGGCTCCGGCACGACGATTCTGCCGGGGAAACTTCCCTCCCGGAGTGGGAAATCATCGCCTTCTTCATCACCAACACTCCTCTCGTCGGAGGGGGGTCATCTCCATCAACATTTTCATCAGCACCATCTCCTCTCCAAACCCTAGTTCATCTCTTGTAACCAATCTCCTTCTCGCGACTCCGATTGGTACTTCTAAGGTTGTTAGTAGTGTTGATTACTCTTTGTAGTTGATGCTAGTTGGATTACTTGGTGGAAGAGTTTATGTTTAGATCCTTGATGCTACTCATTACACCTCTGATCATGATTATGATTATGCTTTGTGAGTAGTTACTTTTGTTCCTGAGGACATGGGATAAGTCTTGCTAATAATAGTCATGTGAATTTGGTATTCGTTCTGTATTTTGATATGTTGTATGTTGTTTTTCCTCTATTGGTGTTATGTGAACATCGACTACATAACACTTCACCATATTTGGGCCTAGAGGAAGGCATTGGGGAGTAGTAAGTAGATGATGGGTTGCTAGAGTGACAGAAGCTTAAACCCCAGTCTATGCTTTGCTTCGTAAGGGGCTGATTTGGATCCACTAGTTTAATGTTATGGTTAGACATTGTCTTAATTCTTCTTTCGTAGTTGTGGATGCTTGCGAGGGGGGTTAATCATAAGTGGGATGCTTGTCCAAGTAAGGGAAGTTCCCAAGCGCCGGTCCACCCACATATCAAACTATCAAAGTAACGAACGCGAATCATATGAACATGATGAAACTAGCATGAAAGAAATTCCCGTGTGTCCTCAGCAACGTTTTTCCTCTTATAAGACTTTGCTCAGGCTTGTCCCTTGCTACAAAAGGGATTGGGCCACTTTGCTGCACCTTTGCTACTACTTGTCACTTGTTACTTTTCGCTTGCTACGTTTCACCTTATTACACCATCACTTGTTACCGCTACTTTGAGTGCTTGCAGTTATTACCTTGCTGAAAACCATTTATCAGAGCCTTCTTCTCCTCGTTGGGTTCGACACTCTTACTTATCGAAAGGACTACGATTGATCCCCTATACTTGTGGGTCATCAGATACCTATTAGACTGGATGAGGAAGAAGAGATTCTTCTTCCCGAGAGATATCTAGATTATGATAGCATGGTTCTCCATGACTTTCTTGATAGAGATATAAATAGAAGGATGATTTATAACCTGGTATTTAGTCAGGGTACTCATGAGACTATTACTTTGCCTGCTCCTTCTTTGTTCAATCTTCATGCAGGTAGGTACATTATTATGCCCTCGGACATCTACGCATATTGGAGCTTAGCCCAACCACAGGCGCCCGTGCCCAAGCCACCAGTCGAGTACTAGACACCAGTTTATCAGTGGGAGCCAGAGGAGCTCACACAGCAGTGGCATCCTTAGTCCACTACGGAGTACCCCGGAGCTGGTTATTTCCCTCCTTGGGAGTAGACCAACTTAGGCCAAAAGCCTAAGCTTGGGGGAGTACGTGTTTCTCACCGACTTTACATTCTTGCTTATGCTTTTACTTTGTCCGTCGGTGTTCACACTTTGCCACTGTATCATCCATGCTAGTTTATTTTTCTAGTTTTCTTTTCGTGTGTCTGTCTAGTTTAAGAAAACCCAAAAAGATTTTCTTTTTCTTCTTTTGCTTGTTGGGAGCTTTCCCGTGTAAATAGTTTTCTTTTTCTTTGGGTCAAGGTAGAAGACCATGGTTACAATGTTTAGTGCCTCTCGCATGCATATCTGTTTATCTGTTAAAGAGCCATATTACGTTATCTTCTCCTTTGTGTTTGCCTGCAGATTCCATCTTTAGTCCAATGCACAAGCACTCTTATTATTGTTCACATCATTCGGCCGTGCAAGTGAAAGGCAATAATGACGATATATGATGAAGTGACTGAGCCTGGAAAAGCTGGTATGGACTCGATCTATTTTGTTTTTGTAAATATGACTAGCTCATCGTTCCTGATTCAGCTTTGTTGTGAGAGAAACATGTTTGCAATGACAACTTAGAGATCATAGTTTCTGATGCCATGCTTAATTAGCTAGGAGCTTATAATGGTTTGCCTTGGATGCCAACATGAAATTTGAGATGACTATGATGTAGTATGATACGATGGTATCCTCCTTTGAATGTTTCAAGTGGCTTGACTTGGCACATGTTTACGCATGTAGTTGAAACAAAATCAACATAGCCTCTATGATATTCATGTTCATGGTGATTTATGTCCTACTCATGCTTCCATTCATTGTTAGTTAATATCAATGCATTTTGATGACTGTTGTCGCTCTCTAGTTGGTCGCTTCCCATTCTTTTGCTAGCCTTCACTTGTACTAAGCGGAAATACTGCTTGTGCATCCACTTCCATAAACCCAAAGTTGTTCCATATGAGTCCACCATACCTACCTATATGTGGTATCTACCTGCCATTCCAAGTAAATTTGCATGTGCCACTCTCTAAATCTTCAAGAAATAATCTGTTTTGCATGCCCAAACCGCTCATGTGGTGACAGAGGGCTATCAGTATCTTCCATGCTAGGCGTGTTATCCTCGATATGTGTTTATTCACTATCATTCACGTGAAAGGGGCCGGTAATTGGAATTCCCAGTTCCATGCTCAAATCGAAAAGATAATTGCAAACAAAACTCCCCCTGGATTGATGTTAGTATGGACGGCGCCCGAGGATTCGTCTAGTCGTGGAGTGTGATTGATCGGTGGTGGGGGAGTCAAAACTTTCCTTTTCTGTTTGGGAACCGCCTATAGCATGTGTAGCGTGGAAGATGGTGAAAACTCTTAGTCATTGCGTTGACAATGAAAGCATGCCACCCAAAATTATTATCTCTGTTTTCAAAGCTTGAGCTCTGGCAGCTCTGCAAATCAATGCTTCCCTCTGCAAAGGGGCTGTCTATTTATGTTCCTGTTGAGTCATCCTCCTCTTATAAAAGCACCAATTAGAGAGCACCTATGTCATTTTTATGCTTTGCTTTTAACTGATATTGAGTATGACTGTGACTGGATCTTCTTTGCCATGAATTACAATGTTTAGTCGGCCCTTGGTCTTTGAAGGTGCTCTGCATTTATGTTTTGCGGTCTCAAAAAGAGCTAGCGAGATACCATCTGTTCGTACTGCTTCAAGATTGTTTGGATTGAAGTGTTGACGTTTGAGACCTATTATTATTTGCTCGCTAGTTGATTATGCCATTGATATGAGTTTACCGTGAGACCTAGATGTCATTTGCTTATGTGGTTAGCTTCTGATCTTGCTGAAATTCTGGTTATGAGTTAGACATAGTTGCAACAACAAGATCAAACAGAGTTCGTAAAAGTTTTTCTTTTGTCTATTTCAGTTTGTCAACTGAATTGCTTGAGGACAAGCAAGGCTTTAAGCTTGGGGGAGTTGATACGTCTCCGTCGTATCTACTTTTCTGAACTCTTTTGCCCTTGTTTTGGACTCTAATTTGCATGATTTGAATGGAACTAACCCGAACTAACGTTGTTTTCAGCAGAATTGCCATGGTGTTGTTTTTGTGCAGAAATAAAAGTTCTCGGAATGACCTGAAAATTTACGAAGAATTTTTGTGGAACATATAAAAAATAATGGCGCAAGAATCAGCGGAGGAAGTGGAGCCGTGAGCCCACAAGCCCACCAGGCGCCCCCCCTGGCCACGCCTGGCAGGCTTGTGGAGCCCACAACGCTCCACCGCCTCCAAATCCAGCTCTATTTAGTCCATCTCGCTCGGAAAAAAATCAAGGAGAAGATTTCATCGCGTTTTACGATACGGAGGCGCCGCCACCTCCTGTTCTTCCTGTGGAGGGCACATCTGGAGTCCGTTTTGGGCTCCGGAGAGGGGAGATCGTCGCCATCGTCATCACCAACCTTCCTTCATCGCCAATTCCATGATGCTCTTCACCGTTCGTGAGTAATATCATCGTAGGTTGCTAGACGGTGATGGGTTGGATGAGATCTATCATGTAATCGAGTTAGTTTCGACGGGGATTGATCCCTAGTATCCACTTTGTTCTGAGATTGATGTTGCTACTACTTTGCCATGCTTAATGCTTGTCACTAGGGCCCGAGTGCCATGATTTCAGATCTGAACCTATTATGTTGTCGCTAATATATGTGTGTTCTTGATCCTATCTTGCAAGTTGTAGTCACCTACTATGTGTTATGACCCGGCAACCCCGGAGTCACAATAGCCGAAACCACTCCCGGAGATGACCATGGTATGAGGAGTTCATGTATTCAGTAAGTGTTAATGCGTTAGTCCGGTTCTTTATTAAAAGGAGAACCTTAATATCATGTAGTTTCCATTAGGACCATGCTGCCACGGGAGGGATGGACAATAGATGTCATGCAAGTTCTTTTCCCTAAGTATGTATGACTACATACGGAATACGTGCCTACATTAGATTGACGAACTGGAGCTAGTTACATATATCTCCGTGTTTTAACTGTTGCATGATGAATAGCATCCGGCATAATCATCCATCACCGATCCAATGCCTACGAGTCATTTCCTACAGGTCCTTCCTACGTTACTTTGCCGCTACTGCTGTCACTACTGCTACTGTTACTCTGTAACTACTGTTGTCACTTCTGCTACTGGTTACTGTTGCTACTGCTGCTATCACCCTACTTTGCTACTGATACTTTGCTGCAGATACTAAATCTTTCAGGTATGGTTGAATTGACAACTCAACTGCTAATACTTGAGAAAATTCTTTGGCTTCCCCTTCAATCAAATCAATAAATTTGGGTTGAATACTCTACCCTCGAAAACTGTTGCGATCCCCTATACTTGTGGGTTATCAGCTCCGTTCGAGATGGTCGCCCCCGCGAACGATGGCGGGTTGGAGCAGTCGAACACTTCGCTCGGGTACTCGTCCAACGCCAGCGCGTCTGATGACGAGTTGATGGATATACTTCTCACCCCTCGTTGGTTACCCCAAGTGGAAGGTGGAGATGTAGTCAGCAGCAGATTTCCCTTACACAGAGACTGTAAGGTTTATCGAACCAGGAGGACTCCTAGGCTCAACAAGTAGGTGTCTTCCACCCTTACGCTAGCAGAAGACGTGGACCTGCACACACACAAATAACTTTGCTCCCAACGAGTACAGAGGGGTCGTCAATCTCTCCGGCCTTGTAGTTTGCAAAGGATCAAAACACAAGCGGGGAGGTAATAGTGATTGCAACGAAAAAGTAAATGAAAGCGATAAATGATGGAGGTGTAAACAATGATGGTGATATGGACCAGAGTCACATGATGTTCACTAGTGATGTCTCTCCCACAAAAGATGATAAACAACTATGCTTGGGTAAACAAATCACAGTTGGGCAATTGACAGAATTATGATCGCACCGCAATGCTAATTATGCTACTTGATAGTTAGTTGTTCAATAGTAACGGGAAGTACGCCAAGAAAAGTAGACCATTTATTCATCAGCATCTACTTACTAATCATCCACCTTGAGATATCTATCCAAAACATCTCTCCGGTATTAAGTTGCGAGCCCCACCCAAAGTGTAAACTCAAAGCAATGGACAACTACATTAACGAACTATGTGTAAGGTAAACAATCCTTGCAACCGCGGTTACAAGATAATAAAATATATAACTCATAACAATCTGAACATAATCTCATAATCCATCGGATCCCAACAAACCAAGAATAGCAATAACAAGAGAACTACATAGATGCCATGATCATGTAGGGTAGCTCACAAGAACTAACCATTGAAACACAAGATTGGAGAGAAGACATCACATAGCTACTAGTCATGGACTCATGGTCCAAGGAGGACTACTCATGACACGTCCGGGAAGCGTCCATGGCGGTGGAGAAGCTCCCGGAGGTCAATCCTCCCTCCGGCAAGGTGCTGGGAAGAGGTCTCGTGACGCTCCCAATCTCGGAAGTGCTTCAGCACCGGAACGATGGAGAAATTCGCGATTCCAGAAAGTTTGCAAGGGTTTCCTCTTGAGACTCCAAATATATGCCAAAGGAGGGCACCGGAGGAGGTGGGACCCACCCAGGTGACCTCCTGGCGCGGCCTAGGGCCTGGCCATGCTAGCAGAGCGCCTGGGAAGCCCCTGGCCCCCCTCTGGCCCATCTTAGGTGAGCCGAAATCTTATGTTTCGCTGATTTTTTATATATTTTTTCTGGAACTTTTTGGGCTTCAGAAAATTGGGTAAAAGCCCCTGCAAAATAGACATCAGCAGACAGAAACTCGCACTAGGTGCACTGATTTAGTAGGTTAGTCCAAATATGTGTAAAATGATATAAAAGTGTAGCAAAACATATAACAATGTCACCCAAAAGATCATGGAACGAGCAGAAATTATAGATACGTTTGGGACGTATCAGCGTCATCGAGCCACAGCTTGGTGAAGAGCATGGAGAGGTCGTCAACGTCGGAAGAGGAATGGCCACGACACAACTCGTGAGAGGAACCGGTGGTGAGGCTTGCAGAGTAGGTGGAACCGGGGTCCAACGCGACAGTAGCTTCCACGAGCGCGAGCTCCATGTGCGTGCTAATCAAACTAGACGTGAGGCGCCTGACGGAGTTGGCAAAGGGTCCCGCCCGGAGCATGACTCCGTCCGATGCTGCAGATAGGCCCACGGTGGGCGCCAAGTGTTGTCGTTTTCTCATGACAGATGCCATGGGGTGGCTTAACGAGAGTGGTTGGGGATGAAAGGACGCCGGCGGGCTCCGGAAAGGGGATCCGGGACAAGCGATGCGAGGCATACGATGTACCTAGGTTCGGGGCCCTCCGTGGGAGGTAACACCCCTAGTCCTGCTGGTTTGGTTGATGAACCGGATGGTGTTACAATGGTGCTCTTTGAGTTGTGCGACGGAGGAGGAAGAAGAAGCTAGCTGCTTTCTTTACCTCTCCTGTATGGGTGTGTGCGTGTTTGATCGGCCGACCCCTTGCATGGGGTGGTACGAGGGGGTTTTATAGGCCAACCCCCTGGCTCGGACCGCACTGTGCGACGTCGTCTTGCGGTAGCCGACTGTAGTCAACAGTATGGCCCGCTGTACTATAGCCACGTCGGGGCAGTTAATGGAGTGGATGGGGGAGTGTCGTCACTATGCATCCTTGTCTAATCGCAGTCGACGATAGTCAGTGGTACGACTGCCCCCACTGTAGCCACGTGTGGGCAGCTCAGCGGTACCTAGGCCATTGTATCCATGCCTTTGATGATGCACCCATGATGTGCCCGTCACGGTGTGTGACCAGTCGTGTGTATCCGAGCCGGATGGTGGGTGGCTCCGCCCCGAGCCGGCCCGGCCTTGTAGCCGGCCAGAAGCAGCCGACCTTCTAGGGAGAAGCGTGTCACATCCCTGAGACCCTAATCAAGGTTTAGCATTGTGATCATATCTTCATTGCATTGCATCCAAGAAATGGCATCAAGATCAAAGTAAGTGGTGAAGCAAAACTCAAAAACCCTAGCCACTTCTCAAATTCAAAGAAATTCCAAACTTGTTAAAATCAATGAACCCAAAATGGCCTCAAGAAAAGTTCAACTTTTCTGATAATCTTGAAAGCAAATAAGCAGTGAAGAAAACTATTTTCATAACACATTTGGCATTTTATTTAAATGCAAAAAGCCACTGAATTCAAGTTTAAATTTGAATTCAAAAACTTTAAGTTTTCAAAAATGTTGAAACTTCAGGAATTGTTGGATATATTCCAACTAATATTCTGGTGTTTTCAAAATAATTTTATAAACTATTTTGGAGCTGAAATAAATAGCAACTCAAAATAGTTAGCAAAATAGAAACAAAACAGAAAAAAAATGAAGAAAGACTTACCTGTAGCTCACCTGGCCCGGCCCAGCTTCCTCCCGTGTCGTCTTCCTCCTCGCCAGTGGGCAGCAGGAGGTGGCCGCCGCCTCCTCCGGCGCGGCCACACACCTGTGAGCGTGCCTGGCTCGCCCACGTGAGCTGGAGAGGGAGGATAAGCATCCCCCCAATCCGTTCCCAGCCTCTTCCCCTCCTCATTCGCCCCTATTCTCTCTCTCCCTCTCGGCCGTCATTGCCCCGAGCACGAGCTCGAGCTAGCCCTTGCTCCGGACATCCTCCCTCACCCCTAGTGCACCGTTCGCTCCGCCTCAACAAGCTGGTCGTCCCTACCAAAGAAGAGGATCCCCCGAGCCCTGCAACGCCCTCGGCACCGTCGTCTTCAAGCTTCGGCCGCCGGCAAGCCACCGTCGATTCGCCGGATCCAGTGCCTCCCCGAGCAGCATGAGCATCCCCTCGTCACCGCAGTGAGCCCTCAAGTGATTCCCCCCATTTTCCCGTCTCTTTTCCGAGCTCTAGGCCTAGTTCCACCAGAGCCCGACGAGGACCATCGTTGTAGCTCGTCGCCGGTGACCCTACGGTGACCGGCTAGTCCATCTGAGGCCTGCACCATCTTCAGCTCGTCGCGTAGATGCTTTAGGAGCCCAGCCCCACGCGATTTGACCTTGTTTTAGATGACCTCGACGATGATCGAGCTTCGATCGCCGCCGAGCTCGTCGCCGGCGTCGATTCCGGCCACCCCAGCCCCTGGGGCTTGCTCCATCGTGCGTGCCGTCGAGTGGTCGTTCTCCCTGTGGCCTCCGTCGTGCGTTTGGTCGTCGGAGACGCGTTCCCGATGCCCTCCGTTGTCTCTGGTGTCGCCGGAGGCTCACCTCCGGCGAGGACGGCCTCGCCGCCGGTGGATCTCAACTGGCCTGAGCCACGGACACGTGGGGCCAGCCTCTGGATGTTTTGGGTTAATAAAAATAAAATTAATTAAACTAATAAGTCACTGACATGTGGGTCCAGTGCTGTTAATTAGCTAATTAAGTTTAAATCTAATCCAAAACTAACCAGAGTCACTCACAAGTGGGTCCCACTGGTCTGGTTTGACTTTCAACGGCCAGTTGGACCTGCTGATGCCATGCTGACGCAATAAGTGGATTTTCTGATTTAAAAGAATTCCAGAAAATGCCGAAAACTTCTAAAAATCATAGAAATTAATCTGTAACTCCAATGAAAATAATTTATATATGAAAAAGTATCAGAAAAATCCAAGGAATCTGAATATGGCAATTGTTAAACATGTTTGAAAATGTTGCTGGACCAAACATGTAGAATAATGAATAGGTTAAATTTAATAAATGCTTTGGAGTTGGAATTTGAAAATCATTTGAATTCCACTTCAAATGCTATGATCAAACATTGTTCAATCACAACCAGCAACTTAACATATCATTCCCATGCATGTTAAAAACAAGTTGGTCTGAGCATCAGGTTGAATCAATTAAAATGGTATTCGAGAATACCTCGTTTGAAGTGATATTTGAATCTGATTCAAACCAACTTCAAACTTAATAAATGATAGCTACATTAGCATACCACCTTGCATCTTCATGCCATGCTCATGCATCATTTTGTTGCATATGATTGTTATTGATTGTTGCCATTTCTTCGGTAGGCTCCGCTCCTCCGGATTCCACCGAATAACCGACTGACGGATATTGTCCCCCATCTGAGCAACAAGGCAAGCAACCATTTTGATCATCCCGATAAATCCCATGTTCTCGCTCCTGCACTTACTTATTGCATTAGGATCAAATTCTTCAAATGCTTTTGCCACGTTAGTTGAACCCACTTCCTTTGCATGACCTGTCTTTGTCACATTAAATAGCTGAACCTTGCAACCTAGCATACCTGGTAGATGCTTGAGCCATGATGTGCCTTATCCTGCTATGAATGCTATGCTTAGAGTTGTGTATGGTCTGTCATCTGGGTGATGTACAGAATTTTGAGATTGTGTTCAGTAAGTAAAGGTTGTGTGTTGAACCTGATTTGGTAAAGGTACCAGTGAAAGGCTATGTAGGAGTACATGGCAGGTTGTTTCATTGGAACCGTACTTAGGAACTGAGTTCCGTGTATGTAATCCAAGACTAGATACTACCACACGTTGGGATACTTAATTGACCCTCTCGACTTATTAATCGCTTAGTACTCGGTCCAGGAGTTGCAAGTTGTTTCTGGTGTTTATAGTTATGCTCGAGGCCGCGCATAGCGCTGACCTGAGAGGTGGGCTGTGATGCGGTAGGCAGTGGCACGGTGTACCAAGTGGCACCCGAATGGTGCGCTTGGGAACTCTGCACACATCATTTGGGGTCATGGCGGAAACCTCGGCCGGACTTCCGTGCGGGTTACCCTCAGATAGGTGATAGACCTGGACTAAGTATTAGCATGGTTAACGGTCGTGGCCAACTCCCTCGCTGGACTTCCGCTTGAAGGTTGCCGAGGTGCATGACGTGCACATGGCGATAAGTGGCGAGAGCGTGTGTGAAGAAGTACACCCCTGCAGGGTTATGATCTATTCGAATAGCCGCGTCCAGGGATATGGACTACTTGGAGACATATGTTGTTCATAGATAACTTTAATGGCTACTCATAAAATTGTCAAGATAAGCGTGAGTGTCATGGACGACATTTCCGTATGGAGACGGAATGATTCCACGATGGAGTATTGTTGTGGTGTTAGTGGACTCGTCTGCGAGAAATCAATGTTCTCAAAATTATTTAAAAATGCAAGTTGTCTAGCCACGAGTCAAATGCTGGCTTTCCGCATGAAACCCCACAATTCCTTTTTGATACATTGCATGAGTAGATAGTTATCCTAAAGTATTGCTGAGTACCTCCGTACTCACGTTTGTTTAATAATTGTTGCAGAGGTTGTTAATGACCCTAATGGAGGGTTCTACCTAGACGTCGACGACGACGAGTAGCTGGTATCCCAGCTACGATCTGGCCCTAGGGTGGGTTTGTAGTATAGTCAGGCCATGTGCCTTCTAGTTTCATTTGTCTGTACTCAGACAGTTTATCTACTTCCGCTGGCTTGTAACTTGAATGACTGCTATGATGGGTCGTGAGACCCCTACTGTTTAATATTATGTGTGTGGCTCTTCCGAGCCTTTTAAATAAAGCTTGTATGTTTATGGTTATGTTGTGATGCCATCGATGTATCTGTACATATCGGTATGCCATGCGTACGTGTGTCGTACTGATATGTATGGGGTTCGATTACCTAGTCGTAGACTTTAGTAGCATTCCTTATAGGGAAATGCCCCTTTGTGATCCAACGAGCCATGGTAGTTCGCTACTGCTCCAGACACATTGGTTGACCGGCATGTGTCCTTCTTAGCTGTTGTGTCTGTCCCCGATGGGGAAATGTCACGCGATGTAATGGAGTCCTTGTAGCTTGCTACGACTCGTCTGACCGACACCTGCTTTGTTGGGTCATGTATGCATGTCCTTGTGCGGAACTGCCACTTTGATTTATGACTAGACATGTCGATCCGGGTTCTTTGTCGTTGGATTGCTAGCGACACAATTGCATACGCAAGTCAAAAGGCGCAAACGGTCCCCGCTAAGATAAGGCTGCAGCCGTGGGGATAACCGTGCGTGAGAGCGCAAAGAGATGCGATGTGTTACACGCTGGATTCCTATGGCTTAGGATCGGGTTCCCGACAGCGTTGGTATGAGAGCCTGACTGACTGTAGGACTACTAAGCCAAACTGGTCGAAGTTGAGTCTAGAATTGCTTTAGTTATATATAAGGGAATTGTTTGTGGAAGGGAACGTAAGACTCTTGTTCTCTTCTCAAGTTGTTCTATTCTGGTCATCCTCGTCTTTTCTGCGGGAATTAAGGACTAGGTTACTCATCTTCTTCTAGGTTCGTGTTTCTGATCGGTATATTATAAGACTACGGGTCGAGAGATATTTTGGGTTTCTTTTATCCCTAGGAAAAGGAAGTAAGCTTGATGATCATAGAATTGAACTTGATAGCTGAGTGGTTACGCTATTCTATTTTTTGGGTTGTCTCAAAATTGTTTTTGAGCATTTACAGCCGTTATGCTGCCCAATTTTGCATTCAGAGATCTAATGCTTTTGCATTACTCTCTATTTTCAGATGCCTAGCCGTCCTTCTCGTCAGGTGGTTCGTCTGACCAGGTGCATTGATGTGCCGGGTCATACGGCCATGCTGGTCAGGGTGATGTCGGTGTGCGGTTACCGCTGGTACCCAGAGTACACAGTGGAGGAATAGTACCGAGACTTCAACCAGAGCCAGTATATCTGCACTGTTAGGGTATTTCCAGACTACCCTGGAGCTGAGGAGCCAATCCATTGGTCTTATGGATTGGGAGTCACTGTTGACATGGCAGTACAAGATGCTGCCTATTCAATGGTGACCATTATGAGGGCGAGACATGCACTGCTGCAGAATTCAGAGTTCTGTTATGTTCCTGCCTCTCAGCGAGGTGAAGAGGGATGCCTCAGTGGGGTCTATTTTGGTTCCTCTATGGAGGATCCGCTACTGCAGTCCAGTGTTGAGATGCTAGAGAACAGAGACAGGGATGCTCGTGCCCTTCGCATGGAGCTTTATGCTACACGTGCCCGTCTGTGGACGACTTTGACGTAGCTGGCACCGGTAGTACACACAGGGTATGGAGATATGGAGATGCTGAACCGTGTTAGAACCCATCTTCCGGCTCATGTTGACTGGCACGCTATAGGAGGAGTCACCCCTCTTCAGGGACCCCTACTACCACCAGTCAGGGGACCAAGGCCACATCCGTATCCCTATGGATCCCAGGGATCTCAGGCCAGAGTATTTCCTGATACGCAGGTTGAGCTTCCAGGCCATGGAGGTAATCTTTATGAGATGTTCTATGTGGATGCCTGAACCGTGAGTGGAAGGATAGTATGGTAGTAGTTGTACTTTCACAGTCCCGTGTTACTTGTGAAGTATGCTTATGTCATGAAATGAATTCCGGAGGCATAGATAAATAATGTATAGGAAGCTTGTAAGCCTCTGATGAGTAGTTTCATAACTTCAGTAGTTTGCTCTTTGGTTAAGGTTGTACTGAACTATGTAAGGGTGTGTATGAACCATGGTGTATATATGGCAGTTGCTTGTTACCATGTTGTTCGGATATTCATTTCCGCATTCCATGTGTTCAGTGCATTCTTAATCCATAGCTAGTATTGATGATGATATTGGTCTAAGCTATGAGTTTGTTTATCAGGATGGTGTTCACCAGGTTGAACCGTGCCCCTGCTCATGAGCAAGGTGAGGGTACTCAAGCGTCGCAGGAAGACCTACCACAGCCGCCCTCTCTGGCGGAAGTTATGCTTGAGGCAGAGAGAAACAAAAGGGAGACCAACCGACTGTTAGAGCGTATTGAGCAAACTACGGCTCGTCAGCCTAGGAATGCTGCAGTGTCCCTCAATGACTTTGTGAAGCTGAATCCTCCAAAGTTCCATCACTCCGTCGATCCCCTCGACGCTGATGATTGGATGTGCAGTATTTCACGTAAGATTCGCTCTGCGAATGTTTCTGAGGCCGACAAGGTGGCCTTTGCGGCGTATTTTCTGGAAGGACCCGCCAATCTATGGTGCGAGAACTTTGAAGCTATGCGTCCTGCTGAACCAGCAGCCACATGGGCAGACTTTAGTGCAGCCTTCCGTCTGCACCATATTCCAGAGGGCCTGATGGACAGAAAGAGAGAGGAGTTATGTGCATTCACCCAAGGAAAGTTGACCGTGGATGCCTATAGCCGCGAGTTCGGTAACCTCGCCCGCTATGCAACAGAGGAGGTGTGTATGATGCCAAGAAGCAAGCAAGATTTCGTAAGGGTCTGAGCCCTGAGCTTCGTCGTGATTTGCGCCTCCACGAATGTACTTGCTTCCAAGCCCTGGTCAACAAGGCGATCAGTGCCGAGACTGGTCATACCAACTACGAAGCCACAAAGAAGCACTCCCGTGACTTTGGCTCGTCATCTGGTTCCGCGTTTCCAAAATGCAGGCTATGGGTTCCAAACAGTTCTCTGCCACCAAGATACACTCTGAGGCCATCCTATGTGGCGCCTCAGACGAATCAGACCAACCCTCCAGCAAAAACCTATGGTGGTCCAGCTAGCAATGCTGTGCCGCGTGCCAACCAAGTGATATGTTATAAGTGTGGAGAACCAGGGCACTATTGCCATGAGTGTCCTCAGAATGTGGGTGCCAAGCAACCCGGAAAGCCCGTCGAGCAAGGCAAGTCGGGCAAAGCTTACTATGTAAAGCCAACTCCTGCACGTGGCCGTGTGAACTATGTTTCAACGGAAGAAGCTGCAGAGGATCCCGACGTCATACTGGGTACGCTCCTTGTTAATCATCACCCAGCGTCTATTCTTTTTGACACTGGGTCTTCTCATTCCTTCATTTCAGAAAGTTATGCACAGTTGCATAACATGTCTCTCTGTGATATGCCAATTCCATTGGTTGTCCAAACTCCTGGTAGTAAGTGGCAAACCTCTAGGATAACCTATGACAACGAAATTCTAGTAGACACGCTAGTTTTTCTAGCCTCATTGATAGCCCTGAAATCTTCAGATATTAATATCATCTTGGGTATGGACTGGATGTCAGCTCACTATGCCAAGATTGATACTCATTCCAGAAATGTTCAGCTTACCCATCCCTCGGGTGAGATAGTCAATGTCTCTACTCGAGTTGCCAAAGGACAACTCTAGTCCCTCAATGCCAACCCTCTTCCGGAACTTGAAGACATTCCAGTAGTCTGTGACTTCCCGGATGTTTTTCCAGAGGAACTGCCAGGAATTCCACCTGACAGAGATGTAGAGTTCGTGATAGATCTTGTTCCGGGAACCGTTCCAATAGCCAGAAGACCATATAAGATGGCACCCTGGAGCTAGCCGAACTTAAGAAGCAACTAGATGAGGCTTTGAATAAAGGTTTCATTCGTCCTAGCTCTTCTCCCTGGGCTTGTCCCGTCCTCTTCGTCAAGAAGAAGGATGGAACGGATCGGATGGTTGTAAATTACTGAGAAGTTAATCTGGTCACCATAAAGAACAAGTATCCGCTCCCCAGGATCAATGACCTGTATGATAAGCTCGCTGGATCCTCAATCTTCTCAAAAATGGATTTGAGGTTGGGATACCATCAAATCAAGATCAAGAACGGGGACATTCCAAAAACGGCTTTTGTTACTCGTTATGGCCAATACGAGTACACCGTCATGTCCTTCGGTTTAACCAATGCCCCAGACACCTTCTCTCGTTTGATGAATTCAATCTTCATGGAGTATTTGGATAAATCCGTCGTGGTATACCTCGATGATATTCTCATCTACTCGAAGAACGAACAAGAACATGCCGAGCATTTAAGGCTGTTGAAACTTCGAGAGCATCGCCTTTATGCCAAGTTTTCAAAATGTGAATTTTGATTACCAGAAGTGACCTATCTAGGTCACGTAATCTCTGGTAAGGGTATTGTTGTCAATCCCGAGAGAGTTCAAGCTGTCCTTGATTGGACTCAAACTGAATCAGTTAAGAAAGTTAGGAGTTTTCTTGGTCTAGCGAGCTATTGTCGCCGCTTTGTAGAGAATTTCTCCAAGGTTGCAAAGCCTCTAACTGAACTCCTCAAAAAAGATAAAAATTTCGAGTGGACACCATAGTGTGAGCATAGTTTCCAGGAACTGAAAAGACGCCTGACTTCTGCACCTGTGTTACTACCACCAGATTTTTCTAAGGACTTTGTTATCTATTGTGATGCCTCGCGACAAGGATTAGGTTGCATTCTCATGCAAGATCGTCATGTGATTGCATACGCATCTCGACAGTTGCGTCCACATGAGGATAATTATCCCACACATGATCTTGAGCTTGCAGCTGTAGTCCATGCACTTAAAACCTCGTGACATTACCTTCTTGGTAATCGTTGCGAAATATTCACTGATCACCAAAGTCTGAAATATATCTTCACCCAGCCGGATTTGAATCTCAGGCAAAGACGGTGGGTTGAGTTGATCTCGGATTACGACTTAGGGATAACTTACACCCCGGGGAAGGCCAATGTTATGGCTAATGCACTAAGTCGTAAATCTTATTGTAACAATTTGATGCTACAACAAGGTCAACCACATCTCTATGAGGAAATTCGGAAGTTAAATCTCCATATTGTTCCTCAAGGATTCCTTTCTACCCTGGTGGCGAAGCCTACTCTTAGGGATCAAATCATAGCCGTGCAGGCTTATGATAAGGGTATATCCCGGATCAAGGAGAATATTGCTAGCGGAAACGCTAGGGATTTCTCCATTAGTGAGAAAGGTGTTGTGTTCTTTCAGAACCGTGTAGTGGCTCCTAAGAGCAAACGTCTACGGCAATTGATCCTTAAGGAGGCTCATGATTCTCCTCTCACCATTCATCCCGGTACTACTAAGATGTATCAGGACCTACGCCAGAGGTTTTGGTGGACTAGGATGAAGAGAGAAATTGCTGAGTTCATTGCTAACTGCGACGTTTGTCGTCAAGTTAAGGTAGAACATCAAAGGCATGCTTGCACCCTTCAACCTTTAGCTATTACTAAATGTAAATGGGATAAAGTCAGTATGGATTTCATTACCGGATTTCCCAAGACCAAGAAAGGAAATAATGATATCTTTGTGATCATTGACCGTCTCTCCAAAGTAGCTCATTTTCTTCCAGTTCGTGAGAGTATAACAGCTAGCCAGCTAGCGGAGTTATATATCTCTCGAATAGTGTCTCTTCATGGTGTTCCTTTGGAGATTAACTCAGATCGTGGGAGTATCTTTACTTCTCGCTTCTGGGAAAGTTTTCAGAATGCTATGGGGACTCACTTATCTCTTAGCACTGCTTTCCATCCTCAATCAAGTGGTCAAGTGAAAGAGTGAATCAAGTCCTAGAAGATATGCTTCGAGCTTGTGTTATATCATTCGATATGAATTGGGAACAGTGCCTTCCATTCGCCGAATTTGCTTATAACAATAGTTATCAATCAAGCTTGGGCAAAGCCCCTTTTGAAGTTCTCTATCGACGAAGATGTTGAACACCTCTTAATTGGTCAGAAACCAGAGAGAGGCAACTCTTTGGCCCGGATATGATCCAGGATGCAGAAGAGCAGGTTCGCATTATTCATGAAAAGTTGAAAACAGCCCAGTCTCGTCAAAAGAGCCAATATGATCGTCATCATAAGGCTGTGACCTTTGAAGTTGATGAGAAGGCTTACCTTCGGGTTACACCTTTGAAGGGTACCCATCGATTCGGTATCAAGGGCAAGTTGACTCCTCGTTACATTGGTCCTTTTCGCATTCTTGCCAAACGAGGAGAAGTTGCCTACCAATTGGAATTTCCTCTGCATCTTTCCAAGGTTCATGATGTCTTCCACGTCTCGCAACTCCGGCGTTGCTTTTCGTATCCTATCCGTGAAGTGGACCACGAAACGCTTGATCTCCAAGATAACCTTTCATACCGAGAATACCCTGTGCGTATACTTGATCAAGCTGAGCATACCACTCGACGTTGAAACGTCAAGTTTCTTAAAGTTCTATGGTCAAATCATTCTGAAAAGGAGGCAACATGGGAAAGAGAGGACCGTCTCCGACTTAAGTATCCCGCGTTATGCCCGACGACTTCTAAATCTCAGGACGAGATTCTTTTGAGTGGGGGTGAGTTGTCACATCCCTGAAACCCTAACCAAGGTTTAGCATTGTGCTCATATCTTCATTGCATTGCATCCAAGAAATGGCATCAAGATCAAAGTAAGTGGTGAAGCAAAACTCAAAAACCCTAGCCACTTCTCAAATTCAAAGAAATTCCAAACTTGTTAAAATCAATGAACCCAAAATGGCCTCAAGAAAAGTTCAACTTTTCTGATAAATCTTGAAAGCAAATAAGCAGTGAAGAAAACTATTTTCATAACACATTTGGCATTTTATTTAAATGCAAAAAGCCACTGAATTCAAGTTTAAATTTGAATTCAAAAACTTTAAGTTTTCAAAAATGTTGAAAACTTCAGGAATGGTTGGATATATTCCAACTAATATTCTGGTGTGTTCAAAATAATTTTATAAACTATTTTGGAGCTGAAATAAATAGAAAGTCAAAATAGTTAGCAAAACAGAAACACAGCAGAAAATAAATGAAGAAAGACTTACCTGTCGCTCACCTGGCCCGGCCCAGCTTCCTCCCGTGTCGTCTTCCTCCTCGCCAGTGGGCAGCAGGAGGTGGCCGCCGCCTCGTCCGGCGGGGCCACGCACCTGTGAGCGTGCCTGGCTCACCCAGATGAGCTGGAGAGGGAGAATAATCATCCCCCAATCCGTTCCCAGCCTCTTCCCCTCCTCATTCGCCCCTATTCTCTCTCTCCCTCTCGGCCGCCATTGCCGGGAGCACGAGCTCGAGCTAGCCCTTGCTCCGGCCATCCTCCCTCACCCTCGAGTGCACCGTTCGCTCCGCCTCGACAAGCTGGTTGTTCCTGCCAAAGAAGAGGATCCCCCGAGCCCTGCAACTCCCTCGGCACCATCGTCTTCAAGCTTCGGCCGCCGGCAAGCCACCGTCGATTGGCCGGATCCAGTGCCTCCCCGAGCAGCCTGAGCATCCCCTCGTCACCGCAGTGAGCCCTGGAGTGATTCCCCCATTTTCCCGTCTCTTTTCCGAGATCTAGGCCTAGTTCCACCGGAGCCCGACGAGGACCGCCGCTGTAGCTCGTCGCCGGTGACCCTATGGTGACCGGCTGGTCCATCTGAGGCCTGCACCAGCTTCAGCTCGTCGCGTAGATGCTTTAGGAGCCTAGCCCCGCGCGATTTGACCTTGTTTTCGATGACCTCGACGATGACCGAGCTTCAGTCGCCGCCGAGCTTTTCGCCCGCGTCGATTCCGGCCACCCCAGCCCCTGGGGTTTGCTCCATCGTGCGCGCTGTCGAGTGGCCGTTCTCCATGCGGCCTCCACCGTGCGTTTGGTCGTCGGAGACGCGTTCCCGATGCCCTCTGCCATCTCTGGTGTCGCCGGAGGCTCACCGCCGGCGAGGACGGCCTCGCCGCTGGTGGATCTCAGCTGGCCTGAGCCACTGACACATGGGCCAGCCTCTGGATGTTTTGGGTTAATAAAAATAAAATTAATTAAACTAATAAGTCACTCACATGTGGGTCGAGTGCTGTTAATTAGTTAATTAAGTTTAAATCTAATCCAAAACTGACCAGAGTCACTGACCAGTGGGTCCCACTGGTCAGGTTTGACTTTCAACGGCCAGTTGGACCTGCTGATGCCATGCTGACGCAATAAGTGGATTTTCTGATTTAAAAGAATTCCAGAAAATGCTCAAAACTTCTAAAAATCATAGAAATTAATCTGTAACTCCAATGAAAATAATTTATATATGAAAAAGTATCAGAAAAATCCAAGGAATCTGAATATGTCATTTTTAAACATGTTTGCAAATGTTACTGGATAAAACATGTAGAATAATGAATAGGTTAAATTTAATAAATGCTTTGGAGTTGGAATTTGAAAATCATTTGAATTCCACTTCAAATGCTATGATCAAACATTGTTCAATCACAACGAGCAACTTAACATATCATTCCCATGCATGTTAAAAACAAGTTGGTCTGAGCATCAGGTTGAATCAATTAAAATGGTATTCGAGAATACCTCGTTTGAAGTGATATTTGAATCTGATTCAAACCAACTTCAAACTTAATAAATGATAGCTACATTAGCATACCACCTTGCATCTCCATGCCATGCTCATGCATCATTTTGTTGCATATGATTGTTATTGATTGTTGCCATTTCTTCGGTAGGCTCCGCTCCTCCGGATTCCACCGAATATCCGACTGACGGATATTGTCCCCCCTCTGAGCAACAAGGCAAGCAACCATTTTGATCATCCCGATAAATCCCATGTTCTCGCTCCTGCACTTACTTATTGCATTAGGATCAAATGCTTCAAATGCTTTTGCCACGTTAGTTGAAGCCACTTCCTTTGCATGACATGTCTTTGTCACATTAAATAGCTGAACCTTGCAACCTAGCATACGTGGTAGATGCTTGAGCCATGATGTGCCTTATCCTGCTATGCATGCTATGCTTAGAGTTGTGTATGGTCTGTCATCTGGGTGATGAAAAGAATTGTGAGATTGTGTTCAGTAAGTAAAGGTTGTGTGTTGAACCTGATTTGGTAAAGGTACTTGTGAAAGGCTATGTAGGAGTACATGGTGGGTTGTTTCATTGGAACCGTCCTTAGGAACTGAGTTCCGTGTATGTAATCCAAGACTAGATACTACCACACGTTGGGATACTTAATTGACCCTCTCGACTTATTAATCGCTTAGTACTCGGTCCAGGAGTTGCAAGTAGTTTCTGGTGTTTATAGTGATGCTCGAGGCCGTGCATAGCGCTGACCTGAGAGGTGGGCTGTGATGCGGTAGGCAATGGCACGGTGTACCAAGTGGCACCCGGATGGTGGGCTGGGAACCCTGCGCACATCGTTTGGGGCCGTGGCGGAAACCTCGGCCGAACTTCCGTGCGGGTTACCCTCAGATAGGTGATAGACCTGGACTAAGTATTAGCGTGGTTAACGGTCGTGGCCGACTCCCTCGCTGGACTTCCGCTTGAAGGTTGCCGAGGTGCATGACGTGCACATGGCGATAAGTGGCGAGAGCGTGTGTGAAGAAGTACACCCCTGTAGGGTTATGATCTATTCGAATAGCCGCGTCCGCGGATATGGACTACTTGGAGACATATGTTGTTCATAGATAACTTTAATGGCTACTCATAAAATTGTCAAGATAAGCTTGAGTGTCGTGGACGGCATTTCTGTATGGAGATGGAATGATTCCACGATGGAGTACTGTTTTGGTGTGAGTGGACTCGTGTGCGAGAAATCAATGTTGTCAAAATTATTTAAAAATGCAAGTTGTCTAGCCACGAGTCAAATGCTGGCTTTCCGCATGAAACCCCACAATTCCTTTTTGATATATTGCATGAGTAGATAGTTATCCTAAAGTCTTGCTGAGTACCTTTGTACTCATGTTTGCTTAATAATTGTTGCAGAGGTTGTTAATGACCCTAATGGAGGGTTCTACCTAGACGCCGACGACGACGAGTAGCTGGCATCCCAGCTACGATCTGGCCCTTGGGTGGGTCTGTAGTATAGTCAGGCCATGTGCCTTCTAGTTTCATCTGTCTGTACTCAGACAGTTTATCTACTTCCGCTGGCTTGTAACTTGAATGACTGCTATGATGGGTCGTGAGACCCCTACTGTGTAATATTATGTGTGTGGCTCTTCCGAGCCTTTTAAATAAAGCTTGTATGTTTATGGTTATGTTGTGATGCCATCGATGTATCTATACATATCGGTATGCCATGCGTAAGTGTGCCGTACTGATATGTATGGGGTTCGATTACCTAGTCGTAGGCTTAGTAGCATTCCTTACAGGGAAATGCCCCTTTGTGATCCAACGAGCCATGGTAGTTCGCTACTGCTTCGGACACATTGGTTGACCGACATGTGTCCTTCTTAGCTGCTGTGTCTGTCCCTGATGGGGAAATGTTATGCGATGTAATGGAGTCCTTGTAGCTTTCTATGACTCATCTACATTCGCTGGTGACCGACACCTGCTTTGTTGGGTCATGTATGCATGTCCCTGTGCGGAACTGCCACTTTGGTTTATGACTAGACATGTCGATCCGGGTTCTTTGTCGTTGGATTGCTAGCGACACAATTGCATACGCGAGTCAAAAGGCGCAAACGGTCCCGACTAAGGTAAGGCTGCAACCGTGGGGATAACCGTGCGTGAGACCGCAAAGAGATGTGATGTGTTACAGGCTGGATTCCTATGGCTTAGGATCGGGGTCCCGAGAAAGCATTTGCCCCGCGTTGTTTTTTAAAGAAGATGAGGGAACTGCCCGAATTGGCCTTCCTCGGGGTTATCCCTTGTCTGAACTCTAGAAAGGATAAACAAATCCAAAAACAAACAAATAACATAATAAACATCACAACATATGCATGACATGATGCGCAAACAAATATGACGCATGTCCATTTAAAAATTCAAGGCATGGAAAGATGCAACAATCAAACACTACAAAATAAGTGAAGTTCAATATGCAACGAGTTTCTTATTGACGAAACTCCATGTTCGAATCATTTAGTTCACTTTTTTTATTTACATGGCAAGTTCAAGTGTTTTTTAAATATGTCAAGAGGTGGAACATGAATAAACTACACCATCTGCGCATTTTAAATGACGTGAGAACAACACATAGAATTTTTCAGATGACCACATATGCATAATTAGAATATGGTCCACTTTTGCATAAACAAATTTAATAATTATTAAAAAAGAAAAATAAAGTGCACCATGTTATTCTAAACACTTTTCTAGGCAATTTACATATATAAAACGTTTTAATCAAAGTTATGGTTATTTAGTTATCGAATAAACTGTTTTAACATGGCATTTATGCAAATTAATACAAACAACAAGTTTAAACATTTTTATCACGTGGGAAGGTGGCATATGTGAATCTACACAATATTCTACTCATCTTACATATATAAATAATTTTAATCTGATGCACGGTTTGTGAGATATTATATGCATGAAGTGCAAAGGTTTTTGTGCAAATGTTTAATTCCAGGGATAATTAAACAAATTCATCTAGAAAAAAAAAACTTGAGATGGGCCTAATCTGGCTGGCCAAATAGTTTACATAGGGTGCCACATGTTATTCAAGGCCCACGGCGAGGGTTTGGGCGATTGGGTGCTCACCATGGGCCTCGCCTAGTGAGTGTAGTGGCTTGAGCCGGATGTGGAGCGTCTTGCCTTGGCGGCTCAAGGGCTGGCTGCAGCGCACTGACATGCCGGCAGCGGTTGAAGCTGGAGGCGTGCGAGGGAGAGGCCAGCGGTGCTTCTCGCTTCGTCACCCGCAATCGGACGAAGCACGTGCACATGCGGGAGTTCCTAATCAGCGATGCGTGCGCCCGATCAGGAACTGACGCCTGCAGCAGCTTGATTTTGGGGCAGCCCATGTAACGCTGCCTGATCGCTTGCTCCCGCGTGATCACTCGCTCGCTCGCTCCCGCCTGATCGCTCCCTCGCTCGCTCGTGGACAGTTTTGGTCGTGCATGGTTGACCAATTAATTAGTAAATAGTTGACTTTAATAAAAAAATAAAATAAAATAAAAAATAAAAATAAAAATCGGAATTTCAAAAAAGTTCATTAATTTTGAAAAAAATCATCCAATTTTTATAACGTCAATCAAACTCAAAAAAAGTTCACTAATTTCCAAAAATTGTTCATCGAATTTGAAAAACATTTATCATTTTTAAAAAAAGTTCATCAAATTTGAAAATGTTCATTGTATTTTAAAAAATGTTCACCGATTTATAGAAAAAGTTCATCAAATTTGATAAAATTTTATCATTTTTTGAAAAACGTTCAACGAGTTTTAAAAATGTTCATTGAATTTTATTAAAAGTTCGTCATTTAAAAAACATCAAATTTGAAAATAAATCACAGATTTTGGGAAAAAATCACCTATTTTGAAAAACAATTCATCAAATTTGATAAAAAATCATCATTTTTTAAAAAAGTTCATCAAACTTGAAAAAAGTTCATGAAATTTTAAAAAGAGTTCATCGAATTTAAAAATAAAAAGAACAAAAACCAAAAAATTGTTCCAAATAAAAAAGAAAAAACGAACAAATAAAAGTAGTAAAAAACAGAGCAAAACCCTTCCAAATAAAAAAAGAAAGACAAAAAAATGAAAAAAATGGAAAATAAAAAGACGTGCTATAGAAAAGAGGGAAGAAGCAATAGAAGAGCAACTGATGGTCCATGGTCGAATGGTTATTCCATCGTGCGAATGTGTAAGAGATCGTAGGATCGAACCATGGTCGTGCTCTTTTTTGTGATAGAAAAAAGACTATATGGGTCGAGCCCAGGTCACGCGGCTGCACGCGCCGGTTAGGGAAATTTTACTATAACCGGCGCGTGCAGCACCAAATAGGGTTTGCGTGCACGTGCCTCTGCTCGATGGCGCACCAGCGAACGACGATGGCGGCAGAAAAGGCCTCCAGCGTCAAAACACGGGGAGGGCCGGACATGGCGGACGACGTCTGGATGGATGGATCTGGTCATTGGGGGTTGGATCCGTGCAATTACAGTGGCGAACGGAGCTCCTGGGCGTCGGCCATGGCATCGGGTTCGAGTCGCTAGTTCTTTTCGAGGCACATGAGAGGGAAGTGAGAGAAGAACGAGAAGATAAACAGAGAAAGAAGAGATGCGGGGCGAGGTCAGCCTGGTCACGGGGAGGTCGGAGTTGTGCCGGCGAGGTGGAGCACAAGAGCTCGATACCCTCCTGGTGCAGATCGAGCAAGGGCGGCTCGTTAAGGAGAGCGCTCAGGCACGAGGTGGATTTGGCACTCTACGGGATGAACTAACACGATGGAGGCCGTTCAATTTGGATATGGTCGTCCAGATCAATGGATCTGAGGGGATGAGGTGATTTGCCAGGTTTGCAAAACGAGGTGGGCAAGTGGGTGGATCGGATAGATCCCGAGGCTTGCGGAGATTGAACCGGGGTGGCGGTGTGATACGTCTACAACGTATCTATAATTTTTTATTGTTCCATGTTGATATATTATCATTCTAAGATACTTTTGGGTATTTATTTACCAATTTATATTATTTTTTAGCACTAACCTATTGACCCAGTGCCTAGTGCCAGTTGCTATATTGTGCATGTTTTTCACTTATTGGGTTTTCAATACCAAACAAAGTTCAATTGACCTGGAACTTTTTGGAGATTTTTTTCTTGAACAAAAGAAGACCAACGAGCATCGGAAGAAGGCTGGAGGCAACCTAAGGGCCCTACAAGACAACCCGGTGTTGGGGAACGTTGCATGGGAAACAAAAAAAATCCTACGCACACGAAGACCTATCATGGTGATGTCCATCTACGAGAGGAGATTTGGATCTACGTACCCTTGTAGATCGCACAGCAGGAAGCGTTAAGAAACGCGGTTGATGTAGTGGAACGTCCTCACGTCCCTCGATCCGCCCCACGAACCCTCCCGTGATTCGTCCCATGATCCGTTTCGATCTAGTGATGAACGGACGGCACCTCGGCGTTCATCACACCTACAACTCGACGATGATCTCGGCCTTCTTGATCCAGCAAGCAAGACGGAGAAGTAGATGAGTTCTCCGGCAGCGTGACGACCCTCCGGTGGTGGTGATGATCTACTCCTGCAGGGCTCCGCCCGAGCTCCGCAGAAATACGATCTAGAGGAAGAACTATGGTGTCTAGATCTGAGTTGCACGTGGCAAAAGTTGTCTCAAATCAGCCCTAGACCACCACTATATATAGGAGGGAGGGGGAGGAGGCTTGCCTTGAGGGCCAAGCCCTCAAGGGTGCGCCGGCCAAGGGAGAGGAGGAGTCCTACTCCAATCCTACTCCAACTAGGATTGGAAAGTGGAGTCCTTCTCTTCCTTCCCACCTCTTTTTTTCTTTGGTTTTTCTTTCTTGGCGCCAAGGCCCTCTTGGCATGTCCCACCAGCCCACTAAGGGTTGGTGCTCCACCCCTAGGGCCATTGGGCTTCCCCCGGGTCGGTTGCCCCCTTCCCGGTGAACTTCTGGAACCCATTCGTCACTCCCGGTACAATCCCGGTAATGCCCGAAAACCTTCCGGTAACCAAATGAAGTCATCCTATATATCAATCTTCGTTTCTGGACCATTCCGGAAACCCTCGTGACGTATGCCATCTCATCCAGGACTCCGAACAACATTTGATAACCACACATATAACTCAACTATACTAAAACATCTCCGAACCTTAAGTGTGCAGACCCTGTGGGTTCGAGAACTATGTAGACATGCCCCGAGGTACTCCTCAGTCAATATCCAATAGCGGGACCTGGATGCGTGATACGTCTCCAACGTGTCTATAATTTTTGATGGTTTCATGCTATTATCTTGTCAAACTTTGGACGTTTTGTATGCCTTTTATATCTTTTTTGGGACAAACTTATTAACTCACTGCCAAGTGCCAGTTCCTATTTTTTCGTGTTTTTGACCCTTTTGAGAGGAGAATTTTAAATGCAGTCCAAACGGAATAAAATTTGCGGAATGATTTTTTCCATAACAGAAGACACATGGGAGACTTGAGAACCAAGGCAGGAGACCTCGGAGGAGGTCACAAGCCCACAAGGCACGGCCTAGGGGGCCGGGCCTAGCAGGCTTGTGAGCTCCCCGTGGCTCCCTGCCCTAGGTTTTTCGCCTATATATTCCCTAAAATCCCAGAAAAAATCAGGAGATCATCGAAAGTACTTTTCCGCCGCCGCAAGCTTCTGTCTCCGCAAGATCCCATCTGGGGCACGTTCTGGTGCCCTGCCGGAGGGGGCATTCGGATACGGAGGGCTTCTTCATCAACACCCTGACCTCTCCGGTGATGTGTGAGTAGTTCACCATAGACCTACGGGTCCATAGCTAGTAGCTAGATGGCTTCTTCTCTCTCTTGGATCTTCAATGCAAAGTTTTCCATGATCTTCATGGAGATCTATCCGATGTAATCTTCTTTTGCGGTGTGTTTGTCGAGATCCGATGAATTGTGGATTTATGATCAGATTATCTATGAATCTTATTTGAGTTTCTTATGATCTCTCTTAAGCATGATTTCATATCCTTGTAATTCTCTTCGAGTTGTGGGTTTTGTTTGGCCAGCTTGATCTATGATTCTTGCAATGGGAGAAGTGCTTGGTTTTGGGTTCATACCTGTGGTGACCTCACCCAGTGACAGAAGGGGTAGCGAGGCACGTATCGTGTTGTTGCCATCAAGGGTAAAAAGATGAGGTTTTCATCATTGGTTTGAGATTATCCCTCTACATCATGTCATCTTGCTTAAGGCGTTACTCTGTTCGTCATGAACTCAATACACTAGATGCATGTTGGATAGCGGTCGATGTGTGGAGTAATAGTAGTAGATGCAGAAAGTATCGGTCTACTTGTCTGGGACGTGATGCCTATATGTATGATCATTGCCTTAGATATCATCATGACTTTGTGCGGTTATATCAATTGCTCGACAGTAATTTGTTCACCCATCGTAATATTTGCTATTTTGAGAGAAGCCTCTAGCGAACACTATGGCCCCCGGGTCTACTCCACATTATATTTTCAGCCTTACTCTTTTTCTTCGTTGCACTTTCCGCCTTCAGATCTCACTTTGCAATCAATCTTGAAGGGATTGACAACCCCTTTATTGCGTTGGGTGCAATCTCTTATGTGTTTGTGCACGTACTATGGATTTGACGAGATTCTCCTACTGGATTGATACCTTGGTTCTCAAACTGAAGGAAATACTTACTGCTCCTGTGCTGCATTGCCCTTTCCTCTTCAAGGGAAAAACCAACGCAAGCTCAAGAGACGACAGAAGATCTCTGTCATTGTACCAATGCCCATATTGGATCCTACATATTCTCCGAAGATCTTTATGGGTTGAACCTTAGTGTCAAGGATTCATATAATCCCGCATGTCATTTCCTTTGTCCTTCGGTATGTTACTTGCCCGATATTTGATCGTCGGTTTCTGCATACCTATTTCAATGTCGTTACCGGTAAGTCTCTTTACTCATTCTGTAATACAAGATCCCGTGACTTACACTTAGTCATATTGCTTGCAAGGCTTGTGTGTGATGTTGTATTACCGAGTAGGCCCCGAGATACCTCTCCGTCACATGGAGTGATAACTCTCAGTCTTGATCCATACTAACACAATGGACACCTTCGGAGATACCTGTAGAGCACCTTTATAGTTACCCAGTTACGTTGCGATGTTTGATGCACACAAGGTATTCCTCCGGTGCCACTGAGTTATATGATCTCATGGTCATAGGAACAAATACTTGACACGCAGAAAACAATAGCAATAAAATGACACGGTCAATATGCTACGTTCATAGTTTGGGTCTTGTCCATCACATGATTCTCCTAATGATGTGATCCCGTTATCAAGCGACAACACTTGTCTATGGTTAGGAAACCTTGACCATCTTTGATCAACGAGCTAGTCAACTAGAGGCTTACTAGGGATAGTGTTTTGTCTATGTATCCACACATTTATTTGAGTTTCCAATCAATACAATTGTAGCATGGATAATAAACGATTATCACAAACAAAGAAATGTAATAATAACTAATTTATTATTGCCTCTAGGGCATATTTCCAACAGTCTCCCACTTGCACTAGAGTCAATAATCTAGTTCACATCACCATGTGATTTTAACAAATCCAACACCCATATAGTTCTGGGGTTTGATCACGTCTTGCTCATGAGAGAGGTTTTAGTGAACCGTTCTGAATCTTTCAGATCCGTGTGTGTTTTACAAATCTTTATGTCATCTTATAGATGCTTCTACTACATGCTATTCGGAAATACTCCAAATATCTACTCTACTATACGAATCAGTTTTACTACTCATAGTTGTTCGGGTTAGTGTCAAAGCTTGCATCGATGTAACCCTTTATTACAAACTATTTAACCACCTCCATAATCGAGAAAAATTCCTTAGTCCATTAGTTACTAAGGATAACTTTGACCGTTGTTCAGTGGTTCAATCATGTATCACTCTCTGTACCTCTTAACAGACTTGTGGCAAGGCACACATCAAGTGCGGCACACAGCATGGCATACTTTAGAGTATATAGCTAAGGCACAGGAGACGACCTTCGTCCTTTCTCTTTCTTCTGTCGTGGTCGGGCTTTGAGTCGTTACTCAAATTCACACCTTACAACACAGCCAAGAACTCCTTCTTTGCTGATCTATTTTGAACTCCTTCAAAAACTTGTCAAGGCATGTATTTCATTGAAAGTTCTATTAAGCATTTTGATCTATCTCTATAGATCTTGATGCTCAATGTTCAAATAGCTCTATCCAGGTTTTCCTTTGAAAAACTCCTTTCAAACAACCCTTTATGCTTCACAGAAATTCTACAATATGGCAACCACATATACTTATCAGAAATTCTATAGTGCTCCCACTCACTTCTTTGTAAATACAAGTTTCTCATAAACCTTGTACAAACCCAAAACTTTGATCATCTCATCAAAGCGTATATTCCAACTCCAAGATGCTTGCACCAGTCCATAGAAGGATCGCTGGAGCTTGCATACTTGTTAGCATCCTTAGGATCGAAAAAAACCTTCTAGTTGTATCACATACAACCTTTCCTCAAGGAAACCGTCGAGGAAACAATGTTTTGACATCCTATGTGCAATATTTCATAAATAATGCAGTAACCACTAACCTAATTCCAACAGACTTTTAGCATCGCTATGATTGAGAAAGTCTCACCATAGTCAATCTCTTTGAACTTGTCGGAAACATCTTTGCGACAAATCAAGCTTTTCTTAATGGTGACTTTTCACCATAATCGTCTGTCTTTATTTTAAAGATCCATCTTTACTTAACAGTCCTACGACCATCAAGTAGTTCTTCCAAAGTCTAGACTTTGTTTACATACATGGATCCTCTCTCGGATTTCATGGCCTCCAGCCATTTGTCGGAATCCGAGCCCACCATCGCTTCTCCATAGCTCGTAGGTTCATTGTTGTTCAACAACATGACCTCCAAGACAGGGTTACCGTACCACTCTGTAGTAGTATGCGACCTTTGTCGACCTACGAGGTTTGTAGTAACTTGATCCGAAGCTCAATGATCACTATCATTAGTTTTCCACTTCAATTGGTGTAGGCGCCACAGGAACAACTTCCCGCGCCCTGCTACACACTGGCTGAAGTGACGGTTCAATAACCTCATCAAGTTCCACCACCCTCCCACTCAATTCTTTCGATAGAAACCTTTCCTCGAGAAAGGACCCATTTCTAGAAACAAACACTTTGCTTCCGGATCTGAGATAGGAGATATATCCAACTGTTTTGGATATCCTATGAAGATGCATTTATTCGCTTTGGGTTCGAGCTTATTAGACTGAAACTTTTTCACATAAGCGTCGCAGCCCCAAACTTTTAAGAAACAACAGCTTACGTTTCTCCAAACCATAGTCTATATTGTGTCATCTCAACGGAAATACGTGGTGCCCTATTTAAAGTGAATGTGGTTGTCTCTAATGCATAACCCATAAACGATAGTGGTAATTCGATAAGAGACATCATAGTATGCACCATATCAAATAGGGCACGGCTATGACATTCGGACACACCATCACACTATTGTGTTCTTAGATGGCATGAATTGCGAAAAAATTTCCACATTGTCTTAACCATGTACCAAAACTCGCAACTCAGATATTCATCTCTATGATCATATCGTAGACAGTTTATCCGCTTGTCACGATGATTTTCACTCTGAAATAGCTTTGAAATTTTCAATATTTCAGACTTGTGATTCATCAAGTAAATACTCCTGTATCTACTCAAATCATCAGTGAAGTAAGAACATAACGATATCCACTGCATGCCTCAGCACTCATTAGACTGCACACATAAAAAATGTTTTGCATCCAACAAGTTACTTTCTTGTTGTATGTGGTATGATTTTGCATGTATCAAGTGATTCAAAATCAAGTGAGTCCAAACGATCCATCTGCATGGAGTTTCTTCATGCGTTTATACCAACATGTATGGTTTGCATGTCTCAAACGTTTCAAAAATGAGTGAGTACAAAGATCCATCAGCATGGAGCTTCTTCATGCATTTTACACCAGCATGACTCAAGCGGCAGTGCCACAAGTAAGTGGTACTATAATTATTACTTTGTATCTTTTGGCACCAATATTATGAACATGTGTAACACTACGATCGAGATTCAATAAACCATTGAGGATAATTATTCAAGCAAATAGAATAGCCATTATTCTCTTTAAATGAATAATCGTATTATAATAAACACGATCCAATCATGTTCATGCTCGACGCAAACACCAAATAACAATTATTTAGGTTTAACACCAATCCCGACGGTAGAGGGAGCGTGCGATGTTTGATCACATCAACCTTGGAAACACTTCCAACACTTATCGTCACCTCGCCTTTAGCTAGTCTCCGTTTATTTCGTAGCTTTCATTTCGTGTTACTAATCACTTAGCAACTGAACCGGTATCCAACACCCTCGTGCTACTAGGAGTACTAGTAAAGTACACATCAATATTATGTATATCAAATATACATCTGTCGACTTTGCCAGCCTTCTTATCTACCAAGTATCTAGGGTAGCTCCGCCTCAGTGACCGTTCCCCTCATAACAGAAGCACTTAGTCTCGGGTTTGGGTTCAATCTTGGGTTTCTTCATTAGAACAGCAACTGGTTTGTCGTTTCATGACGTATCCCTTCTAGCCCTTTCCCTTCTTGAAACTAGTGGTTTTACTAACCATCAACAATTGATGCTCCTTCTTGATTTCTACTTTCACAGTGTCAAACATTACGAATCGCTCAAGGATCATCATATCTATCCTTGATATGTAATAGTTCATCACGAAGCTCTAGCAGCTTAGTGGTAGTGACTTTGGAGGACCATCACTATCTCATCTGGAAGATTAACTCCCACTTGATTCAAGCGATTGTTGTACTCAGACAATCTGAGAACATGCTCAACGATTGAGCTTTTCTCCTTTACTTTGTAGCTAAAGAATCTTGTCGGAGGTCTCATACCTCTCAACAAGGTCAAGAGCATGAAATCTCAATTTCATCTCTTAGAAAATCTCTTATGTTCCGTGAGGTTTTCAAAAATGTCTTCGGCGCCTTGCTTCTAAGCCATTAAGTATTACGCACTGAACTATCGCGTAGTCATCAGAAACGTGTATGTCAGATGTTTACAACATCCACAGATGACGCTCGAGGTGTAGCACACCAGTGGTGCATTAAGGACATAAGCCTTCTGTGCAGCAATGAGGACAATCCTTAGTTTTACGGACTCAGTCCGCAAAGTTGCTACTATCATCTTTCAACTAAATTTTCTCTAGGAACATATAAAAATAGTAGAGCTATAGCGCAAGCTACATCATAATTCGTAAAGACCTCTTGACTATGTTCATGATAATTACTTCAATTAATCATATTACTTAAGAACTCCCACTCAAAAAGTACATCTCTCTAGTCATTTGAGTGGTACATGATGCAAATTCACTAACTCAAGTCTGATGATCACGCAAGTTGAGAATAGTTTCACTGGTAAGCATCCCTATGCTAATCATATCAACTATACGATTCATGCTTGACCTTTCGGTCTCATGTGTTCCGAGGCCATGTGTGTACATGCTAGGCTCGTCAAGTTTAACCCGAGTGTTCCGCGTGTGCAACTGTTTTGCACCCGTTGTATGTGAACATTGAGTCTATCACACCCGATCATCACGTGTGTCTCGAAACGACGAACTGTCGCAATGGTGCACAGCCGGGGAGAACACAATTTCATCTTGAAATTTTAGTGAGTGATCACCTTATAATGCTACCGTCGTTCTAAGCAAAATAAGGTGCATAAAAGGATTAACATCACATGCAATTCATAAGTGACATGATATGGCCATCATCTTGTGCTTCTTGATCTCCATCACTTAAGCACCGGCATGATCTTATTATCACCGGCGCCACACCATGATCTCCATCATCATGATCTCCATCAATGTGTCTCCATCGAGGTTGTCGTGTTATCTATGTTATTACTATTAAAGCTACGACCTAGAAATATAGTAAACGCATCTGCAAACACAAACATTAGTTTAAAGACAACCCTATGGCTCGTGTCGGTTGCCGTAGCATCGACGTGCAAGTCGATATTAACTATTACAACATGATCATCTCATACATCCAATATATCACATCACATCAATGGCCATATCATATCACAAGCATACCCTGCAAAAACAAGTTAGACGTCCTCTAATTTGTTGTTGCATGTTTTACGTGGCTGTTATGGGTATCTAGTATGATCGCATCTTACTTACGCAAAAACCACAACGAAGATGCGAAAATTTCTATTTAACCTCTCCAAGGACCGCCTCGGTCAAAACCAATTCAACTAAAGTTGAAGAAGCAGGCACCCGCCAGTCATATTTATGCAATGAGGTTGCATGTCTATTGATGAAACTAGTCTTTCGTAAGCGTACAAATAATGTCGGTCCGGGCTGCTTCAATCCAACAATACCGCCAAATCGAGAAAAGACTAAGGAGGGCAGCAAATCGAACATCACTGTCCACAAAACCCTTTGTGTTCTACTTGAGATAACATCTACGCATGAACCTTGCTCCGATACCTCTGTTGGGGAACGTTGCATGGGAAACAAAAAAATTCCTACGCACACGAAGACCTATCATGGTGATGTTCATCTACGAGAGGAGATTTTGATCTACGTACCCTTGTAGATCGCACAGCAGGAAGCGTTAAGAAACGCGGTTGATGTAGTGGAACGTCATCACGTCCCTCGATTCACCCCATGAACCGTCCCACGAACCCTCCCGCGATCCATCCCATGATCCGTTCCGATCTAGTGCCGAACAGACGGCACCTCCGCGTTCAGCACACGTACAGCTCGACGATGATCTCGGCCTTCTTGATCGAGCAAGCAAGATGGAGAATTAGATGAGTTCTCCGATAGCGTGACGGCGCTCCAGTGGTGGTGACGATCTACTCATGCACGGCTCCGCCCGAGCTCCGCGGAAATACGATCTAGAGGAAGAACTATGGTGTCTAGATCTGAGTTGCACGTGGAAAAAGTTGTCTCAAATCAGCCCTAGACCAGCAATATATATAGCAGGGAGGGGGAGGAGGCTTGCCTTGAGGGCCAAGCCCTCAAGGGTGCATCGGCCAAGGGAGAGGAGGAGTCCTACTCCAATCCTACTCCAACTAGGATTGTAAAGTGGAGTCGTTCTCTTCCTCCCTCTTGGGCTGTCCCACCAGCCCACTAAGGCCTGGTGCGCCACCCTAGGGCCATTGGGCTTCCCCCGGGTGGGTTGCCCCCTTCCCGGTGAACTTCCATAACCCATTCGTCACTCCCGGTACAATCCCGATAATGCCCGAAAACCTTCCGGTAACCAAATGAAGTCATCCTATATATCAATCTTTGTTTCCGGACCATTCCGGAAACCCCCGCGACGTCCGTGATCTCATCCGGGACTCCGAACAACATTCGGTAACGACACATATAACTCAACTATACTAAAACATCGTCGAACCTTAAGTGTGCAGACAGTGCGGGTTCGAGAACTATGTATACATGCCCCGAGGTACTCCTTGGTCAATATTCAATATCGGGACCTGGATGCCCATATTGGATCCTACATATTCTCCGAAGTTCTTTAACGGTTGAACCTCAGTGTCAAGGATTCATATAATCTCGTATGTCATTCCCTTTGTCCTTCGGTATGCTACTGCCCGAGATTTGATCATCGGTATCCGCATACCTATTTCAATCTCGTTACCGGCAAGTCTCTTTACTCGTTCCGTAATACAAGATCCCGTGACTTACACTTAGTCACATTGCTTGCAAGGCTTGTGTGTGATGTTGTATTACCGAGTGGGCCCCGAGATACCTCTCCGTCACACGGAGTGACAAATCCCAGTCTTGATCCATACTAACTCAACGAACACCTTCGGAGATACCTGTAGAGCACCTTTATAGTCACCCAGTTACGTTGCGATGCTCGATGCACACAAGGTATTCCTCCGGTGCCAGTGAGTTATATGATCTCATGGTCAAGGAACAAATACTTGACACGTAGAAAAAAAATAGCAATAAACCGACATGATCAATATGCTACGTTCATAGTTTGGTTCTTGTCCATCACATGATTCTCCTAATGATGTGATCCCGTTATCAAGTGACAACACTTGTCTATGGTTAGGAAACCTTGACCATCTTTGATCAACGAGCTAGTCAAATAGAGGCTTACTAGGGACAGTGTTTTGTCTATGTATCCACACATGTATTTGAGTTTCCAATCAATACAATTATAGCATGGATAATAAACGATTATCGCGAACAAAGAAATATAATAATAACTAATTATTGCCGCTAGGGCATATTTCCAACACCAAGCATGGTTGGAGGGGGCGCCCTGATGGCTTGTGGGTCCCTCGAGGCCCTCCCAATTCTGTTCTCTCGCTTATAAATTCTCATATATCCTAAAAACCCTAGAGACAGTACCGAAACACTTTTACGATGCCGCAAGTCTCTGTTTCGACGGGAGGCCATCCGGAGCTCTATTCTGGCACCTTACCGGAGGGGGATCGATCATGGATGGCCTCTTCATCAACCTTGTTGCCCTCTTGATGATGTGCGAGTAGTTCACCACAGACCTAAGGATCCATAGCTAGAACCTAGATGTCAATCTCTCTCTCTCTCTTGATCTTCAATACAATGATCATCGCATCTTCGCTTTGATCCATATGATATAATCCTGATGTGCGGTGTGTTTATTGGGATACGATGAATTGTGGGTTTATGTTCATATTATTCATGATAAATATTTGAGTCTTCTCTGAATACTAATATGATTCTTATGTGTATGATTATGATAGCTTCGTAATTCTCTACAATCTATTAAAATACTTTGGCCAACTAGATTGATATTTGTTCGATGAGAGAGGTGTGTTGTAGTAGGATCAACCTAATGAATTTATATATCCCATTGACAAAAGGGGACAAGATGCGTCTTTGTGGTTCTACTACTAAGGATAACATGATGGGGTTTATTAATATTGCTTGAGTTTACTTTGCCTACATCATGTCATCGTTCTCCATGCATTACTCTGTTTTACTTAATACTCTAGGTGCATGTTGGATAGCGGTCGATGAGTGGAGTAATAGTAATAGGTGCAAGCACAAGTTGACCTATTTGTTTATGGACGTGATGCCTATATACACATGATCATTGTCGTGAATATCGCATAACTATCTGTTTTTCTATCAATTTCCTAACAGTAATTTGTTTACCCACCATATGTTGTTTTTAATAAGAGATGCCATTAGGGAAAACTATGGCCCCGGGGTCTATTCACCATATATTTACAAAACCTTCAATACCTTGCAGCCATTTACTTGTTTTCATTTTATTTTCCAATTTACAATTATCTACACACCTTACTCGCTTGCAAATAACGAGACCAAGGGGATTGACAACCCTCTTTGCCGTGTTGGCTACTATTATTATTTTGTGTGCAGCCGCTGAAGATGGTTGTGGTTGACATTCCTATTGGTTCGATAAACCTTGGTTTCATAACTGAGGGAAATACTTACCCACATTGTGCTACGATAACCCGTTCCTCTTAACGAAAAACCCAACATAGGTCACAAGTATAAGGGAGGATTTCTGGAGCTGTTGCCAGGGAGTGAAGCTATTCTGGTAAGTGGGAATTGATAAGGAAACATTTTCTACATGTGCTGAAATTTACTGATTCTTTTCACTATGAACGGCCACCCTTTGAGTGGTTTGTTAGGGGCATCTTCGCCTCGAACTGACGATGAGGAAAATTTTCCTCAACCTACTCAAAATATTTATTATGAAATTCCTTCGACTATGCTCAAAAAACTGCTATCTAATCCATATGATGGTATGACTCATCATGATTACCATTTGATATTTGTCGATGAGATTTGTGGGATTTTCAAGATTTTCGGTCTATCGGGGGACAAAGTTAATAACAAAGTTTTCCCTTTATCTTTTAAGGGAAAGGCATTAATGTGGTACGGTCTATTGGATGATACTGGATCATGGTACTAGAATCGCTTGAAGCTAGAATTTCATCACAAGTTTTATCCTATGCATCTAATCCATCATGATCGGAATTTTATTTATAATTGTTGGCCTCGTGAAGGAGAAAGTATCACTCAAGCTTGGGGGACTCTTAAATCTATGATGCACACCTTCCCCAACCATGAGCTCCCAAGAGAATTGAGTATACAAAAAATTTATGCTCAGCTTTCTCATGATGATCGAACATTAATTGATTCTTGTGCTACTCATTCTTATATCAAGGAGACTATTGAATTTACATGGGACCTTTCGGAGAATATTAAAGGCAACTCTGAGGATTGGGAACTCGATGAAGGTAAAGATTCGTGTATAAAGCTTGATTTTAATTGTGTTAAATCTTTCATAGAAACTCCTCCCCTTCATGAGTTTAACAATAAATATGGCCTTGACTCTGAGATAGTAGCTAATTTCTATGAAACTTTTGCTACCTGTGTCGATCTTCCCAAGGAAAAGTGGTTTAAATATCATCCTCCCATTGAAAAATTACGCGAGTAACCTGTTAGAATTAAGAAGGAATAAATAATTTTTAACCATTTGATCCAATTGTTCCTACTTCTTACATCGAGAAACCTCATTTTCCTGTTAGGATTAGAGAACATGCTAAGGGTACAACAATGGTTAATAAGAGTTATGTTAGGACACCTGCACCTTCTGAACAAATAAATGTTAAGCCTAATGTTGCTATAGTTAAAGATATCCTAGTTGCTAATATTGATGAGCAGGTTGTTTATCTCTATGATGAAGCTGCTAGAATTGCAAAACCTGTTAGAAACAAATGGGATGAACTTGATAAAAGTAAACCAGTAGTAGGCATGTTATCTCGGTTAAAATTGGAGATCATTGCTATCATGGCGTGTGTGATATTTGTGCTAGTATTAGTGTTATACCTTTTACACTATATCAAGAAATTATGCAAGATATAGCACCCTCTGAAATTAAAGATATTGTTGTCACTATTAAACTTGCAAACTGCGATACTATTTCACCAATAGAGATTGTTAGAGATGTTGAAGTCTTGTGTGGAAAAGTCAAGTACCCCACTAATTTCCTAGTACTTTGTTTGGAATAAGATAACTTTTGTCTAATCATATTTCGCAGACCTTTCTTGAATACGGTTAATGCTGAAACTAAGGTCAAAGTGAGCTTTGGTGATATCCTTCATGAGTTTAATATCTCCAAGTTTAGCAAACAACCACATGAAAAAGAATTGCCTAATAAGGATGAAATAATTATTCTTGCTTCTATTGGTGTACCCCCCTACCGATCCACTAGAGAAATACTTCCTAGACCATGAGAATGATATGCATTTGAATGAGAGGAATGAAATAGATAGGATAGTCCTTGATCAACAACCTATCATTAGGAACAACTTACTAGTTGAAATTTTAGGTGATCCTCCTCCACGCAAGGGAGATCCCGTATTTGAGCTTAAGGCTTTATCTGATACTTTGAAATATGCTTATCTTGATGAAAAGAAGATATATCATATTATTATCAGTGCTAACCTTTCAGAGCATGAAGAAAAACGATTACTCAAAACTTTAAAGAAGCACATGGCTGCTATTGGATATACTCTTGATGATCTTAAGGGCATAAGCCCCACTCTCTGTCAGCACAAGATTAACGTGAAACTGGATGCTAAGCTAGTCATTGATCATCAACTCCGTCTCAACCCTAAGATGAAACGGGTGGTAAGAACAAACATACTAAAACTTCTCAAAGCAGGTATACTTTATCATATTGCCGATAGTAGATGTGTAAGTCCAATTCATTGTGTTCCTAAGAAAGGTGGTATAACTGTTGTTCCTAATGATAAAAATGAAATTATTCCACAAAGGAAGGTAACTGGTTATAGGATGGTAATTCATTTCATGAAATTGAATAAGGCTACTAGAAAAGAACATTACCCCTTGCCTTTTATTGATAAAATGATAGAAAGATTATCTAAGAACACACACTTTTTCTTTCTTGATGAATATTCTGGATTCTCTCAAATACATGTGTCAAAATAGGACCAAGAGAAAACTACCTTTACTTGCCCTTTTGGAACTTATGCTTATAGGTGTATGCCTTTTGGTCTATGCAATGTGTTGGGGAACGTCGCATGGGAAACAAAAAATTTCCTACGCGCACGAAGACCGATCATGGTGATGTCCATCTACGAGAGGGGATATTCGATCTACGTAACCTTGTAGATCGCACAGCAGAAGCGTTAAGAAATGCGGTTGATGTAGTGGAACGTCCTCACGTCCCTCGATCCGCCCCGCGAACCGTCCCGCGATCCGTCCCACGATCTAGTGCCGAACGGACGGCACCTCCGGGTTCAGCACACGTACAGCTCGACGATGATCTTGGCCTTCTTGATCCAGCAAGAGAGACGGAGAGGTAGATGAGTTCTCCGGCAGCGTGACGGCGCTCCGGAGGTTGGTGGTGATCTAATCTCAGCAGGGCTTCGCCCGAGCTCCGCAGAAACGCGATCTAGAGGTAAAACCGTGGAGATATGTGGTCGGGCTGCCGTGGCAAAGTTGTCTCAAGTCAGCCCTAAAACCTCCGTATATATAGGTGGGAGAGGGGGCCTTGCCTTGAGCCCCAAGGGGGTCGGCCGAGCCAAGGGGGGAGTCCTCCCCTTCCAAACCGAATCCAACTAGGTTTGGAAGGAGGAGTCCTTCCCCTTTTTCCCACCTCCTCTTTTTTTTCTCTTTGATTTTCTTCCTATGGCGCATAGGGCCTTCTTGGGCTGTCCCACCAGCCCACTAAGGGCTGGTGCGCCACCCCCAAGGCCTATGGGATTCCCCGGGGTGGGTTGCCCCCCCCCCCCCCGGTGAACACCCGGAACCCATTCGTCATTCCCGGTAACTCCGAAAACCTTCCGGTAATCAAATGAGGTCATCCTATATATCAATCTTCGTTTCCGGACCATTCCGGAAACCCTCGTGACGTCCGTGATCTCATCCGGGACTCCGAACAACATTCGGTAATCAACCATATAACTCAAATACGCATAAAACAACGTCGAACCTTAAGTGTGCAGACCCTGCGGGTTCGAGAACTATGCAAACATGACCCGAGTGACTCCTCGGTCAATATCCAATAGCGGGACCTGGATGCCCATATTGGATCCCACATATTCTACGAAGACCTTATCGTTTGAACCTCAGTGCCAAGGATTCATATAATCCCGTATGTCATTCCCTTTGTCCTTCGGTATGTTACTTGCCCGAGATTCGATCGTCCGTATCCGCATACCTATTTCAATCTCGTTTACCGGCAAGTCTCTTTACTCGTTCCGTAATACAAGATCCCGCAACTTACACTAAGTCACATTGCTTGCAAGGCTTGTGTGTGATGTTGTATTACCGAGTGGGCCCCGAGATACCTCTCCGTCACACGGAGTAACAAATCCCAGTCTCGATCCATACTAACTCAACGAACACCTTCGGAGATACCTGTAGAGCATCTTTATAGTCACCCAGTTACGTTGCGATGTTTGATACACACAAAGCATTCCTCCGGTGTCAGTGAGTTATATGATCTCATGGTCATAGGAACAAATACTTGACACGCAGAAAACAGTAGCAACAAAATGACACGATCAACATGCTACGTCTATTAGTTTGGGTCTAGTCCATCACGTGATTCTCCTAATGACGTGATCCAGTTATCAAGCAACAACACCTTGTTCATAATCAGAAGACCCTGACTATCTTTGATCAACTGGCTAGCCAACTAGAGACTTGCTAGGGACAGTGTTTTGTCTATGTATCCACACATGTATATAAGTCTTCATTCAATACAATTATAGCATGGATAATAAACGATTATCTTGATACAGGAATTATAATAATAACTATATTTATTATTGCCTCTAGGGCATAATTCCAACAGTCTCCCACTTGCACTAGAGTCAATAATCTAGCCCTCACATCATCATGCGAATTACATTGTAATAAATCTAACACCCATACAGTTCTGGTGTTGATCATGCTTTGCCCGTGGAAGAGGTTTAGTCAGCGGGTCTGCTACATTCAGATCCGTGTGCACTTTGCATATATTTACGTCCTCCCCTTCGACGTAGTCGCGGATGAGGTTGAAGCGTAATTTGATGTGTCTGGTCTTCTTGTGAAACCGTGGTTCCTTTGCTAAGGCAATGGCACCCGTGTTGTCACAGAACAAGGTTAGTGGATTCAGTGCGCTTGGCACCACTCCAAGATCCGTCATGAACTGCTTCATCCAGACACCCTCCTTAGCCACCTCCGAGGCAGCCATGTACTCCGCTTCACATGCAGAATCTGCTACGACGCTTTGCTTGGAACTGCACCAGCTTACCGCACCCCCATTAAGAATAAATACGTATCCGGTCTACGACTTAGAGTCGTCCGAATCTGTGTCAAAGCTTGCATCAACGTAACCCTTTATGGCGAGCTCTTCATCACCTCCATACACGAGAAACATCTCCTTAGTCCTTTTTAGGTACTTCGGGATATTCTTGACCGCCGTCCAGTGATCCACTCTTGGATTACTCCGGAACCTGCCTGCCATATTTATGGCCAGGCTAACGTCCGGTCTAGTGCAAAGCATTGCATACATGATAGAACCTATGGCTGAAGCATAGGGGACGGTGCTCATATGCTCTCTATCCTCATCAGTTGCTGGGCACTGAGTCTTACTCAATCTCGTACCTTGTAAAACTGGCAAGAACCCTTTCTTGGACTGTTCCATTTTGAACCTCTTCAAAACTTTATCAAGGTATGTGCTTTTGAAAGTCCTATCACGCGTTTTGATCTATCCCTGTAGATCTTAATGCCTAGAATGTAAGCAGCTTCTCCTAGGTCCTTCATAGAGAAACTTTTATTCAAGTAATCCTTTATGCTCTCCAAAAACTCTTCGTTGTTTTCAATCAGCAATATGTCATCCACATATAATATTAGAAACGCCACAGAGCTCCCACTCACTTTCTTGTAAATACAAGATTCTCCAACCACTTGTATAAACCCAAATGCTTTGATCACCTCATCAGAGCGTTTGTTCCAACTCCGAGATGACTGCACCAGTCCATAAATGGATCGTTGGAGCTTGCACACCTTGTTAGCATTCTTAGGATCGACAAAACCTTCGGGTTGCATCATATACAACTCTTCCTTAAGGAAACCGTTAAGGAACGCCGTTTTGACATCCATCTGCCAGATTTCATAATCGAAAAATGCAGCTATTGCTAACATGATTCTGACGGACTTAAGCATCGCTACGGGTGAGAATGTCTCATCGTAGTCAACTCCTTGAACTTGTGAAAAACCCTTTGCCACAAGTCGAGCTTTATAAACGGTCACATTGCCGTCAGCGTTCGTCTTCTTCTTAAAGATCCATTTGTTCTGAATAGCCTTGCGGCCCTCAGGTAGTACTTCCAAAGTCCACACTTTGTTCTCATACATGGATCCTATCTCGGACTTCATGGCCTCTAGCCATTTGTTCGAATCTGGGCCCACCATTGCTTCTTCATAATTTGCAGGTTCATTGTTGTCTAACAACATGATTGACAAAACGGGATTACCGTACAACTCTGGAGCAGCACGTGGTCTCGTCGACCTGCGTGGTTCGACAGGAACTTGAACCGGAGTTTCATGATCATCATCATTAACTTCCTCCTCAACCGGCGTCGCAACGACACAGGTTTCCCCTTGCCCTGCGCCACCATCTAGAGGGATGAGAGGTTCGACAACCTCATCAGGTTCTATCTTCCTCCCACTCAATTCTCTCGAGAGAAACTCCTTCTCGAGAAAAGCTCCGTTTTTAGCAACAAACACTTTGCCCTCGGATTTGAGATAGAAGGTGTACCCAACTGTCTCTTTTGGGTAACCTATGAAGATGCACTTTTTCTCTTTGGGTTCCAGCTTTTCAGGCTGAAGCTTTTTGACATAAGCATCACATCCCCAAACTTTAAGAAACGACAACTTTGGCCTTTTGCCATACCACAGTTCGTATGGTGTCGTCTCAACGGATTTTGATGGTGCCCTATTTAAAGTGAATGCAGTTGTGTCTAATGCATAACCCCAAAACGATAACGGCAAATCGGTAAGAGACATCATAGATCGCACCATCTCTAATAAAGTACGATTACAACGTTCGGACACACCATTACGCTGTGGTGTTCCAGGCAGTGTCAACTGTGAAACAATTCCACATTGTCTTAAGTGAGCACCAAACTCGAAACTCAGATATTCACCCCCACGATCAGATCGTAGGAACTTGATCTTCTTGTTACGATCATTTTCAACTTCACTCTGAAATTGCTTGAACTTTTCAAATGTTTCAGACTTGTGCTTCATTAAGTAGACATAACCATATCTACTCAAATCGTCAGTGAAGGTGAGAAAATAACGATATCCGTCGCGTGCCTCTACGCTCATCGGACCGCACACATCGGTATGTATGATTTCCAACAAGTCACCGGCACGCTCCATTGTTCCGGAGAACGGAGTTTTAGTCATCTTGCCCATGAGGCATGGTTCGCACGTGTCAAGTGAATCAAAGTCAAGTGACTCCAAAAGTCCATCAGCATGGAGTTTCTTCATGCGTTTTACACCAATATGACCTAAGCGGCAGTGCCACAAAAATATGGCGCTATCATTGTTAACTCTAACTCTTTTGGTCTCAATGTTATGTATATGTGTATCACTATCAAGATTCAATATGAACAATCCTCTCACATTGGGTGCATGACCATAAAAGATGTTACTCATAGAAATAGAACAACCATTATTCTCTGCCTTAAAAGAGTAACCCTCTCGCAATAAACAAGATCCAGATATAATGTTCATGCTCAACGCAGGCACTAAATAACAATTATTCAAGTTCATAACTAATCCTGATGGTAACTGAAGTGAAACTGTGCCGACGGCGATTGCATCAACCTTGGAACCATTTCCTACGCGCATCGTCACTTCATCTTTCGCCAGCCTTCGTCTATTCCGCAGTTCCTATTTCGAGGTGCAAATATGAGCAACAGAATAGGTATCGAATACCCAGGCACTACTACGAGAGTCGGTTAAGTACACATCAATAACATGTATATCAAATATACCTGATTTTTCTTTGGCCGCCTTCTTATCAGCCAGATACTTGGGGCAGTTGCGCTTCCAGTGACCCATACCCTTGCAATAGTAGCACTCTGTTTCAGGCTTAGGTCCAGCTTTGGGTTTCTTCGTCAGATTGGCAACAGGCTTGCCGCTCTTCTTTGAATTACCCTTCTTGCCTTTGTCGTTTCTCTTGAAACTAGTGGTCTTATTCACCATCAACACTTGATGCTCTTTACGGAGTTCAGACTCTGCGACTTTCAGCATCGCAAACAACTCGCCGGGTGACTTGTTCATCCCTTGCATGTTGTAGTTCAACACAAAGCCCTTATAGCTTGGCGGCGGTGATTGAAGGATTTTGTCAGTGATAGCCTCTTGCGGGAGTTCAATCCCCAGCTCAGCTAGACGGTTTGAGTACCCAGATATTTTGAGCACATGTTCACTGACAAACGAATTCTCCTCCATCTTGCAAGCATAGAATTTATCGGAGGTCTCATACCTCTCGATCCGGGCGTTCTTCTGAAAGATAAACTTCAACTCCTGGAACATCTCATATGCTCCATGATGCTCAAAGCGACGTTGAAGTCCCGGTTCTAAGCCATACAAGACTGCACATTGAACTAGTGACTAGTCCTCCTTACGTGTTAACCAAGCGTTCTTAACATCCTGGTCAGCCGTAGCGGGTGGTTCATCTCCTAGCGCAGCATTAAGGACATAATCCTTCTTCCCAGCTTGTAAGATTAGCTTAAGATTACGAGCCCAGTCTACAAAGTTGCTTCCATCATCTTTCAACTTAGCTTTCTCTAGGAACGTATTAAAATTCAGGGTGACTGTCGCGTGAGCCATGATCCACAACACAAATATATTCAAAGTGGACTTAGACTATGTTCAAGATAATTAGAGTTTAACTTAATCAAATTACTTGCTAAACTCCCACTCAAAAAGTACACCTCTCTAGTCATTTGAGTGGTTTATGACCCACTTACACTAGCTCAAGTCCGATCATCACGTGAGTTGAGTATAGTTTCAGTGGTAAGCATCCCTATGCTAATCATATCATCTATATGATTCATGATCGACCTTTCGGTCTCATGTGTTCCGTGGCCATGTCTGCACATGCTAGGCTCGTCAAGCTTAACCCGAGTGTTCCGCGTGTGCAACTGTTTTGCACCCGTTGTATGTGAACGTTGAGTCTATCACACCCGATCATCACGTGGTGTCTCGAAACGACGAACTGTAGCAACGGTGCGCAGTCGGGGAGAACACAATTTCGTCTTGAATTTTTAGTGAGAGATCACCTCATAATGCTACCGGCGTTCTAAGCAAAATAAGGTGCATAAAAGGATTAACATCACATGAAATTCATAAGTGACATGATATGGCCATCATCACGTGCTCCTTGATCTCCATCACCAAAGCACTGGAACGATCTTCTTGTCACCGGCGCCACACCATGATCTCCATCAACGTGTCGCCATCGGGGTTGTCGTGCTACTCATGCTATTACTACTAAAGCTACATCCTAGCAAAATAGTAAACGCATCTGCAAGCACAAACGTTAGTACAAAGACAACCCTATGGCTCCTGTCGGTTGCCGTACCATCGACGTGCAAGTCAATATTATCTATTACAACATGATCATCTCATACATCCAATATATCACATCACATCGTTGGCCATATCACATCACAAGCATACCCTGCAAAAACAAGTTAGACGTCCTCTAATTGTGTTGTTGCATGTTTTACGTGGTGACCATGGGTATCTAGTAGGATCGCATCTTACTTACGCAAACACCACAACGGAGATATATGAATTGCTATTTAACCTTATAGAAGGACCTCCTCGGTCAAATCCGATTCAACTAAAGTTGGAGAAACTGACACTTGCCAGTCATCTTTGAGCAACAGAGTTACTTGTAGCGATGAAACCAGTCTCTCGTAAGCGTACGAGTAATGTCAGTCCAAGCCGCTTCAATCCAACAATACCGCGGAATCAAGAAAAGACTAAGGAGGGCAGCAAAACGCACATCACCGCCCTCAAAAACTTTTGTGTTCTACACGAGAAGACATCTACGCATGAACCTAGCTCATGATGCCACTGTTGGGGAACGTCGCATGGGAAACAAAAAATTTCCTACGCGCACGAAGACCTATCATGGTGATGTCCATCTACGAGAGGGGATATTCGATCTACGTACCCTTGTAGATCGCACAGCAGAAGCGTTAAGAAACGCGGTTGATGTAGTGGAACGTCCTCACGTCCCTCGATCCGCCCCGCGAACTGTCCCGCGATCCGTCCCACGATCTAGTGCCGAACGGACGGCACCTCCGCGTACAGCACACATACATCTCGATGATGATCTCGGCCTTCTTGATCCAGCAAGAGATACGGAGAGGTAGATGAGTTCTCCGGCAGCGTGACGGCGCTCCGGAGGTTGGTGGTGATTTAATCTCAGCCTCAAATCAGCCATAATACCTCCGTATATATAGGTGGGAGAGGGGGGCCTTGCCTTCGGGCTCAAGGAGCCCCAAGGGGGTCGGCCGAGCCAAGGGGGGGAGTCCTCCCCTTCCAAACCGAATCCAACTAGGTTTGGAAGGAGGAGTCCTTCCCCTTTTTCCCACCTCCTCTTTTTTTTTCTTTGATTTTCTTCCTATGGAGCATATGGCCTTCTTGGGCTGTCCCACCAGCCCACTAAGGGCTGGTGCGCCACCCCCAAGGCCTATGGGCTTCCCCGGGGTGGGTTGCCCCCCCCCCCCCTCGGTGAACACCCGGAACCCATTCGTCATTCCCGGTACATTCCCGGTAACTCCGAAAACCTTCCGGTAATCAAATGAGGTCATCCTATATATCAATCTTCGTTTCCGGACCATTCCGGAAACCCTCGTGACGTCTGTGATCTCATCCGGGACTCCGAACAACATTCGGTAACCAACCATATAACTCACATACGCATAAAACAACGTCGAACCTTAAGTGTGCAGACCCTGCGGGTTCGAGAACTATGCACACATGACCCGAGTGACTCCTCGGTCAATATCCAATAGCGGGACCTAGATGCCCATATTGGATCCCACATATTCTACGAAGATCTTATCGTTTGAACCTCAGTGCCAAGGATTCGTATAATCCCGTATGTCATTCCCTTTGTCCTTCGGTATGTTACTTGCCCGAGATTCGATCGTCAGTATCCGCATACCTATTTCAATCTCGTTTACTCGCAAGTCTCTTTACTCATTCCGTAATACAAGATCCCGCAACTTACACTAAGTCACATTGCTTGCAAGGCTTGTGTGTGATGTTGTATTACCGAGTGGGCCCCGAGATACCTCTCCGTCACACGGAGTAACAAATCTCAGTCTCGATCCATACTAACTTAACGAACACCTTCGGAGATACCTGTAGAGCATCTTTATAGTCACCCAGTTACGTTGCGATGTCTGATACACACAAAGCATTCCTCTGGTGTCAGTGAGTTATATGATCTCATGGTCATAGGAACAAATACTTGACACGCAGAAAACAGTAGCAACAAAATGACACGATCAACATGCTACGTCTATTAGTTTGGGTCTAGTCCATCACGTGATTCTCCTAATGACGTGATCCAGTTATCAAGCAACAACACCTTGTTCATAATCAGAAGACCCTGACTATCTTTGATCAACTGGCTAGCCAACTAGAGACTTGCTAGGGACAGTGTTTTGTCTATGTATCCACACATGTATATAAGTCTTCATTCAATACAATTATAGCATGGATAATAAACGATTATCTTGATACATGAATTATAATAATAACTATATTTATTATTGCCTCTAGGGCATAATTCCAACACAATGCACCTGCTACCTTTCAAAGTGTATGACTGATATATTCTCTGACTTTTGTGAAAAGATTGTTGAGGTTTTCATGGATGATTTTTTCGTTTACGGGACTTCCTTGTATGATTGCTTGAGCAACCTTGATCGAGTTTTGCTGAGATGTGAAGAAACTAATATCGTGTTGAATTGGGAGAAGTGTCACTTTATGGTGAATGAAGGTATAGTGCTTGGGCATAAAACTTATGAACGAGGTATTGAGGTGGATAAGGCCAAAGTTGATGTAATAGAGAAAATGCCTTGCCCAAAAGATATCAAAGGTATAAGAAGTTTCCTTGGTCATGGTGGTTTTTATAAGTGTTTCATTAAAGACTTGTCAAAGATTTCTAGGTCATTAACTAATCTTCTCCAAAAAGATGTTCCTTTTGTTTTGGATGATGATTGAGTAGAAGCCTTTGAAATACTTAATAAAGCCTAAATTTATGCACATATTGTCCAACCACCTCATTGGAACTTACACATTGAAATTATGTGTGATGCCAGTGATTATGTTGTTGGTGTTGTTCTAGGGCAAAGAGTAGACAAGAAATTGAACGTTATTCATTATGCTAGTAAGACCCTAGACACTGCTCAAAGAAATTATGCTACCACTCAAAAGGAATTTTTAGCAATTGTTTTCGCATCTGATAAGTTTAGACCTTATATTGTTGATTCAAAAGTAACTATTCACAGTGATCATGTTGCTATTAAATACCTTATGGAAAAGAAAGATGCTAAACCTAGACTCGTTAGATGGGTGCTATTGCTCGAAGAATTTGATCTGCATATGATTGATAGGAAGGGAGTTGACAACGATGTAGTGGATAACTTGTCTAGGATGGAAAATGTTCTTGATGACGCATATTGATGGTAATTTCCGTGATGAGCAACTTGCTATTATAAACACTTCACATAGTACTCCTTGGTATGCGGATTATGCTAATTACATTATTTCTAAATATATTCCACCTAGCTTCACCTATCAACAAAACAAAAAAGTCGTCTATGATTTACGACATTACTTTTGGGATGACCCACATCTTTATAAAGAAGGAGTAGATGGTGTTATTAGATGTTGTATACGTGAGCATCAGCGGGAACAAATTCTAAGGAAGTGTCATTTCGAGGCCTATGGAGGACACCATGTCCGTGACCGAACTGCACACAAGGTATTATAATCCAGTTTATCTTGACCTGCACTTTTTAAAGATGATCGTAAGTATGTCCTTTCTTATGATGAATGCCAAAGAGTTGGTATTATTGGTAAACATTAGGAAATGCTTATGAACAATTCACTTGCTATTGAACCATTTGATGTGTGGGGTTTTGACTTTATGGGACCTTTTCCTTCCTCTAATGGGTATACTTATATTTTAGTTGTTTTTGATTATGTTACTAAGTGGGTAGAAGCTATTCCAACTAGTAGTGTTGATCATAACACTTATATTAAAATGCTTAAGGACATTATCTTTCCGAGGTATGGAGTCCCTCGATATTTAATGACTGATGGTGGTTCACATTTTATTCATGGAGCTTTTCGTAAACTTTAAGCTAAATATGATGTTAACCATAGAATTGTGTCACCTTATCATACTCAATCTTGTGGTCAAGTTGAATTGAGCAATTGTGAAATCAAATTAATCTTGTAGACGACTGTCAATAGGTCTAGAAAGAATTGGTCTAAGAAACTTGATGATGCTTTGTGGGCTTATAGAACTACTTATAAAAATCCCATGGGGATGTCCCCATATAAAATGATCTATGGAAAAGCTTGTCATTTACGCCTTGAGTTAGAACATAAAGCTTATTGGGAAATTAAAGAACTTAATTATGATTTTAAACTTGTCGTGAAAAGAGGTTATTTGATATTAGCATACTCAATGAATGGAGGACACAAGCTTATGAAAATGCTAAGTTATTTCAAGAAAACGTTAAAAGATGGCATGACAAGAGAATTCAAAAAGAGAATTCGTAGGAGACCTAGTGCTTTTTTACAATTCTCATTTTAGATTTTTTTGCAAGGAAACTCCTCTCCAAATGGGAAGGACCATATGTGGTCGAGGAGGTCTATCGCTCCGGTGCTATAAAAATTAATAACTTTGAAGGTGAAAACCCAAGAGTAGTGAATGGGCAAAGAATCAAGCATTATATTTCATGTACACCCATTAATGATGAAACTAATATCATCCAAGTCATAACACTGGAGGAGCACATAAAGGAAGTCTTCCAGAACACTCCAGAAACCTGAAAAAGGGATATGTACATGGTACGGTAAGTAAACCGACTCCAAACATTCCAAATACAATTTCTGTTGGTTTTGGTATTTTACAAAAATATAGAAATAAAAAGGAGTCCATGGGACCCATGAGGGAGGCACAAGCCAACAAGGCGCCCCCTAGGCCGCGCACTGATGGCTTATGGGGCCCTCGTGTGTCTATGGGACTCCAAATTCTTCCCGAGCACGTATTCTCACCTAGAAAAATCATTATATATACCCCCCGTGTGTTTTGACTACCGCATCACGAGATTTTCCTCTGTTCTTGTTTTGAGTTGTTTTTCTGAGAGACTTAGATCACCATGATTTCTCTAAGCCCATCCAAAGACAAGTTCTTGTAGAAGGTCATCATCCCCTACCTGTCGGAGGTGATGAAGCACCCTCAAGCCATTGACATGCCCGAGGGGGTGCTTCACATCCGGGATGTTCAGGGTCCCAAGAAGGAGGGAAGAGAGAAGGCCAGACTTGCAGTAGTGGAGCAGGAGATCTTCAAGTATCCAGGGATGGTCGATCATGGTCTCAGTGCCAAACACTCTATGATCATGGATTTCATCCGGGAAAACAAGTTGGAGTCAAGGAACGTGGTGAGATTCTTTCTAAGATCCAAGATCATATCAATCACCTCCAACATCAAATCTATGAACTTCAAGGCCAAAACTATGAGTATGAATCTAGCTTTCAATGGACGAGCCTCGCTGCTGGTTTCAGGAATCTCGAGACAAATTTTTCTCTCTATGATGGGGAGTCTATGCCCTGGAGGATGGAGGACATACCTAAATCAGGAGCACCATCACCTAAGTAGGACGCTTAAGGACATGGGAATGGGCACCACCCTTGGCTTGTCCCAAGCATGGGGTAGGTGCCCCAGTATCGTATCACCATCACTTCCATCAACACTATCTATCTTAGTTTTATCCTTAGGTGTTTTGTGATTTAGAGAAATAAATTTTAGATTTGCTTTGCTTAGAATTTCTTGCTTTGAGTACCATCTATCCTTGTAATCGAGTATGCGAGCTATATAATAAAGACTAGTTGAGTTTTTGTGCTGTACTTGTGTGCACCATCATCATAGCATGCCAATAAAAAGAAATATAAAGATCACATGCTCACATCATGAGAAGTAATGACTTCACACAAAAAGGGTATAAGTGATAAACGTCATTGATAGTAAAAAACATAGTATTAGTCATTGTTGCAATCTAAGAAGGATTATGATACAGGAGAGGAGAATCACATATAAATACACTATCTTGGACATCTTTTATGATTGTGAGCCCTCATCAAATATTATATAATTATCAAGTGTTGATGTTGGACATGGAATACGACGTAATGGTCATGGTAGTTTATATTCACATAGAAGTTATATGGTCTTGGATCCTTCAACATGTGATGCTTACTTTAGATTCTTTGCTAGCCCAATATTTCCGCACTAAGTAGAGATGCTACTTGTGCATCCATAACCCTGAAACCTAGTTTCTTGCCATGAGAGTCCACCATACCTACCTATGGATTGAGTAAGATCCTTCAAGTAAGTTGTCATTGGTGCATCAAGCAATAAAAATTGCTCCTAAATATGTATGATCTTTTATTGCAAGGGAAAATAAGCTTTGTACGATCTTGTGATGGCAAAGAAATAGAAGCGACAGAGTGCATAATAAAGTTTGGTATAAAAAATACCTGCTACTATGCTAATATTCATGATGCTCTCATGTTCGTATTCTGTTTTTATCGACACCTCTCTGGCAAATCATGTGGACATTATTTTCGAGCTCGGCTTTTGCTTGAGGACAAGCGAGGCCTAAGCTTGGGGGAGTTGATACATCCATTTGCATCATGAATTACTATTGATATTTGTGTTAATCTTCTCCACTATTCCTTATTATCACATAATTCTTATGTTCTTTCTCTCTGAATATGCAAGGTACATCACCGAGAGGGAAAAATATGGAAACTAGAATTCTCGATCGCGAAACCGAGAAAAAGGTAGAAAAATCAACTTGCTCCAAATGACCTAAAACTTTACGGAGATTTTTTCTGATATATTTAAGAATTTTGGAGCCAAAAATATACCAGAGAGGGGCCATCTACTGGCCATAAGACAACAGGGTGCCCCCAGGCCATGCCTTCATGCCTTGTGGGCCCCCTGGTGGCCCTCTAGCGACCATCTTGTCCTATATGGTGTTTTTTACCCTAGAAAAAATCATAAGTTATCTTTCGGGAGAAGTGCCGCCGTCTCAAGGCAAAAACCTAGGCAGATGCCCTTTTGCTCTCCGACTGATAGATTATGTCGGGAAAACTTCCATCCGTGAGGGGGAAATTGAACCATCGTCATCACCAATGCTTCTTCCTTCATGGGAGGATCAATCTTTATCAATATCTTCACCTACACCATCTCATCTCCAACCCTAGTTCATCTCTTGTGTTAAATATATGTCTCAAAACCTCAGATTGGTACATGTGTGTTACTAATTGTGTTGATTACATCTTGTAGTTGATGCTTGTTGGATTACTTGGCGGAAGATATTATGTTCAGATCCTTAATTATTATTATTACACCTCTGATATTGAACGTGTTGATGAGGTGTGAGTAGTAACTATTATTACTGAGGACATGAGAGAAGTCTTTTTCTAAGTAATCATATAAAGTTGGTACCTGTTTGATATTTTGATGATATGTTGATAATCCACAAGTGTAGGGGATCACGAGAGTCTTCACGGTTAGTATTTCACCATAATTTATTGATTTGACACAGGGGAACCAAAGAATATTTATTTGTTGTAACAGTTGAGTTGTTAATTCAACCGCACTTGGGATATCCTTCTACAGTAAATATTTAGTAGCACAACAAGTGATAGTAGTTACAGTAATAGTGATAGCAACAATTTTGGTAACAGTAGTAGCAGTATCAATTTAGTAGCAGGTGTGACAAGAACAACAATAGTAGTAACTTAGCAAGATTCAATATATGTAATGCATAGGCACGTGGATCAGCAATGAATAATGATTTAGATGACATTGATCATGTAACGGTTACACACTAGGGCGACACAGAACTAGCTCCAATTCATCAATATAATATAGGCATGTATTCCATATATAGTCATACGTGCTTGTGATAAGAACTTGCATGAAATCTTTTGTCCTACCCTCATGTGGAAGCGGGGTCCTATTGGAAACTAAGAGATATTAAGGCCTCATTTTAATATGGAACTCGAACAAAGCATTAACACATAGTGAATACACGAACTCCTCAAACTACGACAATCACCGGAATGAATCCAAATTATTGTCACCTTGGGGTATGCGGATCAAGACACATAATAGGTAACTATAACTTGCAATATAGGATCTAAATCACTCTTATTTTCATGAAAACATAATAGGTTTAGATCTGAAATCATGGCACTCGGGCCCTAGTGACAAGCATTAAGCATAGCAAAGTCATAGTAACATCAATGTTAGAACATAATGGATACTAGGGATCAAGCACTATCAAACTTAACTCGATTACATGATCAATCTCATCCAATTCCACCGCTATCCAGCAAGCCTACAAAGTAATTAATCACTCCCAGTGGTGAGAATCATTGTAGTGCTGATGGAGAAGGGTTAGTGATGACGACGGCGATGAATCCCCCTCTTTGGAGCCCCAAACGGACTCCAGATCAGACCTTCGGAGGAAGAACAGGAGGTGGCGGTGGCTCCGTCTCGTAAAACGTGATGATAACTTCTCTCCTATTTTTTCTTGACAAATATGAATTTATAGGACTGGAATTAGGGTTGGAGGAGCGTCGAGGTCCCCACAAGCTATCTGGCCGCGGCCTTGAGGAGGGGGAGCTGATGGCTTGTCGGCCCTTCGCACTTCCCCTCTGGCAGGTCTTCGCTCCATAAATCCTTATAAATCCCAAAAATAATTCACAAAAAGTTTTGTCCGATTCCGAGAACTTTTATTTCTGCACAAAAATAACACCAAGGTAGTTCTGCTGAAAACAACGTTAGTCCGGGTTAGTTCCATTCAAATCATGCAACTTAGAGGCTAAAATCGTAGCAAAAGTGTTTGGAAAAGTAGATAAATGGAGACGTATCATATGTATGTTGTTACTTCTCTTAGTGGTGTCATGTGAACTTCGACTACATGACACTTCACCATGTTATGGGCCTAAGGGAAGTCCTTGTGGAGTAACAAGTAGACGATGAGTTGCGAGAGTTACAGTAGCTTAAACTGCGGTTTATGTGTTGCTTCATAAGGGGCTAATTTGGATCCACATGTTACATGCTATGGTTAAATTTATCTTAATTCTTCTTTCATAGTTGTGGATGCTTGTGAGAGGGGGTAATCATAAGTAGGTTGTTAGTTCAAGTAAGAACAACACCTTAGCACCGGTCCTCCCACATATCAAATTATAAAAGTAGCGAATGTGAATCAACTTAGTATGATGAACATGAGTAGATAGAAACTCCCATGTGTCCTCAGGAGAGCTTGCTTTATATAAGAGAACTTCCAGGCCCGTCCATTGCTATAAAAAGGATAGGGATATCTTGTTGCACCTTTGTGTTGGAATTATGCCCTAGAGGCAATAATAAATGTATAGTTATTATTATAATTCTTGTATCAAGATGATAGTTTATTATCCATGCTATAATTGTATTGAATGAAGACTCATTTACATGTGTGGATACATAGACAAAACACCGTCCCTAGCATGCCTCTAGTTGGCTAGCCAGTTGATCGATGATAGTCAGTGTCTTCTGATTATGAACAAGGTGTTGTTGCTTGATAACTGGATCACGTCATTGGAAGAATCACGTGATGGACTAGACCCAAACTAATAGACGTAGCATGTTGATCGTGTCATTTTGTTGCTACTGTTTTCTGCGTGTCAAGTATTTATTCCTATGACCATGAGATCATATAACTCACTGACACCGGAGGAATGCTTTGTGTGTATCAAACGTCGCAACGTAACTGGGTGACTATAAAGATGCTCTACAGGTATCTCCGAAGGTGTTAGTTGAGTTAGTATGGATCAAGACTGGGATTTGTCACTTCGTATGACGGAGAGGTATCTCGGGGCCCACTCGGTAATACAACATCACACATAAGCCTTAAAAGGAATGTAACTTAGTGTAAGTTGCGGGATCTTGTATTACGGAACGAGTAAAGAGACTTGTCAGTAAACGAGATTGAAATTGGTATGCGGATACTGACGATCGAATCTCGGGCAAGTAACATACCGAAGGACAAAGGGAATGACATACGGGATTATACGAATCCTTGGCACTGAGGTTCAAACGATAAGATCTTCGTAGAATATGTAGGATCCAATATGGGAATCCAGGTCCCGCTATTGGATATTGACCGAGGAGTCTCTCGGGTCATGTCTACATAGTTCTCGAACCCGCAGGGTCTGCACACTTAAGGTTCGACGTTGTTTTATGCGTATTTGAGTTCTATGGTTGGTTACCGAATGTTGTTCGGAGTCCCGGATGAGATCACGGACGTCACGAGGGTTTCCGGAATGGTCCGGAAACGAAGATTGATATATAGGATGACCTCATTTGATTACCGGAAGGTTTTCGGAGTTACCGGGAATGTACCGGGAATGACGAACGGGTTCCGGGAGTTCACCGGGGGGGCAACCCACCCCGGGGAAGCCCATAGGCTTTGGGGAGACACACCAGCCCTTAGTGGGCTGGTGGGACAGCCCCAAGGGGGCCTATGCGCCAAGAAAAAGAAATCAAAGGAAAAGAAAAAAAAGAGGGAGGAAGTGGGAAGGGAGGGGGACTCCTCCCACCAAACCAAGTCCAACTCGGTTTGGGGGGGGAGTCCTCCCCCCTTGGCTCGGCCGACCCCTTGAGGGTCCCTTGGACCCCAAGGCAAGGTCCCCCTCCCTCCTCCTATATATATGGAGCAATTAGGGCTGATTTGAGACGACTTTCTCACGGCTGCCCGACCACATACCTCCATAGTTTTTCCTCTAGATCGCGTTTCTGCGGAGCTCGGGCGGAGCCCTGCTGAGACAAGATCATCACCAACCTCCAGAGCGCCGTCACGCTGCCGGAGAACTCTTCTACCTCTCCGTCTCTCTTGCTGGATCAAGAAGGCCGAGATCATCGTCGAGCTGTACGTGTGCTGAACGCGGAGGTGCCGTCCGTTCGGTACTAGATCGTGGGACTGATCGCGGGATTGTTCGCGGGGCGGATCGAGGGACGTGAGGACGTTCCACTACATCAACCGCATTCTCTAATGCTTCTGCTGTACGATCTACAAGGGTACGTAGATCACTCATCCCCTCTCGTAGATGGACATCACCATGATAGGTCTTCGTGCGCGTAGGAAAATTTTTGTTTCCCATGCGACGTTACCCCACAGTGGTATCAGAGCTAGGTTCATGCGTAGATGTCTTCTCGAGTAGAACACAAAAGTTTTTGTGGGCGGTGATGTGCGTTTTGCTGCCCTCCTTAGTATTTTCTTGATTCCGCGGTATTGTTGGATTGAAGCGGCTTGGACTGACATTACTCGTACGCTTACGAGAGACTGGTTTCATTGTTACGAGTAACCCCCTTTGCTCAAAGATGACTGGCAAGTGACGGTTTCTCCAACTTTAGTTGAATCGGATTTGACCGAGGAGTTCCTTGGATGAGGTTAAATAGCAACTCATATATCTCCGTTGTGGTGTTTGCGTAAGTAAGATGCGATCCTACTAGATACCCTTGGTCACCACGTAAAACATGCAACAACAAAATTAGAGGACGTCTAACTTGTTTTTGCAGGGTATGATTGTGATGTGATATGGCCAACGATGTGATGTGATATATTGGATGTATGAGATGATCATGTTGTAATAGAAATATCGACTTGCACGTCGATGGTACGGCAACCGGCAGGAGCCATAGGGTTGTCTTTATACTAACATATGTGCTTGCAGATGCGTTTACTATTTTGCTAGGATGTAGCTTTAGTAGTAATAGCATAAGTAGCACGACAACCCCGATGGCAACACGTTGATGGATGATCATGGTGTGGAGCCGGTGACAAGAAGATCGTGCCGGTGCTTTGGTGATGGAGATCAAGAAGCACGAGATGATGGCCATATCATGTCACTTATGAATTGCATATGATGTTAATCCTTTTATTCACCTTATTTTGCTTAGAACAACGGTAGCATTATGAGGTGATCTCTCACTAAAATTTCAAGACGAAATTGTGTTCTCCCCGACTGTGCACCGTTGCTACAGTTCGTCGTTTCGAGACACCACGTGATGATCGGGTGTGATAGACTCAACGTTCACATACAACGGGTGCAAAACAGTTGCGCACGCGGAACACTCGGGTTAAGCTTGACGAGCCTAGCATGTGCAGACATGGCCTCGGAACACGTGAGACCGAAAGGTCGATCATGAATCATATAGTTGATATGATTAGCATAGGGATGCTTACCACTGAAACTATACTCAACTCACGTGATGATCGGACTTGGGATAGTGTAAGTGGATCATGAACCACTCAAATGACTAGAGAGATGTACTTTTTGAGTGGGAGTTTAGCATATAATTTGATTAAGTTAAACTCTAATTATCTTGAACATAGTCTAAGTCCACTTTGAATATATTTGTGTTGTAGATCATGGCTCACGCGAGTGTCATCCTGAATTTTAATACGTTCCTAGAGAAAGCTAAGTTGAAAGATGATGGAAGCAACTTTGTAGACTGGGCTCGTAATCTTAAGCTAATCTTACAAGCTGGGAAGAAGGATTATGTCCTTAATGCTGCGCTAGGAGATGAACCACCCGCTACGGCTGATCAGGATGTTAAGAACGCTTGGTTAGCGCGTAAGGAGGACTACTCAATAGTTCAATGTGCAGTCTTGTATGGCTTAGAACCGGGACTTCAACGTCGCTTTGAGCGTCATGGAGCATTTGAGATGTTCCAGGAGTTGAAGTTTATCTTTCAGAAGAACGCCCGGATCGAGAGGTATGAGACCTCCGATAAATTCTATGCTTGCAAGATGGAGGAAAACTCGTCTGTCAGTGAACATGTGCTCAAAATGTGTGGGTACTCAAACCGTCTGGCTGAGCTGGGGATTGAACTCCCTCAAGAGGCTATCACTGACAGAATCCTTCAATCACTGCCGCCAAGCTATAAAGGCTTTGTGTTGAACTACAACATGCAAGGGATGAACAAGTCTCCCGGCGAGTTGTTTGCGATGCTGAAAGTCGCAGAGTCTGAACTCCGTAAAGAGCATCAAGTGTTGATGGTGAGCAAGACCACTAGTTTCAAGAGAAACGGCAAAGGCAAGAAGGGCAATTCGAAGAAGAGCGGCAAGCCTGTTGCCAATCCGCCGAAGAAACCCAAGGCTGGACCTAAGCCTGAAACAGAGTGCTTCTATTGCAAGGGTATGGGTCACTGGAAGCGCAATTGCCCCAAGTATCTGGCAGATAAGAAGGCGGGCAAAGAAAAATCAGGTATATTTGATATACATGTTATTGATGTGTACTTAACCGGCTCTCGTAATAGTGCTTGGGTATTCGATACCGGTTCTGTTGCTCATATTTGCAACTCGAAACAGGAACTGCGGAATAGACGAAGGCTGGCGAAAGACGAAGTGACGATGCGCGTAGGAAATGGTTCCAAGGTTGATGCAATCGCCGTCGGCACAGTGTCACTTCAGCTACCATCGGGATTAGTGATGAACTTAAATCATTGTTATTTAGTGTCTGCGTTGAGCATGAACATTATATCTGGATCTTGTTTATTGCGAGACGGTTACTCTTTTAAGTCTGAGAATAATGGTTGTTCTATTTCTATGAGTAACATCTTTTATGGTCATGCACCGAATGTGAGAGGATTGTTCATATTGAATCTTGATAGCGATACGCATATACATAACATTGAGACCAAAAGAGTTAGAGTAAACAATGATAGCGCCATATTTTTGTGGCACTGCCGCTTGGGTCATATTGGTGTAAAGCGCATGAAGAAACTCCATGCTGATGGGCTTTTGGAGTCACTTGACTTTGATTCACTTGACACGTGCGAACCATGCCTCATGGGCAAGATGACTAAGACTCCGTTCTCCGGAACAATGGAGCGTGCAAGTGACTTGTTGGAAATCATACATACCGATGTGTGTGGTCCAATGAGCGTGGAGGCACGCGGCGGATATCGTTATTTCCTCACCTTCACTGACGACTTAAGTAGATATGGTTATGTCTACTTGATGAAGCACAAGTCTGAAACATTTGAAAAGTTCAAGCAATTTCAGAGTGAAGTGGAAAATCATCGTAACAAGAAGATCAAGTTCCTGCGGTCTGATCGTGGGGGTGAATATCTGAGTTTCGAGTTTGGTACTCACTTAAGACAATGTGGAATTGTTTCGTAGTTAACACCGCCTGGAACACCACAGCGTAATGGTGTGTCTGAACGTCGTAATCGTACTTTGTTAGAGATGGTGCGATCTATGATGTCTCTTACTGATTTGCCGTTATCATTTTGGGGTTATGCATTAGAAACAGCTGCATTCACTTTAAATAGGGCACCATCAAAATCTGTTGAGACGACATCATACGAACTGTGGTATGGCAAAAGGCCAAAGTTGTCGTTTCTTAACGTTTGGGGATGTGATGCTTATGTCAAAAAGCTTCAGCCTGAAAAGCTGGAACCCAAAGCGGAAAAATGCGTCTTCATAGGTTACCCAAAAGAGACAGTTGGGTACACCTTCTATCTCAAATCCGAGGGCAAAGTGTTTGTTGCTAAGAACGGAACTTTTCTCGAGAAGGAGTTTCTCTCGAGAGAATTGAGTGGGAGGAAGATAGAACTTGACGAGGTTGTCGAACCTCTCATCCCTCTGGATGGTGGCGCAGAGCAGGGGGAAACCTCTGTCGTTGCGATGCCGGTTGAGGAGGAAGTTAATGATGATGATCATGAAACTCCAGTTCAAGTTTCTGTTGAACCCCGCAGGTCGACGAGATCACGCGCTGCTCCAGAGTGGTACGGTAATCCCGTCTTATCAATCATGTTGTTAGACAACAATGAACCTGCAAATTATGAAGAAGCGATGGTGGCCCCAGATTCCAACAAATGGCTAGAAGCCATGAAAACCGAGATAGGATCCATGTATGACAACAAAGTGTGGACTTTGGAGATACTACCTGAGGGCCGCAAGGCTATTCAGAACAAATGGATCTTTAAGAAGAAGACGGACGCTGACGGTAATGTGACCGTTTATAAAGCTCGACTTGTGGCAAAGGGTTTTTCACAAGTTCCAGGAGTTGACTACGATGAGACCTTCTCACCCGTAGCGATGCTTAAGTCCGTCAGAATCATGTTAGCAATAGCTGCATTTTTCGATTATGAAATCTGGCAGATGGATGTCAAAACGGCGTTCCTTAACGGTTTCCTTAAGGAAGAGTTGTATATGATGCAACCCGAAGGTTTTGTCGATCCTAAAAATGCTGACAAGGTGTGCAAGCTCCAGCGATCCATTTATGGACTGGTGCAAGCATCTCGGAGTTGGAACAAACGCTTTGATGAGGTGATCAAAGCATTTGGGTTTATACAAGTGGTTGGAGAATCTTGTATTTACAAGAAAGTGAGTGGGAGCTCTGTGGCGTTTCTAATATTATATGTGGATGACATATTACTGATTGGAAACAACGTAGAGCTTTTGGAGAGCATAAAAGGTTACTTGAATAAAAGTTTCTCTATGAAGGACCTAGGAGAAGCTACTTACATTCTAGGCATTAAGATCTATAGGGATAGATCAAAACGCCTGATAGGACTTTCACAAAGCACGTACCTTGATAAAGTTTTGAAGAGGTTCAAAATGGAACAGTCCAAGAAAGGGTTCTTGCCAGTTTTACAAGGTACGAGATTGAGTAAGACTCAGTGCCCAGCAACTGATGAAGATAGAGAGCATATGCGCTCCGTCCCCTATGCTTCAGCCATAGGTTCTATCATGTATGCGATGCTGTGCACTAGACCGGATGTTAGCCTGGCCATAAGTATGGAAGGTAGGTTCCAGAGTAATCCAGGAGTGGATCACTGGACAGCGGTCAAGAATATCCTGAAGTACCTGAAAAGGACTAAGGAGATGTTTCTCGTGTATGGAGGTGACGAAGAGCTCGCCGTAAAAGGTTACGTCGATGCAAGCTTTGACACAGATCCGGACGACTCTAAGTCGCAAACCGGATACGTATTTATTCTTAATGGGGGTGCAGTAAGCTGGTGCAGTTCCAAGCAAAGCGTCGTAGCAGATTCTACATGTGAAGCAGAGTACATGGCTGCCTCGGAGGCGGCTAAGGAGGGTGTCTGGATGAAGCAGTTCATGACGGATCTTGGAGTGGTGCCAAGTGCACTGGATCCAATAACCTTGTTCTGTGACAACACTGGTGCCATTGCCCTGGCAAAGGAACCAAGGTTTCACAAGAAGACCAGACACATCAAACGACGCTTCAACCTCATCCGCGACTACGTCGAGGAGGAGGACGTAAATATATGCAAGGTGCACACGGATCTGAATGTAGCAGACCCGCTGACTAAACCTCTTCCACGGCCAAAACATGATCGACACCAGAACTGTATGGGTGTTAGATTTATTACAATGTAATTCACATGGTGATGTGAGGACTAGATTATTGACTCTAGTGCAAGTGGGAGTCTGTTGGAATTATGCCCTAGAGGCAATAATAAATGTATAGTTATTATTATAATTCCTGTATCAAGATGATAGTTTAGTATCCATGCTATAATTGTATTGAATGAAGACTCATTTACATGTGTGGATACATAGACAAAACACCGTCCCTAGCATGCCTCTAGTTGGCTAGCCAGTTGATCGATGATAGTCAGTGTCTTCTGATTTTGAACAAGGTGTTGTTGCTTGATAACTGGATCACGTCATTAGGAGAATCACGTGATGGACTAGACCCAAACTAATAGACGTAGCATGTTGATCGTGTCATTTTGTTGCTACTGTTTTCTGCGTGTCAAGTATTTATTCCTATGACCATGAGATCATATAACTCACTGACACCGGAGGAATGCTTTGTGTGTATCAAACGTCGCAACGTAACTGGGTGACTATAAAGATGCTCTACAGGTATCTCCGAAGGTGTTAGTTGAGTTAGTATGGATCAAGACTGGGATTTGTCACTTCGTATGACGGAGAGGTATCTCGGGGCCCACTCGGTAATACAACATCACACATAAGCCTTAAAAGGAATGTAACTTAGTGTAAGTTGCGGGATCTTGTATTACGGAACGAGTAAAGAGACTTGTCAGTAAACGAGATTGAAATTGGTATGCGGATACTGACGATCGAATCTCGGGCAAGTAACATACCGAAGGACAAAGGGAATGACATACGGGATTATACGAATCCTTGGCACTGAGGTTCAAACGATAAGATCTTCGTAGAATATGTAGGATCCAATATGGGAATCCAGGTCCCGCTATTGGATATTGACCGAGGAGTCTCTCGGGTCATGTCTACATAGTTCTCGAACCCGCAGGGTCTGCACACTTAAGGTTCGACGTTGTTTTATGCGTATTTGAGTTCTATGGTTGGTTACCGAATGTTGTTCGGAGTCCCGGATGAGATCACGGACGTCACGAGGGTTTCTGGAATGGTCCGGAAACGAAGATTGATATATAGGATGACCTCATTTGATTACCGGAAGGTTTTCGGAGTTACCGGGAATGTACCGGGAATGACGAACGGGTTCCGGGAGTTCACCGGGGGGGCAACCCACCCCGGGGAAGCCCATAGGCTTTGGGGAGACACACCAGCCCTTAGTGGGCTGGTGGGACAGCCCCAAGGGGGCCTATGCGCCAAGAAAAAGAAATCAAAGGAAAAGAAAAAAAAGAGGGAGGAAGTGGGAAGGGAGGGGGACTCCTCCCACCAAACCAAGTCCAACTCGGTTTGGGGGGGGAGTCCTCCCCCCTTGGCTCGGCCGACCCCTTGAGGGTCCCTTGGACCCCAAGGCAAGGTCCCCCTCCCTCCTCCTATATATATGGAGCAATTAGGGCTGATTTGAGACGACTTTCTCACGGCTGCCCGACCACATACCTCCATAGTTTTTCCTCTAGATCGCGTTTCTGCGGAGCTCGGGCGGAGCCCTGCTGAGACAAGATCATCACCAACCTCCAGAGCGCCGTCACGCTGCCGGAGAACTCTTCTACCTCTCCGTCTCTCTTGCTGGATCAAGAAGGCCGAGATCATCGTCGAGCTGTACGTGTGCTGAACGCGGAGGTGCCGTCCGTTCGGTACTAGATCGTGGGACTGATCGCGGGATTGTTCGCGGGGCGGATCGAGGGACGTGAGGACGTTCCACCACATCAACCGCGTTCTCTAACGCTTCTGCTGTACGATCTACAAGGGTACGTACATCACTCATCCCCTCTCGTAGATGGACATCACCATGATAGGTCTTCGTGCGCGTAGGAAAATTTTTGTTTCCCATGCGACGTTACCCCACACTTTGTTATTATTGTTACTTGTCACTTGTTACGAATTATCTTGCTACAAAACAAACTATAAATGTTACTTATAGAACTTGTAGAGAGTACGTTGCTGAAAACTGCTTATCATTTGTTTGTGCTCCTCGTTGGGTTCGACACTCTTACTTATTGAAAGGACTACGATTGTTCCCCTATACTTGTGGGTCATCATGACACCGCTTCTCTTCATTGTCGCCTGAGAGGAAGAGCTTAGCTGCCTCAACCTCCTCGTCGTTGTACTCATGTCGACCGTAGAATTCTTCACTCCACCGTCGTTGTAGCTGTCTTTCGCCACCGAGTTAGGGCGCATGAGACCTGAATTGACAGACCCCTTCTCTTTCACTCCGTGTTCATCATGTTCTTCGAGATGGGTAAATAAAATCTAATTTTACTACCCTATTTTCTTTATGATTTCACAATTACTTCAAAAGGTGTTTATTTCTCCACAATTAATCTAGTAAACACGTCAATCAACTTCATTTCCCTTGAACTATATCACTAAGTCATGATTTTCTTCAAAGATTCCTAAGTTGTGTAAATTTTCGAATCTGCACAACTCGGGAACCTAAAGCAATAACACTTAGCAAAATTATTCAAGACACCTATGGTCAAATTCCTCAACTTGATATACTTTTGAAAAAATCCAAGAACGCATATGGCCTCTTCAAATTCTTTGCACCTATATTGTGTTCACAGGTACAAAATGCCCGCTGATGCGTGTCTAGTTTCTCATCAACTTAACTCATTTGTAGTGTTCCTTGAAGAAAATTTCCACACTTCCTCAGAAACATAAAAAGTACAAATTCCTCAAGTGAATAAAATGGCTGAAGGGAAAATACCTTAGAAAGGAGGAAAGAAGGCAGAAACCAACATTGCTTTTGATATCCCCGAGGATATCTATGATGAACACTGCACTACTAATGAGGAAATTTATCGCGAGGAGACCAAGGAGAAGCGCAATACACGCATCCAGAAAATTGAGAGGAGATGGGCAAATGAATAGGAGTACAAATATGTTACTCCTAAGTACATGAAGAAATTTGCAGTAAATCCTCCATGCCCAAGACCTCCACTTGCTGAAGGCCAAGTTGCTGATCCCACCAGCATCATAAGTGGTGAAGAATTTCCGAATGAGTGGGCCAACCGTCAAGCCAAGCTACAGAAGATTTCTGCACAGGCAGTGAGGAAATTCAAACTTGAGACTCCTGTTGATGGTGATGCTGCTAATACCTCATCTACTGCTGAAGCATCTACCACGGCAACAGCTCCAAAGCGAGCTTTGGTGAAGAAATCTGTTATGAAGACAAAGTCTTCAAGTTCAAATCCCTCACAAAAAATTCCTCAACCATCTCAAACTGTGGCTGCCACTTCCTTAGCAACTACCACAACGTCTTCAACACAAGTGCGCCTGGCTATGTGTTAGCGAACCGTGGGATTCACAATTCCCTCAGGAAAAGCTGCAACTGGCTCCGCACTAAGCTGTTCGAGTGCTACAGCCATGAAGAAAAATATGACTGTTGGACGAGGCAAAAGAGCAAGTCCTCGCAAGGTAGTCTTCAATGTTCCCTCGGGATTTGAGGATGATGAAGCTGATGATGAAGAACTCATTGAAATCATCAGAAGCAAACACGAAAGAGTGGATGAGGCCAAGGGCACAAACAATCATCTTATGTTGAACCACAGATATGTGCTAGACTTCATTGATGTTTGGTACCAGGATCCTCAAACACCAATTGATGATTTGAAACCCCCACCTTGTCTAAGCCATGTGTTGACAACATTCATCGCCAAAGAATAATGGAAGTTTGAAAAGGCCAAAAGGGCCAGAAAGGAGCAGACAAAGAATTAGCAATTTCTTAAGAATAACGGGCTCTCCTTGACTCCTGAACAACTCATTTCCGCAAAGACTAAGATTAAAAACTTGAGTGAAGAATACATTCAATATCATGTTGACTGGAAAGGCGCCAAGGTCAGGTTCGTCAATGGGGCGACCAAGGACATAACTGACCACAACACCCGGGTTGCAGCTCCATCGCAACCATCAACTCCTCAGGCTAGCTCTTCTACTCAGCCTGAGGAAACTGCTGAACCTGCTGAAGAAGTTCGAGCAGCTGAATAAATTGCCAGGACTGTCAAAGAAGACGCAGTTCCTAAAGATACTGCTAGGTCTGCTGAAGAAATTGTAGCACCTGAAGAAACTGACAGGGCAACCTCCAGTGTTTCTCCTGAGGAAATTGTGAGGCCAGCTGAAGAAAATGTTGCACGTGAAGAAAATGCTCCTGTCAGGATGATTGCATCAGTCGTTCCTGAAGAATCTGCATCAATTTCACCATCTGCTCCAACTGCAAAATCTTCAAGGTTGAAGAGATTAATACTTCCTTCCGCATCAGAAGCGAAGAAAACAAAAGTTGTGGAAAAAGAAGCCGCATGAAAATGAAAAGCATCAACCACCGCAAAATCCTCTAAAGTCAAACGATTGAGGATTTCGCCAAGTTCCTCCAATGAGCCCATTGATGCAACTCCCATCACTTCAGTACCCTCTTATGAAATGGTACCGTTTAGTGTAGAATATGTCATCCCTAAAGAGGATGAAGAAAATCGATCTACTGCTTCCTAAGAGCTGACCGATGAAGAAATTGAGGTGGATGTGAACACTTCACCCCCTCACGTGTCATCACCCCAGCCTGAGTTGACTGTTGAAAAGGTTGGTGTATGAATATTGGGAAACTGCACACCCAAATTCGCCACTCTCCACCCCACTCCAACAAATTCCTCAGTCGCCTGCTCAAACTTAAGAAATTAATACAAGGTCTGATGGTCGTCCTACTCCGATGCAGTCTATTCCAGAGGAAATGCCAGCTGCATCAGTTGAAGAATCTGTTGATCATACTACTCGGACAACAGAAAACATGGCTAAAGATATTGTTGCACATATTCCTCAGTCCACTGCAAGTGAAAATGTAGGTGAAGGATCTGCTCTACAAATTCCTCAACCTGAAGAACCACTGGCTGAAGAAACAACACCTCAAATTCCTTTGACAACAGTTGATGAACTTGAGGTTGATATCATGAACACTAAGACTGTTGCTAATGAGCCCATAGTTGAAAATCCTCACACACTAGTTGTTGTGGCACAAGCTCCTCAAACATCTATTATGCTAAGAGGACTCGTTGGGAAATACAAGCCCAATCTACAGCCCAAGCCTATTCAGCCATATAAAGGCACAAAGCGACCCAAATACCTCTAGGTGAATTTCTATGATGATCATCATTTCTTCATGGGTGAAAATCCCTATGACTGTCCGAGGATAAGGCGCAATAGTTTTTGGACAACAACTCAGATCAACTTTTACGATGTTGTGCTCTTTGATAAGAATAAAATCCCTATGACAGCCATGGCATCGTCCTCGGGAATATCCAAGATAACAAAGTATGTTAAGATAGTGACATTAGCAACCACAACAGGCACATCCTCGCAAATGCCGATAGGGAAAGTAGTTGATTTGTCGGCCATTTGCAGAGAGATTTCAGTGGGTGTCAACTTATCCAGTTCAAGTCTACGATAAAGAGAGAGAGGCATAACACTAACACCGGCTCCAAGGTCGCATAACGCAGTTCTAACGTAGTTGCCTTTAATGGAGCAAGGTATAGTGGGAACACCGGGATCACCTAGTTTCTTAGGAGTTCCACCCTTGAAGGTATAGTTAGCAAGCATGGTGGAAATCTCAACCTCCGGTATCCTCCTCTTATTAGTCACAATATCTTTCATGTACTTAGCATACACACACATTTTGAGCATATCCGTCAAGTGCATTTGCAGAAAGACAGGTCTGATCATCTCAACGAATCGCTCAAAATCCTCATTGTCTTTTTTCTTGGATGGTTTGGGAGGAAAGGGCATAGGTTTCTGAACCCATGGTTCCCTTTCTTTATCGTGCTTCCTAGCAGCGAAGTCATTCTTATCGTATCTTTTAGTCTTAGGCTGTGGGTTATCAAGATCAGGTTCAATCTCCACATCCTTATCGTTGCTAGGTTGAGCATCAACATGAACATCACTATTGATATTATCATTAGGCTCATGTTCATCACCAGATTGTGTTTCAGCATCACAGACAGAGACATCGTTTGGACTCTCAGGTGTAGCAGCAACAGGGTTGCTAGCGTGTAGGTTCCTATCATCTTTCTTCTTGTTTCTAGGATGACTAGGTGCATCAGTGCTAACTCCTTGAGAATCTTGTTCAATTCTCTTCGGATGACCCTCGGGATACAAAGGCTCCTCGGTCATTCTACCGCCTCTAGTGACGACTCTGGCAGAATTTTCATTCAACTCATTGAGCAAGTCATTCTGAGCTTTAAGTACTTGTTCTACTTGAGTAGTAACCATAGAGGCATGTTTACTCAGAAGTATAAGATCATTGATGTTTCTGTCCACACAAGCACTTAAATGACTAAGCATACGAGCATTTTGTTCCAATTGTCTGCTAACATAATCATTGGAACTTTGTTGTTTGGCAACGAAGTTATCAAATTCATCCAGGTATAGACTAGCAGCTTTATCAAAAGGAATATCACTCTCATCAAACCTACGCAGAGAATTTACTTCTACTACCTGTATCGGGTTATCAAGACCATGGATCTCTTCGATAGGTGGTAGATTTTTGACATCTTTAGATTTAATGCCTTTCTCTCGCATAGATTTCTTGGCTTCTTGCATATCTTCAGGACTGAGGAATAGAATACCTCTTTTCTTAGGAGTTGGCTTAGGAGGTGGTTTGGGAATAGTCCAAGCATTCTCATTGCACAAGATGTTATTCAATAGGTACTCAACTTGTTCTACAGTTCGTTCCCTAAAAACACTACCGGCACAACTATCTGGGTGGTCTTTAGAAGCATCGTTAAGTCCATTATAGAAGATATCAAGTATTTCATTCTTCTCGAGAGGGTGATCAGGCAAAGCATTCAGTAGCTGGATAAGCCTCCCCCAAGCTTGTGGGAGACTCTCTTCTTTAGCTTGAGCAAAGTTGTATATTTCCTGCAGGGCAGCTTGCTTCTTATGAGTAGGGAAATATTTTTCATAGAAGTAGTAGACCATATCCTGGGGGCTACGCACACAACCAGGAGCAAGAGAAGTCAACCAGGTCTTAGCATCATCCTTTAGCGAGAAAGGAAACAACTTGAGGATATAGTAGTGGCGGATCTTTTCCTCACTAGTGAATAGGGTGGCTATATCATGCAGTTTGGTAAGATGGGCTACAACCGTTTCAGACTCATAACCGTGAAAAGGATCAGATTCGACTAGAGTGATTAACTCAGGGTCGACAGAGAATTCATAATCCTTATCGGTCACAAAGATAGGCGAAGTAGCAAACTTCGGGTCGTATTACATCCTAGCGTTCAGAGATTTTTCTTTCCACTTGCGTAGTAAATTCTCAACATCATAGCTATCCTTATATGCAAGAAAGTCCTCAGCTATCTACCCCTCCATAACATAACGTGTATCAGGCAATTCAGGCATAGGAGAGCTAGTTCTAGCAGGCAAAATAGCAGGTTCTACTTCAATAGTATCAGCAGTTTCAGAAGTATCATCACATCTAGCAGCAACTGTAGCAATATGTGCATCAAGGAATGCACCAAGTGGCAAAGCAGTATCAAGCATAGCATCATCAGGCATAGTATCAAGCATAGCATCATCAGGCATAGTATCAAGCATAGCATCATCATAAGCATCATAGGCAACAGAAGTAGCATCATCAAGCACAGGCGACATATCAAGATTTCTAGCAGGAGGTGATGTCGCAAACTTACTCATAACTGAAGGTGAATCAAGTGCAGAGCTAGATGGTAGTTCCTTACCTATCCTCGTAGTGGAAGGCAAGACTTTAGTTCTTGGATCTCTCAGATTCTTCATAATGACCAGCACACGTAAATCCCAAGTGACTCAGAGAATATAGTTGTGCTTTCTCGGCAACGGCGCCAAAAAATACTCTTGATAACCCACAAGTGTAGGGGATCGCAACAGTTTTCGAGGGTAGAATATTCAACCCAAATTTATTGATTTGACACAAGGGGAAGCGAAAGAATATTCTCAAGTATTAGCAGCTGAGTTTGTCAGTTTCAACCACACCTGAAAGATTAGTGTCTTCAAGTAAAGTATCAGTAGCAAAGTGGTATGATAGCAACGGTGCCAAAAACGATCTATTGACGGCAGACTATTCCTAACTTGTTGTATCAATGGCGCCAGTAAATAGCACGTTGACGGGGGACTTATTCTTCCCCAGTAACGGCTCCAGAAAATTCTTGCAACAGGTAACAGCGAAGTAGCAAGTAACAACAGTAGTGACAGCAGCAACAAGGAACAGCAGTAGTGACAGCAGCAGCAAGTAATAGTAGTAGTGACAGTAGTAGCGACAAAGTAACATAGCAAGGACCAGTAGTAAAAGACTCATAGGCAGTGGATCGGTGATGGATGAGTATGCCAGATGTGATTCATCATGTAACAGCTATAACACAGAGAGATATGTAACTAGCTCCCGTTCGTCAATCTAATGTATGCATGTATTCCGTATGTAGGTATACATGCTTAGGGAAAAGAACTTGCATGACATCTATTGTCCATCCCTCCCATGGCAGCGGCGTCCTAATGGAAACTACGGGATATTAAGGTTCTCCTTTTAATAAAGAATCGGACCAACAGATTAACACTTGGTGAAAACATGAACTCCTCATACTATGGTCATCTCCGGGAGTGGTTCCGGCTATTGTCACTCCGGGGTTGCCGGGTCATAACACATAGTAGGTGACTACAACTTGCAAGATAGGATCTAAAACACACATATATTGGCGACAACATAATAGGTTCAGATCTGAAATCATGGCACTCGGGCCCTAGTGACAAGCATTAAGCATGGCAAAGTAGTAGCAACATCAATCTCAGAACATAGTGGATACTAGGGATCAATCCCCGTCAAAACTAACTCGATTACATGATAGATCTCATCCAACTCATCACCGTCCAGCAAGCCTACGATGAGATTACTCACGAACGATGAAGAGCATCATGGAATTGGCGATGGAGGAAGGTTGATGATGACGATGCCAACGATCTCCCCTCTCTGGAGCCCAAAACGGACTCCAGATCTGTCCTCGAGATGAAGAACAGGATCTAACTGAAAGGCAAGACTTACCTGTCCTCGTAGTGGAAGGCAAGACTTTAGTTCTTGGATCTCTTAGATTCTTCATAGTGACCAGCAGACGTAAATCTCAAGTGACTCAGAGAATATAGTTGTGCTTCACCGGCAACGGTGCTAGAAAATAGTCTTGATAACCCACAAGTGTAGGGGATCGCAACAGTTTTCGAGGGTAGAGTATTCAACCCAAATTTATTGATTCGACACAAGGGGAAGCGAAAGAATATTCTCAAGTATTAGCAGCTGAGTTTGTCAATTTCAACCACACCTGAAAGATTAGTGTCTGCAAGTAAAGTATCAGTAGCAAAGTGGTATGATAGCAACGGTGCCAGAAACAATCTGTTGACAGCAGACTATTCCTAACTTGTTGTATCAATGGCGCCAGTAAATAGTGTTGGGGAACGTCGCATGGGAAACAAAAAATTTCCTACGCGCACGAAGATCTATCATGGTGATGTCCATCTACGAGAGGGGATATTCGATCTACGTACCCTTGTAGATCGCACAGCAGAAGTGTTAGTGAACATGGTTGATGTAGTGGAACGTCCTCACGTTCCTCGATCCGCCCCGCGAACCGTCCCGCGATCAATCTCACGATCTAGTGCCGAACGGACGGCACATCCGCATTCAGCACACGTACAGCTCGACGATGATCTCGGCCTTCTTGATCCAGCAAGAGAGACGGAGAGGTAGATGAGTTCTCCGGCAGCGTGACGGCGCTCCGGAGGTTGGTGGTGATCTAATCTCAGCAGGGCTCCGCCCGAGCTCCGCAGAAACGCGATCTAGAGGTAAAACCGTGGAGATATGTGGTCGGGCTGCCGTGGCAAAGTTGTCTCAAATCAGCCCTAAAACATTCGTATATATAGGGAGAAGAGGGGGAGCCTTGCCTTGGGGTCCAAGGACCCCCAAGAACTTCGGCCGAGCCAAGGGGGGCAACCCTCCCCTTCCAAACCGAGTCCAACTAGGTTTGGAAGGACCAGTCCTTCCCCCTTTTCCCACCTCCTCTTTTTTTTCTTTTCTCTTTGATTTTCTTCCTATGGCACATAGGGCCTTCTTGGGCTGTCCCACCAGCCCACTAAGGGCTGGTGCACCACCCCCAAGGCCTATGGGCTTCCCCGGGGTGGGTTTCCCCCCCCCCCCCCCCCCCCCGGTGAACACCCGGAACCCATTCGTCATTCCCGGTAACTCCGAAAACCTTCCGGTAATCAAATGAGGTCATCCTATATATCAATCTTCGTTTCCGGACCATTCCGGAAACCCTCATGACGTCCGTGATCTCATCCGGGACTCCGAACAACATTCGGTAACCAACCATATAACTCAAATACGCATAAAACAATGTCGAACCTTAAGTGTGCAGACCCTACGGGTTCGAGAACTATGTAGACATGACCCGAGTGACTCCTCGGTCAATATCCAATAGCGGGACCTGGATGCCCATATTGGATCCCACATATTCTACGAAGATCTTATCGTTTGAACCTCGGTGCCAAGGATTCATACAATCCCGTATGTCATTCCCTTTGTCCTTCGGTATGTTACTTGCCCGAGATTCGATCGCCAGTATCCGCATACCTATTTCAATCTCGTTTATCGGCAAGTCTCTTTACTCGTTCCGTAATACAAGATCCCGCAACTTACACTAAGTCACTTTGCTTGCAAGGCTTGTGTTTGATGTTGTATTACCGAGTGGGCCCCGAGATACCTCTCCGTCACACGGAGTGACAAATCCCAGTCTTGATCCATACTAACTCAACGAACACCTTCGGAGATACCTGTAGAGCATCTTTATTGTCACCGAGTTACGTTGCGACGTTTGATACACACAAAGCATTCCTCCGGTGTCAGTGAGTTATATGATCTCATGGTCATAGGAATAAATAGTTGACACGCAGAAAACAGTAGCAACAAAATGACACGATCAACATGCTACGTCTATTAGTTTGGGTCTAGTCCATCACATGATTCTCCTAATGATGTGATCCCGTTATCAAGTGACAACACTTGCCTATGGTCATGAAACCTTGACCATCTTTGATGAATGAGCTAGTTAACTAGAGGCTTACTAGGGACCGTGTTTTGTCTATGTATCCACACATGCACTGTGTTTCCAATCAATACAATTATAGCATGGATAATAAACGATTATCATGAACAAAGAAATATAATAATAACTAATTATTATTGCCTCTAGGGCATATTTCCAACAAATAGCACGTTGACGGGGGACTTATTCTTCCCCAGTAATGTCTCGAGAAAAGTCTTGCAACAGGTAACAGCAAAGTAGCAAGTAACAGCAGTAGTGACAGCAGCAGCAAGTAACAGCAGTAGTGACAGCAGCAGCAAGTAACAGCAGTAGTGACAGCAGTAGCGACAAAGTAATATAGCAAGGACCTGTAGTAAAAGACTCGTAGGCAGTGGATCGGCGATGGATGAGTATGCCAGATGTGATTCATCATGTAACAGCTATAACATGGAGAGATATGTAACTAGCTCCCGTTCGTCAATCTAATGTAGGCATGTATTCCGTATGTAGTCATAGGTGCTTAGGGAAAAGAACTTGCATGACATCTGTTGTCCATCCCTCCCGTGGCAGCGGGGTCCTAATGGAAACTACGGGATATTAAGGTTCTCCTTTTAATAAAGAACCGGACCAACGCATTAACACTTGGTGAATACATGTACTCCTCATACTATGGTCATCTCCGGGAGTGGTTCCGGCTATTGTCACTCCGGGGTTGTCGGGTCATAACACATAGTAGGTGACTACAACTTGCAAGATAGGATCTAAAACACACATATATTGGCGTGTAGTGACCCGACTCAAAACGAGTCAAGCCTCTATGTATCTGTGCCATCCCTGGATCAGTATGCTGGCACACATAGTACATCAATGTATATATCAAAGTGCAATCACATGGAAATAGCGTAAAACTGATATATACCTTAAATATCTCAGCGGAAGCAGTCAAGGGAGTGGAGTCCCAATAAACACCAACGGCAAGTTTCAACGTAGACCGTAACCCTGAATCGTACTCTTACTCATCGAAGAAAAATATCTGCAACATAAGACGTTGCAGCCGTGTAGGTCAGCATATTGTATATGCCGGCAAGTCACATATGAGAGGGGGTAAAATATCATCTATACTATATGCATATATGGCAGGTGGTGTTGTATGTTTTAGCGTAAAGCAAATTTTCTCCTACAACAAGAGAGGGGCTAAAAGAAAAATATTACTACGTAGTTGGTTGTCAATGAGATGGTTCCGCCAAACAGTTCTCATACCCAAGTTATCAATATTACCCACATCAAATATATATAATGGTGTTGAGAATTCCAGATAACTTCAGTTCCTTTGGCTCAGGTTGTCCATGACCGTGGACACGGCTAATCGATTAGGTTTGAGTACTCTGCAGAGTTTTGCACACGTTCCCCACAAGATTTGATCGCCTCCGTGTATGTCCTCGCACTTCAGGGTGTTTGAAGACCGGATGATCAAAACATGGTCTTTCAACAGGTCCCTCTGAATCCCTGTCGGTGCCCATCCAATCCTACCGTTCTTCTACATCTGCTGGCACCGCCTGTCCAGAGTCGCCACATTGTCCAACCAAGCCACAGCCCATAATGACTTGTGGCTGTGCAGGTAAGACTTGGGTCTTGAAAATATCCGTCCGTCTCTTTGAGCCTTGGTGAAGCTTTCTGCAAGATGTCATGGCACGTCTCCAGCATCCCGGGTCATCCACTGGTTTCTCCAGGGAGCCGATCAACCGTCCTTCACCCAGAGTTGCATTGCACCACGAGGTCTTGAAAAGTCTTGACTTAACCGGTCTTGGTTATTAAATTATTCTCGCATCACTCGTGATAAACTCTCAACCAGAACCCCGTCTACTCAAGCATAGCAATATGAAATTTGTCGTCCCGGGCCAAGTAACGGGGTTGTTGGGTGCCTACCACATGATACTACAGTATGTAACCATAATTTTCAAGTACCTAGTCAGCATGCAAATTGGGCATAGGATGGTAGAACTACGATGCATAAAACATAGGTGATACATGATCAAATGACTTGCCTGGTATTACTTGATGAAGATAGTCGCTCTCAAAATCCTGATAATTCTACTCGCCACACTCCAAGCAATCTATCGTAAACGAATAGCATTCAATAAACATTCATGCCAAAAAGGAAGAACCAAGAGAACATAAGAACAAAGCATGTCTTGGTGCAAAATAACAACGTACTAAGGTTTAATAAAAGGTCCTAAGTGTGTTGTAAAGTGAAGGTGCATGAATGAGATCAAAAGAGTTAATGGACGATGAACTATTGCTATACAAGCTCGACTTGCATACACTATGGGAGATGATCAAAAATATTGGGAGAACAACATGAATGTTATTTGACAAATAGTATAAGACATACGAATTTATTTGTAGAAAGAATTTCTTGAAATGGAGCACTACAACACAAGTTATAGCGAATTGAAGTATGAATTGAATTTGCATTCAGAAGGTCAAAAGAAGTTGAACTGAAGTACGATGGTTATGTACAAAATATATGACATTAGTATTTAGGGGTAAAAGGAATCAATTGAAAAGGTGTTACGATTAGCAAGATAAGATCAAATGAATGTTCGAATACAAATTTGAATCGCTTAAATTTGTAAGGTTCAAAGGTCAAAACTAATGATGCTACTGGATATAAGGGATCAATATGAGCGTGTAGAAAAAAGACTTACTAGATTTCAAATAGCGGATCAAAAGATACAAATACTTCAATATAACATTGAATCGGCTTAGAACGATGTGAACACTTTTGGGCACTAATAGATAAATCTGATTTGATCAAAATTATAAGTTGAAAAGTTAAAACTAATGAAATAACGGGAAGATCACTTTGATACGAATCCGACGCAATTGGATTCATCTAAAACGGAACTACGGATAAAAAGATATGATCAAAAGAAGTTTGAATATCAGTGTGAACAAATTTCAAAATTTGAAAATTTCAAAAAGTTGATATAATAGGTTCACCGGATAGGTGGGATCAAGACGAAACTCTAGGCGTTGGTTTCATCTAATTCGGATAAACGAGTAAAAAGTTATGGCTATTTGAAAAATCAGGGCCAAGCTGTTTTACGAAAGAAAAGTGATATGTCTAAAAGAATTCTAGTACTAATGTGTAAATACGAAGACTAATTAATATATCTAATTACTCTACCGTATACTAGTGTAGGAATACTAGTCTAGAAATGATAAACTACGGGAGTATAAAAGAAAAATACGAAGAGAAATACCTTTAGAATGGAGAGTAAGAATTAATTCCAATGAGGAGACGACTTCGAGAAATCCCGCCGAAGAGAAAAGAATATTTTTATTTAATAAACCTAGTCAAATCAAAAGATTGATTTAACCCGAAATAGATGATTTTTGGATGCTCCTATGGGTCTATATTTATAGGTGGAAAGAAGGTCTAATGGTCCATAGGTAGGCGATGTGGGACTAAACATATACGTAGTATAGGAAAACTAGAAAAGAAAAGGAAGAAGTGCCGCATGGACCAAAGATTCACCCACTCGTGGTGAATAGTACCGGCCAGCCACGGACCTTTTTTTAATTCCGGATGAACAGTGCCATATTGAATAGTGCCTTTTTTATTTTTGAAAATAAACAGCGAAAAAAATATAAATGAAAATAAGAAACTATTTTATATAGGCATATTATATATCAAAATTTTCAGAATAAAAGGTCCTACAACATGAACATTTTATTTTTCACAAAATAAAAACTTTAAAAAAATTTATTTTTTTAAAATTCAATAAAATCCAAATTTTGTCTTTAAAATTTTTGGCACTATTTTTTTCTTCTGACTTTTATATTTTTTGGGGTGTCATGTTACCTCCTCTCTTTCTTGCTTGGCAAGTATATTGTCAGGAAAAAAAATTGTGGTTGAAATATTGTGCCAAAAATAAAATTCAAATCAAAAACCAAAGGAAAAAAAATCAAATGCCACATTCATTCAAATTCTTTATAGTTGAAGAAGTCATGTTATCTTCTCTCACTGGTTTTAAATGGATGAATTTGAATTCAAAAGAAAATTGGAAAGTCATTTTATTCCCTCTCATTCAAAAGTTTTAAAAAAGTTTCAAATTCCACTCAAGTTTCAATCACTCAAACAAACAAACAATCAATCTAATAATTATATTAACATTCCAAAATTTATAATTTTGGGATGTTACATGGCGACAACATAATAGGTTCATATCTGAAATCATGGCACTCGGGCCCTAGTGACAAGCATTAAGCATGGCATAGTAGTAGCAACATCAATCTGAGAACGTAGTGAATACTAGGGATCAATCCCCGTCAAAACTTACTCGATTACATGATAGATCTCATCCAACTCATCACCGTCCAGCAAGCCTATGATGAGATTACTCATGAACGATGAAGAGCATCATGGAATTGGCGATGGAGGAAGGTTGATGATGACGATGGCGACGACCTCCCCTCTCCGGAGCCCAAAACGGACTCCAGATCTGTCCTCCAGATGAAGAACAGGAGGTGGCGGGCCTCCGTATCGTAAAACGCGATGAATCATTCTCCCTGATTTTTTTATGGGTGAAATGGAATATACAGAGCTGATTTTGGAGGCGGTGGCGCCACGTGGGCCCCACAAGCCCTCACGGCGCGGCTAGGGGGGTGGCCGCGGCCCATGGGCTTGTGGCCCACTGGCACAGCTCCTCCGGTGGATCTTTGCGCAGGTATTTTTCATTAAATCCAGAAAAAAATTCCGTAAATTTTCACGATATTCCGAGAACTTCTATTTCTGCATAAAAACAACACCATGGCAATTCTGCTGAAAACAGCGTTAGTCCGGGTTAGTTCCATTCAAATCATGCAAATTGGAGTCTAAAACAAGGGCAAAAGAGTTCAGAAAAGTAGATACGACGGAGACGTATCAATGACTGAGGACAGTGCTCCAGCAACTGAATTACATCATGTGGTCCTAGTCGATATTCCCTCAGAAGGTGCAGGATGCATCTATGATGAACCTGAACTACCAAATCATCTGATGCAGGTGTTGGTGAAGCCTTTGGCACATGGCCAAGCTCCCAGAACTACCTTCCAAGTGAAGGACTTGCTCTATGTGCCAAGAACGGTCTATCGCATCTTGACCAAAACCCTCAGTCCTATCAAGGGTCAAGATGTGGTTGGAATCATGAATAATCTTCTATTCAACATTATTCATGGGATTCCCATCAACTTTCATGATTTCTTTAAGAGGACTTCGACCAACATTGCTTTGTGACCATTTGAATTGAAGCCATATGCTCCATGGATCATGAAGTTCATTAGGGCAAGATCCTCAATCCCTTATCAAGCATATTTTTGATATCATTTCAGTTCTTCTGCCCCCACTTGAAGTCATCAAGAAGACATTATCCTCAATGGAAGGTAAGGGCAAAACTATCATTGATGAAGGATCACGCCCCCTGGATGGACAATGTCGTCAAGCTGCTTCTTACTCCACCAATGATGACACGGTATCGCAAGATTCTGCAGCAAAAGCATCAGCTCAAGTTCCACGAGAAACAGCCCCACGAGTGATGACCGGTCGAGAGCTTCTTCTAAGTCTTCATTAGAAGGTCGATCGCAACCACAAGTGGGTAAACGTCACTTTGGTGCAATTCTTCGTGACATGACTGTCATGCATAACTCTGTGAGGAAGAATCACTACTATCTGCATGGAATATTCGATCGCACATTGTCCATTTTGTCTCACCTCGAGACTCTTGAAGAACTTGTAGATATCGAATTTCAGCAAGACTTTGAGTGGTCTTATCCGCCACAGAAGAAACTCAAGAAAGTTCAAGTTCCTCAGCTGGTCACCAGCTCATTTTCTTCATCACACTCGAAGGATGAAGCTCGGGATCTTGACAACACTGCTACAATCCCTTCATCAACAAACGACCCCAACAATGCTGGTGCTCCTCCACCACTATCAAGATGGTATTCTTCACGGGCGTTATTCCTTAATTTCATCCCTTTTCGTCACTTGATGACAATGGAGGAGAAATCTGAGTTAGTCTTCAAGAGGGTCTACCTATATGGGTTGTGTTTTTGTTAAGTTGCAACTCTCGTTCTTCTGAAGTGTTCGGTTGTCTGAGTTGTAAACTTAAGTCCGGTGGTGGTCATACACTTTTGAACTGCTTTTCACGTATGCTTATTCCTCATGCTGATTAATGCATGCATGCTGAATTTCGTTAGTCACCACTTTCCATCATGCATTTCAATTTCCTCATGATATATGTTAAATGAGTGTATGAATTACAAGATATAGGGGGAGATATCCATGATATTAATCTACAAAGTGCATTTGTAGTCCAAAGCAAATTCCTCAAATATGCACATCTTCAGGGGGATTTTCTTTGTATCTTGCAATCAAGTTCCTCAGCCTCGGGACTTACATGTCATATGTGTATCCCCGTTGAAAACTTAACCTATTTGTCATCAATCACCAAAAGGGGGAGATTGTAAGTGCATCTAGTGCCCCTTTGTGATTTTGGTGTATTGAAGACATATAGGTTAAGGGACTAATATGTTTGTGAGTGTACACATGCTCTGGTAGGGGTCGAACCTAGGACTTTCCGCGTAGAGCATCTCCAGCCGCGCCCCCAGGACGCCTTACCAAGTGCCTTTTTAATCGCTGGCGCTAAAAAATTGTCGAGTCGCTCCCCCCAAGATGTAGTTTTGCGTCGGATTTGGTCAAAAGTAACCCCAACGATCGCACGCCAAACCCAGCCCCCACGGGGCACTTGGGGGCGACTGGCACTATTTTGGCATGCACAAACCCCACTATGAGCCTCTATCCATGCAAAAAAGAATATTTTCCTCTTCTCTTTCTCCGCATGTGACCGACTGGGGTGGGGCGGCTCGAAAAATCTTCATGCCCAGCCCAAAATTTTCGCCGGTGCAATCCTAGGAGGCCTAAAAAACGGGAGGCTGCTACAAATCAGTCGGATGATTTCTCTAGGCAATCACCCGCCTAGCTAGCCGTACGATCTGCGCACTAGTGGCCATTCGATCATAGTGACACCACACGCTTCAATGCAGCACCAACGGTGTCTGTCAAAACTACATTGCAGCCTCACCGATCTTCATTGCATCACCATCATAGCCTCGACAACCCCGGTGGTGCTCCACTGCAGCGTCGGGGGTGCAGGAAAAGCTCCAAGTCAGCATGACGAAGCTCCATTTCATCACCGATGGAGCTCCACTTCAACGTCATGACCGTCTTGTCACGGTAGTTGTCGTAGCACCGGCGAAGCTCCATTGCCGTGTTGGCGGTGCGGTAAAAGCTCCAAGGTAGCCTGGCGAAGCTCCATTGCAACACCATGGATGTCCTGTCACACTCGTCATTGTAGCACCAAGGAAGCTCCATTACAGAACCGGTGGTGCGACAAAAGCTCCAAAGCAGCCCAGCGAAGCTCCATTGCAGTGCTGGAGTTGCTACGCCATGGCCCGTCGGGATTGTCGTCGCAACACCGACGAGCTCCATTGTAGCACCGGAGTTGTGAACATCATGGTCGTCGCGGTCGTTGTCGTAGTGTTGGTAATGCTCCAACGTAGTGACAGTGGGTGCACGCGCTTCTCTGACGGCTGCAGTGTTGGCCATGCTCCAACGCAGCAATGACGGGTGCATGTGCTGCTCCGGCGGTCGCACTGTCAGCCATGCTCCAACGCAGCGACGATGGGTGCACACGCTGCTCCGACAGCTACGCTCGGAGGACTGCTGTGTGGCAATGGTGGCGGTGGTCAGTAGCGAGGAGCTTGCGGCGCGGTGGTCGGAAGAACTAGCATGCTAGTATAGCTGTGGTGGTGGTCGGGACTCGAGAGAGGTAGCAGCACACGAGAAAGAAGAAAGGAAGAAGAATGCTTTAACTAAAACATGTGGACGAGAGCCTTTGCATGAAAGATAACGCTGTGATGAGAAAGCACTGAGTGGGTTTGTAGGGACGTGTGTCCTCACTCAAGGGGGCTTACGATTGCAGTGGATCATCCGGTTGATCTTAAATCTTTTCTTAAAAAACGCTTGCTGGGTGACCCAACAGCCGGAGATGGTCTTAGGAAATGGAAGCTCTATACACTCAGCTACAGGCGCCTTTGTTGCATTCCTGGCCAAACGGGCTGGCTCGGCACGGCCCGCCATAATCGTGCCTGGCACGACACGGCCCGCTGAGGCACGTTTATTAAACGGGTTGTGTCGTGCCGGCCCACGTGCCAGGGGTCCAGGCCCAAGCATGGCACGTGTCGTAAATGTGTCGGCCCGCGACACGTTGGGCATGCTAGCCGGCCCGTTTGCTTTAAAAAACAGACCAAAAAAACCCAAAACAAATAAAAAAATACAAAAAATATATACTTTGACATAGTATTATATGGGATAAATCTAGAGTTTTATTAGCGCCTGCCTCATTAAAATCTTCCATCCCATAGAAGTAAAAGAGTACAAGCCATTCTCTAGGAAAGTAGAAATACAATAAGAAGAAAAGAAAGAGAAAGGGAAAAAATACAAATACTACATTACATGCCATGCTTTGGATTTCTAGAAATCCTTCAACCTTGCCCTGCAGCCGCAGCTATAGCCATCGCGTCGGCCGAGTCCTCTGCCTCCTTCACGTGTGCCATTGTGGCCGGTTCCTGCATTTTGTTTCACGAGAAACTTCTTACCGCATTGTTTGCACTTTGCAAAAAGCTGGCCGAGACCATGCTCATCTCTAACTATTTCTTCATCGTAGAAACTCCAAATTGCACCCCGACCCCGACTGTGCCTCACAAGACCCTCAAGAAAGTTTTGATTTGCATCAGCCATGTTTGTGTGTGTACAATGAGATGGAGGTAAAAATGAGAAACTTGGCATCCCTTTTTATAGCCAAAAAATGGCACGATAGGCACGATAGACAATGTGGCATGTGGGATAAATCTTGAGCTTTATTACTGGTTGCCTCATTAAAACCTTCCATCCCTGGGAAGTAAAAGAGTACAAAGCCATGCTCTAGAATTACAAAAAGGAAAGAAAATTACAAAAATATAAGAAAAATACAAAAGTAATAGAAAAGGAGCACACTACACCGCTAATCTACCGATAGGTCCGATGTCGAGTCTTCGTCAAAGCCCATGTCTTCAAATATGGCTATTAGTTCCATGTTTTCTACAGTGTGTTGGGATCTCCTTGTTGATAGCTCCCTATCTTTCACAGACATCAGTGTTCTCACCATATCAGGAGTGACACTAGTTCTTCTTTCCTCAATTATTCTTCCAGCAAGGCTGAAAGCAGACTCCCATGACACCGTAGAGACGGGTACCGATAACACATCACGTGCTAATATGGAAAGCACCAGAAATGTACGTTTGTGTTCTTGCCTGTTGGGGAACGTTGCACGGGAAACAAAAAAATCCTACGCACACGAAGACCTATCATGGTGATGTCCATCTACGAGAGGAGTTTTGGATCTATGTACCCTTGTAGATCGCACAGCAGAAGCGTTAAGAAACGCGGTTGATGTAGTGGACTGTCTTCACGTCCCTCGATCAGCCCCACGAACCGTCCCACGAACCGTCCCATGATCCGTCCCATGATCCGTTCCGATCTAGTGCCGAACGGACGGCACCTCCGCGTTCAGCACACGTACATCTCGACGATGATCTCGGCCTTCTTGATCTAGGAAGCAAGACGGAGAAGTAGATGAGTTCTCCGACAACGTTACGGCTCTCCAGTGGTGGTGATGATCTACTCCTGCAGGGCTCCGCCCAAGCTCCGCAGAAATCCGATCTAGAGGTGGAACTATGTGGTTTAGGGTTGAGTTGCACGTGGCAAAAGTTGTCCCAAATCAGCCCTAAAACACCACTATATATAGGAGGGAGGGGGAGGGGCTTGCCTTGAGGGCCAAGCCTTCAAGGGTGCGCCGGTGCTAGGGGAGGAGGTGGACTCCCACCCCAATTCGTTTTGGGGGAAGGAGTCCACTCCTTCCTTCCCACCTCCCCTTTTTCCTTTTTCCTTTTCTTTTCTTTTGGTATTTCTTTATGTGGCGCCATGGGCCCCTTGGGCTGACTCCACCAGCCCACTAGGGACTTTTGGCGCCATCCTATGGCCTTGGGCTCACTCCCGGGTGGGTGGGCCCCTCCCGGTGAACTCCCGGAACCCGTTCGTCACTCCCGGTACACTACCGGAATTGCCCGAAACTTTCCGATAACCAAATGAAACCATCCTATATATCAATCTTCATTTCCGGACCATTACGGAAACCCTCATGACGTCTGTGATCTCATCCGGGACTTCGAACAACATTCGGTAACCGCACATATAACTCAACTATACTAAAACATCGCCGAACCTTAAGTGTGCAGACCTTGCGGGTTCGAGAACTATGTAGACATGCCCCGAGGCACTCCTAGGTCCATATCCAATAGCGGGACCTGGTGCCCATATTGGATCCTACATATTCTCCGAAGATCTTATCGGTTGAACCTCAGTGTCAAGGATTCATATAATCCCGTATGTCATTCCTTTTGTCCTTCGGTATGTTACTTGCCCGAGATTCGATCGTCGGTATCCGCATACATATTTCAATCTCGTTACCGACAAGTCTCTTTACTCGTTTCGTAATACAAGATCCCGTGACTTACACTTAGTCACATTGCTATCAAGGCTTGTGTGTGATGTTATATTACCGAGTGGGCCCCGAGATACCTCTCCGTCACACGAAGTGACAAATCCCAGTCTTGATCCATACCAACTCAACGGACACCTTCGGAGATACCTATAGAACACCTTTATAGTCACCCAGTTATGTTGTGACGTTTGATGCACACAAGGTATTCCTCCGGTGTCAGTGAGTTATATGATCTCATGGTCATAGGAACAAATACTTGACACGCAGAAAACAATAGCAATAAAACGACACAATCAATATGCTACGTTCATAGTTTGGGTCTAATCCATCACATGATTCTCCTAATGATGTGATCCAGTTATCAAGCAACAACACTTTGCACATAGTCATAAAACCTTGACTATCCTTGATCAACTGGCTAGCCAACTAGAGGCTTGCTAGGGACATTGTTTTGTCTATGTATCCACACATGTATCTATGTTTTCATTCAATACAATTATAGCATGGGTAATAAACGATTATCTTTAAACAGGAAATATAATAATAACTATTTATCATTGCCTCTAGGGCATATTTCCAACAGTCTCCCACTTCCACTAGAGTCAATAATCTAGTCCTCACATCGCCATGTGATTTACATTGTAATAAATTGAACACCCATATAGTTCTGGTGTTGATCATGTTTTGCCCGTGGAAGAGGTTTAGTCAGCGGTTCTCCTACATTTAGATCCGTGTGCACTTTGAAAATATTCACGTCCTCTCCTTCGACGTAGTCGCGGATGAGGTTGAAGCGTCATTTGATGTGTCTAGTCTTCTTGTGAAACCTTGGTTCCTTTTCTAAGGCAATGGCACTAGTGTTGTCACATAACAGAGTTATTGGATTTAGTGCGCTTGGCACAACTCCAAGATCTATGATGAACTGCTTCATCCAGACACCCTCCTTTGCTGCCTCCGAGGCAGCCATGTACTCCGCTTCACATGTAGAATCTGCTACGACGCTTTGCTTGGAACTGCACCAGCTTACCGCACCCCCATTAAGAATAAATACGTATCCGGTTTGCGGCTTAGAGTCATCCGGATCGGTGTCAAAACTTGCGTCGACGTAACCTTTTACGACAAGCTCTTTGTCACCTCCATAAACGAGAAACATTTCCTTAGTCCTTTTCAAGTACTTCAGAATATTTTTGACCGACGTGCAGTGATCCACTCCTGGATTACTCTGAAACCTGCCTGCCATACTTATGGCCAAGCCGACGTCTGGTCTAGTGCACATCATTGCATACATGATAGAACCTACGGCTGAAGTGTAGGGGACGGAACTCATTTGTTCTCTATCTTCCGCAGTTGCTGGGTACTGAGTCTTACTCAACTTTATACCTTGTAATACTGGCAAGAACCCTTTCTTGGACTGATCCATTTTGAACTTCTTCAAAACTTTATCAAGGTGTGTGCTTTGTGAAAGTCCTATCAAGCGTCTCGATCTATCCCTATAGATCTTAATGCCTAGAATGTAAGCAACTTCTCCTAGGTCCTTCATAGAGAAACTTTTATTCAAGTAATCCTTTATGCTCTCCAAAAACTCCATGTTGTTTCCAATCAGCAATATGCCATCCACATATAATATTAGAAACGCCACAGAGCTCCCACTCACTTTCTTGTAAATACAAGATTCTCCAACCACCCAAATGCTTTGATCACCTCATCAAAGCGCTTATTCCAACTCCGTGATGCTTGTACCAGTCCATAAATGGATCGCTGGAGCTTGCACACTTTGTTAGCATTCTTTGGATTGACAAAACCTTCGGGTTACATCATATACAACTCTTCCTTAAGAAAACTGTTAAGGAACGCCGTTTTGACAACCATTTGCCAGATTTCATAATCGAAAAATGCAGCTATTGCTAACATGATTCGGACAGACTTAAGCATCGCTACCGGTGAGAACGTCTCATCGTAGTCAACTCCTTGAACTTGTGAAAAATCCTTTGCCACAAGTCAAGCTTTATAAATGGTCACATTACCGTCTGCGCCCGTCTTCTTCTTCAAGATCCATTTGTTCTGAATAGCCTTACGGCCTTCAGGTAGTACTTCCAAAGTCCACACTTTGTTCTCGTACATGGATCCTATCTCGGACTTCATGGCCTCCAACCATTTGTTGGAATCCGGGCCCACCATTGCTTCTTCATAATTTGCAGGTTCATTGTTGTCTAACAACATAATTGATAAGACAGGATTACCGTACCACTCAGGAGCAGTACGTGATCTTGTCGACCTGTGAGGTCCGATAGGAACTTGATACGAAGGTCCGTGATCATCATCATCAACTTCCTCCTCAACCGGCGCCGCAGCAACATGGGTTTCCCCATGCCATGCGCCACTATCTAGAGGGATTAGAGGTTCGACAACCTCATCAAGTTCTATCTTCCTCCCACTCAATTCTTTCGAGAGAAACTCCTTCTCAAGAAAAGCTTCGTTTTTAGCAACAAACACTTTGCCCTTGGATTTCAGATAGAAGGTATACCCAAATATCTCTTTTGGGTAACCTATGAAGACGCACTTTTTCGCTTTGGGTTCCAACTTTTCAGGCTGAAGCTTTTTGACATAAGCATCACATCCCCAAACTTTAAGAAACGACAATTTTGGTCTTTTGCCATACCACAGTTCGTATGGTGTTGTCTCAACGGATTTTGATGGTGCCATATTTAAAGTGAATGCAGCTGTCTCTAACGCATAACCCCAAAACGATAATGACAAATCGGTAAGAGATATCATAGATCGCACCATCTCTAATAAAGTACGATTATGACGTTCGGACACACCATTACACTGTGGTATTCCAGGCAGTGTCAACTGTGAAACAATTCCACATTGTCTTAAGTGAGCACCAAACTCAAAACTCAGATATTCACCCCCACGATCAGACCGTAGGAACTTGATCTTCTTGTTACGATGATTTTCAACTTCACTCTAAAATTACTTGAACTTCTCAAACGTTATAGACTTGTGCTTCATCAAGTAGACAATAACCATATCTACTCAAATCGTCAGTGAAGGTGAGAAAATAACGATATCCGCCACGCGCCTCCACACTCATTGGACCGCACACATCGGTATGTATGATTTCCAACAAGTCACTTGCATGCTCCATTGTTTCGGAGAACGGAGTTTTAGTCATCTTGCCCATGAGGCATGGTTCGCACGTGTCAAGTGAATCAAAGTCAAGTGACTCCAAAATTCCATCGGAATGGAGTTTCTTCATGCGCTTTACACCAATATGACCTAAGCGGCAGTGCCACAAAAACATGGCGCTATCATTGTTAACTCTACATCTTTTGGTCTCAATGTTATGTGTATGTGTATCATCGCTATCAAGATTCAATATGACAATCCTCTCACATTGGGTGCATGACCATAAAATATATTACTCATAGAAATAGAACAAACATTATTCTCTGACTTAAACGAGTAGCCGTCTCACAATAAACAAGATCCAGATATAATGTTCATGCTTAACGCAGGCACTAAATAACAATTATTTTAAGTTCATAACTAATCCTGATGGTAACTGAAGTGAAACTGTGCCGACGGCGATTGCATCAACCTTCGAACAATTTCCCATGCGCATCGTCACTTCATCCTTCGCCAGCCTTCGCTTATTCCGCAATCCCTGTTTCGAGTTGCAAATATGAGCAACATAACCGGTATCAAATACCTAGGAACTACTATGAGAGCTGGTTAAGTACACATCAATAACATGTATATCGAATACACCTGATTTTTCCTTGGCCGCCTTCTTATTAGCCAAATACTTGGGGCAGTTGCGCTTCAAGTGACCCAGTCCCTTGCAATAATAACACTCCGTTTCAGGCTTAGGTCCAGCTTTGGGTTTCTTCGTCGGATTGGCAACAGGCTTGCTGCTCTTCTTGGAATTACCCTTCTTTCCTTTGCCATTTCTCTTGAAACTAGTGGTCTTATTCACCATCAACACTTGATGCTCTTTACGGAGTTCTGACTCTGCGACTTTCAGCATCGCGAATAACTCGCCGGGTGACTTGTTCATCCCTTGCATGTTATAGTTCAATACAAAGCTCTTGTAGCTTGGTGGCAGTGATTGAAGAATTCTGTCAGTGGTAGCCTCTTGCGAGAGTTCAATCCCTAGCTCAGCTAGATGGTTTGAGTACCCAGACATTTTGAGCACGTGTTCACTAATAGACGAATTCTCCTCCATCTTGCAAGCATAGAATTTATCGGAGGTCTCATACCTCTCGATCCGGGCATTCTTCTGAAAGATAAACTTCAACTCCTGGAACATCTCAAATGATCCATGATGCTCAAAGCGACGTTGAAGTCCCGGCTCTAAGCCATACAACACTGCACATTGAACTACTGAGTAGTCCTCCTTACGTGTTAACCAAGCGTTCTTAACATCTTGGTCAGCCGTAGCGAGTGGTTCATCTCCTAGCGCAGCATTAAGGACATAATCCTTCTTCCCAGCTTTCATGAGCAACTTAAGATTACGAGCCCAGTCTACAAAGTTGCTTCCATCATCTTTCAACTTAGCTTTCTCTAGGAACGTATTAAAATTCACGGTGACTGTCGCGTCAGCCATTGATCTACAACACAAATATTTCAAAGGGGACTTAGACTATGTTCAAGACAATTAGAGTTTAACTAATCAAATTACTTGCTAAACTCCCACTCAAAAAGTACATCTCTCTAGTCATTTGAGTGGTACATGATCCAAATTCATTAACTCAAGTCCGATCATCACGTGAGTTGAGAATAGTTTCACGGGTAAGCATCTATATGCTAATCATATCAACTATACGATTCATGCTTGACCTTTCGGTCTCATGTGTTCCGAGACCATGTCTGCACATGCTAGGCTCGTCAAGCTTAACCTGAGTGTTCCGCATGTGCAACTGTTTTGCACCCCTTGTATGTGAACGTTGAGTCTATCACACCCGATCATCACGTGGTGTCTCGAAACGATGAACTGTAGCAACGGTGCACAGTCGGGGAGAACACAATTTCGTCTTGAAAATTTAGTGAGAGATCACCTCATAATGCTACCGTCGTTCTAAGCAAAATAAGGTGCATAAAAGGATTAACATCACATGCAATTCATAAGTGACATGATATGGCCATCATCTTGTGCTTCTTGATCTCCATCACCAAAGCACCGGCACGATCTTGTTGTCACCAGCGCCACACCATGATCTCCATCATCATGATCTCCATCAACGTGTCGCCATCGAGGTTGTCGTGCTACTTATGCTATTACTACTAAAGCTACGTCCTAGCAATATAGTAAACGCATCTGCAAACACAAGCGTTAGATTAAAGACAACCCTATGGCTCCTGCCGGTTGTCGTACCATCGACGTGCAAGTCGATATTAACTATTACAACATGATCATCTCATACATCCAATATATCACATCACGTCATTGGCCATATCATATCACAAGCGTACCCTGCAAAAACAAGTTAGACGTCCTCTAATTTGTTGTTGCATGTTTTACGTGGCTCCTATAGGTATCTAGTATGATTGCATCTTACTTACGCAAAAACTACAACGGAGATGTGCAAATTTCTATTTAACCTCTCCAAGGACTGCCTCGGTCAAAACCAATTCAACTAAAGTTGAACAAACCGACAACCGCCAGTCATCTTTATGCAACGAGGTTGCATGTTAGTCGATGAAACCAGTCTCTCGTAAGTGTACGCGTAACGTCGGTCCGGGCCGCTTCAATCCAACAGTACCGCCGAATCGAGAAAAGGCTAAGGAGGGCAGCAAATCAAACATCACCGTCCACAAAACCTTTTGTGTTCTACTCGAGATAACATCTATGCATGAACCTAGCTCATGATGCCACTGTTGGGGAACGTTGCATTGGAAACAAAAAATTTCCTACGCACACGAAGACCTATCATGGTGATGTCCATCTACGAGAGGAGTTTTGGATCTACGTACCCTTGTAGATCACACAACAAGGAGCGTTAATAAATGCGGTTGATGTAGTGGAACGTCTTCACGTCCCTCGATCCGCCCCACGAACCGTCCCGCGATCCGTGCCACGATCCATTCCGATCTAGTGCCGAACGGACGACACCTCCGCGTTCAGCACACGTACAACTCGACGATGATCTCGGCCTTCTTGATCCAGCAAGCAAGACGGAGAAGTAGATGAATTATCCGGAAGCGTGACGATGCTCCAATGGTGGTGATGATCTACTCGTGCAGGGCTTCGCCCGAGCTCCACAGAATTCCGATCTAGAGGTGGAACTATGTGGTTTAGGGTTGAGTTGCACGTGGCAAAAGTTGTCTCAAATCAGCCCTAAAAGACCACTATATATAGAAGGGAGGGGGAGGGGCTTGCCTTGAGGGCCAAGCCCTCAAGGGTGCGCCAACGCTAGGGGAGTAGGTGGACTCCCACCCCAATTTGGTTTGGGGGAAAGAGTCCACTCCTTCCTTCACACCTCCCCTTCTTCCTTTTCTTTTCTTTTGGTATTTCTTTATGTGGCACCATGGGACCCTTGGGCTAACTCCACCAGCCCACTAGGGACTTGTGGCGCCACCCTATGGCCTTGGGCTCACTCCTGGGTGGGTGGGCCCCTCTCGGTGAACTCCCGGAACCCATTCGTCACTCCCGGTACACTGCCATAATTGCCCGAAACTTTCCGGTAACCAAATGAAACCATCCTATATATCAATCTTCGTTTCTGGACCATTCCGGAAACCCTCATGACGTTCGTGATCTCATCCGGGACTCCGAACAACATTAGGTAACCACACATATGACTCAACTATACTAAAACATCGCCGAACCTTAAGTGTGCAGACCCTGCGGGTTCGAGAACTATGTAGACATGCCCCGAGGCACTCCTTGGCCAATATCCAATAGCGGGACCTGGATGCCCATATTGGATCCTACATATTCTCCGAAGATCTTATCGGTTGAACCTCAGTGTCAAGGATTCATATAATCCCGTATGTCATTCCCTTTGTCCTTCGGTATGTCACTTGCCCGAGATTCGATCGTCGGTATCCGCATACCTATTTCAATCTCATTACCGGCAAGTCTGTTTACTCGTTCCGTAATACAAGATCCCGTGACTTACACTTAGTCACATTGCTTGCAAGGCTTGTGTGCGATGTTGTATTACCGAGTGGGCCCCGAGATACCTCTCCATCACACGGAGTGACAAATCCCAGTCTTGATCCATACTAACTCCACGGACACCTTCGGAGATACCTGTAGAACACCTTTATAGTCACCGAGTTACGTTGTGACATTTGATGCACACAAGGTATGCCTCCGGTGTCAGGGAGTTATATGATCTCATGGTCATAGGAACAAATACTTGACACGCAGAAAACAATAGCAATGAAACGACACGATCAATATGCTACGTTCATAGTTTGGGTCTAATCCATCACATGATTCTCCTAATGATGTGATACAATTATCAAGCAACAACACTTTGCACATAGTCGTTGTTGGGCCTCCAAGTGCAGAGGTTTGTAGGACAATAGCAATTTTCCCTCAAGTGGGTGACCTAAGGTTTATCAATCCGCGGGAGGCGTAGGATGAAGATGGTCTCTCTCAAGCAACCCTGCAACCAAATAACAAAGAGTCTCTTGTGTCCCCAACACACCAAATACAATGGTAAGTTGTATAGGTGCACTAGTTTGGCGAAGATATGGTGAAACAAGTGCAATATGGATGGTAGGTATAGGTTTTTGTAATCTGAAATTACAAAAATAGCAAGGTAAAAAATGGTAAAAGTGAGCACGAACGGTATTGCAATGCGTGGAAACAAGGCCTAGGGTTCATACTTTCACTAGTGAAGTTCTCTCAACAATGATAACATAATTGGATCATATAACTAGCCCTCAACATGCAACAAAGAGTCACTCCAAAGTCACTAATAGCAGAGAACAAACGAAGAGATTATTGTCGGGTACGAAACCACCACAAAGTTATTCTTTCCGATCGATCTATTCAAGAGTCCGTAGTAAAATAACACGAAGCTATTCTTTCCGTTCGATCCATCATAGAGTTCGTACTAGAATAACACCTTAAGATACATATCAACCAAGACCCTAATGTCACCTAGATACTCCATTGTCACCTCAAGTATCCGTGGGCATGATTATACGTTATGCATCACATAATCTCAGAATCATCTATTCAACCAACACATAGAACTTCAAAGAGTGCCCCAAAGTTTCTACCGGAGAGTCAAAACGTGTGCCAACCCCTATGCATAGGTTCCCAATATCACGAACCCGCAAGTTGATCACCAAAACATACATCGAGTACTCACATGAATCAAACGTGTGCCAACCCATATGCATAAGTTCCCAATGTCACGAACCCGCAAGTTGATCACCGCAGATAGACACGTGCAAGACATACATCAAGTGTTCTCAAAGACTCAATCCGATAAGATAACTCCAAAGGGGAAACTCAATTCATTACAAGAGGGAGAGGGGGAAGAACATCATAAGATCCAACTATAGTAGCAAAGCCCATGGTACATCGAGATCAAGACATCTCAAGAACACGAGAGAGAGAGAGAGATCAAACACATAGCTACTGGTACATACCCTCAGCCCCGAGGGAGAACTACTCCCTCCTCGTCATGGAGATCGTCGGGATGATGAAGATGGCCACCAGAGATGGATTCCCCCTCCGGCAGGGTGCCAGAACGGGCTCCAGATTGGTTTTTGGTGGCTACAGAGGCTTGCGGCGGCGGAACTCCTGATCTAGGTTTCTTTTTGGAGGTTTCTGAATTTATAGGAATTTATGGCAGTGGAATTACGTGGTTGAGCCCACGAGGAGGTCACAAGCCTGACCTGCGCCACCTAGGGGGTGGTGGCGGTGTCAGGGCTTGTGACTCCCTCGTGGCCCATCTGGCCTTCTTCCAAAGCTTCGGGGGTCTCTTTTGGACCAAAAAAATCATCATAAAGTTTCATTCCATTTGGACTCCGTCTCAAAATGGGCCAAAAACACGGAAAAAACAGAAACTGGCACTTGGCACTGAGTTAATAGTTTAGTCCCAAAAAAGATATAAAATAGCATATTCATGCATATAAAACATCCAAAGTTGACAAGATAATAGCATGGAACCATCAAAAATTATAGATACGTTGGAGACGTATCAAGCATCCCCAAGCTTAACTCCTGCTCGTCCTCGAGTAGGGAAGTGATAAAGAATGAATTTTTGATGTTGCATGCTACCTAGCATGGTTGTCCTTTGTAACTTCTCTCATGTGACATGAATGTTCAGATCCGTTAGATTCAAAACAATAGTTTGCTATTGACGTGGAAACAATAATAATTCAAGCAAACTAGCAAGGTAATCATGAACTTTCAAAATAACAAGGCCAAAAGAAAGTTATCCCTACAAAAGCATATAGTCTGGCTATGCTCTATCATCATTGCACAACGAATTTAAATCATGCACAACCCCGGTATTGGCCAAGTAATTGTTTCACACCTTTACTTTCTCAAACCTTTTCAACTCTCATGCAATACATGAGCGTGAGCCATGGTTTTAGCACTATAAGTGGTGTGGAGTGTGGTGGAGGTTGCAAGACAAAAAGGAGAAGATGATCACATTAACTAGGCATATCAATAAGCTGTGGAGATGCTCATCAATAGATATCAATGTGAATGAGTAGGGATTGCCATACAAATGATGCACTAGAGCTAAGAGTATGTGAAAGCTATTAAAGAAAACTAGTGGGTGTGCATCCAACTTGCTTGCTCACGAAGACCTAAGGCAATTTTGAGGAAGCCTATCATTGGAATATACAAGCCAAGTTATATAATGAAAATTTCCCACTAGCTATATGGTGGTGACAAAACGAGAGACTCTCAATCATGAAGATCATGGTGCTTAATATGCACAAGTGTGGAAAGGTGGTAGCATTGTCCCTTCTCTCTTTTTTCTCTCATATTTTTTTTGGTGGGCTCTTTGGCCTCTTTTTTTTATATATTTTTTATTTTGGTGGGCATCTTTGGCCTCTTTTATTTCCTCACATGGGACAATGCTCCATCAATGATGATAATCACACTTTCAACTCAAAACTTAGAGCAACGATGACTCTATATGGAATGCCTTCGGTAGTGTACCGTGACAACGATCTAGCATGGCATAGACATTAATGGAAACATCATGCTAGCTATCTTACGATCATGCAATGGCAATGTAGACTTGGTGGCACATGTCATGGTGGTAGTTGCATGGCAATATATCTCGGAATGACTTTGAAAAAGCCATAGTAGGTAGGTATGGTGGCTGTTTTGAGGGAGGCTAATGGTGGGTTTTGTGCACCGGCGAAAGTTGCACGACACTAAGAAGATAGTGATGGTGGAAGGTGAAAGTGCATCTAAACCATGGACTCAACATTAGTCATGAAGAACTCATATACTTGTTGCAGAAGTTTTATTAGTAATCGAAACAAAGCATTCAACGCATACTCCTAGGGGAAGGGTTGGTAGGTATAAACCATCGCGCGATCCCGACCGCCACACAAAGGATGACAATCAAAAGACTAATCATGCTCAGACTTCATCACATAGCGGTTCACCATACGTGCATGCTACGGGAATCACTAACTTCAACACAAGTATTTCTAGATCCACAACACCTTACTAGCATAACTTTAATATTACCACAACCATATCTCAAAACTAATTGAGAGGAATCAAACTTCTCTAACTATTCAATGCACATGAAGGTGGAAGTTTTCGTATCCCTTTGGATAACTATCCCTTTTGAGACTACTTTCAAAGCATATATCAACTACCAAGACACGCACCGCTGTGCTCTAAAATATATAAGTGAAGCACATAGAGAAAAAGTATCTAGCTCAAAAGATATAAGTGAAGCACATGTGAGCTGAATTGTCTACCAAAAGATATAAGTGAAGCTCGACAAAATCACGGTGAGTGCATGTCTCTCTCTCTAGGTGTGCATCAAGGATGATTGTGACACAACAAAAATAAATAAAAGACTCCTACGATACAAGACTCTCCAAGCAAAAACACATAACATGTGGTGAATAAAAATATAGCCCCAAGTAACGTTACCGATGGATTGAAGACGAGAGAGGGGATGCCTTCCCGGGGCATCCCCAAGCTTAGGCTTTTATGGCATCCTTGAGTCTCTTGGGGTGCCTTGGGCATCCCCAAGCTTGAGCTCTTGCCACTCTTTATCTCTTTGTCCATAAGAACTTCACCCAAAACTTGAAAACTTCATAACATGAAACTTAAACAGAAACTCGTGATGACATTAGTATGAGAAAGCAAACCACCACTTCCTTAGGTACTATAGCAAACTTAAATTCTACTTATGCTGATGTTGGGTTACTGTATTTTCAATCTTCCATGGCTCATACCCCCCGATACTATCCATAGTTTCATCAAAATAAGCAACCAACACAACAAAAACATAATTTGTTAACAGCAGACCGGTCTGTAGCAATCTGTATATTTCGTATACTTCTGTTACTTAAAAATTTCTGAAAAATTATGACAGTCTGAAGAATTTGCGTAGCAATCAGCAGCAAAAAGAATCAACTCAAAAGCTCTTACAGAAAAAAATGACAATTCTTTTCGTGAGCAGAAAGTTTCTGTCTTTTCCAGCATGACCAAACGATCATCCCCAAGACTAATCATAACGGTTTTGCTTGGCACAAACACAAAAAGAAACACAAAAGACACAATCATAAAAAAATTATGATGGTGTGGAGAAAACAAAACAGGAAGCAAAAAGCAAAGAAAAAATTTATTCATTGGGTTGCCTCCCAACAAGCGCCATCGTTTAACGCCCTTAGCTAGGCGTTGATTTCAATGATGCTCACATAAAAGGTAAGGATTGAAACACAACGAGAGCATCATGGAGCAAATGGCTAGCACATTTGAGTCTAACCCACTTCCTATGCATAGGGATTTTGTGATCAAACAATTTATTGGAGCAAGAATCAACTAGCATAGGAAGGCAAAACAAGCATAGCTTCAAAAATTTAAACATATGGAGAGGAAGCTTGATACTATTGCAATAAGTAGAAGCATATGATCCTCTCTCATAGTAATTTTCAGTAGCATCATGAATGAATTCAACAATATAACCAGCACCTAAAGCATTCTTTTCATGATCTACAAGCATAGTAATTTTACTACTCTCCACATAAGGAAATCTATTCTCAAGAATAGTAGTGGGAGTATCGTAAAAGACTTGAGCACTAGAAACTGTGTCCACAATGAAAAAGCAAGGTTTAGCAAAGGGGTTCTCGAGAGTATGCCAAGTTTTATCATCCCTCTTCTTCAAAGCATAAGTATCCTCACAATAATCATCATAGATAGGGGGCATGCTTTCATCAAAATGATTTTGATCATTCAAAGTGGAAGAACTAAAAAGATCATCTTTATCAAATATAGCATCCCCAAGCTTGTGGCTTTGCATATCATTAGCATCATGGGTATTCAAAGAATTCATGCTAAAAACATTGCAATCATGCTCATCCTTCACATATTCTATGCCAAGCATTCTATGTGATTCTTCTTTCAGCACTTGAGCACAATTTTCCTTCCCATCATGCTCACGAAAGACATTGAAAAGATGGAGCATATGAGGCATCCTCAATTCCATTTTTTTTGTAGTTTTCTAGCGAAAGAACAAGAAACAAAAAGATTCGATTGCAAGATCTAAAGATATACCTTCAAGCGCTAACCTCCCCGGCAACGGCGCCAGAAAAGAGCTTGATGTCTACTATGCAACCTTCTCCTTGTAGACGTTGTTGGGCCTTCAAGTGCAGAAGTTTGTAGCACAGTAGCAATTTTCCCTCAAGTGGGTGACCTAAGGTTTATCAATCCGCGGGAGGCGTAGGATGAATATGGTCTCTCTCAAGCAACCCTGCAACCAAATAACAAAGAGTCTCTTGTGTCCCCAACACACCCAATACAATGGTAAGTTGTATAGGTGCACTAGTTCGACGAAGAGATGGTGAAACAAGTGCAATATGGATGGTAGATATAGGTTTTTGTAATCTGAAATTACAAAAACAGCAAGGTAACAAATGGTAAAAGTGAGCACGAACGATATTGCAATGTGTGGAAACAAGGCCTAGGGTTCATACTTTCACTAGTGAAGTTCTCTCAACAATGATAACATAATTGGATCATATAACTAGCCCTCAACATGCAACAAAGAGTCACTCCAAAGTCACTAATAGCGGAGAACAAACGAAGAGATTATTGTCGGGTACGAAACCACCACAAAGTTATTCTTTCCGATCGATCTATTCAAGAGTCTGTAGTAAAATAACACGAAGCTATTCTTTCCGTTCGATCCATCATAGAGTTCGTACTAGAATAACACCTTAAGATACATATCAACCAAGACCCTAATGTCACCTAGATACTCCATTGTCACCTCAAGTATCCGTGGGCATGATTATACGTTATGCATCACATAATCTCAGAATCATCTATTCAACCAACACATAGAACTTCAAAGAGTGCCCCAAAGTTTCTACCGGAGAGTCAAAACGTGTGCCAACCCCTATGCATAGGTTCCCAATGTCACGAACCCGCAAGTTGATCACCAAAACATACATCGAGTACTCACATGAATCAAACGTGTGCCAACCCATATGCATAGGTTCCCAATGTCACGAACCCGCAAGTTGATCACCGCAGATAGACACGTGCAAGACATGCATCAAGTGTTCTCAAAGACCCAATCCGATAAGATAACTCCAAATGGAAAACTCAATTCATTACAAGAGGGAGAGGGGGAAGAACATCATAAGATCCAACTATAGTAGCAAAGCCCATGATACATCGAGATCAAGACATCTCAAGAACACGAGAGAGAGAGAGAGAGAGAGAGAGAGATCAAACACATAGCTACTGGTACATACCCTCAGCCCCGAGGGAGAACTACTCCCTCCTCATCATGGAGATCGTCGGGATGATGAAGATGGCCACCGGAGATGGATTCCCCCTCCGGCAGGGTGCCGGAACGGGCTCCATATTGGTTTTTGGTGGCTACAGAGGCTTGCGACGGCGGAACTCCCGATCTAGGTTTCTTTCTGGAGGTTTCTGAATTTATAGGAATTTATGACGGTGGAATTACGTCGGTTGGGCCCACGAGGAGGTCACAAGCCTGACCTGCGCCACCTAGGGGGGTGGTGGCGTCGTCAGGGCTTGTGACTCCATCGTGGCCCATCTGGCCTTCTTCCAAAGCTTCGGGGGTCTCTTTTGGTCCAAAAAAATCATCGTAAAGTTTCATTCCATTTGGACTCCGTCTGAAAATGGGCCAAAAACACGGAAAAACAGAAACTGACACTTGGCACTAAGTTAATAGGTTAGTCCCAAAAAATATATAAAATAGCATATTCATGCATATAAAACATCCAAAGTTGACAAGATAATAGCATGGAACCATCAAAATTATAGATACGTTGGAGACGTATCAGCCATCACCTTCATATGCTTTTAGATGACTAGCAATGTCTAATATGGTATGCACCATCAAAGGAGATGTGGGGTAATAAACCCCACACAAAGTAATTGTTGCATCATAGAACAACTCAAGAAATGCAGTCAATGTTGTAATAACATGCCAAGTTTCATTGGTGATTATAGGTTCAACCCCATAATTTGCACTAATAAAACCATTGAACGAAACTCTGTCTCGAACAACTGCCTTAAGCATCAAATATGTAGAGTTCCATCTAACATGCATGTTTGAATTATACTTATGAGGAGTTGCACCTATGGCAATGCAATATCTCCTATAGTTTGAAATTCGTTGAGTTAAATGCGAAAGATAAGATATTGCAGAGCGTATGCATTCAACGTGTGGTTCACATAAATGTAAAGCACCTTTAGCAATAAGATTAATGATATGGCAAGCACAACGTTGATGCATTAAAAAAGATACAACATATGTGGAGAATATAGGAGTCAAGGCGTTCATTGCACTCGTGTTTGCTGAAGCATTATCCAAAGTTATTGCGAAAACTTTGTCGGCAAGAGCAAAATCATTCACAACTTTTAGTATAGCTTCAGCAATGTTTGGACCACTATGTGATACATTTATTAATTCAAATCCTACGACTCTTTTTTGTAGATGCCAATGTTCATTAACATAATGAGTTACCACACTAATATAGTCTTGCTTTGCCCGACCAATCCATATATCAGATGTTAATGACACTGAAAAAGTGTACGTAGAAAATTCATCTTTTATTTTATCTTTACCAGTCTGGTAAAGCTTTTTAAGATACCTACTTGTAGTTTGTTTAGAAACTGTTCTATGATTAGGATTATGACAAGATTGAATAAATTCTATGAAACCGCCAGATTCACCAATACCTAGTGGTAAATCATTCAAAGCAATAAAACGACATAGACCTTCTCGCGCTCGTTGAGGATCGTAAACGAAATTGCTTACCGTACCGTCGGTGTTGAACTTGAGATGAGTTTGCACGGCCTAGCTAGATGCGCTCGTTGCATCCGCCTTCTTGAGGGAATCCAAATGCCTCTTCAGGTGGCCGGTTCCTCCCTTGGCTTCTCCGGTTAGCTCCTTCTGGCACCTTTTGCACCGTGGCGACACCTTCCGCCCACCGCCCATCATAGATATTTCTTCATCGAAAAATTCCCACACCTCAGAGGTTCTACGACAAGTTCTTCTCACACCCATGCTGGTGGAGGAACCCGTCCCACTACTAGAATTGTTGTGACCATCGGGTTGGGTATCGAGAATGGCCTCGAGAGATGGATGATCGGTATAGGATGGTTGCATGGATGGAGGCATGGTAATGGGATCGGAGCTCGGGGGGAAGAGGCTAAAGTCATCAAGATCAAAATCAACTCACGGCGTGCTCGTGCCTGGGCCGACCACGATTAGCCTGTGCTGGGTCGGGCCCGTATGGTGCCTGGCCTGCGGGCTGTTGGGCCGGCGTTATAAGCACGCCGGTTTGGCCATATTTGCTTTGTTGAATTAAAAGTCACGTCATCTTCTAGTACTATAATTTCACCAATTCACCATCCCCAATCGCACCGGCACTTCCTTTTTAATATCCCCAGGGCTGTCGCGATCTGGTCGTTTCGCTCGCGTCCTCCTCATCGTCGGCGGCCATGATCCAGGCGGTGATGGTTATCAGCACTCTGGGCAAGCCCCGCCTCCTCAAGTTCTACAATTTCCAGGTCCCGAACCTTCTCCACTCGCCGCCCCTTCTTATTTTTCCTCACGCCCTTACTTCTTCAGTCTTCACCCATCCACCAACTGCTCGGCCAATTTCCCCACCCAAATCCAGAACCGCTTCATCTTTAGATCTCTATGTTCTTGATGAAATACCTTAGAGACCAAGCTCTGGACTTTGTTTTTCTCCGTTCTCCGGCTCACGGATTAATCGGTGGCTGCAGGACCCGGAGAAGCATCAGGAGCTGGTCCGCAGCGTCTTCCAGTGTATGTGTACACACGATTCGCTTTCCTTCGCAAGATGATGTGGTTGAGTTACGGACCCTCTTCTTGCAGCGTTGTCTGCGAGGCCGGAGGGTGTGAGCAATTTCGTCGAGGCCGATGCAATCTTTGGACCGGTACTGAACCTTGTCCAGCTATCCTAGGCCAAACCGGTAGTACTATATCTAATGCAAAGGACGGAATGGTAGGCAATACGGCAATGAACCAGGAAATTTGAAATGTTTGTCAATCTGTATGTAAACAGACTAAACTCTTAACTAGGTATGCAAATGCTCAGAAATCTTTTTGAAGGAGAGTGGCGAACAGCTATTTAGCGTGTGTTGCTGCGAACATTTGACTAATTGTAAAACTAAATCTGCACCGAAGTTAAATTTGTGACAGAAACAACTGAACTATTGGAGTGACCTTTTTCCATCTTACTACCTACAATAAGCTGTAAGGGATAAAAACGTTTGATTTTCTTTTTTACGCTTTCCAGGGAACGAAACTGGTCTACAAGCATTTGGCAACACTATACTTCATCTTTGTCTTTGATAGCTCGGAGAATGAGCTTGCCATGCTCGACCTCGTACAAGGTAACTTAACTCCTTCTCCACGGAATTGTTTCTTCCATCACTATAATTGATAGCTGTGTGCAATGGACAAATGAGGCTGCATAGATTTGCATGAGGAACTAATTATGGTCAGTGTGTTATCATGCTTCACATTATTTGTAATGTTTCAGTACAGAGTCTACTTCCTCCGGTGGCTGTTTATCTCATTACTGTGGTTCTTTCAGTTCATTATCCATACACTGCTTGTTTACATTTTTGTATTCCGTATTTCCAGTGCAAATTCTTATTGTTGTTAAACACTTATGCATACCACTGCACTACTATCGTTTCTAAAAAGATGTCACTGCACTACCACAAACATGCATTCCTTTTTTACATCTACTGCTTGGTGAATTGTTCATCTTCTTTCTCCTCCGTTTCTCACTTTAAGATTATTCTGTTACCTCTTTGAAGAGACCAACTAATCTTCTTGTCACAGTTTTTGTTGAAACATTGAATAGGTGCTTCAAGAATGTATGTGAGCTTGATATTGTATTTAACTTCAACAAGGTACTATGATTCTCTTTGTTTGGTATTTTATTCTGGATAGTCACTGCTATCATAAATAAAGTCCACAATAGCATTGGTGTTTTTATCCTTGTTTGCAGCATGTAATAGCTTTTTGATACACGAGTCATATAAAACCATATGCAACTGCCCAATATAACAAATACTTGAATCTAACAAGACTTACAATGCTGTATTACAGCATATCTATTTCATTTCCACAACTGACCAAATTATTACAGTTGGAATTCAAAGAAGCATTTTCTTACTTATTAAAAGTATATGTTGTTAAATCATGCTGGTGTTTCAGTGAAGTTCTGTAGCACCTTAGCAGTGGGCACCTCAAACTTGCAGAAGCATGTATAGTATTTAGTTTACATCTCAACCAAAGGGCAATGTCATAATTGAAATGGTAACTTCAAATTCTATACAGATTAGGATAAAAGAATAGGTATGAAATACCAAATCTTCTCAAGCTTCTAGATAACACTATAACTCTACAAGTGAGCATTAGTGTCCTGTAGTCCACTGGCAGTCTGGCAGAGAACTTGAAGTAAAGTGTAGGAAGGGCCAATCCAATATAACATTCCAACGGGCCTGTTAAAACATGATCGGTAAATCAACACTCTCTACCTTCCGACCCCGCATCGCCTCTCTCTGGCGACACAGGGGGAGCCACTCCGGCGCCGCCATCGTCCCCCTCACCTCGCCGCCGCCTGAGGAGCCCGCCGGCAAAGCCCGGCCAGGCTCCAGGGAGGGTGGCGGCGGGGCGCCCCTCTCGGAGGTGCGCGGGCGGATCTGACGCGGCGATGCGTCGGGTCCCGGCGGGAGCTGGCTGGCGAGCCACGACGGGTTCACGTCGGCTAGGCGCGGCGGGCATGGGCGGAGGTGGCATGTGTGCGGAGGGCGCGGGCGGTTGTGGCATGGGCACGGATCTGGCGTGCGGCAACGAGCGGGCGCGGATCCGGTGGCCCGCGAGGAGGACAATGCGACGGTGGGCTCGCGGCGGCCTCCTGCAGCGCGGACGAGGCAGGGGTGGTGCATGGGCGCGCTCTGAGGCGCGGCGGGCATGCGCAAGACGGGGTGATGCGGCGCGGCGTGGATATGAGGAGATGCAGCGCGGCACAGAGGCACGGTGGCGCAGGATCCGGCGCTGGAGGGAGTGGGGCGGCACTCAAGGGCTGCGATGGGTGAGGCCGCGCTGCAGGGAGGTTCTATAGGCGCGTCGGGGGCGCGAGGGGGTTGTCTGGTGCAGGGAGGCCTGGATCTGCCAGGTCTACTAGTGCTGGCGGCCCGGGAGGGGCACTACCTTCTGCTGGTAGTGCACGGTTGCCTCTTGTTGTTGCAGGGAGGCTCTGGCCGCGGCTGGATGCGGGGTGCAGGACCCGATCTGATCTTTGCAGGCCCGTCATCGAAAGGCTTGCTGGTGGCCCTGCACAGCGGTGGCGTGCTCGCTATGTGGGGGGTGCGCGGTCCAATGGAGGTACGGGTCGACCTCGGCCTGCTGCGTGGGAGTGGCTGCTCGGGTGAAAGCCTGGGGGTGTTGACCGGCCAACGGCGACGACACCTGCGGGCGTTGCTATCCTTCTTGGAGACGTCATTGGGAATCTCAGATCCAGTTCTTCCGGATCAAGTCCTTCGGGTGAAAGCCCTGATCCTGTTGTAGGGTCGGGCGGTGGCATCGTCTTCAACGTCGTTCCTCTCTTTAGGGCACCGTCTTGAAGACTTTGATCCCTTTGGTGCTTCCTACGATTGGACGTGCACGGTGGCTTCTGTGGCAACGATGACGGCAATGAGCAATATCGGAGGCGTGGCCTTGGTCCTGGTAGCCGCCTCTTCTTCTCCGGCGTGTCCTGGGTGTGCCTCAACTGTCTGTTGCTGTGAAGTCGAAGCCGCGGTGGGGACCGGTGGTATACGATGACGCGTGACAGGCGGTTCGTTCGGTGACGCCAACCTCGCCTTGTTTTCCACCATTGTTCATCGTCAGAGTCGGAGCTGCGCTGCCTAGTGTGGGTTGTTTCGAGTGTTGAACTGCAGCTTTTAAGGGCTGCTATTTTTCTTTTTCTTTGATCTTCGAATCTTTTGGTCCTAGGACCTTCACCACCTTGTTGTTTTCCGTTGCTTCCTGCTATTACCAATGAATGCCAGCGATGCTGGATCTTTTAAAAAAAACCATGATCGGTAACTTTTTGTTAATAAGCAATGCTGATAATCGATACTTGAGAACTTTTGGAATGGAAGCCTAAGGCCACCTTTGGCCCTTAATAAACTCGAAACCTGCTGGTGCCTACGATGCTACTGCCCTCCATGGCCCAATCCCCTGCTTGCTGTAGTGACTACACCATGTAACTGCTGGGAGTATGCATATATGTAGTGATGCACATTCTTTCTGTTCAGAGTTCAGATCAAATTCTGATGGTTCATCAACAGCCTTTTTTCATGTCATAGTGATGAGTAATACTACCAAATAACGACAATTCTTCTCTTGGTTCATTATAATATCATCAAATGCAGCTTCACACAGTTTTGGATGAAATGATACTGGGAGGACAAGTGATTGAAACAAGTTCAGAGCAAATAATGAAATCTGTAGAAGAGATTGCGAGGTTCTTTTACTCCCTTCTGCATTCAACTGCCATATCATTTATTCACGTGCATGTGCAATTTTGTAACAGCGATGCTTGCTACTTGACACAGGTTAGAGAAACAATCAAGCACAACTAGCCTCATACCAAAGTCGATATCGGAGCGTTTCAGCCGTTAAAGTTTCCCGCTTGTGGTTAGGACTGACAATTTTGGAAACTTGAGCAAAAGAAATCAAATTGGGATCATATCTTCAGTGGTCTTTCAGTTCTCTGAAGTCTTAGCATCTGCTATTCCACATGAAAACTTATTGGCTGACGTGCACATCATATTGTCTCACTCCCCAGGGTTGTAAGTTGTAACCTCAAATGTGAAGCTGGCGTGTCCAGTCTATACAGCTGGATGCGTATACTTATACTAGTCTGGTTATGTGGCTCTGTGACCGTGTGCAAATGTTGCAAGCCAGAGATTTATTTCTGACCTCGTTTCTATGGTGATATATGAGGTGTTTGAAGTTCCAACCCAGATCTATGCGGATGGTTCAGTCAACTCAGTACGAAGTTATGCATGCATTGCATATGAGAGTTTTTCTTTTAGTACAAGGGTGAACCACACGTTCAAAGTAAACCTGATCATACGCTGGGCCGGCCTGGGCTTGACAAAGTGTTAGGGTACATTTCTTTCTCAGTGGTTTTGGTAATTGATAATTGATGACAATGCATTTATGGACTAATCATATGCATTGAGCATTTTAAATAATTTATTGTATGGCATAAGACAATTCGTGCCCCTCGGAGTTTTAGAAGTAAAGACAGTTATTTTTTTGTGTTTCATTATCGGTGGATTTGAGTCGTAGGACTGTACTATTAAAGAGGGGTCCATTTCGAAAAGGTTTGGATGAAATCAACATGTACATATTTTCATTTGACCCTCGTTCCTTTCCTGCATTGATGAAGTTGCTCCTGTGTTATATGTGCATGTGTTATGAAGGTCTCAAGCGATAGTACTACCGATGCCTAGTACTGCATATATTACCGTTGCTGTCGCGGACTCGACTTTTCGTGCTGGGTTTGCACGATAGTGGAACGGTAGTACGAAAGGTAGTACAGTTCGCCTACTACCGCTCCACTTCCCCTTCCTTTTGGACCCGTCGCGCCCTCGGCGGAGGTAGGATGGTAGTAGTACAGCTCTCATGAACGTAGTACCGCTATTGCAGCACTACTGCCATCCTCTCCTCCTGCCTTGCCTCTGTGGGCTCTTGAGCTGCAACTCCAGTGGTAGTATCGTTGGGGCGAGCGGTAGTATCGCTCAGGCGACACTATCGCCTTGTGGCTCAGTGTCATTACACTACTCCGCGAGCACTACCGCCCGAGCAGTAGTACCGCTTGTGTGCAGGTTGAACTACCGCTTGTGTGCGGGTTAAGAGCAAGATAATGGTTGGAATCTTTCCCATTATAGGTAGGGGGTCTTTTCCCCCAAGAAGATCTACCTCTTTCTCCCCAAACTTCATTATTGCTCAAAGCTCCATTTTCGTTCTATCTCTCTCCATAGCCAACAGAACTTGTTGATTCTCTAGGGTTTGGCTGAGAGGGCCCCGATCTACACTTCTGTCAAGAGAAATTTGATTCCCCCAATAATCCCTTGCAGATATTGTTTCTCTTGGGTGTTTGAGCACCCTAGACGGTTGAGGTCACCTCGGAGTCACAATCAATTGTGGTGAAGCTTCATGATGGTGTTCGGAGTATTCAATTAAGTTATGGAGATTGCGTCAACCTTGTTTGTAAATGTTTGGTCATTGCCTTCGAGGGCACCACTTGTGAAATCACGACATCCCGCACTGAGGAGAATATGGTGGCCATGGTGGCTTCTTGAGGAGCATTGTGCCTCCACACCGCTCCAACAGAGATGTGCTTCCCCTCAAAGGGAAGAAACTTCAGTAACATATCCTTGTCTTCATCGACTCCACTTGTGGTTATTTCTTACCTTTACTTTGTGCAATCTATATTTGTGTTGTATGCTTTGCTTGCTTGTATTTTTGTTGTTGCTAGAATCATATAGGTTGCTCACCTAGTTGCATATCTAGACAATCTATTTGTTGCTAAACCGAATTTGTTAAGAAAAGCTCAAAAATGGTAGTTGCATGTTAAACCCCCATCTCTAGTCAACCATATCGACCCTTTCAATTGGTATCAGAGCTATGTCTATTTTAAAGGCTTAACCGCCCAAAGAGTATGGTTGACGATGAGACTCGAGAAGGACATAACTATGCGGTCGCGTCTAAGACCTCGATTACTTGGGATGATTTGAATGAGGCCATCACCTCTCTCAAATTGCTTGAATATCTCAATCTCCCTACTAATCCAAAGGAAATGTTTAACCCCTTCTCTACGAAAAGGAATGCTGATTCCACCAAGGATGGCTAGTGTCGCTATACCTAATTCCTAAGGAAAGAATGGATCGGGCACCAATGTCGCGGTTGCCCCTCCCTTGTCCTATGGTGGACCAGACCCTTTACCTCATATTAACTCTCATGGGCCTCCACCCGAACTTGATTTGACTAACTTCCCTAATTCGGTTTTTCGTATCAAGTCTCATCTGGATCATACCTCAACACAATTGTGGAGGGTGATCGAGCAAGGCTTTCACCCTCATGATCCCAACAACATGGCTCCAAGAAATAAGTGGACAATAAAGTCAATGCATCCTCTTTGTTCATTCTTCAAGCCGCCATGCCACCTGAAGAGCTTGTAGACTTGCGCCCTTTCACCATTTCCAAATATGCATGGGTGTACATCAACTCCTTGTACAAAGGAAGCTCAAGTATTCAATGATGCAACTTTGAGGTGGTTCTTGAGAAGCCGATGAGTTTGTGATGGATGAAGATGAAGACCCACAGGTGCTCTACCGGAGTTGACGCCCTTGTTGTCTCTTTTCGAGACCATGAGAGCAAGGACACAGATGACAATTGAGTGAAGCGCAAGTTCTCAAGGCCATCATGCCATTCAACAAAGGCATGTCCTCCATGATCCGACAAAGGCAGGACTTCCATGCTTTGACCTCAAGTGAAGTGTTGGATGAGTTCATTGCTATGAACATCTTGAACAAAACCGCTAACAACGCTCTAGCTCGTGTCCAATGGTAAAAGAATCCCAACCTTGCTTTGAAGGCCAAGGCTTTCTCGGAAGGGAAAGAAGAAGAAGAATAGGAGTGTTGTCCCAAATACACCAAATATGCTTACCACGAGCACATGGCTCTTGCGTAAAGGCAATTTTGGGGCAACAAGAGGAATACCAAGCACAATTTATCCAAGAACAACTCAAGTGGTTCCAAGGGCAAGCAACAAGTGATGACATGCTAGAATTGCGGCAATGTAGGTCACTTTGTTGTAGATTGCCCCTATGAGAAGCGTGAAGACAATGGAGATAAGCTCATTCACAAGGACAAGTCCAAGTCCTTCCCCAACAAGAAAACTTGACGAAGGGGTGCCTTAAAAAGGGGTTAATGGTGCAAGAAGAGTACAACTTCGATGATGATGACGATAGTGGTGAAGGTATGGAACGGCCTCCTACCCGTGGCCATTGCCACTTCCTCCGCAACCACAGTGTCGCTCTTAGACTCCCCCAACGAGGATCACATCCCCATCACCACGTGCCTAATGGGCAAAGCCACCAATAAGGTAACCTTCAACATCAAAACTACCATCTCCACTACTCCTTCCTCTACGGATGGTGAACAAGAGGAGGTACAAGTAGATGAAAACTCCTTTGATTAACTCATGGGTAAACTCAAGGGTGGGACCAATAAGCATTTCACTACTCTCTTGGAACAATTGGGTGAGGCCAATGATGTTATTGAGTGCCACGAAGACACCATCACTAAGATGGAAGGGCATAGTCGTGATTATGCCGATGATATCGTGGATCTTTCTCATGCTCTTGAGGAAGAGCAAGGTCTTCGGTTAGCTCTTGAGGAGTCACACAAAGTTGATCTTGCTAAATTAGAGAAAGAGCATGGTCATGTTCAAGTTCTTGCTCGTGTTCTTAAGACCGGGAATGTTGAATATGGGGTTGGACATAAGAAACTCAAAGAGGAGTTTGAGTTACTTGACAAGGCTCATAAGGCCTTGCGAAGTGCCCACGCCTGTCTAAAGGTTTCTCATGATCAACTCCAAGTGAAGCTAACAAAGGAGATTGCTACTTGTCCTCCCTTCGTGTTAATTATAATGCTCGTGCTTCTAAACCTTGTTGTGAGCATGTGCACCTTGTGGAGGAAAATGCTAAGTTGAAAGACCAACTCGAGAAGGGCCTTGTGACTTGCATCCAAGGCAAGAAGAACCTCAACGACCTTTTGAGCAATCAAAAAGAAGTTGTGTCCAAGGAGGTACTTGGGTTTGTACTCAAGTCAAAGACGAAGCAATACAAGACCAAGAAATCTATCCCTCTTAAATAAACATTTGTCAAAGAGCGAGAGGGTGCCCCTAAGGAGATAAGAACAAGGTAATGGGTGGTAAGGCCAAAAGGGGCAATGCCACTCATCCCAACAAAGCCGGTGATTTTAACCCTTCATATATTTTATATTGTGCTAGTGATGGGCATGTTTATGCCAAATTTGTTGGTTGTCCTTATGGGTACATTGAATGGTCTACTGGGGTCCTAAGACCCTTGTTACTAACATCAAAGGACCCGTTCAAGAATGGGTACCTAGAATCAAGCATTGATCTCATGTAGGAGTTTGCTTCTGGAGGAGGTTCATAGTTTCTTTATACTGGAGCAACAAATCATATGACCGGAAGCAAGGACTTGGTGGTGGACATTCAACTAACTCATCTATGGCCACTCAAGTCCAATTTGGTTATGCTACAATGTCAAAGGTATTGGGTCTTGTCAAGGTGGTGATCTCTCCGGATTTATCCATTGAGAAAGTCTTGCTTGTTGAGACCCTTACATACAGTTTACTTTCTGTTCGTCAACTTGCACTCATGAGATTTTCTACATTCTTTGATGTTAATACTATGGCCCTATTGTGGAGCAAGACTCTTAAAGTAGCCTATGTTGGATATGTTGAGAATGGTGTCTATGTGGTCAACTTCTCAAAGAAGCCCACTAAGACTGCAACATGTTCAATGGATAAAGTTGATGTGGAATGGATTTGGCATCGCCGTTTATCCCATGTCAATATGAAATATTTGCAAATTCTCCTCAATGGGGACCATGTTCATGGACTAACGAATGTTAGTTTTTCCAAAGATCGTGCTTGCAGTGCTTGTATTGAAGGAAGGCTACATGAGATCCCTCACCGCTCCACGACTACTATTTACTCGAAGAGGCCCTTAGAGCTCCTCCACATCGATCTCTTTGGTCCTCCATATTTTGATAGTCTTGGAGGAAGAAAATATTGCTTGGTAATTTTGGATGATTATTCAAGATACACATGGGTATACTTCTTCAAGAGGAACAATGAGACCCAACAAACCATCATCGACTTTGCAAATGAAGCTCAACGCCAACATGTGATATGTCCATTTCGCATCATGAACTCTTATTGATATTTATGATATTCTTGTCCATTTTTCCTCATTATGATACAAGTCTTATGTTTTTCCTCTTTCAATGCGCAAGGTACATTACAAGGAGGGAAATTTCTGGAAACTGGAATTCTGGACTTGAAAACCAAGAAAAATGATGAAAAATCACCGGACTCCAAATGACCCAAAATTTCACGGAGATTTTTTATGGAATATATGAGAATTATTGAGTTCGAAATATACCAGAGGGGGACCACATGCTGGGAACAAGCCAACAAGGCGCGCTCACGACCCCCCCCTCTTCTCCTATATGGTGTGTTTTAACCTAGAAAAATCATAAGGATAGTTTTAGGACGAAGCTCCGCCATCTCTAGATAGAAACCTGGGCAGAGGCCCTATTGCTCTCCGACAGAGAGATTCTGTCGAGAAAAGTTCCCTCTGGGAGGGGAAAATCGAAGCCATCCTCATCACCAATGCTTCCTCCTTAGTGGGAGGACCAATCTTCATCAACATTTTCACTATCAACATCTCATCTCAAACCCTAGTTCATCTCTTGTATTCAATCTTTGTATCAAAACCTTAGATTGGTACCTGTGGATTACTAGTAGTGTTGATTACATCTTGTAGTTGATGCTAATTGGTTTACTTGATGAAAGATATTATGTTCAGATCCTTGATCACCATTATTATACCTCTCAACTTGAACATGTTGATGACGTGTGAGTAGTTACTATTGTTCCTCAACACAATTGTACTTGGACTTGTACACTCAGCACTGGATAAGTAAGTTAGTCCCAAAAATAATATAAAATGTTGCCAAAAGTATATGAAATTTGTAGAATATTGGCATGAGAAAATAAAAGATTATAGATACGACAGAGCTGTATTAGCATCCCCAAGCTTAAATCCTGCTCGTCCTCGAGTAGGTAAATGACAAAAAGATAATTTTTGATGTGGAATGCTACCTATCATAATCTTGAACAAATGTCTAATCATGGCATCAATATTAAGATACAAGTGATATCAAGGCAATAGTCTATTATTTTACAAAAAGACATCCATACTTAGGTTTACTAGCAAACAATCATGTCCTTTCAAGATAGCAATGCTTGAAGTATGCTATCCTACAAAATCATATAACCTATCATGCTTGGTCTTCCTAGCATAATGTATAAATCATGAGAACCCTAGTGTCAAACCAAGCAATTGGATCATACTTCTTAACACGCTTCAACTTTTTATTACTCACGCAATACATGAGCATGAACCATGGATATATCTTAAAGGTGGAATAGAATATGGTGGTAGGTTTCAAAGGGGTAAAAGTGGAGAAGAAAGTCTCGCATCAATTCGGCATATCAACGGGATATGGAGATTGATATGTATCCAATGTATCTATAATTTTTTATTGTTCCATGTTGTTATATTATCATTCTTGGATCTTTTACAATCATTTTGTAATAACTTTATATCATTTTTTGGGACTAACCTATTGACATAGTGCCCAGTGCCAGTTGTTGTTTTTTGCTTGTTTTTTCCTTCGCGAAAAATCAATATCACATGAAGTCCAAATGCCACAAAATTTTTTGGAGATTTTTTTGGACTAGAAGGAAACTTGAGAACCAAGGAAGCTCACAAGTGGAGGCCCAAGTGGCTCACTAGGCAGCAGGGCACGCACTGGGCCCCTGGCGCGCCCTAGTGGGTAGTGGGGCCTCGAGTACCTCCTACACTGCCTCTTGAATCCATAAATACCTAGATATTCTAAAAACCCTACAGGAGTCGATGAAAAATTGTTTTAGCCGCTGCAAGTTCCAGAAGCCATGAGATCCAATCTAGAGCCTTTTCCCGCACCCTGTCGGAGGGGAACACGGTCATGGAAGGGTTCACCATCCTTATTGGTGCTCCTACGATGATGCATGAGTAGTTCATATCAGACCTACGGGTCCGTAGTCAGTTGCTAGATGGCTTTCTCTCTCGTTTTTCTTCTCAATGCAATGGTCTCTTGGAGATCTATTTGATGCAACTGTTTCTTTTGCGGTGTGTTTATTGGGATCCGATGAACTTTAAGTTTATGATCAGATCTATGAAATTATATCATACTTGATTATTATATCCTCGTATTCCTTCTCCTATATTTTGGTTTTGTCTGGACAACTTGATCTTTTTATCTTGCAATGGGAAGAGGTGATTTGTGATGGGTTCGGTCTTGTGGTGCTCAATCCTAGTGAGAGAAGGAGACACGACACGCATGTGTCATTGCTATTAAGGATAAAAGGATGTGGTCTATTCCTACATGAATAGATATTGTCTACATCATGTCATCGTTCTTAAAGCATTACTCCATTTCTCCATGAACTTAATACACTTGATGCATGCTGGATAGCGGTCGATGCGTGGAGTAATAATAGTAGATGCAGACAGGAGTCGGTCTACTTGGATTGTACGTGATGCCTATATACATCAACATTGTCTTGGATATCGTAATAATTATTCGCTCTTCTATCAACTGCCCAAAAGTAATTTGTTTACCCACCGTATGCTATTTTCTCGAGAGAAGCCACTAGTGAAACCTACGACCCCCGGGTCTATTTCTCATCATCTATTTGCAAGATCTATTTTGCTATTCGTGTTTCCAGTTTATTTTCTCTTTTATTTTCATATATATATTATGAAAAAACCGAAAAATACCTTTGTGCATTTTATTTGTCATTACTTTACTTGCATATATCAATCTATCTATTTACCATTTTATCTTACCCACGAGGGATTGACAACCCCTACACGCGTTGGGTTGCGAGGATTTGTTATTTGTTTGTAGGTATTGCTTACATGGTCTTGTGGATCTTCCAACGGGTTTGATACCTTGGTTCCAAACTAAGGGCATTCTTGTTGTCGCTGTGCTACATCACCCTTTACACTTGGAGGGAAAAACCAATGCATCAGCAACACCAAGGAAGCTTTGTGGCACCGTTGCCGGGGAAGATCAATTCAAGATCTATCACGTTCCCACACATAAACTCTCATATCCTTGCAATTACATTATTTTCCATTTCCCTCTCATTTTCCTCTCCCCCACTTCACAAAAATATTTTCCTTTTATTTGCCTTCTTTCCGTTTGCGGTTTTCTTGCCGAATCTCTTGTTCGTTTGTGTTCTTGTTTGCGTAGACATGTTGGCTCAAAGGAAGTATTACGATGTTCCGTATCCCAACGTTTTGTTAGAGATTGAAAAAAATACCAAGGAATACATGACTATGCAACTTGAGCAAAATATTTTTTTTACTGAAGAACTTAAGGAAAATTCTATTTTGCTTGATGCTATAACAAAACAATTTGATCATGTCAGTAAAGAAGTTTCTAATCTCCAATCTCAATATGCTCTTACCGAAAATTTGCTAGGAAATATATCTGATGAGCAAGCCACGTTAGTAGATCAAACGGCAGCTAAGCTAGAATTTTTAAAAGAGAAAATTGATGAAGATATTAAAATGATTGGTGTTTCTTCTATTGATTCCTTGTTTAGTAATGTTAAAATTGATGATGAGTGATGGGGTTATATGTCACGCCCAAGATGCGACCCTATCCTCAATTTGGCACGAAGGCCTCGTCAGGGATAGAAGCGCATCTCGTCGTGTCGCAAGAATGGATATCGTCACAAGTACATGTACTGAAAAAGAAGAGATATATACACAGAGTTGGCTTACACTCGCCACAAGCTACATCAGAGTCACAGCAGGGTCCGACTACGGACGAAAACAAACGACAAAAGAAGGACGACGTCCATCCTTGCTATCCCAGGCTGCCGGCCTGGAACCCATCCTAGATCGATGAAGAAGAAGAAGAAGAAGCAACTCCAAATGAACAATCAACGCGCTCGTGTCAAGTATCCTTTACCTGTACCTGCAACTGGTGTTGTAGTAATCTGTGAGCCACAGGGGACTCAGCAATCTCATTTCGAAAGGTATCAAGACTAGCAAAGCTTAATGGGTGAGATATGGTTAAGTGGTGAGGTTGCAGCAGCGGCTAAGCATATATATGGTGGCTAACTTACGAGTACAAGAAATAAGAAGGGGAAGATCTACGCGTAGCGGACGTGAACTACCGATGATCAAATAAATGATCCTGAACACCTACCTACGTCAGACATAACCCCACCGTGTCCTCGATCGGAGAAGGAACTCACGAAAGAGACAGTCACGGTTACACACACAGTTGGCATATTTTAATTAAGTTAACTTCAAGTTATCTAGAACCAGTGTTAAACAAAGTTTCCACATTGCCACATAACCGCGGGCACGGCTTTCCGAAAAGATTTAACCCTGTAGGGGTGCTCCAACTAGTCCATCACAAATTACCACAAGCCGCATAGAAATCCTCAATCACGAAGCTCGCGATCTCGTCGGATTCCCTAGTGGAAAACCTCAACTCTGAGATTACCCAAAGCATCACCGGAATCCCGATGCACAAGATATCTCGTCAAAGGTAAAACTAATCCAGCAAGGCCGCCCGACTTGTCGACGATCCCAATAGGAGTCGCGTACCTCGTTCTCAGGACACGACGGGTGAGCGATGGTTACCACGCCATACGCCAAGTTGCCTCGGGTAGCGTTAATAAGCTGCTCTGTTTTGACCAACACTCATGAGGAGCACTGGCCCGGGGGTTGATTAAATTTCCTCGGGTTAATTACTCCCTATGCAGTTCATTAGTTATTAGGCAAATGTAGTACCAAAGTTGGGCCTTGCCAGACCAGATTTAATCTAAAACGAATTATCAAGGGGGTCCCCATAACAACCCCGATCGTGTTAGGAGCGCTCGTTTATGGAACATAACACCGGTAGCCGGAAACTAAGGGGGCAAAGGTGGAACAAAACACCAGGCTAGAAAAGGGCCGAGCCTTCCACCTTTTACCAAGTATATAGGTGCATTAAATTAAATAGCATTTAAATATGTTGATATAACAAAGAACCCATGTTTTCACATGGAAACAACTGCACCTGCAACTAGCAACGCTAACACAAGGTTAAGCAAGTAGTAACATAGCCAATCAATGGTTCGCTAGGTTGAACAGGTTGATGGTTTTCGTGGCATTGTTGGGAGGCTCATGTTTAACATGTGGTAGGCAACGAGACATAATCGATAGAAGCGATAAAACTAGCATGGCAATGATAGTAATGGTATCTAGGGAAATGGTCATCTTGCCTGAGATCCCGCTTGGAAGGAGAACAACTCGGTGAAGCAGACGAACCAACGTAGTCGAACGGGTCCTCACATTCCGACACGCTTGCGGAACTCTATCGAGACGGAGCAAACCGAAAACAAGATCAACACAGATATTCACCACACGATGCACAACATGATGCATAACCTACTATGATGCATGATCAGTTCATTGATGCAAGGGATGGCATGGCAATTCACCTCACGCAAACACTACACATTAAGTGAACCTCGATATGCAACGGGTTGCATATCGACGAAACTCCACGTTTAATTATTAGTTCACTCCCGTTAATTTACCGGCAAGGTTAAATGTTTTTAACATGGAAAGGGGTGAAGCGACGGTTCTACGTGGCAACCTAGTAGGGTAACACGCGAGACATAGACCGGAGCTACGTTACAAGAGACATGCGACACAAGACAATTATGCCATGAATGCGTCATGCATGCGAGTTCAAAAATCACGGGCAACAAGAGAAGGAAACATGTGTCGCCATGGCGAGCGAGAGGGAACAATGGCGGCAAGTCGGAAATGATGCCACGGCAACGTTTCAGTCCCGATAACTAGAAGAGGTATCGGTGCCAACGAATTGTGAGCGTGTGCGTGTCATGCCAAAGGATGATGGAGTGATCCCGGTTATCGGGTTCCCATGTGCCGGAGGTATAAATATGTGGTACGTGCAACTAACATGGCATCTACGAAACGGGCAACAATGCAACACATACAACGAAGCAAGACGTGAATTACTCGAGGGGTTGAGTGTGCAACAAGTGGCCTAGTAAAAAACAAGCAAAAATATTGGAGCATCCTGGATTCGAACACACGACCTCCCTGGTGCTAGCGCTGCTCATTGACCAACTGGCTACAAAGATTTTGTGACAAAACCCTCGCTAAGAACCTATGTAAGGAGCTAACCTGCACCAAATAATATAATAGAAGGAAAAAATAGGGTTGTCTGGGATTCGAACCCCAGACCTCCCGGCTGGATACAAGGGCGCTAACCACTGCGCTGGTACAAGAGCTTATGCTAAACGGGGGGGGGGGGGGGGCTAATTATTTTAAGCTACTCCACTGCCAGGTCTACTCACCATCGATCCAGGACCCAGGAAGAACCTGGCCGCGACGGGAGGTCAAGGGAAGCTGCTGTTGGTAGTGGAGGGCCGGCGGGGGAAGGTTATGGGACGGCTTCCTCTGGCCGAGGCCGCCCGGATCCGGTCCTCCTAGGTCCTGCGGCCCGGGGCGAGGTGAGCTGGGGTCGGCAGCTCCAGAACGACGAGAGCAACCTGCGAGGGGTCTTCGAGCTCCCCTAGCGCTGCGCCACCTAGGAGATAGGAGAGGGAGAGAGATTTATGGGAATAGGAGGAGGAGGAGGAAACGTGAGGCACCTCCAGCAAGGCGAGGTGGAGGAAGCCCGCTGCACCATGATTGAGGTCGGGGACGGGCGAATTCCGGCATGGCGGTGCGGATCCGTTGCCTTGGGGCTCCGTCTGAAGAGGCAAGGCACGCGCGACACGTCGGCTCTGCAGCTAGCGCCATGGTTGCCTGGGCCTGGAGACAGAGAGAAAATTAGGGAGAGAGAGAGGAAGAACGGGGAGGGGGCACAAGAAGGAGAGGGCCGACGGGGCTGTCTCGGAGGTCAACGACGGCGGCCGGGGCTCCTGGAGGCGGCGGGGTCGTCGAGGCGCTGGGCACGGAAAGCACGGGACGAGCCTCGGGAGCGGGGCTCTCGCTCGCCTCTGGTGCGCGAACGGCGGCGCTGTCGGGACGAGGGAGAGGGAGTCGCGGGGAGGCTCTGGGCTAGGTTAGGCGGGCGCGGCGACGGCTGTTAGTGGGCTTCGGGTGGCTTGGCTCTGTTCGGCTAAAAGGCCTCGCACAAAAGATGCTTTTTTTATTTAAAACAGAAAAAAAAATCACACACAAAAGAAAAAGAACTAAACGAAATAAATAAAAAAAATGATTTTGGGCTCGTTGAAAAATATACCAGACTATAAAAATAGATTGGGCTTTTTTTTAAGAATAAAACTAAAACCCTTTTTTAAAGAATAAAATAAAACCCCTTTTATAAATAAAAAATGAGACTCTATTTTGAAAATAGACAAAAGGAGAATTGAAGGAAACCCAAGGGGTTGCCCCACATCTAATAAAAGGATTTTTCTTTAAAAGAAGACGAATCTTTATTTTTAAAAATAGGGGTTAAAACGAAACTTTAGCAAAACCACAAAATGAGATAAGAGGAGAGAGGGGGAGCTACTATCGCACTACGACTCGGTGATCACTCGAAGCACAACACTCAAAATACCACACGTGACAGACGATGCAAGATGCCATGCATGATGCGACGATGCAAACTAAATGACGAGGCACAAATAAAACAAATCACACGACGAAAACGGAAAAGAAGGGAGAATCTTCTGGAACGTCGGCATCGGGCTGTCACAACTCTCCTACACTACAAGAGGATCTCGCCCCGAGTTCCAAGAATGAAAGGGGGAGAGGATGAGAAAGAACAAGAGGTAAAACCTTAGTCGCTTCTTGACAAATGAGTGAAACCAACGATCCTTGAAGGTTGCAAAGAGACGAAGACTGATATGAGAAAGAGGCAAGAATTCACGGAAAATTTCGGCAGTACTTCAGTAGGAAAATGCGACAAAAAATCCGATAAGATGAAAGAAATAGACAATATTCATAACAAACAACTAAATAGAGCAAGGGAACACCAAGATCTTGATAGAACAACAAGATAGACCCAAAAGAGCAACATCACAATGATTCCGGAACAAGAGAATATGAACTATCTCATACGGAAGAAGAGAAAGAAGAAAAGAATGACAACTGCTAACTCCAATGAACTTGGCAAACAACCTTGCACGAAGAATTGGACGTAGTTGTTGGAGAAAATAACAACGAAAAGAACAAGATAGTAGTGGGCTTATGAAAATCATCTCAACAAATATGAGGTGACAAACAACCACTAAAAGAAACAAGGATAGATTGGGAGAAACAAGATATGAACAATCTTATACCAAGAGGATACATTGAGAACTTGGATTAGTGACAAGCACCATAACAGCAACAATCCATAGGAAAAGCTTTATCTGAAATCCAAATCAAGATAGCTCAATGAAGAAATCATGGGTTGAAAATATCTCATGATCGTAGAATTGGTGGATTTAATTATCTCATACTTGAAAGGAAAACTCTTCGAGGCTCCTACACTAACAAGAATGCTGTAATACCACCTCAAAAGATAAAGGAAGAACAATTGCACATAGAAATGCAAGAGAAAGGATACTTGAGGTTCTCCAACAAGAATCTTGAAGAACACTTAAGAGAGAATGAAATCTTGATGAACCACCATGAAGGACCACCGTATACAAATGAATGATGCAAAAATATGAAGGTAGAAAAGAATAAGATTAAGACCTTGCCAAGATTTAGATGAAGCCTCACGGAGATAAACTTGATAGAGCTTAGAACTCCGGAAAAGAAAAGATAGGAACACTTGAGAAAATAATTGATATCATTAGCCACTCCGGAAGAAGAATTGAAATCCTTTGATGAAACAAGAATAATAATTATGTTAAGCTAATCCTTCATCAAGTTAAATTGACGACAATCAACGGATTTAGCATACAACTTATTTCTCTTGAAAGAGTCTTGAAGAGACAGAGAGATAAATAAAGCACAAAATAGAATAAATGTTGCAAGAAACACCGGTAAGAATTCACAATTGAATGGGAACACCACGAATTAATGGAGAAACATGAGAATGAAGAGATCATGAGCCACCTGAGAGAAAACTTGAACAAGGCACCGGATAATCGAGAGACGAACGAAGAGACAACAATGGAGAAGAATTGAGGATGAAAGCTGAAAGCTGAGAACGAAGAATATTCTAAAATGTTGGCCTTCGGAGGATCGAGAAATAAAAACAACTCATAGAAGCACCGGATAGCAAGAAGGGATCACTCATGATTGACAACAATTAAGAAGATGGTACCAAGCTGAAATGAAGAATCTCCACGAGAATGAACCAAGATTGAGAGAAACACTCCTTCGGATAGCAAGCTGAGAATGAGGAGGAGAACACCACCAAGAATTAATGAGACACTCCGGAATAAAGAAGGATGCAGGGTTAAGCCAAATAAGAGAATTAATTCAAATTGATCTTGAAGAAGGAATATGACTGATGAAAATCATACTTACGTCATAGTTGAAAAGAATTAATGATCTTCGGGAAAAGATTAAAAGAGCCAGGAAAGATCCTGGGAAAGAACCTGTGGGTTATGGGCCCACTCAAAGAAATCACCGTTGACAAGATTGCTTAGAAGAGGGATATTGCACCGGTACAAATGAAGACTAGATGAGGTTAGCACCTCGAAATAACTAAAAGAATTGAAAACTCGAAACTCAGAGATATCTTCAGCACTCCGGATAGGAAAGAGAGAAATGATAACAACTTAGGCTGATAAGAATCTCCAACATAGGAAAGAATTACAAGGATAAATAGGATATAATGAACACGGACAACTGAATTAAATTCATCAGAAAAAGATAACCAGGTTGAAGGAATGATAAACTAGAACTCCTGAGAATCTTCACAATGAATCACCGGATAAGAGAGAAAAGAACAGACAGCGGAATCACAATGAAAAGAAAACTCTTGGATGAAAATTGAATGACTGAATAAAAAGGGCAGGAGGGCGGGGAAAAACAAAGACAACTCGGGACAGATGAGATGAACTCCGGAATAAATGAGAGAAAGATCTGCAAGAATTGGAGAGGATAGGATTACTTGAAGAGAAACACACCGGTTGAAAAGACTTGACATAACAACTCCGGTTGAAAGGAATTTATAAGACAATTGATAGAGCAAAAGAATTAATACTCTCATATAAAAATATGAGAACACCTCTTAGAAAAGATCTGAAACACCACTTGACATCGAAGCAACACAAATTACCATATTCCAACAAAACAAAGGGTGAGGCTTACGAAACAAGCCAGAACAAACTCATGAGAGAGATTTTCGTTCGATATTTTCGTGGACAGGATCGCACGGGCTCGATTTTACAGTAGCCATCAAGTGCAAGGCAGTGCACCCGACATATGAAGCGTCCCCGAGTCGTACCAAGCTACAAGGACTCTTTAAGACACAACGTGTACCGCTGTAAGTCGACCGTGAACAAACGAATCCACTAGATGTCAAACCCCAACCTAACATCATGCATTTGTTGGAAGATTCTCCTATAAGAACTACTTGAATTCCCACCTAAGAATTCCCGAAATATCTGGTCATGCAATCTGGTACACGGATACAAGGAGTAATAATCACACAACTCCTAACTAACCCGTCACCTGTATCACATCCGTCAACACACAACCAGAATCTCGGACCTTCATCTATAACAGACCCTCGTGATCACAACGATACAAAGTATGGAAGTACTCCCGAACAATCTGCACCAGTACTGGGGACATCGGGGTTATCTCTCCACTACTAGTATTGAAGCAATTACGAACATCCTTCGTTCTGAGATACTAAGAAATCTGAATGATAACGATGTGCTCAAGAATCCACATGAGCTCAACCCCCCTGAAACTCAAAGCAGATAGGAGGCACCAAGACAGAACTCCGTCACATCGGCATCATATCGATCCCAAGAATATCCGCGTGATCCTAAATTTTTTTTTGAGTGAGAAGAGGAGTAGAATAAATTATTACGTCAAGATTCCTCACCAGAGCATAGAAGAGGAGAAAAAAAAGAATCCTACTCTCCGATATATAACTAGACTCAAAGCAGTTTTTCACTAGACTCGAGTCGGCCAAGTTCGATCAATCAAGGGGGCTCCTAGGTCGGTACTGCTCTGATACCAACTTGTCACGCCCAAGATGCGACCCTATCCTCAATTTGGCACGAATGCCTCGTCAGGGATAGAAGCGCATCTCGTCGTGTCGCAAGAATGGATATCGTCACAAGTACATGTACTGAAAAAGAAGAGATATATACACAGAGTTGGCTTACACTTGCCACAAGCTACATCAGAGTCACAGCAGGGTCCGACTACAGACGAAAACAAACGACAAAAGAAGGACGACGTCCATCCTTGCTATCCCAGGCTGCCGGCCTGGAACCCATCCTAGATCGATGAAGAAGAAGAAGAAGAAGCAACTCCAAATGAACAATCAACGCGCTCGTGTCAAGTATCCTTTACCTGTACCTGCAACTGGTGTTGTAGTAATCTGTGAGCCACAGGGGACTCAACAATCTCATTTCGAAAGGTATCAAGACTAGCAAAGCTTAATGGGTGAGATATGGTTAAGTGGTGAGGTTGCAGCAGCGGCTAAGCATATATATGGTGGCTAACTTACATGTACAAGAAATAAGAAGGGGAAGATCTACGCGTAGCGGACGTGAACTACTGATGATCAAATGAATGATCCTGAACACCTACCTACGTCAGACATAACCCCACCGTGTCCTCGATCGAAGAAGGAACTCACGAAAGAGACAGTCACGGTTACACACACAGTTGGCATATTTTAATTAAGTTAACTTCAAGTTATCTAGAACCAGTGTTAAACAAAGTTTCCACATTGCCACATAACTGCGGGCACGGCTTTCCGAAAAGATTTAACCCTGCAGGGGTGCTCCAACTAGTCCATCAAAATTACCACAAGCCGCATAGAAATCCTCAATCATGAAGCTCGCGATCTCGTCGGATTCCCTAGTGGAAAACCTCAACTCTGAGATTACCCAAAGCATCACCGGAATCCCGATGCACAAGATATCTCGTCAAAGGTAAAACTAATCCAGCAAGGCCGCCCGACGTGTCGACGATCCCAATAGGAGTCGCGTACCTCGTTCTCAGGACACGACGGGTGAGCGATGGTTACCACGCCATACGCCAAGTTGCCCCGGGTAGCGTTAATAAGCTGCTCTGTTTTGGACCAACACTCATGAGGAGCACTGGCCCGGGGGTTGATTAAATTTCCTTGGGTTAATTACTCCCTATGCAGTTCATTAGTTATTAGGCAAATGTAGTACCAAAGTTGGGCCTTGCCAGACCAGATTTAATCTAAAACGAATTATCAAGGGGGTCCCCATAACAACCCCGATCGTGTTAGGAGCGCTCGTTTATGGAACATAACACCGGTAGCCGGAAACTAAGGGGGCAAAGGTGGAACAAAACACCAGGCTAGAAAAGGGCCGAGCCTTCCACCTTTTACCAAGTATATAGGTGCATTAAATTAAATAGCATTTAAATATGTTGATATAACAAAGAACCCATGTTTTCACATGGAAACAACTGCACCTGCAACTAGCAACGCTAACACAAGGTTAAGCAAGTAGTAACATAGCCAATCAATGGTTTGCTAGGTTGAACAGGTTGATGGTTTTCGTGGCATTGTTGGGAGGCTCATGTTTAACATGTGGTAGGCAACGAGACATAATCGATAGAAGCGATAAAACTAGTATGGCAATGATAGTAATGGTATCTAGGGAAATGGTCATCTTGCCTGAGATCCCGCTTGGAAGGAGAACAACTCGGTGAAGCAGACGAACCAACGTAGTCGAACGGGTCCTCACATTCCGACACGCTTGCGGAACTCTATCGAGACGGAGCAAACCGAAAACAAGATCAACACAGATATTCACCACACGATGCACAACATGATGCATAAGCTACTATGATGCATGATCAGTTCATTGATGCAAGGGATGGCATGGCAATTCACCTCACGCAAACACTACACATTAAGTGAACCTCGATATGCAACGGGTTGCATATCGACGAAACTCCACGTTTAATTATTAGTTCACTCCCGTTAATTTACCGGCAAGGTTAAATGTTTTTAACATGGAAAGGGGTGAAGCGACGGTTCTACGTGGCAACCTAGTAGGGTAACACGCGAGACATAGACCGGAGCTACGTTACAAGAGACATGCGACACAAGACAATTATGCCAATAATGCGTCATGCATGCGAGTTCAAACATCACGGGCAAGAAGAGAAGGAAACATGTGTCGCCATGGCGAGCGAGAGGGAACAATGGCGGCAAGTCGGAAATGATGCCACAGCAACGTTTCAATCCCGATAACTAGAAGAGGTATCGGTGCCAACGAATTGTGAGCATGTGCGTGTCATGCCAAAGGATGATGGAGTGATCCCGGTTATCGGGTTCCCATGTGCCGGAGGCATAAATATGTGGTACGTGCAACTAACATGGCATCTACGAAACGGGCAACAACGCAACACATACAACGAAGCAAGACGTGAATTACCCGAGGGGTTGAGTGTGCAACAAGTGGCCTAGTCAAAAACAAGCAAAAATATTGGAGCATCCTGGATTCGAACACACGACCTCCCTGGTGCTAGCGTTCCTCATTGACCAACTGGCTACAAAGATTTTGTGACAAAACCCTCGCTAAGAACCTATGTAAGGAGCTAACCTGCACCAAATAATATAACAGAAGGAAAAAATAGGGTTGTCTGGGATTCGAACCCCAGACCTCCCGGCTGGATACAAGGGCGCTAACCACTGCGCTGGTACAAGAGGTTATGCTAAACGGGGGGGGGGGGGGTAATTATTCTAAGCTACTCTACTGCCAGGCCTACTCACCAGCGATCCAGGACCCAGGAAGAACCTGGCCGCGACGGGAGGTCAATGGAAGCTGTTGCTGGTAGCGGAGGGCCGGCGGGGGAAGGTTATGGGACGACTTCCTGTGTCCGAGGCCGCCCGGATCCGGTCCTCCTAGGTCCTGCGGCCCGGGGCGAGGTGAGCTGGAGTCGGCAGCTCCAGAACGACGAGAGCAACCTGTGAGGTGTCTTCGAGCTCCCTTAGCGCCGCGCCACCTGGGCGATAGGAGAGGGAAAAAGAGTTTTAGGGAGAGGGAGAGAGATTTACGAGAATAGGAGGAGGAGGCAACGCGAGTTACCTCCAGCAAGGCGAGGTGGAGGAAGCGCGCTGCACCATGATGGAGGTCGGGGACGAGTGAATTCCGGCATGGCGGTGCGGATCCGTTGCCTTGGAGCTCCGTCTGAAGAGGCGAGGCACGCGCGACAGGTCGGCTCTGCAGCTAGCGCCATGGTTGCCTGGGCCTGGAGACAGAGAGAAAATTAGGGAGAGAGAGAGGAAGAACGGGGAGGGGGCACAAGAAGGAGAGGGCCGACGGGGCTGTCTCGGAGGTCAACGACGGCGGCCGGGGCTCCTTGTAACATCCCAAATTTTGGAATGTTAAAATAATTATTAGTTGTTTGTTTGTTTGCTTGTGTGATTGAAACTTGAGTGGAAATTTGAAACTTTTCAAAACTTTTGAATGAGAGGGAATAAAATGACTTTCCCCTTCTCCGGTGAATTCAAATTCAATCTTTTAAAAGCAAAGAGAGAAGATGACATGAGTTCTTCAACTATAAAGAATTTGAACAGAGATATTTGCATTTGAATTCTTTTGCATTTCTATTTGTTTTATTCGTGCAAGAAATGCCGAGAAATACATTCTATCAAACAGAAAAGAGAGGAGGAACATGACCCTCAAACACACGGGCATTTTGAAAGTTATTTGAACCCTAAAACTTAGAGGGTCATTTGAAAATTATTTGTAAAAGAAAATAAATCTTTTAGGCAATTTTGTGAAAATAATATTTTCTGAAGTTTTTATTTTTGCCGTGGAAAAATGCCCATCATTTAGATTTTATTTTTCTGATAATTTTAGTATATAGAAACTCTATATTCCGAGTTGATTTGATTTCCCTTTTGTCGTTTTAGTTTCCTAGTTTTGAAAAAGGAAACAAATCGTGTTTAATAGGAAAATCGCCACAGGCCCAATAGGAAGGTTTGGGCCCGATTCCCTTTCTTCTCCCCCTGATCATCTCCTTCCTTCTATGGCTCCAGGAACTTCCATCCATGGTGGGAAGCACCGGATCCGCCGCGATCTCCCTCCCCTTGCCTCTTGGAGCACATCCGAGGCCGCCTATAAATCCCCACCGTCCTCCTCTCTCCGTTTTTCCCTTTCCCAACCCCATCTCCCCTGCCGCGTCGCCCTGCCCAAACCTCGCCAGAGCCGAACTCCGGGAGCTTGCTGCTGCCCCTGCCGCGCCACCCCCTACTTCTGTGGCCACCAGGGACTTCCCCACCCCACCGCACCCCGTTTCCCCCCAAACCCCGCAACACCTCCCTCCACCTCGCCCATGCAGGATCCCCATCGCCAGAGCCCCTTCCCAGGACGAGCCAGCAGCTCTCTACGCGAGCTCTCCGTCGCCCCCCTCGCTAGGAGCCCGTCGCCCCTCCCAGGAGCCGAGTCCCCCCCTCCTCCGCCACCCCCCCACGCCGGAGCTGCTCCCCCGTGCCAGTTCTCCCTCGCCGGAGCACCTCCCACCTCGCCACCCCATCTCCTGTCGTCACGGGAGTTCCTTGTAGCGCAGGTAAGCTCTGCCTCCTTTTTCTTTTTTTTCTTTTCTTTCTTTCACCCTTAGATCAAACACCTACGGTGTAGATTAGAAGGTACTTACCCTTTCGGTTTTTAAACAAAGACCACCGGTTTTTATTCACTTAACTTATTAGCCAGAGAATTCTCGTTAAGCTTCGGCCATTCGCTGGTTAGCCTACGCAGCGCACACCCCCTAGCCAACCAGAGATCGCCATGTGGCCCGTTCATTAGTTAGCTTTTATTCTTTTTTTTCCTGTTTAGTTCCAAAAACAGAAAAGTTCCAATCTTGTTTAGCCCATAACTGTTGATCCATAAGTCCAATGGAGTTGATTCTTTTTCTAGTAGATCACAAATTTTCTGTAGTTTTTAAAAACATATAATTTGTCTTTGTTTGAAATTTTCAAATTTGAATTAGATCAGATTTAGTTTAAACCTTGTTTTGCTTATTGCAGGATTTTAAAAATAGATTTTAATTTGATTCGTTTTGCTACTGATCACTAGTGATCTTATTTATTAGTGGTAGAAAGTTCAGATTTATTTGAGCATTTTAGCTCACTGTTTCTTGTGAAACAATTTCTGTTTCACCTCTTTTAGGATTATGGCTATTTCTTTTCTGTAAATTGTTTTTGAATTATTTTCTTTTATATTTCAGAAATATTATGTTTTGTTTCTGTTAGTTAAACAGTAGGTTTGCAACAAGTTTTTATTTTATTTTTATTTGTTTTCATGAAATCAATTCTAGTTCCTTAGTAACTTGCAATTGGTTTCCCCACTGTTTCAAATCCCGTTTGGAAATACTTTCAAATAGTTTTGTGAAAAATACTTTATTTTATCTTAGTTAAATTTATATCTTAGTTCCTTGTTATTATTTTCTGTTAGACAAAAACTATTTAGTGTTTAACGTAGTAGAAGACTCCCTAGTCTTATTTGAAGTTTCTTTCGGATTCCTATTCGCTCTCTCTTTTGTTTTGATTGCTAGAATGATTGCTAGTATGAGTCCTTATGTGAATGATATGTTTGTTATATAGATTTCATCGGAGAGTGACGAGTAGTCTATCAAGTGATTTCTCGAGAAATTCTTCTTCGTCAACATCACCAGGCAAGTCACTTTGATCATACTATCACCTATGTTTTATGCATCGTAGTTCTACCATCCTATGCCCAATTGCATGCTGAGTAGGTACTTGGAAATTTTAGTATAGATTGTAGTATCATGTGGTAGGCACACAACAACCCCGATACTTGGCCCCGGGACGACAAATTTCATATTTCTATGCTTGAGTAGATGGGATTTCGGTTGAGTGCATAACACGAGTGATGCAAGGTTGATTAAATAATCAAGACCGGTTAAGACAAGATTTTCAAGACCTCGGACGCAATGCAACTCTGGGTGAAGGACGGTTGATCGGCTCCCTGGAGAACCCAGTGGATGATCCGGGATGCTGGAGAGGCCATGACATCCTGCGGAAAGCTTCACCCAGGCTCAAAGGGACGGACGGATATTTTCAAGACCCAAGGCTTACCTGCATAGCCACAAGTCATTATGGGCCCTGGCTTGGTTGGACAACGCGGCGACTCTGGACAGGCGGTGCTAGCAGATGTAGAAGAACGGTAGGAATGGATGGGCACCGACAGGGATTCAGAGGGACCCGTTGAAAGACCATGTTTTGATCATCCGGTCTTCAAACACCCTGAAGTGTGAGGACATACACGGAGGCGATCAAATCTTGTGGGGAACGTGTGCAAAACTCTGCAGAGTACTCAAACCTAATCGATTAGCCGTGTCCACGGTCATGGACAACTTGAGCCAAAGGAACTGAAATTATCTGAAATTCTCAACACCATTACAAATACTTGATGAGGGTAATATTGATAACTTGGGTACGAGAATTGGTTGGTGGAACCATCTCGTTAACAACCAACAATGTAGTAACATTTTGCTTTTAGCCCTCTCTTGATGTAGGAGAAAACTTGCTTTTCGCTAAAAACTTATAGCCCCACCTGCCATATATGCATATAGTATAGATGATTAATTTTCACCCCTCTCTTATGTGACTTGCCGGCATATTCAATATGCTGACCTACACGCCTTCAACGTCTTATGTTGCAGATATTTTTCTTCAACGAGTAAGAGTACGATTCAGGGTTACGGTCTACACTCAACTTGCCGTTGGTGTTTATTGGGACTCCACTCCCTTGACTGCTTCCGTTGATATATTTAAGGTATATATCAGTTTTACGCTATTTACATGTGATTGCACTTTGATATATACATTGATGTACTGTGTGTGCCAGCATACTGATCCAGGGATGACACAGAAACACAGAGGCTTGACTCGTCTTGAGTCGGGTCGCTACACTCCTGGAGGCGGCGGGGTCGTCGAGGCGCTGGGCACGGAAAGCACGGGACGAGCCTCGGGAGCGGGGCTCTCGCTCGCCTCTGGTGCGCGAACGGCGGCGCTGTCGGGACGAGGGAGAGGGAGTCGCGGGGAGGCTCTGGGCTAGGTTAGGCGGGCGCGGCGACGGCTGTTAGTGGGCTTCGGGTGGCTTGGCTCTGTTCGGCTAAAAGGCCTCGCACAAAAGACGCTTTTTTTCTTTAAAACAGAAAAAAAATCACACACAAAATAAAAAGAACTAAACGAAATAAAAAAAATGATTTCGGGCTCATTGAAAAATATACCACACTATAAAAATAGATTGGGCTTTTTTTAAGAATAAAACTAAAACCCTTTTTTTAAAGAATAAAATAAAATCCCTTTTATAAATAAAAAAGAAACTCTATTTTGAAAATAGACAAAAGGAGAATTGAAGGAAACCCAAGGGGTTGCCACACATCTAATAAAAGGAATTTTCTTTAAAAGAAGACGAATCTTTATTTTTAAAAATAGGGGTTAAAACGGAACTTTAGCAAAACCACAAAATGAAATAAGAGGAGAGAGGGGGAGCTACTATCGCACTATGACTCGGTGATCACTCGAAGCACAACACTCAAAACACCACACGTGATAGACGATGCAAGATGCCATGCATGATGCGACGATGCAAACTAAATGACGAGGCACAAATAAAACTAATCACACGACGGAAACGGAAAAGAAGGGAGAATCTTCTGGAATATCGGCATCGGGCTGTCACATTATAGTCCCAGGGTAGGTTCATAGGCCTGCCCTATAGGTCCTACCCAAGGACTACCCTTCATAGAGGGCAAGGCCCTTAGTCAGTTCCGACTGAACTAAGGACCCCCCATCATATAGTCGGTGACGAGCATTCGAAGCATTTTTATCGTACCGACTGAATTCCACTCTGTACATCATAACCTCCTAGGAGGGCAATGGTCACCGTTTTCATACACCATTATTAGCATTTAAGGCATACGTTACCTGTAATGTAGGAATTTATTCACCACTACTCCACCCCTGTCCACTGGGCCGTTGTGAAGGGCAGCACACTCTATATAAGCCGCCCTTCCCCACTGGTGCAGGGGTTGGCATTTACTGTAATCCTATATTCCACTCGACACTAAGCTCCCAAGAGCACTGAGACGTAGGGCTTTTACCTCCACCGCAGAGGGGCCTGAACTCATACAACCTCGCCGTAGCTAAGGCTCTGCCCATCCTTTCATACCCTACACATCTACTGTCAGACTTATACCCACGACAATGAGGGAACTGAATAAGAGTCAACTTTAGCTAGAAGGTGTTCCCTTGATTTGGAGGGTGAAAACCTTGTCAAATTTTTTGATGAAAGTGGGATTGAAGAGGTCAAAACTTTAGCTAGGGATACACCCACTATTTCGGATTACAAAGACTTTAATTTTGATAGTCGATCTTTGATTGAGTGTATTTATTTGTTGCAATCTATGATAAATTCACCTAATGCCTATGAACAAAATAAAGCTTTCACTAAATATATGTCGGAAGCGGAATAAAAACTTTGGAAGAAAAGTTAGAATTGGATATTTCAATTCCTAGAAAATTATATGACAAATGGGAACCTAACATTAAAATCAAGATCAAAATTTTTGAGTTCTATGCTTTATATGATTTGGTTGCTAGTGTTTCCACAATTCCGAAATCTCTTTGTGGTATGCTTGGTCTTACCAATATTGAAGAATGTTCTCTCAATTTGCACTTCGCGGATTCTACTACTAAAAAGCATATGGGAAGAATTAATGATGTTCTTACTCTTACAAATATAAATTATGTTCCCATATATTTTATTGTTCTTGATATTGATTGCAATCTGTCTTGTCCAATAATTCTCGGTAGACCGTTTTTACGTACTATATGAGCTGTGATTGATATGAAAGAAGGGAATATTAAATTTTAGTTTCCACTAAGAAAGGGTATGGAACACTTCCCTAGAACTAAGATTAAATTACCATATGAATCAATCATGAGGGAAACCTATGGAGAAACCAACAAAGATGAAAATACTTGAATCTATGCTTTATGCCTAGTTAGGGGCGTAAAACGATAGCGTTGTTGGCAAGCAACCCAACGAATAAAATTTGTTTTTCACTTTTGCTTCCCGTTCTTGAGTGTTTGCATAATTATTCTACTTTTATGATTGTGTTTATCATGTTTTAATTACTGTTTGTGCCAAGTAAAACCTTTAGGATCATGTTGGGTAATAGTTGCTTTGATCTTGTTGGAAAATAGAAATTTTTTGCGTCCACTAGCAGAATTTCATAAAATCACAAAAGAGTCAAAAGTGTGTGACTATTTTACACAAGATTGATATAAAATTTTCCTACGTTGTCCTAATTTTTCAGAATTTTTTGAGTTGCATAAGTATGAGTAAAATTCAAGTCTTTGCACACTGTTCTGTTTTTGACAGTTTCTGTTTTCTTTTAGTTGTGTGCTTACTTCGATGAATCTATGGATTGTATCATGGGTATATGCCATGGTAAAGTTAGAATAAATTAGGTATAATGAAAAAACAAAATTGGAATGGGTTTTGAATAGTACTTAAAGCAAAGATTGATTTTCTTATACTAACGCATCTCATGAAGGTTTTGTTGAGTTTTGTGTGATTTAAGTTTTCAAGTTTTGGGTAAGATCACGATGGATTATGGAATAAGGAGTGACAAAAGCCTAAGCTTGGGTATGCCCCATGGAAACCAAAGGTAATATCCAAATAGTACCAAGCAACTAAGCTTGGGGATGCCCCGGAAGGCATCCCCTCTTTCTTCTAGTGACCATCGGTAATTTTACTTGGAGCTATATTTTTATTCGTCAAATATCATGAGTTTTGCTTGGAGCGTCTTGTATAATTTAGTCTTTGCTTTATTTTTCTTTGTAGTTTACCACAATAATACTTGCTGGACACACCTATTTGAGACAACCAAATTATGCTATGATTTGTTAGAATTGCTCTCTATGCTTCACTTAAATTTTTTAGAGCCATGGGATTGGTCTAGTACTCCACTTATATCTTTTTGAGCATGGTAGTGCTGTTATTTTGAAGAAATATGATCTCATGCTTCACTTAGACTATTATTTGAATTAGTAGAAACTTTGAAGGAATCCTCCTTTGCTTCACTTACATTATTTTGAGAGTTGAAAATTTTAAAGAAACCCGTGCTCTCGTTCTTCACTTATATTTGTCTGAGAGCTTGTTATTTGCAATGTCAATTTGTTCTAAATGAAATCCGTCCCAAAGTGAAAATATCAAGGGGATATATAATAAAAACTTTCATGAAGATCTTTTTATGTTAAACTTGATTCTTTGCAATAGTTTTGCGATATGAAGATAGTGATATATGCGTTGTGTTGATGAGTAATTGTGCTTTAGAAAGAATATTGGTGTTAAGGTTTGTGATTCCCCATGCATGCACTTGAAGTAAATAATTATGCTATGAAATTACATCCTACTTGTGTTGCATTATTTGGTGTTAGTTATGTTTAATGTTTGCTTACGATGGTTTTCGTTCCTTGGTTGGGCACTTCTCAATCTATTTGCTAGGTTTCACTTGTAGTAAGCGGGAATGTTGCTTGTGTATCCAAATCCTAAACCCAAAGTTGTGCCAAATGAGTCCACCATACCTACCTATATGTGCTATTTCAGTGTTGTTCTAAGTAAATTTGTATGTACCAACTCTAATATTCAAAATAAACTTCTATTTTGTGTGCCCGTACCGCTCATGAAGCGGTAAGGGGTGGCCGGTATATTCCATGTTAAATATCTTATTCTCAAGATGAGTGTTTATTCACTTGTCATTGCACGAGAGTATGGCGGTAATAGGGATGCCCAGTCCCGAAACGCAAAGAAAATTTACTTTATGTTGTAAAATAATAAATCCCCTGAAAAGTGTTGGTATGGACGGTACCCGTGGATGCGGCTAGCCGTGGAGTGTGAAAGAATGGTGGAAAAATGAATAAAAATTAGTTTGGGAGCCGTCTATGATTTGGTTAGCATGGAAGATATTGGTAACTCTTAGTTGTTTTAGTTGACAGGAAAATTATGCCACCCAAAATATTTTATCTCTCAAATTTTTCCGCTTTGAGCTATAGCACCACTACAAATCTCTGCTCCCTGTGCGAAGGGCCTATATATTTACTTTTATGCAAAAAAAAATATTTGAGTCTCCATATTCTTCTTATAAATAACTAACTACGAAAGACTGTTATCATACTTGAGCATTGGATGTAGCCAATATTTGGGTGTGTTGCATGAATGGATCAATGATTGAACATGATGGGCTAGGGATAGTGTTCTTCAGCATTGATATTTTGAAAGACTTTGTTGCGTGTTGATATACTTGAGTATTAAAGTCTTCATGTCAAATTATAGACTGTTGCTTTGAATCATCTACAAGTCCATATGTCCATGCTATAAAGAAAAGAATATAATGAACATGTTAGGCAGCATTCCACATCAATTTTTTTAATCATTTACCTACTCGAGGACGAGAAGGAATTAAGCTTGGGGTTGCTAATACATCTCCAACGTATTTATAATTTTTGAATGTTCCATGCTGTTATATTATCATTCTTGGATGTTTTACAATCCTTTTATTGCAACTTTATATCATTTTTTGGGACTAACCTATTGACATAGTGCCAGTGCCAGTTGTTTTTTTTGCTTGTTTTTTCTTTCACATAAAATCAATTCCAGATGAAGTCCAAATGCCACGAAACTTTTTGAAGATTTTTTTTGACCAGAAGGAAATGTGAGAACCAAGGAAGCTCACCACAGGAGGCCCACGTGGCCAACTAGGCACTAGGGCGCGCCCTCGGCCCCTAGTGTCCTAGTGAGTAGTGGGGGCCTAGGGCACCTCCTCCACCACCTCTTGACTCCATAAATACCCAGATATTCCAGAAACCCTATGGGAGTCAACGAAAAATCGTTTTAGCCACCGCAAGTTCCAGAAGCCATGCGATCCAATCTAGAGCCCTTTCTGACACCTTGCCGGAGGGGAACACGATCATGGATGGGTTCATCATCCTCATTGGTGCTCCTCCGATGGTGCATGAGTAGTTCATATCAGACCTACGGGTCTGTAGGCAGTAGCTAGATGGCTTTCTCTCTCGTTTTTCTGCTCAATACAATGGTCTCTTGGAGATCTATTTGATGTAACTCTTTCTTTTGCGGTGTGTTTTTGGGATCCGATGAACTGTGAGTTTATGATCATATCTATGAAATTATATCCATGCTTGATTATTATAGGCTTGTATTTATTCTCTGATATTTGGGTTTTGTCTAGCCAACTTGATCTTTTTTATCTTGCAATGGAAAGAGGTGCTTTGTGATGGGTTCGATCTTGCGTTCCTCAATCTCACTGACAGAAGGAGACATGACGCGCACGTATCGTTTCTATTAAGGGTAAAACGATGGGTTCTATTCCTACATGAATAGATCTTGTCTACATCATGTCACCGTTCTTAAAGCATTACTCCATTTATCCATGAACTTAATACACTAGATGCATGGTGGATAGCGGTTGATGTGTGGAGTAATAGTAGGAGATGCAGGCAGGAGTTAGTCTACTTGTCTTGGACATGATGCCTATATACATGATCATTGTCTTGGATATCGTCATAATTATTTGCTCTTCTATCAATTGCCCAATAGTAATTTGTTTACCCACCATATGCTATTTTCTTGAGAGAAGCCACTAATCAAACCTACTGCCCCCGGGTCAATTTCTCATCATCTATTTGCAAGATCTATTTTGCTATTCGCCTTTCCAATTTATTTTCTCTTTTATTTTCAGCTCTATATGATCAAAAACCCAAAAATACCTTGCTACGCTTTATTTGCCGTTACTTAATTTGCATCTACCAATCTATCTATTTACCGATTTATCTTACCCACGAGGGATTGACAACCCCCACACGTGTTGGGTTGCGAGGATTTGTTGTTTGTGTGCAGGTTTTTCTTACATAGGCTTTTGGATCTTCCTACTAGTTTGATACCTTGGTTCGAGACTGAGGGAATTCTTGTCGTCACTATGCTGCATCACCCTTTACACTTGGAGGGAAAAACCAACGCATCAATGATAACCCACAAGTATAGAGGATCGCAACAGTTTTCAAGGGTAGATTATTCAACCCAAATTTGTGATTCGACACAAGGGGAAGCCAAAGAATATTCTCAAGTATGAGCAGTTGAGTTGTCAATTCAACCACACCTGAAAGACTTAGTATTTGCAGAAAAGTATCAGTAGCAGAGTAGTGTGATAGCAACGGTAGCAACAGTAACCAATAGCAATAGTGACAGCAGTAGCAGCAGAGTAACAGTAGCAGCAGTGACAACAGTAGCGGCAAAGCAACGTAGCAAGGACCAACAGTAATATACTCGTAGGCATTGGATCGGTGATGTATGATTATGCCGGATGGTATTCATCATGCAACCGTTATACCATGAAGAGATTTTGTAACTAGCTCCAGTTCGTCAATGTAATGTAGGCATGTATTCCGTATGTAGTCATACATGCTTAGGGAAAATAACTTGCATGACATCTATTGTCCATCCCTCCCATGGCAGCGGGGTCCTAATGGAAACTACGGGATATTAAGGTTCTCCTTTTAATAGAGAACCGGACCAACGCATTAACACTTGGTGAATACATGAACTCCTCATACTATGGTCATCTCCGGAGTGGTTCCGGCTATTGTCACTCCGGGGTTGCCGGGTCATAACACATAGTAGGTGACTACAACTTGCAAGATAGGATCAAGAACACACATATATTGACGAGAACATAATAGGTTCAGATCTGAAATCATGGCACTCGGGCCCTTGTGACAAGCATTAAGCATGGCAAAGTAGTAGCAACATCAATCTCAGAACATAGTGGATACTAGGGATCAATCCCCGTCAAAACTAACTCGATTACATGATAGATCTCATCCAACCCATCACCGTCCAGCAAGCCTACGATGAGATTACTCACGAACGGTGAAGAGCATCATGGAATTGGCGATGAAGGAAGGTTGGTGATGACGATGGAGACGATCTCCCCTCTCCGGAGCCCAGAACAGACTCTGGATCTGCCCTCTAGAGGAAGAACAAGAGGTCGCGGCGCCTCCGTATCGTAAAACACGATGAACTCTTCTCCTTGATTTTTTCCGGACGAAAGGGACTAAATAGAGCTGGAATTGGAGGCGGTGGAGCTCCATGGGCCCCACAAGCCTGCCAGGCGCGACCAGGGGGGCCCGCGCCTGGTGGGCTTGTGGGCTCCACGCTCCAGTTCTTCGGTTGATTCTTGCACCAGTATTTTTTATATATTCCACAAAAAATCCCTGTAAATTTCCAGGTCATTCCGAGAACTTTTATTTCTGCGCAAAACAACACCATGACAATTCTGTTGAAAACAACGTTAGTCCGGGTTAGTTCCATTCAAATCATGCAAATTAGAGTCCAAAACAAGGGCAAAAGAGTTTGGAAAAGTAGATACGACGGAGACGTATCAACTCCCCCAAGCTTAAAGCCTTGCTTGTCCTCAAGCAATTCAGTTGACATAAGAAAAACTTTTACGAACTCTGTTTGATCTTGTTGTTGCAACTATGTCTAACTCATATCCAAAATATTAGCAAGATCACAAGCTAACCACATAAGCAAATTACATCTAGGTCTCACAGTAAACTCATATCAATGGCATAATCAACTAGCGAGCAATAATAATAAGTTTCAAACATCAACACTTCAATCAAAACAATCATGAAGCAGTGTGAACAGATGGTATCTCACTAGCTCTTTCTGAGACCGCAAAACATAAATGCAGAGCACCTTCAAAGACCAAGGGCTGACTAAACATTGTAATTCATGGCAAGGAAGATCCAGTCACAGTCATACTCAATATCAGTCAAAAGCAAAGCATAAGAATGACAGAGGTGCTCTCTAATTGGTTATTTTATAAGAAGAGGATGACTCGATAGAAACATAAATAGACAGGCCCTTCGCAGAGGGAAGCATTGATTTGCAGAGGTGCCAGAGCTCAAGCTTTGAAAACAGAGATAATGATTTTAGGTGGCATGCTTTAATTGTCAACGCAATGACCAAGAGTTTTCATCATCTTCCATGCTACACATACTATAGGCGGTTCCCAAACAGAAAAGTAAAGTTTTGACTCCCCCACCACCGATCAATCACTCTCCACGATTAGCCGAATACTCGGGTGCCGTCCATACCAACAACAATCCAGGGGGAGTTTTGTTTGCAATTATCTTTTCGATTTGAGCATGGAACTGGCCATTCCATTTACCGATCCCTTTCTCGTGAATGATAGTGAATAAACACATATCGAGGATAACAGGCCTAGCATGGAAGATACAAATCGCCCCTTGTCACCACATGAGCGGTTCGGGCATGCAAAATAGATTATTTCTTGAAGATTCAGAGATTGGCACATGCAAATTTACTTGGAACGGCACGTAGATACCGCATATAGGTAGGTATGGTGGACTCATATGGAACAACTTTGGGTTTATGGAAGTGAATGCACAAGCAGTATTCCCGCTTAGTACAAGTGAAGGCTAGCAAAAGACTGGGAAGCGACCAACTAGAGAGCGACAACAGTCATCAAAATGCATTGAGATTAACCAACATTGAGTGCAAGCATGAGTAGGACATAAATCACCATGAACATGAATATCATAGAGGCTATGTTGATTTTGTTTCAACTACATGCGTGAACATGTGCCAAGTCAAGCCACTTGAATCATTCAAAGGAGGATACCATCCTATCATACTACATCATAATCATCTCAAGATTCATGTTGGCATCCAAGACAAACCATTGTAAGGTCCTAGCTAATTAAGCATGGCATCAGAAACTATGATCTCTAAGTTGTCATTGCAAACATGTTTCTCTCACAACAAAGCTGAATTGGGAATGATGAGCTAGTCATATTTACAAAAACAAAATAGATCGAGTTCATACCAGCTTTTCCAGGCTCAGTCACTTCATCATATATCGTCATTATTGCCTTTCACTTGCAGGACCGAACGATGTGAACAATAATAAGAGTGCTCGTGCATTGGACTAAGCTGGAATCTGCAGGCAAACACAAAGGAGAAGACAAAGTAATATGGTTCTTTGACAGATAAACAGGTATGCATGCGAGAGCCACTAAACATTGTAACCATGGTTTTCTACCTTGACCCAAAGAAAAAGAAAACTATTTACACGGGAAAGCTCCCAACAAGGAAAAGAAGAACGAGAAATCTTTTTGGGTTTTCTCAAACTGGACAAACACACGAGAAGAAAGCAAGAAAAAGAAATAACTAGCATGGATGATACAGTGGCGAAGTGTGAACACCGACTAACAAAGTCAAAGTGTAAGGAAGAATATAAAGTCGGTGAGAAACACGTACTCCCCCAAGCTTAGGCTTTTGGCCTAAGTTGGTCTACTCCCATGGCTGGTCCGGGCAATACCCAAAATCATAATGGGGGTTGTACGGGAGCGCTGTAGCTACTGCCTGAATAACTGCCTCATGGAGGCCAGCAGCCTTTGCCTCCCTCTCATACTCCTCTGCCTCTCCTCTGGTTATGTAATATCTCCGTTTTACCTTAAATTCAAAGAAGGCAGGAGCAGGCAGGGTAATATGGAAAACACGTTGTCGGTTAAATATTAAACGGTATAGGAGGGATTCATTATCCCTCTCAAGGAACAGATAGCGTGTCATAGCGGCGTAATCAAGGAAAGCTGTATGGAGCGGGGGGTCTCCTTCGCGGATGGGTACTCCAAGAAAATTTGCTATGCGAGTGGCATAGATCCCACCAAAGAAATCCCCTTCATTAGCATTATTATTCAGCCTCCTTGCTATTATAGCTCCCATGTTGAAACTTCTATCACCCGTTACTGCGCTGTTAAGAATACTAAGGTCGGGTGCACGAGGTGACAATGCTCAATCTTGCCATTAATGCATCTACCTACGAAGAGGGCAAAGTAATGCAAGGCAGGAAAATGAATGCTCCCCATGGTAGCCTGCGTAATATCTCTAGTTTCTCCAACAGTTATACCAGAGAAAAAAAAATCCCTAACCGAAGATTTAGGAGGATCATTGAGACTACCCCAACCAGGTATCTTGCAAATTCTATTGAAATCATGTAAATCCATGGTATACGATTTGTCATAGAGATCAAACAGTACAGATGTATCACGACCAACTAAAATTTTGAATCTACGAACAAAAGAGGCAGTGAGAGTAACATACTGTTCACATTTATCGGAGATGAATTCTTCGAGTCCGACGTTGTGAACAAGTGTATCAAACTCGTCTTTGAAACCTGCCTCAATCATGAATTCATCAGAAGGCCATTCACATGGTTGTACCTGTGCGTTCCTGTGTTGGTAAGGATCGGGCTCCTGAATCGGGAGACGGGGACCCTTCTTGCTTGAGGAACCACCATGATAGTTTCTCCTGAACATCTTCCTTTTCTGAAATTTTTAGTGACTCAAAGGAAAAGTGAACAAGGTTCAACGAAACTCATAGCAAATACTCCGACAAGTGCCTAGGTGCCATATCACGCATCAAAACTACTTGGGACAAGCTAAAATTAGCATGCAAAGCTCAAGAACAGGGTCACCAAGGCAGCAAAAATACGCAACGAATAAGGAACTAGAGCAAAAACTAATTGGACCAATGGAGGAGTCACATACCAAGGAGCAATTTCCCCAAAACAGTTTGGTGAATGGGGCTTTGCACAAGGAGATCGAAAATCGCAGCAAGAAGAGCAAGAACACGGGTTTGAGGTGCGAAACGATTTTTCTAGAATAAGTGAAGGGGGTACACGTGGGCCCCACAAGCCTAGTAGGCGCGGCCAGGGGGTGCCCGCGCCTCCAGGGCTTGTGGCCCACTGGTGCAGCCCCCTGACTAGCTCTTTGTCTCAGAATTTTTCAAAAATTCCAGAAAAAATCATACTTGATTTTCAGGACATTCGGAGAACTTTTATTTTTGGGGTACTTTTCTACGGGACGCTAAAAGCAGAAAACAGGAAAAACTAAAGCTAAATCTATCATTTTTCTTCTAAGCAACCGAACGTGAAAGCTTGGAACAGAGGGTTGTGACTCCTCGATTCATCCATCCCATGGTTATCGAAAGAAATCCGTCAATGAGGTTGATCAAGTCTCCTTGACAAACTTTTTCGAATGGCAAAAGGAAATGGAGAATTTTCGAATAACAGTTAGGTTACCTCAATGGGAATGTGCATATCCCCAACAAGCAAATCATACTTCATCTTAACAGTAGGTATAGGGCATTCAAAGCTCCCAATAAGAATCGATGAAGTTTTTTCGATAGCATTGATGCAATGTACTCGATATTGTTTCTTCGGAAAGTGCATCGTATGCTCATTACCGTTGACATGGAAAGTGACATTGCCTTTGTTGGAATCAATAACAGCCCCTACAGTGTTTAAAAAGGGTCTTCCGAGTATGACCGCCATGGCATCGTCCTCGGGAATATCCAGAATAACAAAGTCTGTTAAGATAGTAACGTTAGCAACCACAACAGGCACATCCTCGCAAATGCTGATAGGGAAAGCAGTTGATTTGTCGACCATTTGCAGAGAGATTTCACTGGATGTCAACTTATCCAGTTCAAGTCTACGATAAAGAGAGAGAGGCATAACACTAACACCGGCTCCAAGGTCGCATAAAGCAGTTCTCACGTAGTTTCCTTTAATGGAGCAAGGTATAGTGGGCACTCCGGGATCACCTAGTTTCTTAGGAGTTCCACCCTTGAAGGTGTAATTAGCAAGCATGGTGGAAATCTCAACCTTAGGTATTCTCCTCTTATTAGTCACAATATCCTTCATGTACTTAGCATACAGATATATTTTGAGCATATCTGTCAAACGCATTTGCAGAAAGACAGGTCTAATCATTTCAACATATCGCTCAAAGTCCTCATCATCCTTTTCTTGGATGGTTTGGGAGGAAAGGGCATGGGTTTCTGAACCCATGGTTCCCTTTCTTTACCATGCTTCCAAGCAACAAAGTCATTCTTATCGTATCTCTTATTCTTAGGCTGTGGGTTATCAAGATCAACAGGTTCAATCTCCACATCCTTATCATTGCTAGGTTGAGCATCAAAATGAACATCACTATTGATATTATCATTAGGCTCATGTTCATCACGAGATTGTGTTTCGGCATCAGAGATAGAGACATCGTTTGGATCCTCAGGTGTAACAGGGTTGCTAGCGTGCAAGTTCCTATCATCTTTCTTCTACTTCCTAGGATGACTAGGTGCATCAGTGCTAACTCCTTGATAATCTTGTTCAATTCTCTTAGGATGACCCTCAGGATACAAAGGTTCCTGGGTTATTCTACCGTCTCTAGTGACGACTCTAACAGAATTATCATTCAACTCATTGATCAAGTCATTTTGAGCTTTAAGTACTTGTTCTACTTGAGTAGTAACCATATAGGGATGTTTACTCAAGAGCTTAAGATCATTTCCGTTTCTGTCCACACAAGCACTTAAATGATTAAGCATACGAGCATTCTGTTCCAATTGTCTGCTAACATAATCATTGAAACTTTGTTGTTTGGCAACAAAGTTATCAAATTCATCCAGGCATAAGCTAGAAGGTTTATCAAAAGGAATATCACTCTCATTGAATCTACGAAGAGAATTTACCTCTACTACCTGTATCGGGTTATCAAGACCATGGATCTCTTCGATAGGTGGTAGATTTTTGATATCTTCTGATTTAATGCCTTTCTCTTTCATAGATTTCTTAGCTTCTTGCATATCTTCAGGACTAAGGAATAGGATACCTCTTTTCTTAGGAGTTGGATTTGGAGGTGGTTCGGGAATAGTCCAAGCGTTCTCATTGCACAAGATATTATTCAATAGGATCTCAGCTTGTTCCACAGTTCGTTCCCTAAAACCACAACCGGCGCAACTATCTAGGTGGTCCTTAGAAGCATCAGTTAGTCCATTATAGAAGATATCAAGTATTTCATTCTTTTCAAGAGGGTGATCAGGCAAAGCATCAAGTAGCTGGACGAGCCTCCCCCAAGCTTGTGGGAGACTCTCTTCTTCAACTTGCGCAAAGTTGTATATTTCCTGCAAGGCAGCTTGCTTCTTATGGGCAGGGAAATATTTCTCAGAGAAGTAGTAGATCATATCCTGGGGACTACGCACACAACCAGGAGCAAGAGAAGTGAACCAGGTCTTAGCATCATCCTTTAGCGAGAAAGGAAACAACTTAAGGATATAGTAGTGGCGGATCTTTTCCTCACTCGTGAATAGGGTGGCTATATCGTGCAATTTGGTAAGATGGGCTACAACCGTTTCAGACTCATAACCGTGAAAAGGACCAGATTCGACCAGAGTGATTAACTAAGGGTCGACAGAGAATTCATAATCCTTATCGATCACAAAGATAGGTGAAGTAGCAAACTTCGGGTCGTATTTCATCCTAGCGTTCAAAGATTTTTCTTTCCACTTGCGCAGTAATTTCTCAACATCATAGCTATCCTTACACGCAAGAAAGTCCTCACCTATCTCTCCCTCCATAACATAACCCTCACGCATATCACGCAATTCATATCTAGGAGAGCTAGTTCTAACAGGCAAAATAGCAGGTTCTACTTCAATAATCTCAGCAGTTTCAGAAGTATCATCACATCTAGCAGCAACTCTATTAATTTGTGCATCAAGGAATGTACCTAGTGGCAAAGCAGTATCAAGCATAACATCATCACAAGTATCATGGATAGCAGAAGTAGCATCATCAAGCACAGGCGACACATCAAAATTTCTAGCAGGAGGTGGTGTCGCAAACTTACTCATAACTGAAGGTGAATCAAGTGCAGAGCTAGATGGCAGTTCCTTACCTGTCCTCGTAGTTGAGGGGAAGACTTTAGTTCTTGGATCTTTCGGGTTCCTCATAGTGATCAGCAGATGTAAATCCCAAGTGACTTAGAGAATAGAGCTATGCTTCCCCAACAACGGCGCCAGAAAAAGGTCTTCATAACCCACAAGTATAGGGGATCGCAACAGTTTTTGAGGGTAGAGTATTCAACCCAAATTTGTTGATTCGACACAAGGGGAAGCCAAAGAATATTCTCAAGTATTAGCAGTTGAGTTGTCAATTCAACCACACCTAAAAGACTTAGTATCTGCAGAAAAGTATCAGTAGCCGAGTAGTGTGATAGCAACACTAACAACAGTAACCAGTAGAAATAGTGACAACAGTAGCAGCAGAGTAACAGTAGCAGCAGTGACAACAGTAGCGGCAAAGTAACATAGCAAGGACCAGCAGTAAAAGACTCGTAGGCATTGGATCGGTGATGGATGATTATGCCAGATGGTATTCATCATGGAACAGTTATAACACGGAGAGATATGTAACTAGCTCCAGTTCGTCAATGTAATGTAGGCATGTATACCGTATGTAGTCATACGTGCTTAGGGAAAATAACTTGCATGACATCTATTGTCCATCCCTCCCATGGTAGCGGGGTCCTAATGGAAACTACAGGATATTAAGGTTCTCCTTTTAATAGAGAACCGGACCAACGCATTAACACTTGGTGAATACATGAACTCCTCATACTATGGTCTTCTCCGGGAGTGGTTCCGGCTATTGTCACTCCGGGGTTGCCGGGTCATAACACATAGTAGGTGACTACAACTTGCAAGATAGGATCAAGAACACACATATATTGACGAGAACATAATAGGTTCAGATCTGAAATCATGGCACTCGGGCCCTAGTGACAAGCATTAAGCATGGCAAAGTAGTAGCAACATCAATCTCAGAACATAGTGGATACTAGGGATCAATCTCTGATACGTCTCAAACGTATCTATAATTTTTGATGATTTCACGCTGTTATCTTGCCTTCTTTGTATGTTTTATGTACCTTTTTATATCTTTTTGGGACTAACTTATTAATTCAGTGCCAAGTGCCAGTTCCTGTTTTTTCCGTGTTTTTGACTCTTTTCAGATCTGATTTTGGAACGGAGTCCAAACGGAAGAAAAAACTCGAAATGATTTTTTCCCGAACGGAAGAAGTCCAGGGGGCTTTTGGGCCAAGTCAGGTGGGCTCTAGGGAGCCCACAAGCCCCCACTCCGCCACCAGGGGGAGGTGGTGGTGGGCAGGCTTGTGGCCTCCCTGGCCGCCCCCTGACCTAGGTATTTGGCCTATAAATTCCCAAATATTCCACAAAAAATCAGGGGAGCCTCGAAAATACTTTTCCGCCGCCGCAAGATTTCGTTTCCGCGAGATTTCGTCTGGAGACCCTTCCCGGCACCCTGCCGGAGGGGACTTTGGAGTTGGAGGGCTTCTTCATCATCATCATCGCCCCTCCAATGACTCGTGAGTAGTTCACTTCAGACCTACGGGTCCGTAGTTAGTAGCTAGATGGCTTCTTCTCTCTCTTGGATCTTCAATACAAAGTTCTCCATGATCTTCATGGAGATCTATCCGATGTAATCTTCTTTGGCGGTGTGTTTGTCGAGATCCGATGAATTGTGGACTTGTGATCAGATTATCTATGATATATATTTGAGTCTTTGCTGATTTCTTATATGCATGATTTGATATCCTTGTAAGTATCTTCGAGTCTTGGGTTTTGTTTGGCCAACTAGATCTATGATTCTTGCAATGGGAGAAGTGCTTCATTTTGGGTTCTGCCATGTGGTGACCTTTCCCAGTGTCAGTAGGGGCAGCAAGGCACACATCAAGCAGTTTCCATCAAGGGTTAAAAGATGGGGTTTTTATCATTGGTTTGAGATTACCCCTCTACATCATGTCATCTTGCTTAAGGCGTTACTCTGTTCTTATGGACTTAATACACTAGATGCATGCTGGATAGCGGTCGATGGGTGGAGTAATAGTAGTAGATGCAGAAAGTATCGATCTACTTGTTTCGGACGTGATGCCTATAGAAATAATCATTGCATAGATATCGTCGCGCCTCTGCACAGTTCTATCAATTGCTCGACAGTAATTTGTTCACCCACCGTCTACTTGCTTTCATGAGAGAAGCCACTAGTAAACACTACGGCCCCCGGGTCTATTCACTTCCATCGTTTACAACTCCGCTTTTACTTTGCTTTGTTACTTTATTGCTTTCAGTTCTCACTTGGCAAACAATCTATAAGGGATTGACAACCCCTTCATAGCGTTGGGTGCAAGCTTTTGTGTTTGTGTAGGATCTTGAGATACTCCTCCGCCGGATTGATACCTTGGTTCTCAAACTGAGGGAAATACTTACCTCCGCTGTGCTACATCATCCTATCCGCTTCGAGGGAACACCAACGCAGAAGGATTCCTGGTGTCGCCAACGTGCCCATTTCTGGCGCCACTGGAAGGTCTTTTGTGCAGTGGCATAACGGACATCAATCCCCGTCAAAACTAACTCGATTACATGATAGATCTCATCCAACCCATCACCGTCCAACAAGCCTACGATGAGATTACTCACGAACAGTGAAGAGCATCATGGAATTGGCGATGAAATAAGGTTGGTGATGATGATGGCGACGATCTCCCCTCTCCGGAGCCCAGAACGGACTCCAGGTCTGCCCTCCAGGGGAAGAACAAGAGGTGGCGGCGCCTCCGTATCGTAAAACGTGATGAACTCTTCTCCTTGATTTTTTTTCCGGACGAAAGGGACTAAATTGAGCTGGAATTGGAGGCGGTGGAGCTCCATGGGCCCCACAAGCCTGCCAGGCGCGGCCAGGGGGCGCCTGGTGGGCTTGTGGGCTCCACGCTCCACTTCTTCGGTTGATTCTTGCGCTAGTATTTTTTATATATTCCACAAAAAATCCCCGTAAATTTCCAGGTCATTCCGAGAACTTTTATTTGTGCACAAAAACAACACCATGGCAATTGTGCTGAAAACAGCGTTAGTCCGGGTTAGTTCCATTCAAATCATGCAAATTAGAGTCCACAACAAGGGCAAAAGAGTTTGGAAAAGTAGATACGACGGAGACGTATCAATCAACAATACCTAGCAGAGATGTCCATCAATAGATATCAATGCAAGGAGTAGGGATTGCTATGCAATGGATGCACTAGAGCTATAAGTTTATGAAAGCTCAACCGAATCTAAGTGGTTGTGCATCCAACTTGCTTGCTCGGGAAGACCTCGGGCATTTGAGGAAGCCCATCATCGGAATACACAAGCCAAGTTCTATAAAGAAAAATTCCCACGAGTACATGGAATTGACGAAACAAGAGACTCTATATATGAAGAACATGGTGCTACTTTGAGGCCCAAGTGTGGTAAAGGATAGTAGCAAAGTCCCTTCTCTATTTTTCTCTCATTTATTTCTTTATTTTTCTTATTTTTTCATGGTGGGCTTTTTTTCTCTTTTTTTGCCTCCCCCAGTTTTTTATGGTGGGCTCATTTGGACTTCCCCATTTTTCATTTTTCGTCCAGAGTCTCATCCCGACTTGTGGGGGAATCATAGTCTCCATCATCCTTTCCTCACTCGGACAATGCTCTAATAATGATGATAAACACACTTCTATTTACTTACAACTTGATATGAAAAACTGATAGGATTATATGACTCTATATGAATGCCTCTCGCGGTGTACTAGGATGTGCAATGATCTAGCGTAGCAAAAGATACCAAAAAAGGACAAGCCATGTAAATATCATGATAGCTATCTTACGATCATGCAAAGTGATATGACAATGGAAGTACAAGTCATATGAAATGATGGTGGAAGTTGCATGGCAATATATCTCGGAATTGCTATGGAAATTCCATGATAGGTAGGTACGGTGGCTGTTTTGAGGAAGATATAATGAGGCTTATGTGCGATAGAGTGTATCAGATCACGGGATTTGGATGCACCGACGAAAGTTGCACCGATCCTCGAAGTGAGAATGGTCAATGCACAGTACCGAAGAGGCTAGCAAATATGTGGAGGTGAGGGTGTGTATATCCATGGGTTCACATTAGTCATAAAGAACTCACATGCTTATTGCAATGTTTTATTATATCTCTCGAAGAAAAGTACTACTCGCATGCTCCTAGGGAGGAGGTTGGTGGGAGTTAACCATCACCCCCCAATTATAGCAGCACAAAGGATTTCAATCAAGGATAATTATGCTCCAATCTTCGTCGCATAACTAGAGACTATAGGTGCATGCTTAGGGAATCACATACCTTAGCATCAATATTCTTAGTAATCCACAATCATCAACTAGTGCACCCACATATTACTATCTTATCGCAAAACTATTGTAGGGAATCAAACATATCATATTTAGTTATCAACAAGTTTTATGTAGGATTTTATGACTAACCATGTGAATGACCAATTCCCGATGACTCTCTAAATAGGTATAAGTGAAGCATGAGAGTTTAGTTATTTATACAAAAGTCCATGCTCTAATACATATAAGTGAAATAAAATATCATTCTACAAATAATGATTTTCTATATGTAGAGAAACAGACATCTAACTTCAAATGATATAAGTGAAGCACATGAAACATTCTATAAAGCCATACTCAAAATATATAAGTGAAGTGCAAAGAGAATTCTATAAATCAACCATGGACTTTCCCATACCAGCATTGTGCATTGCTAAAAGGAAAATAAAAGGCACACGACGCTCCAATAATTTACGCATATTATGTGAACAAAACAAAAACCAAAACATACCGATAGTTGTTGAAGAAGAAAGATGGGATGTCTTCCGGGGAATCCCCATGCTTAGACTCTTGAATCTCCTTGAATATTTACTTGGGGTGCCTTGGGCATCCCCAAGCTTGAGCTCTTGCCTCTCCTTATTCTTCTCATGTCAATACCTCATCGATCTTCGAACACTTCGTCCACACAAAACTTAATAGGACATTCATTAGAAAGGTTAGTTCATATAACATCAAATCTCATCATGTACTACCATAACATTATTGTATAATTATAATCCAACATTACCTACTATATGCTATCACAATTTTATGGCTCCCAAGTCATTGCGGCTCACAAGAATTCAAACATAAGCACACAAAGCAACTATAACAACAATTTGTGAGAAACACGAAAGTCTCGAAAGATGTAGATGAACCGTATACTACTGTAATTCAGAAAATTATGAAAATTTAGGACATGGTAAATAATTTATACAACATTATTGTGTAAAAATATCATAATTATTTTTCGTCAAGTAAAATATGAAAAATCAAACAATACACCCATAGTTTCTGCTTTTACACTGCACATATCAAACAAGCAATTTAAACATCCTAAAGGTAATTCTTGGCACATTATTTTTATAATACAATGGTTTTGTACAAGGGGATAATTACTTTTGTTGAAAAGTTGCTGTAATCAAGATTCACAAAGTTTCCATGGGCATGAACAAAGTTCAAGGCTAGCCCCCATTTCAAGGGTGCTCATCTTTCTCACTTTCACCTTTTTTTAAAATTGTTTTTAATTTCCCCGATTTATTTTGTTTTTAATTATGTTAAAATCACAAAAAAATGACTCTCTAAAACTTCAAGGTTGTCTCCCTCGCAACGCTTTTTTAAAGCCATTAAGCTTGGCATATAGTGCTCAAGTAATTGATCCACCCGAATCCTAAGGTATATAAAAGCCAATTTTAATTAACAATGATTTGTAATTTACTAGTGAGCAAAAAGTGATATATATCATGTAGCAACAAAGTCTAACTCTCTTCATGTCATACAAGAACAATTCATTCACACAAAGTAAAGGCCGATACATAACATAAGTAGTTTCTTGCAATTTTATCATATTGGAAACACAGAAAGGTAAAGATTTGGTTCCTCTCTCATAATAATTGCAGGTAGGAGCAGCAAGCACATGCATATTATATTCATAAAAATCATCATGTGTAATATTAAGATGAAACCCATGAATATAGTCCTTAATAAGTGCAAACTTCTCTTATATGGTGTAGTTGGGAGAATTCAAAAAGATAATAGGACTATCATGTGTGGCTGCAATAGCAACAATTTCATGCTTAACATAAGGAACTACACTTAGTTAATCTCAATAAGCATAATTCGTATTGGCATCATGGCCACAAGAATAGAGAGTATCAACTTCATCAAAAAGGGATATTTTAAATGAATCCAAGGGATCATAGCAATCATCATAGCGTTCATCCTTCGGTATGTGCGAAGGGAAATTTAACAACGTATGAGTTGAAAATCTACTCTCCTTAGAATGTGGGCGTGGGTGATCAATCCGCTCTTCCTCCTTTTGTTCTTCGCTATCCTCCTCATCTTTTTCATCTAATGAGCTCACAGTTTTAGCAATTTCTTCCTCCATAGATTCCTGCAAAAATATTAGTCTCTTCCAACGAGCAGTCATTCATTCAACAAACTCATTAATATAGGCATTGTTTTCATAGTTCTCATAGCAATATTTAAGTACGACAAAAATTTCAGATTTGTACAGAATAACATCATACTTTTCAATCAAAGAAGCAATCTCATAAGCACCCTTAAAAGCAACAAATTATTCATTTTTTCAACATCATAGTAATCATATATACCATTAGCATAAGATTCCAATGGTTTATTATCATTAAATTCACATTGAAATGGAAGGTGTGAAGTCTCCATTTTAGAGCAACAAGTATAATCACATCTCAAGCATAAATTCCAAGCACACCAACGGAACATTTTAATTTGATCTCATAAGTGTTTCCCTTTTTGAGTCAAGCGATAATACCTAAAATACTCATGTTGATCTAACGTGTATCCCCATATCAATTTCAATGGGGAATTATCAGGATTATCAAAGTAGTATTTAATGTTTTCCACATAACCATCATCGGGGGCTTTAGGAGGTTCCCCATCTCCATGAGTAGCAAGTAAAACTAATTTTTTTGGTGTTTCGTGTTCCATATCCACAACTAAAGATATAAGTTTACTAATAATAGAAAATAAAATTACTTAGTGATAAATAAAACAAGCACACACGAGAATATCAACCATTCTGCTATTTCTCCCCGGCAACGGTGCCAGAAAAAGCTCTTGATAATCCACAAGTGTAGGGGATCGTTTGTAGCCTTATTTGATAAGTAAGTGACGAAACCAACAAGGAGCTAAAGGTAGAATTAATATTCTCTCAAGTTCTATCAACCACAAATCAACTCTATGCACGCTAACGCTTACTTTAACTAGAACAAGTATTAAACTACTTTGGGGGAAAGAAACTAGAAGTACTTAGTAGGGTAATAGATAGTTTTGCAAGATAATAAAGAATGTGGAAATAAAAGTTAGGTGTTGTTTTAGACAAATATTAATTTATTTAGTTGTTTAGTAGAAAGCTTTTTGTATAATGCAAGAGAAAGATTATCCATATGCACATGAATATAACATGATAGATACTTATAATATGGAATGAGGGAGAGGCATACGCTAGCACACTTTCCGTACTTGGATGACATGAACTTATGATTGGACCTCTAGATGGAAGCATAGTTTCCCCCTAAGGTGGTTTCGGTAATTAATAACAACATATCTGCCATTGAACTAATGATATTATCCAAGTATATTTTTAGAAAAGTTCAAAGATGCATTGGCTAAGGATTGTGAGGAGAAACCCCTTGATGAAAGGAAAGGAATAGGATTGGCCAAGCTTCAATCTACAAGAATCTATATTTTATATTAGTGATAAGTAACATTTGAGTCCAGGGGAAAGCCAATACTATTAAAAGGGGGTGAGGTATCTATGATGAATTTGTTGCTCAAGTGCTTAGAGATAGCCACCAAAAATACTTAGCCAGTCTCCCACAATTCTCTGTCCAAAGCCTAAACTTAAAATCAGTGCCACCAATATTTTCCACTCGGCCCTACCGATTTTTTCACACACACAATCTATGCCAAACCTAGAATCTCGGTACCACCAACTTCCACTTTGGTGCCACCGAAAATCAGTGACCAATTTCTGGTTTGTCATTTTCAAGAATCTGAAATTCTCACTCTTGGAATCGGTCCCATAAAGATTTGGAAACTGTCGCAGGTCACCATATTGGTACCACCGAGATACCTATATTGTCTCACCAATATTTGAAAAGTTTTCACATTTTGTGCAAATCGGTGCCACCGCTTTTTCACTTCGGTTTCACCGAGTTGGGCAATAATGTTGTAAAGTTTGGATTTTGGAGATGCTTATATATACCCATACATCTCCTCTCATTCGCAGAGGAAGCACTCAGAACACACACACACTTTCCATATCCATTTTTCTTAGAGAGAGCCACATACTCATGTGTTGAGATCAAGATATTCCAACCCATCCGTTTGAAACTTGATCTCTAGCCTCCCCAAGTTTCTTTCCACCCAATCAATCTCTTCTACTCGTGCCAAATTTTTGAGAGAGTGATTGAGTGTTGAGGAGACTATCTTTTGAAGCACAAGAGCAAGGAGTTCATCGTTCTACCGCATCTATTACCTTTTGGAGGGTGGTGCCTCCTAGATTGGTAAGGTGTCTCTTGGGAGCCTCCTACTTCGTGTTGTGGAGTTGAACCAAGAAGTTTCTACACGCTAGGAGATCGCCTACTTCGTGAAGATCTACCCCGAGTGAGGCTAGTCTTTCGTGGATGTAAGCCATGGTTGAATAGACAATGTTGCTTCTCCGTGGACCCTCCGTGGGTTGAGCCCTCCGTGGACTGCTACTCATCGCCGATGCATTAGTTTCCCTCCAAGCTTGAAGGGTGATGTAGCATAGCGGCAACAAGCATTTCCCTCAGTTATGAAACCAAGGTATCAATCCAGTAGGAAGATCCACAAGACTATGTAAGCAACACCTGCACACAAATAGCAAATCTCCGCAACCCAACGCGTGGAGGGGTTGTCAATCCCTCGTGGGTGAAGTAAGGATAGATTGATAGAAGCAAATAAGAGTGATAGAAAATAGAACACGACAAGGTATTTTTGGATTTTTTGATAATATAGATCTGAAAACAAAAGTGCAAATAAAATAGAAACAAAAAATAGCAAAGCATAGATTGCAAATAGATGGTGTGAAGTAGACCCGGGGCCCGTAGGTTTCACTAGTGGCTTCTCTCGAGTTATAGCAAACGGTGGGTAGACAAATTACTATTGGGCAACTGATAGAAGAGAAAATAATTATGACGATATTCAAGACAATGATCATGTATACAGGAATCACGTCCCATGCAAGTACACCGACTTCTTCCTGCATCTACTTCTATTACTCCATATAACAACCGCTATCTAGCATGCATCTAGTGTATTGAGTTCATGGACAAACGAAGTAATGCCTTAAGAACTATGACATGATCTAGACAAGATCTATCCAGCATCCATCCATTTGAAACTTGATCTCTAGCCTCCCCAAGTTTCTTTCCACCCAATCAATCTCTTATACCCATGGCAAATTTGAGAGATAGTAATTGAGTGTTCAGGAGACTATCTTTTGAAGCACAAGAGCAAGGAGTTCATCGTTCTACCACATATATTACAGTTTGGAGGGTGGTGCCTCCTAGATTGGTTAGGTGTTTCTTGGGAGCCTCCTAGTTTGTGTTGTGGAGTTGAACCAAGAAGTTCTTATATGCCAGGATATCGCCTACTTCGTGAAGATCTACCCCTAGTGAGGTTAGTCCTTCGTGGACGTAAGCCATGGTGGAATAGATAAGGTTGCTTCTTCATGGAACCTCCGTGGACTCGCGTGACCGTTACCCTTCGTGGGTTGAAGTCTCCACTAACATGGACGTGCGATAGCACCACCTATCGGAACCACGCCAAAAATTGTCGTGTCAACCTTTGCGTTTGATCTTCCTATCCCTACCCTCTACTTACATTTGCATGTCATTACTTTCTGCTGCAATACTCTTAGACTTGCATGTGTAGGGTGTGATTGACTAGTTACAAGTGCTAAAACTCGCCCACAACTAAAATTAGGAGAAGTCTAAGTTTTTATTTGGTCAAGTAGATTAATCACCACCCTCTAGACATACTTCGGGTCCCACAAGCGGTATCAAAGATTTGGTCCCAATTGCATTGGTTTCACAACCTAGGAGAGTATGGCGTCTAGTGAGGGAAATTATCACCGTAGAGGTCCATATTTTGATGGTACCAACTTTGCTACTTGGAAGCATATGATGAAAATGCATATTCTTGGTCATAACCCCGCCAATCGGGCTATTGTTCATGTTGGTTTGCAAGGTGAATTCTTTGTTGATGGAAGGGAATTGGATCGCGAAGCGACTGCGGAAGAAGTGAAGATGTTGCAATACAACGCTCAAGCATGGGACATTATATCCAACCGCCTATGCCCGAAGAGTTCAACAAAATCAACCATATTGAGAATCCCAAGGAAATCTAGGACACTTTGATTGGTATGCACGAAGGTACCGAATTTGACAGGGAATCTAAGTTGGATGTGCTACAATGTGAGCTTCACAAGTTCAAGATGAAGGATGGTGAAGGAGTCGCTGAGATGTACTCTAGGCTAGCTCTCATCACAAATGAGTTTGTCGGCTTAGAAAGCAAAGAAATGACCGAAAAATTCATCATCAAAAAGATACATAGAGCCTTGGATGGAAAGTACGACACCATGTGCACACTTATCCAAATAATGCCAAACTACAAGGATGTCAAGCGAATAGAAGTCATTGGAAGAAATGTCGCTCATGGAATGTCACTCGAGGACAAAGAAGAGTTGCACAACTAGTCAAGATGTGCTAACAAAGCTTCAAGTGATGCTCCCTCTACTTCAAATGACAACCTTGTTACCAGTGAGGAGATAAGACTCATGGTTAAGAAATCCAACAAGTTCTACAAGGGTAGAGGCAAAGACAGAAGCTCTAGTTCAAGATATGAAGAGAAGCGGTCATCTAGTCGTGACAGAAACTGCTACAATTGCGGAAAGCCTGGTCACTACTCCAATGAGTGCTTGGCTCCCCACAAACAAGGAGAAGAGTCACCTAGAAGACGAAGCTCAAGAGAAGAGTCACCTCGAAGAGAGAGAAGGAGTAGAGAAGAACATTATGAACGAAGACTCTCCCGGAGAAGTAAGGAATCAGAGAAGAAGGACAAATATAGAAAGATCCACTCAAGAAGGAACATCAATATCATGTTGGTGAATGGGTATCTGGCTCTGAGTTCGACAACCAATCCGAGAGAAGCTATCACTCCAACTCCGACTATAGTCAAGATGAAGGTGTTGTCGGTCTTGCACTTGTATCCTCCAACTCGCATGACATATTTGATTCATCAAATGAAGGGATTTGAAACTACTTCATGGCTAAAGGCACCAAGGTATCATACCTTGAATACTTTGACTTTAGTAGTGATGAGGATGACTTGCTAGGAGAAGATGATTTTCTCTTTCATAAAACTAGTGATAACAGTGAAAATGAACTTGATGATAATCATGCTAGTCAAGGTAAGTCGTATAATGATGATAATAAAGAGATTGAGTGTCTAACTAAAGAATTAAACACTCTTAAGTTAGCTCATGAATCTACTCTAGAAGATCATAGATATGTTGCAAGAACTCATGAGAAGCTATGCTTCGAGAAGTTGAATTTAGAGCAAGAGCATGAGTTTCTAAAAGCAATCAATGATGATCGTTTAAAGAAGAGCTCTTCTTATCTACCCAGATGGTTACTCTTGTATATTTTTGTTCCACAAGTTAAATCTAAGCACACTAGTAACAAAGTCATGAAGGTTTTTTCATCTAGTAACAACAATACTAATGTTAAATCAAATGATATTGTTGCTAGCAGCTCTCTTGATTACACTAATGATTCTCTTAGCCAAGTTACACTTGAGCAAGATTTTTTTTATCGAAATGAATTATAGAGAGGGATGTCTTCAAGAGTCTTGCCGTAAGTAAGCAATTCGAGGAAATTGTATGCAAGCAAGGAGTACATCGTAAGAAGCAAGGTGTTGGTTACTTAAATGCCAACGGAGTTGAATGGGAAGAAGGTAAATACCCCGTCCCGAAGTTTTTTCCCCAAAAGGAGAAGTATGATCCTACTCTCCTCAAGGGGACAAGCTCTCAAGATGACCTTCCACCACAAGACCACAAGTGCAAGGACGAGCTCCAAGAGGAGATTGACTCATTTGAGGAACAAACCCCAAGCCATGGTCAAGTGGATTCCCATCAAGTTGATGTGGGTCCCCAAGAATAAGAACTAGAGAAGTTCTTGAGGGGTGACTCCCCAATTAAATTCACTCTTATTCATTTTGGCAAGAACTATTTGCAATCAACTTCCACCATATGCACTAGTTCAAGGAGTAACACAATCTCTCAAAGGTAAGCAATGGACAAGGTAATTAATGAATCAATGGACACCATCTCATATGTACTCCATTCCATGTCCATAGATATCCTTGTATTTGTTCCTTGTGTTTGGGGCTAACCCATGTAGGTGAGAAGAGTAATAAAACAATAAGGATTGCTCCCAACTCAAGATAATATTCATCAATAATGAGCATCCACCACTACTACACCTACATGAAGTCTTCTATGACAAAACCCAAGGTTAGTTTATCCCTCTTAGGGGGGGATGTCACATCAAGCGGGAGCTTTACTCTAAGACTGAGTTAAAGCATCTCCAAAGGTGTTAATACATTGAAAGCTTTATGTAAAAGTGGTGACCCCACTTGTGCTTAAATAATGAGTATGAACTATGATCAAGTATTCTTGCTTGGCTCCTAAGTCAAATACTCATATACAGATGACTTTGTCATTGCCAAAGTGCTTGGTAGATACTAGAGTGGTTGTATGTGTTTGCCATGTTTTATTTGACATCTTATTGTGTGAGCATGTTCGTATGCATACCTTTGCTCATTAGAGGATATCCAATTGTTGTTATTTGGCTTTCCATTTTATTTGGTGAATTGGATATACAAAATTGCCTAAGAACCCCTCTCTAGCTATCTATGGTTTCTAATCTCCAATTCTATTCTTGCTACCTCACAAAATTTGAGCAAGTACTTAAGGGACACTTCGTGTGAGTAGCACTCGAAGATCCGTCTCGATAAGATCTGACTTCCAAAACCTTCCATGTGCCACTCGGTGTGACCAACTCCAAAATCTCGGTCCCACCGAAGCACTAGGGTTGATATGGTTTTTTGATCTCGGTACCATAAATTTTTAAATCTCGGTCTTACCGAGTTTCACTGTCACGTGACAGTTATAGAACTCGGTGGCATTGAAATTTCCAACTCGGTATCACCGAGAGCTAGGGGATATATATATATATATCGGCGGACCCGACTTTTGAAATTCAATCTCAAATGTTATCTCCCACAAGACCCTGCTGTCGTGCTCTCATCTCCAGGACATCGCCCTTTGTCTCTCATGCACCCTTGCTGCATGAGTCCTTACAACCAATGTAAATCACCCCTCCGGTCACCGCTCTAGGAGATCTTCACCAAGAGTAGGGTAAATATCTCGCCCCTTTGTGCTCCCTATCCGATTCATATGCATTAGGTCTTCTTCATCATCCCGCCACAAATTGCAAAGCTCTTATGCATAGAAAACTCCGATTAGATAAGGTGAACGAAATTATTTTAGGTTTAATTTTCCACCATGTGTCTCTCTGTGTCTCTGAAGCATAAAAATCAGTCCTACAGATTTTACTTTTAGGGTTACTGAGAACATTCTTAGTGAGAGCGAGCTTCTCATTTCATTGAAACCGAAGTGGGTGGCCAAGTTTCTCTTAATGAGAATGTATATCTCGGTGAGTCCAAAATTTCTGACTCGGTGGAACCAGAACTCACTTAGCTGAAAGTTAAATTTATTTTTTTAGTTTATTTTTTTGGAAAATGTCTGTGTTTTTTATGCTCATTCACTCATGCTCTTCGACAACTATTCACAGGGTCAACTTGTTTGCTTGTCAGCTTGTCAATATGTCAGCTTCTGAAGATAGCCAGATTGTTTCCAGGGAGCCAAGTGTGGAAATGGACTAAGGAACTAGTCGTGAGAGGATTGCGTCTGACCGGGTACTCCAAGCTCCCATGACATGCCTAAGGCAGCTACCAAGTCCAGAATGAATCTAAGCTTAGATGAAGAGGATGCTTATTTTATTCGTGAAGAAAGCATTCCCCAAAAGCAAAAGGAGAGGGTCACAATCAAGAAAACTGTGAGAAAAGAGTATGCCGGGATTGATCCTATGAGAGATACAGACACTACTTAGAAAGAGATGAAGCTAACCCTTGATAACCCCTCTTTCAATCAAGCTAAGATGACATGGAAGAAGGGAATCAGGAAGAGGACAGTACATGTTGAATGATGACAGAGATGACTGCCTAGAATGATGAATTGATCAAGCAATTCTACTCCACTACACATTTTTATCCAGATGGTAGAATTGTGTGGATGACTGAAGTTCACATATATGAGTCAACTATAGAGGAGTGGGCTATAATCATTGGTGCCCCAAAGGTCCAAGAGGGTGACTTGGATGTGTACTCTGAGTCAAAAATGAATGACAACTCTATGGCAAATATGTACAATCCAGTGCCCCACCAATACTTGAAGACACACAATCTTGGCTCTGTCTATTTCCTGCAAGCAGGAATACCCACTACAAACACCATTATGAGGTACATCCTAATGCCCAAATCAGGAGATGATAAATTATAATAGGGTATTCCATCAACATGTTCCACCACATTGACACCCACACAAGGATTAAAGTGATGGATCTGATAGTTGAGACAGTCAAGAGAACAACTATTGATCAGAATAGACCCTGTGGATATGCTCCGTACATTTAGATGATCATCAATGCCAAGATTGGGAAGCATGCATGTCTACTTGATCGTCAACATATGCCACTTCAGCCAGAGTTTGAAGCCCCCCGGGTAGTGATGGACCCCAGCCATCCCAGCGCAACTATAGCTCGTGAACAAGCATAGGTAGAGGTAGCCAGAGCAGCTCCAGCACCACAACTGAGAACCAGAGAGGAATATATGTCATTTCTTTTCAGTACCATCCAGGGGATGGATAAGAATATATTTGAAATTTTGATGAACCAGAAGATCATTGAGAGGATTGTGGATACTAAATTCCATGACCTGGATATCAAAGTGGCAGAATTGGCTACCACTGTTGAACATCTAACGCATGAAGTAGAAGCAGTGCACACACCTCGCTCTAGTAGTGATGGTGATGATTCGTCTCTTTCTACGACTACTCAGTTTAGGACTCAAACTAGGTCTGCAGCTATGCCAATTTCGGGAGCTAGACCATCTTCATTATCTCAAGCATCAACACCTTCAACTCCTCCAGCTCCACCAGCTCCTACACCTCTAGTGTCAACACCTCCACCTTAGAGGACATCCGCTGAAGCCTTCGTCAACGCTCTCCTGTCGACTACATCAACTTCTATCGAAGGTGATCGAGCCTAGGGCGATGCTTAGCTCTAGACCTTTGAACTTTTTGGTAACTTGTTTCCAAAGGGGGAGAAGTGTATAATCATTAGGGCTTCGAGAGTGAGAGAGTTTTGCCTTTTATTGCTCTCTTTGGCTTTTCAAAACTTTTGGTCTTTTGGATTTCTTAAACTTTGTTGTGTTTGATGATACACTCTGATTGTTGATGCTACTACTTTATATCCTTAAGATAACTACATGATGATCATTCACTCATTCGTTTAGTGTCATGTTCATTACTGTTCATTCATATCATTTATGCGCACCAAGATGTATGTGACATGGAAGAGCAACCCATGATCCTAATCGATTGTGCATTTGGATTCAAATGCAAATTTAAAATAATGCACAAATTTAGGGGGGAGCTCTTTCTTTTTAGATATTTCTCAAAGCGACGATGCTAATCATTGATTATATCTTTTGTCGAAGTTTTGATCTGTATGTTGTCATCAATTACCAAAAAGGGGGAGACTGAAAGCACAATTGCCTCCTAAGGTGGTTTTTGTAATTAATAACAACATATGTCATTGAACTAATGATCTTATCCAAGCATATTTGAGAAAAGTTCAAAGATGCATTGGCTAGCTAAGTATTGTGAGGAGAAACCCCTTGATGAAAGGAAAGGAAAAGGATTGTCCAAGATTCAAGCTACAAGACTCTATGTTTTATATTTGTGAGAAATCACATTTGAGTCCATAGGAAAGCCTATACTATTAAAAGGGGGTGAGATATCTATGATGAATTGGTTGCTCAAGTGCTTAGAGAGAGCCACCAAAAATACTCAGCCATTCTCCCACAAAGTTATCTCTCCAAAGCCTAAAGATCAAAATCAGTGCCACCAATATTTTCTACTCGGCCCTACCAATTTTTTGAGAGACAGAACCTATGCCAAACCCTAGAAGCTCGGTACCACCAACATCCACTTTGGTGCCACTCAAAATCAGTGACCAACTTTCAGGTTTGTCGTCTTCAAGAATCGAAAATTCTGAGTCTTGGAATCGGTCTCACCGAGATTTGAAAAATGCCCTAGGTCACAATATTAGTACCATCGAGATTCCTATATTGGTCTCACCAACATTTTGTGCAAATCGGTGCCATCGAGATTCACTTAGGTTTCACCGAGTTGGGAAATAATGTTGTAATGGTTAGATTTTTGGAGATGCCTATATATACCCATCCACCTCCTCTCATTCCCAGAGGAATCACTCAAAATACACACACACTTCCCATATCCATTTTTCTGAGAGAGAGCCACCTACTCATGTGTTGAGATCAAGATATTCTAATCCAATCATTTGAAACTTGATCTCTAGCCTCCCCAAGTTTCTTTACATCCAATCAATCTCTTCTACCCATGAAAAATTTGTGAGAGAGTGATTAGGCATTGAGGATACTATCTTTTAAAGCACAAGATCACAGATTTCATCATTCTACCGCATCTATTACCTTTTGGAGGGTGGTGCCTCCTAGATTGGTTAGGTGTCGCTTGGGAGCCTCCTACTTCGTGTTGTGGAGTTGAACCAAGAAGTTTGTCCAGGCAAGGAGATTGCCTACTTTGTGAAGATCTACCCCGAGTGAGGCTAGTCTTTCATGGACGCAAGCCATGGTGGAATAGACAATGTTGCTTCTCTTTGGACCCTCCGTGGACTGCTACTCCTTGCTGATGCGTTGTTTACCCTCCAAGCTTAAAGGTTCATGTAGCAAAGCAACGACAACAATTTCCCTTAGCCATGAAACCAAGGTATCAATACAGTAGTAAGATCCACAAGACTATGTAAGCAGCACCTCGACAGTAATAGCAAATACTCACAACCCAACGCATGGAGGGGTTGTCAATCCATCGTGGGTGAAGTAAGGATAGTTTGATAGATGCAAATAAGAGTGATACTAAATAGAACAAAGCAAGGTATTTTTTGGGTTTTTGATAGTATAGATCTGAAAACAAAAGAGCAAATAAAATAGAAACGCAAATAGCCAAGTAGAGATTGCAAATAGATGATGTGAAGTAGATCTGGAGGTCATAGGTTTCACTAGTGGCTTCTCTCGAGAAATGGAAAATAGTGGGTAGACAAATTACTGTTGGGAAATTGATAGAAGATCAAATAATTATGATGATATTCAAGACAATGATCATGTATATAGGAATCACGTCCAAGATAAGTAGACCGACTTCTGCCTGTATCTACTTCTATTACTCCACACATCGACCTCTATCGAGCATTCATCTAATGTATTGAGTTCATGGAGAAATGGTGTAATGCCTTAAGAACTATGACATGATGTATAAATGATCTATTCATGTAGGTATAGACCCCATCGTTTTATCCTTAATAGCAATGATACCTGCGCGTCATGTCTCTTTCTGTCATTGAGATTGAGCACCGCAAGATCGAAGCCATCACAAAGGAGCTCTTCCCATTGCAAGATAAAAGATCAAGTTGGCCAGACGAAAACCAAATACCGGAGAAGAAGTACGAGGCTATAATAATCAAGCATGAATATGTTTTCATAGATCTGATCATAAACTCACAATTTATCGGATCCCAACAAACACATCGCAAAACAAAGAGTTACATCATATGGATCTCCAAGATACCATTGTATTGAGAAACAAAACAAGATACAAATCCATCTATCTACTGCCTATGGACCCATAGGTCCGATATGAACTACTCACACATTATTGGAGGAGCACCAATGAGGATGGTGAACCCCTGTGTGATCATGTTCCTCTCCGGAACGGCTCTAGATTGGATTTCGTGGCTCTCGGACTTGCGGCGGCTGAAAGATTTTTCATTGATTCCTGTAGGGTTTTATTATGCTCCTCATTCTGGGCTCCCAAGTTTCCTTATGGTGCAAAAAAATCTCCGTAAACTTTCGTGGCATTTGGACCTCATCTCATATGGATTTTGTGCGAAGGAAAAAAACAACAAAAAAGGGCTACTAGCACTAGGCACTATGTCAATATGTTAGTCCACAAAATGATATAAAGTTGTTATAGAATGATTATAAAACATCCAAGAATGATAATATAACAACATGGAACAATAAAAAATTATAGATACGTTGGAGACTATCATGGACTCCCATGACCGTTACCCTGTGTGGGTTGAAGTCTCCACTAATGTGGACGTACGATAGCACCACCTATCGGAACCACACCGAAAATCATCGTGTCAACCTATGCATTTGATCTTCCTATCCGTACCCTCTACTTACATTTGCATGTCAATACTTTATGCTGAAATGCTCTTGCACTTGCATGTGTAGGGTGTGCTTGACTAGTTACAATTGCTAAAACTGGCCCACAACTAAAATTGGGAAAATGGTAAGTTTTTTATTTGGTCAAGTAGTCTGATCACCCCCTCTAGACATACTTCAGATCCTACACTAGCAAGCATCCACGACTAATAGAAATCATTAAGGTAAACCCAACCAAAGCATTAAACATCAAGTCATCTTTACTCTCATACGCACACAACTCCCTTACTCGGTTGTAAGCTTCTGTCACTCTAGCCACCCACTATAAGTGAATCATGAACATATTGCAAACTCTCCAGCATGAATCCTTCACGTGTGCGCCTCACAGAAGGTAGTTAGGACATCACCATATCAACACACAAATCATATCAATAACATCATATCACAATTAACCTGTAGGACAAAAGAAATCTACTCAAACATCATGGGATAGCCACACATCACTGGGTAATAATATACAGCATTAAGCACCATGTTTAAGTAGAGATTATAGTGGGGGGAAGAGGTTTTACACCGCAACATAGAGGGGGAGAGAGTTGGTGGTGACGCCGGCGAAGTTGTTGGTGTAGATCGTAGTCATGATGGTTGCCTTTGCGTCGCTTCGGCGCCACCGGGAGAGAGGGGGAGAGACTCCCTCCTTCTTCTTCTTCCTTGGCCTCCTTCCTAGGTGGGAGGAGGGTTTACTCCCTGGTCCATGGCTGTCATGGCTCCCAGAGGGCAGCAAGCCCTGTGAGATTGGATCTCTTTCTCTGGTAATCTCCTGTTTTCACTTCTATTTTCTTGCCCTTCACCGTTTCTTAAATATCTGAAGATCCGTAACTCCGATTGGGCTGAAATTTTGAGGGGATTTTTACCACAAAAATTGTTGGAAATATGCCCTAGAGGCAATGATAAATAGTTTCTATTATATTTCCTGTTTAAAGATAATCGTTTATTATCCATGCTATAATTGTATTGAATGAAAACATAGATACATGTGTGGATACATAGACAAAACAATGTCCCTAGCAAGCCTCTAGTTGGCTAGCCAATTGATCAAGGATAGTCAAGGTTTTCTCACTATGTGCAAAGTGTTGTTGCTTGATAACTGGATCACATCATTAGGAGAATCATGTGATAGACTAGACCCAAACTATGAATGTAGCATATTGATCGTGTTATTTTATTGCTATTGTTTTCTGCGTGTCAAGTATTTGTTCCTATGACCATGAGATCATATAACTCACTGGCACCGGAGGAATACCTTGTGTGCATCAAACGTCACAACATAACTGGGTGACTATAAATGTGTTCTATAGGTATCTCCGAAGGTGTCCATTGAGTTAGTATGGATCAAGACTGGGATTTGTCACTCCGTGTGACGGAGAGGTATGTCGGGGCCCACTCGGTAATACAACATCACACACAAGCCTTGCAAGCAATGTGACTAAGTGTAAGTCACGGGATCTTGTATTATGGAACGAGTAAAGAGACTTGCCGATAACGAGATTGAAATAGGTATGCGGATACCGACGATCGAATCTCGGGCAAGTAACATACCGAAGGACAAAGGGAATGACATACGGGATTATATGAATCCTTGACACTGAGGTTCAACTGATAAGGTCTTTGGAGAATATGTAAGATCCAATATGGGCATCCAGGTCCCGCTATTGGATATTGACCAAGGAGTACCTCGGGGCATGTCTACATAGTTCTCAAACCCGCAGGGTCTGCACACTTAAGGTTCGATGATGTTTTAGTATAGTTGAGTTATATGTGTGGTTACCGAATGTTGTTCGGATTCCCGGATGAGATCACGGACGTCACGAGGGTTTCCGAAATGGTCCGGAAACTAAGATTTATATATAGGATGACTTCATTTGATTACCGGAAGGTTTTCGGGCATTACCGGGATTGTACCGGGAGTGACGAATGGGTTTCGGATGTTCACCGGGAGGGGGGAAACCCACCCGGGTGAAGCCCAAAGGCCCTAGGGGTGGTGCACTAGTCCTTGGTGGTCTGGTGGGACAGCCCAAAGGGACCTATGCGCCAAGAAAGAAAACCAAAGAAAAGAAAAAAGAGGTGGGAAGGAAGAGAAGGACTCCACTTTCCAATCCTAGTTGGACTAGGATTGGAGTACGACTCCACCTCCTCCCTAGCCGGCGCACCCTTGAGGGCTTGGACCTCAAGGCAAGCCTCCTCCCCCTCCCTCCTATATATAGTGGGGATTTAGGGCTGATTTGAGACAACTTTTGCCACGTGCAACTCAGATCTGGACACCATAGTTTTACCTCTAGATCGTATTTGTCCGTAGCTCGGGCGGAGCCCTGCAGGAGTAGATCCTTCACCACAGCCGGAGCTTCGTGACGCTACTAGATAAATCATCTACTTCTCCGTCTTGCTTGCTGGATCAAGAAGGCCGAGATCATCGTCGAGCTGTACGTGTGCTGAACGCGGAGGTGCCGTCCGTTAGGCACTAGATCGGAGCGGATCGTGGGACGGATCACGGGACGGTTCGCGGGGCGGATCGAGGGACGTGAGGACGTTCCACTACATCAATCGCATTTCTTAACGCTTCTTGCTGTGCGATCTACAAGGGTAAGTAGATCCAAAACTCCTCTCGTAGATGGACATCACCATGATAGGTCTTCATGTGCGTAGGAAATTTTTGTTTCCCATGCAACGTTCCCCAACAGTGGCATCATGAGCTAGGTTCATGCATAGATGTTATCTCGAGTAGAACACAAAGGGTTTTGTGGATGGTGATGTTCGATTTTCTGCCCTCCTTAGTCTTTTCTCGATTCAGCGGTATTGTTGGATTGAAGCGGCCCGGACCGACATTATTCGTACACTTACGAAAGACTGGTTTCATCGATTGACATGCAACTTTGTTACGTAAAGATGACCGGCGGGTGTCGGTTTCTTCAAATTTAGTTGAATTGGTTTTGACCGAGGCAGTCCTTGGAGAGGTTAAATAGCAATTTGCACATCTCCGTTGTGGTTTTTGCCTAAGTAAGATGCGATCTATTAGATACCCATAGTAGCCACGTAAAACATGCAACAACAAATTAGAGGACGTCTAATTTGTTTTTGTAGGGTATGCTTGTGATATGATATGGTCAATGACGTGATGTGATATATTGGATGTATGAGATGATCATGTTGTAATATTTAATATTGACTTGCACGTCGATGGTACGGCAACCGGCAGGAGCCATAGGGTTGTCTTTAAACTAACGTTTGTGTTTGCAGATGCGTTTGCTATATTGCTAGGACGTAGCTTTAGTAGTAATAGCATAAGTAGCATGACAACCCCGATGGCGACACGTTGATGGAGATCATGGTGTGGCGCCAGTGACAAGAAGATCGTGCCGGTGCTTTGGTGATGGAGAGCAAGAAGCACATGATGATGGCATATCATGTCAATTATGAATTGCATGTGATGTTAATCCTTTTATGCACCTTATTTTTCTTAGAACGACGGTAGCATTATAAGTTGATCTCTCACTAAAGTTTCAAGACGAAATTGTGTTCTCCCCGACTTTGCACCGTTGCTACAGTTCGTCGTTTCAAGACACCACGTTATGATCGGGTGTGATAGACTCAACGTTCACATATAACGGGTGCAAAACAGTTGCACACGCGGAACACTCGGGTTAAGCTCGACAAGCCTAGCATGTACAAACATGGCCTCGGAACACATGAGACGGAAAGGTCGAGCATGAATCGTATAGTTGATATGATTAGCATAGAGATGCTTAGCAGTGAAACTATTCTCAACTCACGTGATGATCGGACTTGAGTTAGTGAATTTGGATCATGTACCACTCAAATGACTAGAGAGATGTACTTTATGAGTGGGAGTTTAGCAAGTAATTTGATTAGTTAAACTCTAATTATCTTGAACAATATCTAATTCCAGTTTGAAAATATTTGTGTTGTAGATCAATGGCTCACGCGACAGTCACCCTAAATTTTAATACGTTCCTAGAGAAAGCTAAGTTGAAAGATGATGGAAGCAACTTTGTAGACTGGGCTCATAATCTTAAGTTGCTCCTGCAAGCTGGGGAGAAGGATTATGTCCTTAATGCTACGCTAGGAGATGAAACACCATCTACAGCTTACCAAGATGTTAAGAACGCTTGGTTAACACGTAAGGAGGACTACTCAGTAGTTCAATGTGCAGTCTTGTATGGCTTAGAGACGGGACTTCAACATCGCTTTGAGCATCATGGAGCATATGAGATGTTCAAGGAGTTGAAGTTTATCTTTCAGAAGAACGCCCGAATCGAGAGGTATGAGACCTCCGATAAATTCTATGCTTGCAAGATGGAGGAGAATTCGTTTGTCAGTGAAGATGTGCTCAAAATGTCTGGGTACTCAAACCGTCTAGCTGAGCTGGGGATTGAACTCCCGCAAGAGGCTATCACTGACATAATTCTTCAATCACTGCCACCAAGCTACAAGAGCTTTGTGTTGAACTATAACATGCAAGGGATGAACAAGTCACCCGGCGAGTTATTCGCGATGCTGGAAGTCGCAGAGTCAGAACTCCGTAAAGAGTATCAAGTGTTGATGGTGAATAAGACCACTAGTTTCAAGAGAAACGGCAAAGTAAAGAAGGGTAATTCCAGGAAGGGCGGCAAATCTGTTGCCAATCCAACTAAGAAACCCAAAGCTGGACCTAAGCCTGCAATGGAGTGTTATTATTGCAAGGGTATGGGTCATTGGAAGCGCAACTACCCCAAGTATCTGGCTGAAAAGAAGGCGGCCAAGGAAAAATCAGGTATATTCGATATACATGTTATTGATGTGTACTTAACCAGCTCTCGTAGTAGTGCGTGGGTATTCGATACCAGTTCTGTTGCTCATATTTGCAACTCAAAACAGGAAGTGTGGAATTAGTGAAGGCTGGCGAAGGATGAAGTGACGATGCGCGTGGGAAATGGTTCCAAGGTTGATGCAGTCGTCGTCGGCACAGTTTACTTCAGTTACCATCAGGATTAGTTATAAACGTAAATAATTGTTATTTAGTGCCTGTGTTAAGCATGAACATTATATATGGATCTTGTTTATTGCGAGACGGTTACTCGTTTAAGTCAGAGAATAATGGTTGTTCTATTTCTATGAGTAATACATTTTATGGTCATGCACCCAATGTGAGAGGATTGTTCATATTGAATCTTGATAGCGATGATACACATATACATAACATTGAGACCAAAAGAGTTAGAGTTAACAATGATAGCGCGATGTTTTTATGGCACTGCCGCTTATGTCATATTGGTGTAAAGCGCATGAAGAAACTTCATACCGATGGTCTTTTGGAGTCACTTGACTTTGATTCACTTGACACGTGCGAACCATGCCTCATGGGCAAGATGACTAAGACTCTGTTCTCCGGAACAATGGAGCGTGCAAGTTACTTGTTGGAAATCATACATACCGATGTATGCGGTCCGATGAGTGTGGAGGCGCGCAGTGGATATCGTTATTTTCTAACCTTCACTGACGATTTGAGTAGATATGGTTATGTATACTTGATGAAGCACAAGTCTGAAACGTTTGAAAAGTTCAACCAATTTCAGAGTGAAGTTGAAAATCATCGTAACGAGAAGATCAAGTTCCTACGGTCTGATCGTGGGGGTGAATATACGAGTTCCGAGTTTGGTGCTCACTTAAGACAATGTGGAATTGTTTCACAGTTGACACCGCCTCGAATACCACAGCGTAATGGTGTGTCCAAACGTCGTAATCGTACTTTATTAGAGATGGTACGATCTATGATGTCTCTTACCGATTTGTCCTTATCGTTTTGGGGTTATGCATTAGAGACAGCTGCATTCACTTTAAATAGGGCACCATCAAAATCCGTTGAGATGACACCATACGAACTGTAGTATGGCAAAAGACCAAAATTGTCGTTTCTTAAAGTTTGGGGATGTGATGCTTATATCAAAAAGCTTCAGCCTGAAAAGCTGGAACCCAAAGCGGAAAAGTGCATCTTCATAGCTTACCCAAAAGAGGCAGTTGGGTATATCTTCTATCTCAAATCCGAGGGAAAAGTGTTTGTTGCTAAAAACAGAGCTTTTCTTGAGAAGGAGTTTCTCTCGAAAGAATTGAGTGGGAGGAAGATAGAACTTGATGAGGTTGTCGAACCTTTGATTCCTCTAGATGGAGGCGTGGGGCAAGGGGAAACCCCTGTTGCTACGATGCCTATTGAGGAGCAAGTTGATGATGATGAGCATGAAACTTCGGATCAAGTTCCTATCGGACCTTGCAGGTCGACAAGATCACGTACTGCTCCTGAGTGGTACGGTAATCCTATCTTATCAATTATGTTGTTGGACAACAATGAACCTCTGAATTATGAAGAAGCAATGGTGGGCCCGAATTCCAACAAATGGCTAGAGGCCATGAAGTCCGAGATAGGATCCATGTACGAGAACAAAGTGTGGACTTTGGAAGTACTACCTGAAGGCCGCAAGGCTATTCAGAACAAATGGATCTATAAGAAGAAGACAGACGCAGACGGTAATGTGACCGTTTATAAAGCTCGACTTGTGGCAAAGGTTTTTTCACAAGTTCAAGGAGTTGACTACGATGAGACTTTCTCACCGGTAGCGATGCTTAAGTCCGTCTGAATCATGTTAGCAATAGCTGCCTTTTACGATTATGAAATCTCGTAGATGGATGTCAAAACAGCGTTCCTTAACAGTTTTCTTAAGGAAGAGTTGTATATGATGCAACCCGAAGGTCTTGTCAATCCGAAGAGTGCTAACAAAGTATGCAAGCTCCAGCGATCCATTTATGGACTGGTGCAAGCATCTCGGAGTTGGAATAAGCGCTTTGATGAGGTGATCAAAGCATTTGTGTTTATACAAGTGGTTGGAGAATCTTGTATTTACAAGAAAGTGAATGGGAGCTCTGTGGCATTTCTAATATTATATGTGGATGACATATTGCTGATTGGAAACAACGTGGAGCTTTTGGAGAGCATAAAGGATTACTTGAGTAAAAGTTTCTCTATGAAGGACCTAGGAGAAGGTGCTTACATTCTAGGCATTAAGATCTATAGGGATAGATCGAAACGCCTGATAGGACTTTCACAAAGCACATAGCTTGATAAAGTTTTGAAGAAGTTCAAAATGGATCAGTCCAAGAAAGGGTTCTTGCCAGTATTACAAGGTATAAAATTGAGTAAGACTCAGTGCCTAGCAACTGCAGAAGATAGAGAACAAATGAGTTTCGTCCCCTAAGCTTCAGCCGTAGGTTCTATCATGTATGCAATGTTGTGCACTAGACCAGACGTCAGCTTGCCATAAGTATTGCAGGCAGGTTTCAGAGTAATCCAAGAGTGGATCGCTGGACGGCGGCCAAGAATATTCTGAAGTACCTGAAAAGGACTAAGGAAATGTTTCTCGTTTATGTAGGTGACAAAGAGCTCGTCGTAAAGGGTTACATCAATGCAAGTTTTGACACCGATCCAGATGACTCGAAGTCGCAAACCGGATACGTATTTAATCTTAACTAGCACAAATGCCCGTGCGTTGCAACGGCATTAGAAGTATTCACAAGATTGAATCTCTTTTTTCTTAATGAAATGACTCGTCATTGGTAAGACTATGTGCGTTTTGACTTTTGAGGTAGATGCACCATGTCTCGATCACAATGCATGTGCTTCCCTATGTTGAAAACGTCGTTTACCATGCGTTCCCATGCGATCTCATAATTATTTTAGACGGCCGCAAACAATTAGTACCACCTCGGATAGTAAAATATTAAAAACAATAACATGGATGAACGGATTTTTCTTCTTCAAAAACACGCAACAATAAAGTTAATAGCCTAAAAATGTAACATTGTTTGAGACATATGGAATACACCACATATAGAAATATAGTAAAATATCAATATGATAAGTGCTTATGTTTTGTGAAACTACTGGTGGACATTAATAACAAAGCATAATTGTGCAATTTGGAGAACATAAAAAACATAACAATAGAACAATGTAAAGTCACCTTTCAGATTTTTTTGTAAACATAGTAAGAATATTATAGTATATTTTTGTTTGTAAGTCATGATTTAAGAAAATAACTCAATACCATTGCCACCGTGTTTTTGGTCGAGTGATTGTCGCCATGATGACCAAAGCTAGGAGTGCCTATGCATAGCAGCCGAGTAGTCATTGGTAGTACTTTTCGTGACAGATTCTCATAGCAAATATCCAAGTTTGGAGGACGGTGGTACAACCTGACTATGTGGCAAACTGACGATGGATCAAACAAACATGCATGCGAGGTCTGTATCAAGAATCATAGTGATGGCTGGGAAAAAGAGAGGAGACGATAGCCTCTTGAATAAGATGCACAGTGAAAATAATCAAGGACGGAGGCAACAGCAACAGGATCTGGATCAACCTATGTGTCCTTAGTGCAGAAAGGTGGCGATTCTAGGTAATGGAAAGACAGTCAAGTCGTGCCTATATACACAACCAATTTTTTTAAGAAATATCATAACCACATACTTGTTGAGACTTGGCAACTTGGACGTCTCACAACCAAGCTGGAAAAGATAACGGATTTGCACCAATATCATCCTAAGCCCACGCGAGAGCCCTTGTCTGCTCCACGAGAAGACGCCGCCCAGCCGACGCAATACTCCTGTGTTGAGTGCGTGAGGCAGGTAGCCAGCACTGCATGCATGTTCGTGGCTGGAGATTGCAAAGGTGCAGGCCTCTAGAGTCTATCCCCCGTGGGTTGTGGTCGGAGAAGACAATCTGGAGTGCGTCGAGCCGTCAAACGTCAATGACATTGACAGCGTCAGACTGCCGAAGCACGTCAAGTAGATCGAACATTGTCGGCATCAGCCAAATCAAACATCCATGAATCCCATGCATGTCAATAGATGGCTCGATTAGCAAAGGTTAGGCTAACGTACAAATTTTATCATGCGTGCGGGACGGGCGAAAATTTATGTACCTATAAAATCTAGAGGAAGAATCAATCTCTCTTTAATTATTATTAATTTTTTTTTGTATAAATAGGAAAGAAATAGATGAAAAAAATACTCGATTAGCAAAGGTTAGGCTAGCGTACAAATTTTACCGTGCGTGCGGGATGGATGAAAATTTATGTACCTATAAAATCTGAAGGAAGAATCAATCCCTCTTTAATTATTATCAAAAAAACTTGGTATAAATAGGAAAGAAAAAAGATGAAAAAATAGGAAAAAGCAAAAAAGGTGAGTACCGGCACTCGAACCCGGGTCTTTGAGATAGAAGAAAGAAGGTCGAGCCACTGCAGCAGCCTAGTGAAAGCGTTACATTAGGATATCGATTTTAAATAAACCTGAAACCTCTCTCATGACAAAAAACAAATCGTTTTTCCTCACTTACCGGTAGCATGGCGGGTAATTGTTTACAACTTTGAGGGTAAATCTTATGACGGACGACAGAAACGCTATTTGCTTTATTATTATAGCAAAAGGACCCGTGCGTTGCAACTGGAGAAAAACAATTATAATCTCCAATGATGCTGATCATATTATGTCTTTAAAATTATAGGACATTTTTTGAATTAGCAAACATTTTTTTCAATTGCACTCAAAAAACAACACACAAACTTTTTTTCAAAATCATGGACTTTTATTGTTTTCACCAACATTGTTCTCAAAATTATGAACATTTTTCTGAATATGCGAATATTTTTACAAAAATCCAGAGCATTTTTTGAATTCACAAACATTTTATATTTTCTTCAAACTTTTATTTCAAAATTCCCAGTTTTATAAATTGCAAAAGTTTTTCAAAGTTCGAAATTATTTAAACTAAAAAATGGAACAGAAAAATGAAATAAAAAATGAGACTAAAAACAGATGCACGACTGTTTTTAAGATTTTTACATGGACTTTTGTTTAAAATCGTTGACTTTTTTATTTTATGGACATTTTCTCAAAGTTTAAACATTTTTTTATATGCAAACATTTTTCAAAACTCCTGAGTAGTTTTTGAATTCTAAAAAAATATGTTTATTTGAATATTTTATTTCGAAATTCTCAGTTTCTTAAAATTGAGTAAAGTTGTTTGAAGTTCTAAATTATTTAAAGTAGAAAAACAAAATGGAACTGAAAAGAAAAATAAAAAAAACTAAACTAAAAAAACAGGCGCCCACGCATGGCCGGCCCAAACAGGTGTTCTGCATCTTTTTCCAACGCTTAGAGCATAATATAGGAGGTGCCTACATGGGCCGGTCCAGTCCCGAGAATTTCCTGTTTGAAACGTTTTTATGACTTATATGTGACATTCGTGGGTAATTTTAGTCAACTTTAAAGAGACTTTGAATGACGTACGTAAGAACCACTATTTACTTTATTAGTAGGTACTAGCAAAAAAGCCGGTGCGTTGCAACGGAAGAGAAAATAAAACACGCTTTGAACGTAATATATTAGCACATTTGTGTTGTCGACGATGGCCTCAGTGCTCACACAACGAAAACGAGTTTGAATGTACAATCACTCGGAATAAGATGAGAAATATGTTGTTTCTCCCCACGAGATTTTTCAAAGGTGTGCATGTGTGATTAACTATGTTTTCTTTCCTCTCAATTTGGTTTTAATTTAATGGATATTTATTGCAATTCGTATGGTCGTCGGAAAGAGAAAAAAAAGACGATGCATTACAGATTAAGTTTGCACAAAAAATAATATTTAAGAAGTATTCAACAGCTAAAAATAACATCCTATTTAGATTCTACACATTTTTTCAATCAAATTTCATATATAACATGTTAAAATCGGAGTTACGGTTTAATAGATATGGATAATTTTGTTTTAGATAAAATATGGATTGATTAACTGAAAAGTCAGGTTTTTTTTGTTAAAACAAAAAAACGTTTCGGCTGACTTAAATAGGGACGACGGGTTGATTACCTGAAACATCAAGGAGTTTTCTGTAAAGTGCAAAAAAACGGTTCGGCACCGACTAAAAGATGGACGGCGGGTTGATTATCTAAAACTGTGAGGACTTTTCTGCAAAAGGACAGAAAACAGTTCGTTCTGACTTAAAGTTGGACTGCAGGTTAATTAACTGAAACTACGAGGGCTTTTCTGCAAAATGACCGACGACGCGCGACAGAAGCGCTGCGCGCTTTATTATTAGGGGAGATGGGGGTGCTGTAAGCTGGTGCAGTTCCAAGCAGAGTGTCGTAGCAGATTCTACATGTGAAGCGGAGTACATACCTGCCTCGGCGGCATCAAAGGAGGGTGTGTGGATGAAGCAGTTCATGACAGATCTTGGAGTTGTGCCAAGCGCACTAGATCCATTAACTCTGTTATGTGACAACACTGGTGCCATTGCCTTAGCAAAGGAACCAAGGTTTCACAAGAAGACCAGACACATCAAACGACGCTACAACCTCATCCGCGACTACGTCGAAGGAGAGGACGTGACTATTTGCAAAGTGCACACGGATCTGAATGTAGCAGACCCGCTGACTAAACCTCTTCCACGGGCAAAACATGATCAACACAAGAACTATATGGGTGTTCGATTTATTACAATGTAAATCGCATGGCGATGTGAGGGCTAGATTATTGACTCTAGTGCAAGTGGGAGACTGTTGGAAATATGCCCTAGAGGCAATGATAAATAGTTATTATTATATTTCATGTTTAAAGATAGTCGTTTATTATTCATGATATAATTGTATTGAATAAAAACATATATACATGTGTGGATACATAGACAAAACAATGTCCCTAGCAAGCCTCTAGTTGGCTAGCCAGTTGATCAAGGATAGTCAAGGTTCTCTGACTATGTGCAAAGTGTTGTTTCTTGATAACTGGATCACATCATTAGGAGAATCATGTGATGGACTAGACCCAAACTATGAACGTAGCATATTGATCGTGTTGTTTTATTGCTATTGTTTTCCGCGTGTCAAGTATTTGTTCCTATGACCATGAGATCATATAACTCACTGGCACCGGAGGAATACCTTGTGTGCATCAAACGTCACAACGTAACTGGGTGACTATAAAGGTGCTCTACAGGTATCTCCGAAGGTGTCCGTTGAGTTAGTATGGATCAAGACTGGGATTTGTCACTCCTTGTGACGGAGAGGTATCTCGGGGCCCACTCGTAATACAACATCACACACAAGACTTGCAAGCAATGTGACTAAGTGTAAGTCACAGGATCTTGTATTACAGAATGAGTAAAGAGACTTGCTGGTAATGAGATTTAAATAGGTATGCGGATACCGACGATTGAATCTTGGGCAAGTAACATTCCGAAGGATAAAGGGAATGACATACGGGATTATATGAATCCTTGAGACTAAGGTTCAACCGATAAGATCTTCGGAGAATATGTAGGATCCAATATGGGCATCAAGGTCCGCTATTGGATATTGACCGAGGAGTACCTCGGGGCATGTCTACATAGTTCTCGAACCCGCAGGGTCTGCACACTTAAGGTTCGATGATGTTTTAGTATAGTTGAGTTATATGTGTGGTTACCGAATGTTGTTCGGATTACCGGATGAGATCACGGACGTCACGAGGGTTTCCGGAATGGTCCAGAAACTAAGATTGATATATAGGATGACTTCATTTGATTACCGGAAGGTTTTCGGGCATTACCGGGATTGTGTCGGGAGTGACGAATGGGTTCCGGATGTTCACCGGGAGGGGGGCAACCCACCCGGGGGAAGCCCAAAGGCCCTAGGGGTGGCGCACAGCCCTTGGTGGGCTGGTGGGACACCCCAAAGGGACCTATGCGCCAAGAAAGAAAAACCAAAGAAAAAAGGTGGGAAGGAAGAGAAGGACTCCACTTTCCAATCCTAGTTGGACTAGGATTGGAGTAGGACTCCTCCTCCTCCCGAGCCGGCGCACCCTTGAGGGCTTGAACCTCAAGGAAAACCTCCTCCCCATCCCTCCTATATATAGTGGTGACTTAGGGCTGATTTGAGACAACTTTTGCCACGTGCAACTCAGATCTAGACACCATAGTTTTACCTCTAGATCGTATTTCTGCGGAGCTCGGTCGGAGCCCTGTGATACGTCTCAAACGTATCTATAATTTTTGATGGTTTCACGCTGTTATCTTATCAACTTTGGATGTTTTATGTACCTTTTATATCTTTTTTGGGACTAACTCATTAATTCAGTGCCAAGTGCCAGTTCCTGTTTTTTCTGTGTTTTTGACTCTTTTTAGATCTGATTTTGGAACGGAGTACAAACGGAATAAAATTCCCGGAATAAATTTTTCCAGAACAGAAGAAGATCGGGGGACTTGAGGGCCAAGGCAGGAGAGCCACACGGGGCCCACAAGCCCTGTAGCCGCCACCAGGGGGCGACAGCTACCAGGCTTGTGGCCTCCCTAGCGCTCCCTGCCCTAGCTCTTTGGCCTATAAATTCCCTAAAATCACAGAAAAAATGAGGGCATCCATGAAAACACTTTTCCGCCGCCGCAAGCTTCCGTTTCCGCGAGATCTCATCTGGAGACCCTTCCCGGTGCCCTGCCGAAGGGGACTTTGGAGTTGGAGGGCTTCTACATCAACATCATCGCCTCTCCAATGACTCGTGAGTAGTCCACTTCAGACCTACGGGTCCGTAGTTAGTAGCTAGATGGCTTCTTCTCTCTCTTGGATCTTCAATACAAAGTTCTCCATGATCTTCATGGAGATCTATCCGATGTAATCCTCTTTGGCGGTGTGTTTGTCGAGATCCGATGAATTGTGGATTTGTGATCAGATTATCTATGAATTATATTTGAGTCTTTGCTGATTTCTTATATGCATGATTTGATATCCTTGTAAGTCTCTCTGAGTCTTGGGTTTTGTTTGGCCAACTAGATCTATGATTCTTGCAATGGGAGAAGTGTTTGGTTTTGGGTTCATACCGTGTGGTGACCTTTCCCAGTGATAGAAGGGGCAGCAAGGCACGCATTGTGTTGTTGCCACCAAGGCCGCAGGGAAATCCTTTGCATATTTGCCAAGGAAGTCCCTATAGGCGTAGCCCGTAGCAGAAGGATTCCTGGCGCCGTTGCTAGGGAAGGTCTGTTGACGCAGTAGCACCCTGCAGGAGTAGATCCTTCACCACCACCGGAGCGCCGTCACGCTGCCGGAGAACTCATCTACTTCTCCGTCTTTCTTGCTGGATCAGGAAGGTCGAGATCATCGTCGAGTTGTACGTGTGCTGAACGCGGAGGTGCCGTCCGTTAGGCACTAGATTGGAGCGGATCGTGGGACGGATCGCGTGACGGTTCGTAGGACGGTTCGCGGGGCGGATTGACGGATGTGAGGACGTTCCACTACATCAACCGCGTTTCTTCACGCTTCCTGTTGTGTAGTCTACAAGGGTATGTAGATCCAAATCTCCTCTTGTAGATGGACATCACCATGATAGGTCTTCATGTGCGTAGGAATTTTTTTGTTTCCCATGCAACGTTCCCCAACAAAAATATCTTTCTTGTGGAGGAAGGAGAGCCTGAGCTGACTTAACGGTTGGCCGCAACCATTAGCCCCCTTCCCCCAGGCCACGCCCTATTGGCTTGTGGGACCCTCGGGCATTGTCTTGCGTTGATTCTAACTCCCAAAATTCACATATATTCCAAAAAAGCTCCATAAATGTTTATCGCGTTTGGATTTCATTTGATATGGAATTTTCGTGAAACAAAAAGCACAAAAAACAGATGCTAACACTGGGCACTGGACAAGTAAGTTAGTCCCAAAAATAATATAAAATGTTGCCAAAAGTATATGAAAATTGTATAATATTAGCATGAGAAAATAAAAGAATTATAGTTACGACTCAGACGTATCATGGATACATAGACAACACAGTGTCCCTAGTAAGCCTCTAGTGGACTAGCCCGTTGATCAAAGATGGTTAAGGTTTCCTAGCCATAGAAATGAGTTTTCATTTGATAACGGGAGCACATCATTAGAAGAATGATGTGATGGACAAGACCCAAACTGTAAGCATAGCATTTGATTGTTTCACTAAGTTTATTTCTATTGCTTTTTTGCATGTCAATGTATCTATTCCTGGCACCATGAGATCATGCAAGTCCGTGACACTCGAGGAATGCCTTGTGTGTATCAAACATCATAATGTAACTGGGTGATTCTAAATATGTTGTACAAGTATCTCCGAGGGTGTTTGTAGAGTTGGCATGGATCGAGACAAGGATTTGTCACTCCTATAAGAGAGAGGTATCTCTAGGCCCACTCGGTAATACAACATCATGCTACGGCGATAGAAATCTTCTGTCGTCTCTTGAGCTTGCGTTGGTTTTTTCCCTTGAAGAGGAAAGGATGATGCAGCACAGGAGCAGTAAGTATTTCCCTCAGTTTGAGAACCAAGGTATCAGTCCAGTAGGAGAATCTCGTCAAGTCCAGAGTACCTGCACAAACACAAAAGAGCTTGCACCCAACGCTATAAAGGGGTAGTCAATCCCTTCAAGATTGATTGCAAAGTGAGATCTGAAGGCGGAAAGTGCAACGAACTAAAAGAGTAAGGCTGAAAATATGGTGTGAATTAGACCTGGGGGCCATAGTGTTCACTAGAGGCTTCTCTCAAAATAGCAAATATTACGGTGGGTGAACAAATTACTGTCGAGAAATTGATAGAACCGCGCAAAGTCATGACGATATCTAAGGCAATGATCATACATATAGGCATCACGTCCGAGACAAGTAGACCGATACTTTCTGCATCTACTACTATTACTCCACACATCGACCGCTATCCAGCATGCATCTAGTGTATTGAGTTCATGACAATCAGAGTAACGCCTTAAGCAAGATGACATGATGTAGAGGGATAATCTCAAACCAATGATGGAAACCCCATCTTTTTACCCTTGATGGCAACAACACGATGTGTGCCTCGCTACCCCTTCTGTCACTGGGTGAGGTCACCGCACGGTATGAACCCAGAATCAATCACTTCTCCCATTGCAAGAATCATATATCAAGGTGGCCAAACAAAACCCAAAACTCGAAGAGCATTACAAGGATATGAAATCATGCATATAAGAGATCAGAAGAAACTCAAATAAGATTCATAGATAATTTGATTTTAAATCCACATTTCATCGGATCTCGACAAACACACCGCAAAAGAAGATTACATCGGATAGATCTCCATGAAGATCATGGAGAACTTTGTATTGAAGATCCAAGAGAGAGAAGAAGCCATCTAGCTACTAGCTATGGATCCGTAGGTCTATGGTGAACTACTCATGCATCATCGGAGAGGTCATGGTGTTGATGAAGAAGCCCTCCGTATATTACCAAATCCACGTCTCAAAACTAATTGAGAGGAATCAAAACTTCTCTTTTTACTCAATGCACATGAAGATGGAAGTTTTTGTATCCTCTTTGGGTACCTATCACCTTTGGGACTACTTTCATAGCATAAGCCAACTACCAAGTCACGCACCGCCGTGCTCTAAAAGATCTAAGTGAAGCACATAGAGCAAAATTATCTATCTCAAAAGATATAAGTGAAGCACGATGAGCATTCCAGCAAAATCATGATGAGTGCATGTCTCTCTCTAAAGGTGTGCAGAAAGGATGATTGTGACACAACAAAAAGAAAAGAATCCTACGATACAAGTCGCTCCAAGCAAAACACATGTCATGTGGTGAATAAAAATATAGCCCCAAGTAAAGTTACCGATGGATTGAAGACGAAAGAGGGGATGCCTTCCCGGGGCATCCCCAAGCTTAGGCTTTTTGGTGTCCTTGAATTTGGCTTGGGATGCCTCGGGCATCCCCAAGCTTGAGCTCTTTCCACTCCTTATCTCTTTGTCCATGAGAACATCACCCAAAACTTGAAAACTTGACAACACAAAACTTAAACAGAAATGCGTGATAACATTAGCACAAGAAAACAAACTACCACCTCTCTAGGTACTGTAGCAATCTTGATTTCTATTTATATTTGTGTTAGGTTACTGTATTCTCACTTTTCCATGGCTAGTACCCCCCGATACTATCCATAGTTTCATCAAAACAAGCAACCAACTCAACAAAAACAGAATCTGTCAAAAACAGACCAGTCTGTAGCAATCTGTATACTTCGTATACTTCTGGTACCTCAAAAATTCTGAAACATTATGAATGCCTGGGCAAAAGGCATATCAACCAGCACCAAAAAGAATCAACTCAAAATCTCTTTCTGAATAAAAATGAAAAATCATCTCGTGAGTGAAAAGTTTCTGTCTTTTTCCAGCAGGATCAAACAACCATCACCAAGACTAGTCATAAAGGTCTTACTTGGCTCAAACATAAAAAGAAACACAAAAGACACTATCATAACAGAATTATGATGGTGTGGACGCAACAAAACAGAAAGAAAGAAATAAATTCATTGGGTTGCCTCCCAAAAAACGCTATTGTTTAACGCCCTTAGCTAGGCATTGATAATTCAATGGTGCTCACATAAAAGACAAGAATTGAAGCACAACGAGAGCATCATAAAGCATGTGAAAATCACATCTAAGTCTAACATAATTCCTATGCATATGCATTTTATAGGAAAACATATTGTCAAGACAACCAATAGTTACCATATGCAAGGAAGAAGAAAGAGATCACAAGAAACTCAAATAAGATTCATAGATAATATGATCATAAATCCATAATTCATCGGATCTCGACAAACACACTGCAAAAGAAGATTACATCGGATAGATCTCCATGAAGATCATGGAGAACTTTGTATTGAAGATCCAAGAGAGAGAAGAAGCCATCTAGATACTAGCTATGGACCCGTAGGTCTATGGTGAACTACTCACGCATCATCGGAGAGGTCATGGTGTTGATGAATAAGCCCTCCGTATCCGAATCCCCCCTCCGGCAGGGCACCAAAACGTGCCCCAGATGGGATCTTGCGGAGACATAAGCTTGCGGTGGCGGAAAAGTACTTTCGAAGATCTCTTGATTTTTTCGGGGATTTTAGGGAATATATAGGCGGAATACCTAGGGCGGGGGAGCCACGGGGAGCTCACAAGCCTGCTAGGCCCGCCCCCTAGGTCGGGCCTGGTGGGCTTGTGACCTCCTCCGAGGTTCCCTGCCTTGGTTCTCAAGTCTCCTGCGCGTCTTCTGTTATGGAAAAAATCATTCCGCAGGTTTTATTTCGTTTGGACTCCGTTTAAAATCCTCCTCTGAAAAGGGTCCAAAACACGAAAAAAACAGGAACTCGCACTTCGCACTGAGTTAATAAGTTAGTCCCAAAAAAAGATATAAAAGTCATACAAAACGTCCAAAGTTTGACAAGATAATAGCATGAAACCATCAAAAATTATAGATACGTTGGAGACGTATCACATCACAATAAGCTTGCAGGCAATGTGACTAAGGAGTTAGTCATGGGATCTTGTATTAAGGAATGAGTAAAGAGACTTGCAGCTAACGATATTGAACTAGGTATGGAGATACCACGATGGAATCTCGAGCAAGTAACATACCGATGGACAAAGGGAATTACATACGGGATTGACTGAATCGTTGCTATCGTGGTTGACGATATAGACATTTGTAGAATATGTAGGAACCAATATGGTCATATAGGTCCTGCTATTGGTTATTGACCGTAGAGGTGTCTTAGTCATGTCTGCATAGTTCTCGAACCCGCAGGGTCCATATTCTTAACGTTTGGTGACGATATAGTATTGTTGAGTTATTATGTTGGTGACGAAATGTTATTTAGAGTCCCGGATGAGATAAAGGACATGACGAGGAGCTTCAGAATGGTTCGGAGGTAAATATTGATATATAGGAAGTTCCGTTTTGGTCACCGGAAAAGTTTCGAGTGTCACAGATAATTTAAGAGGAGTGCCGAAAGGGTTCCGGGGTCCACCGGAAGGGGCCCACTCGCTCCAGGAGGCCACATGGGCTAATATGGGTGCACACAAGCCCCTGGTGGGCTGGGCACCCCTCTCTCTTAGGACCATGTTGTTGGGTAACGTAGCATGAATTCAAATTTTTTCCTACGCATATTCAGATCTTCCTATGGAGAGACCAGCAACGAGAGAGGAAGCGTTGGTAGAACGCGGTTGATGGAGTCGTACTCGCGGTGTGATTCCGATCTAGTGCCGAACCACGACACCTCCGTGTTCAACACACGTGCAGCCTGGTGACGTCTCCCACACCTTGATCCAGCAAGGAGGAGGGAGAGGTTGGGGAAGATCTCCGGCAGCACGACGACGTGGTGTCGATGGAGAGACGAGGTCTCCCGGTAGGGCATCGCCAAGCACCGTGGGAGAGGAGGGAGAAGGGGGGCAGGGCTGCGCCGAGGGAGATGGAAAACTGTGTGTCAAATAGCCCCAAAACCCCCACTATATATAGGAGGAGGGGAAGGGGGTGCCACCCCTAGGGTTCCCACCCTAGGTGGTGCGGCAGCCCCCCCAGATGGGAGGTGCGGCGGCCAGGGCAGGGGGAGGGGGTCGCGCACCCCTAGGTGGGCCTTAGGCCCACCAGCGCCTAGGGTTCCCCCCTCTCTCCACCTCCTGCGCCTTGGGCCTCCTTGTGGGAGGCGCACCAGCCCACTTTGGGCTGGTTGCCCTCCCTCTTTTGGCCCATGCTACCTCTTGGTGCTGGTGGCCCCTCCCGATGGATCCCCGGACCATTTCTGGTGGTCCCGGTGGTCCCGGTACATTACCGGTGACGCCAGAAACATTTCCTGTGTCCAAAACCATCAATCCTATATATCAATATTTACCTCCGGACCATTCCGGAGCTCCTCTTGACGTCCGAGATCTCATCCGGGACTCCGAACAACTTTCGGTAACCTCGTATAACAATTCCCTATAACCCTAGCGTCATCGAACCTTAAGTGTGTAGACCCTACGGGTTCGGGAGACATGCAGACATGACCGAGACACCTCTCCGGACAATAACCATCAACGGGGTATGGATACCCATGGTGGCTCCCACTTGCTCCACAATGATCTCATCGGATGAACCACGATGGCAAGGATTCAATCAATCATGTATACAATTCCCTTTGTCTATCGGTATAGAACTTGCCCGAGATTCGATCGTCGGTATACCTATACCTTGTTCAATCTCGTTATAGGTAAGTCTCTTTACTCGTTCCGTAGCACATCATCGTGTGACTAACTCCTTAGTCACATTGAGCTCATGATGATGTTCTACCGAGTGGGCCCATAGATACCTCTCCGTCACGCGGAGTGACAAATCCCGATCTCGATTCGTACCAACCCAACAAACACTTTCAGAGGTACCCGTAGTGCACCTTTATAGTCACCCAGTTACGTTGTGACGTTTCACACACCCAAAGCATTCATACGGTCTCCGGGAGTTGCACAATCTCACGGTCGAAGGAAACGACACTTGACATTAGAAAAGCTCTAGCATACGAACAATACGATCTAGTGCTATGCTTAGGATTGGGTCCTGTCCATCACATCATTCTCCAATGATGTGATCCCGTTATCAATGACATCTAATGTCCATGATCAGGAAACCATGATCATCTATTGATCAACGAGCTAGCCAACTAGAGGCTTGCTAGGGACACATTGTGATCTATTTATTCACACATGTATTACTGTTTCCTGTTAATACAATTATAGCATGAACAATAGACGATTATCATGAACAAGGAAATATGATAATAACCATTTTATTATTGTCTCTAGGGCATATTTCCAATAGTTTCCCACTTGCACTAGAGTCAATAATATAGTTACATTGTGATGTATCGAACACCCATAGCATTATGGTGTTGATCATGTTTTTCTCGAGGAAGGGGTTTAGTCAACGGGTCTGCGACATTCAGATCCGTATGTACTTTACAAATCTCTATTACTCCACTCTGATCATGGTCCTGGATGGAGTTGTAGCGGCGTTTGATGTGCTTGGTCTTCCGGTGAAACCTGGGCTCCTTGGCTATGGCAATGGCCCCAGTGTTATCATAGAAGAGCGTCATTGGACCCGACGCGCTTGGAACCACTCCAAGGTCGGTGATGAGCTCCTTCATCCAAATTCCTTCATCAACCGCTTCTAAAGCAGCTATGTACTCCGCTTCACATGTAGATGCTGCCACGACTTCTTGCTTGCTGCTACACCAGCTCACTGCCCCACCATTCAAAACATATACGTATTCGGTCTGTGAATTAGAGTCATCCAGATCTGTGTCGAAGCTAGCATCGACTTAACCCTTTATGACGAGCTCTTCGTCACCTCCATAAACGAGAAACATCTCCTTAGTCCTCTTCAGGTACTTAAGGTTATTCTTGACCGCTGTCTAGTGTTCCATACCGGGATCACTTTGGTACCTCCCTGCCAAACTTATGGCATGGTTTATATCAGGTCTGGTACACAGCATGGCATACATTAGATAGCCTACAGCTGAAGCGTAGGGGATAGTACTCATCTTCTCTCTATCTGCTGCCGTGGTCGGTGACTGAGTCTTACTCAATCTCATACCTTGCAAAATTGGTAAGAACCCTTTCTTTGAGTTTTCCATATTGAACTTCTTCAATATTTTGTCAAGGTATGTACTTTGTGCAAGACCTATGAGGCGCCTCGATCTATCTCTATAGATCTTGATGCCAAATATGTATGCAGCTTCTCCAAGGTCCTTCATTGAAAAACTCTTGTTCAAATAGGCCTTTATGCTCTCCAGCATCTCTATGTTATTCCCCATCAATAATATGTCATCCACATACGGTATGAGGAAAGCTACAGAGCTCCCACTCACTTTCTTGTACAGACAGGCTTCTCCATAAACCTGTATGAACCCAAACACTTTAATCACCCCATTAAAGCGAATTTTCCAACTCCGAGATGCTTGCACCAGCCCATAGATGGAGCGCTGGAGCTTGCACACTTTGTTAGCACCCTTAGGGTCGACAAAACCTTCTGGTTGCATCATATACAACTCTTCCTTAAGGTTCCCGTTAAGGAACGCTGTTTTGACGTCCATTTGCCAAATTTCATAATCATAAAAGGCGGCAATTTCTAACATGATTCAGACTGATTTCAGCTTCGCTACGGGAGAGAAAGTATCTTCGTAGTCAATTCCTTGAATTTGTCGAAAACCCTTTGCGACAAGTCGAGCTTTATAAACGGTCACATTACCGTTTGCATCAGTCTTCTTCTTGAAGATCCATTTATTCTCTATGGCTCGCCGGTCATTGGGCAAGTCCACCAAAGTCCATACTTTGTTCCCTTACATGGATCCTATCTCGGATTTCATAGCATCAAGCCATTTGTTGGAATCCGGGCCCACCATTGCTTCTTCATAGTTCGAAGGTTCACCGTTGTCTAACAACATGATTTCCATCACAGGGTTGTTGTACCACTCTGGTGCGGAGCGTGCCCTTGTGGACCTTCGCGGTTCAGTAGTAACTTGATCCGAAGCTTCATGATCATTATCATTAACTTCCTCTTCAGTTGGTGCACGCGCCACATGAACAATTTCCCGCGCTGCGCTACTTTCCTGTTCAAGAGGGGGTGTAATTACCTCATCAAGTTCTACTTTCCTCCCACTTACTTCTTTCGAGAGAAACTCTTTCTCTAGAAAGGATCCGTTCTTGGTAACAAAGGTTTTGCCCTCGGATCTAAGATAGAAGGTATACCCCATAGTTTCCTTAGGGTATCCTATGAATACGCATTTCTCCGCTTTGGGTTCGAGCTTTTCTGGTTGAAGTTTCTTCACATAAGCATCGCATCCCCAAACTTTGAGAAACGACAACTTAGGTTTCTTGTCAAACCATAGTTCATACGGTGTCGTCTCAACGGATTTAGACGGTGCCCTATTTAAAGTGAATGCTGCAGTTTCTAATGCGTATCCCCAAAATGATAGCGGTAAGTCGGTAAGAGACATCATAGATCGTACCATATCTAATAAAGTGCGATTACGACGTTCATACACTCCGTTGCGTTGCGGTGTGCCAGGCGGCATTAGTTGTGAAACGATTCCACACTTCCTTAGGTGTGTGCCAAACTCGTGACTCAAATATTCTCCTCCACGATCAGATCGTAGACACTTAATTTTTCTGTCACATTGATTCTCTACCTCACTTGGAAATTCCTTGAACTTTTCAAACGTCTCAGATTTGTGCTTCATCAAGTAGATATATCCATACCTACTCAAATCATCGGTGAGAGTGAGAACATAATGATAGCCACTACGAGCTTCAACGTTCATTGGACCACACACATCAGTATGTATTATTTCCAATAAGTCGGTTGCTCTCTCCGTTATTCCTGAGAATGGAGTCTTAGTCATCTTGCCCATGAGGCACGGTTCGCATGTGTCAAATGATTCAAAGTCAAGAGACTCTAATAGTCCATCAGTATGGAGCTTCTTCATGCGCTTAACACCAATATGACCAAGGCGGCAGTGCCACAAGTATGTGGGACTATCATTATCAACTTTACATCTTTTGGTACTCACACTATGAATATGTGTAACATCACGATCGAGATTCATCAAGAATAAACCATTCACCTGCGGAGCATGACCATAAAACATATCACTCATATAAATAGAACAACCATTATTCTCTGACTTAAATGAGTAGCTGTCTCGCATTAAGCAAGACCCTGATACAATATTCATGCTCAAAGCTGGTACTAAATAACAATTATTAAGGTTTAAAACTAATCCCGACGGTAGATGTAGAGGTAGCGTGCCGACGGCAATCACATCGACCTTGGAGCCATTCCCGACGCGCATCGTCACCTCGTCCTTGGCCAGTCTCCGCTTATTCCGCAGTTCCTGCTTTGAGTTGCAAATGTGAGCAACAACACCGGTATCAAATACCCAGGAGCTACTATGAGTGCTGGTAAGGTACACATCAATAACATGTATATCACATATACCTTTAACGTTGCCGACCTTCTTGTCCGCTAAGTATTTGGGGCAGTTCCGCTTCCAGTGACCTTTTCCCTTGCAATAGAAGCACTCAGTCTGAGGCTTGGGTCCATTCTTTTTCTTCTTCCCGGCATCTGGCTTACCGGGCGCGGCAACGGCTTTGCCGTCTTTCTTGAAGTTCTTCTTACCCTTGCCCTTCTTGAAACTAGTGGTCTTGTTGACCATCAACACTTGATGCTCTTTCTTGATTTCTACTTCTGCAGACTTGAGCATCGAGTACAACTCGGGAATGGTCTTCTCCATCCCTTGCATTTTGTAGTTCAGCACAAAACCTTTGTAGCTTGGTGGGAGAGACTGGAGGATTCTGTCAATTATAGCATCATCCGGAAGTTCGACTCCAAGTGAAGTCAGACGACCGTGTAACCGAGACATTTTGAGTATGTGCTCACTGACAGAACTGTTCTCCTCCATCCTACAACTAAAGAACTTGTCGGAGACTTCATATCTCTCGACACGGGCATGAGCTTGAAAAACTAGCTTCAGCTCTTGGAACATCTCATATGTACCATGTTGCTCAAAACGCCTTTTGAGCCCCGTTTCCAAACTGTATAACATGCCACACCTGACCAGAGAGTAGTCATCACTCCGCGTTTGTCAGACGTTTAGAATGTCCTGGGCTGCTGCGGGAGCGGGAGGGTCACCTAGCGGCGCATCAAGGACATAAGCCTTTTTAGCTGCTTCAAGGATGAGCTTCAAGTTGCGAACCCAGTCCGCATAGTTGCTACCATCATCTTCCAGCTCGTTTTTCTCTAGGAATGCGTTGAAATTGAGGTTGACGTTGGCCATCTACAATATTTATAAAGATAACTTTTAGACTAAGTTCATGACAATTAGGTTCATTTAATCAAATTAAGTATGAACTCCCACTTAAATCGACATCCCTCTAGTCATCTAAGTGATACATGATCCATGTTGACTAACCCGTGTCCGATCATCACGTGAGACGGACTAGTCACCATGGTGAGCAACTTCATGCTGATCGTATTCAACCATACGACTCATGTTCGACCTTTCGGTCTCTTGTATTCGAGGTTATGTCTGTACATGCTAAGCTCGTCGAGTCAACCTAGGTGTTTCGCGTGTGTAAATCTGGCTTACACCCATTATATGCGAACGTTAGAATCTGTCACACCCGATCATCACGTGGTGCTTCGAGACAACGATCCTTCGCAATGATGCACACTTAGGGGAATACGTTCTCGAAATTTTAAGAGGGATCATCTTATTATGCTACCGTCGTTCTAAGCAATAAGATGAAAAACATGATAAACATCAGAATGCAATCATATAGTGATATGATATGGCCATTATCATCTTTGCTCTTTCGATCTCCATCTTTAGGCATCGCATGATCATCATTGTCACCGGCGTGACACCATGATCGCCATCATCGTGTCTCCGTGAAGTCGTCACGCCAACTACTACTATCACTACTACTATAGCTAACAGTTAGCAATGAAGTAAAAGTAGTAAGCACATGGCGTTACATCTCATACAATAAATTAAGACAACTCCGATGGCTCCTTCCGGTTGTCATACTCATTGACATGCAAGTCGTGAAACCTATTACAATAACATGATCATCTCATACATCATACATGCAACATCACAACTTTGGCCATATCACATCACATGTCAAACCCTGCAAAAACAAGTTAGACGTCCTCTAATTGTTGTTGCAAGTTTTACGTGGCTGATTTGGGTTTCTAGCAAGAACGCTTTCTTACCTACGTGACCGCCACAAAGATGATATGCCAAAGCTATTTACCCTTCATAAGGACCCTTTTCATCAAATCCAATCCGACTAGAGTAGCAGAGACAGACACCCGCCAGCCACCTTTATGCACGGTGTGCATGTCTGTCGGTGGAACCAGTCTCACATAAGCGTACGTCTAAGGTCGGTCCGGGCCGCTTCATCCCACAATACTGCCGGAAAAGAATAATACTAGTAGCGGAAAGCAATTGACAAATCATCACCCACAACCTTTTGTGTTCTACTCGTGCAAAGAATCTACGCATAGAAAACCTGGCTCGGATGCCACTGTTGGATAACATAGCATAAATTCAAAAAAAATCCTACGCATATTCAGATCTTCCTATGGAGAGACCAGCAACGAGAGAGGGGTGAGTGCATCTTCATACCTTTGAAGATCGCTAAGAGGAAGCGTTGCTAGAACGCGGTTGATGGAGTCGTACTCGCGGCGATTCAGATCACGGTGTGATTCCGATCTAGTGCCGAACCACGACACCTCCGCGTTCAACACACGTGCAGCCTGGTGATGTCTCCCGCACCTTGATCCAGCAAGGAGGAGGGAGAGGTTGGGGAAGATCTCCGGCAGCACGACAACGTGGTGTCTATGGAGAGACGAGGTCTCCCGGCAGGGCTTCGCCAAGCACCCTGGGAGAGGAGGAAGAAGGGGGGCAGGGCTGCGCCGAGGGAGATGGAAAACTGTGTGTCAAATAGCCCCAAAACCCCCACTATATATAGGAGGAGGGGAAGGGGGTGCCACCCCTAGGGTTCCCACCCTAGGTGGTGCGGCAGCCCCACTAGATGGGAGGTGCGGCGGCCAGGGCAGGGGGAGGGGGTGGCACACCCCTAGGTGGGCCTTAGGCCCACCAGCGCCTAGGGTTCCCCCCTCTCTCCACCTCCTGCGCCTTGGGCCTCCTTGTGGGAGGCACACCAGCCCACTTTGGGCTGGTTGCCCTCCCTCTTTTGGCCCATGCTACCTTTTGGGGCTGGTGGCCCCTCCCGGTGGACCCTCGAGAGCATTTCTGGTGGTCCCGGTGGTCCCGGTACATTACCGGTGACGCCCGAAACATTTCCGGTGTCCAAAACCATCCATCCTATATATTAGTCTTTTCCTCCGAACCATTCCGGAGCTCCTCGTGATGTCCGGGATCTCATCCGGGACTCCGAACAACTTTCAGTAACCTCGTATAACAATTCCCTATAACCCTAGTGTCATCGAACCTTAAGTGTGTAGACCCTACGGGTTTGGGAGAAAGGCAGACATGACCAAGACACCTCTCCGACCAATAACCATCAGCGGGGTATGGATACCCATGGTGGCTCCCACTTGCTCCATGATGATCTCATCGGATGAACCACGATGTCAAGGATTCAATCAATCCTGTATACAATTCCCTTTGTCCGTCGGTATAGAACTTGCCCGAGATTCGATCGTCGGTATACCTATACCTTGTTTAATCTCGTTATCGGTAAGTCTCTTTACTCGTTCCGTAGCACGTCATAGTGTGACTAACTCCTTAGTCACATTGAGCTCATGATGATGTTCTACCAATTGGGCCTAGAGATACCTCTCCGTCACGCGGAGTGACAAATCCCGATCTCGTACCAACCCAACAGACATTTTCAGAGGTACCCGTAGTGCACCTTTATAGTCACCCAGTTATGTTGTGACGTTTGATACACCCAAAGCACTCCTACGGTACCCGGGAGTTGCACAATCTCACGGTCAAAGGAAAAGACACTTGACATTAGAAAAGCTCTAGCATACGAACAATACGATCTAGTGCTATGCTAAGGATTGGGTCCTGTCCATCACATCATTCTCCAATGATGTGATCCCGTTATCAATGACATCTAATGTCCATGATCAGGAAACCATGATCATCTATTGATCAACGAGCTAGCCAACTAGAGGCTTGCTAGGGACACATTGTGATCTATTTATTCACACATGTATTACTGTTTCCTATTAATACAATTATAGCATGAACAATAGATGATTATAATGAACAAGGAAATATGATAATTACCATTTTATTATTTCCTCTAGGGCATACTTCCAACACATGCACCCAAGGACTGGTGGGGGCAAGCCTAAGAGGGGTCCGGCCACCCAATTTTGGGGCCAAGCAACCCTTTGTCCACCACCCCACCCTAGGAAAAACCGTAGGGCGCAGCCTGCTCCTCCCTTACACCTATATATACTAGAGAAGACAGAGGGCAGCCGAACCCTAAGAGGCATGGCACATCCCTCCTATCTCTCGTAGTACTTCTCCCTCGTTCCTATCACGGCAGCGCTTGGGGAAGCCATGTGGGGATAGCTCCACGCCGTCGTGCTGCCGGAGAACTCAAGCTAGTACTTCACCTTCGCTCACTAGATCGAGGTGGTGAAGGCATCATCGATTTGTACGTGTGCTAAACACGGAGGTGTCGTCCATTCGGCGCTAGATCGGGATGGATCATGATTGGATCGCGGGACGGATTGTGATTGGACCGCGAAGACGTTTGATATGTATCCAATGTATCTATAATTTTTTATTCTTCCATGTTGTTATATTATCATTCTTGGATGTTTTATGATCATTTTATAGCAACTTCATATCATATTTTGGGTCTAACCTATTGACATAGTGCCTAGTGCGAGTTGATGTTTTATGTTGTTTTTTTCCTTTGCACAAAATCCATATCAGATGAGGTCCAATTGCCCCGAAACTTTATGGAGATCTTCTAGACCGGAAGGAAACTTGGTAGCCAAGATTGAGCAAAAGACAAGGCCCAGGGGCCCACTAGACATTAGGGCGTGCTAGAGGCCCCTGGCGCTGCCTGGTGTCTAGTGGGACCCTCGGGCACCTTCTCCACCGCCTTTAAGCTCCATAAATACCCCAATATTCAAAAAACCCTAGGGGAGTCAATGATAAATAATCGCCGCAACTTCCAGAGCCATGAAATCCAATCTAGAGCCCTTTCCGGAGAGGAACACGATCACGGAGGGGTTCGCCATCCTCATTGGTGCTCCTCCGATGATGCGTGAGTAGTTCATAACATACCTACGGGTCCGTTGGCAGTAGCTACATGTCTTTCTCTCTCGTTTTTTACTCAATAAAATGGTCTCTTGGAGGTCCATATGATGTAACTCTTTCTTTTGTGGTGTGTTTGTTGGGATCCGATGAATTATGAGTTTATGATCAGATCTACGAAAACATGTTCATGCTTGATTATTATAGCCTCGTATTTCTTATCCGATATTTGGTTTTGTCTGGCAAACTTGATATTTTATGATGCAATGGGAACAGGTGATTTGTGATGGGGTCGACCTTTCGGTACCCAATCTCAGTGACAGAAAGACACATAACACGCATGTATCGTTGTTATCAAGGATAAAATGATAGGGGTCTATTCCTAAATGAATAGATCTTCTCTACATCATGTCATCGTTCTTAATGCATAACTTTGTTTCTCCATGAACTCAATACACTAGATGCATGTTGTATAGTGGTCGATGTGTGGAGTAATAGAAGTAGATGCAGGTAGAAGTCGGCCTACTTATCTTGGACGTGATGCCTATATACATGATCATTGTTTTGAATATCGTCATAATTATTTGTTCTTCTATCAATTGCCCAATAGTAATTTGTGTATCCACCATTTACTCTTTCTCGAGGGAAGCCACTAGTGAAATCTACGACCTTCAGGTCTACTTCACATCATTTAATTGCAATATCTACTTTGCTATTGGCATTTCTACTTTATTTTCTCTTTTGTTTTCATATCTAAATTATCAAAAACACCAAAAATACCTTGCTTCATTCTATTTTCTATCACTCTTATTTGCATCTATCAATCTATCCTTACTTTACCCACGACGGATTGACAACCCCTCCACGCATTGGGTTGCGAGGATTTCTTATTTGTGTGTAGGTGCTGCTTACATAGTCTTGTAGATCTTCCTACTGTATTGATACCTTGGTTTCTTAACTGAGGGTAATACTTGTCGTCATTGTGCTACATCACCCTTTAAGCTTGGAGGGAAATCAACACATCTGCGAGACGAAGCAAGATTTCTGGTGCCGTTGCCGGGGAAGATCAAGTCAAGATCTACCAGTTTCCTACACACAAATCTCATCTCCTTGCAATTACATAATTTTCCATTTGCCTCTCGTTTTCCTCTCCCCCACTTCACAAAAATTTGCCTTTTTATTTGCCTTATTTCCTTTGTCGTTTTCTTACCAGATCTCTTGTTTTCTTGTGTTCTTGCTTGCATAGTCATGATGACTCAAGAAAACACTAAGTAGTGTGATTTTTCCAATACCAACAACAATGATTTTATTAGCTCTCCGATTTCTCTTCCCGCCACTAGTGCGGAGTATTATGATATTTATTCCGCTTTGTTCAATCTTATTATGAAAGAGCAATTTTTCGGTACTCCTAATGAGGATGCCACGTCCCATATAAACACTTTCATAGAATTGTGTGATATGCAAAAGAAGAAAGATGTAGACAATGATATTGTCAAGATGAAATTATTTCCGTTCTCTTTGCGTGATCGTACTAAAATTTGGTTTTCATATTTCCCACTAAATAGTATCGATTCTTGGAACAAGTGCAAAGATGCTTTTATCACAAAGCATTTTCCTCGCACGAAAATTATTACTCTTAGAAATCAGATTATGAATTTTAAACAACTTGAGCATGAGCATGTTGCCCAATATTGGGAAAGGGTGAAAATGATGATAATAAATTGCCCAACTCATGGTTTGCATTTGTGGATGATCATGCAAAAAAAATATGTGGGATTGAGTTTTGTTTCTAGAAATCTTTTAGATTCCGTTGCGACTAGTACTTTTATGGAAATTACTTTGGGTGATTCTAGTCATTTGCTTGATAATATTATGGCTAATTATACACAATGGCATACTAAAGAGCTCCTACTAGTAAAAAAGGTTAATTCTATTCAAGAAATTGGTGCTTTGAGTGAAAAGAGGTGATGCTCTTATGAAATTGGTTGCTAGTAAGCATGCTCCTATTGATCCTAATGATGTGCCTTTGTCTACATTGATTGAGCGAAATTATGATCCCATATATGCGAATTTTTTCTCGTGAAACCATTTTCATAATAATGCTTATAGGAACAATTTTAATCCTAGGCCGTATCCTGGAAGTTCTTCAAATAATTATGGTAATTCCCAGGGATGGCACCCGCAGGGTATGGGTACGGGTGGAGCCTCTCCATACCCTTACCCGCCCCGTGTGATATTACCCATCACCCTTACCCATACCCGTCAACGGGTACACTTTTTTCCCATACCCGTTACCCGACAGGGTAGACGGGTACCCGTGGGTAAAATTACCCATATTTGCAAAACATCAATTAAAAAACTTATAGTTATAAATTGCATTGTATCATATAGTTTACAAAGATAGATTATAATTACAACACATACTTATAAAACAACATCATATAGTCATAAACAACAACACATAGGCATACACTTTCAGTTCATAAATTCTTGACATCGTGTAGATTGTAGAGATAATTTTGAGTTTACATAGATTTTATATGGGTACATGGGTATATGGGTATGGGTTATATGATCCCATACCCATACCCGCTCTACCCGATGGGTTTCAGTTTTTCCTATTTATATACCCATGGGTAAATTTGTGTCACATACCCTTACCCTAATAGGGTTTTTACCCGCAGGGTACGTGGGTGATGGGTACCCACTGCCATCCCTACTAATTCCTATGGTAATTTTCATAACAATAATGCTAGGATACCCTCTGATCTTGAGAGTAATATTAAGGAATTTATCAATGCACAAAAAGCTTTCAATAGCACGATAGAAGAAAAGTTGAATAAGGTTGATCATATGTCTAGAAGCATTAATTAAATTTCACGTGATGTAGAAAATCTCAAGAATATTTCGCATTGATCAAATTTTATGGCAAGTCAGAAGCTGAAGCATTACTTCCAGGAGCATCCAATCACTATGGTTAGTTCAGCCCCAATTGGGGACATTATATAGAACCGACGGGCTATAGGTCGTGTTGCTAAGTGGGCAATTGAACTTGGTCCCCATCATGTGAAGTACATGCCTCGTACAACCATTAAGTCCCAAACGCAAGTGGATTTCATCAATGATTCTACTAAGCTTTAGCTCCTAGAGGATAGGCCAGAGAACACGTACTGGACTACACATTTTGATGGCTCCACACAATTGTTAGGCTCGACGGCTGGTGTAGTGTTATCTTCCCCAAGGGGTGACAAGTTTTGTTATGTTGTACGATGCATGTTCCCTTGTACCAACAATGCTGCTGAGTATGAGGCTCTGTTACATGGTCTTAGGATAGCTAAGGAGATGAACCTTAGCCGGGTCAGGTGCTTGGGCAACTCAGACTTGGTGGCTCAACAGGTGTCTGGAACCTGGGATTCGAAGGACCCCTTAATGGCGGCTTAAAGATGGGCAGTCTCTCATGTAGAGGATCACTTTCATGATTATCAGGTTGATCACATGGATCAACGACACAATGAGGCGGCTGATGCATTGTCATGACTCGGATCTCAGCGCAAGCTGGTTCCCCCTAATTTGTTCTTGGATGTTCTCCACAACCCCTCGGTCAAGTTCCCGGCTGAGGAAGATATAGCCATCCCTGACCCGGAACTGAAGTAGGTGGCGGCTCTCCGGGCGACCCCTGATTGGACGGTGCCATACTTTGCTTATCTCGCTCGAGGGGAGCTCCGACTGAAGAACTTGTCGCTTGCCGGATAATACGGCGATGCAAATCCATGGTTATTCATCAGGGCGAGTTGTACAAGAGAAGTGTTAGCGGTGTTTTTCAACGTTGTGTTTCTTCTGAGGAAGGATGAGAGATCCTTACGAGATTCACGCTGGCGACTGTGGCCACCATGCTGGCTCATGATCTTTGGTCTCAAAAGCTTTTCGACATGGGTTCTATTGGTTGACGGCTCATGCACATGCGGAGGATATAGTGCGCAAGTGTGGTGGATTTCAAAATTTTGGCTGTCGGGTTCATGTGTCGGCTCAGGAATTACGTACGATCCCATTCACTTGGCCTTTTGCGGTCTGGGTTTTGATATGGTTGGCCCATTTAAGATGTCTTCCAACAAAAAGACTCATGTACTGGTGGCGGTTGACAAGTTTATCAAGTGGGTTGAGGCGGAGCCTGTCAGCAATTGTGAAGCACAGACAACAGTCAAGTTTCTAAAGAAGCCGATGTTTCAATTTGGCTATCCTCACAGTATTATCACTGATAATGGCACCAATTTATCAAAAGGCTCCATGAAGCAGTTTTGCCAGCAGGAACATATCCGGCTTGATGTGTACGCTGTAGCACATCCACAGTCCAATGGACAGGCCGAGCAAGCTAATAAGGAAATTTTGCGTGGGACCAAGCCCCGACTCATGGTTCCCATGCAACGTACTCCGGGTTGTTGGGTTGAGGAGCTCCCTGCAGTGCTTTGGAGCATCAGGACGACGCTAAACAAATCCACTGGTTACATGCCCTTCCCTAGTTTATGGAGCCGAGACTATTTTACCAAGTGATATACTTCATGATTCTCCTTGAGTTGTCTCTTATATTGAAGCAGACAATGAGTAGGCATGTCAGGATTCCTTGGACGCCTTGGAGGAAGAGAGTGATTTGGCAGAAGCATGATCAGCTATATATCAACAAGACCTACGTCGCTATCACAACCGGAGGGTTAAGAGCCGGATCTTTCAGGAGGGCGACTTAGTGCTTCGATTGATTCAGGATCATATAGGCATGCACAAGCTGTCACCACCATGGTAAGGTCCTTTCGTCATGAGCAAAAGTCTTCATAATGGCTCATACTATCTAATAGATCTTCGTCCAAATAAGCCAACTTTGGAGGAGGATACAACCCGGTCGTGGAACATTGCTCACGTTTAGCCTTACTATACTTAGAGACATTGGCTCCTTATTCATGTACATAGCGCAATTTTATGTACTATTTTATCAACACAATAAAGCCGGCACTCACGAGATTCAGGGTTTATGTCGTTTCAGCCTATACAGTGAGCATGAGCATTTTTTTCCAAAGCCGCCCAAGAGGATGAATAGCCGTGAGGAGGTCATTCAAACATGGATGCTATTAGTATCAAAGAGGATGAGCAGCCATGTTGTGATCGTTCAAATATAGGTGCCGATAAGCCAAAGAGGACCAGTTGCCACGATGCACGGTCCAAACATAGGCTCCACTTGTGGTGAGGTGAATCAAGCCGGATTATCTGGGGGCTATTAGTCCCTAGATTGTTTGGCAGTAATAGCATTGTCTTCTGCAATCCTATGCTTGGCTTTTCCCTGATCATGGTCACTTGGGGGCTTCCAACTCACCGAGTTTATCTTTCTCACCCTGTTGGTGTGCCAAAAATTACCGCTTTACAACGGTTAGACCTGACTGTATGTTTGTGCTATTCCCCTTATTGGCCATGTGTACTCTTGGCGAGTCAATCCATTGTGGGCCCTGAACTTGTCAAGGTTAAAACATTGAGTGTGTCGTGTGTGAGCCAACATATGGAAAATGGAGAAACCATGGGTTCATGAAACCCACTTCACTAAAGCTTGACTTGAGCCTGATCGGCCAGTCTAAATCATAAAGGGTTATTGCAAAAACACATCTTAGGGCATGACTAGAGCCTTGCAAGATCGTCTCTCTGACATGTCTTACTGAGCCGACTTATTAAAAATAACTTGATGCCATAATATGGTGTTACCTTTTCCAGGGAAGGATTCAATATTTTATACCGGCTCATGAAGAGTATTCGGGTTATGGAGCCATTATCTTATAGTGGGAAGATAAATTACAAGTGGAAAATTTCAGAAAGGCGGCTTATAATGACCCACCCTTATTAACTTCAACAAGAACATCGATGCAAAAGGCACACTTGAGCCGTTTCAGCAGTCATTATCAAATTCAAAGGTGATACAAAAAGGCTCCAGCATGCACGAAGGCATGACACAAGATAACAATCTTTACACCTAAAGGTATTACAAGGCTACATGGAGCCCAAGTTTTTCAATAATCAATACAATAACCCGGTTGATAGTTCATTGGGGTTAGACGCTTCCGGGTCAGTCTTGGGCAAATTTCTTGTTCAAGACGCCTCTGGGTTATCCTGCGCCGAGCCTTCCGGGTGCTGGATCTAGAGGTTACCCGTATCCTAGTTACAATGGATTAAAGCATGGAACTCAACTTCTTCATTCAATATGGGCGACGTGTCAACATCAGGGGCAAAAATATGCTTACGGCGGTCAGGAGTTAGATCCACTAGTTCAAATGTCGGTGGCTGCACACATGTATTGTTTTCATCATAAGCCGCCTGATATGTCTTCAGATCAACACCTTCAACCAGTAGACTAGCCGGTATGCGAGACACCTTCATACAATGGGTGTAATCTTCTTGGTTAAAAGCCGACCCGTCATCTTTATATTAAGGAAACCCGCCATCTATCTCCTCCAGGTTATGTTCTGCTGCATAAGCCACAGCCTGACTAAGAGCAGTGATTCCTCCTTGATACGTCCCAAACGTATCTATAATTTCCGCGTGTTCCATGATCTTTTGGGTGACATTGTTATATGTTTTGCTACACTTTTATATCATTTTACACATATTTGGACTAACCTACTAACTCAGTGCACCCAGTGCCAGTTTCTGTCTACTGATGTCTATTTTGCAGGGGCTTTTACCCAATTTTCCAAAGCCCGGAAAATTAGAGAAAAAAATATAAAAAAACAGCGAAACAGAAGCTTCCGGATCACCGAACATGGGACAAAGGGGGGCCAGGGGCCTCCCAGACGACCTGCTAGCGCAGCCAAGCCCTAGGCTGCGCCAGGAGGCCGCCTGGGTACCTCCTCTGGTGCCCTCCTTTGGCCTATATTTAGAGTCCCGAGAGGAAACCCTTCCACAACTTCCAGAATCGTGAATTTCTCCATCGTTCCGCCGCTACAGCGCTCCTGAGATCGGGAGCGTCACGAGACATCTGCCCGACGCCCTAACGGAGGGAGGATTGACCTCTGGGAGCTTCTCCACTGATACGTCCATTTTGCATCATGCTTTTATGTTGATATTTATTGCTTTATGGGCTGTTATTACACTTCATGGTACAATACTTATGCCTTTTCTCTCTTATTTTGCAAGGTTTACATGAAGAGGGAGAATGCCGGCAGCTGGAATTCCGGCCTGAAAAAGGAACAAGTTTGAGATACTCATTCTGCGCAACTCCAAAAGCCGAGAAAATCAACGAGGAATTATTTTGGAATTTATAAAAAATATTGGGCGGAAGAAGTACTAGAGGGGAGCCACCAGGAGGCCACAAGCCTGCTAGGCGCGACCAACCCCCCTGGCCGCACCTAGGGGGCTTTGGTTCCTGTTGGCCCTCTGGCTCCCCTCTTTTGCTATAAGAAGGGTTTCGTTCCGGAAAAAAACAAGAGGAGGCTTTCGGGAGGAATCATTGCCGCCACAAGGTGGAACTTGAGCAGAACCAATCTAGAGCTCCGGCAGAGCCGTCCTGCCGGGGAAACTTCCCTCCCGGAGGGGGAAATCGTCTCCATCGTCATCACCAACACTCCTCTCATCGGAGGGGACTCATCACCATCAACATCTTCATCAGCACCATCTCATCTTCAAACCCTAGTTCATATCTTGTAACCAATCTCCGTCTCGCGACTCCGATTGGTACTTGTAAGGTTGCTAGTAGTGTTAATTACTCTTTGTAGTTGATGCTAGTTGGATTACTCGGTAGAAGATTATATGTTCAGATCCTTGATGCTATTCAATACCTCTCTGGTCATGAACATAATCATGCTTTGTGAGTAGTTACTTTTGTTCCTGAGGACATGTGATAAGTCTTGCTATAAGTAGTCATGTGAATTTAGTATTCGTTCGACATTTTGATGCGTTGTATGTTGTTTTTCCTCTAGTAGTGTTATGTGAATGTCAACTACATAACACTTCACCATTATTTGGGCCTAGAGGAAGGCATTGGGAAGGAATAAGTAGATTATGGGTTGCTAGAGTGACAGAATCTTAAACCCTAGTTTATGTGTTGCTTCGTAAGGGGCTGATTTGGATCCACTAGTTTAATGCTATGGTTAGACTTTGTCTTAATTCTTCTTTCGTAGTTGGGGATGCTTGCGAGAGGGGTTAATAATAAGTGGGAGATTTGTCCAAGTAAGGTAAGCACCCAAGCACCGGTCCACCCACATATCAAACTATCAAAGTAGCGAACGCAAATCATATGAACATGATGAAAACTAGCTTGACAGAAATTCCCATGTGTCCTCGGGAGCACTTTACCTCCAATAAGAGTTTGTCCAGGCTTGTCCCTTGCTACAAAAGGGATTGGGCCACTTTGCTGCACCGTTGTTACTATTGTTACTTGCTACTTGTTGCGAATCATCTTATCACACAACAATCTGTTACCGATAATTTCAGTGCTTGCAGAGAATACCTTGCTGAAAACCACTTGTCAGATCCTTCTGCTCCTCGTTGGGTTCTACACTCTTACTTATCGAAAGGACTACGATAGATCCCCTACACTTGTGGGTCATCAATACTCTTTTCTGGCGTCGTTGCCGGGGAGTGAAGCGACTTTCATAAGTGGAATTTGGCAAGGAAAGATTTATATAGTTTCTTGAAATTTATTGTCACTTGTCACTATGGAAACTAATCCTTTGAGGAGCTTGTTCGGGATATCTTCACCTCAAACGGAAGCACAAGGAGTTGCTCCTCAACCTGCTGCACCTACTGAAAATATTTTCTATGAATTTCCTTGGGGTATGCTAGAGAAACTGTTGGCTAATCCTGTTACAGGAGATGGAACATCACATCCCGACATGCATCTAATCTATGTAGATGAAGTTTGTGGTTTATTTAAGCTTGCAGGTTTGCCCGAGGATGAGGTCAAGAAGAAGGTCTTTCCCTTATCTTTGAGGGATAAAGCATTGACATGGTATAGGCTATGTGATGATACTGGATCATGGAACGACAACTGATTGAAATTGGAATTTCATCAAAAGTTTTGTCCTATCCATATGGTACATCGTGATTGGAATTATATATATAATTTTTGGCCTCGTGACAGAGAAAGTACCGCTCAAGCTTGGGGGAGGCTTAAATCAATGTTATGTTCATGCCCCAACCATGAGCTCTCAAGAGAAATTATCATTCAGAATTTCTATGCTCGGCTTTCTCATGATAATCGCACCATGCTTGACACTTCTTGTACCGGTTCTTTTATGAAGAGAGATATTGACTTCAAATGGAATTTATTGGAAAGAATTAAACACAACTCTGAATATTGTGAGTTTGATGAAGGTAAGGAGTGAGGTATGAATCTCAAGTTTGATTGCGTTAAATCCTTTGTCGAAACAAATACTTTTTATGATTTTAGCACTAAGTATGGACTTGACTCTGAGATAGTAGCTTCATTGTGTGAATCATTTGCTGCTCATATTGTTCTCCGTAAAGAGAAGTGGTTTAAATATCATCCTCCCTTAGAAGTCAATGTAGTTAAACCCCATCCAGTTGAAGAAAAAGTCATTGCTTATAATGATCCTATTGTTCCCAATGCTTACATTGGGAAACCACCTTTTCCTGTTAGGATAAAGGATCATTCTAAAGTTTCAACTATGATACGTAGGGGCTACATTAGAACACCTACACCCCCTGAGAAAATTAGAGTTGAACCTAGCATTGCTATTATCAAAGATCTCCTGTCCGACAATGTTGATGGCCATGATATTCACTTCTATGAAGATGCTGCTAGAATTGCTAAACCACATGCTAGAGACAAACATAGGCATGTTGTTGGCACGCCTGTTGTTTCTGTTAAGATAGGAGATCATTGTTATCATGGTTTATGTGACGTGGGTTCTAGTGTTAGTGCAATACCTTAATCTTTGTATGATGAAATTAAAGATGATATTGCACTTGTCGAGATGGAATCTATTGATGTCACTATTCAGCTTGCCAATAGAGAGATACTATCTGCCCTTTGGGAGTTGTTAGAGATGTTGAAGTCTTGTGTGGTAAAACTAAGTATCCTGCTAATTTTCTCATTCTTGCTGCCACACAAGATAGCTTTTGTCCCATCATATTTGGCAGACCTTTTCTCAATACTGTCAATGCTCATATTGACTGTGAGAAGCAAACTGTCACTGTTGGCTTTGAAGGTGTGTCACATGAGTTCAATTTCTCCAAGTTTGGTAGACAACCACATGAAAAAGAGTTGTCTAGTAAGGATGAAATTATTGCTCTAGCTTCTATTACTGTGCCTCCTACTGATCCTTTAGAGCAATATTTGCTTGAGCATGAAAATGATATGCATGTGGATGAAAGGAATGAGATAGATAGAGTTATCTTTGAACAACATCCTATCCTTAAGAATAATTTGCATGTTGAACTGCTTGGAGATCCACCCCCACCAAAGGGTGATCCTGTGTTCGAGCTTAAACAGTTGCCAGATACTCTTGAGTATGCTTATCTTGATGAAAAATAGATATATCATGTTATTATCAGTGCTAGCCTCTCAGAGCATGAAGAAAAGAAGTTACTAAAAACTCTGAGGAAGCACCGTGCTGCTATTGGATATACTCTTGATGATCTTAAGGGCATTAGTCCCACTCTATGCCAGCACAAGATTAAAACCGATTTGATTCCAAACCAGTTGCCGATCATCAACGTAGATTAAATCCTAAGGTGAAAGAGGTAGTAAGAAAAGAAATACTAAAGCTCCTAGAAGTAGGTATTATCTATCCTGTTGCTCATAGTGATTGGGTAAGTCCGGTGCATTGCGTCCCTAAGAAGGGAGGTATTACCGTTGTCCCTAATGATAAGGTTGGATTGATCCCACAGAGGACTATTACTAGCTATAGGATGGTGATCGATTTTAGGAAATTGAATGAAGGCACTAGGAAAGATCATTACCCTTTGCCTTTTATCGACCAAATGCTAGAAAGACTGTCTAAACACACACACTTCTGCTTTCTAGATGATTATTCTGGTTTCTCCCAAATCCTGTTGCACAATCTGATCAGGAGAAAACCACTTTTACCTGCCCTTTCAGTACCTTTGCTTACAGACGTATGCCTTTTGGGTTATGTAATGCACCTGCTAACTTTCAAAGATGTATGATGGCTATATTCTCTGACTTTCATGAAAAGATTGTTGAGGTTTTCACGGATGACTTCTCCGTTTACGGGTCTTCTTTTGATGATTGCCTCAGCAACCTTGATCGAGTCTTGCAGAGATGTAAAGATACCAATCTTGTCTTGAATTGGGAGAGGTGCCACTTTATGGTTAATGAAGGCATTGTCTTAGGACATAAAATTTATGAAAGAGGTATTGAAGTCGATAAGGCTAAGGTTGATGCGATCGAGAAAATGCCATGCCCTATAGATATCAAAGGTATAAGAAGTTTCCTAGGTCATGCTGGTTTCTATAGAAGGTTCATTAAGGACTTTTCTAAGATTTGTAGGCCTCTTACCAATCTCTTGCAAAAGGATATTCCTTTAGTTTTTGACGATGATTGTGAGGAAGCCTTTGAAATATTTAAAAGGCCTTGATAACGGCGCCTATTGTTCAACCACCTGATTGGTACTTACCTTTTGAAAGTGTGATGCTAGTGATTATGCTGTTGGCGCTGTTCTAGAACAAAGAGTAGATAAGAAGTTGAATGTTATTCACTATGCTAGTAAAACTCTAGACAGTGCCCAAAGAAACTATGCTACTACTGAAAAGGAATTTTTAGCAGTCGTGTTTGCATGTGAAAAGTTCAGGTCTTACATTGTTGATTCCAAAGTCACTATTCACACTGATCACGCTACTATTAAGTATCTTATGGAAAAGAAAGATGCTAAACATAGACTTATCAAATGGGTTCTCTTGCTACAAGAATTTGATTTGCATGTTGTTGATAGGAAGGGTGTTGAGAACCCCGTAGCAGATAACTTTTCTAGGTTGGAGAATGTTCTTGATGACCCACAACCTATTGATGATAGCTTTCCTGATGAGCAACTGAATGTCATCAATGCTTCACGTAGTACACCGTGGTATGCTGATTATGCAAACTATATCGTTGCCAAATATATGCCACCTAGTTTCACATACCAGCAAAAGAAGAAATTCTTCTTTGATTTGAGACATTACTTTTGGGATGATCCTCACCTTTATAAGGAAGGAGTAGATGGTGTTATTAGACGTTTTGTACCTGAACATGAACAGGGACAGATCCTACAGAAGTGTCACTCCGAGGCTTACGGAGGACACCATGCGGGAGATAAAACTGCACACACAAGGTATTGCAATCAGGTTTCTATTGGCCCACTCTCTTCAAGGATGCCCATAAGTTTGTCTTGTCTTGTGACGAATGCCAAAGAATAGGTAATATCAGTAAACGTCAGGAAATGCCTATGAATTATTCGCTTTTCATTGAACCATTTGATGTTTGGGGTTTTGATTATATGGGACCTTTTCCAAAATCCAACGGTTATACTCATATCCTAGTTGTTGTTGATTACATTACTAAGTGGGTAGAAGCTATCCCGACTAGTAGTGGTGATCACAACACCTCTATTAGGATGCTTAAAGAAGCTATTTTCCCTAGATTTGGAGTCCCTAGATATCTAATGATCGATGGTGATTCACACTTCATTCATGGTGCTTTCCGTAAAACGCTTGCTAAGTATGATGTCAACCATAGAATTGCATCTCCCTATCACCCTCAGTCCAGTGGTCAAGTAGAGCTAAGTAATAGAGAGATTAAACTAATTCTGCAAAAGACTGTTAATAGGTCTAGAAAGAATTGGTCTAAGAAGCTCAATGATGCACTGTGGGCTTATAGAACTGCTTATAAGAATCCCATGGGCATGTCTCCATACAAAATGGTTTACGGTAAAGCATGTCATTTACCTCTTGAGCTAGAGCATAAGGCTTATTGGGCAATCAAAGAGCTCAACTTTGATTTCAAACTTGCTGGTGAGAAGAGGTTATTTGATATTAGCTCACTTGATGAATGGAGAGCTCAGGCATATGAAAATGCCAAGTTGTTCAAAGAAAATGTTAAGAGGTGGCATGACAAAAGGATACAAAAACGTGAGTTCAATGTAGGTGATTATGTCTTGCTATATAATTCTTGTTTAAGATTTTTTGCAGGCAAGCTTCTCTCCAAATGGGAAGGTCCTTACATTGTTGAGGAAGTACATCGTTCTGGTGCCATCAAGATCAACAACACGGAAGGTAATTTTCCAAGAGTGGTAAATGGGCAAAGAATCAAGCATTATATCTCACGTACTCCCATAAATGTTGAAAGCAATATTATCAATACCATAACCCCGGAGGAGTACATAAGGGATATTTATCAGCCTGTTTCAGACTCCGAAAATGAAGAGGTATGTGATTCGGTAAGTATACCGACTCCAAAAATTTCCAGTAGGAATTTTTCTCCATTTTGGAATTTTTAGAAAAATAGAAAAAATTAAAGTAGTCCGGAAAGCGCACGAGGAGGCGACAAGCCTGCCAGGCGCGGTCCACCCCCTGGCTGCGCCTGGGGTGCTTGTGACCACCTCGTGTGCCTCTCGGACTCCGTTTTCTTGCGGAGTACTCCTTCTAGTCGGGAAAAAATCATTATATATTCTCCCGAAAGGTATGACCCTCGTATCACGCAAATTTCCTCTGTTTTCCTTTCGAGCTACTGTGCGGACAGATCTAGATCGCTATGGCGTCCCCAAAAGTTCTGAAGGACAAGTTCTTCGAGAAGGTCATCAATCCCTACCTCACGGGAGTGCTGCAACACCCTCAATCTATCGAGATGCGTGGGGGGTGCTGCACATCCCTGATGTTGAGGAGCCCAAGAAGACTGGAAGCATGGAGGCTAGACTCGAAGCAATGGAGCAGCAAGTCTTCAAGTGCCAAGGGATGGTGGATCGCGGACTCAACGCCAACCACATGATGATCACGGAGTTCACCAACAAGCACAAGATCGATGCCAATGACATCGAGAAGCACCTCTCCAGGCTCTATGACAGAATTGATCACCTCCAAGCCCAGATCTATGACCTGCAGAACCAAAACTGTGAGTATGAGTATAGATTTAAATCAATATGGTTGGCTGCAGATTTGAGGATTCCGGAAACTCGATCGTCTTTCCATGATGGAGCACCTATGCCTTGGATGACGGAGGATCAAACCCAGGTTGCAACAACTCCACCACCATCACCATCAAAGGAAGACAACTAAGCACGGGTATGGGCAATCCCCTTGGCTTGTGCCAAGCTTGGGGGAGTTGCCCCGGTATCGTATCACCATCACATCTTTTGCCTTTACCTTTTCTTAGTTCGATCCTTTTTGGTTTTATCTTTCTCTAGTAGAATAAAGTTCTTAGTGTTCTAGGCTTGAGTTTTTCTTTGTGTCACCTCCAATGTATTCGAGCTCATGACTCATATAATAAAGAGTGTTTTAGTTAGGGGCCTTGCTTCATTCCATGATCTGAAAGAAAAGAATAATAAAAGAACAAAAGCATGAAAGATCATGTAATGATCTTATGGGAAGTGATGGCTTCACATATAAAAAGAATGTTGATTGAAACTTGTTGTGGATGGACAAACGTAGACCTTGGTCATTGTTGCAATTAATAGGAAATGATAAAGAAAGAGAGGTTCACATATAAATAAATCATCTTGGACACCATCTATGATTGTGAACACTCATAAATTATTACATGCTTAGAAGTAGATGTTGGACAAGGAAGACAACGTAATGAATTATGTTTGCTTGGTTCCGAACAATGTTATATGACTAGAGATCCCTTAGCATGTGACGATTGCTTCCACCTCTTATCAGCCAAAACTTCCGCACTAAGTAGAGATACTACTTGTGCATCCTTAAACCTTCAACACTGTTTTGCCATGAGAGTCCACCATACCTACCTATGGATTGAATAAGATCCCTCAAGTAAGTTGTCATCGGTGCAAGAAATAAAAATTGCTCCCTAAATATGTATGATCTATTAGTGTGTGGAAAATAAGCTTTGTACGAACCTGTGATGAGGAAGACATAAAAGCGACAGACTGCATAATAAAGTTCTTTATCACACGAGGCAATATAAAGTGACGTTCCTTCACACTAAGAGGTCGCACATCCATACCTCAAAAGTGCATGACAACCTCTGCTTCCCTCTACGAAGGGCCTATATTGTACCTTTACTTGTTGTCCTTAAAAGTGTCATGGTGATCGACACCAATTCCTTATCTCGCCTTTATCTTGGCTAACGTCATATGCTAGGCAAAGATCTATATTCGTATGTCAACTTGGAAGTAAGTATTCATGAATTATATTGTTGACATTACCCTTGAGGTAAGTAGCTAGGAGGCAAAACTATAAGCCCCTATCTTTCTCTGTGTCCAACTGAAACTTTGATCTCATGAGTACCACGTGAGTTGTAGCAATTGTAAAAGACGAAAGGATGATTGAGTATGTGGATTTGCTTTACAAGCTCTTATTTGACTCTTTCTGATGTTATGATAAATTGCAATTGCTTCAATGACTAAAGGCTATTGGTTGTTAATTCTCAATAAGGTTCTTGATCCATACTTTACTTTGTGGAGGAATTATCACTTTTGCATGAGAGATTATATGATGATATTGTTGTTCTAATTATGATCATGATGCCTGCATGTCCGTATTTTGTTTTGTTGACATCTCTCTCTCGAAACATGTGGGCATATTTATTGATCTAGGTTTCCGCTTGTGGACAAGCGAAGTCTAAGCTTGGGGGATTTGATACGTCCATTTTGCATCGTGCTTTTATGTTGATATTTATCACTTTATGGGCTGTTATTACACTTCACGGTACAATACTTATGCCGTTTCTCTCTTATTTTGCAAGGTTTACATGAAGAGAGAGAATGCCGGCAGCTGGAATTCTGGTCTGAAAAAGGAGCAAGTTTGAGATACCTATTCTGCGCAACTCCAAAAGCCATGAAAATCAACGAGGAATTATTTGGAATTTATAAAAAATACTGGGCGGAAGAAGTACCAGCGGGGAGCCACGAGGAGGCCACAAGCCTGCTAGGCGCGGCCTACCCCCTGGTCGCGCCTAGGGGAATTGTGGGCTCCATGTTGGCCCTCTGGCTCCCCTCTTTTGCTATAAGGAGGGTTTCGTTCCAGAAAAAATCAAGAGGAGGCTTTCGGGAGAAATCGCCACCGCCACGAGGCGGAACTTGAGCAGAACCAATCTAGAGCTCCGGCAGACCGTCCTGTCGGGGAAACTTCCCTCCCGGAGGGGGAAATCGTCGCCATCGTCATCACCAACACTCCTCTCATCAGAGGGGACTCGTCACCATCAACATCTTCATCAGGACCATCTCATCTTCAAACCCTAGTTCATCTCTTGTAACCAATCTCCGTCTCGCGACTCCGATTGGTACTTGTAAGGTTGCTAGTAGTGTTAATTACTCTTTGTAGTTGATGCTAGTTGGATTACTCGGTGGAAGATTATATGTTCAGATCCTTGATGCTATTCAATACCTCTCTGGTCATGAACATAATTATGCTTTTTGAGTAGTTACTTTTGTTCCTGAGGACATGGGATAAGTCTTGCCATAAGTAGTCATGTGAATTTGGTATTCGTTCGATATTTTGATGCGTTGTATGTTGTTTCCCCTCTATTGGTGTTATGTGAACGTCGACTACATAACACTTCACCATTATTTGGGCCTAGAGGAAGTCATTGGTAAGTAATAAGTAGATGATGGGTTGCTAGAGTGACAAAAGCTTAAACCCTAGTTTATGCGTTGCTTCATAAGGGGCTGATTTGGATCCACTAGTTTAATGCTATGGTTAGACTTTGTCTTAATTCTTCTTTCGTAGTTGCGGATGCTTGCGAGAGGGGTTAATCATAAGTGGGAGTTTTGTCCAAGTAAGGGCAGCACCCAAGCACTGGTCCCCCACATATCAAACTATCAAAGTAGCGAACGCGAATCATATGAACATGATGAAAACTAGCTTGACAGAAATTCCCATGTGTCCTCGGGAGCGCTTTACCTCCTATAAGAGTTTGTCCAGGCTTTTCCCTTGCTACAAAAGGGATTGGGCCACTTTGCTGCACCATTTTTACTATTGTTACTTGCTACTTGCTGCGAATCATCTTATCACACAACTATCTGTTACCGATAATTTCAGTGCTTGCAGAGAATACCTTGCTGAAAACCACTTGTCAGATCCTTCTGCTCCTCGTTGGGTTCGACACTCTTACTTATCGAAAGGACTATGATAGATTCCCTACACTTGTGGGTCATCATCCACCACCATGGACGCTTCCCGGACGTGCCATGATTAGTCCTCCTTTGACCATGGGTCCATGACCAGTAGTTATGTGATGTCTTCTCTCCAATCTTGTGCTTCAATGGTTAGTCCTTGTGAGTTGTCCTACATGATCAAGACATCTATGTAATTCTCTTGCTATTTCTATGCCCGGTTTGTTGGGATCCGATGGATTATGAGATTATGTTCAGATTGTTACGAGTTATATATTTGATGATCCTTTCATATTATGTTCCTTAGTGAGTCATGCATGTTCTCCGTTGTTATTTATTGCTTTGTCGAGTAGTAGATTGTAACTCCAAGAGGGAGTGTTATGCATGATTGTGGGTTCATGCCCCTCGATGTCTATCTTGAGTGACAGAAACATGAGACTAGGGGATGTGCTTGTTGCCACCAGGGAGAAAACAACGGTGCTTGTGACCACGGTTGCAAGGATTGTTTACCTTACGCATAGTTCATTAATGCAGTTGTCCGTTGCTTTGAGTTTACACTTTGGGTGGGGCTCGCAACTTAATACCGGCGAGATGTTCTGGATAGATACATCAAGGTGGATGATTAGTAAGTATATGCTGATGAATAAACAATATACTTGTCTTGGCTTACTGCCCATTACTATTGAACCTCTAACTGTCAAGTAGCATAATTAGCATTGTGGTGCGTTCATAATTCTATCAATTGCCCAACTGTGATTTGTTTACCCTAGCGTAGTTGTTTATTGTCTTTTGGGAGAGATACATCACTAGTGAACATCATGTGACTCCGGTCCATATCACCATCATTGTTTACACCTCCATCATTTACCGCTTTCATTTACTTTTCCATTGCTATCACCATTACTATTCCCGCTTGTGTTTTGATCCTTTGCAAACTACAAGGCCGGAGAAATTGGCAACCTCTCTGTAATCGTTGGGAGAAAAATTATTTGTTTTGTGTGCAGGTCCACGTCTTCTGCTAGCGCCAGGGTGGAAGACACCTACTTGTTGAGACTAGGAGTCCTCTTGGTTCGATAAACCTTACAGTTCCGTGTGAGGGAAAACTTGCTGTTGACTACATCTCAACCTTCCACTTGGGGTAACCAACGAGGTGCGAGAAGTATATACATCATCTCATCATTAGCAAGAGTTTTATGGCACCATTGCCGGGGACTCCAGTCTTCAAGATAGGGGAGTTGCACGCTATCCTTTACCTATGCTTTTTAGTCTTGTTAGTTTGCTTTTTAGTCTTTGCTTTAGAATCTCATACCAAAAACCACAAAAAAATAGTTGATTTGTTCTTGCTCGTTGTCGTTGCTATGGATTACACTGAGAACACCAAGTTGTGTGACTTCACTAGTCACAACAACAAGGACTTTATTTGCACTCCTATTGCTGCTCCCACCACTAGAGCCACGTCCTATGAGATTAAACCTGCTTTACTGAACCTAGTTATGAAAGATCAATTCTTCGGTGCTGGAGATGATGCTGCCTTGCACTTGAACAATTTTTTTGAGCTTTTTGATATGAAAAAATATAAAGAAGTAGATGGTGATATTGTTAAACTTAAGCTTTTTCCCTTCTCCTTGAGAGGAGGAGCTAAAGTGTGGCTTCAATCTTTGCCTAGGAATAACATAGATTCTAGGGATAAGTGCGAATATGCTTTTATTGGGAAGTATTACCCGCCTGCTAAGATTATCCAGTTGAGGAGTAACATTATGAATTTTAGACAACTGGATAATGAACATGTTGCTCAAGCTTGGGAACGTATGAAATCTCTTGTTAAGAATTTCCCTACACATGGTTTGACTACTTGGATGGTTATCCAAACTTTCTATGCAGGATTGAACTTTACCTCGCTGAATCTATTAGACTCGGCTGCGGGAGGAACCTTTATGTCAACTACACTTGGTGCTGCCACAAATCTATTGGATGAGATGATGACAAATTATTCTGAATGGCACACCGAGAGAGCTCCAACAAGTAGGAAGGTAAACTCTGTTGAGGATATCTCCTCCCTTAATGATAAGGTTGACATGATCATGACTCTACTTACTAAGCAAGCTCCTATTGATCTTCATGATGTTCCTTTAAATTCTTTGGTTGCTCAAGAAAGAGAGCAAGTTGATGTTAATTTTATCCCTAGGAACAACTTTAATAACAATGCTTATAGGAGTAATTTTGGTAGCAATCCTAGACCGTTCCCATCCAACTATGGGAATAACGACACCTACAGTAACACTCCTAATGATAGAAGAATGCCTAGCTATGAAAAAAAATTAGAGATCGAGAAGGATACAAAGAATTATATGCACACCCAATATGAACAGAACAAGGCCTTCTATAGACAATTAGACGAGCATTATTCTATCTTGCAAAACATTGGAAGACAACTTGAGAGCCTGAATAGTGAGCTTTCCAATCTCCAAACTAGACTCACCACCACAGAAACCCAAGTCTCCAATATGTCTCACACAAAGGCCACTTTGATAAATCAAATGGTGGCCAAACCCAAAGTGGTTGTATCTCAAAAAAGAGGAAGAGAGAATTAAGAGCCTTCCTAGACACACTACCATTGCTACTATACAAGTTGTCGAGGACCTCAAAACTTTTAGCACCCATCGCACTCCTAGTCCCAATGGACCTATTAATGGTGATGCTAAAACCTCAACTATAGGACAAGAAGGTCCTTTAAATTTAGAGACTACCAAAAGAATGAGCTTAGATGACATTGCTACCACTTTAATTAATGGTAGTAACCTTGATTTTGACAATTGTAGTCTCTCCAAAGTTATCACCTTTTTGCAAAGAATGGCTAAAGACCCCCACACTAGTACACTCTATATTGCATTCACCGAGCATATTACCAATGCTCTTATCAAAGCTAGGGAGGAGAAGCTCAAGCTAGAGACTTCTATTCCTAGAAAACTAGAAGATGGTTGGGATCCTATGGTCAAAATTAAATTGAATAATATCTCTTGCTTTGCTTTGTGTGATGTTGGAGCTAGTGCCTCTGTTATGCCCAAAAGAATGTATGATATGCTTGATTGGAAACCTTATGATCCATGTTCTTTTGGTGTTCGTCTTGTTGATTCTTCCATAAAGAAACCTTTAGGGAGAATTGATGATGTTCTTATTATTGTCAATGATAATTATGTGTCCATTGATTTTCTTATTATGGACATTGAATGTGATCCTTCATGTCCAATTATTTTGGGACGTACTTTTCTCCGCACCGTTGGTGCTATCATTGACATGAAAGAGGGAACTATTAAATTCCAATTTCCTCTTAGAAAGGGAATGGAACACTTCCCTAGAAAGAATATTAAGTTACCTTATGAGTCCGTTACTCGGGCAAGTTATTCTTTTGGAGTTGATAACACTTGATCTTCTTGCATTATGCCTAGCTCAAAGGCGCTTGTTGGGAGGCAACCCAAATTGTTTTTACTTTCAGTTTTAGTAGTCTTGATGCTTGTTACTACTGTAGCAACATCATTGTATCTTTATTATTAAGCTTTGTGCCAAGTTATAGCCTCCGATTGCAAGAAAGTTCAAAATTTGTGACATGTTGTCCAGAAACAGATTTTGTCTGCTTGACGAAAAAATTCGCCAAAAATCACCATATCATATTTTTGATCTGAATTGTTTTGACAGCATGATCTATATAATTGCCTTTCGACATCTGTTCTGAGTTTTTTGATTTGAGTTGCACAAGTGCCCCGAATAAATTATTTACAACCTGTTGTTCTGTTTTTCATATATTGTGCCATGTTTTGCGTTTTCATTGTTTTGCAAATCCTAAGCTTACTTTTTATTTGCAAAAACATTTTGGCATTCATAAGAAGCAGCAGATTTTCATGGAAATCTTTATTTCCAGCAGGTAATGAATTATTTTATTAAGGGAACTAACCACTCTAATCAGCTTATGATGAGTTTCATATGAAGGCAGTTTCGAAGTATGCGATGGGAGACGATGAAAGAAGATACAAGAGTGTCAAGCGCTCGATCTTGGGGATGCCCCCATGCACCCCAAGAAATATTCAAAGGAGACACAAGCATCTAAGCTTGGGGATGCCCCCGTGCATCCCCTTCTCTATCAACAATCATTAATTCGTCCATCTCCTTGCTATATTTTTATCACTTCATATGATATGTGCTATGCTTGGAGCGTCTCGCTCTTTACTTTTTAGTTTGTTTTAGTTTTTCTTGTTGTTCATAACAAGTTGGAACCTAGCCTACCTTGTTTGGGAGAGACACATGCTCCATTCCACTCTAGAACACGACATAGGTTTTCATGCTTATCTTTTTTGTGTGTTCTTCATCTTTTCGTAGCTACTCTCATGCTTAGCTCTTAGTTTTCATGCTTATATTTTTAAGAGCTATTATTTAGGTTGCTTCTCGAACTCTCTTGAGTTATCATGCTTATCCTGTTTAGAGAGTTGGCTCGTTGTACTGAGTTGTGTGTCTTGCATGAGTAGGTAATTGAGGTGTTGGGGAACGTCGCATGGGAAACAAAAATTTTCCTACGCGCACGAAGACCTATCATGGTGATGTCCATCTACGAGAGGGGATATTCGATCTACGTACCCTTGTAGATCACACAGCAGAAGCGTTAGTGAACACGGTTGACGTAGTGGAACATCCTCACGTCCCTCGATCCGCCCCGCGAACCGTCCCGCGATCAGTCCCACGATCTAGTGCCGAACGGACGGCACCTCCGCGTTCAGCACACGTACAGCTCGACGATGATCTCGGCCTTCTTGATCCAGCAAGAGAGACGGAGAGGTAGATGAGTTCTCCGGCAGCATGACGGCGCTCCGGAGGTTGGTGGTGATCTTATCTCAGCAGGGCTCCGCCCGAGCTCCGTAGAAACGCGATCTAGAGGTAAAACCGTGGAGATATGTGGTCGGGCTGCCGTGGCAAAGTTGTGTCAAATCAGCCCTAAAACCTCCGTACATATAGGGGGAAGAGGGGGAGCCTTGCCTTGGGGTCCAAGGACCCCCAAGGACTTCGGCCGAGCCAAGGGGGGCAACCCTCCCCTTCCAAACCGAGTCCAACTAGGTTTGGAAGGAGGAGTCCTTCCCCCTTTTTCCACCTCCTCTTTTTTTTCTTTTCTCTTTGATTTTCTTCCTATGGTGCATAGGGCCTTCTTGGGCTGTCCCACCAGCCCACTAAGGGCTGGTGCGCTACCCCCAAGGCCTATGGGCTTCCGCGGGGTGGGTTGCCCCCCCCCCCCCCCGGGGTGAACACCCGGAACCCATTCGTCATTCCCGGTACATTCCCGGTAACTCCGAAAACCTTCCAGTAATCAAATGAGGTCATCCTATATATCAATATTCGTTTCCGAACCATTTCGGAAACCCTCGTGACGTCCGTGATCTCATCCGGGACTCCGAACAACATTCGGTAACCAACCATATAACTCAAATACGCATAAAACAACGTCGAACCTTAAGTGTGCAGACCCTGCGGGTTCGAGAACTATGTAGACATGACCCGAGAGACTCCTCGGTCAATATCCAATAGCGGGACCTGGATGCCCATATTGGATCCTACATATTCTACGAAGATCATATCGTTTGAACCTCAGTGCCAAGGATTCATATAATCCCGTATGTCATTCCCTTTGTCCTTCGGTATGTTACTTGCCCGAGATTCGATTGTCAGTATCCGCATACCTATTTCAATCTCGTTTACCGGCAAGTCTCTTTACTCATTCCGTAATACAAGATCCCGTAACTTACACTAAGTCACATTGCTTGCAAGGCTTGTGTGTGATGTTGTATTATCGAGTGGGCCCCGAGATACCTCTCTGTCACACGGAGTGACAAATCCCAGTCTAGATCCATACTAACTCAACGAACACCTTCGGAGATACCTGTAGAGCATCTTTATAGTCACCCAGTTACGTTGCGACATTTGATACACACAAAGTATTCCTCCGGTGTCAGTGAGTTATATGATCTCATGGTCATAGGAACAAATACTTGACACGCAGAAAACAGTAGCAACAAAATGACACGATCAACATGCTACGTCTATTAGTTTGGGTCTAGTCCATCACGTGATTCTCCTAATGACGTGATCCAGTTATCAAGCAACAACACCTTATTTATAATCAGAAGACACTGACTATCTTTGATCAACTGGCTAGCCAACTAGAGGCTTGCTAGGGACAGTGTTTTGTCTATGTATCCACACATGTAAATAAGTCTTCATTCAATACAATTATAGCATGGATAATAAACGATTATCTTGATACAGAAATTATAATAATAACTATATTTATTATTGCCTCTAGGGCATAATTCCAACATGAGGTTGCTATTTAAGTATAGTAGTAACTTGCAATAGTTTTGAGGTATTGATTTGAGTAATGTTTGGACTATTGGTGCCAAGAACTTGAGCCTATTAGTTATAGGTGTCGTATTTTGGGAAATCCGTGTGTTTTTCAAAAAACTAAAATTAGTTGAGAACTCTAGCTGCTAAATTGATCGCTAATCTATGGAGGGATTGGAATATATAGAGTATCCTCACATTACCATGAGTCGAGGATACGCAAGGATAACCAAACCCCCAAACACTCCTCCTCGGGGTACTTGTCTCTTTGTGAATTTCCTAACTAGATAGAGAGTTACCGATAATAAGTGTATGAGTTCTTCGGACTAATGTGAGTATTCGATTGTTGGCACTTCCACCATCCATATTTTTCTAGCCTCGTTGGTACCGTGCATTGCCCTTTCTCACATTGACAGTTGATGCAAACTCCGCCGGTGCATCCAAACCCATGACATGATACGCTCTGTCATACATAAGCATCATTATATCTTTCCTCAAAACAGCCACCATACCTACCTATTAAGGCATTTCCATAGCCTTTCCGAGATACATTGCCATGCAACATCCACCATCTCATGACTTGATCTTCATGTCATACATCCTTTTGCTTGATCGAGGAGCTGCATGCTAGTTGGGCCTTGCCCTTATTACTTCTACATGACACGCTAGTATCATTGCATATCCTGCTACATGACGCGCTAGTATCATTGCATATCCTGCTACACTGGCAGAGGCATACATTTGCATACATCATGATAGTTTTCATTTGTCTTTATGTTGAGTACTTCTTACAAAGTGTGATGATTTTTCTTTTTATTCATGTAAACCATAGAGTGTTTCCCTTAAGTGAGGAGATCCCAAAGTGGACAAAACAAAAGATCCCAAAGAGGACAAATGAGAAATAAAAAGAAAGAGCCAAAGAGGCCACAAAAAATATTAAAAAGGAGAAAAAAGAAATAAAAAGAGAGAAGAGGGCAACACTACTATTCCTTTTGAAAGATCCATACTCGTACTCCATTACTATATTGGTACTACATAGAGATTATCATTCATGCATAACTATGTGGGGACCCTTACACTATAGAACTTGGTTTGCATATTCCAATGATGAGCCTCCTCAAATGAGCTCTAGGTCTTCATGAGCAAACAAGTTGGATGTACCCCCACTAATTCCATTAGAGAGCTTACCTTAGCTCATATGTGCATCCATTACATGGCAATCCCTACTCCTCACATCATATCTATCATTTGACTTTCTCTCGCCTATGGTTGTCTCACTGATGTGAGCCTTTCACACGTTTTTGTCTTCCTTCCCCATCATTATTCTATTTGCCATCCTAAGTGCCAACAAATCTTGCTTACGCTCATCCATTGCATTAGTGCTCAAAATCAAAAGGGAGAGGATCATTTTGACTTGTGCCTAACTAGTGGTGTGGGGATGAGTCAAAATAAGATTCTGAAGGAGACTAAGTGTGAAATTTTAGTAGATTGAGTTCTCAATTCAAAAAATAGTTTATGATCTCAGCCCATCTCCCACTTCTTGCACGCAAACACCATTTGGAGACATTCGAGTCACGGACAACGAGAGCTCTAGCACCTTTATGTTCTTACTTTGCTAAACTCAATACTAGGTATAGACTCTTGCTTGTTATTGTCTTGACTTGAATTGCATATCTCACTTGCTTTACTTTGAAGTTCTTATATGTGTGTTAGAATTTCACCGCAGAAATTATGTGTTATCATTTATCTACTCGAGGACAAGCAAAAATTAAGCTTGGGGACACTACAAGAAAAATGCTCAATTATGACCAAAAATAATGACGGCGGTTTAATTGGTCATTGATCCATGACCAAAATTCTGAAATTAGTCATGGAAATTCTAAGAGGGTCCAAAGCCCATAATGTTATGACCTTTTGTGTCCATTAGGTCATGATACTATTGCACAAATTGGTCATTAAGTGCTACCGATTGAAAAAAAAAGAGAAAAGGTGATAGAGGTGTGTTGAATGAGGGGAGGGTTTTGAAGCTGGCTGCCCAAAGTGAAAAGAAACGAGAAAAAAAAAGTGAAAGACAATCTCTCTCTTGGCGACCCGCATCATGCTAGGAACGACCGACGGTATGACAAATCTCCAAGGAGGCGAGAAACATTGCACCATACTAGTCATCTGAAGCTCCATACTAAATTAATTTCAACATTTTTATCTAGTTTCGTACTGTATTTATATTGAACTTGGTTTCTAGATAAAAAATTTCCGTTTTTTAATAACCCATAAAAAACATAGGCCTAAGTTGGTTCGGGAACGACAATTACTTTAATGGTTTTACTTATCTGGAGCAAGGCGTGATCGGCGTGACACGCTGTCTCTACCGTCGGATCTAGAAGAGATGGATGACTATGATCGACCGGATGGGGCCAATCTGTGGGAACAATGCATCGACCAATGAAAAAACTTATTTCTTTGATACTTGTGTAACGATGGCCCTTGCAAAAAATCAAATAGTTAGACTCAGACATCCTTTCCTTCCCGCCGTTGAGGCTGAGGGGGCGCGCGTATTTTGGTTTTGGCGGACCCGCGGAGGAGTTCAAACGAAATATTTTCACTTCCCCGTGTGACCCACCTAATAATGAATCAAGGAAATGGCCCAAAGAGCTGAGCCCATCCCCTCCTCACTTTCTTTTGATCCGTCTAGGCAAGAACCCTAGCCATTGGTGCTGCTTCCGCCGCCGCCTCCACCCACCCCTGCGACCGATCCCCACCTTCCTCCTCGGTGCCAGTGGATACCCATCCCCTCGCGCATGTAGACACAACCATCGGCGTGTCGAAGGCGAGGCTCCCGCGGATCCAAGAGGCTGATCCCCAACGGCGTCAACCTCGACGGCGCGCGCTTCCGCTCGGGGGATGCCCGGCTAGCTGTTTGATGCGTCAACATCAACGTCAACGTCGACGGCATCGGGAGAGGAGGAGTCTGCTTGCTCGGGGGATGATGACAACAACCCATCTCCTCCTCACCGACCAAATCGCCTACCACTCCGCTCCCAAGGTGACCACGATATGGATTTTCATTCTCCCGGTTCGTGATATCTTGGTAATTTGTCCTAGGCAAGTAGCTAGCTTGGGGGTGGCTGGCTGGCCCAAATTTCCTATGGCTGGCTGGCCCAAAAATGTATCAGCTTGGCAGAAAGGGAAAAAAGGAGAAGATAGTTGACCAGGACACAATCATATTGTCTGACTGAGGCAATACCAAGATGAACATAACTTTTAATTTCTGATGTCCTTATGGACAAACATACAAAAAACTACTTTACATAGGAATTTATGTGTATATCACATTATAGCTGTTTTAGGAGAAATACAAGATTGAGTTTCAGATGTACTGTCAGTTCTCATTTCATTCTAAACTAAAAACATTGAAGTCATTTGCAGGAACTTATTTTTAAAAAATTTAGCCTAGAACTTGCTAGATTAAAAAAAACCTATAAATCTTCGTTTTGGTGGAGCCTTGGCGGTCCTCATATAGTTCATGATATGTGTACTGTTGTGATATGTCCATTAAGGACAGTAACACCGGACCTTTTCCGAGCTCTCTCAGCATCCTTGCTCGTGAGCCGTTGATTTCACGTGTGGGGTGTAGATCATCGCCAAATCAATGATCAGGTCGCGAACTGGGTTGTTTGATGCGCATCTACTCACGCGTGGGCTACTAACGGGCTGACTGTCCTGGGGGCTGCTACTCCCGAAGCCAGTTTGAAGCCCTCTCATTCGCCTATACGAGTTAACGTCCGATCACGAACGAATGGTCATGATACGCTTATGGCTGGGCTAACCCCATCCCACCTCCTCGCGACTTGCCTTGTCTCGCTTGTCTCCATCTGAGCGATGGCGGCGCAGCAGCTTCCCAAGCTCCTCGGAGCCTTCCCTAGTGGGGACGTGCTACTTCTTGAGCTTTCGTTGGTTTTTCCCTTGAAGAGGAAAGGGTGATGCAGCAAAGTAGAGATAAGTATTTCCCTCAGTTTGAGAACCAAGGTATCAATCCAGTAGGAGTATCAAGATAAGGCACCAAGGCACATGCGCAAAGGCAAACAAACTTCCACCCAACGCGATAAAGGGGTTGTCAATCCCTTTACGATTACTTGCAAAGTGAGATCTTATAGTGATAATAGGTAAATATAAATAAATAAATAAAAGTGCAGCAAGGTATTTTTGGTATTTTTGTATGTAGATCTGCATATATAATGTGTAAAATAGACCCGGGGGCCATAGGGTTCGCTAGAGGCTTCTCTCATGATAGCAAGTATTATGGTCGGTGAACGAATTACTGTCGAGCAATTGGTAGAATCGTGCAAAGTCATGACGGTATCTAAGGCAATGATCATACATATAGGCATCACGTCCGAGACAAGTAGACCGATACTTTCTGCATCTACTATTATTACTCCACACATCGACCGCTATCCAGCATGCATCTAGTGTATTAAGTTCATAACAAACAGAGTAACGCCTTAAGCAAGATGACATGATGTAGAGGGATAAATTCATGCAATATGATATAAACCCCATCTTTTTACCCTTGATGGCAACAACATGATGCGTGCCTCGCTACCCCTTCTGTCACTAGGTGAGGACACCGCACGGTATGAACCCAAAACCAAGCACTTCTCCCATTGCAAGAATTATAGATCAAGTTGGCCAAACGAAACCCATAACTCGAAGAGAATTACAAGGATATGGAATCATGCATATAAGAAATTAGAGGAGACTCAAATAATATTCATAGATAATGTGATCATAAATCCACAATTCATCGGATCTCGACAAACACACCGCAAAAGAAAGTTACATCGGATAGATCTCCATGAAGATCATGGAGAACTGTGTATTGAAGATCCAAGAGAGAGAGAAGCCATCTAGCTACTAGCTATGGACCCGAAGGTCTGTGGTGAACTACTCACGCATCATCGGAGAGGCAATGGTGTTGATGAAGAAGCACTCCGTGTCTGAATCTCCCTCCGGCAGGGCACTAAAACGGTCCCCACATGGGATCTCGCGGAAACAGAAGCTTGCGGCGGCGGAAAAGTATTTTTGTGGCTCTCTCTGTTGGTTTGGGGATTTTAGGGAATTTATAGGCGAAAGAGGTAGGGCAAAGGACGCACGAGGGGCCCACGAGCCTGCTAGGCGCCCCCCTGGGGCGCGCCTAGGGGGCTCGTGGCCTCCTTCGTGGCCCTATGCCTTGGTTCTCAAGTCTTGTGGATCCCTTCTGTTATGGAAAAAAAATCATCCCGAAGGTTTTATTCCATTTGGACTCCATTTATTCTTATCTGAAAAAGGTCAAAAACATGGAAAAACAGAAACTGACACTGGGCACTGAGTTAATAGGTTAGTCCCAAAAATGATATAAAATAGCATATAAATGCATATAAAACATCACAAGTTTGATAAAATAATAGCATGGAACAATCAAAAGTTATAGATACGTTGGAGACGTATCAGGACGCCATTGGGCATGCCACTGAGCATCGAATCCCCTTGGAGCCGCAGCCACACTTGCGAGGGTATCGAGCGCGAGAGAAGCAAGCCGATCCAGCGCACGGGAGCAAAACCGGCACGAGAGGAGGCGATCGAGGGGATCCAGCGGGACATGCTTCAGCCGATGCGCTTGAGGGAAACGGGTCCAGCAGACGAGGGGATCCAGCGAGCGTGAGAGACGGACGCCAGCTGTGTTGTCCTTCTACAATCTTTGCTCTGAAGGTGCAGGCAACAGGTATGGGCTTCACTCTCAAATCGCTGGCGATGAAGGGTTTTGTCTCAAATCTGTACAACAGGGAGGTACTTTTCTGTAGAGGATGTCTTGGCAAGGGGAAAGGGTCCGAACCTACATCCCCATGTCTATGCAAATCTCACTTCTCTTTATCTTGGATGTTATAATCTTCAGACTTGTCTACTTTCCACATGCCGAATAGTATTCTAGGACAATCAGGAAGTGGCCGCCGTCAGTGCCCTTTTACTCAAAATTATCCATGTTAATCTATGCATGGATGCTCTTCACTAAACTTTGCTTTTTTTACTGCTTTCTACCGTGAGGTCCTTACTTTTTGTTGAATGTTTATATATGCTACAAATCTTTGCATATGTTCTTTTACTCAGTTTATTCATGTTGCAGGATAGCAATCTTTGCACATGTTCTACCTGAAGGGCAATCGATCAGTATATTTTCTTCCTATTCCATCTCTAATTAGTGTTAGTTACTTCTGGCATGGAGATCGTGCACAAGTTAAAGTTCAACTTAGCGGGCAATGTAAACTAAAAGTTGCATGCAAAGATAATTATACACAATCTGCTAAAAACAACATGCATTCTTATCTAGATTATTGTTCCATCTCAGACAGACATGGTTTCATTCTAATCTACATTGTGTGAGTATGTAAAAATTTGGATTGCACAATATCCATATTTGTTTATTGTCTCCACAAGGATTTTTTATTGTAAAGTAGAAAGGTGAATTGTTTACTTCCCTTGTCATGATTTTTTTAACTGAACCCATTTTGATATTGTCCTCAAACAGGTTCCAAAATGATGACTTCATCTACTCTTTCCTAATGTATGGTATTCACTTTGGATCGATGGGAAACTTAAACTTCTGAAGGATCCTTATCAGCTATTAGAGAGGTAAATATCAACTTCCCTCGCTGATTCTCCGTCTGCTACTTGTTGTAACTACTCTGCACATAACTCAATGAAAATTAAAGTATGCCGTGAAAAGTTAGGTGCTTCTTGCCAGTGCCACTTATGCTCTATCTGTTGTATTAAGATTCAAGATGCACCATATCCTTACTCTAATATTTTTCTCAAAGTCTACTCTTATCTGGATTTTCACTTATTAATTTCTGATTCTACTTTCTTAAAAAAATTATTCGCTAATATTTTCCTTTTTTATGATGAGACATGTTGACTAGGTTTATTATATTTGTAGGTATACATAGATAATTCAGCGTGAGCCTCAGCAATGCAAACTAAACTTCGTACTTATATATTTTATTTGTAGTGGATTGTGTTACAAATAAGTCTCTACAACATGAACCTGATAGCAACATTTTGACTATGAGGTGTTACAAATAAGTCTCTAAGTCAAATAAGTCTCTACAACAAATTTTTTGACTATGAGGTGTAACATTTTGTTTCTATTGCAGAATTTAAAAAATGGTAACTATTCTATAAGTTAATGTAGAAGTGTTAATATTGTAGGAGTTGTACAAACGGAACCAAAGATTACTTACAACTTATTAAACCGTTTTGCTCAGTGATGTCGTATGTACTATATTGCTTTGCTTTTTCGTAATCGGGCTCTTTTATTATATAACAAAAATCTTAAGTTTGCTCTTCTCTTCGCTTTCCATCAAAATAATCCATCATATGCATATTTCTCACGGAGCCTTTCCCTTCCAGATAATGCTTTCCCGTCTCTGCTCTAGTTATACTTGCTGAGCCAGGTTGGTGATCATCTTCTGGTGGAACCCTATGATAGCATGCTACTGCAACAAAAGACCTTCCAACGGTGCCAGAAATAGGCGTGTTGACGGGAGACTGTTCTTGTCTTGATACTCCTCAGCAACGGCACCAGGAATCCTTCTGCTATAGCTACGCCTTAAGGGACTTCCTAGGCAAATATGCAAAGGATTTCCCTCGTGGCCTTGGAGCCTTGCGTTGGTGTTCCCTCGAAGCGGAAAGGGTGATGTAGCGCAGCGGTGGTAAGTATTTCCCTCAGTTTAAGAACCAAGGTATCGATCCGGTGAAGGAGTATCTCAAGTGCGTGCACAAACACAAAAAGCTTGCTCCCAACGCTATGAAGGGGTTGTCAATCCCTTATAGATTGTTCGCCAAGTGAGAACTGAAAGCAACAAAGTAACAAAGCAAAGTAAAAGCGAAAGTGGAAACGATAGGTGTGAATAGACCTGGGGGCCGTAGTGTTTACTAGTGGCTTCTCTCATGAAAGCAAATAGACGATGGGTGAACAAATTACTATCGAGCAATTGATAGAACCGCGCAAAGTCATGACGTCATCTATGGCAATAATTATATCTATAGGCATCACGTCCAAAACAAGTAGACCGATACTTTCTACATCTACTACTATTACTCCACACGTCGACCGCTATCCAGCATGCATCTAGTGTATTAAGTCCAAAAGAACAGAGTAACGCCTTAAACAAGATGACATGATGTAGATGGACAATCTCATATCTACGACAAAGCCCACCTAGTTACCCTTGATGGCAACTACACGATGTGTGCCTTGCTGCCCCTACTGTCACTGGGAAAGGTCACCACACGGTAAGAACCCAAAACCAAGAACTTCTCCCATTGCAAGAATCATAGATCTAGTTGCCCAAACAAAACCCAAGACTCGGAGGGACTTATAAGGATATCAAATCATGCATAAAAGAAATCAGCAAAGACTCAAATATGTATCATAGATAATAAGATCACAAATCCACAATTCATCGGATCTCGACAAACACACGGCCAAAGAGGATTACATCGGATAGATCTCCATGAAGATCATGGAGAACTTTGTATTGAAGATCCAAGAGAGAGAAGAAGCCATCTAGCTACTAACTGCGGACCCGTAGGTCTGAAGTGAACTACTCACGAGTCATTGGAGGGGCGATGATGTTGATGTAGAAGCCCTCCAACTCCAAAGTCCCGTCTCGCAGGGCACCGGGAAGGGTCTCCAGATGAGATCTCGCGAAAACGGAAGCTTGCGGCGGCAGAAAAGTATTTTCATGGATCCCTTGATTTTTTTTTCTATATTTTAGGGAATATATAGGCGAAGGAGTTAGGTCAGGGGGGCGCCAGGGAGGCCACAAGGCTGCCATCCGCCGCCCCCTGGTGGCGGATGGGGGGCTTGTGGGGCCCCTGTAGCCCTCCTCACTTGGCCCTCAAGCCCCGTGATCTTCTTCCGTTCGGGAATAAATTATTTCGGGGATTTTATTCCGTTTGGACTCCGTTCAAAAATCAGATCTGAAAAGAGCCAAAAACACAGAAAAAACAGGAACTGGCACTTGGCACTGAATTAATAAGTTAGTCCCCAAGAAGATATAAAAGGTACATAAAACATCCAAAGATGACAAGATAACAGCATGAAACCATCAAAAATTATAGATACGTTTGAGACGTATCAAGCATCCCCAAGCTTAACTCCTGCTCGTCCTCGAGTAGGGAAGTGATAAAGAATGAATATTTGATGTTTTCATGCTACCTAGCATATAGGTCCTTTGTAACTCCTCTTATGTGACGTGAATGTTCAGATCCATTAGATTCAAAACAATAGTTTGCTATTGACGTGGAAACAATAATAATTCAAGCAAACTAGCAAGGTAATCATGAACTTTCAAAATAACAAGGCCAAAAGAAAGTTATCCCTACAAAAGCATATAGTCTGGCTATGCTCTATCATCATTGCGCAACGAATTTAAATCATGCACAACCCCGGTATTGGCCAAGTAATTGTTTTCACACCTTTACTTTCTCAAACCTTTTCAACTCTCATGCAATACATGAGCTTGAGCCATGGTTTTAGCACTATAAGTGGTGTGGAGTGTGGTGGATGTTGCAAGAAAAAACAAGGAGAAGATGGTCACATTAACTAGGCATATCAATGAGCTGTGGAGATGCTCATCAATAGATATCAATGTGAATGAGTAGGGATTGCCATACAAATGATGCACTAGAGCTAAGAGTATGTGAAAGCTCTTAAAGAAAACTAGTGGGTCTGCATCCAACTTGCTTGCTCACGAAGACCTAAGGCAATTTTGAGGAAGCCTATCATTGGAATATACAAGCCAAGTTATATAATGAAAATTTCCCACTAGCTATATGTGGTGACAAAACGAGAGACTCTCAATCATGAAGATCAGGGTGCTTAATATGCACAAGTGTGGAAAGGTGGTAGCATTGTCCCTTTTCTCTTTTTCTCTCATATTTTTGTTTTTGGTGGGCTCTTTCGCCTCTTTTTTTATTTTTTATTTTTTATTTTGGTGGGCATCTTTGGCCTCTTTGATTTCCTCACATGGGACAATGCTCCATCAATGATGATCATCACACTTTCAACTCAAAACTTAGATCAACGATGACTCTATATGGAATGCCTTCGGTAGTGTACCGTGAAAATGATCTAGCATGGCATAGACATTAATGGAAACATCATGCTAGCTATCTTACGATCATGCAATGGCAATGTTGACGTGGTGGCACATGTCATGGTGGTAGTTGCATGGCAATATATCTCGGAATGACTTTGAAAAAGCCATAGTAGGTAGGTATGGTGGCTGTTTTGAGGGAGGCTAATGGTGGGTTTTGTGCATCGGCGAAAGTTGCACGGCACTAAGAAGATAGTGATGGTGGAAGGTGAAAGTGCATCTAAACCATGGACTCAACATTAGTCATGAAGAACTCATATACTTGTTGAAAAAGTTTTATTAGTAATCGAAACAAAGCATTCAACGCATACTCCCAGGGGAAGGGTTGGTAGGTATAAACCATCGCGCGACCCCGACCGCTACGCAAAGGATGACAATCAGTAGACTAATCATGCTCAGATTTCATCACATAGCGGTTCACCATACGTGCATGCTACGGGAATCACTAACTTCAACAAAGTATTTCTAGATCCACAACACCTTACTAGCATGACTTTAATATTACCAAATTCACAACTCAAAACTAATTGAGATGAATTAAACTTCTCTAACTATTCAATGCACATGAAGGTGGAAGTTTTCATATCCCTTTGGATAACTACCCCTTTTGAGACTACTATCATAGCATAGATCAACTACCAAGCCACGCGCTTCCGTGCTCTAAAAGATATAAGTGAAGCACACAGAGCAAAATCAACTAGCTCAAAAGATATAAGTGAAGCACATGTGAGCTGAATTGTCTAACCAAAGGATATAAGTGAAGATCGACAAAATCACGGTGGGTGCATGTGTCTATATCTAGGTGTGCAGCAAGGAATATTGTGACACAACAAAAACAAAAGACTCCTATGATACAAGATGCTCCAAGAAAAACACATAACATGTGGTGAATAAAAATATAGCCCCAAGTAACGTTACCGATGGATTGAAGATGAAAGAGGGGATGCCTTCCCAGGGCATCCCCAAGCTTAGGATTTTACGGCATACTTAAATCAACTTGGGGTGCCTTGGGCATCCCCAAGCTTGAGATATTGCCACTCTTTATATCTTTGTCCATAAGAACTTCACCCAAAACTTGAAAACTTCACAACACGAAACTTAAAAAGAAACTCGTGATAACATTACTATAAGAAAGCAAACCACCACTTCCTTAGGTAATGTAGCAAACTTAAATTCTACTTATGTTGATGTTGGGTTACTGTATTTTCAATCTTCCATGGCTAATGCCCCCCGATACAATCCATAGTTTCATCAAAATAAGCAACCAACTCAACAAAAACAGAATCTGTTAACAGCAGACCAGTCTGTAGAAATCTGTATACTTCGTATACATCTGGTACTTCACAAATTCTGAAAAATTACGACAGACTGAAGAATTTGCTTAGCAATCAGCAGCAAGAAGAATCAACTCAAAATCTCTTACATAAAAAAATGAAAATTCTTTTCGTGACCAGAAAGTTTATGTCTTTTCCACCATGACCAAATGATCATCCCCAAGACTAATCATAACGGTTTTGCTTGGCACAAATGCAAAAAAGAAACACAAAAAAAACACAATCATAACAGATTTCTGAAAGTGTGGAAAACACAAAACAGAAATAAAAAGGATAGATCCGTTGGGTTGCCTCCCAACAAGCGCTATTGTTTAACGCCCTTAGCTAGGCAAAAGGTGATGGAATCACGTATAGTCATCTTTGGTGCTCAAACCATAAGTAGCCCTCATCATAGATTCATAAGGCAATCTTATTTTCTTTCGAGGAAAATGCTCCAAGCCCTTCTTTAGGGGAAATTGAAATATAATATTCCCTTTGGATAACTACCCCTTTTGAGACTACTTCCAAAGCATAGATCAACTACCAAGCCATGCACCGCTGTGCTCTAAAATATATAAGTGAAGCACATAGAGCAAAAGTATCTAGCTCAAAAGATATAAGTGAAGCACATGTGAGCTGAATTGTCTACCAAAAGATATAAGTGAAGCTCGACAAAATCATGGTGAGTGCATTTCTCTCTGTCTAGGTGTGCAGCAAGGATGATTGTGACACAACAAAAATAAAAGACTCCTACGATACAAGACGCTCCAAGCAAAAACACATAACATGTGGTGAATAAAAATATAGCCCCAAGTAACGTTACCGATGGATTTGAAGACGAAAGAGGGGATGCCTTCCCGGGGCATCCCCAAGCTTAGGTTTTTATGGCATCATTGAATCTTTTGGGGTGCCTTGGGCATCCCCAAGCTTGAGCTCTTGCCACTCTTTATCTTTTTCTCCATAAGAACTTCACCCAAAACTTGAAAACTTCACAACACGAAACTTAAACAGAAACTCGTGATAACATTAGTATGAGAAAGCAAACCACCACTTCCTTAGGTACTGTAGCAAACTTAAATTCTACTTATGCTGATGTTGGGTTACTGTATTTTCAATATTCCATGGCTAATACCCCCCGATACTATCCATAGTTTCATCAAAATAAGCAACCAACACAACAAAAACAGAATCTGTTAATAGCAGACCAGTCTGTAGCAATCTGTATATTTCCTATAGTTCTGGTACTTCAAAATTCTGAAAAATTTCGAAAGTCTGTAGAATTTATGTGTAAATCAGCAGCAAAAATAATCAACTCAAAATCTCTTACAGAAAAAAATGAAAATTCTTTTCGTGAGCAGAAAGTTTCTGCCTTTTCCAGCATGACCAAACGATCATCCCCAAGACTAATCATAACGGTTTTGCTTGGCACAAACGCAAAAAGAAACACAAAAAACACAATCATAACAGAATTATGTGGAAAACACAAAACAGAAAGAAAAAGGATAGATTCGTTGGGTTGCCTCCCAACAAGCGCTTTTGTTTAACGCCCTTAGCTAGGCAAAATGTGATGGAATCACGTATAGTCATCTTTGGTGTTCAAACCATAAGTAGCCCTAATCATAGATTCATAAGGCAGTCTTATTATCTTTCTAGGAAAGTGCTCCATGCCCTTCTTTAAAGGAAATTGAAATCTAATATTCCCTTCCTTCATATCGATGATTGCACCAATAGTCCTTAGGAAAGGTCTACCAAGAATAATGGGACATGAAGGATTGCAATCTATGTCAAGTACAATGCAATCCACGGGTACATAGTTCTTATTTCCAACAATAAGAACATCATCAATCCTTCTCATGGATTTCTTGACAATAGAATCTGCAAGATGCAAATTAAGAAAACACTCTTCAATCTCATGAAAACCAGGAATATCACATAAAGACTTTGGAATCGCGGAAACACTAGCACCCAAATCACACAAAGCATTGCACTCATAGTTTTCGATCTTGATTTTGATAGTAGGTTCCCACTCATCATGAAGTTTTCTAGGTATAGAGACTTCTAGTTCGATCTTCTCTTCAAGAGATTTCATCATAGCATCTACGATATGCGCGGTAAAGGCTTTGCTTTGGCTATAAGCGTGTGGAGAGTTTGCAATGGATTGCATCAAAGAAATGCATTCAAACAAGGACCAATTATCATAATTGAATTCCTTGAAATCCAAAGTGGGAGTTTCATTACTACCCAAAATTTTGATTTCTTCTACAACACTCTCCACACCTTTATCATCAAGATGGGTGGACTCCGAATCGTTGGGGCGTTTATCAACCAAAGTGGATTCATATCCAGCCCCTCCATCAATAGGTTTGACACGCGGAAACAAAGATTCAAGAGGAGACACACCAAGCACTTTAAGATCTTCATGATTTGCATCACTAGAACGCAACCTTTTAAACCATTCATGCCTAGCGCGAATTTGGGCGGTTCTTTCTTTGCTCTCATTCATGGAGACGCGCATAGCTTTCAAAGTTTCATCCAAGTTGACCTTGGGAGGAGCACATCTAACTTTCAAAGCATCAACATCACAAGACATCGTATCAACGCTCTTAGCCAAATCGTCTATTTTGAGTAGTTTTTCCTCTATGGACGCATTGAAAATCTTTTGAGAGTTGATGAACTCTTTGATATTACTCTCTAAATCAGAGGGTAATTTGTTGTGATTTCCATAAGTGTTGTTGTAGTAATTGCCATAGTTGTTAGAAGAGTTACTAGGAAAAGGCCTAGCAACATAGTTTCCTCTAAAAGCATTGTTGTTGCCAAAATTGTTCCTACCAACAAAATTCACGTCCAAACTAGCGTTGCTACTCTCAATCAAAGAAGATAGTGGTATGTCATTAGGATCTACGGTAGCGTTTCTACTAGCAACCAAATTCATCAACTCGTCCATCTTAGCACTAAGCTAGTTAATCTCTTCTATAGCGTGTACCTTTTTGCTAGCAGGTGACCTTTCAGTGTGCCACTGAGAGTAGTTAGTCATGATATTGTCTAGGAGTTTTGTAGCGTCTCCTAACGTGATTTCCATGAATGTTCCACCTGAGGCGAAGACCAAGATATTGCGAGAAGCGAAATTCAAGCCAGCGTAAAAGATTTGTATAATCATCCACAAACTCAAGCCATGAGCGGGACAATTTCTAATCATAAGCTTCATCCTCTCCCAAGATTGTGCAACGTGTTCATGATCAAGTTGCTTGAAATTCATGATATCGTTACGTAAGGAGATGATCTTAGCCGGCGGAAAATACTTGGATATGTAAGCATCTTTGCACTTATCCCAAGAATCGATACTATTTTTAGGCAAAGAAGAAAACCAAGTTTTTGCGCGATCTCGCAACGAGAAAGGAAAAAGTTTCAACTTAATCACGTCATTATCCACATCTCTTTTCTTTTGCATATCACAAAGCTCAATGAAGGTATTGAGATGGGATGCGGCATCTTCACTAGGAAGGCCCGAGAATTGCTCTTTCATAACAAGATTCAGCAAAGCTGCGTTGATTTCATACGATTCCACACTAGTGGCGGGAGCAATCGGAGTACTAATAAAATCATTATTATTCGTACTCAAGAAGTCCCAAAGTTTGGTGTTTTCATCCATGATGACTTCAACAAACAAACAAGCACACAAGCAAGCAAGAAAACCGGCAAAGGAAAACGGAAAAAAGGCAAAAGGCAAAAGAAAACGGCAAAGGAGAAAGGCAAATGAAAACGGAAAATGTGAAGTGGGGGAGAGGAAAATGAGAGGCAACTGGCAAAAAAGGTAAATGCAAGAGATGAGTTTGTGAGACCTACTTGGATAGAACTCTCCTTCCCCGGCTACGGCGCCGGAAATACTTCTGCTACTGCAACAAAAGACCTTCCAACGTTGCCAGAAATAGGCGTGTTGACGGGAGACTGTTCTTGTCTTGATACTCCTCAGCAACGGCACCAGGAATCCTTCTGCTACGGCTACGCCTTAAGGGACTTCCTAGGAAAATATGCAAAGGATTTCCCCCGTGGCCTTGGAGCCTTGCGTTGGTGTTCCTTCGAAGCGGAAAGGGTGATGTAGCACAGCGGTGGTAAGTATTTCCCTCAGTTTGAGAACCAAGGTATCGATCCGGTGAAGGAGTATCTCAAGTGCCTTCACAAACACAAAAAGCTTGCTCCCAACACTATGAAGGGGTTGTCAATCCCTTATAGATTGTTCGCCAAGTGAGAACTGAAAGCAACGAAGTAACAAAGCAAAGTAAAAGCAAAAGTGGAAAGGATAGGTGTGAATAGACCCGGGGGCCGTAGTGTTTACTAGTGGCTTCTCTCATGAAAGCAAGTAGATGGTGGGTGAACAAATTACTGTCGAGCAATTGATAGAACCGCGCAAAGTCATGACGTCATCTATGGCAATGATTATATCTATAGGCATCACGTCCAAAACAAGTAGACTGATATTTTGTGCATCTAGTACTATTACTCCACACGTCGACCGCTATCCAGCATGCATCTAGTGTATTAAGTCCAAAAGAACAGAGTAACGCCTTAAGCAAGATGACATGATGTAGATGGACAATCTCATATCTACGACACAGCCCAACTTGGTACCCTTGATGGCAACTACACGATGTGTGCCTTGCTGCCTCTACTGTCACTTGGAAAGGTCACCACACGGTAAGAACCCAAAACCAAGCACTTCTCCCATTGCAAGAATCATAGATCTAGTTGGCCAAACAAAACCCAAGACTCGGAGATACTTACAAGGATATCAAATCATGCATAAAAGAAATCAGCAAAGACTCAAATATATATCATAGATAATCTAATCACAAATCCACAATTCATTGGATCTCGACAAACACACCGCCAAAGAGGATTACATCAGATAGATCTCCATGAAGATCATGGAGAACTTTGTATTGAAGATCCAAGAGAGAGAAGAAGCCATCTAGCTACTAACTACGGACCCGTAGGTCTGAAGTGAACTACTCACGAGTCATTGGAGGGGCGATGGTGTTGATGTAGAAGCCCTCCAACTCCAAAGTCCCCTCTGGCAGGGCACCGGGAAGGGTCTCCAGATGAGATCTCGCGGAAACGGAAGCTTGCGGCGGCGGAAAATTATTTTCGTGGATCCCTTGATTTTTTCTGTATTTTAGGGAATATATAGGCGAAGGAGTTAGGTCAGGGGGCGCCAGGGAGGCCACAAGCCTGCCATCCGCCGCCCCCCCTTGGTGACGGATGGGGGGCTTGTGGGCCCCCTGTAGCCCTCCTGGCTTGGCCCTCAAGCCCCCTGATCTTCTTCCGTTCGGGAAAAATTTATTTCGGGGATTTTATTCCGTTTGGACTCTGTTCCAAAATCAGATCTGAAAAGAGCCAAATACATAGAAAAAATAGGAACTGGAACTTGCCACTGAATTAATAAGTTAGTCCCAAAAAAGATATAAAAGGTACATAAAACATCCAAAGATGACAAGATAACAGCATGAAACCATCAAAAATTATAGATACGTTTGAGACGTATCATAGCACTCCATCCATTCTGCAGTGAAATATTACCCGTTGAAGGTGTTGTATTTCGTGCAGGTTGCAAATTTTAGCTATGGTGGTTTATAATTCTTCTCCCGTGTTGCCAAATAGTTGATGTGTCAACATGTTTTCTAAGACAATATTGATGTAGATTATCGACTGTTTCATTTACTGTCAAACATATATTATTTATCTACACAAACTTAACTTCATTTTCACAAGCCCATGCATTACAAAATTTTCCTATCATCCAACTAAAAAAATTCATGGGCGCTGCAACGCACGGCATCAATGTTCTAGTTAATGTACTTAAACTTTCTTGTTATTCACAAACATTCAGGGTCAAAAATTTAGGTGACATGAAGTATCTAGTCTCAAGCTTTGTTCTGAACTGTAAAGGTGAAAAAAGGCTATTTCTAATTTAGCACAAAATGGCGCATGTATGAATTAATTTCAACATGTCAGTTGACTTATTTAATAAGACTAGTCTTGTCACTTGGAAGATGAGCTTCTTAGCTCTAGAAGAGGTTCTATGCAGTCACATGACCCATTTTCTGTACCACTTTGAAGTGAAACACAATAATGTTCACAGTATCAACATACCTTATCATGCCTGTCTATGCCATTTAAGTGCTAATTTTGTCTATCTTATGTAGCATTTTTTTATTGTAGGTGATGCATGCAAAGGTGATGTGGTGATGTTTGAGCAAAATATTTACAAAAGGTAATACACACCAATCAGATGTTCTGGATTTGCTCTAGTGATGGGCTTGATGTTTGTGTATCATTGTAGGAAAAAGGGAGTTTGCAAATTAATACACAAAATTAGATTCAGTCGTTCGATGTATAATCTGTTCAATGAACCTGCAGCATGTTTTGCTTCAATTTCTTTGTGTTGTGTGTGTGAACACCTTCTCAACCTTGTGTCTTCTATTTATGAAAAAAAATTGTTGAGAGAGGCTTGATATATAACGAACTGTCAGTTTTTGTGTGCTTGCTACATCCTCTATTCGTTTTACTCCTTGATATATAAAAATTGAAACTTCCTTTTTTTGCAGATAGGAGAGGAGAGGTTCTAGCATGCTAGAACACACCTATCTATCTATCTGCTCATGTGCCTGTCAAAGGGAGGGATTCCTGTGAATCTACCACATTTATTTATCAGGTACGAGAAAAACACAAACTTTCTTCATGGTTATAGTGCTTCTCCCTGTTTACTTATGATCTGATTTGTGATTATTGGAAGGCCCCGGGTAAAACAAACACAAGCAGCAGATGGAAGGCCGCAAACAAACCAGAAACATGAAGCAAATGGGAAGGCTCCTGATGCCAGTAACAAAAGCGTAATCTACTTCTAGCCTCACTTTCTTACTATAGATTCAAGTTGTTAAATGACTACTATGCATTGCTGTGGTATGGAGCATCACATGACTACTGCACCACATATTTCACCTAAAACTAGTGTGTGCTGCTTATTGTTAACAAAATATACATTACATAATGTAATTAGAGATTCCTGGAGAGTGAGTTTATTAGTATTTGTTATTTGTAGATTTAAGAAAATTGGTACCTTTTTGTTTACTAAATATGGTGCTTGCTTCTGTTTCACTTGCATCATGACAATAACTTCATAGCAACTAACATCCTTTTTTTTCGAACACATGATTACGCCGGAACAAACAGGAGCAGCCAGAGTACATCATATGTGGTGAGAACAAAACTTATCTGTGATACTCTAATGCAGTTGCATACCTTTATTTTAGTTTCGTTTTGCAAAGCATGTGATATATCTGTTACTACTATTTTGCCAAAGTTTACTGTGGCAAAGGAGAATAGAATGGAAGTCTATGCAGCCTAATTAGATAAGTAGCTTCTACTTCCTAAATCCTTCGTGGTTATGATGGTATGTGATTTCTTGTAGTTGCTTCGTTGGTAGTGAAAGTTGCTTCTACAAGTCGATTCTTGGAATTTGAGTACGTGTACAAGTCTAGGCCACAAATATAAAAACCACGTGGTGCCCCAGCCTCTAGTACATCCAAACATACGCGTAGTTAGAGCTCAATACACTACCACTGTTGGAGGATGAAATAGTTCTAATTTATTTATTACTTGTACATTATAATATTTAATTATTTTGTATGCTTTCTTATGTTTGATTATTTGAATTACCAGGATGATCTGAAGCACGCAGAAGAAGTAGAGGACAGGACCGGAGGAGGGAACAAGAAGCTTCGTTTATCATTGATGTTATGTGTGATGAACAAAAACTTGTGCTTCTCATCCAATATTTGTCGAACTATGTTGATGTGTCATTATGCACTTGTTGAGCCCTTTTGTTGTGCACCTGCATTTGTAGAACTATTTTGTTTGTGCACTTGTTGGGCCTTGAATCATTATGTGTAGAGGAGTCGATGGATGATGTATTGTAATCCATGTGATGTGTTACTGAAATGAATTATATACAACTAATTTGCAATCTTTTATTATTTTGTACTTGATTTTTAATGAGCCTATCCTGAGATATACATGCTTTTGGCAAAATAATGCATCAGCCTAAACAATTTAGACATTTTTAATAATAAAGTAGTATTGGTGGAGGCCCGTGTAGACAAGATTATTGAATTGGGCTATGAAATTTATGATGATTCCATTTGGTCACCGGCAATGCCATGTCAGCACAGCCACGTCAGATCCTATGTGGCTCACACAAATGGGTAATGACCAAACCAAAATTTTGGTCAATAGAGCTCTGTGACCAAAATTTTAGAAATGTCAAGTTTGTTCATTCTTGATGGCCAACTGTTGACCTTGTAAATTTTGTCAAAAAAAGTCAATAAACAACAACAATGACGAATCAATGACCAATATAGGGAGTCATAATTGACCTTATTTCTTGGAGTGGGATGCTGATACGTCCCAAACGTATTTATAGTTTCTGCTTGTTCCATGATCTTTTGGGTGACATTGTTATATGTTTTGCTACACTTTTGTATCAATTTACACATATTTGGACTAACCTACTAACTCAGTGCACCCAGTGTCAGTTTCTGTCTGCTGGTGTCTATTTTGCATGGGCTTTTACCCAAATTTCCGAAGCCCGAAAAATTCCAGAAAAAATATATAAAAAATTAGCGAAACAGAAGCTTTTGGATCACCAAAGATGGGCCAGAGGGGGGGCAGGGGCCTCCCAGGCGACCTGTTGGCGCGGCAAGGCCCTAGGTCGCGCCAGGAGGCCACCTGGGTGGGTCCCACCTCCTCCGGTGCCCTCAATTGATAGAAGTTGTAGAAGGGTTTCCTCTCGGGACTCTAAATATAGGCCAAAGGAGGGCACCAGAGGAGGTGGGACCCACCCAGACGGCGACCTAGGGCTTGTCCGCGCTAGCAAGTCGCCTGGGAGGAACCTGGCCCCCCTCTGGCCCATCTTCGGTGATCCGGAAGCTTCTATTTCGCTGATTTTTTATATATTTTTTCTGGAATTTTTCGGGCTTCGGAAAATTGGGTAAAAACCCGTGCAAAATAGACATCAGTAGACAGAAACTGGCACTGGGTGCACTGAGTCAGTAGGTTAGTCCAAATATGTGTAAAATGATATAAAAGTGTAGCAAAACATATAACAATGTCACCCAAAAGATCATTGAACAAGCAGAAATTATAGATACGTTTGGGACGTATCACCTGCCGGAGGGAGGATTGACCTCCGGGAGCTTCTCCACCGCCATGGATGCTTCCCGGACGTGCCGTGAGTATTCCTCCTTGGACCATGGGTCCATGACCAGTAGCTATGTGGTGTATTCTCTCCAATCTTGTGCTTCAATGGTTAGTCCTTGTGAGATGTCCTACATGATCAAGGCATATATGTAGTTATCTTGCTATTTCTATGCTCGGTTATTGGGATCCGATGGATTATGAGATCATGTTCAGATTGTTATGAGTTATATATTTGATTATCCTTTTATATTATGTTCCTTAGTGATTCATGCATGTTCTCTGTTGCTATTTATTGCTTTGGCCGAGTAGTAGATTGTAACTCCAAGAGGGAGCATTATGCATGATTGTGGGTTCATGCCCCTCGATGTCTAGCTTGAGTGACAGAAACATGAGACTAGGGGATGTGCTGGTTGCCACCAGGGAGAAAACAACGGTGCTTGCGACCATAGTAGCAAGGATTGTTTACCTTACGCATAGTTCATTAATGCACTTGTCCGTTGCTTTGAGTTTATGCTACGGCAACACACAACAGCGCCAGAGATTGACACGTTGATGGAGGCTGGGCTTGCGTTGGTTTTTCCCTTGAAGAGGAAAGGTTGGTGCAGCACAGGAGCAGTAAGTATTTCCCTTAGTTTGAGAACCAAGGTATCAATCGAGTAGGAGAATCTCGTCAAGTCCAGTGTACCTGCGCAAACACAAAAGAGCTTGCACCCAACGCTATAGAGGGGTTGTCAATCCCTTCAAGATTGATTGCAAAGTGAGATATGAAGGCCGAAAGTGCAACGAAGTAAAAGAGTAAGGCTGGAAATATGGTGTGGAGTAGACCCGGGGGCCATAGTGTTCACTAGAGGCTTCTCTCAAAATAGCAAATATTACGGTGGGTGAACAAATTACTGTCGAGCAATTGATAGAACCGCGCAAAGTCATGACGATATCTAAGGCCATGATCATACATATAGGCATCACGTCCGAGAAAAGTAGACTGATACTTTCTGCATCTACTACTATTACTCCACACGTCGATTGCTATCCAGCATGCATCTAGCGTATTGAGTTCATGACGAACAGAGTAACGCCTTAAGCAAGACGACACGATGTAGAGGGATAATCTCAAACCAATGATGAAAACCCCATCTTTTTACTCTTGATGGCAACAATATGATGCGTGCCTCGCTACCCCTTCTGTCACTGGGTGACGTCACCGCATGGTATGAACCCAAAACCAAGCACTTCTCCTATTGCAAGAATCATAGATCAAGCTGGCCAAACAAAACCCACAACTCGAAGAGAATTACAAGGATATGAAATCATGCATATAAGAGATCAGAAGAAACTCAAATAAGATTCATAGATAATCTGATCATAAATCCACAATTCATCGGATCTCGACAAACACACCGCAAAAGAAGATTACATCAGATAGATCTCCATGAAGATCATGGAGAACTTTGTATTGAAGATCCAAGAGAGATAAGAAACCATCTAGCTACTAGCTATGGACCCGTAGGTCTATGGTGAACTACTCACACGTCATCGGAGAGGTCATGATGTTAATGAAGAAGCCCTCCATATTCGAATCCCCCTCCGACAGGGCACCAGAACGTGCCCGAGATGGGATCTTGCGGAGACAGAAGATTGCGGCGGCGGAAAAGTACTTTCGATGATCTCCTCATTTTTTCTGAATTTTATGGGAATATATAGGCGAAAGACCTAGGGCAGCAGTGGCCCAGGGATTCCACAAGCCTGGGAGGCGCGGGCCCCCCTAGCCGCGGCTAGGGGGCTTGTGGGGTCCCTAGTGGCCCCCTGCCCTGATTCTCAGGTTCCCTGATCTTCTTCTGTTTCGGAAAAAATCTTTTTGGAAGTTTCGTTCCGTTTGGACTCCGTTTCAAATCCTCCTCTGAAAAAACACGGAAAAAACAGGAACTGGCACATGGCACTAAGTTAAAAAGTTAGTCCCAAAAAGATATAAAAGACATACAAAACATCCAAAGTTTGACAAGATAATAGCATGAAACCATCAAAAATTATAGATACGTTGGAGACGTATCAAGCATCCCCAAGCTTAACTCCTACTCGTCCTTGAGTAGGGAAGTGATAAAGACTGAATTTTTGATGTGGAATGCTACCTAGCATCGTTGTCCTTTCTAACCTCTTTCATGTGACATGAATTTTCAAATCCGTAAGATTCAAAACAATAGTTTGCTATTGACATGAAAACAATAATACTTCAAGCAAACTAGCAAGGCAATCATGAACTTTCCAAATAACAAGGCCAAGGAAAGTTATCCCTACAAAATCATATAGTCTCGCTATGCTCAATCATCCTCACACAACTAATGTAAATCATGCACAACCCCAGTATTGGCCATGTAATTGTTTTCACACTCTTACTTTCTCAAACCTTTTATAACTGTCACGCAATACATGAGCGTGAGCCATGGATATAGCACTATAGGTGGAATAGAGTGTGGTGGTGGTTGTAAGACAAAAAGGAGGAGATGGTCACATTGACTCGGCGTATCAAAGGGCTATGGAGATGCCCATTAATAGATATCAATGTGAATGAGTAGGGATTGCCATACAAAGGATGCACTAGAGCTATAAGTATGTGAAAGCTCAAAAGGAGAAATAGTGGGTGTGCATCCAACTTGCTTGGTCACGAAGACCTAGGGCAATTTTGAGGAAGGCCGTCATTGGAATATACAAGCCAAGTTATATAATAAAGATTCCCACTACCATACGGTGGTGATGAAACGAGAGGCTCTCAATCATGAAGAACATGGTGCTATTATGAAGCACAAGTATGGAAAAAGATAGTAGCATTGTCCCTTCTCTCTCTTTCTCTCTTTTTTTATTTGGGATCTTGGGCCTCTTTTTTTCTCTTTTTTTGGGCTCTTTGGACTTTTTTTTTATTTACTCACATGGTACAATGCTCTAATAATGATGATCATCACACTTTTATTTACTCACAACTCAAAGCTTAGAACGACGATGACTCTATAGGAAATGCCTCCGGCAGTGTACCGGGATGTTCAATGATCTAGCTTACGATCATGCAATGGCAATATGAGAGTGACGACACAAGTCATGAGATGGAACGGTGGGAGTTGCATGGCAATATATCTCGGAATGGCTATAAAAAATGCCATAATAGATAGGTATGGTGGCTGTTTTGAGGAAGGCATATGGTGGGTTTGTGCACCGGCGAAAGTTGCGCGGCACTTGAGAGGCTAGCAATGGTGGAAGGTGAAAGTGCATCTATACCATGGACTCACATTAGTCATGAAGAATTCACATACTTGTTGTGAAAGTTTTCATTAGTAATCGAAACAAAGTGCTAAACGCATACTCCGAGGGGAAGGGTTGGTAGGTGTTAACCATCGCGCGATCCCGACCTCAACACAAAGGAAGACAATCAATAGATCAATTATCCTCCGACTTCCTAACATAGCGGTTCACCATACGTGCATGCTACGGGAATCACTAACTTCAACACAAGTATTTCTAGATTCACAACACCCTACTAACATAACTCTTAATATTACCAAATCCACGTCTCAAAACTAATTGAGAGGAATCAAAACTTCTCTTTCTACTCAATGCACATGAAGATGGAGGTTTTTGTATCCTCTTTGGGTACCTATCACCTTTGGGACTACTTTCATAGCATAAGCCAACTATCAAGTCACGCACCGCCGTGCTCTAAAAGATCTAAGTGAAGCACATAGAGCAAAATTATCTAGCTCAAAAGATATAAGTGAAGCACGATGAGCATTCTAGCAAAATCACGATGAGTGCATGTCTCTACCTAAAGGTGTGCAGCAAGGATGATTGTGACACAACAAAAAGAAAGGACTCCTACGATACAAGACGCTCCAAGCAAAACACATATCATGTGGTGAATAAAAATATAGCTCCAAGTAATTTTACCGATGGATTGAAGACGAAAGAGGGGATGCCTTCCCGGGGCATCCCCAAGCTTAGGATTTTTGGTGTCCTTGAATTTGGCTTGGGATGCCTTGGGCATCCCCAAGCTTGAGATCATTCCACTCCTTATCTCTTTGTCCATGAGAACATCACCCAAAACTTGAAAACTTCACAACACAAAACTTAAACAGAAACTCGTGATATCATTAGCACAAGAAAACAAACTACCACCTCTTTACATACTGTAGCAATCTTGATTTCTATCTATATTGGTGTTAGATTACTGTATTCTCACTTTTCCATGGCTAGTACCTGCTACTGCGACAACATACCTTCCCTGGCAATGGCGCCAGGAATCCTGTTGCTACGGCTACGCCTATAGGGCCTTCCTTGGCAAATATGCAAAGGATTTCCCCGCGGCCTTGGAACCTTGCATTGGTGTTCCCTTGAAGAGGAAAGGGTGATGTAGCACATCGGCGATAAGTATTTCCCTCAGTTTGAGAACCAAGGTATCAATCCAGTAGGAGGAGCGTTCAAGTCACAAGTACCTGCAAAAACACAAAGAGCTTGCACCCAACGCTATGAAGGGGTTGTCAATCCCTTATAGATTGTTTGCAAAGTGAGAACTGAAAGCAAAGAGTAAACAAAGCAAAGTAAAAGTGAAAGTGGAAACGATAGTTGTGAATAGACCTGGGGGCCGTAGTGTTCACTAGTGGCTTCTCTCATGAAAGCAAGTAGACGGTGGGTGAACGAATTACTGTCGAGCAATTGATAGAACCGCGCAAAGTCGTGACGTTATCTATGGCAATGATTATATCTATAGGCATCACGTCCAAAACAAGTAGACCGATACTTTCTGCATCTACTACTATTACTCCACACGTCGACCGCTATCCAGCATGCATCTAGTGTATTAAGTTCAAAAGAACAGAGTAACGCCTTAAGCAAGATGACATGATGTAGATGAACAATCTCAAATCTATGATGAAAGCCCATCTTTTTACCCTTGATGGAAACAACACAATGCGTGCCTTGCTGCCCCTTCTGTCACTGGGAAAGGTCACCACACGGTATGAACCCAAAACCAAGCACTTCTCCCATTGCAAGAATCATAGATCTAGTTGGCCAAACAAAACCCAAGACTCGGAGAGACTTACAAGGATATCAAATCATGCATATAAGAAATCAGCAAAGACTCAAATATAATTCATAGATAATCTGATCACAAATTCACAATTCAACGGATCTTGACAAACACACCGCCAAAGAGGATTACATCGGATAGATCTCCATGAAGATCATGGAGAACTTTGTATTGAAGATCCAAGAGAGAGAAGCCATCTAGCTACTAACTACGGACCCGTAGGTCTGAAGTGGACTACTCACGAGTCATTGGAGAGGTGGTGATGTCGATGTAGAAGCCCTCCAACTCCAAAGTCCCCTCCGGTAGGGCACCGGGAAGGGTCTCCAGATGAGATCTCGCGGAAACGGAAGCTTGCGGCGGCGGAAAAGTGTTTTCGTGGATGCCCTGATTTTTTCTGCGATTTTAGGGAATTTATAGGCCAAAGAGCTAGGGCAGCGGAGCGCCATGGAGGCCACAAGCCTGGTTGCCGCGGGCCCCCTGGCCGCGGCAACAGGGCTTGTGGGCTCCCTGTGGGCCCCCTGCCTTGGCCCTCACATCCCCCGATCTTCTTTTGTTCTGGAAAAATTAATTTCGGGGATTTTATTCCGTTTGGACTCCGTTCCAAAATCAGATCTGAAAAGAGTCAAAACACAGAAAAAATAGGAACTCGCACTTGGCACTGAATTAATAATTTAGCCCCAAAAAAGATATAAAAGGTATATAAAACATCCAAAGTTGACAAGAAAACAGCGTGAAACCATCAACAATTATAGATACGTTTGAGACGTATCAAGCATCCCCAAGCTTAACTCCTGCTCGTCCTCGAGTAGGGAAGTGATAAAGAATAACTTTTTATGCTTTCATGCTACCTAGCATAGATGGCCCTTGTAACTCCTCATATGTGACGTGAATGTTCAGATCCATTAGATTCAAAACAATAGTTTGCTATTGACGTGGAGACAATAATACTTCAAGCAAACTAGCAAGGTAATCATGAACTTTCAAAATAACAAGGCCAAAAGAAAGTTATCCCTACAAAATCATATAGTCTGGCTATGCTATATCATCCTAGCACAACGAATTTAAATCATGCACAACCCCTGTATTGGACAAGTAATTGTTTTCACACCTGTACTTTCTCAAACCTTTTCAACTCTCACGCAATACATGAGCGTGAGCAATGGTTTTAGCACTATAAGTGGTGTGGACTGTGGTGGAGGTTGCAAGAAAAACAAGGAGAAGATGGTCATATTGACTAGGCATATCAATGAGCTATGGAGTTGCTCATCAATAGATATCAACGTGAATGAGTAGGGATTGCCATACAAATTATGCACTAGAGCTAAGAGTATGTGAAAGCTCTTAAAGAAAACTAGTGGGTGTGCATCCAAATTGCTTGCTCACGAAGACCTAAGGCAATTTTGAGGAAGCCTATCATTGGAATATACAAGCCAAGTTATATAACGAAAATTTCCCACTAGCTATATGGTGGTGACAAAACGAGAGACTCTCAATCATGAAGATCATGGTGCTTAATATGCACAAGTGTGGAAAGGTGGTAGAATTATCCCTTCTCTCTTTTTCTCTCATTTTTTTGGGGTGGGCTCTTTGGCCTCTTTTTTTTGGTGGGCATCTTTGGCCTCTTCTATTTCCTCACATGGGACAATGCTCCATCAATGATGATCATCACACTTACAACTCAAAACTTAGAGCAATGATGACTCTATATGGAATGCCTTCGGTAGTGTACCGTGACAATGATCTAGCATGGCATAGAGATCAATGGGAACATCATGCTAGCTATCTTATGATCATGCAATGGCAATGTAGAAGTGGTGGCACATGTCATGGTGGTAGTTGCATGGCAATATATCTCGGAATGGCTTTGAAAAAGCCATAGTAGGTAGGTATGGTGGCTGTTTTGAGGGAGGCTAATGGTGGGTTTTGTGCACCGGTGAAAGTTGCACGGCATTAAAGAAGATAGTGATGGTGGAAGGTGAAAGTGCATCTAAACCATGCACTCATCATTAGTCATGAAGAACTCATACACTTGTTGCAAAAGTTTTAGTAGTAATCGAAACAAAGCATTCAACGCATACTCCTAGGGGAAGGGTTGGTAGGTATAAACCATCGCGCGATCCCGACCGCCACACAAATGATGACAATCAATATACTAATCATGCTCAGACTTCATCACATAGCGGTTCACCATACGTGCATGCTACGGGAATGACTAACTTCAACACAAGTATTTCTAGATCCACAACACCTTACTAATATAACTTCAATATTACCACAACCACAACTCAAAACTAATTGAGATGAATCAAACTTCTCTAACTATTCAATGCACATGAAGGTGGAAGTTTTCATATCCCTTTGGATAACTAACCCTTTTGAGACTACTATCATAGCATAGATCAACTACCAAGCCACGCACTTTCGTGCTCTAAAAGATATAAGTGAAGCACACAGAGCAAAATCAACTAGCTCAAAAGATATAAGTGAAGCACATGTGAGCTGAATTGTCTAACCAAAGGATATAAGTGAAGCTCGACAAAATCATGGTGGGTGCATGTCTCTATCTCTAGGTGTGCAGCAAGGAAGATTGTGACACAACAAAAACAAAAGACTCCTATGATACAAGACGCTCCAAGCAAAACACATAACATGTGGTGAATAAAAATATAGCCCCAAGTAACGTTACCGATGGATTGAAGACGAAAGAGGGGATGCCTTCCTAGGGCATCCCCAAGCTTAGGATTTTACGGCATACTTGAATCAACTTGGGGTGCCTTGGGCATCCCCAAGCTTGAGCTCTTGCCACTCTTTATATCTTTGTCCATAAGAACTTCACCCAAAACTTGAAAACTTCACAACACAAAACTTAAAAAGAAACTCGTGATAACATTACTATAAGAAAGAAAACCACCACTTCCTTAGGTACTGTAGAAAATTTAAATTTTACTTATGTTGATGTTGGGTTACTGTATTTTCAATCTTCCATGGCTAATACCCCCCGATACTATCCATAGTTTCATGAAAATAAGCAACCAACTCAACAAAAACAGAATCTGTTAACAGCAGACCAGTCTGTAGCAATCTGTATACTTCGTATACTTGTGGTACTTCACAAATTCTGAAAAATTACGACAGACTGAAGAATTTGCTTAGCAATCAGCAGCAAGAAGAATCAACTCAAAATCTCTTACATAAAAAAACAAAAATTCTTTTCGTGACCAGAAAGTTTCTGTCTTTTCCAGCATGACGAAACGATCATCCCCAAGACTAATCATAACGGTTTTGCTTGGCACAAAAGCAAAAAGAAACACAAAAAAACAGAATCATAACAGAATTATGAAAGTGTGGAAAACACAAAACAGAAATAAAAAGGAGAGATCCGTTGGGTTGCCTCCCAACAAGCGCTATTGTTTAACGCCCTTAGCTAGGCAAAAGGTGATGGAATCACGTATAGTCATCTTTGGTGCTCAAACCATAAGTAGCCCTCATCATAGATTCATAAGGCAATATTATTTTCTTTCGAGGAAAATGCTCCATGCCCTTCTTTTGGGGAAATTGAAATCTAATATTCCCTTCCTTCATATCGATGATAGCACCAATAGTCCTTAGGAAAGGTCTACCAAGAATAATAGGACATGAAGGATTGCAATCTATGTCAAGTACAATGAAATCCACGGGTACATAGTCTGTATTTGCAACAATAAGAACATCATCGATCCTTCCCATGGGTTTCTTGACAGTAGAATCCGCAAGATGCAAATTAAGAGAACACTCTTCCATCTCATGAAAACCAAGAATATCACATTAAGACTTTGGAATCGTGGAAACACTAGCACCCAAATCACACAAAGCATTGCATTCATAGTTTTTTATTTTGATTTTGATAGTAGGTTCCCACTCATCATGAAGTTTTCTAGGTATAGAGACTTCTAATTCGAGTTTCTCTTCAAGAGATTGCATCATAGCATCTACGATATGTGCGGTAAAGGTTTTGCTTTGGCTATAAGCATGCGGATAGTTTGTAATGGATTGCATCAAAGAGATGCATTCAAACAAGGAGCAACTATCATAATTGAATTCCTTGAAATCCAAAGTGGGAGTTTCATTTCTACCCAAAATTTTGATTTCTTCTACTCCATTCTCCACACCTTTATCATCAAGATAGGTGGGCTCCGAATCATTGGGGCGTTTTTCAACCAAAGTGGATTCATATCCAGCCCCGTCATCAATAGGTTTGACACGCGAAAACAAAGATTCAAGAGGAGTCACACCAAGCACTTTAAGATCTTCGTGATTTGCATCACTAGAACGCACCCTTTTAAACCATTCATGCCTAGCGCGAATTTGGGTGGTTCTTTCTTTGCTCTCATTCATGGAGACACGCATAGCTTTTAAAGTTTCATCCAAGTTGACCTTGGTGGGAGCACATTTAACTTTCAAAGCATCAATATCACAAGACATCCTATCAACGCTCTTAGCCAAATCGTCTATTTTGAGTAGTTTTTCCTCTATGGACGCATTGAAAATCTTTTGAGAGTTGATGAACTCTTTGATATTACTCTCTAAATCAGAGGGTAATTTGTTGTGATTTCCATAAGTGTTGTTGTAGGAATTTCCATAATCTTTAGAGGAGTTACTAGGAAAAGGCCTAGGAACATAGTTTCCTCTAAAAGCATTGTTGTTGCCAAAATTGTTCCTACCAACAAAATTAACGTCCAAACTAGCGTTGCTACTCTCAATCAAGGAAGATAGTGGCATGTCATTAGGATCTAAAGGAGCGTTTCTACTAGCAACCAAATTCATCAACTCGTCCATCTTAGCACTAAGCAAGTTAATTTCTTATATAGCGTGTACCTTTTTGCTAGCAGGTGACCTTTCAGTGTGCCACTGAGAGTAGTTGGTCATGATATTGTCTAGGAGTTTTGTAGCGTCTCCTAACGTGATTTCCATGAACGTTCCACCTGAGGCGGAGTCCAAGATATTGCGAGAAGCGAAATTCAAACCAGCGTAAAAGATTTGTATAATCATCCACTAACGCAAGCCATGAGCGGGACAATTTCTAGTCATTAACTTCATCCTCTCCCAAGATTGTGCAACGTGTTCATGATCAAGTTGCTTGAAATTCATGATATATTTACGTAGAGAGATAATTATAGCCGGCGGAAAATACTTGGATATGTAAGCATCTTTGCACTTATCCCAAGAATCGATACTGTTTTTAGGCAAAGAAGAAAACCAAGTTTTTGTGCGATCTCGCACCGAGAAAGGAAAAAGCTTCAACTTAATCATGTCATTATCCACATCTCTTTTATTTTGCATATCGCAAAGTTCAATGAAGGTATTGAGATGGGATGCGGCATCTTCACTAGGAAGGCCAGAGAATTGCTCTTCCATAACAAGATTCAGCAAGGCAGCGTTGATTTCATACGATTCCGCACTAGTGGCGGGAGCAATCGTAGTACTAATAAAATCATTATTATTGGTACTCGAGAGGTCGCAAAGTTTTGTGTTTTCAGCCATGATGACTTCAACAAACCAACAAGAGCACAAGCAAGCAAGTAAACTGGCAAAGGAAAACGGAAAAAGGCAAAAGAAAACAGCAAAGGAGAAAGGAAAAAAGGCAAATGAAAACGGCAAGGGAGAAAGGCAAATGAAAACGGCAAATGTGAAGTGGGGGAGAGGAAAACGAGAGGCAACTAGAAAAAAAGGTAAATGCAAGAGATGAGTTTGTGACACCTACATGGATAGATCTTGACTTGATCTCTCCTCCCCGGCAACGGCGCCAGAAATCCTTCTGCTACTACGACAACAGACCTTCCCTGGCAATGGTGCCAGGAATCCTGCTGCTACGGCTACGCCTATAGGGACTTCCTTGGGAAATATGCAAAGGATTTCCCCGCAGCCTTGGAGCCTTGCGTTGGTGTTCCCTTGAAGAGGACAGGGTGATGTAGCACAGCGGCGGTAAGTATTTCCCTCAGTTTGAGAACCAAGGTATCAATCCAGGAGGAGGAGCGTTCAAGTCGCAAGTACCTGCACAAACACAAAGAGCTTGCACCCAACGCTATGAACGGGTTCTCAATGCCTTATCGATTGTTTGCAAAGTGAGAACTGAAAGCAAAGAGTGAACAAAGCAAAGTAAAAGTGAAAGTGGAAACGATAGTTGTGAATAGACCCGGGGGCTGTAGTGTTCACTAGTGGCTTCTCTCATGAAAGCAAGTAGATGGTGGGTGAACGAATTACTGTCAAGCAATTGATAGAACCGCGCAAAGTCATGACGTTATCTATGGCAATGATTATATCTATAGGCATCACGTCCAAAACAAGTAGACCGATACTTTCTGCATCTACTACTATTACTCCACACGTCGACCGCTATCCAGCATGCATCTAGTGTATTAAGTTCAAAAGAACAGAGTAACGCCTTAAGCAAGATGACATGATGTAGATGAACAATCTCAAATCTATGATGAAGGCCCATCTTGTTACCCTTGATGGAAACAACACGATGCGTGCCTTGCTGCCCCTTCTGTCACTGGGAAAGGTCACCACACGGTATGAACCCAAAACCAAGCACTTCTCCCATTGCAAGAATCATAGATATAGTTGGCCAAACAAAACCCAAGACTCAGAGAGACTTACAAGGATATCAAATCATGCATATAAGAAATCAGCAAAGACTCAAATATAATTCATACATAATCTGATCACAAATCCACAATTCGTCGGATCTCGACAAACACACCGCCAAAGAGGATTACATCGAAAAGAACTTTGTATTGAAGATCCAAGAGAGAAAAGAAGCCATCTAGCTACTAACTACGGACCCGTAGGTCTGAAGTGGACTACTCACGAGTCATTGGAAAGGCGATGATGTTGATGTAGAAGCCCTCCAACTCCAAAGTCCCCTCCGGCAGGGCACCGGGAAGGGTCTCCTGATGAGATCTCGCGGAAACGGAAGCTTGAGGCGGCGGAAAAGTGTTTTCGTGGATGCCCTGATTTTTTCTGTGATTTTAGGGAATTTATAGGCCAAAGAGCTAGGGCAGGGGAGCGCTAGGGAGGCCACAAGCCTGGTTGCCGCAAGCCCCCTGGCCGCGGCAACAGGGCTTGTGTGCTTCCTGTGGGCCCCCTGCCTTGGCCCTCACATCCCCCGATCTTCTTCTGTTCTGGAAAAATTAATTTCAGGGATTTTATTCCGTTTGGACTCCGTTCCAAAATCAGATCTGAAAAGAGTCAAAACACAGAAAAAACGGGAACTGGCACTTGGCACTGAATTAATAATTTAGTCCCAAAAAAGATATAAAAGGTATATAAAAAATCCAAAGTTGACAAGATAACAGCGTGAAACCATCAAAATTATAGATACGTTTGAGACGTATCAAGCATCCCCAAGCTTAACTCCTGCTCGTCCTCGAGTAGGGAAGTGATAAAGAACGATTTTTTTATGCTTTCATGCTACCTAGCATAGATGGCCCTTGTAACTCCTCTTATGTGACGTGAATGTTCAGATCCATTAGATTCAAAACAATAGTTTGCTATTGACGTGGAGACAATAATACTTCAAGCAAACTTGCAAGGTAATCATGAAATTTCAAAATAACAAGGCCAAAAGAAAGTTATCCCTACAAAATCATATAGTCTGGCTATGCTATATCATCCTTGCACAACGAATTTAAATCATGCACAACCCCTGTATTGGCCAAGTAATTGTTTTCACACATTTACTTTCTCAAACCTTTTCAACTCTCACGCATGTAGCGACCCGACTCAAGACGAGTCAAGCCTCTGGTGTTTCCGTGCCATCCCAAGATCATGCTGGTACACACACAGTACATAATGTATATATTCAAGAGTTCAATCACACAGCTTTATTAATCGAAATCTCATAAAGAGTACTTTATTACAATAAGGGATTACAATAAAGTGGCTGAAGGCCATCTCATGAGATTATCTAACGAAGACTAGCGGAAGCATCAGGTAGACGAGTCCATCCGACTCCAAGGGCATGTCGCTGAGCATAGATCGTAGCCTCACTCCTGGTTGGAAAAGTACTCTGCAACATGATACGTTGCAGCCGTGTAGGTCAGCATATTGAATATGCCGGCAAGTCATCAAAGAGAGGAGTAAAATAATAATCAACTACCTCTACATGCATATTTGGCCGGTGGGGCTAAGTTTTGCATAAAGCCAGTTTTATCCTACAACAAGAGGGGTTTGAAGCAAAATATTACTACATTGTTTGTTGTTAACGAGATGGTTCCGCCAACCAATTCTCATACCCGAATAGTTGTTAACACCCACATCATTATTAAGTTGTGTCGAGAGTTCAGGGGAAATTCAATGCCTTCGGCTCAAGTTGTCCATGACCGTGGACACGGCTAATCGATTAGGTTGGGCACTCTGCAGAGTTTTGCACACGTTCCCCACAAGAATCGATCGCCTCCGGGTTTGTCCTCGCACTTCAGGGTGTTTGAAGACCGGATGATCAAAACATGGTCTTTCAACGGGTCCCTCTGAATCCCTGTCGGTGCCCATCCATTCCTACCGTTCTTCTACATCTGCTAGCACCGCCTGTCCAAAGTTGCCGCGTTGTCCAACCAAGCCAGAGCCCATAATGACTTGTGGCTGTGCAGGTAAGCCTTGAGTCTTGAAGTCTCCGTCCGTCTCTTCGAGTCTGGGTGAAGCTTTCCGTAGGATGACATGGCCTCTCCAGCATCCTGGGCATCCACTGGGTTCTCCAGGGAGCCGATCAACCGTCCTTCACCCAGAGTTGCATTGCGTCCGAGGTCTTGAAAATCTTGTCTTAGCCGGTCTTGATTATTATATCAACCTCGCATCGCTCGTGATATACACTCAAGCGATAACCCGTCTACTCAAGCATAGCATTAAGAAATTGTCGTCCCGGGGCCAAGTATCGGGGTTGTTGTGTGCCTACCACATGATACTACAACTTACACTAAAGTTTCCAAGTACCTAGGCAGCATGCAAATTGGGCAAAGAAGGTGATCTACCATGCATCGAAAACATAGGTAAAATAACATGATCAAAATGACTTGCCTTGATGATAGTTGTCTTGCTCGAGCGCTTCTAAGTAACACGCTTCGCACTCCGGATGATCTACCGATACAAACACAAAGCACACCATAAGCACTTCAATCAAGCCACAAGTAAAAAAAATAACATCACAAGTAAGGATTTGCTAAAGCCTAAGTAAAGGAGTTCAACACGCGCCGGTATGGCAGAAACTTGTTTCTGTTGAAAATACAAGTACAAGTACTTTAACAATTTTGAAACTTCTACCACAGTAATATTTTATCACAAGGAAACAGTAGCAAAAAGAATCAACTCAAAATTATTTTTTAAACTCCTGGAATAGGCAAAACAAGGTTTAAACTAAATCTTCTCTAACTTATATTTGAATATTTCAAACATAGACAAATTATATGTTTTTAAAAACTACAGGAAATTTGTGAGCTAGAGGAAAAAGAATCAATGTCATTGGACTTCGGGATAAAAGTTGTGGCCAAAACAAAACAGAAACTTTCTGTTTTTGCAATTTAGACAAAAAAAATATAAAGCTAACTAGTACTAAGAGGAGGGTACACGTGGCATGCTACGATAGGTTGTGGAGGCGTTTGTTGCAATGGTTTGGAGCAAACGGCCGAGGCTAAGCAAACTCGCTGGCTAAAACATAAGTGAACTAAAAACCGCTGGTTTTTCTAATATAAACCGAAAGGTTATTTAGGAATCTAATCTACACCGCATATCTTAGATCTAACGGCTACTAAAGAAGAAAAGAGAAAACAGAGAGGGGAGAAGAAGCTACCGTGCTGGGGGTTGCTTCGACGAGGGAGAGGATGGCCGCCGGCGAGGGAGGGCTCCGGGGCGTTGGAGGAGATGGGGCGACGGCGGTGGTCCTCCGGCGGGGGTGGGGGACGTCGGGCGGGGCGGAGAGGGCTCTGGGGTGGCGCTCCAGGAGGCGGCCGAAGTGGCAGCAGTTGTGCTGCTCCGGCGAGGTGGGCTCGGGCGGCGGTTCGTCGGGATAGGGGTGGGAACGGGGGCGGCCGGGGGCGGGCTCTTATATAGGCCAGGGGAGGGGAGAGCTAAGGAAGGGGAGAGGTGGAAATCGGGGAGGGAAATCCCGAGGTTCCTGGTGCAGCTCGGTCTCGGGCAGTAGAATAGGAAGGGGGAGGAAGATGGCCGACGTGGGGCTTGGCTCGGGCAGGGGGGCCACGGGGCAGAGAGAGGGGCGGGGCGGTTGGGGTCGGCCGGCCTGGATCTAAGGGATTCGTCCCTGGCGGCTGGGGGATTCGGCCCGTGGACTATTAGGCGCTCGAGGCGGTTTCTAAAAAAAATACTTTCCTATTTCTAACTTTTTACGAAACGGGAAAACAAAAGCTAATAAAAGGAAAGTAAATCAAAATATTAATATAGGGTATTATATACCAAAAAATTCAGAAAAATATCCTCTACCCGAATAACATTTTTCCAAAGCAAAAATAAAAAATTTAAAAAAAATGTTTTTTTCAGAAATTCCCAATTTGCTTTATTTTCTTTTTGCAAATATTTTTTTGCAAATAATCCTTGGATTTTCTTGGCTCCAACATTTCAAAAATTGCCCGCTCTTTGGAGGGTCATTTTCCACGCTCTCTCTCTTGCGTGCAAGAGAGTATTTCTCCGGGCTTTTCTCGTGCGAGGAAAAATGGAAATGCAAATCAAAAAGACGAAAGAATTCACGTGCTAAATTTTATTTCAATCAACATGCATAGATGCTTAGCTACAATGTAAAACATTCCCAATTAGGAAAAATTAGGATGTTACAACGCAATACATGACCGTGAGCCATGGTTTTAGCACTATAAGTGGTGTGGAGTGTGGTGGAGGTTGCAAGACAAACAAGGAGAAGATGGTCACATTGACTAGGCATATCAATGAGCTATGTAGTTGCTCATCAATAGATATCAACGTGAATGAGTAGGGATTGCCATACAAATGATGCACTAGAGCTAAGAGTATGTGAATGCTCTTAAAAAAACTAGTGGGTGTGCATCCAACTTGCTTGCTCAAGAAGACCTAAGGCAATTTTGAGGAACCCTATCATTGGAATATACAAGCCAAGTTATATAACGAAAATTTCCCACTAGCTATATGGTGGTGACAAAACGAGAGACTCTCAATCATGAAGATCATGGTGCTTAATATGCACAAGTGTGGAAAGGTGGTAGCATTATCCCTTCTCTTTTTCTCTCATATTTTTTGGGTGGGCTCTTTGGCCTCTCTTTTTTGGTGGGCATCTTTGGCCTCTTTTATTTCCTCACATGGGACAATGCTCCATCAATGATGATCATCACACTTACAACTCAAAACTTAGAGCAATGATGACTCTATATGGAATGCCTTCGGTAGTGTACCGTGACAATGATCTAGCATGGCATAGACATCAATGGGAACATCATGCTAGCTATCTTATGATCATGCAATGGCAATGTAGAAGTGGTGGCACATGTCATGGTGGTAGTTGCATGGCAATATATCTCGGAATGGCTTTGAAAAAGCCATAGTAGGTAGGTATGGTGGCTGTTTTGAGGGAGGCTAATGGTGGGTTTTTTGCACCGGCGAAAGTTGCACGGCATTAAAGAAGATAGTGATGGTGGAAGGTGAAAGTGCATCTAAACCATGCACTCATCATTAGTCATGAAGAACTCATACACTTGTTGCAAAAGTTTTAGTAGTAATTGAAACAAAGCATTCAACGCATACTCCTAGGGGAAGGGTTGGTAGGTATAAACCATCGCGCGATCCCGACCGCCACACAAATGATGACAATCAATATACTAATCATGCTCAGACTTCATCACATAGCGGTTCACCATATGTGCATGCTACGGGAATGACTAACTTCAAAACAAATATTTCTAGATCCACAACACCTTACTAATATAACTTCAATATTACCACAACCACAACTCAAAACTAATTGAGATGAATCAAACTTCTCTAACTATTCAATGCACATGAAGGTGGAAGTTTTCATATCCCTTTGGATAACTACCCCTTTTGAGACTATTATCATAGCATAGATCAACTACCAAGCCACGCGCTTTCGTGCTCTAAAAGATATAAGTGAAGCACATAGAGCAAAATCAACTAGCTCAAAAGATATAAGTGAAGCACATGTGAGCTGAATTGTCTAACCAAACGATATAAGTGAAGCTCGACAAAATCACGGTGGGTGCATGTCTCTATCTTTAGGTGTGCAGCAAGGAAGATTGTGACACAACAAAAACAAAAGACTCCTATGATACAAGACGCTCCAAGCAAAACACATAACATGTGGTGAATAAAAATATAGCCCCAAGTAACGTTACCGATGGATTGAAGACGAAAGAGGGGATGCCTTCCCAGGGCATCCCCAAGCTTAGGATTTTACGGCATACTTGAATCAACTTGGGGTGCCTTGGGCATCCCCAAGCTTGAGCTCTTGCCACTCTTTATATCTTTGTCCATAAGAACTTCACCCAAAACTTGAAAACTTCACAACAAAAACTTAAAAAGAAACTCGTGATAACATTACTATAAGAAAGCAAACCACCACTTCCTTAGGTATTGTAGCAAACTTAAATTCTACTTATGTTGATGTTGGGTTACTGTATTTTCAATCTTCCATGGCTAATACCCCCCCAATAATATCCATAGTTTCATGAAAATAAGCAACCAACTCAACAAAAACAGAATCTGTTAACAGCAGACCAGTATGTAGCAATCTGTATACTTCGTATACTTCTGGTACTTCACAAATTCTGAACAATTACGACAGACTGAAGAATTTGCTTAGCAATCAGCAGCAAGAAGAATCAACTCAAAATCTCTTACATAAAAAAATGAAAATTCTTTTCGTGACCAGAAAGTTTCTGTCTTTTCCAGCATGACCAAACGATCATCCCCAAGACTAATCATAACGGTTTTGCTTGGCACAAACGCAAAAAGAAACACAAAAAAAAACACAATCATAACAGAATTATGAAAGTGTGGTAAACACAAAACAGAAATAAAAAAGAATAGATCCATCGGGTTGCCTCCAAACAAGCGCTATTGTTTAACGCCCTTAGCTAGGCAAAAGGTGATGGAATCACGTATAGTCATCTTTGGTGCTCAAACCATAAGTAGCCCTCATCATAGATTCATAAGGCAATCTTATTTTCTTTCGAGGAAAATGCTCCATGCCCTTCATTAGGGGAAATTGAAATCTAATATTCCCTTCCTTCATATCGATGATAGCACCAATAGTCCTTAGGAAAGGTCTACCAAGAATAATAGGACATGAAGGATTGCAATCTATGTCAAGTACAATGAAATCCACGGGTACATAGTCTGTATTTGCAACAATAAGAACATCATCGATCCTTCCCATGGGTTTCTTGACAGTAGAATCCGCAAGATGCAAATTAAGAGAACACTCTTCCATCTCATGAAAACCAAGAATATCACATTAAGACTTTGGAATCGCGGAAACACTAGCACCCAAATCACACAAAGCATTGCATTCATAGTTTTTGAATTTGATTTTGATAGTAGGTTCCCACTCATCATGAAGTTTTCTAGGTATAGAGACTTCTAATTCGAGTTTCTCTTCAAGAGATTGCATCATAGCATCTACGATATGTGCAGTAAAGGTTTTGCTTTGGCTATAAGCATGCGGAGAATTTGCAATGGATTGCATCAAAGAGATGCATTCAAACAAGGAGCAACTATCATAATTGAATTCCTTGAAATCCAAAGTGGGAGTTTCATTACTACTCAAAATTTTGATTTCTTCTACTCCACTCTCCACACCTTTATCATCAAGATAGGTGGGCTCCGAATCATTGGGGCGTTTTTCAACCAAACTGGATTCATATCCAGCCCCTTCATCAATAGGTTTGACACACGAAAACAAAGATTCAAGAGGAGTCACACCAAGCACTTTAAGATCTTCGTGATTTGCATCACTATAACGCACCCTTTTAAACCATTCATGCCTAGCGCGAATTTGGGTGGTTCTTTCTTTGCTCTCATTCATGGAGACACACATAGCTTTTAAAGTTTCATCCAAGTTGACCTTGGGAGGAGCACATCTAACTTTGAAAGCATCAATATCACAAGACATCCTATCAACGCTCTTAGCCAAATCGTCTATTTTGAGTAGTTTTTCCTCTATGGACGCATTGAAAATCTTTTGAGAGTTGATGAACTCTTTGTTATTACTCTCTAAATCAGAGGGTAATTTGTTGTGATTTCCATAAGATTTGTTGTAGGAATTTCCGTAATTGTTAGAGGAGTTACTAGGAAAAGGCCTAGGAACATAGTTTCCTCTAAAAGCATTGTTGTTGCCAAAATTGTTCCTACCAACAAAATTAACGTCCAAACTAGCGTTGCTACTCTCAATCAAGGAAGATAGTGGCATGTCATTAGGATCTAAAGGAGCATTTCTACTAGCAACCAAATTCATCAACTCGTCCATCTTAGCACTAAGCAAGTTAATTTCTTCTATAGCGTGTACCTTTTTGCTAGCAGGTGACCTTTCAGTGTGCCACTGAGAGTAGTTGGTCATGATATTGTCTAGGAGTTTTGTAGCGTCTCCTAACATAATTTCCATGAATGTTCCACCTGAGGCGGAGTCCAAGATATTGCGAGAAGGGAAATTCAAACCAGCGTAGAAGATTTGTATAATCATCCACTAACTCAGGCCATGAGCGGGACAATTTCTAATCATTAACTTCATCCTCTCCCAAGATTGTGCAACGTGTTCATGATCAAGTTGCTTGAAATTCATGATATATTTACGTAGAGAGATAATTATAGACGGCGGAAAATACTTGGATATGTAAGCATCTTTGCACTTATCCCAAGAATCGATACTATTTTTCGGCAAAGAAGAAAACCATGTTTTTGCGCGATCTCGCAACGAGAAAGGAAAAAAGCTTCAACTTAATCATGTAATTATCCACATCTCTTTTATTTTGCATATTGCAAAGTTCAATGAAGGTATTGAGATGGCATGCAGCATCTTCACTAGGAAGGCCAGAGAATTTCACTTCCATAACAAGATTAAGCAAGGCAGCGTTGATTTCATACGATTCCGCACTAGTGGCGGGAGCAATCGGAGTACTAATAAAATCATTATTATTGGTACTCGAGAAGTCGCAAAGTTTGGTGTTTTCAGACATGATGACTTCAACAAACCAACAAGAGCACAAGCAAGCAAGTAAACTGGCAAAGGAAAACGGAAAAAGGCAAAAGAAAACAGCAAAGGAGAAAGGCAAAAAGGCAAATGAAAACGGCAAGGGAGAAAGGCAAATGAAAACGGCAAATGTGAAGTGGGGGAGAGGAAAACGAGAGGCAACTAGCAAAAAAGGTAAATGCAAGAGATGAGTTTGTGACACCTACTTGGATAGATCTTGACTTGATCTCTCCTCCCCGGCAACGGCGCCAGAAATCCTTCTGCTACTGTGACAATAGACCTTCCCTAGCAATGGTGCCAGGAATCCTGCTGCTACGGCTACGCCTATAGGGACTTCCTTGGGAAATATGCAAAGGCTTTCCCCGCGGCCTTGGAGCCTTGCGTTGGTGTTCCCTTGAAGAGGAAAGGGTGATGTAGCACAGCGGCGGTAAGTATTTCCCTCAGTTTGAGAACCAAGGTATCAATCCAAGAGGAGGAGCGTTCAAGTCACAAGTACCTGCACAAACACAAAGAGCTTGCACCCAACGCTATGAACGGGTTGTCAATCCCTTATAGATTGTTTGCAAAGTGAGAACTGAAAGCAAAGAGTAAACAAAGCAAAGTAAAAGTGAAAGAGGAAACGATAGTTGTGAATAGACCCGGGGGCCGTAGTGTTCACTAGTGGCTTCTCTCATGAAAGCAAGTAGACGGTGGGTGAACGAATTACTGTCAAGCAATTGATAGAACCGCGCAAAGTCGTGACGTTATCTATGGCAATGATTATATCTATAGGCATCACGTCCAAAACAAGTAGACCGATACTTTCTGCATCTACTACTATTACTCCACACGTCGACCGCTATCCAGCATGCATCTAGTGTATTAAGTTCAAAAGAACAGAGTAACGCCTTAAGCAAGATGACATGATGTAGATGAACAATCTCAAATCTATGATGAAAGCCCATCTTGTTACCCTTGACGGAAACAACACGATGCGTGCCTTGCTGCCCCTTCTGTCACTGGGAAAGGTCACCACACGGTATGAACCCAAAACCAAGCACTTCTCCCATTGCAAGAATCATAGATATAGTTGGCCAAAAAAACCCAAGACTCAGAGCGACTTACAAGGATATCAAATCATGCATATAAGAAATCAGCAAAGACTCAAATATAATTCATAGATAATCTGATCACAAATCCACAATTCGTCGGATCTCGACAAACACACCACCAAAGAGGATTACATCGGATAGATCTCCATGAAGATCATGGAGAACTTTGTATTGAAGATCCAAGAGAGAAAAGAAGCCATCTAGCTACTAACTACGGACCCATAGGTCTGAAGTGGACTACTCACGAGTCATTGGAGAGGCGATGATGTTGATGTAGAAGCCCTCCAACTCCAAAGTCCCCTCCGGCAGGGCACCGGGAAGGGTCTCCTGATGATATCTCGCGGAAACGGAAGCTTGCGGTGGCGGAAAAGTGTTTTCGTGGATGCCCTGATTTTTTCTGCGATTTTAGGGAATTTATAGGCCAAAGAGCTAGGGCAGGGGAGCGCGAGGGAGGCCACAAGCCTGGTTGCCGCAGCCCCCCTGGCCGCGGCAACACGGCTTGTGGGCTCCCTATGGGCCCCCTGCCTTGTCCCTCACGTCCCCCGATCTTCTTGTGTTCTGGAAAAATTAATTTCAGGGATTTTATTCCGTTTGGACTCCGTTCCAAAATCAGATCTGAAAAGAGTCAAAAACACAGAAAAAACAGGAACTGGCACTTGGCACTGAATTAATAAGTAAGTCCCAAAAAAGATATAGAAGGTATATAAAACATCCAAAGTTGACAAGATAACAGCGTGAAACCATCAAAAATTATAGATATGTTTGAGACGTATCAGTACCCCACGATATTATCCATTGTTTCATCAGAACAAGCAACCAACTCAATTAAAATAGAATTTGTCAAAAACATACCAGCCTATAGCAATCTGCATACTTCATATACTTCTGGTACCTCAAAAATTCTGACAAATTACGAATGCCTAGGCAAAAGGCATATCAACCAGCAGCGAAAAGAATCAACTCAAAAGCTCTTTCTGAATAAAAATGAAAAATCATCTCGTGAGCGAAAAGTTTCTGTCTTTTTCCAGCAGGATCAAACAACCATTACCAAGACTAGTCATAATAGTTTTGCTTGGCTCAAACACAAAAAGAAACACAAAATACACAACCATAGCAGAATTGTGATGGTGTGGATGCAACAAAACAGAAATAAAAAGAAATAAATTCATTGGGTTGCCTCCCAACAAGCGCTATTGTTTAACGCCCTTAGCTAGGCATAAGGCAATAGAATCATGTATTGTCGTCTTTGGTGCTCAAACCATAAGTAGCGTGATCACTTATCATCTTAAGGTTTTCATCTTTCTTGCTAGATTATTCACCACTACTTTTAGGCACAAAAACAAACTTGGTGATTTTATTGTGGGCAAAATGTGGAGTATTCTGCACAGCGGCAAAAGCGGAACCCAAGTTGGTTATAACATCCTCTAGTTTGCCAATCCTAGCGGAATCATGACCTAGCTTTTCGTTAACTATGGGTTCCTTCTCCTTTAGATTTTTCAGAACCGTTCCCACCTTGGATCCATACTAAGTGATTTGGTTGTGGATCTATTTATCCAAATTCTCAATGAGTTTGATCGTAGCAACTTTATTTTCAATGACGTCCAGCCTACGCATCACATGTTCCAGAGTTAAGGTAGTTCCATTAACCATGAGTGGGGGTGAACCTACCAAATTTATTACAGCTCCGTAAGAATCAACGGTGTGGCTACCCAAGAAATTTCCACCTATGATGGTGTCAAGAATATACCTATTCCAAGGAGAAACACCCACATAAAAACTGCGAAGCAGGACGGTAGTAGATTGCTTATGAGTACATCTACTCTGAGCATTGCAAATCCTATACCAAACGTCCTTTAAGTTTTCTTCCTCAATTTGTTTGAAATTAAGAACTTTGTTCTTGGGAGTATCGTTCGAAGTGGTGGAACTATCCATGAGGACAGGTAGACTATCCCACACAAATGAACAGAAAGCAAGCGAGAGAAAAGGGAGAACGAAAAGGCAAACGAAAAAAGGCAAACAAAAAAGGCAAAGATTTTTTTTTGTAAATTTTTGTTTTTCAAAAGTGGGGGAGAGGAAAACGAGAGGCAAAAAACTAAATGCAAGAGATGAGTTTGCGACACTTACTTGGATGAGTTCTTGACTTGATCCTCCCCGGCAACGGCGCCAGAAATTCTTCTGCTACGGCAACACACAACGGCGCCAGAGATTGACACGTTGACGGAGGCTGGGCTTGCGTTGGTTTTTCCCTTGAAGAGGCAAGGGTGGTGCAGCATAGGAGCAGTAAGTATTTCTCTCAGTTTGAGAAGCAAGGTATCAATCCAGTAGGAGAATCTCGTCAAATCCAGAGTACCTGCGCAAACACAAAAGAGCTTGCACCCAACGCTATAAAGGGGTTGTCAATCCCTTCAAGATTGATTGCTAAGTGAGATCTGAAGACGGAAAGTGCAACGAAGTAAAAGACAAAGGCTGAAAATATGGTGTGGAGTAGACCCGGGGCCATAGTGTTCACTAGAGGCTTCTCTCAAAATAGCAAATATTACGGTGGGTGAACAAATTACTGTCGAGCAATTGATAGAACCGCGCAAAGTCATGACGATATCTAAGGCAATGATCATACATATAGGCATCATGTCCGACACAAGTAGACCGATACTTTCTGCATCTACTACTATTACTCCACACATCGAGCGCTATCGAGCATGCATCTAGTGTATTGAGTTCATGACGAATAGAGTAACGCCTTAAGCAAGATGACATGATGTAGAGGGATAATCTCAAACCAATGATGAAAACCCCATCTTTTTACCCTTGATGGCAACAACACAACGCGTGCCTCGCTACCCCTTCTATCACTGCGTGAGGTCACCGCACGGTATTAACCCAAAACCAAGCACTTCTCCTATTGCAAGAATCATAGATCAAGCTGTCCAAACAAAACCCACAACTCAAAGAGAATTACAAGGATATGAAATCATGCATATAAGAGATCAGAAGAAACTCAAATAAGATTCATAGATAATCTGATCATAAATCCACAATTCATCGGATCTCGACAAACACACCGCAAAAGAAGATTACATCGGATAGATCTCCATGAAGATCATGGAGAACTTTGTATTGAAGATCCAAGAGAGAGAAGAAGCCATCTAGCTACTAGCTATGGACCCGTAGGTCTATGGTGAACTACTCACGCATCATCGGAGAGGTCATGGTGTTGATGAAGAAGCCCTCCGTATCCGAATCCCCCCTCCTGCAGGAACCAGAACATGCCCCAGATGGGATCTTGCGGAGACAGAAGCTTGCGGCGGCGGAAAAGTACTTTTGATGATCTCCTCATTTTTTCTGGAATTTATGGGAATATATAGGCGTAAGACCTAGGGCAGAGGTGGCCAAGGGAGCGCACAAGCCAGGGAGGCGTGGGTCCCCCCTGGCCGCGGCTAGGGGGATTGTGGGGTCCCTGGTGACCCCCGGCCGTGATTCTCAGGTTCCCCGATCTTCTTGTGTTTCGGAAAAAAAATCTTTTTGGAAGTTTCGTTCCGTTTGGACTCCGTTTAAAATCCTCCTCTGAAAAGGGTCAAAAACACGAAAAAAACAGGAACTGGCACTTGGCACTGAGTTAATAAGTTAGTCCCAAAAAAGATATAAAAGACATACAAAACATCCAAAGTTTGACAAGATAATAGCATGAAACCATCAAAAATTATAGATACGTTGGAGAAGTATCAGTTTAGACTTTGGGTGGGGCTCACAACTTAATACCGGCGAGATGTTCCTGAGAGATATCTCAAGGTGGATGATTAGTAAGTAGATGCTAATGAATAAACGGTCTACTTGTCTTGGCGTACTGTCCATTACTATTGAACCTCTAACTATCAAGTAGCATAATTAGCATTGCGGTGCGTTCATAATTTTGTCAATTGCCCAACTATGATTTGTTTACCCTAGCATAGTTGTTTATCGTCTTTTGGGAGAGGGACATCACTAGTGAACATCATGTGACTCCGGTCCATATCACCATCATTGTTTACACCTGCATCATTTACCGCTTTCATTTACTTTTCCGTTGCTATCACCATTACTATTCCCGCTTGTGTTTTGATCCTTTGCAAACTACAAGGCCGGAGAGATTGACAACCTCTATGTACTCGTTGGGAGCAAAGTTATTTGTTGTGTGTGCAGGTCCACGTCTTCTGCTAGCGCCAGGGTGGAAGACACCTACTTGTTGAGCCTAGGAGTCCTCTTGGTTCGATAAACCTTACAGTTCTGTGTGAGGGAAAACTTGTTGCTGACTACATCTCAACCTTCCACTTGGGGTAACCAACGGGGTGCGAGAAGTATATACATCATCGTGTCATCACTCCTCTACGTGCAATTGATCTCTTCAATTCTTCAATTTGTTTGGGCATGGTTGAGAGGCGCCTCAGCATGTCATTGATAAACTTCATCGGGTGTTTGTCTCCCATAACAGCCTTGATGGTCAATAAACCTCCAGCATATAGTTGCTTCGTTAAGGTATACAAATATTTCAGCTTCCGTACACAGATGTCTTGATGTTTGAGAGATCAAAGGCCTGCAAATAATTCAAGAATATAAGTCGCCCCGGGGGTCATTTTTCACAAAGGTTGAGAAATTGAAGGCGTGCAAACAATGCTTACCAAAAAACAGTCGTCGTCATCTTGGAAATATGTCGTTTGAGACCAGTTAGCTCTTCAGTAACCAGCTTCAACTGACCCTCGGTGTCTTCAGCATGTTTAATCAAGGCGGCTTTGTCAGTTTCGGCAGCTTCTTTATATGTTGCGAACTCGGCTTGATTTTTTCAATTTCTTCCAAGGAGATCCGAAGTTTCTCCTCAGCTTGAGCTCTGGCGTCTTATTGTTGTGGCAAATTTTTCCTCATGTCGCCTAAGTCTGAGTCGGCCTGGTTCAAAGTTTCCTATACAATAAAATGACCAGGTGGATATTAGTTAAAATCGGAGCCACCAACATGGTGCATACAGGATGTTTTGATACTATAAAGAAGATTGTTATCAAGTCTCAAGCAGATTGCAAGCAATATACTTGACACTTGGGGGCTAATGCATGTCAGTTTTTTCCATATATACTACATGACAGACCCAACTCATCTTCAAGAAGATGACTCGGCCCTTGGGGGATACATGTCGAGATCTCACAAGAAAGTATGATAAGAACCAATTCATCTTCAAGAAGATAACTCGGCCCTTGAGGGACACAAGTTGTGTTAGAGCATATATCTCCATATGTGGTTTTGGTAATTGATGACAATTCCTATGGACTAATGGTTGACTTAAGTTATATTTATAGGATTTGTCCATAGGCACTTCTTGAAGTCCATCTGTTGGGTTCAAGGAGTTTATATGATGACCAAGGTGGTATTCAAGGTATTATCCAAAGAATGGCCATAGAGACACAAGGTTGATCAAGATCTCAGACAAAGAGTAAATCAATATGATCAACACACAAAGCGTACAAGATGTACCGAGAGGGATCAAGTGATCCCATGGTATGGTAAGCATTGTCCATTACGTGTTTGTGTACTAACCCATGGTCTTCGTGAGAGTTCTATGTGGGGGTTAGGTGTGTTTCCATGGGCTTGCGTCAAAGAGAAGATCTCATACAACCCATGAAGTATGACGTCAAGTTGTGATTGTCATCAAGATTGCGATGTGCAAGTTCAAGTGGATCAGCACGAAGATATCATGCTTGAAGCTTGCCGTCCATTGTGGTGGCAATGGACTTGTGAAGATATGCTGAAGAGTGGCTCATCCATAGTGAGTATGGGGGAGCAATCAACTAGTCTTCATGAAGCCAACGCAATCAAGAAAGGTGGTCCATCTTGAGGAAGTCAAGATCATCATCATCTAGCTCAAGAGGACGAGGTGCAAGGTATAGGTTTGCCCTTGATAGGTTTTCTAGTTAGGATAGATTGTTGTACTATCAAGGGGGCTCTCAAGTGAGTAGCTTGATCGTATCGTTCGTTGAGAGCTCAAACCATTTGCATCCTTGCATCATACTTCTTGGTTCTTGTTTGGTGTTTCTCTTTATGAGTTTTAGAGCTTATGGTCATCTTCGTGACAAGCTCGAGTTCATCGAAAACGGAGTCCATATGCATGTACTATGATGTTTTCGATGTTGGAGTTTTTGCCGGTTCTTCATTCATAGAGGACTCACATCTCTATATCATTGGCATTATCATAGGCTGTTTGGATAGCTCTTGTCGTCCTAAATCCAACAAGCTTGGGTTTGCTCGATTCGGAGCTCGTATGCGAAAGTTATGGCTGTTTCAGTGGCGAGCGGTAGTACCGCTGGACCTAGCGGTAGTACCGCTAGAGTTGGCGTTAGTACCTCTGGCCCTAGCGGTAGTACCACTGGATGGCGGTAGTACCGCCCCTGGTCAGCGGTAGAACCGCTCCAGGAGCTTAGTACCGCCTGCCTAGCGGTTGTTCGTGGACGGACCTTTTTGCGAAGACTTTCTTGGCGGTGGTAGTGCCTTTGCACTACTAGGGGCCCAACAGTAGTACCGCTAGGGCCAGCGGTAGTACCGCTCGAGTGCCAGCGGTAGTACCGCTGCAGCGAACGGCTGCAGTCAGCGGTAGTACCGCTGGAGTGCCAGCGGTAGTACCGCTGTAGCCAGCGGTAGTACCGCTGGAGCTCGGGCAGAGAGTGGGGGTAACCGTCTGATTCCTTCCCCCACTATATAAAGGGGGTCTTCTTCCCCCTTGGCCTTATCCATTTGTTGAGCTCTTGTTCTACCTCCATTGTTGACATTCTTAGAGCTTGCTTACTCTCAATCCCTCCAATGATTCTTGCTTGTTCTTGAGGGAGAAGAGAGAGGAGATCTAGATCCACATCTCCACCAATCACTTTCTCCTCTATGTGAGGGGAACCCCTTGGATCTTGATCTTGGAGTTCTTTGTGAGCTCCTTGTTCTTCCTCTCATATTTCTCCATAGCTTTCGTTGTTGTGGAGGGATTTGAGCGTGAGGGACTTGACCACTTCGTGTGTTCTTGCCATTGCATTAGTTGCATCGGTTTGAGTTCTCCACGGTGATACGTGGAAGTGAAGTTTGAGAAGCTTATTACCTTTGGTACTTAGTACCCTAGATATTGTTCTTCGCGGATGCTTTGGCGTCCTAGAAGCTTGGTGGTGTCTCGGAGCTCAATCATTGTGGTGTGAAGCTCCGGGCAAGCGTTGGGGTCTCCAATTAGGTTGTGGAGATTGACCGGAGCAATTTGTACGGGTACCGGTAACCGCCCCCAAGGGTGGCCACGTGTACGGGTTCGGTGACCGCCCCCAAGGTTTGCCATTTGTACGGGTTCGGTGACCGCCCTCAAGGGTCCCTTAGTGGAATCACGGCATCTTGCATTGTGCGAGGGCGTGAGGAGATTACGGTGGCCTTAGTGGCATCTTGGGGAGCATTGTGCCTCCACACCGCTCTAACGGAGATTAGCATCCGCAAGGGTGTGAACTTCGGGATACATCATCGTCTCCCCATGCCTCGGTTATCTCTTACCCGAACCCTTTACTTATGCACTTTACTTTGTGATAGACATATTGTTCATTGTAATATATCTTGCTATCACTTAGTTGTTTATCTTGCTTAGCATAAGTTGTTGGTGCACATAGGTGAGCCTAGTTGTTTGTAGGTTTTGTGCTTGACATATTAAACGTTACTTTTATTCCGCATTTGTTCAAGCCTAAACCTCAATTATTTTAAAGCGCCTATTCACCCCCCCCCCCTCTAGGCGACATCCACGTCCTTTCAAGTTGCTTTTTCACAATTTTATTTCATCAAGACCCGAATCACCTTCAAGAAGATGATCCGGCCCTTGGGGGCTACGTAAGGATATATGGAGTACACGATTGAGTTCAGCATACCTCATATCTTTTCTTCCTCATACCAACCAGGCTCGCCTCCATATCCCGGCTGATGGAGAGGCGGCTTAGATATCCAGAGTGTAGTTCTTCGAAACTAAGTTTCTCAATATTAGGAAGCTCAATCTTAGCTTTCCCTTTCTCTAGTTCACGCACTGCACCTTTAGCAGTGTGCTTGGACAACACAGTGGAGGCAGGTGTTGTATAACCCGTCCCAGTGATGACAACCCTTTCCTCGTGAGACGTAGCATCTTTGGTTGTTCTCGGAGGACTAGGCGGGTTAGGATTGGCCTTCAGACTTGTCTCCATGGTCGTGTCATCAACACTCATCGGCTCAACATTAATATCAACAAGATCATCAATGGCGCATTGATGAGTTTCGGGAAGCTCAACACGTGTGTCAATCAGCTCAACATGAGTCTCAGGAATAGTAAATTCTAGTTCCTCCTATTCAGGTGCACCGGGATTATTTGATGACCCGCCAACTTTCCTCTTTTTGGTTTTAGCCATAGCCCTGAAGAGTAGAAGTTAATACATATATAACGGATTAAAAGTACTAAGTCAAGTATTAGACACAAAACTAAAAATGACTCTCGAAGGAAAACAAGAGGTGGCAGCTTTAACACAGATGAGCCGCCCGATGAAGGTGGCGATTCCTGATAATTTGAGTCAAAAGGTTCAAGAGGCCGTTGAATGAGGCTAGCTTTAAAATAAAGGGATGGGTTATCAGGTACCTCTTTCCGTCGTTTACGAGTGGAGGATTTCTCAGGTAGACCCGTCGCAAGATCACCCGAAGAGCTTCGTGTCTGGCGACTTGGGGCAAATAAAGTCTTCTTGAAAAGGAAATCGAGAGCCCAATAATCTTCCGGGTGAGACAAAGGAATTTTCCTAACCACCCGCCTTGGTGGCCTTGTGTAACGACTAAGATGTGGCCCTTTCCTATTTTGGGGGCGATGCCCCAAAAGGGAAAGAGGCGCATCTAAGCGTTTCGCAAGCGAGATAATCATAGCGAATAGATAATCAAAGATTGACAAATAGGGCATACATTTTCCATCTCGCATAGTTTAATATCAGGGTTACATCCACACAATTATTCAGACAAGATAGTCCCGCTACGGGCTACATGAAACAAGGAGAAGACAATGATATCCCGCATGCTGGCCCACGATCACGACCACGGCCTCAGTCCTCTCGATAGTTCACGTAAAGACGGTCGTTCTCCTTATCATACTGCCACGCCAGCTCGTGCCATCTGGATCTCCTACGTCGGGCGTACCTGTACCTGTTGGGGTGTTGTAGTAAACTATGAGCCACGAGGACTCAGCAATCGGATAACCTTGGTACCAAAACTAGTCAAGTTATTAGGTGAGGAAGGATCAGTGTTTATGTTGCAGCATCCTAAGCATATATGGTGGCTAACTTAGGAAGTTCAGAGATATTGATTTGGTGGTCTACGCGAGCGGTCGAAGACTAGGTGATCACTAAGTGATCCTGAACACCTACTTACGTCAAATATAACCCCACCGTGTTCCCGGTCAAAGAGAGGTCTTCGAAAGAGACAGTCACGGTTACGCACACAGTTGGCAGTTTTATTAGAGTTAGTTCAAGTTATCTAGAACCGGATGTTAACAAATTATCCATGTTGCCACATAACCGTGGGCACGGTTTTTCGAAAGATTAAACCCTGCAGGGGTGCTCCAACTAGTCCATCACAAACGGTCACGGGCTGCAAAGTAGTCCTCTATCACGAATCTCATGATCTCGTCGGATTCCTTAGGGGAAAACCTCAACTTTGAGGAGGCCCAAAGTTTCACCGGGATTCCTATACGCAAGATATATCGCTAAGGTAAGACAAATCTAGCAGGACCTCCCGTCGTGTTGACGACCCCGATAAGAGCCGCGTATCTCAGGCTCAGGACACAACGGATGAGCACTACGTACGGTGGCCGGATAGACATGCCCCGAGTTGCCCCGAGTGGCCCCGCAAGTGGATCTAGCTTTGGACCAACGCTCATGAAGAGCACTGGCCCGGGTTATTGATTAAATCCTCGGGGTCCCCACAAGCCTTAACACTACACGATTTATCAAGGGGGTCCCCATAACAACCCCGAACGTGTTAGGAGCGATCAGTTATGGAAATCAAACACCGGTAACCGAAACTAAGACGGCAATAACGGAACAAATCACCCGGCAAAACGCTAGGCCTTCCATCATCTACCAAGTATATAGGTGCATTAATTAAATAGCAGTTTAAACATAATGATATCAAAATACTCATGTTATCACATGAGACAGCTGGCACCTGCAACTAGCAAAGCTAATCATTAGAAGCTTAGCAAGCCTACTTAGCCAAACAACATTAGCTAGGAGGGGATGGTGTTTGGGTTTCATGGCAATATCAGGAGGCAATTTTATCAAGTGGTAGGCAGCGAGCATTTATCGAAGGAAACGTGATTCTAAGCATAACAAAGCTAGATACGGTATCAAGGTCATGGTCATCTTGCTTGTGATATCTTCAGCTTGGAACTGCTCTTGATCGTCCTGCACGTACTCTCCAGAATCCATGTACTCACTCTTCGATCCCGGTGCTACCCAACATAAACATAACAGCCGATGAACACCAACACAACATGATGCAACAAACAACATGATGCATGAGATGAGAAGGGAGCATGCATCACTATTCTAGTCATACTCTTATGCATGAGATGAGAAGGTAAGCTTCTGGACAGAACTTCACACTAAGCTATCTTGACATGCATGAAGATGGCATGAACAGGTGCATCACGAGAAAACGATGCAAAATCCTATAAAGAACGTAGAGAATGGAGCTACGGATCAACCGAAAACTACGAAACAAGATATGGAGTCCTACGGTTCAAATCCACCACAAGCACACTCCAATGGCACTCTTCTTGTGTTCCCAGGTTGCCACGTGATCAAACAAACAAATATAAGGGGGTAGTGCAAAGGAAAACACCACACCATCAACTATGCTCACACAAGCTTCAAAACAACTAAAACATGCAATCTGTCCTAAACAACATCATAGCAGTTTGTCTACGGCATTCAAAGTACGTACAACCACCCAAAAGAGCCAAACAAGATATGTGGCAAAAGCCATTCAAAATCTCTACAAGCCTAAGTAAGAAGCTACTGCAAAGGCACCACACATGGTAAGATCTATGGACACAAACTTGGACAAAAATAACAGATTTCTGGGACTTAGTGAAAATCTCAGATTTTCACCAGCTGCTTATGCTCTGAAGCATTTTGACAGCCTCCAAACTGATATCTAAAGGAAATGAAAATGCATGCAATTTAACAGAGAGCTAGATAAACCCAAAAGCTCACAAACCTTAGTTTGTTGCAGGGGCTGATTCCCAACACATGAACTTTTGCAACCAAATCAACACGGGAAGAAAATATCAGCAGATTCCCAGACTTGGTGAAAATCACAGGGTTTTCACAAATCTGTAATCTTCAGCCAAGTGTCAACTTTGACAGCTCATATTAGATGCATACAAACTCCTATGAGCAAAACAAAACTACCACGCTGTAGAGGGGTTCACCCACTACTGCCACATCAAGGAATCATCCTCATAGGCTCAACACACCACTTAATATAACGACCTAAACATGGCATCAAGACAAAAATATGCATTTCCAGGAAGTGCTCAAAAGTGAAATCTGATTCCACCAATTGATTCCTGGGAAGTTTCTACCCCAAAAACATATATAATGCTTGGGTACTTGCATATAGCATGTGGGCACAAAGTTAAATCGAAAAACTACATAGAAATCCATAAGGCCAAATAGTGCATTATCACATGTGATGTTCACTATCTCATCACCTACACTTGCATCCACATCACACAATCCTAATAGTGACCGTGAGGGGTTAGCCCTCATGCTCATGTGCCTAAGCACCAACCACACACCTACATACATGCAAGCACTCACTATGCACCTACACATGCTAGATCAACTACACACACCTACACATACCTAGGTGTTTAAAGATACACCCCTGGTACTAAGGTAACCATGACACCTTGCTCACGGGTGTGCGTCACATACACACACACATGCACCACATGTGCACACCCACACACCTACACACAACTACATGTATGCCCAGCCTATACACATACACACCATACATACTCATACATGCATGTAACTAAGCACATCAGGGAGAAGATCTACCCTGGTATTAAATTATAACATAAGCAATCTTGCTGCAAAAGTGAAAGAAAAGAAAAAAAAACTAAAAGGAACAACAAAAAAGAACCAAGAGGAGGACCGTGGGATCGAACCCAGGTCTCCCTCGTAGTACCACACCGCACACACCACTACACTAGCACTCGACGTTCGACAAAAAGGGGAAGGGAATCAGGAAATGCTTCCGTGTCGAGCTACTGTTCTACGAAAAACCGAAATTAAAAAGGGGCGCCTTGGGTATTGAACCCACGACCACTCGCGCCAAAACACCACTGCTACCACTCGGCTACACACGAGGCACTTAACAGAGAGGGGGGGTAACTCTCTCGAGTAACCCCCCACTGCTACTCCTACAGTCGACGGTGATCGGAACAGGGGAAGATCACCGCCGACGCTACAGACCAAATTGGGCGGAGCGAGCTGGAGGGGAGGAAGAGGGGTTCGAAAGGGACCCATTTTCCTCCTAAGCACACCGAGAGGTGCACTACTATGGCGTTCCTAGGAGACGACGGCGACACAACAGAGGAGCACGACGTCGGTGTTGCTACGGTTCTAGGAGGGGATCTACTAGCAGAGAACAGGAGGAGATGGGGGGCTAGCTCACCCTACGCGTCGAGGAGGACGGGCTCGACATGGAGGAAGAAGACGAAGAAGAGGAAGAAGAGGCTGGAGTTGATCTCGTCGGAGCAGAGGAGGAAAAAGGCCGTCGTGGACGTCGAGGAAGAAGGGGTTGCTTGTTGCGGGAACGGCACCTCCGAAGACACCGCGTCCTCCTGGTGCTATCGAAGGGGCGAAGGGGCTTCACGATCTGCTGCTGCTCGAGCTCACCGAAGGCCTCTCATGGCATCGGCGTCGCGAGGGGCCTTCCTGACGGCGCGAGGGGGAGGAGAAGGGGGGAATGGGTCGACCTAGGGTTTGAGAGGACGGCGAGCAGCTTATATCACCTCGGGATGCGCGCTGGAGCCGCAGGATCAAGGGGAGGATGGATCGGTGGTGGGGGAGCGTTCGTACAGTGGTGACAACAGCGAGAAGGAAGAAGGTTCACCGGTTGGGCCGCGCTAACGCTGATAGAGAGGAGACGGGCCGACGGGGAGGAGGAAGCCCACCCTGTTGCCGCCACTTAAACAGAAAACAAATCGGAAGGGTTTTTTCCTTTTTTTAAACAAAACAGAGCCAAACAATACCACCTAGGCAAAACTGTGGACCCAAAAATAAAATAAAAATGCCCCTGGTCACAAGGGAATTATGACCCATTTAAATAAAATGAAAAGAGGGTTTTTGGGCACTTAAAAATAAATTCAAAAAGATTTAAGTAAATCTGTTTTGAATGTTTAAACTACAAATAAATCAAGTTTTAAAACCCCTTGACACGTTCTAAACCCACAGGGATTAGCACTAGAAGAACAACATTTTTAAATCAGGTTTAAAACAAGTTTCAACATGGGTTTTTCCAAATAAAAAGGAGAAGGAGCTCTTATTGGAACATAGTTTGAAACCAAGCATGGTTTAACCTCCTCATCACCCATACATCACATCCCACTCATGAAAACAAGCAACACATCATTACCAAATCTACAACAATGGACAAGCAACACCACCACAAGGTTTGACATGAAATCATAAGGCCATATGCAAAGGGGAGACACACCAAAATCATAAGAGATGACACCTGAAATCACAACTCATAAGCAATGTCACATGGATCCAACATGAAAGGATTCCAAATATGGAAAATTACATCTAGGCCATTACAAATTATCCCACACTACAAGAAGATCTCGTCCCGAGATCTAGGACTGAAAGAACTCTGGGAATTCGGAACGGAGGTGATCCTCGCGCTCCCAAGTGGCCTCTTTATCGGAATGATGTGACCATCGGACCTTGAGAAACTTGATTGACTTGTTGCGGCTCTTGCGCTCAGTCGTCTCGAGAACTGCAACTGGATGCTAACGATAGGATGGGTCGGGTTGAAGGTCGATATCCTAAAGATCAACTGTGCGCTCGGGAGTCTTGAAGCATCTCCGGAGCGGAGAGACATGGAACACGTCATGCACATTTGCGAAGTTTGAAGGGAGCTCAAGTTGATACGCAAGGTCGCCTCTCTTGCCAAGAACTTTGAAAGCACCAACGAAACGAGGAGCAAGCTTGCCTTTGATGCCAAAACGCTGAGTGCCCTTCATAGGAGACACTTTGAGATAGACGAAGTCATCGAGCTCATAAGACATGTCTCGATGCTTGCTATCATAGTAGCTCTTCTGACGGGACTGCGCTTCTCTGAGATTATCCCGAATGACCCGACACATCTCTTCTACTTCTTCGATCAAGTCATTCCCAAGAATCTGACGCTCGCCGGTCTCGGACCAGTTGAGTGGGGCACGACACTTCCTGCCATACAGAATCTCAAACGGAGCTTTGCCTGAACTTGCCTGATAGCTGTTGTTATAAGAGAACTTAGCAAAAGGTAGGCAGTCTTCCCACTTCATGCCAAAACAAATGACAAAGGCTCTAAGCATATCCTCGAGGACCTAATTGACTCTTTCCACTTGCCCACTAGCCTGAGGATGAAAGGCTGCACTGAACCGTATCTTCGTACCCATCTCAGATGAAAAGAGTCCTAGAACTTGGAAGTGAAGATACTTCCGCGATCCGAAGAAATCAGCATAGGCACACCGTGCAAAGATACTATCCTCGAAGTGTACATCTCTGCAAGCTGAGCTGCCGAGATGGACTCCTTGACTAGAAGGAAATGAACTACTTTGCTCAACTTGTCGATGACGACGAAGATGGCATCGTTACCCTTCTTGGACTTCGGAAACCCGGTGACGAAATCCATCTCAATATGGTCGAACTTCCACTCGGGAATGGGCAAAGGATGCAAAAGACCTGCTGGACGTTGATGCTCTACTTTCACCCTTCGACGTACATCACATTCATTTACGAACTGAGCAATCTCACGCTTCATGCAAGTCCACCAGAAGGTCCGTTTCAAGTCCTGATACATCTTGGAACTTCGTGGATGTATTGAGAGAAGAGAGTTATGAGCTTCTTCCATGATAACCTTTTTGAGATCACCTTTCAGAACGACAAGACGATCCTCAAAGAATAATGTATCTCTGGCATCAACACTGAAGCGCTTATATTTGGGAACTCCCTTTGCCAAGCCAATCTTAACTTTATTCACCATTGCATCAAGAAGTTGAGCTTGTCGGACCTGGTCTTACAAGGTAGGAGAGATCTGAAGATTTGCAAGAAATCCCTGAGGTACTAACTAAAGGTTGAGCTTTCTGAAAGATTCACACCGTCCCTAGCATGCCTCTAGTTGGCTAGCCAGTTGATCGATGATAGTCAGTGTCTTCTGATTATGAACAAGGTGTTGTTGCTTGATAACTGGATCACGTCATTGGGAGAATCACGTGATGGACTAGACCCAAACTAATAGACGTAGCATGTTGATCGTGTCATTTTGTTGCTACTGTTTTCTGCGTGTCAAGTATTTATTCCTATGCCCATGAGATCATATAACTCACTGACACCGGAGGAATGCTTTGTGTGTATCAAACGTCGCAACGTAACTGGGTGACTATAAAGATGCTCTACAGGTATCTCCGAAGGTATTAGTTGAGTTAGTATGGATCAAGACTGGGATTTGTCACTCCGTGTGACGGAGAGGTATCTCGGGGCCCACTCGGTAATACAACATCACACACAAGCCTTGCAAGCAATGTAACTTAGTGTAAGTTGCGGGATCTTGTATTACGGAACGAGTAAAGAGACTTGCCGGTAAACGAGGTTGAAATAGGTATACGGATACTGACGATCGAATCTCGGGCAAGTAACATACCGAAGGACAAAGGGAATGACATACGGGATTATACGAATCCTTGGCACTGAGGTTCAAACGATAAGATCTTCGTAGAATATGTAGGATCCAATATGGGCATCCAGGTCCCGCTGTTGGATATTGACCGAGGAGTCTCTCGGGTCATGTCTACATAGTTCTCGAACCCGCAGGGTCTGCACACTTAAGGTTCGACGTTGTTTTATGCGTATTTGAGTTATATGGTTGGTTACCGAATGTTGTTCGGAGTCCCAGATGAGATCACGGACGTCACGAGGGTTTCCGGAATAGTCCGGAAACGAAGATTGATATATAGGATGACCTCATTTGATTACCGGAAGGTTTTCGGAGTTACCGGGAATGTACCGGGAATGACGAATGGGTTCCGGGAGTTCACCGGAGGGGGGCAACCCACTCCGGGGAAGCCCATAGGCATTTGGGGGGGTCACACCAGCCCTTAGTGGGCTGGTGGGACAGCCCACCAATCCCCTATGCGCCAAGAGAGAAAAAATCAAAGGAAAGAAAAAAAAAGGAAGAAGTGGGAAGGGGGAAGGACTCCCTCCCACCAAACCAAGTAGGACTCGGTTTGGGGGGGAGAGTCCTCCCCCCTGGCTCGGCCGACCCCTTGGGGATCACTTGGACCCCAAGGCAAGGTCCCCCTCCCTCCTCCTATATATATGGGGCTTTTAGGGCAGATTTGAGACGACTTTCTCACGGCTGCCCGACCACATACCTCCATAGTTTTTCCTCTAGATCGCGTTTCTGCGGAGCTCGGGCGGAGCCCTGCTGAGACGAGATCATCACCAACCTCCGGAGTGCCGTCACGCTGCCGGAGAACTCTTCTACCTCTCCGTCTCTCTTGCTGGATCAAGAAGGCCGAGATCATCGTCGAGCTGTACGTGTGCTGAACGCGGAGGTGCCGTCCGTTCGGTACTAGATCGTGGGACTGATCGCGGGATTCTTCGCGGGGCGGATCGAGGGACGTGAGGACGTTCCACTACATCAACCGTGTTCTCTAATGCTTCTGTTGTACGATCTACAAGGGTACGTAGATCACTCATCCCCTCTCGTAGATGGACATCACCATGATAGGTCTTCGTGCGCGTAGGAAAATTTTTGTTTCCCATGCGACGTTCCCCAACAAAGCCAATCTTAACTTTATTCACCATTGCATCAAGAAGTTGAGCTTGTCGGACCTGGTCTTACAAGGTAGGAGAGATCTGAGGATTTGCAAGAAATCCCTGAGGTACTAACTAAAGGTTGAGCTTTCTGAAAGATTCACAAAGTTCTGGCTGGAGAGGCTTCAGAATGAGACTGTTGCAGTAAGCCTTCCTGCTCAAAGCATCTACCACGACATTAGCTTTGCCTGGAGTGTACTCAACGCTCGGATTAAAATCTTGGAACATTTCCACCCAACGAGTTTGCCGAAGATTGAGGTTAGGCTGGGTGAAGATGTACTTGAGACTCTTGTGATCGGTGAACACTTCAACCTTTCGTTCCAACAAGAGGTGTCTCCAAGTCATCAGAGCATGTACCACTACCTCCAACTCAAGATCATCAGTGGGGTAATTCTTCTCACTTGGCTTCAGCTGCCTCGAGGTATAAGCTACCACTTTCTTGTCTTGCATCAACACTTCACCAAGACCTTGAAGAGAGGCGTCGCAGAACAGTTGGTAAGGTTTGGAGTCATCACGAGGAACCAAGACTGGAGTAGAAGTGAGCTTCTCTTTGAGTGTGTCGAAAGCCAACTGACACTCTGGAGACTAGACATACTTCACACCCTTCTGAAGAAGACTTGAGAGAGGCTTAGCAATCTTGGAGAAGTTCTCAACGAATCTTCTACAATAGCTTGCAAGCCCGAGAAAGCTTCGAAGCTGCTTCACATTTTGCGGAGGCTCCCATTCAACAATGGCCTACACCTTCGACGGATCAACTTTGATGCCCTCGGCAAAGATGATGTGCCCAAGGTAGACAACTTCTTTCAACCAGAACTCACATTTGGAAAACTTAGCATAGAAATTATGCTCTCTCAGCTTATCAAGCACCGCCTGAGATGTTCTTCATGCTCTTCCTCAGTTTCCGAAAAGACCAGAATATCATCAAGATACAGCAAGACGAATTCATTCTTGAATGGGGAGAAGATATAATTCATCATTCGATAGAAGGTCGGTGGAGCATTGGCCAGACCAAAATACATCACTGTATACTCATACGAGCCAAAGCTTGTCCTGAAAGCAGTCTTTGCAATGTCCTCTTCGCGAATGCGAATCTGATGATAACCCATCCTAAGATCAAGCTTCGAGAAAATCTTAGCCCCTTTCAATTGCTCGAACAACTCATTGATGTTAGGAAATGGATACTTGTTTTTAATCGTCTTCTTGTTCAATGGGCTGTAATCGACACAGAGTCGTTCCGTACCATCCTTCTTCTTGACGAAAAGAACTCCACAGCCCCAAGGAGATGAGCTTGGTCTGATCAGACCCAGACGCTCCTGCTCATCGAGTTGTTTCTTTAGCTCCTTCAGCTCTTCTGGACCCAGTTTGTATGGCCGTTTGCACACAGGCTCAGTACCCGGTTCAAGCTCAATTACGAACTCGACTGCTCGGTGCGGAGGCATTCCTGTCAGTTCTTCCAGAAAAACGTCTTCATACTCGTAGACCATTGGGACTTGAGAAATTGGAGAGATCTCACCCTTCTCATTCAAGGAAAACAGACGGACTGTGTCATCACGCGCTGCGAAGATAATCACGTCCTCCGAAGAGTGAGTTAGCTTCACTTATTTAGCTTCACAATCAGTAGACGCCTTGTTCATGGCCAACCAGTCCATACCAAGGATCAAATCAATGTCGGAGTTGCCAAGGACAATAGGAGACGCCAGAAAAGCATGTTTGCCCATCTTGACAGTGACATCCGGAACAAACCCATTTGATGTCATTTGCATTCCCGGAGAAATGATTTTTAACGGCCTAGGAGTGTCTGCTATCACGAAATCATGCTTTGCAACAAAAGGCCTTGAAATGAATGAATGCGATGCACCAGAATCAAACAACACTTTAACAGGAATATCATTAACGAGGAGATTACCCATAATCACGTCTGAGGAGTTCTCTGCTTTAGCTGCATTCACCATATTGACTCTAGCAGACCTGGGGTTGAACTTCACTATAGCATTGCTTGGAGGTTTGCCTGGAGGAGGAGGCGGAAGACGCAGCTGAGAGGTGCACTTGTTGGCATAGTGACCCTTCTGCCCACACTTATGACAAGTAACATCTATCGGATGACAGAACTGTGTCTCAGGATTCCCTTGCTTCTGCTGCTGAAACCTATGCTGGAAAGCTGGGTTGGGTGGGTGGGAAGAACCATGACCACCTGATTGCTTGAACTGCTGCGTGTGCCGAGGAGGAGGAGGAGACACCGAGTATTTCTGTTGCTTCTGAACCACCTGAATTGAGGAAGACGAGCTGGAATCTATGAAACGCTTCTTCGAATTATCCACCCTGAGCAAAGCTGCCTCAGCCCTGAGAGCCAAGTTGTAGACCTTATCAAACTCATCAGGATCGTGCAAGGCGAGGGCTAGCTGCAAATCCTCTTTCAGACCACCTCTAAACTGATAGATCTTGCTCTTCTGATCTGGAATGTCCTGCAAGGCATATCGGGCTAGCTCGTGGAACTCGACGTTGTACTTGTACACAGAGTTACCACCTTGCTTCAAGCGCCTGAACTTCTCACGCATCTCCTCCACAAAGCTAGACGGAATATAGTGGGACCTGAAATATCTGCATAACTCATCCCAAGTGATCACTCTGGCACCCCTGGAGTCCTTCAAGTGCTGCCACCAGATCGATGCTTGCCCCTTCAGTTGGAATGTTGCAAACTTGACAAAATCCTCTGGACGGACATTGCTGCACTCAAAGTGTTTGTTCATGTCCCGAATCCAGTCCTCAGCGTCAAACGGCTGATCACACGACGTGAAGGTCTTCGGCTGGTTTGCCAGGAATTGACTCAGAGTAGCAAACTGATTGCCACCATGGTTGAAGTTGACTTGCTGCTGATTAGTCCTTTCTTGCATCAGCTGGATCAGCATCTGAGTGTTAGCATTTGTTGCATCCATCACCGCTTGCCAAGCCTCTACAGGAGGAGGCGGCGGCGGAGGAGGTGGTGGAGGGGGTGGTGGCGGCATCTCAGCACCCCCACGACCCGGATTCTGACGAGTTGGTGCAGCCATCCTTAAGACGGACAACACATTAGCCCACATAATAATATTGACGGTAAAGCTGAATCAAAAGGCAGGAATATCTGAACAGGAATATTAGCAATTGCACTCGAACAAAATATTAAGAATGCTTCCTCAAAGTGACTGTCGACAAAATTCTGATTAAAGACCACTTGCAAACCAAGTATGAGCTAGAACTGCTCGGAACAAACGTATGATCGAGATTTCATCCGATATCTTCGTGGATATGATTGCACGGGCTCGAATTTACAGTAGCCATCCTGTGCAAGGTAGTGCACACGACTTACGAAGCATCCCCGAGTCGTAGCAAGCTACAAGGACTGTTTAAGACACAACGAGAACCGATGTAAGACGACCGTGAACAAACGTTCCCACTGAATGTCGAATCCCAACTTCACATCATGCATCTGCAGGAAGATTGTCCTATAAGTCACTACTTGATATCCCACCTATGAATTCCCGAAATATCTGGTACATGGATACTAGGAGTAACATTCACACAACTCCTATACTAACCCTTCTAGTGTATCACATCCGTCAACACATAACCAGAATCTCGGACCTTCATCTACTACAGACCCTCGTGATCACAACGATACAAAGTATGGCAGTACTCCCGAACAATATGCACGAGTACTAAGGACATCGGGGTTATCTCGCCATTAATAGTATTGAAGAAATTATGAACATCCTTCGTTCCGAGATACTAAGAAATCTGAATGATGGTGATGTGCAAAAAAGTCCCCTGGAGCTCAACTCCCTGAAAGAAATCAAGTCAGACAGGAGGCACCAAGACAGAACCCCGTCACATCGATATCATATAGATTTCAAAATACCCGCGTGATCCTAAAAAAAATTTGAGCGAGAAGAGGAGTAGAATTAAGATGTCCTAAGTCGAGAACCTCACCACAGCATGGAAGAGGAGAAGAAACAAACCTACTCTCCGATATAACTAAGACTCAAAACATTTTACTACACTCGACTCGGCCAAGTTCGATCACACAAAGGCCCCTATGATCGTAAGGCTCTGATTACCAACTTGTAAGGACTAAGATGCGGCCCTTTCCTATTTCGGGGGTGATGCCCCAAAAGGGAAAGAGGCGCATCTAAGCGTTTCACAAGCGAGATAATCATAGCGAATACATAATCAAAGATTGACAAATAGGGCATACATTTGCCATCTCGCATAGTTTAATATCAGGGTTACATCCACACAATTTTTCAGACAAGATAGTCCCCCTATGGGCTACATGAAACAAGGAAAAGACTATGATATCCCGCATGCTGGCCCACGATCATGACCACGGCCTCAGTCCTCTGGGTAGTTCACGTACAGATGGTCGTTCTCCTCATCGTACTGCCACGCCAGTTGCGTGCCATCTGGATCTCCTGTGTCGGGCGTACCTGTACCCGTTGGGGTGTTGTAGTAAACTGTGAGCCACGGGGTCTCAGCAATCGGATGACCTTGGTACCGAAACTAGTCAAGTTATTAGGTGAGGAAGGATCAGTGTTTAGGTTGCAGCATCCTGAGAATATATGGTGGCTAACTTACGAAGTTCAGAGATATTGATATGGTGGTCTACGCGAGAGTCGAAGACTAGGTGATCACTAAGAGATCCTGAACACCTACTTACGTCAAACATAACCCCACTGTGTTCCCGATCGAAGAGAGGTCTTCGAAAGAGACAGTCACGGTTACGCACACAGTTGGCAGTTTTATTAGAGTAAGTTCAAGTTATCTAGAACCGGATGTTAACAAATTGTCCATGTTGCCACATAACCGCGGGCATGGCTTTCCGAAATATTAAACCCTGTAGGGGTGCTCCAACTAGTCCATCACAAACGGTCACGGGCCGCAAAGTAATCCTCTATCACGAATCTCGTGATCTTGTCGGATTCCTTTGAGGAAAACCTCAACTTTGAGGAGACCCAAAGTTTCACCGGGATTCCTATACGCAAGATATATCGCTAAGGTAAGACAAATCTAGCAGGACCTCCCGTCGTGTTGACGACCCCGATAAGAGCCGCGTATCTCAGGCTCAGGACACAACGGATGAGCACTACGTACGGTGGCCGGATAGACATGCCCCGAGTTGCCCCGAGTGGCCCCGCAAGTGGATCTAGCTTTGGACCAACGCTCATGAGGAGCACTGGCCCGGGTTATTGATTAAATCCTCGGGGTAGCTATTCCCTATGCAAATTATGATTAGGTGATTAGCAAATTAAAACCAATGTTGGGTCCTGCCGGACAAGCCTTAACACTACACGATTTATCAAGGGTGTCCCCATAACAACCCCGAACGTGTTAGGAGCGATCAGTTATGGAAATCAAACACCGGTAACCGAAACTAAGACGGCAATAACGGAACAAATCACCCGGCAAAACGCTAGGCCTTCCATCATCTACCAAGTATATAGGTGCATTAATTAAATAGCAGTTTAAACATAATGATATCAAAATACTCATGTTATCACATGAGACAGCTGGCACCTGCAACTAGCAAAGCTAATCATTAGAAGCTGAGCAAGCCTACTTAGCCAAACAACATTAGCTAGGAGGGGATGGTGTTTGGGTTTCATGGCAATATCAGGAGGCAATTTTATCAAGTGGTAGGCAGCGAGCATTTATCGAAGGAAACATGATTCTAAGCATAACAAAGCTAGATACGGTATCAAGGTCATGGTCATCTTGCTTGTGATATCTTCAGCTTGGAACTGCTCTTGATCGTCCTGCACGTACTCTCCAGAATCCATGTACTCACTCTTCGATCCCGGTGCTACCCAACATAAACATAACAGCCGATGAACACCAACACAACATGATGCAACAAACAACATGATGCATGAGATGAGAAGGGAGCATGCATCACTATTCTAGTCATACTCTTATGCATGAGATGAGAAGGTAAGCTTCTGGACAGAACTTCACACTAAGCTATCTTGACATGCATGAAGATGGCATGAACAGGTGCATCACGAGAAAACGATGCAAAATCCTATAAAGAACATAGAGAATGGAGCTACGGATCAACCGGAAACTACGAAACAAGATATGGAGTCCTACGGTTCAAATCCACCACAAGCACACTCCAATGGCACTCTTCTTGTGTTCCCAGGTTGCCACGTGATCAAACAAACAAATATAAGGGGGTAGTGCAAAGGAAAACACCACACCATCAACTATGCTCACACAAGCTTCAAAACAACTAAAACATGCAATCTGTCCTAAACAACATCATAGCAGTTTGTCTACGGCATTCAAAGTACGTACAACCACCCAAAAGAGCCAAACAAGATATGTGGCAAAAGCCATTCAAAATCTCTACAAGCCTAAGTAAGAAGCTACTGCAAAGGCACCACACATGGTAAGATCTATGGACACAAACTTGGACAAAAATAACAGATTTCTGGGACTTAGTGAAAATCTCAGATTTTCACCAGCTGCTTATGCTCTGAAGCATTTTGACAGCCTCCAAACTGATATCTAAAGGAAATGAAAATGCATGCAATTTAACAGAGAGCTAGATAAACCCAAAAGCTCACAAACCTTAGTTTGTTGCAGGGGCTGATTCCCAACACATGAACTTTTGCAACCAAATCAACACGGGAAGAAAATATCAGCAGATTCCCAGACTTGGTGAAAATCACAGGGTTTTCACAAATCTGTAATCTTCAGCCAAGTGTCAACTTTGACAGCTCATATTAGATGCATACAAACTCCTATGAGCAAAACAAAACTACCACGCTGTAGAGGGGTTCACCCACTACTGCCACATCAAGGAATCATCCTCATAGGCTCAACACACCACTTAATATAACGACCTAAACATGGCATCAAGACAAAAATATGCATTTCCAGGAAGTGCTCAAAAGTGAAATCTGATTCCACCAATTGATTCCTGGGAAGTTTCTACCCCAAAAACATATATAATGCTTGGGTACTTGCATATAGCATGTGGGCACAAAGTTAAATCGAAAAACTACATAGAAATCCATAAGGCCAAATAGTGCATTATCACATGTGATGTTCACTATCTCATCACCTACACTTGCATCCACATCACACAATCCTAATAGTGACCGTGAGGGGTTAGCCCTCATGCTCATGTGCCTAAGCACCAACCACACACCTACATACATGCAAGCACTCACTATGCACCTACACATGCTAGATCAACTACACACACCTACACATACCTAGGTGTTTAAAGATACACCCTTGGTACTAAGGCAACCATGACACCTTGCTCATGTGTGTGTGTCACACACACACACACATGCACCACATGTGCACACCCACACACCTACACACAACTACATGTATGCCCAACGTATACAAATACACACCATACATACTCATACATGCATGTAACTAAGCACATCAGGGAGAAGATCTACCCTGGTATTAAATTATAACATAAGCAATCTTGCTGCAGAAGTAAAAGAAAATAAAATAAAAAGAAAACTAAAAGGAACAACAACAAAAAACCAAGAGGAGGACCCTAGGATCGAACCCAGGTCTCCCTGGTTGTACCACACTGCACACACCACTACACTAGCACTCGACGTTCGATAGAAAGGGGAAGGGAATCACGAAATGCTTCCCTGTCGAGCTACTTTTCTATGAAAAACCAAAATTAAAAAGGGGTGCCTTGGGGTATCGAACCCACGACCACTCACGCCAAAACACCACTGCTACCACTCGGCTACACACGCGGCACTTAACAGAGAGGGGGAGGTAACTCTCTCGAGTAACCCCCCCTCTGCTACTCCTACAGTCGACGGCGACCAGAACAGGGGAAGGTCACCGCCGACGCTACGGACCAAATTGGCTGGAGCGAGCTGGAGGGGAGGAAGAGGGGTTCGAAAGGGACCCATTTTCCTCCTAAGCACACCGAGAGGTGCACTACTGCAGCGTTCCTATGACACGACGGTGACATAACAGAGGAGCACGACGTCGTCGCTCCTACGGTTCTAGGAGGGGATCTACTAGCAGGAAACGGGAGGAGATCAGGGGCTAGCTCACCCTACGCATCGAGGAGGATGGGCTCGACGTGGAGGAAGAAGACGATGAAGACGAAGAAGAGGCTCTAGTTGATCTCGTCGGAGCAGAGGAGGAAGAAGGCCGTCGTGGACGTTGAGGAAGAAGGGGCTGCTTGCTGCGGGAACGGCACCTCCGGAGACACCGCGTCCTCCTGGTGTTGTCGAAAGGGCGAAGGGGCTTCACGATCTGCTGCTGCTCGAGCTCACCGAAGGCCTCTCATGGTGTCGGCGTCGCGAGGGGCCTTCTTGATGGCGCGAGGGGGAGAAGGGGGGAATGGGTTGACCTAGGGTTGGAGAGGACGGCGAGCAGCTTATATCACCTCGGGAGGCGCGCTAGAGCCGGAGGATCAAGGGGAGGATGGATCGGTGGTGGGGAGCGTTCGTACAGTGGTGACGACAGCGAGGAGGAAGAAGGTTCACCGGTTGGGCCGCGCTAACGCTGACAGAGAGGAGATGGGCCGACGGTAAGGAGGAAGCCGACCCTGTCGCCACCACTTAAATAGAAAAGAAATCGGAAGGGTTTTTTCCTTTTTTAAAACAAAACAGAGCCAAACAATACTACCTAGGCGAAACTGTGGACCCAAAAATAAAATAAAAATGCCCCTGGTCATAAGGGAATTATGAGCCATTTAAATAAAATGAAAAGAGGATTTTCGGGCATTTAAAAATAAATTCAAAACAGATTTAAGTAAATCTGTTTTGAAGGTTTAAACCACAAATAAATCAAGTTTTAAAACCCCTTGACACATTATAAACCCACAAGGATTAGCACTACAAGAACAACATTTTTAAATCAGATTTAAAACAAGTTTCAACACGGGTTTTTCCAAATAAAAAGGAGAAGGAGCTCTTATTGGAACATAGTTTGAAACCAAGCATGGTTTGACCTCCTCATCACCCATACATCACATCCCACTCATGAAAACAAGCAACACATCATTACCAAATCTACAACAATGGACAAGCAACACCACCACAAGGTTTGACATGAAATCATAAGGCCATATGCAAAGGGGAGACACACCAAAATCATAAGAGATGACACCTGAAATCACAACTCATAAGCAATGTCACATGGATCCAACATGAAAGGATTCCAAATATGGCAAATTACATGTGGGCCATTACACCTTGGAAACGAGATATATGAGTCGGAAGAGATTGAAATTACCTCAACGTCTTTGTCCTGGCTATCAGCGTCATCATCCTGAGACTGAAGAAGTGATTAGTAAGCATAAGTTGAAAATAAGGTGAAGATAAAGGTTTACCTCAGATTGGTCATCGATGGTTTGTGACTCGCCCATGACCGCTGAATCTTCAACACACGCCTTGTTTTTCTTCTTTTTTGGGGCGGTTTTGGTTTTCTTGGTAACCACCTTTTGTTGTTTGTGTTTCAAGAAGGGTGATTTCTTGTGGAGACATATAGACAAAGGAAAAGAGAGTTTTAAAGCACCAGAGAAATGCATAAGCAAGGCAGGAGATGTTAAAGATTGTCTACCTGAGGAGCCGGGTTCTAAGTATAGAACGACTTCAGTCCAATTTTACCGCAGGCTTCTTTTGGTTCACCCAACAGCCTCTTTGCAGCTTTGTTGACGTCATCTAAATCGAGCATGATGTTGTTGAAGCATTGCGTATTGTTCAAGTCGCCGTCATACTCGCACATTAAAGCGCCACGGTGACTCACGGGCATGATCCGCCAATGTACCCAACACCGGGTCAGATCAACCCCGGCCAAACCATTTGCCTTCAACGCTCTGTGTTTGGGTCATACAGAGGCAAGAGTCGCACGTTCTTTCAGAGTTGGTGAGTCGGACAGTTCAAACTCCATTCGAAGGCGCTCTGCTATAGAACCCGGTAGGAGGTTCTCATTGACACATGTAATGTTCTTACAGTAAAATCAAGTTTTTCCCCAACCTTTGGGGTGACTAGGCAAGGTGGCAGAAGGAAAACCACAATCTCTTCACCTCTGGATTTTCACCCCACCAAGTTCCAAACAGAGTCCATCAGCAAATTCTGTTTAACGGTTGAGGTAAAGGAATTCCCAGAACAAAAGGATTTTGGGTTCCATTCCCATGTACACTTCACAAAAAACTTGGAATTGGCATAGGTTGCTTATGGAGTTAGGACCTAGGTCTTGAGGGTGGATATTGTAAAAGTGTAGAGCATCTTGAAAGAATTTTGACACGGGATGAGTAAAACCTCGCCCAAGGTGATATGTGAAAACTACTACTTCTCCTTCACCTAGTTGTGGGCGTTCCTCCCCAATGGTGGCTCGCCAACCAATATCCTCTTTTGATGACAAGGCCCCTAAAGTTACGTAGTCCTGGAGCACGGCCCCAGAGGTTTCAGAAGGCTGCCAGTTGCATGAAACAGGTTTTGACATGGTGGTGGATTCAAGAGAAAGGAGCTACAGAAATATACTTGGTGGGTTATTCAAATGACGAACATATTATTTAACGAGCTAGTTGTTCAAGAATGAACTAGTTTATAGTGATAGAGCAATCTACAATATTCAAACCGCCTTAACATGAGTCGCCACCTAAAGGCAAGGCGGCCTATAGAAGCGGGCGGGTTACAATCATATCAAGGAAGCCAGCATAAGTAAGAGGCGGCTTACAAATGGACAATGATTTCTGGTTTTCTACTAAGTGTGGGACAAATATGTTTCTATCGAAGTGTCTAAAAACGGATCTACAAATGATTCAAAAAGGGAAATATTCATTATTTCTAAAAACAACAAGGTATGGAAACAATAGTAATTTTACTTGCAGATTTCACGAGGCATCTAGGGAGCATCGTACATGAAACAGGTCACTATATCTACCACAATCTATTGGTGGAAGAGGTTCATCGGAGAATCAAGTAGGTCGGCAATGGTGATGAACACAGGAAGAACTCCGACGAACTCCATGAACTGTGATGGATTAACAGACATATCTGAGGAGAAGAAAGGGACTTACCTTATGATGTTGATGGTGCCAGAGAAAATCCGCTATGCTGAGGTGAAGTCGTGCAATGTGGCGGTCCTGCATGTGGCCGACGATGATGGAAGAACAGCGGTGGCAGCGCGGTGAAAATTTCAAGCTAGAGCTAGAATAAGAAGTGGGGGAGCAAAGTAAAAATGAAAGGGGCCCTCACGAGTATTTAAAGGCCAGGAGCTAAAGTGTAAATGGAAGGCACGAGAATCAGGGAGGAGGAGTAAAATTCGGAGCCACGGGTGCCTCAATTTTTGGGCTAAATGGATAAGTACAAAGAACCATTACGATGACATCATTGAGTCCATGAAATTCTGGAGCGGGCGACGTCAGTGGTGAACCGAGCAAGGACTCATAAAGATCTTTGAAGTTTAATGAAGCCAACATTTCTACCTCAGGGGAGACAAGACATGAAGTACACACAAGCCGCTAAGATTAAGGTAAAGGATATTCACATGAATAAATTCAAGTCAATCTAGGGCCTAATGTTGGGGATATTACCCCACTATATAACCCACCCTGTGGGGCCGGGTCATGATTATGGCGGCTTTAGATTGTACTCAAGATGGGCCTCAGCGTACAAGACCAAAGGTGCAAGGCGGCATGTTCCAGTAAGTCGCGTGGCGGCTCTCTACTATGAAGGTGGTGGTTCAAGGCCCATGAGGTAGATGATAGGCAGAAGATAACCTTGCTTGAAAGACAAGGCGAGTTAGAGATGTTCCAGGTTACGAATCATAGCACAACCCGGTCTCTTGTAAAACCCAGGGTCTTGACCTATATATAAAGGCAAGCCCCTGAGGTTTATAGGGTTAAGTTATAATCTATCAAGAGCTAGGTCAGGCGAATCTACACCCTTGTAGTTGATTCCATCATCAATACACACAAAGCAGGACATAGGCTTTTACCTCCATCGGAGGGGCCGAACCTGGGTAAACTCGTCTCTCGCTCCCGATTAACCCCTTTGAGTCGACACATAGTTGCGATGGCCTCATCATTAAGCCCTTTCATGAGGACATCTGCCGTGACAAAACCACGACACATGGTACCCGTTGCGGAAAGGGACAATGTCAAAGATCAAATCTTCGTTGCGGAAGTTGTGGGGTGATCTGAACACTACCTCTAGGGTTATCGTGCCCGAATAGGGAGCCTCGATGCTAGGAATTACTCCTTTGAATGTGGTTTTGCTGGGTTTGATTCTTGATGGATCAATGCCCATTTTCTGCAGTGTATCCACGTAAATGAGATTAAGGCTACTGCCTCCATCCATGAGGACTCGTGTGAGATGGTACCCGTCAATGATGGGGTCGAGTTCCAAAGTCGCTGACACCCCCATGTTGAATACTGGTAGGGTGGCCCGTGCGTTCATAGGTGATTGGGCATGTAGACCATGGATTGTACTTTGGGGCTACTCGTTCTATAGCGTATACGTCCCAAAGCGCACGCCTCCTCTCCTTCTTGGGCAAGTGGGTGACGTTGATCATGTTCACCATTTTTACTTCAGGGGGGACTGCTTTTGGTCCCTGTTCTTCGATCGACGAGGTTCTTCGTCGTCCTTGCTGCGGGGGCTTTTGGCCTGGTCTTTGGCCATGCTTTTGCTCTTTGTCTTGATCACCCAACAGTTACGGTTGGTGTGAGTAGTGGGCTTATTCTGGGTGCCATGTATTTGACAGGGCCTCTCGAGTATTTTGTCCAAAGCGGCCGGCCCACCCCGATTTCCTTTGAAAGGTTTCTTCTTGGGTCCATGCATGGAGTTGCTGAATTCGGCATTGACCGTCGTGTCATTGGCCTCACCACCGTTGTGCCGATGGTTATTCTTGTTGCGTTGCGGCTTTCCATTGCTGTCCCAGACTGTAGAAGTGTCGAGGTTTGCGGGAGGGTTACCCCATCGTGCGAGCCAAGTATCCTCACCCAGGCAATGTGTAACAGCCCAAGTGCTTTTCTTTCCCCTTTTGTATCCTTTCCTTGTTTGGCACTATGTTGAGGCAATGTTATGGAGTTGAGGTTGTGGCTTTATCATTTCATGTGCATCTCATGCATCATGCGTATCTTGCTTCTTTTTCCTTTTGCCTTGGGTGTGTGTCCTTGTGTGTTGTGCCACCTTGATGATCATGTGGTGATGTGTGGTTATGATCTTGTGCATGTGAGTGGGTGCAGCAAGCCATTCAAAACCCTTTGAAGCACCACGGTTCAAACCCTTCTATTCAAATAGGTGTTACTTGTGTTTTTAAACTTGTTTTAAAAATCAAATAAAAATGTCCCACATCTCCTCTCTATTTTTGTGAGTGGCTTAGTGTGGTTCTTTTAATTGTTTTCCAAGCCTTGGCATTTTGTTGTTATTTAAGAACATCCTAGGTTTTATTGTAAAAGCATTTATTTTGCTTGGTCTAAAAATAGATAAACCTATTCTAATAAATAGGTTGTATTTCAATACTTAGCAAGTATTTATACTTTGTTTTAAAAACCTCTTTAATTGGTGTGGATATTAATTTGAGTGGGGATGTTTTAGTTAATAGGAAAGGGGTTCTTTTCTGTTTATTTCAAGAGCCAGGGGATTTGGGCCTAGCCTTGTTCTCCCCGAGGCCCAGCTTACCCCTTCGCCAGCCCGCAGGCACGTCCGTCGTCTCCTACCTCGCCTGCGTCAGCAGTACGACCAGAGCTCCTCCACCAGATTGAGCTTCCCCTTAATCAAACGGTTGGCTCTCGTCCCGAGGTCCATAAGAGCAGCCTCGCGCCTCTCCTACGGTTCCCTCTCCCCGCCGCAATCTCCTTCTTCTCCATCTTCTTCCCCCTCTTCAGGTAAGCCTCTGTAGCTTCAGGTTCAAAGAAGAGCAGCGCCTCCGGTCGCCTCCTTCCCCCTCGTCGCCGGCGGCTCCTCCGGGGATATCAAGAGCGCAGGAATCCTCCCTCGTTCCATTTTCATCGCTAGGAGGGTGGATCATCCTCCCTGGCGTCAGCCCCGCGTCATCGTCGGCGAGTGCCCGGAGCCTCGAAGCAGCAGAAGTTGCGCGTCCCCTCCACCTCTCCTCGCCCGGTTCTGCTTTGGCTCGTTCGGGTGAGCATGCCCCTGCCTCCTCCTTCTCGTTCCCCTTCTTTTCCTTCTCTCTATATCGCTCGCGCCGTGTAGATCGCCATCGCGCTGTGTCAGATGCAGCGCAGGTGGTGCAGCTTAGCGACAGGTTCGGCGTGAGTAGCAGTAGCAGTACATGCAGCGCAGGTGGTGCAGCTTAGCGTGTGGTTCGGCGTGTAGTAGTAGCAGCAGTACATGCAACATAGTAGCAGCAGCCCGCATCAACCCGTAGCAGCAGGAGCGCAGCCGCAGTCCCGTCGTGTGCATAGGAGCTTAGCTCTGGGGCCTCGGCCTCTAGTAGCTGCAGGTAGCCACGGGAATGGGTTCCCCCAGGTCCCCGCAACCCCCGCCGGTAGTTCCCAGCCGCCGTTGTGGCCACATCGCTCGCCGGCGTCGAGCCCTCCTCCTGTGCAGTTCTGATCTGGGGCTAGAAGACAACCCATGTAGTTAGTATACCCCCCCTCTTCCTAGCCCAGTGGTGACAGACGTTGCGCCACCATGTCAGGACCGGATGAACTATAGAGATGTATTTAGGAAGGAAAGGGGAAAGTTCTCCCGAGCTAACGTATATTCCCAGTATATGCTTGTTCTCAGACAAGGAGGAAGATAAAATCATGTCCAGCTAGCCACATCCCGGCAGCTATTAATAGGCTCAAAGGTTTTACCGAAAAAGGTAAGAAACGCTACAGCCCGACAATGGACTTACTACAGTAAATATCCTACGGCTCTCGATGAAGCGGTACGCGAGGAGAGGGTCTGCACCGTTGGATAACTGAACTTAACTGGACTTTGTTTCTGCTACTCGTTGGCACTTGTGCTGAGCCTGACATTGCCCCCTTCTTGAACACAACGTGTCCTCACGGTGTTGTAGCATCTTGGTGCCACTGTAGGGTTGTTGCTTTGAAAAATTCAGGGAAGGTATATTTGATAAAATCTGCATCCTCCCAAGTTGCTTCTTCTGGTGACAAGTTCTCCCACTGGATTAACCATTGTACTACTGGCAGGTTCTGCCTTGGAATCTGTCTGACTTGAAGAACTCCAGCAGGCCCTGTTTTGATTGTCCCATCTTGATTGACCATAGGTAGATTGGGACTAGGGATGGACTGAGAACCCACATGTTTCTTTAGTTGACTGACATGAAAGACAGGGTGGATCTTGACATGATCAGGAAACTGCAATTTATAAGCTGACTTGCCCACCTTTTGTATGACAAGAAAAGGACCATAAAACTTGTATTGTAGCTTAAGTGCTCCTCTGAAGCCAAAAGCTGCCAACCTGTAAGGGGCATCTTGAGATAAACCATATCTCCCACTTCAAAGGATCTCTCCACTCTTTTTGTATCAGCATATTTCTTCATTCTGTTTTGATCTTGCACCAGATTGTTTTTTAGTTGATCCAACATGTGATGTTTTGCTGTCAGAAAATCTAGTGCCTCCCCATCTTCAGGACCAGGAATAGCCAGCTCACTAATGAGAGGAGGAGGATAGCCATAAAGAGCTTGGAATGGTGGCATTTTGAGACTGGTATGATAGGTGGAATTGTACCAAAACTCAGCTAATGCTAACTAAGAAGCCCACTTGCTAGGAGCAGTAGTAGACATACAACTCAAATATGTTTCCAAACACTGATTAATTCTTTCTGTTGTCCATCTGTTTGAGGATGATAAGCAATGATATATCTCAACTCCACTTTCAAAGCAGCAAATATGTCCTTCCATAACTTGCTTGTGAAGATCATATCTCTATCAGATATAATCAGTTTAGCTGGACCATGTAACCTAATAATCTGATCCACAAAAGCTTGAGCTACACTTAGGACTGTATAAGGGTGTGACAGTGGGATGAAATGAGCATATTTTGTAAATCTGTCCACCACTACCATGATCACATCATATCCTTTTGATATTGGCAACCCTTCCACAAAATCCATAGATATGTGTTGCCAAGCTAAATCTGCCACAGGTAAAGGGTCAAGTAATCCTGGTTGGAGGCAGTTCTCATGCTTGGCTCTTTGACATATAGGACATGCAGCAACAAATTCTTTCACTGATTTCTTAAGCCCAGGCCAGTACAAAATTGACTTCACTCTCTGGTAAGTTGCCCTGTTTCCAGAGTGTCCTCCTACTGGGGAGCTATGTAATGCTGCTAACAGTTTGTTTCTTAAGGGTGGAATATTCCCCACTAGTATTTTCCCTTTGTATCTGATGATACCTGAATGAAGAGAATAATAACCATCTTTGTGATCAGGCTGTAAGAGTAATTTTTCCAACAAGTTTTTACTGTCAGCATCTGTTTGATAGCTGTCCAACAAGTCCTCGGCCCACATAGGAGTTGCTGTAGAAATAGCCATGCATCCAGGAAGTACTCTGGAAAGAGCATCAGCTACTTTGTTGTACACTCCTTTCTTATACTGGATAGTGAAATTGAATTCTAGCAACTTCATCATCAACTTATGTTGGATTCCTTCAGTCAACTTTTGATCAGTGATGAACTTTAAGGATTGCTGATCTGTTTTGATAGTAAGATTATTTCCCAATAGATAGTGTCTCCATCTTTTCAAAGCTTCCAGAATAGCTAAAGCTTCTTTTTCATAGGTGGATAGTGCAGCATTTCTAGGGCATAATGCAGCACTGTAGTAAGAAATGGGTCTTCCTTGTTGCATTAACACAGCTCCAATACCTTTGCCAGAAGCATCAGTCTCCAATACAAAAGGTTGAGAGAAATCAGGTAGTGCTAAGACTAGAGCAGAAATCAATGCTTGTTGTAACTGTCTGAAAGCTGCCTCTTGTGCTGATTGCCAGGAGAAGTTGCCCTTTTGAGAACATCATGCAAGGGTCTACATATTAATCCATATCCTTTTATGAATCTCCTGTAGTACCCAGCTAGGCCCAAAAAGCTTCTGAGCTTAGTGACTGTATCAGGCACAGGCCACTCTGCAATAGCAGATATTTTCTTTGGATCATTGGCTACTCCTTCAGCAGAAATGACATGACCCAGGTATTCCACTTGCTGAGCAGCAAAAACACATTTAGATAGTTTGGCAAACAAGCTATGTTCCTTTAATGTTTCCAAAACAATCTTGATGTGTTCCAAATGTTCCTTGAGATTTTTGCTGAATATCAGAATATCATCAAAGAAAACTAACACAAACTTCCTCAAGTAGGGAGCAAATATGGTGTTCATAAGTTCTTGGAAGGTGCCAAGAGCATTTGATAATCCAAAAGGCATCACCAAATACTCAAAATGACCCAGAAAGGTCCTGAATGCAGTTTTGTGTATATCTTCAGGCTTCATTCTGATTTGATGATAACCAGATCTGAGGTCCAGCTTAGAGAAGTAGGCAGCTCCAGATCTGAGATCTATTACAGGTATAGGGAATTTGTTTTTAACTGTTAATGCATTGAGCCTTCTGAAATCATTACAGAGTCTCATAGATCTACCCTTTTTCTTAACTAATATGACAGGAGTTGCATAAGGACTCTGGCTATGCCTGATAAAATGAGCAGCTAGTAACTTCTTAATCTGCTCTTCCATTTCTTGTTTCTGGTGTTGGGCACTCTATAAGGCCTACACTGAGGAGGAGTGGCCCCTAGGACTAGAGGAATAGTGTGATCCAGTGTTCTCTGAGGTGGAAGGGTTTTAGGTTCTTCAAACAGATCAGCATACTCCAGTAGCAGCTTCTGCACTTGTGGTGGAGTTTTGCAACCCTCAGGTGCATTCATCATGATATTCTGGATTTGCAACAAGAACACTTCCACTCCTTTGTCCAACAGCTTGTTCATTTTCTCAGATTTCACTTCCTTGACATTGGTAGCATTTGTAAACATGGCAGTAGTAACAGTTTGTTGTTCTTGTACAGTAAAACTGAATTGTTGCTTGGGTATATCAAAAGAAACAGGACTGACAGCTGTAAACCAATCATACCCTAGGATAGCATCATGACTAGGAAGTGATATAATTCTAAAATTGTGTTGTAGCTTAAATTTACCCAACTGAAACTCACAATTTGGTGATACTGCATCAGAAATCAAAGTTCCTCCCCCAGCTATAGATATAGTTCTTGGTTTAACTGGTAACAACTGACAATTAGCATTGATTGCAAAATCTTGGTTGAGGAAAGAAGATGTGCTACCAGAGTCAAGCAATGCAACAACTCTTTTTCCATTGATGTGAATCACCACAGTAGGAGTAGGGACAGTCATTTGATGACCCATAGCAAAGGCAGAGATAAACATAGCTTGCTCTCCTTCAGATAAGGTTTCAGGAGGCTCCTGATTGTTCATCTCTTCCATCTCTTGTGGCATTGGTTCTTCTATTTCTGGTTGCATCAAATGGACATTAGGAACTAATTTGCATTTATGATCATGCATCCACTTATCACCACATCTCCAACACTCTCCCACCTTCCTGATCTTTTGATAAGTATCAGGTTGCTTTGTTGTAGTTTGTGATCCAGAAGCAGTAGACACAGTAGAAAATTTTTGTGCCACATTGTTGTTGTTAGGTTTTTGATAGAAATTGGAATATGCTAACCCAGTTCTCTTAGGGAAGCTAGGAAGAGGAGGGTGACAAGGTTCCACATCCTTGGCCAGCCAGTAAGCATCAGTAGGAGATTGTGGTCTCAGTGGTCTGATTTGAAACTTGATTCCTTATTTGAGGCCATTAACATAGCATCTCACAAACCATAATTCATTAAGTTCAGGGTTTTCCTCTTGCACATCAGTCATTAAATCCTCAAACATCTTGGTATATTCATATACAGTGTTGTTCCCTTGCTTTGCAGAGTTAAACTTCTCTGTTAAGTCATAAGAACCTTGTGCAGAGAATCTATTTATCAGTTCAACACAGAATTGTTTCCAAGTCAGTTGTTTCTTAAGAATTCCAGATCTTCTTAGCCATGTATCAGCTTCACCAATAACATATAGTTGTGCTAGAGAAACTTTATATTTTTCAGGAGCTGCTGACATCTGAAAGTACTTGTTACACTGCCTGATCCACCCCACTGGATTTGTTCCTTCAAATCTAGGGAAATCCAGTTTTTGGCCTTTTGTCATAGATTTCATGAACTGAGCTTGCATGTCATTCTCATAATTCCTATAATAGCCCTGCCACATCTGTCTGCCTCTGTTGGTTTGGTAATATTTGTTGAAAACAGGGGTGTGACCACCATCTCTTGTTGTTGCAGGTGTTCCCATAGCACTCACATGATCTGTTCTCTGTTGATTGTCATACCCAGGAGGAACAGTTTTCCTATGTACCTTCAGAGGTGGTAACTGTTGTGTCTGAATCTCTTCCAGCTGTTTGGTTTTTTCCTTTTCCAACTCCAAATGCTTCCTCAAGAATTCATTTCTCAACTGTTGCTCTTGTATATCTTCTTGGTGCAGAGTAGGGGAACGAGCTGTCTGACTAGAACTGGCTATATTAGTGACTCCTCCAATCTGTCCCCAGGTGGAATCAAGGTTTGCAAAGACTGACTAATAGCTGACAACTATTTACTCAAATCTAACACTGCTTTCTCAATACTGCCCACATGTGTTGAGATGTCACCTTGCTTGGAATCGATGGAATGCATGTCGTCCTGCAACTTCGACACATCACTGCGTAGGCTAGCATTGTCATTTTGCAGAACACCAAATTCATCCCTTAAGGACAAGATTTCTTGCACATCAGCTTCATCTAAAACTGCTTTGCGTCCCATCGCCTCGATCTAAGTCACAGGTTAGGAATTTTACCACTGAATAATCAGCAACCCTTCCACACAACTCAGATCCTGCCGCCGCCTAGATCCACGCCTCCAAAAGCATACAAATCAGCGCAAGGACCTGGAATTTTACCGATCAAACAATTTGTTCGATCAACCACTCCTGCTCGACTGATCTATGCCCGAACAAAACACCGCCACCAGCGCCACCAGAAAACTAACAGGGCTCGAACACCGCCACCTACGCCGCCATAACTATGTCGATCGTCCACTATAGGGTGGGAAAAGGGTGGGAAAGGGGTGGGACTCGTGGATCGGGGAAGAATTCTGTCACTCCATCACCTTGTGGCTGAGGATCGCTTGCTCTGATACCAATTATGTCAGGACCGGATGAACTATAGAGCTGTATTTAGGAAGGAAAGGGGAAAGTTCTCCCGAGCTAACGTATATTCCCGGTATATGCTTGTTCTCAGACAAGGAGGAAGATAAAATCATGTCCAGCTAGCCACATCCCGGCAGCTGTTAATAGGCTCAAAGGTTTTATCGAAAAGGGTAAGAAACGCTACAGCCCGACAATGGACTTACTACAGTAAATATCCTACGGCTCTCGACGAAGCGGTACGCGAGGAGAGGGTCTGCACTGTTGGATAACTGAACTTAACTGGACTATGTTTCTGCTACTCGTTCGCACTTGTGCTGAGCCTGACACTCCACCAGGGGATCGAGGGTTCGAATCCCCCTAGCGCCCCTTTTGTTTGGGTTTTCCCCCGTTGTTAATTTCAGTACCAGAGGATATGAGCTGGGCTAGGAAGGTTTTTCCCCATCCTCATATTATTTCCTTGTTATATTTATTTTGTTTGTGATTTTTCCTTGAGCTAAATTGACCTGTTTCCATTTCTGGAATATGTCCAGTTATGGACTTGCCATTTTGGGCAGTGGTCAAATAGGGTTAACTTGTGGCCGTGATATTTCCTTTTGAGGAATAATTCTAGAAGTGGAATTGCCTAATCTGGCATGTACCAGATAAAGCAGAGCAAGAACAACTCATGTTCTGGGCAGAGCTAGTATTAATCTGGTGTAATATTTCTTTTACTGTTTGTGGGGTTTTTCTGAATGCAAAGGTGGCAGTATGATATATGGATTTGGGGTAGAAAATCCCAATGAATCCAGTGGTTTTGTTGGTTTCTGATTTTGGGCTTCTCTGCAAAAATCCCCTTGTGGTGAGGTGGTAATAGTTTCAGCGATGTAGGGTCATTTTATGTGCTTGTTTGGAGCAGTGCATGCATGCATATTGTTGTCTATTGCATCATTTGTTGTTGGTGTTTATAGATGTTGGTTTCTTTTGGGTAGTTACCGGGGTCGGAAACGAGTTCGAGGAGTCCGGAGAGTTCGTGTAGGAAGAACAAGAGCAGTTCCAGTCTGAAGAAATCACAGGCAAGATGATCATGACCTTGACACCGTTTCTAGCTTTGTTATGCTTAGTGTTACGTTTCTTTCGTTACATCTCCGCTGCCTACCACATGATATATAGGCCATCAAACACTGCCATGAAACCTCAAACACCTCCCCTCCTAGCAAATATTGTTTGGCTAAGTTAGGCTTGCTCAACCACTATCTTTTAGCGTTGCTAGTTGCAGGTGCCAGCTGGTCCATGTGATAACATGGGCAACTTGATATCATCTTATATATTTCTATTTAATTAATGCACCTTTATACTTGGTAAATAACGGAAGGCCTAGCCTTTTGCCGGGTGATTTGTTCTGTTGTTGCCACCTTAGTTTCGGCTACCGGTGTTTTATCCCATAACTGAGCGCTCCTAACACGTTCGGGGTTGTTACGGGGACCCCCTCGATAAATCGTTCAGTGATAAGACTTGTCTGGCAAGACCCAACTTTGGTGTTAATTTGCTAACAACTTAATGATAAAAATGCATAGGGAATAGCTACCCCGAGGAATTTAATCAACCCCCGGGCCAGTGCTCCTCATGAGCGTTGGTCCAAACCAGAGCCACTTGCAGGGCCACACGGGGCAACTCGGGGGATTTCTATCCGACCAATGTACGTACTGCTCATCCGTCGTGTCCTGAGAACGAGATACGCGGCTCCTATCGGGATCGTCGACACGTCGGGAGGTCTTCCCGGACTTGTCTTACCTTAGCGATATATCTTGCGCATTGGGATTCCGGTGAGACACTCGGTCTTCTCAGAGTTGAGGTTTTCCTCTAAGGAATCCGACGAGATCACGAGTTTCGTGGTAGAGGATTGCTATGCGGCTGTGGTAATTTGTGATGGACTAGTTGGAGCACCCCTGCAGGGTTAAATCTTTCGGAAAGTCGTGCCCGCGGTTATGTGGCAAACATGGATATTTTGTTAACATCCGGTTCTAGACAACTTAAAGTAATTCAAATAAAACTTGCCAACTGAGTGTGTAACCGTGACTGTCTCCTTCAGAGCTCTTTCTCTGATCGAGAACACGGTGGGGTTATGAATGATGTAAGTAGGTGTTCAGGATCACTTAGTGATCAACCTAGTCTTCGACCGTATTGCGTAGGCCACCATATGATAACTCCGTTCATCGTAAGATAGCCACCATATAAGCTTAGGTTGCTGGAAACTCAAACACTTAACCTTCCTCACCCATTTAACTCGGTTAGATTCGATACCAAGGTCATAAGATTGTTGAGTCCTCTTGGCTCACGGTTTACTACAAACACCCACAGGTACAAGTACCCCTGATGCAGGAGTTTCCGATGACAGCCAGTTGAAGTGGGAGTTTGATGAGGACAGCGGCAGGCTGTATGTGACTTATCCCGAGGACTGGAGGCTGTGGTCGTGATCGTGGGGCTAGCATGCAGGATATCATAGCTTTTGTTGTTTATCTTGTCCATAGCAGGACCCTTCCATGTTCTGAATAATGTATGACTGTATGACTATGTACTTTATCATATGGCACGTGTATGCCCTACTTGTCACTCTTTCAGTTATTTATATTGCTATGATTATCTTGCTTGCGAAATGCGTACATGTGCCTCTTTCCCCTTTTGAGGCCTCGCCCCCAAATAAGGAAAGGGTCGCATCTTAGTCGTTACACAATGGCGGGTCATGAGGGAAGTCAGAGCGGCCATTGTCCTCGGCCTTTCCTGCCCAAGTGTCTGGGCTAGCCTTTCGTCTCACATGTTGTTGCAGAAGGAAGCTATCGCCTCAGCATCCAAACAATCAACAATCTGATTGTCTTGGTGAGGACTTTGTTGTATAATTGACGAGATGACTCGTCGGACTGTTGGATTTGTTCCTTAAGTCACTGGACCCGGGTGGCGGAACATAAGTGCCTTGAAAGTTGTCTCGAAAGGCATCTTCGAGATCCTCCCAATTCCCAATGGATTTTTCCGGGAGGCTGTTCAGCCAGTGACTAGCTGGCCCTTTTAGCTTAAGTGGTAAGTATTTGATGGCATGGAGATCATCTCCACGGGCCATGTGAATGTGGAGGAGGAAGTCTTCGGTCTATACAGTCGGATCTATTGTCCCATCGTACTGCTCGATATTTACGGGTTTAAACCCTTCGGGGAACTGATGTCACATCACTTCATCTGTGAAGCACATAGATTGAGCGGCTCCTCTTATCCGAGCCGTGTCATGCTGGAGATCGGACGAGGTCCTACCGTGCTGCTTATCCCGAACTCCATCGTCTTGGTTGGGTTAAGCTTGGTATCTGTCTTGTCTCACAGGAGTGCGACTTCTGGATCCGTAAACGGATCTGATTTGTTGTGCTTTAGAACTAATTTTCTGCCGTAAATCATATCAGTCTTTGGTTTGAACCAGTTCCTTTTTCTTGTCACATCCTCGAGATGGACGGTCTTGTTGATCGTCTTGTGCGTATCTGGGTGGTGCGGGCTCCAAGGCCTCGTCTTTGAACTCTCGCAACAAGTGTCGACGCGGGTAACTTTTGGTTTGTCCATGTCGCTCCTGTCTGTACCCTTCTTCGACGGCCAAGACTTTAGTCCATCTTTCATTGATGGAGTCTTGTTTGGCTTTGAGATGTCTCTGCTTTAGCTTAAGGCTCCGAGCAGTGGCAATGAGTTGTTGCCTGAATACTTCCTCGTCCAATGGGTCTTCGGGGATGATGAAATCTTCGACTCCCAAGCTCTCCTCCTCCTCGATCTAAGGGACATAGTTGTTGTCTTCGGAATCGCTGGGATCTTGAGGTTGGTATATATTTGTAGGATCGAAAGTATGTCTATAGGGGGGTGATTAGACTACTTGACCAATAAAAACTTAGCCTTTTCCCAATTTTAGTTGTGGGCAAGTTTTAGCAATTATGCCAAGTCAACTACACACTACACAAGCACATCTAAGAGTATAGCAGCGGAATGTAAAACATGCAAGTGTAAAGTAAAGGGAGTAAGGTAGGGAGATCAAACGCAAGAGGTTGACACGACAATTTTTGGCATGGTTCCAATAGGTGGCGCTATCGTACGTCCATGTTAGTGGAGACTTCAACCCACAGAGGGTAACGGTTGCGAGAGTCCATGGAGGGCTTCACCCACAAGGGTTCCATGAAGAAGCGGCCTTGTCTATTCCACCACGGCTTCCATCCACGAAGGACTAGCCTCACTCACGATAGATCTTCACGAAGTAGGCAATCTCCTTGCCCTTACAAACATGTTGGTTCAACTCCACAACACGAAGTAGGAGGCTCCCAAGCGACACCTAACCAATCTAGGAGGCACCACCCTCCAAAAGGTAATAGATGTGATAGAATGATGAACTCCTTGCTCTTGTGCTTCTAAAGATAGTATCCTCAATACTCAATCACTCTCTCACAAAATAGGCATGGGTAGGAGAGATTGATTTGGTGGAAAGCAACTTGGGGAGGCTAGAGATCAAGTTTCAAATGGATGGATTGCAATATCTTGATCTCAACACATGAGTAGGTGTCACTCTTTCAGAAAAATGGTTCTGGCAATGAAGTGTGTGTTCTGAGTGCTTTCTCTGCGAATGAGAGGTTGGTGGAGGGGTATATATAGGCAACACCCAAAATCCAACCATTACACCTAAAGTGGCCAACTCGGTGACATCGAAGTCATCAACTCAGTGGTACCGACTTGCACAAAAGGCATCAACTTTTGAATCTCGATGAGACTGATATACAAAACTCCGTAGAACCGAAAAGGTGGCTAATGGTCAGATGGCCCAACTCGGTGACACTGATACCCAAACTCGGAATTTTTGATTTTGTGTATCGAGGCAATAGAAAGTTAGTCACCTGAACTCGGTAGCACCGATGCAGAATTGCTTGTACCGAAATGGTAGGTTTGGCTAGGGTTCTGTGTGGGTTGAAAATCTATAGGGCTGAATCTGAAAACTTGGTGGCACCGATTTTAGATATTTGTCTTTGGACAGAAGTGTTATGTGGGAAAATTACTGAGTATTTTTGGTGGCTATCTCTGAGCACTTGAGAAACCAGTTCATTTTAATACCTCACCCCTTTTAATAGTATTGGCTTTACTATGGACTCAAAAGTGATTTCTCACAAATATAAAATGAAGAGTCTTCTTGCTTGAAGCTTGAGCCAATCTTATTCCTTTCTTGCATCAAGGGGCATCTCCACATAAACCTTTAGCCAATGCATCTTTTGAACTTTTCTGAAATATCCTAGGATAAGATCACTAGTCCAATGATGCATATGCTGTGATCAATTATCAAAACCACATTAGGGAGCAATTGTGCTTTCAATATCCATGTATCCTGGTAGGTCGGGGTCGTATTCGGGGTCGTCAGGTTTTGGGGATTCGGCTGGATTTTCCGTATCCTCGGGGTTTGAATTATCCCGAGTGCCCGCGTTGCTCTCCTTGCCCTTATGAGCTTTAGGTTTTTTCGCTGGCGACGATGCTCTCGTCGTCCCTGTTTTTAACCAAGGTTTCATCGTCACTTTTCCCCGTGGCGCCCTCGTCCCTGGGGGTGTCCATCATGTACACGTCATACGTCGAGCTGGTTGTCCATCGTCCTGTTACGGGAGGACTAGGCAATTGAATAGTTGTGTCCATATCTTCGGCTTCTTCGGAATAGAAGTCTAACCGATTGGTTAAATCTTCAATACCGGCAACTAAGTGGGTGATGGGTGGGGAATAAAGTTCCCTACACCTGGTTCCAGGGCCGAAAAGGTCCTGGATCGGGATCGGCTCGTCCGAATAGTCACCGTTTGGGCTCGGGTCCCCGTCTCATTTGACCATGAGAGATTTGCCGGACTGGTCCTCAGAGCCCTAGCGGAGATGCACTCTGGAGCTTCGACGTAGGACGTGTGTTCAGGCCGGATGACCCTTGTGCCTCCGAACACCATAGCCAGATCCTAGCTCGAGGCCGAATCAAGGTTAGAATCTATTCCGAACTCAAGGTCGGGAAGAGGACCCGAAGTTAAGGCTTCTGAATTTTCGAGCTCTTCGACCAAGACCAAGACCTCGAAGAGGATCAGGTCGCCCCGGGTGTTGTCAATGAATTCCAACTCTCCAAACTTAAATTCCTGACCCAGGGTGACCCCGTCAGTCTGGTGATGAGCCAACTTGACGTGCGGGGTGGTACTGCTAAAAGCAAAGGATTGGCCAGAGATGAAGGTATCCCCGGCCTTGATGTTATCGCTTGTGACCAAGGGAGCCATCGAGCCTTTTTGCGATCTCACAATGAAGCTCTCAATGAAAGCAGCAACGTCGGTGTCAAAACCTGCTAATCTCGAGTAGGGGGTCCGAACTGTGGATCTAGGGTTGATGGGTAACAAGAGACGAAGAAGACGGTGGTTTACCCAGGTTCTGGCCCTCTTGATGAATGTAAAACCCTATGTCATGCTCTTGTTGTTATTGATAGAGTAGTATAAAGTACAGAGTTGATCTACTACGAGATCGGATGTTATGGTCCAAACCCTAATCGTAATGAGCTTAATGTGTCCTACAAACTATGCCCCCCGGCTTATATAGATGCCAGGGATGCTAGGATTTACACAAGATCGGTCACAATAGATAAGGAATATGACGATTAGTACATCATCTTGGATTGCACGTCAAGTCTTCAAAAGAGTCCATCTTGAGTTTGATGCTTCTACTGGCCGTCGAACAGGCCGAGGAATCTGGCCCATGAGAATAGGCAGACGGCCCAAGGACCCCTTAATCTCGGAGTCCTTCAGAGAACACATGAGGAAGAGGTATTGGCATGAGCTACTAAGCCCAATACATTTGTGTCGTAGATTTGCTTTTGTATTGTGCGTAAAAGCCATGCAAATGCCTTCGTCTTGTTTGGAAATTTGGAAGTCTTTGGGTCGATGTCATCCTCTATCATGATCTAAGGGGCGTATGCATTCTAGGAGGAAAAGGACATGCCATGGACGACGAATCTTTGAGCTGGCTAATCCTTGAGATGGCAATCCTGCAACAAAGAGAACACATCGTCCGATCAACTATCGTTGTAAGATGATATACACGAGAGCTTAGATAATCAAAGTACTACCAAAGGTTTGATATTATAATAGGTGAATGACAATTTCAAGGCACATGCATGAAATATAAAATGCATATTTGATTATGTTAGTCCATTCCATAAAAAGTTAAGATTAAAAAACTTGAAAATTGCATGGTATATGCAACACAAAACTCAAGTGAGATATACCAAGCACATTTTATCTAGGACGTGTTTTTAAGTTTATCATACTGAAATTGATAGAAAAAAAGCACGAATACTTAATCCTACATTAGATAATGCTACGACATGCATGCCTACCGCCAGGGGTGGAGTACAAGGTTTCACCGGTACTAGAAGGATTAAACGTGCATTGTTGCACCGTTGGTGCTGTTGTGTCTTTATCAAATAAATTAACATATTTGTTTTTAAAATATAGGTGTTAGATTTTTAAAAAGTCAAAGCTCTTTAAGTTGGATCAAATTTGTAAAGAACTATATTAATATTCATAATATCAAGTTGCGAACGTTAAATTCATCATGAAATAAAGTCGCATATTTTATTTATTTAGTGTTCCGGATGTCAATATTTTTTACTCCAAACTTAGTCAAAGTTAAATAAATTTGACTTCTCAAGAAAAAAATACACCTTATATCTTGAATTCGAGGAAGAATTTGATTTGGCTAGTGTGAGAGGTGATGACCTATGTTTTTTATTTTATTTATAATACAGTGTTTTGATGGGTCTTTTATGGTGTGATTCTGTGTTATGTGCTAATCAACCGATATTTACGTCGAAAAAATAAATCATGTCACAATCTGCATGTACTATTTTGGTGTTACCATACTGTTTCTAGGTGACGAGAGATGCACAGAATTAATGTATTATTATAAGTCGTTTGCTATTGTTTAATTTTAAAAATTATTGATCAAGTTGAAATCATGAACCTAATCTCAAATTGAACACCTCAATCGAATAAAAAGCTTCAAAATTAAGGAGCATAGCGAATTAAAAAAAATAAGTAGAAAAGCTTGTTGAGAAATTATTGATTCGGTTAAAATTGAATGATTAAATTTTAATTAGAGACTTTAATTGAGTGTAAGGCGTCCAATCATAGGGAGACTAGTGATATACTCCATATATAGGAGTATGAAGTATGAACCGAGGAGAACACGGCCGGATCGTAGCGAACCGCAGTTGCATAGTAATTACTCGCCGCTGCCACTCACTTACCGTTTCGCGCAGCTCCTCCGTCCTCTCCTCCTCGCAGCTACACCGACCCATGGCGACGACCTAACCCTAGGCGCCACCACTCCACCGGCGCGCGTCTCCGCCTACGGCAGGCAGCAGCCCCCTGAACAAGTGCTCCCGCGAATTCCGATCTTTATACAACCCAGAGTTCTCTTTCGCTAGGGTTAGGGGTTTGGAGCCGCTGCCCCTCTCTCCCAGCCCCGATGGCCGATCTCGGCAGCTTCAGCAGACGGCGGCAGCCGACTGCTGCGGAGGTGGTGGGGCGCCTCAAGGATGACGGCGATTTCGACGCCCTCCGCCGCGCCATTGTCCGCAAGGTCAAGGACAACGTGAGCACCCCCAAAACCGCCTAATCTCCCCCAAATCCGTTTACCTTTACCTTGGTATCTGTGCAATTGCGCTGCTGTTACTCCTTCGTTTCCAAATGGGTTAAATTTTATGGTTTTAGTAGTAGATCTGACATCCGAGTGCATGGGGCATGGCCAAGAGACTAGAACTTGCTCTGCATTGGCTTTATTCATTGTGACACCTTAGTAGAATTTGCCCCTAAGGGTCTCTTTTAATTGAAGCATACATGAGAGCTGAATCGATTCTGTGTTTACTAGGTTTCTCGTGCTCATCTTTTCCAGGACACTGTTGGTATTGGAAGTACTGCATTTGATATGGAATTCTTCCGTGGAGCACTATCATCTGATTCATTAACGCCTATATGTTCAGATTAGATGTGAGTGTCTAAAGAGTAGTGCTCGTTCTGCATTGCACTGGTTTGGTTGATGTGCATCAACCATGGATTTTTCTATATGTGTCGCCTGATCTTTAACCTTAGTTGCAGCATCGGTGATAGGGATTACCAGTACATGTTTTTAAGGTTAAAACACACACCTATAAAGGTAACTTGCCACATAACTCAACCTCGGTTGTGTTGGATTTGAAGGAAGATTCCATCCCGTGTGCAGAGGGAAAGGGAGGAACTAATGTGGAATCTCACATGGGAACTTCTTCCAAAATCCACACAATCCAAGAAAACGTCGGCCTCCAATCTACGTAATTTTGGACTCAGACATGGGCACGGGTGTCCGAATCCAATTCGGATTCAGGTGTCTGATTTCATGTTTTTTTGTTGGACACGGCGAATAACACTTGGATTTCGACACAGATGTCGGAATCTGGCGCAAATTTGGGATGTATAATATTGCAAAAAAGAAAAGGAAATGATTGGACACGGTAAATAAGACTTGGAATTCGACACAAATGTTGCGCAAATTTGGAATGTATAATATTGCAGAAAGGAAAAAGGAAATGGATACATGTGACCAGGTAATGCTGCTTGAGGCCTTATCATGTGAAAATTCTGCGCACAAGTACAATCATATATGCCTTATCTAATTCCCTGCGAGAGGCCGATGCTATTGCCGTATCAGGACTATGGGAACAGTAGGCTCCACTGCCTGTGCAGATGGTGTACAATGACGAATTGATGGAGGACTATAAATGAATTACAAATTTGAATTACCATAGAAGGTAATTGCTGATTGCTGGATTCATATTCCAATGATGATTCAAATTGGGCTGAAATGCCGAAATGGAAATGAATAATAAGTAGGGTAAAGCTAGAACCAGTGCCTTGAATATTTGGTAAGCTTTATTATCTAGATGTGGTTTGTTACTGGTCTGATACCACCCCATCCAGCTGCTGCTTCAGCATGACAAAGTAGAGCTAGACAATAAAACTGCAAGCATCGTTGTCATTAATATTCTCGATAAGCTCATCTAACATGCAGGATCATCTAAAACACTAGATGCTAACATACCACTTAATTTTTATTGATTGATCTTGTTTTATGGAATAGTTGATATCAACAATCTTGTTTTGAGGAATAGTTGATATTAGTTTCATCGATTAATCTAGTTTTGAGGGATAACTGACGTCTAGTTTTTTGAGGAATAACTGATATCATCATTACTAGTTTACTTCATTACAAAATTCTGGTGACATTATGTAATTATTATCTATTCATCTTTTGACACAAAAACTGGCATTTGTTGTGTCTCTATAAGTCAGTCATGCGGCTAAGCTGATTTCCAGATGCTCAACTTCATTGCAAATTGTGTTCCAGTGGCGTCCACTCTTGCCCTGTCCTGGATACTGATTTTAATGCGCTTATCTAAAATGTACTAATAGAGGTTTCCTGGATCTGTGTTATATTTTATCTGTTTTTACTATGCAAGCTATTCAGTGTCGGTATATTTCAACTCAACCACAGGTGTGTTCTTTGGGATCATTTACACACATGGCACTTTTAACCTTTTAAATGCATTTTAACACGCCATGAATCACCTTAGCGGCAGTCCTTGTGCCACATTAGTATTCTTGCCAGGTGCTGTCTGGACTGTGGCCTAATAAGCACATCGTTGTGCACCAGATAAGATCTTAACGCTGTGTGCAACTCTATAAGTTAATGGCAAGTCATTTTTTTTCAGGAGGTGCTACGCAACAGCATAATCACAGAAGTGAAGCAGTCAATGGTACTAAGTGAAGATGGCTCTGAAAAGCTAAAGCTAAAAGAACTCTCTGATGCGATTTTTCAAGACGTAGGGTAAGCTGAGCCACCATCTCTGGGTTTAATGTTTTTTTTCGGTACTCCTTCAAATACTGGGAGCTGTTACTACTATGCGCCGGAGATATCAGTAACTCATCTGTTATTATGTTGCATTTCATATCAGGAGCAAAATAATGGGTCAAATCTCAGACGAGGTGTGGAGTGTCATCCAGTCAGGTGAAACTGATATCCGAGGAAGCGTGGAAGCTGTCTTCGATAGGATAATGAACCCTGAACAGCAACAGGACACAGGGCCTTCTCCGAAGAAGCTGAAGGGAAATAGAAAAGGAGAGCAAGCTTCGCCAGCAAAAGCACCAGCTCCTGTTTCTGTCCAGGTGGAAGATGATGATCCAGAGGAACCACCAGGGTTTGGTTTGAGTGACCTTCAGCGCAGCAGCATCATAGTAAAGCAGGAGAAGCCATGTGATGATGGGCAGAATCATGCCCAAGTGAAACCAAATGGTGGTGAGCTAGTGGGCGCTGGTAGCTTGGGGGATGCCGATGATGAGGATCCTGATGTGCCTCCTGGATTCGGTTAACGGCTCTGCAATCTTCCATGACATCTTTCTGTGGCAGCAACGCGCGAGAAGATTTGTGCTTGCTGCTTGAGAGGTGTAGTTGTTCATATGATGAACCTGGAGTCATGAAAGTGACCTGTACATTCTGTGATGGTGGCAACTGCCAAAGTTCATGCGCCCTTGGCTTTAGCTTTGTTGTGCTAATCAGAAGACATATTGACAATAGGCTAAATGTTTTCCCCAAACAATTGAGTAGATTGTGGCATATTTTGTTTTCTGAGCGGTGGTAGATATGTTGTTCGTCTAATGACTAAAGGTGGTTTAATTATTTTGAGATAATGTCATATGTTTTTTTTAGGGGATGGAGCTGCATATGTGCACAACTCCAAACATGTTTTTTTAGGGGAAACTGGGAATAGAATTGGTTCAGTTTAGGGCCCATGCGCTACATTGATTGGAGGCCCATAGATGGGGTCATCTTTGGTGACGGGGTTTCGGTTGGCGATGGGGGCCTGTTCTAGAGAGAACAAATGGTAAAGAAGTTTGCTTCAGAAACCGCAGAGAACTTCCAGGCGCATATGACAGGATTCTTCCTATGGGAATACAGTGATAGTATGAGATTATCACCGCCATGTCCATGTGTCATGTGTGCTAGCTAAAAAGCTTGTCTAGGTGATGGTTTGGGTCAAAGCATAGCTACATCCACAGCGAAAAGGCAACCTTGTCGACCCGGAACACGATTACATCTTGAACCACATCACATACATTTTTTTTTTGTGAAAGCACATCACATCACGTCACATACATATGACACATCAGTGCACCTTGGGCATGCATGGAGCAAAAGCAGATTCAGAACCGCCCTGGAGCCAAGCTTCCAATTCGTGATGCCAGCTTGGTTCTGGAGTGTGGCGCGGAACCATCGAGCGCGAATCTAGAGGAACTGGCAGGCAGGATCACCGAATGGACACAAAGCTCTCGTACAGCAGTAGCCTGCGGGGCGCGCAGGAGAGGTTCGAATTCAGATTCGGTTCAAACATCACCTGACGATACATACTCCAGGGAATCAAAACAAATCGAGGTCGCCATCATCCCGACACGATCAAACGAGATGATTCTCCTCGCCTCGGCCCCGAGCTCGGCTCCCACACCCAAACATGTACTACCACCACCGCAAGTACGAAACCATCACGAAATCACGCGACGTCTGGTTCTCGGCCTCGGGGGAGGTACGTGCTGCACTCCAACGCGTCGCTGAACCTAGAACATCTATGCCCCGCGAATAATCGACGAGGGGACAGGACGCGGACCCTGAACCTGCATGCACTCCTTCAGAATACATGTTTCCATAATACTTCCTCCGTTCATAAGGCCAACTCCACCGCACACGAACCTAAACGGATGTCCGGTTTGACCGGATTTTATCCGTTTGAAACGATAATGGATTCATCCATGTCCGTTTCTGTCTGTTGGATCGTACGTGCGTCCATCACGCGACCGCATCCTAAATCATGTTCGTGTTGGACGTGATTAAAAAAATAAAAAAAAACTTAAATAAAAAGTAAATAAACGCAGTTTAAAAACTTAAAATATAATAACGTTAACATAAAAAACGACCCAGTTTTCACGGTCACAAAACGGCCCAGTTTGACATAATTAACATAAAAAAAAGAAGCTCGTCGATGCTGTGGCCGTCGCCGTCTTCACTCGCCTCCGGTGTCGTCGTCGTCCCCGTCGCTGACGAGGTCGACGTAGGCCGGCGGCGTCGAGAGGTGGGCCGGCGGTCCCTGGTGCGTGGGGCGGGCTGAAAGCTGGCAGGTGCCTGCAACACCTCCTCCCGTGGCGAGGCCTCCTGCTTCGATGACCGCGGCGGCGTGGGGCACCAGTTCACGGCCCCCGCTGCCTACGCCATCTCCGACGTGTTACACGACCAGCCCCATGACGCGCCCACCAGATCCGGAGGAAACGCGGCCACCTCCTCCTCCTCCATCTAATCGGGGATGGCAACGTCACCGGCCGCAGAGAGGACCATCACGCGGTCTAGGCTCGGCCATTGGCGCTCATCACGCGTCATCATGGAGTCCTCTATGATGGGCTGCATGAGCTGGGCCTCCTCCTCCTTCGTCATGCGAGGAGGTGGAGGTGGTGACGGAGACGGGGAAGGCGACGGGGTGGGCGTGAGGCCGCGCATCCGTGTACGCCCCGTGCACCTCCCGTGCCCGCCGCGGCCCCGAGACCGTGCCGGCGAAGTATGAGGCGCGCCGCACGTCGTGCTCGTTCCTGAGCCAGGTGTCCCAGAGGGTGGAGTCGGCGGCGTACCTGTCGTCGTAGTACAGGTCATCGGGGAGGAGGCGGCGGCGGCGCTCGATCTCGTCGCGGCGCGCACGACCGGAAGTCGGCACCGGCGGGATAGGGACCCGGTCGGCGGAGAGGTGCCACGCGTTGGGGAGGTGGGCATCACTCCACGGGACCGGCGTCCTCGTCTTCCAGTAGCGCCGGCATACCTTAGCGTTGAGGTTTTGTCGTTCCCGCTGGCCAACGGGCCTAGGGACGATGGTGAAAGGAGCCACGGCGGAGGCACGACGCGGTGGCGATGCGGCGTCCTCCTTCACGGAGCCGCGACGGCGTCCCGACGAGGAGCTAGCCTCGCGGTCGTGCTTCCCCTTGCGGCCGTAGTTCCACAGGCCCATGGCTGCTGCGAGATGGGCGGCCGGCGAGTTCGTGGATGCTGCTAGGGTTCGTGGCTGTCGGGTTTCAAGGAGGCTGCGGGGTGGCAATGGGAAATGTGGACGTCGACCGGTCCACGGCTTCGCTATTTAAGAAGGACCGCGACCGTCCCCTGGGCGGATGACAGGCGGGCCCCGCCGCTCGTGCGCATTGATGTGGACGGGTGGAAGGTAGGTGGCCGCCTGCCACGCATCCCCGACGCGGACGAGCGCGCGTCCGTTTGATGTCCGCCGCGACCCAAAGCCCGCGCAAGTTTACGTTCGAAATGGGTCGTGCCGGACACAAAACAGACAAGATGGGTCCGGGTCGTCTCGCGCTGGGCCGATAGGTTTGTCCCTTTTATCCCAAACGGACGGGGCCGGACAAAATGGGGTTGTGCGGTGGAGTTGGCCTAAATACTCCCTCCATTTCTAAATATAAGTACTTTTAGAGATTTCACTAGAGGGCTACATACAAAGCAAAATGAGTAAATCTATAGTCTAAAGTATGTCTATATACATCCGTATGTAGTTTTTCTAGTGAAACCTCTTAAAAGATTTATATTTAGTAACGAAGGGAGTATAAGTCTTTCTAAAGATTCCATAATACTCCCTCCGTCCAAAAATAACTGTCTTGACTTTGTACTAATTCTAGTATAAAGTTGTACTAAGCTTAAGACAGTTATTTTGGGACGGAGGGTTTTTCATGCAATATTACAAGAATATAGTATTAACGGAGACAAAACGAAGACTTAGCAAAACTGAAAGAACAGAAAACTGAAGTTCAAAACAGGGGGACACTGGATGGAGTTGGTACATGGAACACATGATAGTCTCTCTTTCCTTGCGTCACTGGCCACACCCAACAGGAAATTGACGCTGCTGCCTGTTATTCTTCCCACACTACTGTCGTCGTCGTTGCTGCTGCTGCTGCTCCATCTTATTCCCTGAGGACACCTGCTACAGAAACAACAGTCCATATTTTATGTGCAACATTCTGTCAAGGTGAGTGACCTCCACCTGCCCCTGTCTTGGCCTTCTTTATGCTTTCCCTTTTCGCTTGCCTCACTGCACCAACAGCTAATCTTGCTCGTTGCTCGCCCATGGCTGGCCGGGAGAATCCTGGATCCATCAACTCAGCCTTTCGTTTCTTTTATTTATACCAGTTGAGCTTCATCATAAAAGCCATTCCCTACGGCGGCCCTACGTGCACTAGGATAATACTACGCGCAGCAGGAGTGGACTAGACTAGATAGATGTTAGCAGCAGTGAAACTAATAAGACACCATCAGATCAGAGTATCAGTTGCCATTATACCGACTATTCCCTTTGTTCTTAAATATAAGTGTTTTTCCAGATTTTACTACGGACAACATACGCATGTATATGAATATATTTTTTCAGATGTTGATTCAATCATTTTGTTTCGCGTGTAGTTCGTAGTAGAATTTCTAGAAAAACTTATATTTAAGAAGTGAGAAAGTATTATGGGACTGGGAGCATGTATTTGGGAGTACTCCGTGCTCTGCACCCTGCACTCAGCACCACGTGCATGCATGCTGCATTCGGAGTGGCAGCCAGACACTACCACCATGAACTTAGCTAGCTAGCAGGCGTTTGCTGCTAAATGATAATCCTGCTGTCTCTTGGCAGCTGCTCGCCTGCTCTGCTCTTGACAAGCATGAAATCCTATCTCGTAGCGTATGTGTGCAAGCGTCAGGCTGTTTTATCGCTTGCATCTGCGTCTTGCCGCATGCAGGGTTCACGAGCCCGTGGATTTGCATCCGCGTCTTGCATGTACTCCATATTATGCATGGGACCTCAGACTCAGAAACACCCAATGGGAACGGACCAAGGCATGCTCAGAGCTTTCGTCTTCAGGGCGTATGATTTCAGCGTAAACCATGTACCAATCCTGGGTCCAGGGCAATGGATGGCGAGCAAGCCGGCCGGTAGTAGAAGGGATTATCTTAGCAGACCGGTCAAAGGTAGCTTATCAACGTGAGAGAGGCGTCGAACGGTAGATGTTAGTTGGTTGACGCCTGACGTCGTGCGTTTGTGTATGTATCTGTATGTTTCTTTGTCGATTAGCTGCCAGATTTGCGCTTGTACGCACATGATCAACACCTTTATTCCTGCATAGCGTACGGAACTGTGATCCGTGAACATGTAGGAGTAGGAGTAGGAGGAAGGTGAGATGTGCTGAGTATTTTGTTTGTGCTTTAGCTTGCAAGCGATGTCTTGTGGTATTTTTTTTTTCTCCTTTTCATCTGCTCCCTCTGTTCGCACATATAGGATGTTATGCTCTACCTTTTTATTTAATCAAACGTATGTACACATATTTTAGTGTGTTTGTTCATTTATTTTAATCTGTTGGTTTTTGATCCCTAGAATCAATCAGAAACTAACGTGCGTGTATTTGCAAGCAAGCAAGCACACAGGCTGGTGGATGGATCTTCGATGAGCTAGCTTGAACTAGCTCGTTGCACGTGATGCTTTGATCGATCCCGGCGTAAACTAAACACACAAGAGCTTGCAAGACGCTCGATGTGATGGCAAACAGAGCCGTGTCGGTCATGTTCTTTCTATTGCTTTTCATTTTTTTGCTGGTACAATCAACATCCCTAGGGTGCCTTTTATACACGTCCACAAGGGACTATGAAAATAGACTAGAACTAGGTATTCTAATACTACTTGGACTAGGTTTGGCTTTCTTTCCTAATCCTACAGGAACAACATGATTAACTTCTACATTCACCTCCTTAATCTTGTTGCTTGACTTCACTTCTTGCACTCCGACTTTCTTCCTCATCTCGATGAACTTCTGTTGACCGAGGGACTTGGTGAAAATATCGGCAAGTTGGTCTTTCGTGTTCACATGTTGAACCTCGATCAACCCTTCTTCAATGCACTCCCGGATATGGTGAAACCGGGTATCTATGTGCTTGCTCCTTTCGTGATGAACCGAATTTTTGCAAAACGAGATTGCAACTTGGTTATCGATCTTCAGTGACACCTTCTGCACCTCCCGCTTTGCAAGAATAGATAGGAGTCTTCTCAGCCACACTGCTTGACAAGTCGTCGTGCTTGCCGCTATGTATTATGCCTCGCATGAAGACAGTGCCACCACCTTTTGCTTCTGAGAATTCCAGCTAATCGGATTCGGGCCAAGGTAGAAAACCATGCCCGTTGTGCTCTTTCGGTCATCAACATCACCTGCCATGTCACTATCTGAATATCCACGAAGGATCAATCGTTCCTTTTCCTTTCTGTACGTGCAGCCAAGATTAATTGTGCCTTTCACATAGCGTATGATTTGATTGACCGCGCTCATGTGTTCGGTTGTCGGATTCTCCATGAAACGACTCACGATCCCGACTGAATAAGCCAAGTCAGGTCGGGTATGCACCAAGTATCTTAGGCTGCCCACAACGCTTCGATACATTGTGGTGTTCACCGGCGGATTTGAGCTACGCTTGCTCAACTTGTGACGTTGGTCCATTGGAACTTGTGTCTCGTAGCAATCTGACATGCCACACTTTTCCAATAACTTGACCGCGTAAGCCGATTGACATAGGGAAATCTCTCCGGAGCTTTGCTTCACTTCGATGCCCAAGTAATAGCTGAGTAATCCCAGATCACTCATGCTGAACTTGTTCTTCATTTTCTTTTGAAACGTTCAATTTCTTGTACGCTATCTCCGGTGATAATCAGATCGTCAACATAAACTCCAACTAGCAGGTTTGAGCCTTTGGAGTTCTTTGTATGGACTGCGTGTTCGAGGGGACATCTCTTGAACCCGAGCGAGACCAAACTTCGGTCTAATTTTGAGTTCCAAGCTCTTGGCGCTTGCTTCAACCCGTAAAGTGCCTTCTTGAGCTTGTAAACTTTCCCTTCTTCGCCTTTCTTCTCGTAGCCGAGGGATTGTTCCACGTACACTTCTTCTGTGAGATCACCGTTGAGGAAAGCGGATTTAACATCCATATGACGAACCTTCCAATTCTCTTGTGCTGCGAAAGCTAGGAGCACTCTCCCTGTCTCGATTCGAGCAACCGGTGCAAACACCTCATCATAGTCAACTCCTTGACGTTGTACGTAGCCCTTTGCAACGAATCTTGCCTTGTACTTCACAATGGCACCCTTTGTGTCCTTCTTTAACTTGTAAACCCACTTCAAACCAATCGCCTTTTGGTTCGGAGGTCGGATTACCAAAGTCCACGTGCCATTGCTCTCAATCGCCTTCATCTCCTCATGCATGGCGTGCGTCCAGCTAGGACTTTTGCTCGCCTCTACGAAGTTCGCCGGCTCCTCAACTCCGAACAAACATAGTCCGGAGTACTCAAGCGTAACTGGCTTTGTGTACTTGTAGACTTTCTTGAGAGTCTTATAGCGACGAGGCCCTCAGGAGTCTGTTGTGGCTTGCGAAGGAGGCGACACAGATTGTGTCACTGTTGATGCACTTGAGGAAGATGGTTGACTCCCGGGCGTCTCATCGACATCCGTGTCATCGGCGTAATCGTCGTGACCGTGACCATCATCTTGATTGTCGTCGTCACTATGCGCCTCGTTGTCGATATTGTCGTCGAGATCTCCGCCCGTGCCACGCCCGTCGTTGTCGCTATCTCCTTGCGACCTATGCGCGTATTCGTCGGTGTCGGCACCATGATGATCACTACCATTGTGGTCACCTTGGTTGGGCGTATTGCCAACCACCTGGACATCCTTGTTGGAATTATGCCCTAGAGGCAATAATAAATATAGTTATTATTATAATTCCTGTATCAAGATAATAGTTTATTATCCATGCTATAATTGTATTGAATGAAGACTCATTTACATGTGTGGATACATAGACAAAACACCGTCCCTAGCATGCCTCTAGTTGGCTAGCCAGTTGGTCAATGATAGTCAGTGTCTTCTGATTATGAACAAGGTGTTGTTGCTTGATAACTGGATCACGTCATTGGGAGAATCACGTGATGGACTAGACCCAAACTAATAGACATAGCATGTTGATCGTGTCATTTTGTTGCTACTGTTTTCTGCGTGTCAAGTATTTATTCCTATGACCATGAGATCATATAACTCACTGACACCGGAGGAATGCTTTGTGTGTATCAAACGTCGCAACGTAACTGGGTGACTATAAAGATGCTCTACAGGTATCTCCGAAGGTGTTAGTTGAGTTAGTATGGATCAAGACTGGGATTTGTCACTCCGTGTGACGGAGAGGTATCTCGGGGCCCACTCGGTAATACAACATCACACACAAGCCTTGCAAGCGATGTAACTTAGTGTAAGTTGCGGGATCTTGTATTACGGAACGAGTAAAGAGACTTGCCGGTAAACGAGATTGAAATAGGTATGCGGATACTGACGATCGAATCTCGGGCAAGTAACATACCGAAGGACAAAGGGAATGACATACGGGATTATATGAATCCTTGGCACTAAGGTTCAAACGATAAGATCTTCGTAGAATATGTAGGATCCAATATGGGCATCCAGGTCCCGTATTGGATATTGACCGAGGAGTCTCTCGGGTCATGTCTACATAGTTCTCGAACCCGCAGGGTCTGCACACTTAAGGTTCGACGTTGTTTTATGCGTTTTTGAGTTATATGGTTGGTTACCGAATGTTGTTCGGAGTCCCGGATGAGATCACGGACGTCACGAGGGTTTCCGGAATGGTCCGGAAACGAAGATTGATATATAGGATGACCTCATTTGATTACCGGAAGGTTTTCGGAGTTACCGGGAATGTACCGGGAATGACGAATGGGTTCCGGGAGTTCACGGGGGGGGGGGGGGGGGGGGCAACCCACCCCGGGGAAGCCCATAGGCCTTGGGGGAGACACACCAGACCTTAGTGGGCTGGTGGGACAGCCCACAAGTGCCCTATGCGCCAAGGAGAAGAAAATCAAGAGAGAAAGAAAAAAAAGGAGGAGGTGGGAAGGAAGGGGGACTCCCTCCCACCAAACCTAGTCCAACTCGGTTTGGGGGGGGGAGAGTCCTCCCCCTTGGACTCGGCCGACCCCCTTGGGGCTCCTTGAGCCCCAAGGCAAGGCCCCCTCCCTCCCACCTATATATACGGAGGTTTTAGGGCTGATTTGAGACGACTTTTCCACGGCAGCCCGACCACATACCTCCACGGTTTTTCCTCTAGATCGCGTTTCTGCGGAGCTCGGGCGGAGCCTTGCTGAGACAAGGTCATCACCAACCTCCGGAGCGCTGTCACGCTGCCGGAGAACTCTTCTACCTCTCCGTATCTCTTGCTGGATCAAGAAGGCCGAGATCATCGTCGAGCTGTACGTGTGCTGAACGTGGAGGTGCCGTCCGTTCGGTACTAGATCGTGGGACTGATCGCGGGATTGTTCGCGGGGCGGATCGAGGGACGTGAGGACGTTCCACTACATCAACCGCGTTCTCTAATGCTTCTGTTGTACGGTCTACAAGGGTACGTAGATCACTCATCCCCTCTCGTAGATGGACATCACCATGATAGGTCTTCGTGCGCGTAGGAAATTTTTTGTTTCCCATGCGACGTTCCCCAACAGTGGCATCATGAGCTAGGTTCATGCGTAGATGTCTTCTCGAGTAGAACACAAAAGTTTTGTGGGCGGTGATGTGCGTTTTGCTGCCCTCCTTAGTCTTTTCTTGATTCCGCGGTATTGTTGGATTGAAGCGGCTTGGACCGACATTACTCGTACGCTTACGAGAGACTGGTTTCATCGTTACGAGTAACCCCCTTTGCTCAAAGATGACTGGCAAGTGACGGTTTCTCCAACTTTAGTTGAATCGGATTTGACCGAGGAGGTCCTTGGATGAGGTTAAATAGCAACTCATATATCTCCGTTGTGGTGTTTGCGTAAGTAAGATGCGATCCTACTAGATACCCTTGGTCACCACGTAAAACATGCAACAACAAAATTAGAGGACGTCTAACTTGTTTTTGCAGGGTATGATTGTGATGTGATATGGCCAACGATGTGATGTGATATATTGGATGTATGAGATGATCATGTTGTAATAGAAATATCGACTTGCACGTCGATGGTACGGCAACCGGCAGGAGCCATAGGGTTGTCTTTATACTAACGTTTGTGCTTGCAGATGCGTTTACTATTTTGCTAGGATGTAGCTTTAGTAGTAATAGCATAAGTAGCACGACAACCCCGATGGCAACACGTTGATGGATGATCATGGTGTGGCGCCGGTGACAAGAAGATCGTGCCGGTGCTTTGGTGATGGAGATCAAGAAGCACGTGATGATGGCCATATCATGTCACTTATGAATTGCATGTGATGTTAATCCTTTTATGCACCTTATTTTGCTTAGAACGACGGTAGCATTATGAGGTGATCTCTCACTAAAATTTCAAGACGAAATTGTGTTCTCCCCGACTGTGCACCGTTGCTATAGTTCGTCGTTTCGAGACACCACGTGATGATCGGGTGTGATAGACTCAACGTTCACATACAACGGGTGCAAAACAGTTGCGCACGCGGAACACTCGGGTTAAGCTTGACGAGCCTAGCATGTGCAGACATGGCCTCGGAACACATGAGACCGAAAGGTCGATCATGAATCATATAGTTGATATGATTAGCATAGGGATGCTTACCACTGAAACTATACTCAACTCACGTGATGATCGGACTTGGGATAGTGTAAGTGGATCATGAACCACTCAAATGACTAGAGAGATGTACTTTTTGAGTGGGAGTTTAGCATATAATTTGATTAAGTTAAACTCTAATTATCTTGAACATAGTCTAAGTCCACTTTGAATATATTTGTGTTGTAGATCATGGCTCACGCGACAGTCATCCTGAATTTTAATACGTTCCTAGAGAAAGCTAAGTTGAAAGATGATGGAAGCAACTTTGTAGACTGGGCTCGTAATCTTAAGCTAATCTTACAAGCTGGGAAGAAGGATTATGTCCTTAATGCTGCGCTAGGAGATGAACCACCCGCTACGGCTGATCAGGATGTTAAGAACGCTTGGTTAGCACGTAAGAAGGACTACTCAATAGTTCAATGTGTTGTCTTGTATGGCTTAGAACCGGGACTTCAACGTCGCTTTGAGCGTCATGGAGCATTTGAGATGTTCCAGGAGTTGGAGTTTATCTTCAGAAGAACGCCCGGATCGAGAGGTATGAGACCTCCGATAAATTCTATGCTTGCAAGATGGAGGAAAACTCGTCTGTCAGTGAACATGTGCTCAAAATGTGTGGGTACTCAAACCGTCTAGCTGGGCTGGGGATTGAACTCCCGCAAGAAGCTATCACTGAAAGAATCCTTCAATCACTGCCGCCAAGCTACAAAGGCTTTGTGTTGAACTACAACATGCAAGGGATGAACAAGTCTCCCGGCGAGTTGTTTGCGTTGTTGAAAGTCGCAGAGTCTGAACTCCGTAAAGAGCATCAAGTGTTGATGGTGAATAAGACCACTAGTTTCAAGAGGGCAAAGGCAAGAAGGGCAATTCGAAGAAGAGCGGCAAGCCTGTTGCCAATCCGCCGAAGAAACCCAAGGCTGGACCTAAGCCTGAAACGGAGTGCTTCTATTGCAAGGGTATGGGTTACTGGAAGCGCAATTGCCCCAAGTATCTGGCAGATAAGAAGGCGGGCAAAGAAAAATCAGGTATATTTGATATACATGTTATTGATGTGTACTTAACCGGCTCTCGTAGTAGTGCCTGGGTATTCGATACCGGTTCTGTTGCTCATATTTGCAACTCGAAACAGGAACTGCGGAATAGACGAAGGCTGGCAAAAGATGAAGTGACGATGCGCGTAGGAAATGGTTCCAAGGTTTATGCAATCGCCGTCGGCACAGTGTCACTTCAGCTACCGTCGGGATTAGTGATGAACTTAAATCATTATTATTTAGTGCCTGCGTTGAGCATGAACATTATATCTGGATCTTGTTTATTGCGAGACGGTTACTCTTTTAAGTCAGAGAATAATGGTTGTTCTATTTCTATGAGTAACATATTTTATGGTCATGCACCGAATGTGAGAGGATTGTTCATATTGAATCTTGATAGCGATACGCATATACATAACATTGAGACCAAAAGAGTTAGAGTAAACAATGATAGCGCCATATTTTTGTGACACTGCCGCTTGGGTCATATTGGTGTAAAGCGCATGAAGAAACTCCATGCTGATGGACTTTTGGAGTCACTTGACTTTGATTCACTTGACACGTGCGAACCATGCCTCATGGGCAAGATGACTAAGACTCCGTTCTCCGGAACAATGGAGCGTGCAAGTGACTTATTGGAAATCATACATACCGATGTGTGTGGTCCAATGAGCGTGGAGGCACGCGGCGGATATCGTTATTTTCTCACCTTCACTGACGATTTAAGTAGATATGGTTATGTCTACTTGATGAAGCACAAGTCTGAAACATTTGAAAAGTTCAAGCAATTTCAGAGTGAAGTGGAAAATCATCGTAACAAGAAGATCAAGTTCCTACGGTCTGATCGTGGGGGTGAATATCTGAGTTTCGAGTTTGGTGCTCACTTAAGACAATGTGGAATTGTTTCACAGTTAACACCGCCTGGAACACCACAGCGTAATGGTGTGTCCGAACGTCGTAATCGTACTTTGTTAGAGATGGTGCGATCTATGATGTCTCTTACTGATTTGCCGTTATCATTTTGGGGTTATGCATTAGAAACAGTTGCATTCACTTTAAATAGGGCACCATCAAAATCCGTTGAGACGACACCATACGAACTGTGGTATGGCAAAAGGCCAAAGTTGTCGTTTCTTAAAGTTTGGGGATGTGATGCTTATGTCAAAAAGCTTCAGCCTGAAAAGCTGGAACCCAAAGCGGAAAAATGCGTCTTCATAGGTTACCCAAAAGAGACAGGTGGGTACACCTTCTATCTCAAATCCGAGGGCAAAGTGTTTGTTGCTAAGAACGAAACTTTTCTCGAGAAGGAGTTTCTCTCGAGGGAATTGAGTGGGAGGAAGATAGAACTTGACGAGGTTGTCGAACCTCTCATCCCTCTGGATGGTGGCGCAGGACAAGGGGAAACCTCTGTCGTTGCGATGCCGGTTGAGGAGGAAGTTAATGATGATGATCATGAAACTCCAGTTCAAGTTTCTGTTGAACCACGCAGGTCGACGAGATCACGCGCTGCTCCAGAGTGGTACGGTAATCCCGTCTTATCAATCATGTTGTTGGACAACAATGAACCTGCAAATTATGAAGAAGCAATGGTGGGCTCAGATTCCAACAAATGGCTAGAAGCCATGAAATCCGAGATAGGATCCATGTATAAGAACAAAGTGTGGACTTTGGAGATACTACCTGAGGGCCGCAAGGCTATGCAGAACAAATGGATCTTTAAGAAGAAGACGGACGCTGACGGTAATGTGACCGTTTATAAAGCTCGACTTGTGGCAAAGGGTTTTTCACAAGTTCCAGGAGTTGACTACGATGAGACTTTCTCACCCGTAGCGATGCTTAAGTCCGTCAGAATCATGTTAGCAATAGCTGCATTTTTCGATTATGAAATCTGGCAGATGGATGTCAAAACGGCGTTCCTTAACGGTTTCCTTAAGGAAGAGTTGTATATGATGCAACCTGAAGGTTTTGTCGATCCTAAGAATGCTAACAAGGTGTGCAAGCTCCAGCGATCCATTTATGGACTGGTGCAAGCATCTCGGAGTTGGAACAAACGCTTTTATGAGGTGATCAAAGCATTTGGGTTTATACAAGTGGTTGGAGAATCTTGTATTTACAAGAAAGTGAGTGGGAGCTCTGTGGCGTTTCTAATATTATATGTGGATGACATATTACTGATTGGAAACAACGTAGAGATTTTTGGAGAGCATAAAAGGTTACTTGAATAAAAGTTTCTCTATGAAGGACCTAGGAGAAGCTGCTTACATTCTAGGCATTAAGATCTATAGGGATAGATCAAAAGCCTGATTGGACTTTCACAAAGCACATACCTCGATAAAGTTTTGAAGAGGTTCAAAATGGAACAGTCCAAGAAAGGGTTCTTGCCAGTTTTACAAGGTACGAGATTGAGTAAGACTCAGTGCCCAGCAACTGATGAAGATAGAGAGCATATGCGCTCCGTCCCCTATGCTTTAGCCATAGGTTCTATCATGTATGCGATGCTGTGCACTAGACCGGATGTTAGCCTGGCCATAAGTATGGCAGGTAGGTTCCAGAGTAATCCAGGAGTGGATCACTGGACAGCGGTCAAGAATATCCTGAAGTACCTGAAAAGGACTAAGGAGATGTTTCTCGTGTATGGAGGTGACGAAGAGCTCGCCGTAAAAGGTTACGTCGATGCAAGCTTTGACACAGATCCGGACGACTCTAAGTCGCAAACCGGATACGTATTTATTCTTAATGGGGGTGCAGTAAGCTGGTGCAGTTCCAAGCAAAGCATCGTAGCAGATTCTACATGTGAAGTGGAGTACATGGCTGCCTCGGAGGCGGCTAAGGAGGGTGTCTGGATGAAGCAGTTCATGACGGATCTTGGAGTGGTGCCAAGCGCACTGAATCCAATAACCTTGTTCTGTGACAACACTGGTGCCATTGCATTAGCAAAGGAACCACGGTTTCACAAGAAGACCACACACATCAAACGACGCTTCAACCTCATCCGCGACTACGTCGAGGAAGAGGACGTAAATATATGCAAAGTGCACACGGATCTGAATGTAGCAGACCCGCTGACTAAACCTCTTCCACGGCAAAAACATGATCGACACCAGAACTGTATGGGTGTTAGATTTATTACAATGTAATTCACATGGTGATGTGAGGGCTGGATTATTGACTCTAGTGCAAGTGGGAGACTGTTGGAATTATGCCCTAGAGGCAATAATAAATATAGTTATTATTATAATTCCTGTATCAAGATAATAGTTTATTATCCATGCTATAATTGTATTGAATGAAGACTCATTTACATGTGTGGATACATAGACAAAACACCGTCCCTAGCATGCCTCTAGTTGGCTAGCCAGTTGGTCAATGATAGTCAGTGTCTTCTGATTATGAACAAGGTGTTGTTTCTTGATAACTGGATCACGTCATTGGGAGAATCACGTGATGGACTAGACCCAAACTAATAGACATAGCATGTTGATCGTGTCATTTTGTTGCTACTGTTTTCTGCGTGTCAAGTATTTATTCCTATGACCATGAGATCATATAACTCACTGACACCGGAGGAATGCTTTGTGTGTATCAAACGTCGCAACGTAACTGGGTGACTATAAAGATGCTCTACAGGTATCTCCGAAGGTGTTAGTTGAGTTAGTATGGATCAAGACTGGGATTTGTCACTCCGTGTGACGGAGAGGTATCTCGGGGCCCACTCGGTAATACAACATCACACACAAGCCTTGCAAGCGATGTAACTTAGTGTAAGTTGCGGGATCTTGTATTACAGAACGAGTAAAGAGACTTGCCGGTAAACGAGATTGAAATAGGTATGCGGATACTGACGATCGAATCTCGGGCAAGTAACATACCGAAGGACAAAGGGAATGACATACGGGATTATATGAATCCTTGTCACTAAGGTTCAAACGATAAGATCTTCGTAGAATATGTAGGATCCAATATGGGCATCCAGGTCCCGTATTGGATATTGACCGAGGAGTCTCTCGGGTCATGTCTACATAGTTCTCGAACCCGCAGGGTCTGCACACTTAAGGTTCGACGTTGTTTTATGCGTTTTTGAGTTATATGGTTGGTTACCGAATGTTGTTCGGAGTCCCGGATGAGATCACGGACGTCACGAGGGTTTCCGGAATGGTCCGGAAACGAAGATTGATATATAGGATGACCTCATTTGATTACCGGAAGGTTTTCGGAGTTACCGGGAATGTACCGGGAATGACGAATGGGTTCCGGGAGTTCACGGGGGGGGGGGGGGGGGGTAACCCACCCCGGGGAAGCCCATAGGCCTTGGGGGAGACACACCAGCCCTTAGTGGGCTGGTGGGACAGCCCACAAGTGCCCTATGCGCCAAGGAGAAGAAAATCAAGAGAGAAAGAAAAAAAAGGAGGAGGTGGGAAGGAAGGGGGACTCCCTCCCACCAAACCTAGTCCAACTCGGTTTGGGGGGGGGGAGAGTCCTCCCCCTTGGACTCGGCCGACCCCCTTGGGGCTCCTTGAGCCCCAAGGCAAGGCCCCCTCCCTCCCACCTATATATACGGAGGTTTTAGGGCTGATTTGAGACGACTTTTCCACGGCAGCCCGACCACATACCTCCACGGTTTTTCCTCTAGATCGCGTTTCTGCGGAGCTCGGGCGGAGCCTTGCTGAGACAAGGTCATCACCAACCTCCGGAGCGCCGTCACGCTGCCGGAGAACTCTTCTACCTCTCCATATCTCTTGCTGGATCAAGAAGGCCGAGATCATCGTCGAGCTGTACGTGTGCTGAACGTGGAGGTGCCGTCCGTTCGGTACTAGATCGTGGGACTGATCGCGGGATTGTTCGCGGGGCGGATCGAGGGACATGAGGACGTTCCACTACATCAACCGCGTTCTCTAATGCTTCTGCTGTACGGTCTACAAGGGTACGTAGATCACTCATCCCCTCTCGTAGATGGACATCACCATGATAGGTCTTCGTGCGCGTAGGAAATTTTTTGTTTCCCATGCGACGTTCCCCAACAGTGGCATCATGAGCTAGGTTCATGCGTAGATGTCTTCTCGAGTAGAACACAAAAGTTTTGTGGGCGGTGATGTGCGTTTTGCTGCCCTCCTTAGTCTTTTCTTGATTCCGCGGTATTGTTGGATTGAAGCGGCTTGGACCGACATTACTCGTACGCTTACGAGAGACTGGTTTCATCGTTACGAGTAACCCCCTTTGCTCAAAGATGACTGGCAAGTGACGGTTTCTCCAACTTTAGTTGAATCGGATTTGACCGAGGAGGTCCTTGGATGAGGTTAAATAGCAACTCATATATCTCCGTTGTGGTGTTTGCGTAAGTAAGATGCGATCCTACTAGATACCCTTGGTCACCACGTAAAACATGCAACAACAAAATTAGAGGACGTCTAACTTGTTTTTGCAGGGTATGATTGTGATGTGATATGGCCAACGATGTGATGTGATATATTGGATGTATGAGATGATCATGTTGTAATAGAAATATCGACTTGCACGTCGATGGTACGGCAACCGGCAGGAGCCATAGGGTTGTCTTTATACTAACGTTTGTGCTTGCAGATGCGTTTACTATTTTGCTAGGATGTAGCTTTAGTAGTAATAGCATAAGTAGCACGACAACCCCGATGGCAACACGTTGATGGATGATCATGGTGTGGCGCCGGTGACAAGAAGATCGTGCCGGTGCTTTGGTGATGGAGATCAAGAAGCACGTGATGATGGCCATATCATGTCACTTATGAATTGCATGTGATGTTAATCCTTTTATGCACCTTATTTTGCTTAGAACGACGGTAGCATTATGAGGTGATCTCTCACTAAAATTTCAAGACGAAATTGTGTTCTCCCCGACTGTGCACCGTTGCTACAGTTCGTCGTTTCGAGACACCACGTGATGATCGGGTGTGATAGACTCAACGTTCACATACAACGGGTGCAAAACAGTTGCGCACGCGGAACACTCGGGTTAAGCTTGACGAGCCTAGCATGTGCAGACATGGCCTCGGAACACATGAGACCGAAAGTTCGATCATGAATCATATAGTTGATATGATTAGCATAGGGATGCTTACCACTGAAACTATACTCAACTCACGTGATGATCGGACTTGGGATAGTGTAAGTGGATCATGAACCACTCAAATGACTAGAGAGATGTACTTTTTGAGTGGGAGTTTAGCATATAATTTGATTAAGTTAAACTCTAATTATCTTGAACATAGTCTTAGTCCACTTTGAATATATTTGTGTTGTAGATCATGGCTCACGCGACAGTCATCCTGAATTTTAATACGTTCCTAGAGAAAGCTAAGTTGAAAGATGATGGAAGCAACTTTGTAGACTGGGCTCGTAATCTTAAGCTAATCTTACAAGCTGGGAAGAAGGATTATGTCCTTAATGCTGCGCTAGGAGATGAACCACCCGCTACGGCTGATCAGGATGTTAAGAACGCTTGGTTAGCACGTAAGAAGGACTACTCAATAGTTCAATGTGTTGTCTTGTATGGCTTAGAACCGGGACTTCAACGTTGCTTTGAGCGTCATGGAGCATTTGAGATGTTCCAGGAGTTGGAGTTTATCTTCAGAAGAACGCCCGGATTGAGAGGTATGAGACCTCCGATAAATTCTATGCTTGCAAGATGGAGGAAAACTCGTCTGTCAGTGAACATGTGCTCAAAATGTGTGGGTACTCAAACCGTCTAGCTGGGCTGGGGATTGAACTCCCGCAAGAAGCTATCACTGAAAGAATCCTTCAATCACTGCCGCCAAGCTACAAAGGCTTTGTGTTGAACTACAACATGCAAGGGATGAACAAGTCTCCCGGCGAGTTGTTTGCGTTGTTGAAAGTCGCAGAGTCTGAACTCCGTAAAGAGCATCAAGTGTTGATGGTGAATAAGACCACTAGTTTCAAGAGAAACGGCAAAGGCAAGAAGGGCAATTCGAAGAAGAGCGGCAAGCCTGTTGCCAATCCGCCGAAGAAACCCAAGGCTGGACCTAAGCCTGAAACGGAGTGCTTCTATTGCAAGGGTATGGGTTACTGGAAGCGCAATTGCCCCAAGTATCTGGCAGATAAGAAGGCGGGCAAAGAAAAATCAGGTATATTTGATATACATGTTATTGATGTGTACTTAACCGGCTCTCGTAGTAGTGCCTGGGTATTCGATACCGGTTCTGTTGCTCATATTTGCAACTCGAAACAGGAACTGCGGAATAGACGAAGGCTGGCAAAAGATGAAGTGACGATGCGCGTAGGAAATGGTTCCAAGGTTTATGCAATCGCCGTCGGCACAGTGTCACTTCAGCTACCGTCGGGATTAGTGATGAACTTAAATCATTATTATTTAGTGCCTGCGTTGAGCATGAACATTATATCTGGATCTTGTTTATTGCGAGACGGTTACTCTTTTAAGTCAGAGAATAATGGTTGTTCTATTTCTATGAGTAACATATTTTATGGTCATGCACCGAATGTGAGAGGATTGTTCATATTGAATCTTGATAGCGATACGCATATACATAACATTGAGACCAAAAGAGTTAGAGTAAACAATGATAGCGCCATATTTTTGTGACACTGCCGCTTGGGTCATATTGGTGTAAAGCGCATGAAGAAACTCCATGCTGATGGACTTTTGGAGTCACTTGACTTTGATTCACTTGACACGTGCGAACCATGCCTCATGGGCAAGATGACTAAGACTCCGTTCTCCGGAACAATGGAGCGTGCAAGTGACTTATTGGAAATCATACATACCGATGTGTGTGGTCCAATGAGCGTGGAGGCACGCGGCGGATATCGTTATTTTCTCACCTTCACTGACGATTTAAGTAGATATGGTTATGTCTACTTGATGAAGCACAAGTCTGAAACATTTGAAAAGTTCAAGCAATTTCAGAGTGAAGTGGAAAATCATCGTAACAAGAAGATCAAGTTCCTACGGTCTGATCGTGGGGGTGAATATCTGAGTTTCGAGTTTGGTGCTCACTTAAGACAATGTGGAATTGTTTCACAGTTAACACCGCCTGGAACACCACAGCGTAATGGTGTGTCCGAACGTCGTAATCGTACTTTGTTAGAGATGGTGCGATCTATGATGTCTCTTACTGATTTGCCGTTATCATTTTGGGGTTATGCATTAGAAACAGTTGCATTCACTTTAAATAGGGCACCATCAAAATCCGTTGAGACGACACCATACGAACTGTGGTATGGCAAAAGGCCAAAGTTGTCGTTTCTTAAAGTTTGGGGATGTGATGCTTATGTCAAAAAGCTTCAGCCTGAAAAGCTGGAACCCAAAGCGGAAAAATGCGTCTTCATAGGTTACCCAAAAGAGACAGGTGGGTACACCTTCTATCTCAAATCCGAGGGCAAAGTGTTTGTTGCTAAGAACGAAACTTTTCTCGAGAAGGAGTTTCTCTCGAGGGAATTGAGTGGGAGGAAGATAGAACTTGACGAGGTTGTCGAACCTCTCATCCCTCTGGATGGTGGCGCAGGACAAGGGGAAACCTCTGTCGTTGCGATGCCGGTTGAGGAGGAAGTTAATGATGATGATCATGAAACTCCAGTTCAAGTTTCTGTTGAACCACGCAGGTCGACGAGATCACGCGCTGCTCCAAAGTGGTACGGTAATCCCGTCTTATCAATCATGTTGTTGGACAACAATGAACCTGCAAATTATGAAGAAGCAATGGTGGGCTCAGATTCCAACAAATGGCTAGAAGCCATGAAATCCGAGATAGGATCCATGTATAAGAACAAAGTGTGGACTTTGGAGATACTACCTGAGGGCCGCAAGGCTATGCAGAACAAATGGATCTTTAAGAAGAAGACGGACGCTGACGGTAATGTGACCGTTTATAAAGCTCGACTTGTGGCAAAGGGTTTTTCACAAGTTCCAGGAGTTGACTACGATGAGACTTTCTCACCCGTAGCGATGCTTAAGTCCGTCAGAATCATGTTAGCAATAGCTGCATTTTTCGATTATGAAATCTGGCAGATGGATGTCAAAACGGCGTTCCTTAACGGTTTCCTTAAGGAAGAGTTGTATATGATGCAACCCGAAGGTTTTGTCGATCCTAAGAATGCTAACAAGGTGTGCAAGCTCCAGCGATCCATTTATGGACTGGTGCAAGCATCTCGGAGTTGGAACAAACGCTTTTATGAGGTGATCAAAGCATTTGGGTTTATACAAGTGGTTGGAGAATCTTGTATTTACAAGAAAGTGAGTGGGAGCTCTGTGGCGTTTCTAATATTATATGTGGATGACATATTACTGATTGGAAACAACGTAGAGATTTTTGGAGAGCATAAAAGGTTACTTGAATAAAAGTTTCTCTATGAAGGACCTAGGAGAAGCTGCTTACATTCTAGGCATTAAGATCTATAGGGATAGATCAAAACGCCTGATTGGACTTTCACAAAGCACATACCTCGATAAAGTTTTGAAGAGGTTCAAAATGGAACAGTCCAAGAAAGGGTTCTTGCCAGTTTTACAAGGTACGAGATTGAGTAAGACTCAGTGCCCAGCAACTGATGAAGATAGAGAGCATATGCGCTCCGTCCCCTATGCTTTAGCCATAGGTTCTATCATGTATGCGATGCTGTGCACTAGACCGGATGTTAGCCTGGCCATAAGTATGGCAGGTAGGTTCCAGAGTAATCCAGGAGTGGATCACTGGACAGCGGTCAAGAATATCCTGAAGTACCTGAAAAGGACTAAGGAGATGTTTCTCGTGTATGGAGGTGACGAAGAGCTCGCCGTAAAAGGTTACGTCGATGCAAGCTTTGACACAGATCCGGACGACTCTAAGTCGCAAACCGGATACGTATTTATTCTTAATGGGGGTGCAGTAAGCTGGTGCAGTTCCAAGCAAAGCATCGTAGCAGATTCTACATGTGAAGTGGAGTACATGGCTGCCTCGGAGGCGGCTAAGGAGGGTGTCTCGATGAAGCAGTTCATGACGGATCTTGGAGTGGTGCCAAGCGCACTGAATCCAATAACCTTGTTCTGTGACAACACTGGTGCCATTGCATTAGCAAAGGAACCACGGTTTCACAAGAAGACCACACACATCAAACGACGCTTCAACCTCATCCGCGACTACGTCGAGGAAGAGGACGTAAATATATGCAAAGTGCACACGGATCTGAATGTAGCAGACCCGCTGACTAAACCTCTTCCACGGCCAAAACATGATCGACACCAGAACTGTATGGGTGTTAGATTTATTACAATGTAATTCACATGGTGATGTGAGGGCTGGATTATTGACTCTAGTGCAAGTGGGAGACTGTTGGAATTATGCCCTAGAGGCAATAATAAATATAGTTATTATTATAATTCCTGTATCAAGATAATAGTTTATTATCCATGCTATAATTGTATTGAATGAAGACTCATTTACATGTGTGGATACATAGACAAAACACCGTCCCTAGCATGCCTCTAGTTGGCTAGCCAGTTGGTCAATGATAGTCAGTGTCTTCTGATTATGAACAAGGTGTTGTTGCTTGATAACTGGATCACGTCATTGGGAGAATCACGTGATGGACTAGACCCAAACTAATAGACATGGCATGTTGATCGTGTCATTTTGTTGCTACTGTTTTCTGCGTGTCAAGTATTTATTCCTATGACCATGAGATCATATAACTCACTGACACCGGAGGAATGCTTTGTGTGTATCAAACGTCGCAACGTAACTGGGTGACTATAAAGATGCTCTACAGGTATCTCCGAAGGTGTTAGTTGAGTTAGTATGGATCAAGACTGGGATTTGTCACTCCGTGTGACGGAGAGGTATCTCGGGGCCCACTCGGTAATACAACATCACACACAAGCCTTGCAAGCAATGTAACTTAGTGTAAGTTGCGGGATCTTGTATTACGGAACGAGTAAAGAGACTTGCCGGTAAACGAGATTGAAATAGGTATGCGGATACTGACGATCGAATCTCGGGCAAGTAACATACCGAAGGACAAAGGGAATGACATACGGGATTATATGAATCCTTGGCACTGAGGTTCAAACGATAAGATCTTCGTAGAATATGTAGGATCCAATATGGGCATCCAGGTCCCGCTATTGGATATTGACCGAGGAGTCTCTCGGGTCATGTCTACATAGTTCTCGAACCCGCAGGGTCTGCACACTTAAGGTTCGACGTTGTTTTATGCGTTTTTGAGTTATATGGTTGGTTACCGAATGTTGTTCGGAGTCCCGGATGAGATCACGGACGTCACGAGGGTTTCCGGAATGGTCCGGAAACGAAGATTGATATATAGGATGACCTCATTTGATTACCAGAAGGTTTTCGGAGTTACCGGGAATGTAACGGGAATGACGAATGGGTTCCGGGAGTTCACCGGGGGGGGGGGGGGGCAACCCACCCCGGGGAAGCCCATAGGCCTTGGGGGAGACACACCAGACCTTAGTGGGCTGGTGGGACAGCCCACAAGTGCCCTATGCGCCAAGGAGAAGAAAATCAAGAGAGAAAGAAAAAAAAGGAGGAGGTGGGAAGGAAGGGGGACTCCCTCCCACCAAACCTAGTCCAACTCGGTTTGGGGGGGGGGGGGGGAGAGTCCTCCCCCTTGGACTCGGCCGACCCCCTTGGGGCTCCTTGAGCCCCAAGGCAAGGCCCCCTCCCTCCCACCTATATATACGGAGGTTTTAGGGCTGATTTGAGACGACTTTTCCACGGCAGCCCGACCACATACCTCCACAGTTTTTCCTCTAGATCGCGTTTCTGCGGAGCTCGGGCGGAGCCTTGCTGAGACAAGGTCATCACCAACCTCCGGAGCGCCGTCACGCTGCCGGAGAACTCTTCTACCTCTCCGTCTCTCTTGCTGGATCAAGAAGGCCGAGATCATCGTCGAGCTGTACGTGTGCTGAACGCGGAGGTGCCGTCCGTTCGGTACTAGATCGTGGGACTGATCGCGGGATTGTTCGCGGGGCGGATCGAGGGACGTGAGGACGTTCCACTACATCAACCGCGTTCTCTAACGCTTCTGCTGTACGGTCTACAAGGGTATGTAGATCACTCATCCCCTCTCGTAGATGGACATCACCATGATAGGTCTTCGTGCGCGTAGGAAATTTTTTGTTTCCCATGCGACGTTCCCCAACAATCCTCCCCTGCATCATCATCAGTTGGAAATTCAACCATGAATATGTTACCGTTTGGAGCATCGTCGGCTGCGGCGCTCCAATTCCACACTTGGTTTTCTTCAAACACGACGTCGCGTGAAATCCGTAGACGCTTGGTTTGTGGATCGTAGAAGCGGTATGCCTTCGTGTCGGAACTCCTCTCGTATCCAATGAAGACCATCTTGGTGCTACGATAGGCAAGCTTTGAGAGGTGCGGCTCCGCCGTCTTCACATGTTCCACGTACCCGAACGTCCGTAGATGAGACACATTCGGCTTACGTCCGTAAATTGCTTCATGCGGAGTCTTGCCGATCACCGCCTTCATTGGAGCCCGGTTGAGAAGATAGACCGCCGTCGAGACAACTTCTCCCCAAAAAGTCTCTGACATGTTCTTGCTCTTGAGTAAACTCCTTGCCATGTAAACGACGGTTCGATTGCGCCTTTCAACGACCCCGTTCTGCTGCCGCGTGTAAGGTGCCGTGAGGAACCTTTTTATGCCAATCTTCTCGCAGTAATCGTTGAATTCGTTCGACGTAAACTCTTCGCCGCATCTGTCCGTAGAGCGCGAACCTTCAACTTTTGTTCCATCTTCGTTGCAGCCTTCAGCTTCTTGAATGCTTCAAATGCCTCATCTTTAGATCGTAGGAGAACGACCCTGATGTTTGCTGTGTATCCCTTGCAACGGCGCCAGGAAATAGTTGTGTCGACGGCACCAGGAATCCTTCAGCTACGGCTACGCCTTAAGGGACTTCCTAGGCAAGTATGCAAAGGATTTCCCCCGTGGCCTTGGAGCCTTGCTTTGGTGTTCCCTCAAAGCGGAAAGGGTGATGTAGCACAGCGACGGTAAGTATTTCCCTCAGTTTGAGAACCAAGGTATCAATCCGGCGGAAGAGTATCTCAAGATCCTGCACAAACATAAAAGCTTGCACCCAACGCTATGAAGGGCTTGTCAATCCCTTATAGATTGTTTGCCAAGTGAGAACTGGAAGCAACAAAGTAACAAAGCAAAGTAAAAGTGGAGGTGTAAACGATGGATGTGAATAGACCCGGGGGCCATAGTGTTTACTAGTGGCTTCTCTCATGAAAGCAAGTAGACGGTGGGTGAACAAATTACTATCAAGCAATTGATAGAACCGCGCAAAGTCGTGACGATATCTATGCAATGATTATTTCTATAGGCATCACGTCCGAAACAAGTAGACCGATATTTTCTGTATCTACTACTATTTCTCCACACGTCGACCTCTATCCAGCATGCATCGAGTGTATTAAGTCCATAAGAACAGAGTAACACCTTAAGCAAGATGACATGATGTAGAGGGATAATCTCAAACCAATGATTAAAAACCCATCTTTTTACCCTTGATGGCAACTACTTGATGTGTGCCTTGCTGCCCCTACTGTCACTCGGAAAGGTCACCACATGGTAGAACCCAAAACCAATCACTTCTCCCATTGCAAGAATCATAGATCTAGTTGGCCAAACAAAACCCAAGACTCGGAGAGACTTACAAGGATATCAAATCTTGCATATAAGAAATCAGCAAAGACTCAAATATATATCATAGATAATCTGATGACAAATCCACAATTCCTCGGATCTCGACAAACACACCGCCAAAGAAGATTACATCGGATAGATCTCCATGAAGATCATGGAGAACTTTGTATTGAATATCCAAGAGAGAGAAGAAGCCATCTAGCTACTAACTACGGACCCGTAGGTCTGAAGTGAACTACTCACGAGTCATTGGAGGGGCGATGATGATGATGAAGAAGCCCTCCAACTACAAAGTCCCCTTCGGCAGGGTGCCGGGAAGGGTCTCCAGATGAGATCTCGCGGAAACGGAAGCTTGCGGCGACGGGAAATTATTTTCGAGGCTCCCCTGATTTTTTGCGGAATATTTTGGAATTTATAGGCCAAAGACCTAGGTCAGGGGGCGGCCAGGGAGCCCACAAGCCTGCCCACCGCCGCCTCCCCCTAGTGGCGGAGTGGGGGCTTGTGGGCTCCCCGGAGCCCACCTGGCTTGGCCCAAAAGCCCCTGGTCTTCTTCCGTTTGGGAAAAAATCATTTCGGGGTTTTTCTTCCGTTTGGACTCCGTTCCAAAATCAGATCTGAAAAAAGTCAAAAACACGGAAAAAACAGGAACTGGCCCTGAATTAATAAGTTAGTCCCAAAAAAGATATAAAAGGTACATTAAACAACCAAAGAAGACAAGATAACAGCGTGAAACCATAAAAAATTATAGATACGTTTGAGACGTATCAAGCATCCTCAAGCTTAACTCCTGCTCGTCCTCGAGTAGGGAAGTGATAAGAATGATTTTTTGATGCTTTCATGCTACCTAGCATAGGTGTCCTTTGTAATTCCTCTTATGTGACGTGAATGTTCAGATCCATTAGATTCAAAATAATAGTTTGCTATTGACGTGGAAACAATAATAATTCAAGCAAACTAGCAAAGTAATCATGAACTTTCAAAATAACAAGGCCAAAAGAAAGTTATCCCTACAAAAGCATATAGTCTGGCTATGCTCTATCATCATTGCACAACGAATTTAAATCATGCACAACCCCGGTATTGGCCAAGTAATTGTTTCACACCTTTACTTTCTCAAACATTTTCAACTCTCACGCAATACATGCGCGTGAGCCATGGTTATAGGACTATAGATGGTGTGGAATGTTGTGGAGGTTGCAAGACAAAAAAAAGAGAGGAGAAGATAGTCACATTAACTAGGCATATCAATGAGCTGTGGAGATGCTCATCAATAGATATCGATGTGAATGAGTAGGGATTGCCATACAAATAATGCACTATAGCTACGAGTATGTGAAAGCTCTTAAAGAAAACTAGTGGGTGTGCGTCCAACTTGCTTGCTCACGAAGACCTAAGGCAATTTTGAGGAAGCCTATCATTGGAATATACAAGCCAAGTTATATAATGAAAATTTCCCACTAGCTATATGGTGGTGACAAAACGAGAGACTCTCAATCATGAAGATCATGGTGCTTAATATGCACAAGTGTGGAAAAAGTGGTAGCATTGTCCCTTCACTCTTTTTCTCTCATTTTTATTTTTATTTTATTTGGTGGGTTTTTTTGGCCTCTTTTTTTTGTGGGCTTCTTTGGCCTCTTTTATTTCCTCACATCTGACAATGCTCCATTAATGATAATCATCACACTTTCAACTCAAAACTTAGAGTAACGATGACTCTATATGGAATGCCTTCGGTAGTGTACCGTGGCAATGATCTAGCATGACATAGACATCAATGGAAACATCATGCTAGCTATCTTACGATCATGCAATGGCAATGTACACATGGTGGCACATGTCATGGTGGTATTTGCATGGCAATATATCTCGGAATGACTTTGAAAAAGCCATAGTAGGTAGGTACGGTGGCTGTTTTGAGGGAGGCTAATGGCGGGTATTGTGCACCGACGAAAGTTGCACGACACTAGGAAGATAGTGATGGTGGGAGGTGAAAGTGCATCTAAACCATGGACTCAACATTAGTCATGAAGAACTCATATACTAGTTGCAAAAGTTCTATTAGTAATCGAAACAAATCATTCAACGCATATTCCTAGGGGAAGGGTTGGTAGGTGTAAACCATCGCGCGATCCCGACCGCCACGCAAAGGATGACAATCAATATACTAATCATGCTCAGATTTCATCACATAGCGGTTCACCATGCGTGCATGCTATGGGAATCACTAACTTCAACACAAGTATTTCTATATCCACAATACCTTACTAGCATGACTTCAATATTACCATAACCACAACTCAAAACTAATTGAGATGAATCAAACTTCTCTAACTATTCAATGCACATGAAGGTGGAAGTTTTCGTATCCCTTTGGATAACTACCCCTTTTGAGACTACTTTCAAAGCATAGATCAACTACCAAGCCACGCACCGCTGCACTATAAAAGATATAAGTGAAGCACATAGAGCAAAAGTATCTAGCTCAAAAGATATAAGTGAAGCACATGTGAGCTGAATTGTCTACCAAAAGATATAAGTGAAGCTCGACAAAATCACGGTGTGTGCATGTTTCTCTCTCTAGGTGTGAAGCAAGGATGATTGTGACACAAAAAAAATACTCCTACGATACAAGACGCTCCAAGCAAAAACACATAACATGTGGTGAATAAAAATACAACCCCAAGTAACGTTACCGATGGATTGAAGACGAGAGAGGGGATGCCTTCCCGAGGCATCCCCAAGCTTAGGATTTTACGGTATCCTTGAATATATTGGGGTGCCTTGGGCATCCCTAAGCTTGAGCTCTTGCCACTCTTTATCTCTTTGTCCATAAGAACTTCACCCAAAACTTGAAAACTTCACAACACGAAGCTTAAACAGAAACTCGTGATAACATTAGTACAAGAAAGGAAACCACCAGTTCCTTAGGTACTGTAGCAAACTTAAATTCTACTTGTGCTGATGTTGGGTTACTGTACTTTCAATCTTACATGGCTAAAACCCCCCGATACTATCCATAGTTTCACCAAAATAAGCAACCAACACAACAAAAACATAATCTGTTAACAGCAGACCAGTCTGTAGCAATCTGTATATTTCGTATAACTATGGTACTTCACAAATTCTGAAAAATTACGACAGTCTGAAGAATTTGCGTAGCAATCAGAAGCAAAAAGAATCAACTCAAAAGCTCTTACAGAAAAAAAAGAAAATTCTTTTCGTGAGCATAAAGTTTCTGTCTTTTCCAGCATGACCAAACGATCATCCCCAAGACTAATCATAACGGTTTTGCTTGGCACAAACGCAAAAAGAAACACAAAAACACAATCATAACAGAATTATGAAAGTGTGAAAAACACAAAACAGAAAGAAAAATGATAGATTCGTTGGGTTGCCTCCCAACAAGCACTTTTGTTTAATGCCCTTAGCTAGGCATTGATTCAATGATGCTCACATAAAAGACAAGAATTGAAGCACAACGAGAGCATCATAAAGCATGTGAAAATCACATCTAAGTCTAACATACTTCATAGGCATTTTATAGGAAAACAGATTGTCAAGACAACCAATCGCTGCCATAAGCAAGGAAGAAGAAAGAGACAAGAGCAATCTCAACATCACGAGAGGTGGTTTGGTAACATGAAAGTTTCTACCAAAATATTTTCCTCTCTCATAGAAATTACATGTAGGATCATATTCAAATTCAACAATATAGCTATCCCATAGGATATTCTTTTCATGATCCACATGCATGCAAAGTTGACGCTCTTCAAAAATAGTGAGATTATCATCAAATAAAGTCATGACTTCTCCAATCCCACTTTCAGTATTGTTGCAAATATCATATTCATCATGAGGTTTGAACAAATTTTCAAGATCATAAGAAAGATCATCACCCCAATCATGATTATTGCAATAAGTAGTGGTCATAGCAAAACTAGCATCCCCAAGCTTAGGGTTTTGCATAATTTTAGCATGATTATCACTAATAGAATTTATGGTGAAACCATTGCAATCATGCTTTTCATCCAAGGAGCCCTCGTGAGTCACTTCATGAATTTCTTCCTCACAATTTTCAGATTCATGCATCTTACGCAAAACTCCAAAGAAATAGTCAATTGCCCTCAACTCACTAGCAATTTGTTCCACACGAGTGGGTCTCTTAAAGAGACTAGCAAGTGGATGAGGATCCATATCACTAGATTTTCAGCAAGCGAAGATGCAAGCATATCGAAGGCACATGGCACACAAGCGAACAGAAAGCAAGCGGAAGAAGGGCGAACGGAAAAAGGCAAATGGAAACGGCAAATGTGAAGTGGGGGAGAGGAAAATGAGAGGCAACTGGCAACAAAAGTAAATGCAAGAGAAGAGTTTATGAGACCTACTTGGATAGATCTTGATTTCTCCTCCCCGACAACGGCGCCAGAAATACTTCTGATGTTTGCTGTGTATCCCTTGCAACGGCGCCAGGAAATAGTTGCGTCGACGGCACCAGGAATCCTTCAGCTACGGCTACGCCTTAAGGGACTTCCTAGGCAAGTATGCAAAGGATTTCCACCGTGGCCTTGGAGCCTTGCGCTGGTGTTCCCTCGAAGCGGAAAGGGTGATGTAGCACAGCGACGGTAAGTATTTCCCTTAGTTTGAGAACCAAGGTATCAATCTGGCGGAAGAGTATCTCAACTTCCTGCACAAACAAAAAAGCTTGCACCCAACGCTATGAAGGGGTTGCCAATCCCTTATAGATTGTTTGCCAAGTGAGAACTGAAAGCAACAAAGTAACAAAGCAAAGTAAAAAACAGAGGTGTAAACGATGGATGTGAATAGACCCCGGGGGCCGTAGTGTTTACTAGTGGCTTCTCTCATGAAAGCAAGTAGACGGTGGGTGAACAAATTACAGTCGAGCAATTGATAGAACCGCACAAAGCCGTGACGATATCTATGCAATGATTATTTCTATATGCATCACGTCCGAAACAAGTAGACCGATACTTTCTGCATCTACTGCTATTACTCCACACGTCGACCGCTATCCAGCATGCATCTGGTGTATTAAGTCCATAAAAATAGAGTAACGCCTTAAGCAAGATGACATGATGTAGAGGGATAATCTCAAACCAATGATAAAACCCCCATTTTTTTACCCTTGATGACAACTACTTGATGTGTGCCTTGCTGCCCCTACTGTCACTGGGAAAGGTCACCACATGGTTGAACCCAAAACCAAGCACTTCTCACATTGCAAGAATCATAGATCTACTTGTCCAAACAAAGCCCAAGACTCGGAGAGACTTACAAGGATATCAAATCATGCATATAAGAAATCAGCAAAGACTCAAATATATATCATAGATAATAAGATCACAAATCCACAATTCATCGGATCTCGACAAACACACGGCCAAAGAGGATTACATCGGATAGATCTCCATGAAGATCATGGAGAACTTTGTATTGAAGATCCAAGAGAGAGAAGAAGCCATCTAGCTACTAACTACGGACCCGTAGGTCTGAAGTGAACTACTCACGAGTCATTGGAGGGGCGATGATGATGATGAAGAAGCCCTCCAACTCCAAAGTCCCCTCCGTCAGGGCGCCGGGAAGGGTCTCCTGATGAGATCTCGCGGAAACAGAAGCTTGCGGCGGCGGAAAAGTATTTTCGAGGCTCCCCTGATTTTTTGCGGAATATTTGGGAATTTATAGGCCAAAGACCTAGGTCAGGGGGCGGCCAGGGAGGCCACAAGCCTGCCCACCGCCGCCTCCCCCTGGTGGCGGAATGGGGGCTTGTGGGCTCCCTGGAGCCCACCTGGCTTGGCCCAAAAGCCCCCTGGTCTTCTTCCGTTCGGGAAAAAAATCATTTCGGGGTTTTCTTCCGTTTGGACTCCATTCCAAAATCAGATCTGAAAAGAGTCAAAAACACGGAAAAAACAGGAACTGGCACTTGGCACTGAATTAATAAGTTAGTCCCAAAAAAGATATAAAAGGTACATAAAACAACCAAAGAAGACAAGATAACAACGTGAAACCATCAAAATTATAGATACGTTTGAGACGTATCAGACCCACATATATCTCGAGTAGTCGTCTACCACGAGGAAGAAATACTTCTTTCCCGCGTGAGTTGCTGGGGTGATAGGGCCACATAGATCAGCATGGAGCAGCTCGAGTGCATCACTTGAACGATAGTTAGACTGAGCAGGGAACGGCCCGCGGTGCTGTTTTCCAACCAAGCACCCGTCACATACTCGATCAACATGGTCGGTAAATGGCATCCCGGATACCATCTCCATCTTTGACATCTTCTTCAAGGCGTAGAAGTTAACGTGTCCAAATCTAGCATGCTATAACCACGAATCATCATCACTCTTGGCGAGCCAACACTCCGGTTGAGATTGATCAAGGTTGAGGATATAGAGCCTATTCCGTGTGCGATTAACACGAGATAGCACGTTTAGGAGGTTGTCGAAGATCGTCATCACTCTGTTCTCGATATTCACCTTGCATCCATTCTCGTCAAGCTTCCCAATAGAGATGATGTTGTTGCAAAGTCGTGGGATGTAGTACACTCCGGTGAGTATGCGATGTTCGCCTGTGAGACCCTCGAAGAGGAGAGATCCTTGCCCGCAAATCTCCACAGCTGAACCATCACCGAACTTGACCAAGCCTTCAACATCGTATTCCAGCTCGAGGAATTTCTCCTTGCACCCCGTCATGTGGTTACTGGCACCCGTGTCGAGATACCACGACACGTTGTGATCACCAGATAACTTCGGTGTCACTTTCTTCTCATGAAGTAGCACCTTCCGGCTTGGTTTCACAACCACCGTTTCAACGAGATCACAAACTTCGGCCATCAAAAGACCTGGACCTTTTCCTTCCTGCTTTGCCAAATTTTCCTTGATCTCCCGCTTGTTAGGCTTCACACAATCCTTCGCAAAGTGACCCATCTTATTGCAGTTATAGCACTTGACCTCGGACAAGTCCAAGTTTCGTGGCTTCTGCTCTTTAGATTGGCCCGCCTTACCACGACCTTGTGGTTTGCCTTTTCCTTTATCTTTTCCGGTTTGTCCATCGCCCTTCGTGTTGCTTGAGCCTTTGCCCCCGTCACGCCTTCCTTTGCTACTTGGGGCCTCCCAATCTGCGCGCGAGTACATGAGTTGGTCACTACCTCCTCCTTTGCCTTTCCGACAGCCACGAGCATTCTGTTCCCATGTCCGCAAGCGTCCGATTGCCTCCGTTATGGTCATGTCGTCGATGTCGTAAAGTTGCTCGAGCGTGCCGATGATGTAAGTGAATTTATCAGTCACCGAATTGAAAAATTTCTCCACAATCTCGATCTCATCGAGCTTTGCACCAAGCGTGCGGATCTCTTCCACCAAAGTAGTAAGACGCATGGCATAGTCGTTCACAGATTTAGTTTCCTCCATCTGCAACTTGTGAAATTGGCGCTTCAGCACTTGTGCCCGAGCCTTGGTGACGCGATCTTCTCCGATCCTCATCTCCTTGAGTGCGTTCCACGCCTCTCTTGCCGTCTCGAACTCCGCCAATGTCATTAGCACGGAATCCGACACGGACTGGGCTATGGCGGCCATGGCACCTTCGTCGCGCTCCTCGTCGACGCCGTCGTCCGTGATGGCCTCCCACACTCGAAGGGATCGAAGAATAATCTTCATCTTCACCGCCCACACGCCGTAGTTGACGTCGATGAGCATCGGGTACTGGATGGGGATGTTGCGATGCGCCTGGACGTTGGCGCCGCTCGTTCCCCCACCACTGTTTGCTGACGTGCCGCCCTTCTTCACCTTATCGCCGTTCTTGTTCGTCTTGGCACCGTCGTTGCCGGACTTGATCAATTCAGTGTCGCTATCTGTCATCGTAGATCGTAGATCGTTGAGGCTCTAGATAGCAATTGTTGGTTTTTGATCCCTAGAATCAACCAGAAACTAACGTGTGTGTATTTGCAAGCAAGCAAGCACACAGGCTGGTGGATGGATCTTCGCTGAGCTAGCTTGAACTAGCTCATTGTACGTGATGCTTTGATCGATCCCGATGGAAACTAAACACACAAGAACTTGCAAGACGCTCGATGTGATGGCAAACAGGGCCGTGTCGGTCCTGTGCTTTGTATTGCTTTTCGTTTTTCTGGTGATACAATCAACACCCCTAGAATGCATTTTATACACGTACACAAGGAACTATGAAAATAGACTAGGACTAGGTATCCTAATACTACTAGGACTAGGTTTGGCTTTCTTTTCTAATCCTACATGAACAACGTAATTAACTTCTACACAATTATATGCAGTCGTTTTTCCTTTGGGTAAGCTTCGGAGGAGCTCTACTAAAACTATATGTGGCTAAGCCCTCATGATTTATTACGATTCACTGGATAGAAATGCGTTACAGTCTGCTCTAAGCAGAACCAATAAGGGTGGCCGATGTGTTTACGATATGTACCGAAATTACAAGTTGTCGTGAAAATGCGGAATGGCTGGTCCAATTGGTAGGGTGGGACAACGGGACATTGCTTCATGGCAGGAAATGTGGCACGCATCCGCTGGACGGACGTATGCAAAATAGGCCAGCCGGAAAATATTCAAAGTATTATAGCAATATAGAGTACACTGATAGGTAAATATTCCTTAGCTTTCTGTGAGATCCAGGACCCGATGGTGGATGGACGTATGCTGTCGCATCGGAATTATTGAGACCGGAATTTTTAAACAGACCCCCTTGCTTTTTCTCTATATTTATCAAGCGAGCTGTACGACGAATGATGCCGAGTAGAATTCTATAGCTTGGTAATACCATACCCAGACCCACAGTCACTGCAGTCAAGCTTGCATAAATCTTGAAGAATGTAACGAGCGACCTGAAATACTTTACGTAAATCTCTGCATCAGTCACCGATGCACTCTGAGCCCGGGCTCACTTGGGCTAGCTAACGTGAAGACTGAAGAGAGCCCATTCCTGCGTCCATTCCTCCGTCGTAAAGCTAAACACGGAGTAACAATGGTGGTGGTACCAAGGCACACGGTCCTCCTATAGCATCAGTCAAAGCTGCTGCGGGAAAGCAGCGTCATCATGGGCTCACGGCAGTGCTTTATCCTAACCAAACGCATATATGCTACGTAGGCCACATGAGCAGCCAAAAAGGTGTCTGCTTGCTTAGCGCGGATGCACGCACACTGATTGGGGCCATTTGCTTGGAGGCTTGGGAATGAAGATCTCAAGTCATGGATAATGTCTGGTGCCCGTGTCTTCTTCTTCGGGCCACAGGGCACCCGTTTCAAATCACTACCTGTTAAAGTGCGCGCCTTGCCCGGTGCTTAAGCAAGTGAGCGCATTACTAATCCATTGATCAGTGGTGATTAAGGCGAGGGAAAATGACAGGCGTTGGAGGCAGCCGGAGGGGAAAGGACCAGGAGAAATAACATAACATGGGATGGAACGCCTCTTGGGCCCCTGTGTATGGTGCAGCTAGCTCTGCATGATTGAGGCATGCACATGAAACGGAATCATCAGCTTCCCCACAGAACTGGCGGTGCATGGATCTCACCAAATGGTACAGTAGCTTTTAATGTTGATCTCCGGGTATATTTACCTTGTTCCATTTTAATGTTCATGCCATGCCATGCCATGCCATGCCACCGTCCGGTACGAGCGCAGTGTACGATCGCCATCTCGCGTCTCCATCTATGCTCTGGTGTGGTGGTCATCGTGGTCATTACAGGTGTGCTTTGGACGCTATCAGATGGCCAGTTGATTGATGGGGTCGGTGTGGTCTCTCTCCCTAGCCTTGGATTTTCCTGGCTCGGCCTGTTTCGCAGGCTCGTTCGTTACAGCTTGAAAGGCACGCGCGTCGGTGCGTGCGTGCGTGTGTGGGCGTGCCCGCTCCGCTGTGTCTGTGGTGAGTGACAAGGAGAAGAAGGTGAGAGGGAGGTTAAAGACTTGGCAGATCATTCTTGGTAGTAGGAACGGCTCCGCCGGGTGTTTGTTATGCTAAGATCACTATCCTATTCTCTAGTTCTGGCGTCTGCGTAACTGCCTGATTCTGACTGGGTCAGTTTAATTTACCTTGTAAAGTTGCAGTGGATTCTGAACTGAACATTCACTCTTTCCATGTCTGTGAAATTTGAGGTGGTAGCTGAACTAGCACCGAAGTAGAGTTCCAATCAGTGAGCTAGTTGGACACCGTGGTCGTGGCAAGGCTAGCGGAAACGATGGCGTTTTCAGGACTGCTTTGGTGGATGTACTAACTGCAATCAGTGCGCATTGCTGCATTTAGACTCTTTGATGACTTAAAGAAAGGCTGTCTAAATGGCAAAAGTAGCCGTGGACCAGGAATTCGGGAAACACACGCAAGAAGCAAGCAGTGATGAACTCATCGGTTCAGGTTAGGCTGAGATCGCTGCGGTTTACAGGGTCCGTCAGTAGCCTGTAGCCAATGCTGTTGGCGAAGAGGAGCTACGGGGCTAACCGGTTGTTAGAGCATTTTCATCCGGTTGTTAGAGCATTTTCATCAGTTCGGCCCGTTAGTGAAATAGCGTCGTGTGAGGATGCATAGATGAAAAAATCGTTTTGGAGGGGTTCGGGTTCCCACCCGCCCCTCAAAGGTCGTTCAAATTGGTTTTCTAAAAAAAAATTGGCCCAAATTCGATTAAAACCGAGTCAAATTAAAAAAAAAATTCATATTTGCATTAAATATGTAAAAAAATGGAATAAAACATAATTAAACATAAACCTAAACAAAAAACTAGACTACATCGCCATCGCCCGCAGCTGCCGCCCGACGCCGCCGCCTTTTACATACCAAAGAGCTTGTAAAAAGTGGTGTAGTAGTCGTCGTCGTCGTCGTCATCGCCGTTGCCGTCCGCTCCGTCGCCGTCCTTGCTGCACCCCTGCCCTGGATCGCCGTGGCGAACGGGGTTCAAAGGTCCCGACGCCCCCTCGTCGCTCTCGTAAAGGATGACGAGGCCGCGACGACGTGCGGCAATCTCCTCCAGGACGCGGCGCTGACGCTCCATCTCCTCCCGAACGTAGTTGTCTCGCGCCCATTTCAGGGCGGCCTCATCGGCGGCGGCCATGACAAGGTGCTTCTGCTTGACGGGCAGGAGCCCCGGCTCCGTCTTCGACTTGACGAGGCGGGAGGAAGAGCCGGGCTCGTTGATGACGATGCCGGTGGTGCGCGTATGCCGCGCCAGCGGCGTCTCCTGCGGCTCGGGCTTGACGGGGAGCAACATCGACGATCCGGAGGAGCGGGAGCGGGAGCCGGTGCCGCCGGACGACGAGGACTTCGCCGTCTCCATCCTCCTCGACGTCCAGGAGCTGCCGTGGCGGCGAGAGAAGGTTGGCGGCGGTGGATAGTCATACCTGGGCGTGTTGCCGTCCTCGATGTGCTCGAGGACGGCCTCCAAGGTCCGACCGAGGATGCCCCACCATTGGTGTCGTCCCTTAGAGTTGTGGCGGCCGCGGGGCTCGACCCGTTGGTGGCGGCGAGCTGGTCGACGTGACGACGCTCGAAGTACGCCGTCCACATCAAGTTGCTGTCGGGGGCGTACCACGGGAGGTTGCGCGCGCTCTCCGGCAGGCGGGAGCGGATGTGCACGATCTCCGCACGTTGGTCAGCTTCGGTGGGCAATGGTAGCACCGGGACGCCGCCGACGCTCAGCCTCCAGGACCCCGACACCCTCATGTCCGGCGGCGCCGGGTGGTCCGCCTCGTAGAGGAGGCGGGCCTCGTCCTCGCGGCCGAAGCCATTGGCGGCCACATCGTCATCGGGGTAGCGTTCGGCCATCTCTTTCGAGGAAGGAGAGGGGAAGGAGAAGGGGAGAAGGGGCCGGTGGCGAAGAAGAAGAGGAGAGAGCGTCGACGGGAGAGGTGTGCGGCCACCGGCGGGGGGAGGTCACCTTATATAGCCGCGGGCACGCGGAGCGGCGGTGTGTGAACGCGTGTGAGAAACCGACGGGACCATTTTCTTTTGCGTCAAAAACGTTTCTGCCGGCGCCCCTGGGCATCCCGTAGCGTGTGTGAACGCGTGTGAGAAACCGTCGGAGCCAATTTCGGTCCGAACCGACGAAAAACGGACTCCTGGGATACGAGTAGATCATTTTTCGTCCATTGGCGGAAAAAAAAAATGACCTAAAGGGGCCTGTTGGGGCCGCGCGTGAAGATGCTTTTAGGTGGTCATCCATAGGCAGGAGGTTGCAAGCCCATCATTTCTCGAGTAGGAATTTTTTTTTGACGGGATTTTTCGAGTAGGAACTTGGCAGAGAGCATGGCTTCCGTGTGTACAAACCCCAATTTAATTTTATACGATTTCTGAATGGTAGTAGCTCTACAATCAATGTACCACTACTTGAGATTTCTGCATGCTACTCCAACATGGGATCCGGGGGGTGGTTTGGCCCCTACTACTACCAGGGACGTCGCGATCAGAGGCTCTCGCAACGGCGGCAAAGACAAACAGGCTCCATCATCACTACTCTCCTGGAACAGAACAGAACAGAAGAGAAGAGGTCCCTGGATCCGTGTATCGCACTCCGGTCCGGGGTGAGGAGGGCCATGTGCATGCAGGCTCGCCGTAGAGTGTGGAGCGGACCACCTCCGCCGCGGGGCGCACGGCGGATGGATCACATCACCCAGCGGGGAGCGGATGGACGGACAGGGACCATGCCGTAGGCCGTAGCGTCGCACGCTCACCATCGACGTGTCGCCCTAAGTTTTTCCGGTGCGCCACGTGATTAGCACCACAAGTACTACGTCCGGAAAAAGTTCATTTGAAACCCTAAACTTGTAAAGGTTCAACGAAACGAATCCTTAAATCAAAACCTCGATCGATTGTATCCTAAAATATGTAATCCTGCTTTAAATAAACCTTCGGGTCATCTTCTAAACAAGGATTGTCGGAAGAGACGGGATTGGTGGCGTTTAAAAAAATTATTACAGAAAATTACAAAAGACGCAACCCCTGATCCCTGATGGACCGATCGCTTTAGTTTTTTATTAAGTAAAAAGATAAGCACACCTTGTGACTCAAACACGAGACCACTTCATATCGACACCGTCGCACCCACTCAAGATGCGCTCGCCTGCTGGTGGTGGAACTAGCTGAGGCACATCCAGCCCGTCGCCGATAGCCTCCTAGGCGACTAGGTCTTCTGTTGGTCTGTCGTATACCGCCTCCTAGGCAGCCGCTAGGGCCCGATGTTTTGTTGTCGACACCTTAAAACGCCATTGTGGGATCACTAAAGGGATGTATAGAGGGGGGAGGGTGAATAGACTACTTGAAAAGTTAGAAGCTAGCTTTTTTCCAATTTTAATTGTTGGCAGATTTTAGCATTTATAGCAAATCAAACACATCCTACACATGCAAGTCTATGGGTATAGCAGTGAAAAGTAAAGACATGCACATGTAAAATAAGGTGTAAAGTTTAGGAAGATTAAACGCAAAGGTTGACACGGTGATTTTGTGTGTGGTTCCGATAGGTGGTGTCATCGTACGTCCACGTTTCGATAGGTGTAACAGCCACACGAGTCCACGGAGGGCTCAACCTATAAAGGGTCCATGAAGAAGCAACCTTGTCTATTCCACCATGGCTTACGTCCATGAAGGACTACCCTCACTCGGGATAGATCTTCACGAAGTAGACGATCTCCTTGCCCGTACAAACTTTTTGGTTCAACTCCACAACACAAAGTATGAGGCTCACAAGCGACATCTAACCAATCTAGGAGACACCACTCTCCAAAAGGTAATAGATCTGGTAGTATGATGAACTCATTGCTCTTGTGCTTCAAAAGATAGTCTCCTCAACACTCAGTCACTCTCTCACAGATTTGGCATGGGTAGAAGAGATTGATTGGATGGAAAGCAACTTGGGAAGGCTAGAAATCAAGATTCATATGTTAGAAATGGAATATCTTGATCTCAACACATGAGTAGGTGGCTCTCTCTCTCAGAAAAATGGATATGGTAAGTGTTGGGTTGTTTTGAGTGCTTCCTCTATGAATGAGAGGTTGTGGAGGGGGTATATATAGGCATCTCCAAAAATCCAACCGTTACAACATTATTACCCAACTCGATGAAACCGAAGTGAAACTCAGTGGCATCGACTAGTGCAAAATGTGGCAACTTTTGTCTTTTTGGTGAGACTGATATATGAATCCCGATTGGATCGATTTTGGCTGGCCTAGTCAGTTTCCTCAACTAGGTGGGACCGATTCTCAAAACTTGGGAATTCCGATTTAAAGAAGTTGGTTAACACAGCCCGGGGCACTGATTTCGATTGCACTGAAATGGAATTGGTGTTACTGAGACTCTAGGGTTTGGCATGGGATCTTTTTAATGTAAAACTCGATAGGACCGAATGGGTAAAGTTGGCGGCACTGAATTTTGGATATTTAGGAATTGAATAGAATATTTGTGGGAGAATTCATGAGAATTTTTGGTGGCTAATTCTAAGCACTTGAGCAACCAGATCATCATAGTCACCTCATCCCCGTTTAATAGTATTGGCTTTCCTATGGACTCAAATCTGTTTTCTCACAAAATATAAAATGTAGAGTCTTGAAGCTTGAAGCTTGAATCTTGGCCAATCCTATTCCTTTCCTTCCATGGGGCTTATCCTCACAGTAATTAGCCAATCCTCTCTATGGACTATATCTGAAATATACTAGGTAGAAGTATTAGTTCAAGAGACAATGTACGTGCCATGAATTATCAAAACCACCAAGGGGGCATATGTGCTTTCAATCTGTACCTTTTTGGTAATTTATGATAACGTACAACAAAAAATTCAAATAGAGATAGGCAATTGAATATGATAGCTTTGAAGGATACATGACTAATACAAACTACCCCTAAATGTGCGCAACCCCCTTTTAAGAGATGTTTGTTTTGGTCTGCATGGGCACACACATGTTAGAATGGACAAGACAAGTCATGTGAATCTTGGCTATATGCAATAAACAATATGTGAATGAAAGGTTTCCATGTTCAAGACTCCATCTTGCAAACAATACGTGCAAGAGACAAGAGATCATCCTGAACAAGGATATGATGCATATACTTACCTTGATGTTCTTGAGCATCTTAGCAGTAGTAATACTGTGACAGCCCGATGCCGGCGTTCCAGAAGATTCCCCTTCTATTCCGTTTTCGTCGTGTGTCTATTTTCTTTTGTCGCATCATCATCGCATCATGCACGTCATCAACATTGCATCGGCACCCCGTTGCCGCCAGTTTTCAAAACTTGCATCCGTTGTTAGTTGCCGGTTCTCGTCGTTGTCCGTTCTGAGCCCGACCGCACACGCACGCGCCCGCGGCACCGTCGAAACCCTGTTTTTAAAGTGTGCGTTAAACTTCCTCTGATCGGGTTGAGATTTGACGTGCGGTCTTTATTAGTTATAGCTAGGCCGCTTGTCGAATTTCGTCGCGATAGGAGTCCGTCTGGTACCCGAACGGTCGACCGTAGCGGCACCGTAATCGGTCTACCGTCGGACGTGTGTTGGTGTTTTAAAAATCGTTGCCGCGCCGCCCGTTTTTCCTCTTGTCTCCGGTAAACCACCCTACACGGCCACGTACCCGTTCCCGCGTTCGGAATCGTCCGAATCCGACCCCGCGGTTGGATCCGGAACGAAATTCCGGCTAACCTAGCCCCCCCTTTGCCTATATATAGACCCCCGAGTTTATTTTGGACAGCCTCCTCTCTCCTCCTCGAAATCCGCACCACCCCTCAAACCCTAGCCGCCACTGACTCTCTCTCCCTCACCAGCCGCCATGGGCCCGCCGAGCCCAGATCGGGCTCGGCCGAGCCCATCTGGCCACCGCCCCCGTTCTCCTCCCTGCCCGAGCTCCGGCCCGAGCTCCTCCCGCGTGCGCCGCCGCCAAGCCATTTGCGCCGCCTTCCTCCGCCGCCCGCGCCGTCCCCGTCCGCCTCCTGCCTTGCCGCGCCGCCGCAAGCCGCCGCCGCCCTGCGGTTGCTGCACCGCCGACCCCCCTTACCCCGCCGTCGGGCTCCCGTGCTCCTGTCGCCGCGGTCCATGCTGCCGGCGAGCTGCTGTCGCCGCCTTCCGTAGCCAGATCCGGGCCGGGAACCCCCGGATCCGGTCCCCTCCGGCCAGACCTGCCTCGCCGCGCTCCCGGGGCGGCTTCCCCCTCGCCCGAGGCCCTGTTGCCGGCCGTCGTAGCGAACTCCAGCGCCGCCGGTTCCCTGGTTCGAGGAGAGCGACAGGAGGGCGACCGACAGCCTCGAGTGCTCCTGGGCCCTGCGCCAGCAGCCAGCCCACGTGGCCACCGCAGCGGCCTTCTCCCAACGCCCCCTTCGACCCGATTACCCCTCCGTCCAGGCCGGCCCAGGTGAGCAGCCGAGTCCTTCCCCTCGCCCAGGCACTGTTTAGCTAAACTGCGCCTTAGCTTCGGCCCATTTAGTAATTTAGGTTATTTTAGAATTAGATAAATTCCAGAGAAATAGCGTATATTCTTTCGACTGTATCTTTTATTCCGTATGTCGGAACGAGGCATGTTGTACATGGTTTTAGGGTAGTTTTGCGCGTAGAACACGATTTCACAACTTGCATGCTTGTTTGACGTCGGTTAGCGCACCGTATGCCTAGAAACATGTGCTGTCCCAATAGGGTGTAGCCCGTATAAATTTATCGTGCGTGTTCGCATAGCCCGTATACCGTAGATTAAATGTCCACATTTTAGGAATCATTTTTGCATGTATTTTAGAGCGGTCAATTGTATTTTTTACGTATAGGGATTTGCCGGTAATTTATTTTCCCGCGTATAGGTTATTTCTCTCGCATTTATGTGCGACATTATTTTGTGTTGCAAACCCCACATATTGTATATGCTTTCGGGGTAGAAAAATCCATGGGATTTTTCTGTGCAATTAGTTTTAGCATTAGAGCAAGTTAGTTCGCGAGATATTTTGCTAAGTTGTCCTTTTGTTTAATTCGTAGGATTTATTCCGTGCCTCGTTTGAATTAGTTGTCAACTAGAGAGTTCTTCTTAGATGTTTTGTTTAGCCCCTGATATTTTTGGTTGCAATAGAAATGCATGTGTAGGTGTTGTTTGCTTGCTCTCAAGTTGCTAGAAATAGTGCTGATTTGGAGGAGCTGAAATATTTCTAAGTCTGAGATCTGTTATTATTTTGTTGTTGTCTTGTCTTGCTTGCATCTTGTGATCTGTAGCTCTTTTGAGGTTGGTCCAATGGAGTTAGTTGTACCCCTTGTGTTTCTCTAGCATGCTGTAAATTTTCATGCCATTCGGAGTCCTGTAGATATAGGTTTTATTACTGTCAATATTGCTTCAGATCGAAAACTGCACTTTCATGAGGTGTATTTTTCACTAAGTCTGAAATAGTGTGTGAGATGCCATTTTGTGTCTTCTTTTCGTAGTGCTCCTTGCTGCCAAGCTAGTTGTTGTTAGTTGTTTGTAGTAGTTCTTCTTGCCCTCTTCCGTGCCATGCCTTGCTTGGGCATATCGGAGTTGTGTAGCCGTAGTTGTGAGGCGTAGAAAATGCTATGTGGCTGATTTTTGGCAGATTGTAGTCATTTCTTGTTTTGCTCGTAGTTGTTGAACCGTAGCTCCGATTTGATCGTGTCCTATATGAAACTTGCTTAGAATCTCGTGTAGTTTCATGTTCTCTTGCTGTTTTGTATGTTTTGAAGTGCTCGTGACCGTCGTTGCACACATATTGTGTTCATGCCATCATATCTTGCGATGCTTGTAACTTTTGATCCGTAGCTCCGTTGGAGATGTTCTTTATGTGTAGGTTGCTTGCCTTTACGCGCAGAATCACGTGAACCTATTTGTTTTGCTGTTTAACAACTAATTAAATGCATTAGTTCAGATCTGGACAGAATTGTAAATTAACGTGTGAGGTCGTTTCGGAGGTGCTATATGACATTTCCGACCTCATTTAAAATACCTAAATAGGTAGGTTATTTACGCTTGACCTCTTGCCATGTTTAACCACATTTAATATTGCCGTGTATTTAATCGGGATAGAACTAAATAATTAACGTGGGGTTTCGTCAATATGCAACTCGTTGCATATTGAACTTCACTTAATGTGTAGTGTTTGATTGTGTGGATTGTCATGCCGTGACTTGCATGTATTCAGCTGCTCATGCATCATTTGTGTTGTGCATCGTGTGGTGAATTCCGTGAGTTGATTTGTGTTTCCGGTTTGCTTCGTCTCGATAGAGTTCCGCAGCGTGCCGGATTGTGAGGACCCGTTCGACTACATCGGTTCGCCTGCTTCACGGAGGCATTCTTCTTCCAAGCGGGATCTCAGGCAAGATGATCATTTCCCCAGATACCATTACTATCATTGCCATGCTAGTTTTACCGTTGCTACCGTTTATGTCTCGTTGCCTACCACATGTTAAATATCAGCCTCTCAACAATGCCATGATTACCTTCAACCTGTTCAACCTAGCAAACCACTGATTGGCTATGTTACTGCTTGCTTAACCCTGTGTTAGCGTTGCTAGTTGCAGGTGCAGATGCTTCCATGTGTAAGCATGGGTTCCTTGTTATATCACCATATTAAATGCTATTTAATTTAATGCACCTATATACTTGGTAAAAGGTGGAAGGCTCGGCCCTTTTCTAGCCTGGTGTTTTGTTTCACCTTTGCCCCCTTAGTTTCGACTACCGGTGTTATGTTCCATATTTGAGCGCTCCTAACACGATCGGGGTTGTTATGGGGACCCCCTTGATAATTCGTTTTAGATTAAGACTGGTCTGGCAAGGCCCAACTTTGGTACTACATTTGCCTAATAACCTAATATTAATGCATAGGGACCCGCCGGCACCCGCGGACTATTTTAATCAACCCCCGGGCCAGTGCTCCTCATGAGTGTTGGTCCAAAACAGAGCACTGTGCGGGGCCACCGCGAGGAAACTCGAGGTTTGGCACTCGTACGCGTAGCTTATCCGTCGTGTCCTGAGAACGAGATACGCGGCTCCTATCGGGATCGTCGACACGCCGGGCGGCCTTGCTGGATTAGTTTTACCTTTGACGAGATATCTTGTGCATCGGGATTCCGGTGATGCTTTGGGTAATCTCAAAGTTGAGGTTTTCCACTAGGGAATCCGAGGAGATCGCGAGCTTCGTGATTGAGGACTTCTATGCGGCTTGTGGTAATTTGTGATGGACTAGTTGGAGCACCCCTGCAAGGTTAAATCTTTCGGAAAGCCGTGCCCGCGGTTATGTGGCAACGTGGAAACTTTGTTTAACACTGGTTCTAGATAACTTGAAGTTAACTTAATTAAAATATGCCAACTGTGTGCGTAACCGTGACTGTCTCTTTCGTGAGTTCCTTCTCCGATCGAGGACGCGGTGGGTAATGTCTGACGTAGGTAGGTGTTCAGGATCATTCACTTGATCATCAGTAGTTCACGTCCGCTATGCGTAGATTTCCCCCCTCTTATTTCTTGTACTCGTAAGTTAGCCACCTCATATATGCTTAGCCGCTGCTGCAACCTCACCACTTAACCATGCCTCACCCGTTAAGCTTTGCTAGTCTTGATACCTTTGGAAATGAGATTGCTGAGTCCCCTGTGGCTCACAGATTACTACAACACCAGTTGCAGGTACAGGTAAAGGTTACTTGACGCGAGCACGTTGACTGTTCATTTGGAGTTGCTTCTTCTTCTTCTTCTTCATCGATCTAGGATGGGTTCCAGGCCGGCAACCTGGGATAGCAAGGATGGACGTCGTTCTTCTTTTGTCGTTTGTTTTCGTCCGTAGTCGGACCCTGCTCTTACTCTTGATGTTTATGTAATGTACTGATGTGACTCTGATGTAGCTTATGGCGAGTGTAAGCCAACTCTGTATATATATCTCTTCTTTTCAGTACATGTACTTGTAACGATATCCATTCTTGCGACACGGCGAGATGCGCTTCTATCCCTGACGAGGCCTTCTTGCCAAATTGAGGATAGGGTCGCATCTTGGGCGTGACAAGTTGGTATCAGAGCAGTACCGACCTAGGAGCCCCCTTGATTGATCGAACTTGGCCGAGTCGGGTCTAGTGAAAAACTGCTTTGAGTCTAGTTATATATCGGAGAGTAGGATTCTTTTTTCTCCTCTTCTATGCTCTGGTGAGGAATCTTGACGTAATAATTTAATTCTACTCCTCTTCTCACTCAATTTTTTTAGGATCACGCGGATATTTTTGGAATCTATATGATGCCGATGTGACGGAGTTCTGTCTTGGTGCCTCCTATCTGCTTTAAGTTTCAGGGGAGTTGAGCTCCAGGGGATTCTTGAGCACATCGTTATCATTCAGATTTCTTAGTATCTCAGAATGAAGGATGTTCGTAATTGCTTCAATACTAGTAATGGCGAGATAACCCCGATGTCCTCAGTACTGGTGCAGATTGTTCGGGAGTACTGCCATACTTGGTATCGTTGTGATCACAAGGGTCTGTTGTAGATGAAGGTCCGAGATTCTGGTTGTGTGTTGACGGATATGATACAAGTGACGGGTTAGTATAGGAGTTGTGTGTTATTACTCCTTGTATCCGTGTACCAGATTGCATGGCCAGATATTTCGGGAATTCATAGGTGGGAATTCAAGTAGTTACTTATAGGACAATCTTCCAACAAATGCATGATGTTAGGTGGGGTTCGACATCTAGTGGATTCGTTTGTTCACGGCCGACTTACAGCGATACACGTTGTGTCTTAAAGAGTCCTTGTAGCTTGCTACGACTCGGGGACGCTTCGTATGTCGGGTGCACTGCCTTGCACTTGATGGCTACTGTAAAATCGAGCCCGTGCGATCCTGTCCACGAAAATATCGGACGAAATCTTTCTCATGAGTTTGTTCTGGTTAATTGTAAGCCTCATCCTTTGTTTTGTTGAATATAGTAATTCGAGTTACTTCGATGTCAAGTGGTGATTTCAGATCTTTTCTAAGAGGTGTTCTCATAATTTTATGAGAGTGCTAATTCTTTTGCTCAAATCAATTGTCTTATCAATTCTTGTCAACCGGAGTCGTCATGTCAACTCTTTCCAACCGGTGTGCTTCTCTTCAAGTGAATTCAACCCTCTCCAATTTGCAAGATCTTTCTCTCATTTTATTCCGGAGTTCATCTCATCTAGCCCAAGTTGTCTTTGTTTGTCCCCGCCCTCCCGCCCTTTTTCTTCAGTGATTAAATTTTCATCAAAGAGTTTCCTCTTCTTTGTGCTTCCGCTGTCTGTTCTTTCTCTCTTACCCGGTGAATTTAATTCAGTTGCCCGTGTCATCATATCCTTTTCATCCTTGTAATTCTTTCCTAGGTTGGAAATTTTTATCAGTCTATCTTCTTGTTGTCATTTCTCTCTATTCTATCCGGAGCGTTGAAGTTATCTCAGAATTCTAGTTCTCAATTCTTTAATTATTTCGGGGTGCTAACCCCATCTAGTTTTCTTATACCGATGCAATATCCCTCTTTCTAGCAATCTTTTCAACGGTGGTTTCTTCGAGTGGGCCCATAACCCACAGGTTTTTCCCAGGATCTTTTAGCTCTTGTAATCTTTCCGGAGATCATTAATTCTTTTCAACTATGACGTAGGTATGAATTTCATCAGTCATATCCCTTCTCCAAGATCTATTTGAATTAATTCTCATATTTGGCTCAACCTTGGATCCTTCTTTATTCCGGAGTGTCTCATTAATTCTTGGTGGTGTTCTCCTCCTCATTCTCAGCTTGCTATCCGAAGGAGTGTCTCTCAATCTTGGTTCATTCTCTTGGAAATTCATCATTTCAGCTTGGTGTCGTCATCTTATTTGCTCCAATCATGAGTGATCCCTTCTTGCTATCCGGTGCTTCTATGAGTTGTTTTTATTTCTCGATCCTCCGAAGGCCATCATTTCAGAAGATTCTTCGTTCTCATCTTTCAGCTTTCATCCTCAATTCTTCTCCATTGTTGTCTCTTCGTTCGTCTCTCGGTTATTCCGGTGCCTTGTTCTAGTTTTTCTCTCAGGTGGCTCATGATCTCTTCGTTCTCATGTTTCTCCATTGATTCTTGGTTTCCCATTCAACTGTGAATTCTTACCGATGCTTCCTTAATTTTGCTTCAAGTGGTGCTTATCTCTCTGCCTCTTCAAGATTCATTTCTAGTAGAATAAGTGGTATGCTAAATCTGTTGCTTGTCATCAATTAAACTTGATGAAGGATAAGCATAACATAATTCTTATTCTTGTTCATAGTAATTTCAATTCTTCTTCCGGAGGGCTCATGATATCAATTCTTTTCTCAAGTGCCTATCTTTTCTTTTCCGGAGTTCCAAGTTCTTTTAGGTATCTCTTTGTCAGGCTTCATCTAAATCTTGGCAAGGTCATAATCTTATTATTTTCTACCTTCATATCTTTGCATCATTCGTTTGTATACGGAGGTCCTTCATGGTGGTTCATCAAGGTTTCAATCCATTCTCAAGTTTTCTTCAAGATTCTTATTGGAGAACCTCAAGTTTTCTTTATCTTGCATTTCCAATGCGTTTGTTCTCCTTTATCCTTTGAGGTGGTATTATAGCATTCTTGTTAGTGTAGGAGCCTCGAAGAGATTTTCTTTCAGGAATGAGATAATTAAACCCACCAATTCTATGATCATGAGGTATTTGCAACCCATGATTTCTTCATTGAGCTATCTTGGTTCGGATTTCACCTAAAGCTTTTCCTATGGATTGTGCTATCATGGTGCTTGTCATTAATCCAAGTTCTCGTTGTATCCTCTTGGTGTAAGATTTGTTCATATCTTGTTTGTCCCAATCTATCCTTGTTTCTTTAGTGGTTGTTTGTCACCTCATATTTGTTGAGATGATTTTCATAAGCCCACTACCATCTTGTTCTTTTCGTTGTTGTTTGTCCAACAACTCCGTCTAATTCTTCTAGCAAGGATGCTTGCCTAGTTCATTTGAGTTAGTAGTTGTCATTCTCTCTTCATTCTCTTCTTTCGTATGAGCTAGTTCCTATTCTCTTGTTCCGGAGGCTTTGTGATATTGCTCTTTTGGTTCAATCTTGTTGTTCTACCAAGATCATGGTGTTCCCTTGCTCTATTTAGTTGTTTGTTATGTATATTGTCTAATTCTTCCATCTTGTCGAATTTTTTGTCCCATTTTCCTACCGAAGTGCTGCCGAAATTTTCCGTGAATTCTTGCTTCTTTCTCATATCAATCCTCATCTCTTTGCAACCTTCAAGGATCGTTTGTTTCACTCATTTGTCAAAGAAGCGACTAAGTTTTTACCTCTTGTTCTTTCTCATCCTCTCCCCCTTTCATTCTTGGATCTCGGGGTGAGATCCTCTTGTAGTGTAGGAGAGTCGTGACAGCCCGATGCCGGCGTTCCAGAAGATTCCCCTTCTATTCCTTTTTCGTCGTGTGTCTATTTTCTTTTGTCGCATCATCATCGCATCATGCACGTCATCAACATTGCATCGGCACCCCGTTGCCGCCAGTTTTCAAAACTTGCATCCGTTGTTAGTTGCCGGTTCTCGTCGTTGTCCGTTCTGAGCCCGACCGCACACGCACGCGCCCGCGGCACCGTCGAAACCCTGTTTTTAAAGTGTGCGTTAAACTTCCTCTGATCGGGTTGAGATTTGACGTGCGGTCTTTATTAGTTATAGCTAGGCCGCCTGTCGAATTTCGTCGTGATCGGAGTCCGTCTGGTACCCGAACAGTCGACCATAGTGGCACCGTAATCGGTCTACCGTCGGACGTGTGTCGGTGTTTTAAAAAGTCGTTGCCGCGCCGCCCGTTTTCCCTCTCATGTCCGGTAAACCACCCTACACGGCCACGTACCCGTTCCCGCGTTCGGAATCGTCCGAATCCGACCCCGCGGTTGGATCCAGAACGAAATTCCGGCTAACCTAGCCCCCCTTTGCCTATATATAGACCCCCGGGTTTATCTTGGACAACCTCCTCTCTCCTCCTCGAAATCCGCACCACCCCTCAAACCCTAGCCGCCACTGACTCTCTCTCCCTCACCAGCCGCCACGGGCCCGCCGAGCCCAGATCGGGCCCGGCCGAGCCCATCTGGCTGCCGCCCCCGTTCTCCTCCCTGCCCGAGCTCCGGCCCGAGCTCCTCCCGCGTGCGCTGCCGCCAAGCCATCTGCGTCGCCTTCCTCCGCCGCCCGCGCCGTCCCCGGCCGCCTCCTGCCTTGCCGCGTCGCCGCAAGCCGCCGCCACCCTGCGGTTGCTGCACCGTCGACCCCCCTTACCCCGCCGTCGGGCTCCCGTGCTCCCGTCGCCGCGGTCCCTGCTGCCGGCGAGCTGCTGTCGCCGCCTTCCGTAGCCAGATCCGGGCCGGGAACCCCCGGATCCGGTCCCCTCCAGCCAGCCCTGCCTCGCCGCGCTCCCGGGGCGGCTTCCCCCTTGCCGGCGTAGCTTGTACTGATGTGACTCTGATGTAGCTTGTGGCGAGTGTAAGCCAACTCTGTATATATATCTCTTCTTTTCAGTACATGTACTTGTAACGATATCCATTCTTGCGACACGACGAGATGTGCTTCTATCCCTGATTTGGCCTTCGTGCCAAATTGAGGATAGGGTCGCATCTTGGGCGTGACAAATACACTTGAGAAAACAATTGTTAGATAACACATGAGTATTGTATTGTAAAGATGAAAATAGGTTCAATAGTACCAAGACATGGAAGACATATTGAAAGTAGGATTTGACGATAGATATGTCTCCAAGAATATTTATAACTTTCTTCCATATGTATCAATATGTAGGATATCCCCCCCTCGGTGAACCATAGCGTGTAGATATTGGGAGTAGGTAGGGCGAGACAAGTCCAATACAAGAAGTCCGAAATAATAAGTATCCAAACGATAGGTTTATTTGCCTTCTTGTAGTTCTTCTCCTTTGGGTAAGCATAAGCTTAGATAACTCTTTGATATCTATCCCCCTTAAGGATTTCTCCTCTGATTTCTCTCCCCCTTCAGGATTTATCCTCCTGTGATATCTCTCCCACGTAAGGATTTCTACCCCTTTGATATCTCTCCCCCTGAAAGTGTAAGCTTTGATATATCCGTCCCCCTTTGTCATTAATTTCCAAAAAGGTCAGAGGGTAAGGGTTCCTTGAGAGTAAGGGATCTTGGATTCTTCTTTCTTTGATAAGGGTTCCTTGACTCTTCTCCCCCTTGAGTTTAAGTAAGGGTTCCTTTAAATTTCTCCACCTTTCAGTAGGGATACTAGATGTTTCTCCCCCTTTGTAATTTTGAGAACTTTGTCGAAGGAATCCCCCTTTAGCAAAAATTGAGATAATCATAAAGAACACAGGTAGCATCAAAATTCGGAGTCTCTGAGGCAAAGTGGTTCGATAAACTGAGAATGAACTTGAGCCTGTAGGAGAAGTCGGTATGACCGATTTTCCCAATTGAGAGAGACCGAGTTGCAAATAGAATCTCATCTACTTGAAAATATGGGATCACTTCAAAACAAACGTAAATCCTTCCTGACCATTTTGTCAGTAAAAATTCTCACATATTTTGGCCAAAGCTCTTAGAGAGTATTTAAATGATTTTCAAGGATTTTTTTGAAAGATTTGAAAAGAATTTTCACAACTAGATGAGAATTGAATGGTTCCAAGAAAGCATGCAACAAAAATATGAACCATACAAGAAACTTCATCTAGATGTTGGTCAATGACTAGGTAACTTATATTAGAGTATACTGACTTAAGGAGCCAAGCAAGAATGCTTGATCATAGTTCATACTCATCGTTAAGCGCAAAATGGGGTTGCCATTTTTTGTTAAGCATTTTAATGTCTTCATATCATTTGAGTTGCTTTACCTCATTACTTGGTGTAAAGCTTTATCAAGGATATGAGTACATATCTTCGAATGATGTTGATGACATGGCATGTAGGTGAACTTGTTTGTGGATGCTCAATGTTAATGAAGATCATCTTGAGTTGGGAGCAACCCTTATTGTTTCGGTTCATTTTTCACCTACATCGGTAAGTCATGCAAGGAAGAACATTATACCGAAATGACAAGAATGAATTTATTCATCAAATAGTTGTCAAGGATATGATTATGTTGTCTTCTTCCCTCGTCTCTAAAGAGAGGGTTGTTGATACTTGGCCATAACAAGATTGCTTTTGATGTGAGTTGATGGTAATATTGTGGTGTGTAGTTCTTCCAAGTACCTACAAAAGGTTAGATGAAATACAAGGGAGCATAGTTTTCCAAGCTATAAGATAGTATCATATCAATAGCATCATGGAATAATCAAGTAAGCTCATGCCCTTGCATGCATCCGAGTGAGTCTAGATCAAGTTTGAAGCATCAATGATGTTCAACTCACTCTAAAGTTACAAAACAATTATAATCAAGTGGCTTGGTAAATATGTTGGCCAATCGTTTATCGATACGAACATGCTTGAGATTAATATCTCCTTTACCAACATTATCATGAATGAAATGATGTCGAACTTGAATATGTTTAGTTCGAGAATGTTGCACAGATTATGAGCAACTTTAATAGCAGTTTCATTGTCACAAAACAATAGAACATGTTTCACATGAATGCCATAATCCTTAAGAGTTTGCCTCATCCATAGTAATTGCGCACAACATGATCCAGCAACAATGTATTCCTCTTTGGCAGTAGATAGAGATACCGAGTTTTGTTTCTTGGATTACCAAGACACAAGAGATCTACCAAGAAATTGACATGTACCCAAGGTGGATTTTCTATCAACCTTGTCTCCGGCATAGTGCGAGTCATAATAGCCAATACGATTAAAAGATCCCTTGGGATACCTGTTGGGGAACGCCGCATGGGAAACAAAAATTTTCCTACGCGCACGAAGACCTATCATGGTGATGTCCATCTACGAGGGGGATTTTAGATCTACGTACCCTTGTAGATCGCACAACAGAAGAGTTAATAAATGCGGTTGATGTACTGGAACGTCCTCACATCCCCCGATCCGCCCCGCGAACCGTCCCACCAACCGTCCCGCGATCTGTCCCACGATCCGCTCCGATCTAGTGCCGAACGGACGGCACCTCCGCATTCAGCACACGTACAGCTCGACGCTGATCTCGGCCTTTTTGATCCAGCAAGAGAGACAGAGAGGTGGATGAGTTCTCCGGCAGCGTGATGATGCTCCGGAGGTTGGTGGTGATCTAATCTCAGCAGGGCTCTGCCCGAGCTCCGTAGAAACGCGATCTAGAGGAAAAACTGTGGCGGTATGTGGTCGGGCTGCCGTGGAAAAGTTGTCTCAAATCAGCCCTAAAACCTCCGTATATATAGGTGGGAGGGGAGGGGCCTTGCCTTGGGGATCAAGGAGCCCCAAGGGGTTCGGCCGATGGGGGGGGAGGAGTCCTCCTCCTCCAATCCTAGTCCAACTAGGATTGGAAGGTGGAGTCCTTCCCTTCCTTCCCACTTCCCCCTTTTTTTCTCTTAGATTTTCTTATCTCCCTGCGCAGGGGCTTCTCTAGGCTTGCCCACCAGCCCACTAAGGGCTGGTGTGGCACCCCTAAGGCCTATGGGCTTCCCTGGGGTGGGCTGCCCCCCGGTGAACATCCGGAACCCATTTGTCATTCCCGGTACATTCCGAAAACCTTCCGGTAATCAAATGAGGTCATCCTATATACCAATCTTCGTCTCCGGACCATTCCGGAAACCCTCGTGACGTCCGTGATCTCATACGGGACTCCAAGCAACATTCGGTAACCAACCATATAACTCAAATACGCATAAAACAACGTCGAACCTTAAGTGTGCAGACCCTGCGGGTTCGAGAACTATGTAGACATGACCCGAGGGACTCCTCGGTCAATATCCAATAGCGGGACCTGGATGCCCATATTGGATCCTACATATTCTACGAAGATTTTATTGTTTGAACCTTAGTGCCAAGGATTCATATAATCCCGTATGTCATTCCCTTTGTCCTTCGGTATGTTACTTGCCCGAGATTCGATTGTCAGTATCCGCATACCTATTTCAATCTCGTTTACCGGCAAGTCTCTTTACTCATTCCGTAATACCAGATCCCGCAACTTACACTAAGTCACATTGCTTGCAAGGCTTGTGTGTGATGTTGTATTACCGAGTGGGCCCCGAGATACCTCTCCGTCACACGGAGTGACAAATCCCAGTCTTGATCCATACTAACTCAACGGGCACCTTCGGAGATACCTGTAGAGCATCTTTATAGCCACCCAGTTACGTTGTGACATTTGATACACACAAAGTATTCCTCCGGTGTCAGTGAGTTATATGATCTCATGGTCATAGGAATAAATACTTGACCCGTAGAAAACAGTAGCAACAAAATGACACGATCAACATGCTACGTCTATTAGTTTGGGTCTAGTCCATCACATGATTCTCCCAATGATGTGATCCAGTTATCAAGCAACAACTCCTTGTACATAGTCAGAAGACCCTGACTATCCTTGATCAACTGGCTAGCCAACTAGAGGCTTGCTAGGGACAGTGTTTTGTCTATGTATCCACACATGTATCTAAGTCTTTATTCAACATAATTATAGCATGGATAATAAACGATTATCTTGATACATGAAATATAATAATAACTTATTTATCATTGCCTCTAGGGCATAATTCCAACAGTCTCCCACTTGCACTAGAGTCAATAATCTAGCCCTCACATCACCATGCGAATTACATTGTAATAAATCTAACACCCATACAGTTCTGGTGTTGATCATGCTTTGCCCGTGGAAGAGGTTTAGTCAGCGGGTCTGCTACATTCAGATCCGTGTGCACTTTGCATATATTTACGTCCTCCCCTTCGACGTAGTCGCGGATGAGGTTGAAGCGCCGTTTGATGTGTGTGGTCTTCTTGTGAAACCGTGGTTCCTTTGCTAAGGCAATGGCACCCGTGTTGTCACAGAACAAGGTTATTGGATTCAGTGCGCTTGGCACCACTCCGAGATCCATCAAAACTGCTTCATCCAGACACCCTCCTTAGGCGCCTCCGAGGCAGCCATGTACTGCGCTTCACATGTAGAATCAGCTACGACGCTTTGCTTGGAACTGCACCAGCTTACCACACCCCCATTAAGAATAAATACGTATCCGGTCTGCGACTTAGAGTCGTCTGGATCTGTGTCAAAGCTTGCATCGACGTAACCTTTTACGGCGAGCTCGTCGTCACCTCCATACACGAGAAACATCTCCTTAGTCCTTTTCAGGTACTTCAGGATATTCTTGACCGCCGTCCAGTGATCCACTCGTGGATTACTCTGGAACCTGCCTTCCATACTTATGGCGAGGCTAACGTCCGGTCTAGTGCACATCATGGCATACATGATAGAACCCATGGCTGAAGCATAGGGGACGGTGCTCATGTTCTCTCTATCTTTATCAGTTGTTGGGCACTGAGTCTTACTCAATCTCGTACCTTGTAAAACTGGCAAGAACCCCTTCTTGGACTGTTCCATTTTGAACCTCTTCAAAACTTTATCAAGGTATGTACTTTGTGAAAGTCCTATCAGGCGTTTCGATCTATCCCTATAGATCTTAATTCCTAGAATGTAAGCAGCTTCTCCTAGGTCCTTCATAGAGAAACTTTTATTCAAGTAATCCTTTGTGCTCTCCAAAAACTCCACGTTGTTTCCAATCAGCAATATGTCATCCACATATAATATTAGAAACGCCACAGAGCTCCCACTCACTTTCTTGTAAATACAACATTCTCCAACCACTTGTATAAACCCAAATGCTTTGATCACCTCATCAAAGCGTTTATTCCAACTCTGAGATGCTTGCACCAGCCCATAAATGGATCGCTGGAGCTTGCACACTTTGTTAGCATTTTTAGGATCGACAAAACCTTCGGGTTGCATCATATACAATTCTTCCTTAAGGAAACCGTTAAGGAACGCCGTTTTGACATCCATCTGCCAGATTTCATAATCGAAAAATGCAGCTATTGCTAACATGATTCTGACGGACTTAAGCATCGCTACGGGTGAGAACGTCTCATCGTAGTCAACTCCTTGAACTTGTGAAAAACCCTTTGCCAAAAGTCGAGCTTTATAAACGGTCACATTACCGTCAGCGTCCGTCTTCTTCTTAAAGATCCATTTGTTCTGAATGGCCTTGCGGCCCTCAGGTAGTACTTCCAAAGTCCACACTTTGTTTTCATACATTGATCCTATCTCGGACTTCATGGCCTCCAGCCATTTGTTGGAATCCGGGCCCACCATTGCTTCTTCATAATTCGGAGGCTCATTGTTGTCTAACAACATAATTGAGAAGACAGGATTACCGTACCACTCTTGAGTAGTACACGGTCTCGTCGACCTGCGAGGTCCGATAGGAACTTGATCTGGAGTTTCATGATCATCATCATTAACTTCCTCCTCAACCGGCGTTGCAACGATAGGGGTTTCCCCTTGCCCTGTGCCACCATCCAGAGGGATGAGAGGTTCGACAACCTCATCAAGTTCTATCTTCCTCCCACTCAATTCTCTCGAGAGAAACTCCTTCTCGAGAAAAGCTCCGTTCTTAGCAACAAACACTTTGCCCTCGGATTTGAGATAGAAGGTATACCCAACTGTCTTTTTCGGGTAACCTATGAAGACGCACTTTTCCGCTTTGGGTTCCAGGTTTTCAGGCTGAAGCTTTTTGACATAAGCATAACATCCCCAAACTTTAAGAAACGACAACTTTGGTCTTTTGCCATACCATAGTTCGTATGGTGTCGTCTCAACGGATTTTGATGGTGCCCTATTTAAACTGAATGCTGCTGTTTCTAATGCATAACCCCAAAACAATAACGGAAAATCGGTAAGAGACATCATAGATTGCACCATCTCTAATAAAGTACGATTACGACGTTCGGACACACCATTACGCTGTGGTGTTCCATGCGGTGTCAACTGTGAAACAATTCCACATTGTCTTAAGTGAGCACCAAACTCGAAACTCAGATATTCACCCCCACGATCAGACCGTAGGAATTTGATCTTCTTGTTACGATGATTTTCAACTTCACTCTGAAATTGCTTGAACTTTTCAAATGTTCCAGACTTGTGCTTCATCAAGTAGACATAACCATATCTACTCAAATCGTTAGTGAAGGTGAGAAAATAACGATATCCGCCGCGTGCCTCCACGCTCATCGGACCACACACATCGGTATGTATGATTTCCAACAAGTCACTTGCACGCTCCATTGTTCCGGAGAACGGAGTTTTAGTCATCTTGCCCATGAGGCATGGTTCGCACGTGTCAAGTGAATCAAATTCAAGTGACTCCAAAAGTCCATCGGTGTGGAGTTTCTTCATGCGTTTTACACCAATATGACCTAAGCGACAGTGCCACAAAAACATGGCGCTATCATTGTTAACTCTAACTCTTTTGGTCTCAATGTTATGTATATGTGTATTATCACTATCAAGATTCAATATGAACAATCCTCTCACATTGGGTGCATGACCATAAAAGATATTACTCATAGAAATAGAACAACCATTATTCTCTGACTTAAACGAGTAACCGTCTCGCAATAAAGAAGATCCAGATATAATGTTCATGCTTAACGCACCCACTAAATAACAACTATTCAAATTCATAACTAATCCTGATGGTAACTGAAGTGAAACTGTGCCGACGGTGATTGCATCAACCTTGGAACCATTTCCCACGCGCATCGTCACTTCATCTTTCGCCCGCATTCGCCTATTCCACAGTTCCTGTTTCGAGTTGCAAATATGAGCAACAAAACCGGTATCGAATACCCAGACACTACTACAAGAGCTGGTTAAGTACACATCAATAACATGTATATCAAATATACCTATTTTTTCTTTGGCCGCCTTCTTATCAGCCAGATACTTGGGGCAGTTGCGCTTCCAGTGACCCATACCCTTGCAATAATAGCACTCCGTTTCAGGCTTAGGTCCAGCTTTGGGTTTCTTTGTCGGATTGGCAACAGGTTTGCCGCTCTTCTTTGAATTACCCTTCTTTCCTTTGCCGTTTCTCTTGAAACTAGTGGTCTTATTCACCATCAACACTTGATGTTCTTTACGGAGTTCTGACTTTGCGACTTTCAGCATCGCGAACAACTCACCGGGTGACTTGTTCATCCTGTTGGAAATATGCCCTAGAGGCAATAATAAATTAGTTATTATTATATTTCTTAGTTCATGATAATCGTTTATTATCCATGCTATAATTGTATTGATTGGAAACACAATACTTGTGTGGATACATAGACAAAACACTATCCCTAGTAAGCCTCTAGTTGACTAGCTCGTTGATCAAAGATGGTCAAGGTTTCCTGGCCATAGGCAAGTGTTGTCACTTGATAACGGGATCACATCATTAGGAGAATCATGTGATGGACTAGACCCAAACTAATAAGACGTAGCATGTTGATCGTGTCATTTTGTTGCTACTGTTTTCTGCGTGTCAAGTATTTGTTCCTATGACCATGAGATCATATAACTCACTGACACCGGAGGAATGCTTTGTGTGTATCAAACGTCACAACGTAACTGGGTGACTATAAAGATGCTCTACAGGTATCTCCGAAGGTGTTAGTTGAGTTAGTATGGATCAAGACTGGGATTTGTCACTCCGTGTGACGGAGAGGTATCTCGGGGCCCACTCGGTAATACAACATCACACACAAGCCTTGCAAGCAGTGTAACTTAGTATAAGTTGCGGGATCTTGTATTACGGAACGAGTAAAGAGACTTGCCGGTAAACGAGATTGAAATAGGTATGCGGATACTGACGATCGAATCTCGCGCAAGTAACATACCGAAGGACAAAGGGAATGACATACGGGATTATACGAATCCTTGGCACTGAGGTTCAAACGATAAGATCTTTGTAGAATATGTAGGATCCAATATGGGCATCCAGGTCCCGCTATTGGATATTGACCGAGGAGTCTCTCGGGTCATGTCTACATAGTTCTCGAACCCGCAGGGTCTGCACACTTAAGGTTCGACGTTGTTTTATGCGTATTTGAGTTATATGGTTGGTTACCGAATGTTGTTCGGAGTCCCATATGAGATCACGGACGTCACGAGGGTTTCTGGAATGGTCCGGAAACGAAGATTGATATATAGGATGACCTCATTTGATTACCGGAAGGTTTTCGGAGTTACCGGGAATGTACCGGGAATGACGAATGGGTTCCGGGAGTTCACCGGGGGGGGGGGGCAACCCACCCCGGGGAAGCCCATAGTCTTTGGGGAGACACACCAGCCCTTAGTGGGCTGGTGGGACAGCCCCAAAGGGGCCTATGCGCCAAGAGAAGGAAATCAAAGGAAAGGAAAAAAAAGAGGGAGGAAGTGGGAAGGGAGGGGGACTCCTCCCACCAAACCAAGTCCAACTCGGTTTGGGGGGGGGGAGTCCTCCCCCCCTTGGCTCGGCCGACCCCTTGAGGGTCCCTTGGACCCCAAGGCAAGGTCCCCCTCCCTCCTCCTATATATGTGGAGCTTTTAGGGCAGATTTGAGACGATTTTTCTCACGGTTGCCCGACCACATATCTCCATAGTTTTTCCTCTAGATCGCGTTTCTGCGGAGCTCGGGCGGAGCCCTGCTGAGACAAGATCATCACCAACCTCCGGAGCGCCGTCACGCTGCCGGAGAACTCTTCTACCTCTCCGTCTCTCTTGCTGGATCAAGAAGGTCGAGATCATCGTCGAGCTGTACGTGTGCTGAACGCGGAGGTGCCGTCCGTTCGGTACTAGATCGTGGGACTGATCGCGGGATTGTTCGCGGGGTGGATCGAGGGACGTGAGGACGTTCCACTACATCAACCGCGTTCTCTAACGCTTCTGCTGTACGATCTACAAGGGTACGTAGATCACTCATCCCCTCTCGTAGATGGACATCACCATGATAGGTCTTCGTGCGCGTAGGAAATTTTTTGTTTCCCATGCGGCGTTCCCCAACAGTGGCATCATGAGCTAGGTTCATGCGTAGATGTCTTCTCGAGTAGAACACAAAAGTTTTTGTGGGCAGTGATGTGCGTTTTGCTTCCCTCCTTAGTCTTTTCTTGATTCCGCGGTATTGTTGGATTGAAGCGGCTTGGACCGACATTACTCGTACGCTTACGAGAGACTGGTTTCATCGTTACGAGTAACCCCCTTTGCTCAAAGATGACTGGCAAGTGACGGTTTCTCCAACTTTAGTTGGATCGGATTTGACCGAGGAGGTCCTTGGATGAGGTTAAATAGCAACTCATATATCTCCGTTGTGGTGTTTGCGTAAGTAAGATGCGATCCTACTAGATGCCCTTGGTCACCACGTAAAACATGCAACAACAAAATTAGAGGACGTCTAACTTGTTTTTGCAGGGTATGCTTGTGATGTGATATGGCCAACGATGTGATGTGATATATTGGATGTATGAGATGATCATGTTGTAATAGAAATATCGACTTGCACGTCGATGGTACGGCAACCGGCAGGAGCCATAGGGTTGTCTTTATACTAACGTTTGTGCTTGCAGATGCGTTTACTATTTTGCTAGGATGTAGCTTTGGTAGTAATAGCATGAGTAGCACGACAACCCCGATGGCAACACGTTGATGGATGATCATGGTGTGGCGCCGGTGACAAGAAGATCGTGCCGGTGCTTTGATGATGGAGATCAAGAAGCACGTGAAGATGGCCATATCATGTCACTTATGAATTGCATGTGATGTTAATCCTTTTATGCACCTTATTTTGCTTAGAACGGCGGTAGCATTATGAGGTGATCTCTCACTAAAATTTCAAGATGAAATTGTGTTCTCCCCGACTGTGCACCGTTGCTACAGTTCGTCGTTTCGAGACACCACGTGATGATCGGGTGTGATAGACTCAACGTTCACATACAACGGGTGCAAAACAGTTGCGCACGCGGAACACTCGGGTTAAGCTTGACGAGCCTAGCATGTGCAGACATGGCCTCGGAACACATGAGACCGAAAGGTTGAGCATGAATCGTATAGTTGATATGATTAGCATAGAGATGCTTACCACTGAAACTATTCTCGACTCACGTGATGATCGGACTTGAGATAGCGGATTTGGATCATGTACCACTCAAATGACTAGAGAGATGTACTTTTGAGTGGGAGTTCTTAAGTAATATGATTAATTGAACTAATTGTCATGAACATAGTCTAATGGTCTTTACGAATTACGATGTAGCTTGCGCTATAGCTCTACTATTTTTTAAATGTTCCTAGAGAAAATTTAGTTGAAAATTGATAGTAGCAACCTTTGCAGACTGAGTCTGTAAAACCGAGGATTGTCCTCGTTGTTGCGCAGAAGGCTTATGTCCTTAATGCACCACTCGGTGTGCTGCACCTCAAGCGTCGTCTGTGGATGCTGTGAACATCCGACATACACGTTTCTGATGACTACACGATAGTTCAGTGCAAAGTACTTAATGGCTTAGAAGCAAGGCACCGAAAACGTTTTAAAACGTCACGAAACATAAGTGATGTTCTAAAGAGATGAAATTGTGATTTCATGCTTGTGCCCTTGTTAAGAGGTACGAGACCTCCAACAAGATTCTTTGACCACAAAGTAAAGGAGAAAAGCTCAATCGTTGAGCGTGTGCTCAGATTGTCTGAGTACGACAATCACTTGAATCAAGTGGGAGCTAATCTTCCAGATGAGATAATGATGGTTCTCCAAAGTCACTGCCACCAAGCTGTGAGAGCTTCGTGATGAACTATAACATATCAAGGATAGATACAATGATCCTTGAGCGATTCGCGATGTTTGACACTGCGAAAGTAGAAATCAGGAAGGAGCATCAATAGTTGATGGTTAGTAAAACCACTAAGTTTCAAGAAAGGCGAGGGCTAGAAGGGATACTTCGTGAAACGGCAAAACAGTTGCTGCGCTAATGAAGAGACCCAAGATTAAACCCAAACCCGAGACTAAGTGCTTCTGTAATGAGGAGAACAGTCACTAAGGCGGAGCAACTCTAGATACTTGGTAGATAAGTGGGCTGGCAAAAGTCGAAAGAAGTATATTTGATATACATGATGTTGATGTGTACTTTACTAGTACTCCTAGTAGCATAAGGGTATTGGATACCGGTTCGGTTGCTAAGTGATTAGTAACACGAAATGAAAGCTACGGCATAAATGGAGACTAGCTAAAAGCGAGGTGACGATACGTGTTGGAAGTATTTCCAAGGTTGATATGATCAAACGTCGCACGCTCCCTCTACCATCGGGATTGGTGTTAAACCTAAATAATCGTTATTTGGTGCTTGCGTTAAGCATGAACATGATTGGATCGTGTTTATTGCAATACGATTATTCATTTAAAGAGAATAATGGTTACTCTATTTTGCTTGAATAATCACCTTCAATGGTTTATTGAATCTCGATCGTAGTGTTACACATGTTCATGATATTGGTGCCAAAAGATACGAGTTAATGATGATAGTACCACTTACTTGTGGCACTGCCGCTTGAGTCATGTTAGTATAAATTGCATGAAGAGGCTCCATGCTGATGGATCTTTGTACTCACCTGATTTCGAATCACTAGTGACATGCAAACCATACCACATGAGCAAGGCCTTGTTTTCATTGAGATGAAACAAGATAGTAACTTGTTGGAAGTGATACATTATGATGTATGCAGTCCAATGAGTGCTGAGGCACGCAGTGGATATCATTATGTTCTTACTTCACTGACGACTTGAGTAGATACAGGAGTATTTACTTAATGAATCACAAGTCTGAAATATTGAAAAAGTTCAATTCCGTTTTAGAGTGAAGTTCGTCGTAACAAGAGGATAAACTATCTACGATATGATCATAGAAATAAATATCTGAGTTACGAGTTTTGGTACGCAGTTAAGACAATGTGGAAATTGTTTCACAGTTCATGCCACCTGGAACATCATAGTGTGATGATGTGTCTGAACGTCATAGCCACGCACTATTTAGTATGGTGCATGCTGTGATGTCTCTTATCGAATTACCACTATCATTTATGGGTTATGCATTAGAGACATCCGCATTCACTTTAAATAGGGCACCGCGTATTTGCGTTGAGATGACACAGTATAGACTGAGGTTTAGAGAAATCTAAACTGTCGTTTCTTGAAAGTTTGGGGCTTCGACATTTATGTGAAAAAGTTTCAGTCTGATAAGCTCGAACCCAAAGCGGATAAATGCATCTTCATAGGATATCCAAAACAGTTGGGTACATCTCCTATCTCAGATCCGAAAGCAAAGTGTTTGTTTCTAGAAACGGATCCTTTCTCGAGAAAAGGTTTCTCTCGAAAGAATTGAGTGGGAGGGTAGTAGAACTTGATGAGGTTATTGAACCATCACTTCAACCAGTGTGTAGCAGGGCGTAGGAAGTTGTTCCTATGGCGCCTACACCAATTGAAGTGGAAGCTGATGATGGTGATCATTGAGCTTCGAATCAAGTTACTACAAACCTCGTAGGACGACAAGGTCGCGTACTGCTGCAGAGTGGTACGGTAACCTTGTCTTGGAGGTCATGTTGTTGAGCAACAGTGAACCTACGAGTTATGGAGAAAGCAATGGTGGGCCCAGATTCCGACAAATGGCTGGAAGCCATGAAATCCGAGAGAGGATCCATGTATGAAAACAAAGTGTAGACTTTGAAAGAACTACTTGATGGTCATAAGACTATTGAGTAAATATGGATCTTTAAAAGAAAACAGACGATGATGGTGATAAGTCACTATTAAGAAAAGCTTGACTTGTCGCAAAGATGTTTTCGACAAGATCAAACAGTTGACTATGATGAGACTTTCTCACTCATAGCGATGGTAAAGGTCTGTTAGTTATGTTAGTTGTTGATGCATTATTTATAAAATATTGCACGTAGGATGTCAAAACATTGTTTTCTCGACGGTTTCCTTGAGCAAACATTGTATGTGATACAACCAGAAGGTTTTGTCGATCCTAAAAGATACTAGCAAGTATGCAAGCTCCAGTGATCCTTCAATGGACTGGTGCAAGCATATCGGAGTTGGAATATACACTTTGATGAGATGATCAAAGATTTTGGGTTTTGTACAAGGTTTATGAGAAACTTGTATTTCCAAAGAAGTGAGTGGGAGCACTATAGAATTTCTGATAAGTATATGTGGTTGACATGTTGTGGATCAGAAGTAATGTAGAATTTCTGTAAAGCATATAAGGTTGTTTGAAAGGAGTTTTCAAAGGAATACCTGGATTGCGCTACTTGAACGTTGAGCATCAAAGATCTATGGAGATAGATCAAAAAGCGCTTAATGGAAGTTTCAACAAGATGCATGCCTTGACAAGTTTTTGAAGGAGTTCAAAATAGATCAGCAAAGAAGGAGTTCTTGGTTGCGTTGTGAGGTGTGAATTTGAGTAAGACTCAAAACCCGACCCCGGCAGAATAAAGAGAATAGACGAAGGTCGTCTTCTATGCCTTAGCCGTAGAATCTAAAGTATGCCATGCTGTGTACCGCACCTGATGTGTGCCTTGACTCAAAGTATGTTGAGAGGTACAGAGAGTGATCCATGATTGAATCAATAGCAGCGGTCAAAATTTATCCTTAGTAACTAATGGACTAAGGAATTTTTCTCGATTATGGAGGTGCTTAAGGAGTTCGTCGTAAAGGGTTACGTCGATGCAAGCTTTGACACTAATCCGAATAACTATGAGTTGTGAAACGGATTCGTATAGTAGAGTAGATATTTGGAGTCTTTCCGAATAGCACATAGTAGCAGCATCTATAAGATGACATAATGATTTATAAAGAACACACGGATCTGAAAGTTTCAGAACCGTTGACTAAAACCTCTCTCAAGAGCAAGACGTGATCAGACTCCATAACTATATGGGTGTTGGATTTGTTGGAATCACATGGTGATGTGAACTAGATTATTGACTCTAGTGCAAGTGGGAGACTGTTGGAAATATGCCCTAGAGGCAATAATAAATTAGTTATTATTATATTTCTTAGTTCATGATAATCGTTTATTATCCATGCTATAATTGTATTGATTGGAAACACAATACTTGTGTGGATACATAGACAAAACACTATCCCTAGTAAGCCTCTAGTTGATTAGCTCGTTGATCAAAGATGGTCAAGGTTTCCTGGCCATAGGCAAGTGTTGTCACTTGATAACGGGATCACATCATTAGGAGAATCATGTGATGGACTAGACCCAAACTAATAGACGTAGCATGTTGATCGTGTCATTTTGTTGCTACTGTTTTCTGCGTGTCAAGTATTTATTCCTATGACCATGAGATCATATAACTCACTGACACCGGAGGAATGCTTTGTGTGTATCAAACGTCGCAACGTAACTGGGTGACTATAAAGATGCTCTACAGGTATCTCCGAAGGTGTTAGTTGAGTTAGTATGGATCAAGACTGGGATTTGTCACTCCGTGTGACGGAGAGGTATCTCGGGGCCCACTCGGTAATACAACATCACACACAAGCCTTGCAAGCAATGTAACTTAGTGTAAGTTGCGGGATCTTGTATTACGGAACGAGTAAAGAGACTTGCCGGTAAACGAGATTGAAATAGGTATGCGGATACTGACGATCGAATCTCGGGCAAGTAACATACCGAAGGACAAAGGGAATGACATACGGGATTATACGAATCCTTGGCACTGAGGTTAAAACGATAAGATCTTCGTAGAATATGTAGGATCCAATATGGGCATCCAGGTCCCGCTATTGGATATTGACCGAGGAGTCTCTCGGGTCATGTCTACATAGTTCTCGAACCCGCAGGGTCTGCACACTTAAGGTTCGACGTTGTTTTATGCGTATTTGAGTTATATGGTTGGTTACCGAATGTTGTTCGGAGTCCCATATGAGATCATGGACGTCACGAGGGTTTCCGGAATGGTCCGGAAATGAAGATTGATATATAGGATGACCTCATTTGATTATCGGAAGGTTTTCGGAGTTACCGGGAATGTACCGGGAATGACGAATGGGTTCCGGGAGTTCACCGGGGGGGGGGGGGAACCCACCCCGAGGAAGCCCATAGGCTTTGGGGAGACACACCAGCCCTTAGTGGGCTGGTGGGACAGCCCCAAAGGGGCCTATGCGCCAAGAGAAGGAAATCAAAGGAAAAGAAAAAAAAAGAGGGAGGAAGTGGGAAGGGAGGGGGACTCCTCCCACCAAACCAAGTCCAACTCGGTTTGGGGGGGGGGGGAGTCCTCCCCCCCTTGGCTCGGCCGACCCCTTGAGGGTCCCTTGGACCCCAAGGCAAGGTCCGCCTCCCTCCTCCTATATATATGGAGCTTTTAGGGCAGATTTGAGACGATTTTTCTCACGGTTGCCCGACCACATATCTCCATAGTTTTTCCTCTAGATCGCGTTTCTGCGGAGCTCGGGTGGAGCCCTGTTGAGACAAGATCATCACCAACCTCCGGAGCGCCATCACGCTGCCGGAGAACTCTTCTACCTCTCCGTCTTTCTTGCTGGATCAAGAAGGCCGAGATCATCGTCGAGCTGTACGTGTGCTGAACGCGGAGGTGCCGTCCGTTCGGTACTAGATCGTGGGACTGATCGCGGGATTGTTCGCGGGGCGGATCGAGGGACGTGAGGACGTTCCACTACATCAACCGCATTCTCTAACGCTTCTGCTGTATGATCTACAAGGGTACGTAGATCACTCATCCCCTCTCGTAGATGGACATCACCATGATAGGTCTTCGTGCGCGTAGGAAAATTTTTGTTTCCCATGCGGCGTTCCCCAACACATCCCTTGCATGTTGTAGTTCAATACAAAGCCCTTATAGCTTGGCGGCAGTGATTGAAGAATTCTTTCAGTGATAGCCTCTTGCGGGAGTTCAATCCCCAGCTCAGCTAGACGGTTTGAGTACCCAGACATTTTGAGCACGTGTTCACTGACAGACGAATTCTCCTCCATCTTGCAAGCATAGAATTTATCGGAGGTCTCATACCTCTCGATCCGGGCGTTCTTCTGAAATATAAACTTCAACTCCTGGAACATCACATATGCTCCATGACGCTCAAAGCAACGTTGAAGTCCCGGCTCTAAGTCATACAAGACCGCACATTGAACAACTGAGTAGTCCTCTTTACGTGTCAACCAAGCGTTCTTAACATCTTGGTCAGTCGCAGCGGGTGGTTCATCTCCTAGCGCAGCATTAAGGACATAATCCTTCTTCCTAGCTTGCAGGAGCAACTTAAGATTACGAGCCCAGACTAGAAAGTTGCTTCCATCATCTTTCAACTTAGCTTTCTCTAGGAACGTATTAAAATTCAGGGTGTCTGTCGCGTGAGCCATGATCTACAACACAAATATATTCAAAGTGGACTTAGACTATGTTCAAGATAATTGAGTTTGACTTAATCAAATTACTTGCTAAACTCCCACTCAAAAAGTACATCTCTCTAGTCATTTGAGTGGTTCGTGATCCAATTGCACTAGCTCTAGTCCGATCATCACGTGAGTTGAGGATAGTTTTAGTGGTAAGCATCCCTATGCTAATCATATCAACTATATGATTCATGATCGACCTTTCGGTCTCATGTGTTCCGAGGCCATGTCTGCACATGCTAGGCTCGTCAAGCTTAACCCGAGTGTTCCGCGTGTGCAACTGTTTTGCACCCGTTGTATGTGAATGTTGAGTCTATCACACCCGATCATCACGTGGTGTCTCGAAACGACGAACTGTAGCAACGGTGCACAGTCGGGGAGAACACAATTTCGTCTTGAAATTTTAGTGAGAGATCACCTCATAATGCTACCGTCGTTCTAATAATAATAAGGTGCAAGAAAGGATTAACATCACATGCAGTTCATAAGTGACATGATATGGCCATCATCACGTGCTTCTTGATCTCCATCACCAAAGTACCGGCACGATCTTCTTTTTCACCGGCGCCACACCATGATCTACATCAATGCGTCGCCATCGGGTTTTTCGTGCTACTCATGCTATTACTACTAAAGCTACATCCTAGCAATATAGTAAACGCATCTGCAAGCACAAACGTTAGTTAAAAGACAACCCTATGGCTCCTGCCGGTTGCCGTACCATCGATGTGCAAGTCGATATTAACTATTACAACATGATCATCTCATACATCCAATATATCACATCACATCGTTGGCCATATCACATCACAAGCATACCCTGCAAAAACAAGTTAGACGTCCTCTAATTGTTGTTGCATGTTTTACGTGGTGACCATGGGTATCTAGTAGGATCGCATCTTACTTACGAAAACACCACAATGGAGATATATGAATTGCTATTTAACCTCATCCAAGGACCTCCTCGGTCAAATCTGATTCAACTAAAGTTGGAGAAACCGACACTCGCTAGTCATCTTTGAGCAACGGAGTTACTCGTAGCGATGAAACCAGTCTCTCGTAAGCGTACGAGTAATGTCGGTCCGAGCCGCTTCGATCCAACAATACCGCGGAATCAAGAAAAGACTAAGGAGGGCAGCAAATCGCACATCACCGCCCACAAGAAATTTTGTGTTCTACTCGGGAATACATCTATGCATGAACCTAGCTCAAGATGACACTGTTGGGGAACGTCGCATGGGAAACAAAAAATTTCCTACGCGCACGAAGACCTATCATGGTGATGTCCATCTACAGGGGGATTTTAGATCTATGTACCCTTGTAGATCGCACAACACAAGCGTTAATAAACGCGGTTGATGTAGTGGAATGTCCTCACGTCCCTCAATCCGCCCCGCGAACCATCCCGTGATCCGTCCCATGATTTGCTCCGATCTAGTGCCGAACGGACGGCACCTCCGTGTTCAACACACGTACAGCTCGACGATGATATCAGCCTTCTTGATCCAGCAATAGAGACGGAGAGGTAGATGAGTTCTCCGGCAGCGTGACGGCACTCCGGAGGTTGGTGGTGATCTAATCTCAGCAGGGCTCCTCCCGAGCTCCGCAGAAACGCGATCTAGAGGAAAAACTGTGGAGGTATGTGGTCGGGCTGCCGTGGAAAAGTTGTCTCAAATCAGCCCTAAAACCTCCGTATATATAGGTGGGAGGGGAGGGGCCTTGCCTTGGGGGGGGGGGGAGGAGGAGTCTTCCTCCAATCCTAGTCCAACTAGGATTGGAAGGTGGAGTCCTTCCCTTCCTTCCCACTTCCCCTTTTTTTTCTTTCTCTTCGATTTTCTTATCTCCCTGCGCAGGGGCCTCTCTGGGCTTTCCCACCAGCCCACTAAGGGCTGGTGTGGCACCCCTAAGGCCTATGGGCTTCCCCGGGGTGGGCTGCCCCCCCGGTGAACATCCGGAACCCATTCGTCATTCCCGGTACATTCCCGGTAATTCCGAAAACCTTCCGGTAATCAAATGAGGTCATCCTATATATCAATCTTTGTCTCTGGACCATTCCGGAAACCCTCGTGACATCCGTGATCTCATCCGGGACTCCGAACAACATTCGGTAACCAACCATATAACTCAAATACGCATAAAACAACGTCGAACCTTAAGTGTGCAGACCCTACGGGTTCGAGAACTATGTAGACATGACCCGAGGGACTCCTCGGTTAATATCCAATAGCGGGACCTGGATGCCCATATTGGATCCTACATATTCTACGAAGATCTTATCGTTGGAACCTTAGTGCCAAGGATTCATATAATCCCGTATGTCATTCCCTTTGTCCTTCGGTATGTTACTTGCCCGAGATTCGATCGTCAGTATCCGCATACCTATTTCAATCTCGTTTACCGGCAAGTCTCTTTACTCGTTCCGTAATACAAGATCCCGCAACTTACACTAAGTCACATTGCTTGCAAGGCTTGTGTGTGATGTTGTATTACCGAGTGGGCCCCGAGATACCTCTCCGTCACACGGAGTGACAAATCCCAGTCTTGATCCATACTAACTCAACGGACACCTTCGGAGATACCTGTAGAGCATCTTTATAGCCACCCAGTTACGTTGTGACGTTTGATACACACAAATTATTCCTCCAGTGTAAGTGAGTTATATGATCTCATGGTCATAGGAATAAATACTTGACACGCAGAAAACAGTAGCAACAAAATGACACGATCAATATGCTACGTCTATTAGTTTGGGTCTAGTCCATCACATGATTCTCCCAATGATGTGATCTAGTTATCAAGCAACAACTCCTTGTACATAGTCAGAAGACCCTGACTATCCTTGATCAACTGGCTAGCCAACTAGAGGCTTGCTAGGGATAGTGTTTTGTCTATGTATCCACACATGTATCTAAGTCTCTATTCAACACAATTATAGCATGGATAATAAACGATTATCTTGATACAGGAATTATAATAATAACTTATTTATCATTGCCTCTAAGGCATAATTCCAACAATACCATATGCCAAAGTTTGGTGTATCTATCAAGTATCTCACAATTATTTTCACACCCTTTAGATGGCACTCCTTAGGTGCCGATTGATATCGGGCACACATGCACACACTTAGCATGATGTCGGTACGGGATGCACATAGATATGGTAATGAACCTATCATTGATCGATAAACCTTTTGATCAACCGGTTTGTCCTCCTTGATGAGGTCCACATGTCCACTAGTTTGCATAGGAGTTTTCATACCTTTGCACTCTTGCATGTTGAATTCTTGATTAAGTCCATGGTGTACTTGGGTTGAGAGATAAACGTACCTTCTCTCGTTTGTTTGATTTGCAAACTAACAAATAATATCAGCTCACACATCATGTACATTCCATACTGCTCGGACATCAACCTTCCAAACTTCTCACTAAAATGTGGGTTAGTAGATCCAAAGATAATATCATCCACAAAAATTTGGCACACGAATAATTTGCCCTTAACTATTTTAGTGAATAAGGTTGCATCAGTTTTTCCAATCTCAAAACTATTTTCAATAAGAAACTTCGTTAGGCATTTGTACCAAGCTCGAGGTTTTTTTAAGACCATATAGAGATTTATGAACTTTATAAACATGATTAGGTTTCTTAGGATTCACAAAACTGGGAGGTTGTTTGACATAAACTTCCTATGCAATTTCACCATTTAGAAAAGCACTTTTGATATTCATGTGGTAAGGAGTAATGTCATGGTGATTGGCATAAGTGAGAAGAATAAGAATGGCTTCAAGTCTAGCAACGAGGGACACATGTCTCACCTTAGTCCATACCTTTGACTTGCGTGTAACCTTGAGCTACGACACATGCCTTGTTGCGTACCACTTTACCATTTTCATCTTGCTTGTTCGGGAACACCCATTATGTACCAATGATGTTGTGCTCGTCCTTAGGTTTCTCCATGAGTGTCCAAACTTCATTCCTCTCAAAGTTGTGTAGCTCTTTGTGCATGGCATTCACCCAATCTGGGTCTTGAAGTGCTTCTTATACCTTCAGAGGCTCAACGCTGGAGATAAATAAGTAATGCTCACAAAAAAATTAGCTAAACGAGTTTTAGAGCGAGTGATCCTCCCAGTTTGTATGTCACCAAAGAGTTGATCTAGCAGATGATTCTTGTTCACTCGTGCTCGAATTTGTGACAACCTTTGCTTGTTGTATGGTGGAGCTTCATCATCATAATCTTCTTCTTTGTTGTCGTTGATGGTGTCATCTCCTTGAGATGGTGGTGAATAAGATTGAGGTGGATCATCACGATGTACTTATTCCTCCTCTTTATCATGTCGTGTACCACTTGTGGATGCCTCCATGTTATTTTATGGTTCGCCTTGATGCAAAGTAGGAGCTTCCACTTGTGTTCATGAATTAGTTTCCTTCACCTCCTTGGGGCGAATCTTGTCGATGGACAGGTCTGGAATGGCTTGTGAAGGCTCCTTATCTCTTACATCATTTGGCAATTGTTCGACTTGCCGACCATTAGAGTCATCAAACTTCACATCTATCATCTCTTCAAATTTTCGACTGAATTTTTTGTAGACACGGTATGTGTGAGAGTTTGATCTGTAACCAAGTAGGAAACCTTCATGAGATTAAGGAGAAAATTTAGAATGATGAAGCTTATCAAGAATGTAGCACTTTGAGCCGAATACCCGAAAGTATCCGACTTGTTTTTTTAATGGTGAGTAGCTCGTATGTCGTTTTACCGAGAAGCTTGTGTAGGTAGAGTCGGTTTGTGGCATGACAAGATATTTCCATGGCTTGTGCCCAAAAGTGTCTTGGCGTCTTGTATTCGTCTACCATCATTCCAGCCATCTCCATGAGAGTCTGTTTCTTCCTCTCAACAACTCCATTTTGTTGATGTGTGTATGTCGTCGAGAAATCATGTGAGATACTCTCTTCGTCAAGAAAAGTATCCACATCTATGTTCTTGAACTCCGATCTGTTTTTGCTCCAAACTTTCTTGATCTTCACTTCAAACTGATTTTGGGCTTTCCGAGTGAAGTTCTTGAAGATTGTTTGTACCCGTGACTTGTCATCAAGAAAGAATACCCACATTAACCTCGAAAAACCATCAACAATAACTAGACCAAAATAATATCCACCGAGGCTCTTGTAAACATTGGGACCAAAGAGATACATGTGAAGTAGCTCGAGCGGCCTTCTAGTATTCATGATGTTCTTCACGGGATAACTTCCACCTACTTGTTTTCCTGCTTGACAAGCACTACAAAGTCTATCTTTGTCAAACATAACATTTTTAACATCAACGATATGTTCACCTTTGGTAAGCTTGTTTAGATTATGCACACCAACATGTCCTAGCCTTCTATACCATAACCAACCTTTATAAGATTTTGCTATAAGACATGTACGAGGTTTGGATTTTTTTGTGAAATAGACAATGTGTAGCTCACCTCTACGAAAACCGGTAAAGACCATGTTATGATTATCTTGACAAAACACTTGACAATCAACATTCGTAAATAACACATTGAAACCAAAGTCCGCTAGTCTAGATACGAAAAGAAGATTGTAGCCAAGGGATTCAACAAGCATGACATTTTGAATGGAACTATCTTGAGATATGGCCACGTTACCAATACCAAGTACCTTACCCTTGGAGTTGTTTCCACAAGTCACATACCTTCATGATCCATGGTTTGGTGTGATCTCTTGAGACATGTCTCTATCCCCAGTCATGTGATCGGTGCATCCACTATCGAAAATCCACTCCTTTCCTCTGACCATGTAGTCTCTAAGGTTTGACATAAGACTTAGACTCCTAATGGTCTTCTCATATTCAATGTCAAAATTCTCGTCTTCATCGTAGTAGCCATACTCCACATTGTCATCTTCAAATGGAATATCCTCGTCACAAGAATCAAGAGATTCATTAGAATTTTGACCATAACAATGTTCAAGTTTATGAATGCGAATGGCTTCAACAATGATGTTATTGCTAGTAATGACATATCCTTTAGCACACATGAGGTCACGAGGCTGAGATAGATGACTATCAAAGTTTGGATGGCTTTATTTTGTGAAAGACAATAGATTTTCAGAAAATGACATCAAGATTTTTCAAGGAGTAGTCGGGATACCTTTTCTCCAAATCTTTCCACAAAGTATAAGCACACTCAAAGTTCTTCCATTGATTAAGCACAATTCTTGGCAATCCTCTAATGATGATATTAATGGTTTTAAGATTGCAAAGCATATTAACTTCTTCATCATGGGAAGGATGTAAGGGATCAATGGGAGGCACATAGGGATTTTCAACATACTTTCTCAAATGGAATTCATCAAATATATAAAGCATTTCACCTTTCCATTATCTATAGTACTCCCCATTGATAATAGGCACTCTACAACTAAGATTCCCCAAAGTAGACACATCCATCTTCCGCCAATCGTGATTAAATCAAGTCTATGGAGACCAAAGCACTGATACGAGTTGTGGGATCACTAGAAGGGATGTCTAGAGGGGGGGGGGGTGAATAGACTACTTGACAAATTAAAACCTAGCCTTTTCCCAATTTTAATTGTTGGTAGATTTTAACATTTATAGCAAGTCAAAGACACCCTACACATGCAAGTCTACGAGTATAGCAACGGAGAGTAAAGATATGCAAATGTAAAGTAAGGAGTAGAGTTTAGGAAGATTAAACACAAAGATTAACACGCTGATTTTTGGCATGGTTTCAATACGTGGTGCTATCATTCGTCCGCATTGATGGAGACTTCAGCCCACGGAGGGTAACGACCGCACGAATCCACGGAGGGCTCAACCCACGAAGAAGCAACCTTGTCTATTCCATCATGGCTTACCTTCACGAAGGACTAGCCTCATTGGGGTAGATCTTCACGAAGTAGGCGGTGTGATAGCCTGGCTTATTAGGGATGATAGACTACTCATATAAATAAGGAATTCCTTCTTTTCCGGGAGCCCATTCGAATAGAACTCCCAAGTTACGCGCACATGAGTGAGGACAAAGTGCACATAAAATACTAGTATTGATATGTGGGTCCAGTCTAGATCCCGCGAGGAGTAACGATTACCGGCGGGTGTGTCCGGGGCATTACAAGTTGGTATCAGAGCCGACCTTCGCTATTACACGGATGTTTGCAGACATGTGTACAGTCATGTTATTCATGACGTTTGGGACCCGTCGTGGCACACGGCATGAAACATGTACTGGATTGGATGCACATACATTTGTGTCAAGAGGGAACGTGTGGCCCGACGAGGACGTCGGTTCCTGTGAGTGGTGGTGTATGTGATAGCCTGGCTTATTAGGGATGATAGACCACTCATATCAATAAGGAATTCCTTTTTTTTCAGAGCCCATTTGAATAGAACTCCCAGGTTAAGCATGCTCGACTTGGAGTAGTTCTAGGATGGGTGACCAAGCAGAAGTTGATCTCGGGATCACATGAGTGAGGACAAAGTGCGCAGAAAAGACTAGTATTGATATGTGGGGCCAGTCTAGATCCTGCGAGGAGTAACGACTGTCGGCGGGTGTGTCCGGGGCATTACACGGGGTCTCCTTGTCCGTACAAACTTCTTGGTTCAACTCCACAACATGAGGTAGGAGGCTCCCAAGCGATATCTAACCAATCTAGGAGACATCATTCTCCAAAAGGTAATAGATGTGGTAGTATGATGAACTCCTTGCTCTTGTGCTTCAAAAGATAGTCTCCTCAACACTCAATCCCTCTCTCACAGATTTGGCTTGGGTATAAGAGATTGATTGGGTGGAAAGCTACCAGGGGAGGCTAGAAATCAAGATTCATATGCTAGGAATGGAATATCTTGATCTCAACACATGAGTACGTGGCTCTCTCTCAGAAAAATGGATATGGCAAGTGTTGGGTAGTTTTGAGAACTTCCTCTAAGAATGAGAGGTGGTGGAGGGGTATATATAGCCATATAAAAAATCCAATCATTAAAAAGTTATTTCCCAACTTGGTGAAACCAAAGTGAAACTTGATGGAACCTACTAGTGCGAAGTGTGGCAAATTTTATCTTTTTGGTGAGACCGATATATGAATCTCGGTGGTACCGATTTTGGCTGGCCTAGTCAGTTTCCTCAACTCATTGGGACCTATTCTCAAAACTCAGAAATTCCAATTTTAAGAAGTTGGTTAACAGAGGAGCGGGCACTGATTTCGGTTGCACCGAAATGGAACTTGGTGATACCGAGACTCTAGGGTTTGGCATGGGATTTATGTGATGTAAAACTCGGTAGGGACAAATGGATAAAGTTGGTGGCACCGAATTTTGAGTATTTAGGAATTGGACAGAATATTTGCGGGGGAATTCGTGAGTATTTTTTATGGCTAACTCTAAGCACTTGAGCAACCAGATCATCATAGTCACCTCATCCCCTTTTAATGGTATTGGCTTTCCTATGGACTCAAATGTGATTTTCCACAAAATATAAAATATAGAGTCTTGAAGCTTGAAGCTTGGCCAATCCTTTTCCTTTCCTTCCTTGGGTCCTCTCCTCAAAATCCTTAGCCAATCCTCTGTGTGTATTATATCTGAAATATACTAGGTAAAAGTATTATTCCAAGAGACAATGTATGTTGTTATGAATTATCAAAACCACCAAGGGAGCATATGTGCTTTCAGTCGTCGCTGGTTCTCCCTCTCCACTACGAGTTCATGGTCGCTTCATGCCAACCGTAGTAGGATCAGTTTTATATCAGTGAGGATTTTAAGTTGGAATTGGCGTGGCTTGCAACAAGCTAGAGAGATTAGGGAACTCCTTGATGTTCACACAAGTAGGAGCCCATATATTTTTGTTTCTAACAAAAAATCATTTGCATGAATGGTCGGTGGAGTGTATTAGAAGAAGATAGAACATGGACCGTAAGGAGGTAGTACAGAGTGATAGAAGAAGCGGTGGTCTCGCATTGTACTAGAAACAAGAGATCTTTGTATATCTCAATTTTAAGTCACATAACTTTATTGATGTGTTCATTAGCAATGATTCGAATTTCACTTGGAGGTTTATGGGCACTTACAACGAGACGCACTGGGAGGATAAACATATAACATGGCAGAGAATGCAAGATCTCGCTAAATTGAGCAGCTTGCCATGGCTGGTCATGGGGGTTCTAAATGGTGTGGCTTATTCTTTTGAGAAGGAAGGAGGCAGAGCACGTCTAGAAAGGCATGTGAAGGCTTTTCAGGATGCTATTGATGATTGCAATCTAGTCGACTGCGGCTATTTGGAAGACAAGTTTACATAGCACCGGGGGAAAATCAGGGAAAAGCTTGATGGAGATCTTGCAAATGAAGCGTGGCACGCAAAGTTCATGGACTTAAATCTCTTGCACTTAAATTATTATAAGTCTCACTAGAGACCTATGTTGATGTATCTTTTGGAAGATCAAGCAAAATATCAAGTTGGTCGTTCTCTTCTCGGGTTTGAGGCACGTTGGTTGAAAGAGAAGATTTTTTTTGAAGTTGTACAGGAAGCTTGGGATTAGTCTGTTCTATCAGGATATGCTGCATCACTGGCTGACAAACTAGCTCTCCTTCACACGCACTTGCATGGCTGGGACCGGTTTATTCTCAAGCTAACAAAAAAGAAATTGTGTGACACACAAAAAGAACCCAAAGAATTATCAAGGAAGGATTTGAGTGATGCAAATATTGCTAGGCAGAAAGAGCTTGCTAATGAAATTGAAAATGGCTCGATATGGAAGAGTTGTAGTGGGTGCAACGGAGTAGGGTGAACTGGTTACAATTTGGAGACCGTAACACGACCCATTTTTCATAACTTTGCTTTTGCTCATAGGCATATAAATTGCATTAAAAACTGAGGAATGGCCACGAGGATTGGCACGAACGTATAGCCTATCTAAATCCAATTATCTGAGAATACTTTGTTGGTCTTTCCACTACAGAAATTGATGAGCCAGACCTGGAGTCATTAACCGTGTTGTCCCTCGGGTGGCGACCAACATGAATGAAGAGCTCTTGAAGCCTTACTCGGCAGAGGATGTTAAAAAGGCTTTGTTCTCCATTGGGGACACTAAGGCTCTAGGTAGAGATGGGTCGCATGCTATTGCTTTTTTAAATGTTGGCATATTGTAGGTGATATTCTTATGTCTGAAATTTTAAATGCAATAAATGAAAATATATTCGGTTTGGATGGAATGGTACGACTATAGTGCTCATACCAAAGGTAGATAATAATACGGAAAATATATAGCAATATAGGTCCATATGCAATGTTTTATACAAAATCATCTCAAAGATGATTGCCTTTCGATTCAAGAGTATCCTGGATGAAATTATTGCACTTGTTCAAAGCGCTTTTGTACGAGGGAGATCAATCACATATAATATTCTTATTGCCTATAAAGAATTAGAAGAAAGGAAAAGTGGACTATTGTGAAGTGAAGGTGAATATGCACAAGGCCTATGACTGCGTGAAATGGGTATTTCTCGAGAAAATATTGAGTAGACTTGGTTTTCGTGAAGAGTTCATTCAGCTTTTTATGGCTTATGTAACATCATTTTAATACAAGGTTAGGTTTAATGGTCAAGAGACAGATATGTTTGTGCCAAGCAGGGGACTCAGAGAGGAGGACCCTCTTTCACCATATTTGTTTCTTCTATGTGTAGAGGGGTTATCCAGTGCTTTGTCTGAAAAGGAGGAGGCTCGTGGCATTGAAAGTATTCGACTGTGCAGAAATGCACCATCAGTGTCTCATTTACTTTTTGTTGACGATTCCCTTATACTCATGAAAGCTGATCTGACTAATGCAACCTCACTGAGACAAGTACTAGGTGGTTACCGTGCAAATTCAGGCTAACTAATTAGTGAAGCGAAGTGCAGTGTATTTTTCAACCTTGGTGTAGATGTTGATGTGAAAGCACATATTTTCACTGAACTAAATATTCACAATGAAGCTATTTCTGGGAGGTACCTTGGTCTACCTTCTATTGTTGGGCTGGATAAGAGTGGAAATTTTCTGTACCTGGTAGAAAGAATCATTGAAAAACTTAAGGGATGGAAGGGAAAATTGTTGTCTATGCGTGCAAAGCAAATTCTTCTAAAATAAGTAATCTAGTCAATCCCAGTATTTTCCTTGACCATTTTCAAGATCCAAAAAAACTATGTAAAGAAATAAATGATGCCATGTTTGCCTTCTCGAAGGGTGATTCAGATGATCAAAAAAGATGCATTGGTTTTCTTGGCGGAATATGTGCATCCCGAAGAAGCTAGGTGGTATGGGATTCCGTGATTTGTATTCTTTTAACATGGCCATGCTTGCAAAATAGTCATGGATACTTTTGAACAAATGAGTCTTGTTGTATGCTAAAGTGTTAAAAGCAAAATATTATCCGAACGAAAAGCTCTTGAATACTGGCCCTAAGAAGGGCTCCTCCTATACTTGGCAAAGCATAATTGCAGGTTTACGAAATTTCACGAGGGGACATATTTGGAGAGTTGGGTGTGGGCGTAATATCAATATTTGGGAGGACCATTGGATCGTGAACTATCCATCCAGGAAAGTACTTAACACAAGGGCCAATGTCTTCTTCGGCATGTCGATGAGTTAATTGATCAAGATACTCATTGGTGGGATGAACCACTTATTCGAGACAGTTTCATGCATGTGGATGCTCAGAACATTCTCATGATTCTTCTGATTGAACACTTACATGAGGACTTTGTGGCTTGGAGTAAAAAAAGTCCCTTCTCTTCTCGGTACGGCCTGCTTATTACATGGAAGGCGAGCACCACTTTGGAGCAAGAACTAGACGAGAAGATGGAAAAGGAGCATCAAAGTCGAATCATGTATGGTATATTTTATGGAAAACAATTCATTACTTGCTCAACAGATCAGTGCCACTCAGGTTGAATTCACCCCACCATGTCTCAAATGCATCGAGCGTGAAACTACCAATTCTTCACCAGAATCATCAAATGCTTCTATTGCTACAAATTCTTCAACTGTTCTTGTGGTATCAAATTATTCACTTGAGGAAACCACAAATGCTACTATCAAAAATGCAGGGTTGAAGGAATTGTATGTGACAGGCATATACAAAAGTCTCAAAGGGCATTAAACCCTCTGCGATGTGCTAAAAAGGCAGGTCTTGAACAGGAACCTGAGGAAAGAAGGAATTGCCTTCGAGAGGAAATTGAATGCTGATGGATCATACTCGAAACCTGAGCAGTATCCCAAAACCTCATGGGTTGCTGCGAAAGGCCATCCCGTCGGTCCATCCTCTCTAACACGCTTTGCATGTGAATTATCATATTCCTGAGATGAGTCAATTGACTCCAACTATAAACTGTTCAAAAATCAATCTGGTGAAGTTTTTGCTTGATATGTTGGAACTAACTGCAGGAATGGACCACCTCTAAGGAAAATATGGGTCCCCAAAAGTTGCTTGGAAAAACTTCAGGTGAATGTCCTCATGACACCACCTGTGAAGAACCAGAACCCCAGATCAAATTCCTCAGGTAGACCAAAGTCTTCAAGAGGATCACAATCCTCAACTGGTCAATACTATGCTCGTACTCGTGCTAATGCTTCTGATATGCGGGGAAATTAAAAGGGATATGAATATGAGCATTATTCCTCAAATCATTATGTTCAAAAATCCTCAAAGAACTTTTGTGCCTATTCATTTGAGTACTCTAACCCCCTACTGTGAAACGAAGTGCATTAGCTTCAATGACCACTTTCTCATGTGGTGCTCGCGGGATGATGAACTCTTTGCCACCCCTTCAGATGTGGGTGGTGAAGAAATTGAACTAATCACTTCTTTAGGTCAGATCTCCAAATGAAAATCATCATCTGAAGAATTTATTGGAGACCTGAGGAAAATGCTTGATCGGACGCAAGCTAAAATTGATGAAATGATAACATTTCACATGTCCTCAAATTTACTGTTTATGATGAAATTCCTATCTCATGAAATTGAAATCATATTCTTCAACTCTGAAGCATATGAGATGGTAAGCTGTACTAATTCATCTGCAGGATGACAAACCCAAGAATACTGAGTGGGTTTTTGATAGTGGTTGCACAAACCACGTGACCGGTGATAAAAGCTTGCTGATGAATATGCCACTGGCTTCATCACCACTGAAGCAAATCACTTATGCTAACAAAGGTAAAAGCAAGGTATTGGGACTTGGCAAAGTGGCTATTTCCAAGGACAGGCACATGGACAAAGTCATCCTTGTCGAATCCCTTGGGTTTAACCTCTTGTTAGTCTCAATGCTTTGTGATCTTGATATCGTTGTTATCTTTGGAAAATATAGATGCGTAGTCATCATGGAATCTGACAAATCCAAAGTCTTCGAAGGCTTTAGGAGAGGAGATTTGTACATTGTTTACTTTCCCACAGGTCCTCAACCAGCCACATGCTTACTAGCAAAAACCTCAGAAGGCTGGGTATGGCATCGAAGACTTGGTCATGCGGGCCTGAGGAATTTGCACACGCTCGCGAAAAAGAAGCATGTCATTGGCATCGAATCAGTTAAATTCCTCAAGGACCACCTCTGCGGTGCTTGAGAAACTTGTGACTATTCTCGATACACTTGGGTACATATCATTCTGTATAAAACTGAAGTGCCGGAAGTCTTCAAACGATTTTCCTCAAGGGCCTCGACAAACTTTGGCGTCAAATCAAACACATGAGGAGTGACAATGGGACATAATTCAAAAACACCGGTCTTGATGATTATCTTGATGAACTTGGTATTACTCACGAATTATCTGCTCCTTATACTCCTCAACAGAATGGCATTGTCGAACGCAAGAACAGGACTCTGGTTGAAATGGCACGGACTATGCTTGAAGAATATCAGACTCCTCGTCGCTTCTGTCCTGAAGTAATCAACACCGCTTGCCACATCATCAACAGGGTATATCTTCACAAATTTCTCAAGAAAACCTCATATGAACTCCTCACTCACAAGAAACCCAATGTAAGTTATTTCAAAGTCTTCGGTGCAAGATGTTGGATTAGAGATCCTCACCATAGTTCAAAATTTGCACCTAAAGCACTGATACGTCCATTTTGCATCATGCTTTCATGTTGATATTTATTGCTTTTTGGGCTGTTATATTACTTTGTGGTACCATATTTATGCATTTTCTCTCTTATTTTGCAAGGTTTATTTGAAGAGGGAGAATTCAGGCAGCTGGAATTCTGGACTGGAAAAGGAGCAAATCTTAGTCCACTATTCTGCACATCTCCACATGCCCTGAAAAGTTACGTGGTTTTTTTGGGATTATATAAAAAATACTGGGCGAAAGAAGTACCGAAGGGGGGCCACCAGGTCTCGACAAGCCCTGCCACCGCCACCCCTGGTGGCGGAGTGGGGGCTTGTGGGCTCCCTGACGGCCCACTAGCCCCCCCTCTTATGCTATATGAAGGGTTTTGGTCCAGAAAAAAATCAATCGGGAGCTTTTTCGTGGTTTCGCCGCCGCCACGAGGCGGAACTTGAGCAGATCCAATCTAGAGCTCCGGCAGGACGATCCTGCCGGGGAAACTTCCCTCTTGGAGGGGGAAATCGTCGCCATCGTCATCACCAACACTCCTCCCGTCGGAGGGGAGGCATCTTCATCAACATATTCATCAGCACCATCTCCTCTCCAATCCCTAGTTCACCTCTTGTAATCAATCTCCGTCTCATGACTCCGATTGGTACTTGTAAGGTTGCTAGTAGTGTTGATTACTCTTTGTAGTTGATGCTAGTTGGATTATTTGGTGGAAGAGTTTATGTTCTGATCCTTGGTGCTATTCTTAACACCTCTGATCATGATTATGATTATGATTTGTGAGTAGTTACTTTTGTTCCTGAGGACATGGGATAAGTCATGTTAATAATAGTCATGTGAATTTGATATTCGTTCGGTATTTTGATATGTTGTATGTTGTCTTTTCCTCTAGTGGTGTTATGTGAACGTCGACTACATAACACTTCACCATATTTGGGCCTAGAGGAAGGCATTGGGGAGTAGTAAGTAGATGATGAGTTGCTGGAGTGACAGAAGCTTAAACCCCAGTCTATGCGTTGCTTCGTGAGGGGCTGATTTGGATCCATTAGTTTAATGCTATGGTTAGACGTTGTCTTAATTCTTCTTTCGTAGTTGCGGATGATTGCGAGAGGGGTTAATCATAAGTGGGATGCTTGTCCAAGTAAGGGCAGTACCCAAGCGCCGGTCCACCCACATATCAAACTATCAAAGTAACGAACGCGAATCATATGAACATGATGAAACTAGCATGACAGAAATTCCCTTGTGTCCTCGGGAGCGTTTTTCCTCCTATAAGACTTCGTTCAGGCTTGTCCCTTGCTGCAAAATGGATTGGGCTACTTGCTGCACCGTTGCTACTGCTTCTTACTTGTTACTTTTTTCTTGCTACGTTTCACCTCGCTACACCATCACTTGTTACCGCTACTTTCAGTGCTTGTAGTTATTACCTTGCTGAAAACCGTTTATCACAGCCTTCTGCTCCTCGTTGGGCTCGAGACTCTTACTTATCGAAAGGACTACGATTGATCCCCTATACTTGTGGGTCATCAAGCACATGAGGGTTTTATGCTTGCTTACGGAAAGGACTCGCACACCTACAGAGTCTTCAACACCTATCACAACAAGGTTGTTGAAACTGTAGATGTGCGGTTTGATGAAACTAATGGCTCGCAAAGAGAGCAATTACCTACTGTGCCAGATAAATTATCTCCTGAGGAAGCCATCAAGCTCAAAGCCACGGAGGATATCATTCCTACTGAGGAAATTGTTGAAGAAATCGTCCGCAACTGTGATGAAATTCAGACAGATGCACCTCAGAAAATTGCTCCAGATCAATTCCTCGGCCCAAGCAAAGTCTTCAAGCAACTCATTCGAGGATTGCAAATGAAGGGGAATTTTACAAAATCCTCGATGACATCAATGCACCGGGTCCTCTCACTCGCTCAAAAACATTCAAATTTAGTTAAATTTTGTGGGCATTCCTGTTTTGTGTCTATCACAGAACCCTCAAAAGTTGTTGAAGCCTTCATGGAACCTGAGTGGATTCAAGCCATGCAAGATGAACTTCTCCAGTTCAAACTAAATGACGGGTGGGAACTCGTCAAACGACCAGATCCTCCCAAGCACAATATCATCGACACCAAGTGGATTTTCCAAAACAAGCAAGATGAAGATGGTCAAGTGGTGAGGAATAAGGCACGGCTTGTAGCCCAAGGCTACACACAGGTTGAAGGAATTGACTACGATGAAACTTTTGCACATGTTGTTAGACTTGAAGCTATTCAAGTACTACTTGCTTATGCTAATCATCATGATATTACTCTATATCAAATGGATGTGAATAGTGCATTCCTCAATGGTAAGCTTGAGGAAGAAGTATATGTTTCTCAGTCCCCAGGTTTGGAAGATCCAAAGCATCCTGACAAAGTATTGAGACTCAAAAACACACTCTATGGCCTCAAAGAAGCCCCTCGGGCGTGGTATGACACATTGAAGTAATCCCTCATGAAGAAATGCTTCAAACCTGGTTCACTCGATCCAACACTTTTCACAAAATCTTATGACAATGAACTATTTGTGTGCCAAATATATGTCAACGACATTGTCTTTCCTTGAACTGATAAACATTACAGCGATGAATTTGCTTACATGATGAGTGAAGAATATCTGATGTCTATGATGGGGGAGCTGAAATTCCTCTTAGGTCTTCAAATTCGTCAACAACGCAATGGCATGTTCATATCTCAGGAGAAATACCTCAAGGACGTTCTGAGGAAATTCGACATGCATGAATGCAAAGGTGTCAAGACTCCTATGCCTACCAATGGCCACCTCTACACTGAGGAAAATGGTAAAGATTTCGATCAGCAGCTATATCATTCAATGATTGGCTCTTTATTGTATCTTTGTGCATCTAGGACAGATATAGGGCTTAGTGTTTGAATGTGTGCTCGTTTTCAAGCTAAGCCGAAGGAATCACACCATAAGGCTGTGAAACATATTCTTCGATACTTAGCTCACACACCAACACTACTATTATGGTACCCCAAGGGCTCAAATCTTCACCTAGTTGGATATTCTAATTCTGACTATGCTGGTGACTGTGTGGATCGCAAGTCAACATCAGGGACATGCCATTTCCTTGGAAGATCGCTAGTATGCTGGTCCTCAAAGAAGCAAAACTGTGTCTCTCTCCACTGCCAAAGCTGAGTACATTGCTGCTGGATCCTGTTGTGCTCAACTGCTGTGGATGAAGCAAACCGTCAGAGACTACGAAATCAACATGATGTGCCTCACTACTGTGACAATGAGAGTGCAATCAAGATGGCCTACAACCCACTACAACACTCGAAGACTAAGCACATCCAGATTCGTCATCATTTTCTTCGGGACCATGTCCTCAAGGGAAATATCATCATCGACCATGTGAAGACTGACGATCAACTAGGAGATATCTTCACAAAGCCCTTGGATGAGAGAAGGTTTTGCAAGTTGCGGTGTGAGCTAAATATCCTAGAGTCTTCAAATGTTTTGTGAAAACATGCACACATCCTAACACTTATGCAAAATTGATGACTTAGATGTGCAACACATGAAGAATCGATTTTCTTCAATCAATGAAGAACATCACTCTTAGTGTGAAGAAATTAGTGAAGAATTTGGTTCTCACGGCCCTATGACAATTGTACGAGGCGCCTGAGATCATCATTCTTATACGGTGGGTCACCCCACCACTCAACTTTGAAATTCTTCAAGAAGCTTTTTCTTCAGAGTTCAAATTCATCAATTTGACACTTTGTCACAAAATCCTCAAATTTTCAAATTCTTCAAATTCTTCAAAATATTTGATGATTTTAATTTGAATATATATATATAGAGAGAGAGAGATAGAGAGAGAGAGAGACTGTGCTTTGAAAGTCCTCAACAGCATTCACTTATAGCTCAGTCTTCAATTTGATATTTCATCTAAGTGAATGTGATCGGACCCTATTGCGCTCTATGCTAAGCTCAACCTAGTCTATTCTCAATTCTTCATATGCGTTCTACATGACACTTGTTCAAAATCCTCACTGTGTCCTTGTCAGCTGAGGACTTTGCAACAAAATCCTCAAAAAATCAAAAAACTGTTTTTATAACGTTAGACACTGACCGGACCCACTTGTCACGCTCGGATAACCACGAACTCCATTGCTTCAATCGTGGGCACCACGTGTCATGCGGAGATGAATGGGCAAGGGCAGTTCGGTCCGAAAGTCTCGGCCGAACAGTTTTTCGCTATAAATAGGCCCTTACCCCCCTCAGTCAAAACTCTTTGTCCTCTTGTCTTCTCCGCGCAAGCTCAACCCTAGCGCCACAGCTAGCATCCTCGTTGCCGGTGAGGAAAATCTTTGTTGCCACGACCTAGCTGTCGCCGGAAACACGCCGACCATGGAAAATCGACTTCTGCCGCCGCCGTAGCTGATTTCAGTTGCCAAGTTAGGGCACTCAAGATCTGAACCGAGGAACTTCTCCCCTTTACTACTCCAGTTCTTCGTGTTCTTCACACATGGTAAATAAAATATTGTTTTACTACCTTTGTTGATCTTTTAATTCACTTTAGACTCGCAATATCTGTCGTTTTCTTAGAAAGTCTGTCTACCATTCACACTCATTTCTCAAACACTTGATGAATTTCACTCAGCCACTAAAATTCTTCATGAGATTCCTCAATTGTGTAAATTCACGAATCTGCACAAATCTGGAACCCAAGATGAGAATGCTTAGTCAAATTCCTCAACCTAGTGGTCAAATTCCGCAACTTCTATTTTTTTCAATTTCTTCAAATCTGAGAACGCATATAACCTCTCCAAATTATTCGCATTTATACTCTGTTCAGAGGTACAAAAATGTCAGCTGATGAATCTCTAGGTTCTCATCAACTTAACTCATTTGCAGCATTCCTCGAAGAAACTGTACCTGTGTCTTTAGAATCATCAAGAGTTCAGATTCCTTAGACAAATCCTCAGTTGAAGAAAATGGAGCATGACCGAAAGCAGAAGGAAGGAAACAAGCTTGAACAGAACACAACATTTGAAATACCTGAAGATATATATGCTTACTATTGTACTCCGGATGAGGAAATATATGGTAAAGAGACCATGTCGAAGCACAAGACAAGGCTTCAGAAGATTGAGCGCAGGTGGGCTAAGGAGTGGAAGGAGTACATATATGTGACTCCAAAATATGCGAAGAAATTTGCCCTCAAGACACCTTGCAAAAGGCCTCCACAGGGTGATCAAAAAGTTGCTCATCCCTCAAGCGTAGAAACCATTGAGGATTACCCAAATGAGAAAGAAAATATTTGTCTAAGTTACAGAAGAAGGCAGAAGCAGCAGTGAAGAAATTCAATGAGGATTCTGCAGCTGTTGCCACTATTGTCATGTCTTCAGCTGTTGAGGCCTCTCCTTCAACAATTCCTCAGAAGAAGACTTTGCTGAAGAAACCCAAGGCCTTAGTGCCAAAAGAGCAATTGCCTTAGAAGGATGCAATGACAACAAAATCTTCAACAACACCATAGCCTTCACCCCCACAACAGAAGCAACTTAGTAAGTTTCAACCCGCTCATTCAAGTTCCTCAGTGCCATGTGCCACTAGCTCTGCTGCAAACCTGCACCCACTCTGTTGAAGACTAAAATGACTGCTGGTAGAGGCATCAGGCCAAGTCCTAGCAAAATCATCAACGTTCCTTCTGCATCAGAAGGAAGTGAAGAATTTGATGAGGAAACACTCCAAGCAATCATCAGAAACAAATAGGAACGTGTTGCAGAAGCCTACATCAGCTCCATTCCCTCTTGCTATGGATCCAAAGGTTTTGCTGGATTTCATCAATCTCTGGTATGAAGATCCAAACACACCGGTTGATGACTTGAAGCTTACCCCTATAGTCAGCCATATGGTGGCTACGTTTATTAATGAAGCAAAGTGGAAAGAGCAGCAAGCCAAGCAAGCAAGGGCTGCCAAAGTCAAAAAGGAGAAATTCCTCAAGCAGAATCTCCTCAACCTGACACGTGAAGCACTTGTATCAACTCAGGCTGAACTCAAAACCCTGACAAACAAGTTTACAAGTCTTCACTCTGATCGTCAAGGTGTCAAGGTGAAATTCATCAACGCTGCAACAACTGTTGTTGATGAATACAACAAGAGAACTGCCCCTCCAAAGCAGCAAACACAACCTCAGTCTAGCTACACTGTTCAGCTGCCTGAGGAAGATGAAACTGACGAACGAGCTGCTGAGGAAATTCCTCAAAACACTCCAGCTGAAGAAATTGCCAGGCATGACACTGAATCAGTGCCTGATGAAATTGTTCCTTCACCACAACCCTCAAAGGTGAAGAAAGTCACTCCGCCTGCATCAGACGTGAAGAAGACCAAAGCGGCTGAGAAAGAAGCCAAAAATAGAAAAGCTTCAATGGCCTCAGAAGCCTCTGAGGCCAAATGCCTAAAGGTTACTCGGTCAGAGTCTTCATCAGCCCCGGTGGATGCTACCCCTCTGAATGTAGCACTATCATACATGATTGTTCCCTTCGGAGGTGACTATGTCATTCCGGAAGAAGATGAAGAAATGGATGATGCTGAAGATGATGAAATAATGGATGAGGAAATACAGATAGATGATATCACTCAGTCCACCACTCCTCCAAAGACCACTGAAGAACAAGTGGGTGATGATGACATTGGGTGCATCACTCCAGTAATTCATCATGATTTCTGGGAAGAAACTCATCCTTGCTCACCAAGGTCAACTCAAATCCCTATGACTCCAGCTGTAACTGAGATCCTCACCGGTTTTGACGGACGAAGCATTTGTGAGGGATCTGCTCAAGAATCAGCTGCATCAGCTGAAGACAATGCAGCGACGAATACTGCAACTGCCTCCTCCAACAAGCAAATTCCTCAAGCTGAAGAGAATCCTCAAGCTGAAGAAAATGCTCAAACTGAAGAAAATGCTCCTGCGCCCAACACTTAAACTGCTATTGTTGTGGTAAACACTGAAACAACAATGGTAGTGCTACTCCCCAAGAACAGCAGCACAATCTTCAACCGCGGCAAAATCAACCTTTCTCCAAAGGGAAAAGTTTCAGAAATAGGCCTTCTATGAAGAACACATGTATTTCACTCGCAAAAATCCATATGACAAGCTTCGCATCAGACACAGGAAGTTTTGGACAAGTAATCAGGTTAACTATTATTCTTCCATGCTGTGTGGGAGAAACAAGATATTTCAGCATACTCATATTCCTCACTGTGATATGGAGGAAATACCTTGCTTTGCTCCAGTCCCCAACGTTCTTCATGAAGCTGGGTTACTACCTTTCTGTACTGACATAGGAGATTGGAACACTGGCATCATTATTCAATTCTACGCTACACTGTACATATCTGGCGACCCAAAGGATGTCAACACTTGGGTTTTGGATTGGATGACTCACACACACACACTACAAAACGCCTGCCACTGAATTGCTTCGCGCTCTTCCAATTTCAATTCGCTCAGAGGATGCAGTTTTGATGTATGATGAACGAGAACTGCCCAACAGGCTGATAGAAGTCCTCATGAATCCTTTGGCCAAGGGCCAACCCCCAAGGACTCGATTTCTGGTACAAGACTTGAAGTATGAGCCTAGAACTATGTACATAATCCCGTCTTATGCCATTGCTCCTATCAAAGGGCATGATGATGAAGAAGATGTCGTAGGCATCATGAAGAATATCATGTTCAATGTCATTCATGGCATACCTATGAATCTTCGTGACTTCTTCTTCAGGACTTTGGCTGACAATGCTTTGTCGCCATTTGAGTTAAAGATTTATGCGGCTTGGATTATGAGAGTCATCAGAAACAGGTCACGCATCAACTATCAAGCTGATTTTCAAAATCACCTTGGATATCTGCCGCCTATCAAAGTCATCAAGAAATCATTTGAACATGTTGAAGGCAAAGGCAAGTCTGTCATTAATGAAGGAAATTGGCCCCTTGATGGCCAATTTCGCAAGACAGATTCTTATTCTTCATATGATGACACTCCTACCCAAGATCCTCCAAGCCCAACTGCCCACAGGGTGATAGAATAACAGAGTGCTACTCCTCAGTTTTCATCAAAAGGTCGATCGCAATCACAAGTGGGTAAAATGCCAGTTTGGTGCCATTGTGAAAACCCTCAACGAGACTCAGAATGTAGTGTAGAAAAATCACTATTATCTTCATGAGGTGTTTGATTGCACTTGGACCACCTTGGCTCATCTGAATACTCAAGAGGAACTTGAGTAATTGGAGTTCATTCAATACTTTGACTGGTTGTGGCCTCCAAAGAAAAAATTCAAGCCAATACCAGTTCCTGACTTGGAGGACAGTTCATTTTCTTCATTTCGCACTGCAGAATCAGATGAAGAACCAGAAGACAATGCGACTGGTCCAAGGAAGAAGCCTGTCTCCAGGAATCCTCACGCCTCTACATCAACCAAGTAGTGAATTTCTCCAAGGACGTTAGTCCTCAGTTTTGTCCCTTTTGTCACTTGATGACAAAGGGGGAGAAATCTGAGAGTTAGTCTTCAAGCAGGATCTATTTTGGGGCTTATAAACATTATTAAGTTACAAACTCTTGGCTCTTCTGAAGTGTTTAATGTAATGAGTTGTAACTTAAGCCCGATGGTGCTCTAATCCTTTTGAACGTTTTTCTTCGCATTCTTATGCCTCAAAGTCTATTAATGGAGACATGCTGAAATTCGTCAGACACCATTTTTCATCATGCATTTTTAATTCCTCATATTATACGTCTATTATATGCATGATTTACAAGATACAGGGGGAGATCTCCATGATATAAATCATCAATGTGCATTTGCTGTGCAAAACAAATTCCTCAAAATATGCACATCTTTAAGGGGAGTCTCTCGGTATCTTGATTTCAAATTCCTCAAACTCAGTACTTACATTTCATATTTTTATCCCCGTTGAAAACTTAACCTAATTGTTATCACACACCAGAAAGGGGGAGATTGTAAGTGCATCTAGTGATGTTAGTGATTCTGGTGGTTTGAAGATTTATAGATTAAGTGACTAATGTGTTTGTAAGTGTACACATGCTCTATAAGTCGCTGAGGAGTCTGAGTTATACGATGAATATTGATACGTCTCCATCGTATCTACTTTTCCAAACTCTTTTGCCCTTGTTTTGGACTCTAATTTGCATGATTTGAATGGAACTAACCCGGACTAATGCTGTTTTGAGCAGAATTGCCATGGTGTTGTTTTTATGCAGAAATAAAAGTTCTCGGAATGACGTGAAAATTTACGGAGAACTTTTCTGGAATTAATGAAAAATACCTGCGCAAAGATCCACCGGAGGATGTGAGCCAGTGGGCCACAAGCCCATGGGCCGCGGCCACCCCCCCAGGCGGTGCCGTGAGGGCTTGTGGGGCCCACGTGACTCCACCGCCTCCAAACTCAGCTCTATATATTCCGTTTCGCCCAAAAAAAAATCAGGGAGAAGGATTCATCGCGTTTTACGATACGGAGGCGCCGCCACCTCCTGTTCTTCATTGTCGCCATCGTCATCATCATCAACCTTCCTTCATCGCCAATTCCATGATGCTCTTCACCGTCCGTGAGTAATCTCATCGTAGGCTTGCTGGACGGTGATGAGTTGGATGAGATCTATCATGTAATCTAGTTAGTTTTGACGGGGATTGATCCCTAGTATCCACTATGTTCTGAGATTGATATTGCTACTACTTTGCCATGCTTAATGCTTGTCACTAGGGCCCGAGTGCCATGATTTCAGATCTGAACCCATTATGTTGTCGCCAATATATGTGTGTTTTAGATCCTATCTTGCAAGTTGTAGTCACCTACTATGTGTTATGACCCGGCAACCCCGGAGTGACAATAGCCAGAACCACCCCCGGAGATGACCATAGTATGTGGAGTTCATGTATTCACCAAGTGTTAATGCGTTGGTCCGATTCTTTATTAAAAGGAGAACCTTAATATCCCGTAGTTTCCATTAGGACCCTACTGCCACGGGAGGGATGGACATAGATGTCATGCAAGTTCTTTTCCCTAAGCACGTATGACTACATACGGAATACATGCCTACATTAGATTGACGAACGGGAGCTAGTTACTTATCTCTCAGTGTTATAGCTGTTACATGATGAATCACATCCGACATACTCATCCATCACCGATCCACTGCCTATGATACTTTTACTACTAGTCCTTGCTACGTTACTTTGCTGCAACTGCTGCTGCTGTTACTCTGTTGCTACTTGCTACTGCTGTCACTACTGCTGTTACTTGCTACTGCTGTCACTACTGCTGTTACTTGCTACTTGGCTGTTAGTTGCTGCAACACTTTTACTGGCGCCATTGATACAACAAGTTAGGAATAGTCTGCCGTCAACAGACTTGTTTCTGGCACCGTTGCTATCATACCACTTTGCTACTGATACTTTGCTTGCAGACACTAATCTCTCAGGTGTGGTTGAATTGACAACTCAGCTGTTAATACTTGGGAATATTCTTTCGCTTCCCTTTGTGTCGAACCAATAAATTTGGGTTGAATACTCTACCCTCGAAAACTGTTGCGATCCCCTACACTTGTGGGTTATCAAATATCGACCCCTAAAAATGAATGTCTTCGGCTGAAGAATTTGTTCTTACGTTGAAGACTTCGATCGCGATGAAATTGATATTCCTCATGAAGATACTGAAGATGAGGAATTCGGCGTGTCCTGAAGAAAAACTGCCTGAAGACTTCGAAGCGTGAAGATTTACTCTTTATGTTTCATTTTCTTTACTCTTGAGTCATAGGAACACCGTACTGTTAAAGGGAGTCGAAGTAATACTACGAAATGAATTTCCTACTGATGCTCAACCCAAGCCTAAACCTTCCAAAGCCTCAAAGTGAGGAATATGACAGACATGAGGAATTTCATGGTTGAAAGTTCCGACTATTGCCGCAACATGCGCCTCCTCACTGAACTTATCCAATCAATGATCACATTATTTAAGGGCATTTATGTCAAATCATGTCTCGGGATGCTCTCATGCTATAAATATCCGCCCCCACAACCCCTAGCTGGTTGGTTGCTCTCAGAGAAACTGACACTTGTCATTTAGAGCAACCCAATTTCCTCAAAGTCTTCGAGAGAAAATCATCAAGTGAGGAAATACCCCAAACACCGAATCCCAAACTAAAAACCAAGTGTTTGAGCACCACTTAAGAATTTGTTCCTGTGTGGAACTGAAGCCTTTTACCTTTGAGGACTATGCATCCTCCACATGGTTAGACATCATGGTCTAGAGCATCCAGCAGTGAATTGTGGATCGTCGGGTGACCGAGTTTGTGAGGGTTTGAAAGTCTGCCCTGAAGACTTACCACGAGTGTTGGGCGAGGACTGTGTGTCCTTAGATCGAGGAGAATATAGTAGGGACTGTGTGTCCTGGGACTATGTGTCCATTGGTTTCAATACCAAGCCGCCCCAAACCAGACGTACAACTGTCATAGCAGTTGGAACTGGGTCATCAACTATTGTCTTCATCGAGCTATGAGTTCTATTTGTTCAACTCTTTCATTTCCTCAAGATTGTATGTTGAAGACTTTCGTTTGTGTTGTTTGAAGAATTCGTCTGGAGACTTTCACTGAATATCCTCAACCTCAAATTCTTCACTCGAGTTAGTCTTCACCTTCGTTCTTTGTACCCGCGTTCTATGCAAACCGATTCTCATAATCTTCACCAAGTAATATGCTGTAGTAATCTTTGCACTTTTGATCCTATGCTATTTCCGCTGCACGTAATTCATCATTGAGAAATTTCCTCACAAGGAATTTCCTTGGCGATGAAATTCTAAAAATCGCCTATTCACCCCCCCTCTAGTTGATATAACGCACTTTAAATTAGTATCAGAGCAAGGTACTCCCTTGTTCTGTGTGATTTTGGTTTAACCACCTGAAGTTTTAGTTATGTCGACCGCATGTATGATCAAGGTTACTGCAGGATGTCCTTCCTTCGAAGCAAAGGACTTTCCCTACTGAAAGACCAATATGCAGATGCATCTTCAGGCTATTGACAATGATCTCTAGTACATTGTGGAACATGGTATTCCCTCCACCGCTGCTACTATCTCTGCCGCTGATGTGAAGAAATTCAAGCAACTTGATTCTCAAGCGAAGAATATCATCTATGGCCATCTGAGCAAAGGTCAGTATGGCAAAGTGAGTGCTTTGGGCACAACTAAGCTTATCTGGGATAGGTTTTCCAAAGTCAATGAAGGAATTTCAACTCAGCGTGACTCTCCTGTTGATGTTCTTCACAATCTCTTCAATCGCTTCAAGAGGCTTGACAATGAAAGCTGCCAAGATACCTTTGATCGCCTCACTGACATCTCAAATGAACTGCAAGCACTGGGAGCTCGAGACATCACTGACCATGATGTTGTGAAGAAAGTGCTAAGATCTCTTGATCCATCATTTGATACACTAGTTCTGATGATTCAAGAAAGAGGAGACTATAATATGCTTGATCCTGCTGATATACTTGAAAGACTCAATACTCATGAATTCCAACAGGAAGAAAAGGGAGATCTGTATGGACCAAGCTACTCAAGACCTCGTGCGCTGAAGGCTAAAGCAATTTCCTCATCTGAAGAAGAAGACTCATATTGCAGCATTGGTGACCCTGAAGAACTTGGACAGGAGAGTGCAATGCTCGTGAGGAAATTCCAGAAGTTTACAAAGCGTGGCTAGTTCGGTAAATCTTCAAGAAGAAATGTGAGGAAATCAGAATCTTCATCTGAGGATTACAAGAAAAGAACCTGCCACAAATGCAAGAAATCTGGTCACTACATTGCTGACTGTCCTCGCTCGGTGAAGGAATGAAAGAAGAAGAAGTACAAGGATGGAAGTTCTGATGACTCGAAGAAAAAGAAGAAATCTTCAAAGTCCTCATCCTCAAAGTCCTCATCGCACAAGAAGACCAGTTTCAGAAAGGCTCAGGCCCTCATTGGCAAGGAAATGGATTATGAGGAAGAATATGAGGAATGTGATGAAGAGGAAGGATCTGAAGAAGATTTAGAGTCTGGTGTGGCAAGTCTTGCATTGGCTACCACATTCGTCAACAAGTCAATCTTCAATCTTGAAGAAAATGACAACGACATCTACACTGATGACTATGCTGATGGCTTCGCTCCAACCTATTGCTTTATGGCAAAAGGTTCAAAGGTACCGAATGATACTTCCTCCTATGACTCAAGTGACTGTGAACCTAATGATTATGAAAAACCCAGTTACAGTAAACTTGCCAACATTGCAACTAAACAAGAAAGTGCCATTGAAAAGCTTCAAAAACTGCTAAACAGAAGCGATGATCTATTGAATGATGAAATGAATCGTACTCAAGTCCTCACTGACGATGTGAAAAGTCTTCAGTCTAGATTTGATAGTCTTCAAGATCGTTATCGCACAGTCTTGGCTGATCATGAGAAACTTTCCTACAAATTTCATCGAAGGAAACTTGATCTTGAGAAGTTGAAGACGTCTCATGATGATCTTCGAATGGAAAACAATTCATTACTTGCTCAATAGATCAGTGCCACTGAGGTTGAATTCACTCCACCATGTCTCAAATGCATCGAGCGTGAAACTACCAATTCTTCACTAGAATCATCAAATGCTTCTATTGCTACAAATTCTTCAACTGTTCTTGTGGTGTCAAATTCTTCACTTGAGGAAACCACAAATGATACTGGCGAAAATGCAGGGTTGAAGGAATTGTATGTGACAGGCATATACAAAAGTCTCAAAGGGCATCAAACCCTTTGCGATGTGCTCAAAAGGCAGATCTTGAACAGGAAACCGAGGAAAGAAGGAATTGCCTTCAAGAGGAAATTGAATGCTGATGGATCATACGGGAAACCTGAACAGTATCCCAAAACCTCGTGCGTTGCTGCTAAAGGCCCTCCTGTCGATCCATCCTCTCTTACAAACTTTGCATGTGAATTATCCTATTCCTTAGATGAGTCAATTGACTCCAACTATAAACTGTTCAAAAATCAATCCTGTGAAGTTTTTGCTCGATATGTTGGAACCAACTGCAGGAATGGACCACCCCTGAGGAAAATCTGGGTCCCCAAAAGTTGCTTGGAAAATCTTCAGGTGAATGTCCTCATGACACCACGTGTGAAGAACCAGAACCCCAGATCAAATTCCTCACGTGGACCAAAGTCTTCAAGAGGATCAAAATCCTCAAGTCGTCAATACTATGCTCGTACTCGTGCTAATGCTTCTGATATGCAGGGAAATTACAAGGGATATAAATATGAGCATTATTCCTCAAATCATTATGTCCATAAATCCTCAAAGAACTTCTCTCCCTATTCATTTGAGTACTCTAACCCTCTACCGTGAAACGAAGTGCATTAGCTTCAATGGCCCCTTTCTCATATGGTGCTCGCAGGATGATGAACTCTTTGCCACCCCTTTAGATGTGGGTGGTGAAAAAATTGAACTAATCACTTCTGCAGGTCAGGTCTCCACATGAAAATCATCATCTGAAGAATTTGCTGGGGACCTGAGGAAAATGCTTGATTAGACGCAAACTAAAATTGATGAAATAATAACATTTCACACGTCCTCAAATTTACTGTTTCTCATGAAATTGAAATCATATTTTCAACTCTGCACCATATGAGATGGTAAGCTGTACTATTTTAATTACAGGATGACAAACCCAAGAATAATGAGTGGGTTCTTGACAGTGGTTGCACAAACCACATGACTGGTGATAAAAGCTTGCTGATGAATATGCCACTGACTCCATCACCACTGAAGCAAATCACTTATGCTGACAAAGGTAAAAGCAAGGTATTGGGACTTGGCAAAGTGGCAATTTCCAAGGACAAGCACATGGACTTTATGCTTGTCGAATCCCTTGGGTTTAACCTCATGTCAGTCTCAATTCTTTGTGATCTTGATATGGTTGTTATCTTTGGAAAATACACATGTGTAGTCATCATGGAATCTATCAGATCCAAAGTCTTCGAAGGATTTAGGAGAGGAGATTTGTACATTGTTGATTTTTCCATAGGCCCTCAGCCAGCCACATGCTTACTAGCAAAAACCTGAGAAGGCTGGGTATGGCATCGAAGACTTGGTCATGCAGGCATGAGGAATTTGCACACGCTGGAAATAAGAAGCATGTCATTGGCATCGAATCAGTCAAATTCCTCAAATACCACCTCCGCTGTGCTTGTGAGTCTGAAAAAATGACCAAATCCAAACACCCCTCGAAGACTATCATGACTACTACTCGTCCGTTTGAATTGCTTCACATGGATCAATTTGGACCTACTCATTATGCTACTCTAACCAATGCCGCATCTTTATATGGCTTTGTCATAGTTGATGACTATTCTGGATACACTTGGGTACATATCATTTTGTATAAAACTAAAGTGCAGGAAGTCTTTAAACGACTTTCCTCAAGGGCCTCGACGAACTTCAGCGTCAAGATCAAACACATCAGGAGTGACCATGGGACATAATTCAAAAACACTGGTCTTGATGATTATCTTGATGAACTTGGTATTACTCACGAATTATCTGCTCCTTATACTCCTCAACAGAATGGCGTCGTTGAACGCAGGAACAAGACTCTGGTTGAAATGGCACGGACGATGCTTGATGAATATCATACTCCTCGTCGCTTCTGGCTTGAAGCAATCAACACCGCTTGCCACATCATCAACAGGGTATATCTTCACAAATTTCTCAAGAAAACCTCATATGAACTCCTCACTGATAAGAAACCCAATGCAAGTTATTTTAAAGTCTTCGGTGCAAGATGCTGGATTAGAGATGCTCACCATAGTTCAAAATTTGCACCTAAAGCACATGAGGGTTTTATGCTTGGTTACGGAAAGGACTCGCACACCTACAGAGTCTTCAACACCTATCACAACAAAGTTGTTGAAACTGTAGATGTGTGGTTCGATGAAACTAATGGCTCGCAAAGAAAGAAATTACTTACTATGCCAGATAAATTATCTCTTGAGGAAGCCATCAGGATCAAAGCCACGGAGGATATCATTCCTACTGAGGAAATTGCTGAAGAAATCGTCCCCAACTCTGATGAAATTCAGACAGGTGCACCTGAGGAAATTGCTCCAGATAAAATTCCTGAGTCCAAGCAAAGTCTTTAACCAGCTCATCCAAGGATTGCAAATGAAGTGGAACTTGACAAAATCCTTGATGACATCAATGTGCCAGGTCCGCTCACTCGCTCAAAAAGCTTCACATTTAGTTAACTTTTGTGGGCATTCCTATTTTGTGTCTATCGCAGAACCCTAAAAAATTGTTGAAGCCTTCATGGAACCTAAGTGGATTCAAGCCATGCAAGATGAACTTCTTCAGTTCAAGCTAAATGACGTGTGGGAACTCGTCAAACGATCAGATCCTCCCAAGCACAATATCATCAACACCAAGTGGATTTTCCGAAACAAGCAAGATGAAGATGGTCAAGTGGTGAGGAATAAGGCACGGCTTGTAGCCCAAGGCTACACACAGGTTGAAGGAATTGTCTTCGATGAAAATTTTGTACCTGTTGCTAGACTTGAAGCTATTCGAATACCACTTGCTTATGCTAATCATCATGATATTACTGTATATCAAATGGATGTGAAAAGTGCATTCCTCAATGGTAAGCTTGAGGAAGAAATATATGTTGCTCAGCCCCCAGGTTTTGAAGATCCTAAGAATCCTCACAAAGTCTTTAGACTCAAAAATACACTCTATGGCCTCAAGCAAGCCCCTCGGGCGTGGTATGACACATTGAAGGAATTTCTGATGAAGAAAGGCTTGAAACCTGGTTCACTCGATCCAACTCTTTTCACAAAATCTTATGACAATGAAATATTTGTGTGCCAAATATATGTCACCGACATTATATTTGGTTGTACTGACAAATGTTACAGTGATGAATTTTCTTACATGATGAGTGAAGAATATCAAATGTCTATGATGGGTGAGCTAAAACTCTTCTTAGGTCTTCAAATTCGTCAACAACACAATGACATATTCATATCTCAGGAGAAATACCTCAAGGACGTTCTGGGGAAATTCGACATGCATGAATGCAAAGGCATCAAGATTCCTATGCGTACCAATGGCCACATGTGCACTGACAAAAATGGTAAAGATTTCGATCGACACGTATATCGTTCGATGATTGGCTCTGTATTGTATCTATTGGCATCTAGGCAAGATATAATGCTTAGTGTTTGGATGTGTGCTCGTTTTCAAGCAAAGCCGAAGGAATCACACCATAAGGCTTTGAAACATATTCTTCGATACTTAGCTCACACACCAACACTACGATTATGGTACCCCAAGGGCTCAAATCTTCACCTAGTTGGATATTCTAATTCTGACTATGCTGGTGACCGTGTGTATCGCAAGTCAACATCAGGGACATGCCATTTCCTCGGAAGATCATTAGTCTGCTGGTCCTCAAAGAAGCAGAACTGTGTCTCTCTCCACTGCCGAAGTTGAGTAAATTGCTGTTGGATCCTGCTGTGCTCAACCGCTGTGGATGAAGCAAACCCTGAGAGACTACGACATCAACATGAAGAATGTGCCTCTCTACTATGATAATGAGAGCAAGCTCGCCTACAACCCACTACAACACTCGAAGACTAAGCACATCCAGATTCGTCATCATTTTCTTCGGGACCATGGACTCAAGGGCAATATCATCATCGACCATGTGAAGACCGACGATCAACTAGGAGATATCTTCACAAATCCATTGGACGAGAGAAGGTTTTGCAAGTTGCGGTGTGAGCTAAATATCCTTGAGTTTTCAAATGTTTTGTGAAAACATGCACACATCCTAACACTTATGCAAAATTGATGACTTAGATGTGCAATTGTACGTCTCCATTGTATCTACTTTTCCAAACTCTTTTGCCCTTGTTTTGGACTCTAATTTGCATGATTTGAATGGAACTAACCTGGACTGACGCTGTTATCAGCAGAATTGCCTTGGTATTATTTTGGTGCAGAAATCAAAGTTCTCCAAACGTCCTGAAAATTTACGGGGAGTAGTTTTGGAAAATAAGAAAGATATCTGCGCCAAGTTCCACCTCAGGGGGTGGGCCAGTGGGCCACAAGCCCTTGCTCTGCCACCACCCCCCTGGTGGCGGTGGGCAGGCTTGTGGGGCCCACACGGCTCTGCCGCCCCAAATTCCAGCTCTATAAGATCCCTTTCATCCCAGAAAAATAAAAAAGAGAAGTTTTCGTCGCGTTTTCGATACGGAGGCGCCGCCACCACCTGTTCTTCATCTGGAGGGCAGATCTGGAGTCCGTCTTGGGCTCCGGAGAGGGGAAATCGTCGCCATCATCATCATCAACCTTCTTCCCTCTCGAACTCCATGAAGCTCTTCGTCGTTCGTGAGTAATCTATTCGTAGGCTCGCTGAGCGGTGATGAGTAGGATGAGACCTATCATGTAATCGAGTTAGTTTTGATGGGGATTGATCCCTAGTATCCACTATGTTATGAGATTGATGTTGCTACTACTTTGCCATGCTTAATGCTTGTCACTAGGGCCCGAGTGCCATGATTTCAGATCTGAAATTATTATGTTGTCACCAATATATGTGTGTTTTAGATCCGATCTTGCAAGTTGTAGTTACCTACTATGTGTTATGATCCGGCAACCCCGGAGTGACAATAACCGGAACCACTCCCGGTTATGACCATAGTTTGAGGAGTTCATGTGTTCACCAAGTGCTAATGCGTTGGTCCGGTTCTTTATTAAAAGGAGAACCGTAATATCCCGTAGTTTCCTTTTGGAACCCGTTGCCACGGGAGGGATGGACAATAGATGCCATTCAAGTTCTTTTCCCTAAGCACGTATGATGACACACGGAATGCATGCCTACATCACATTGACGAACGGGAGATAGCCACATATCTCTCCGTGTTATAATTGTTGCATGATGAATATCATCCAAACAAATCACCGACCCATTGCTTACGAGTTTGTCCTACTTCTGCTACTACTGTTGCTACTACTGTTGCTACTGCTGTTACTTGTCTTGCTATGCTGCTGCTACTACTGTTGCTACTGCTGTTACTTGTCTTGCTCTGCTGCTACTGTTGCTACTACTGTCGCTTGCTACTGTTGCTACTTGCTACTGCTGTCACTATTGCTTTTCCTTGCCACTGCTATTGCTCGTTACACTGCTGCTACCTGCTACAATTTTGGTTCGCTGGTCGTTGACTGCAACTGACAACTTCCGTCAACGAGGCAACTTTGGGCCATTGATACAATCGTTAGGAATAGTCTGCCGTCAACAGATCGTTTCTGACACCGTTGTTATCACACTACTTTGCTGTTACTACTTTGCTTGCAGATACTAATCTTTCAGTTGTGGTTGAATCTGACAAATTCAGCTGCTAATACTCAAGAGTATTCTCTCACCTCCCGTCGTGCAAACCAATAAATTTGGGTCGAATACTCTACCCTCGAAAACTGCTGCGAACCCATGCGCTGGTGGGCCATCAACAACATTCTTCTAGTTTCGTTGCCGGGGAGTGCTAGCAGCATTCTTCTGGTGCCGTTGCAGGCGAAGGTTTGTTGTCATCAGCATTCGTCTAGCCATCGCGAGAGATTGCAATCAACATTTTTCTAGCGCCGTTGCCGGGGAGGTATTGCTATATTCTCTGAGTCACTTGGGATTTATATCTGCTGATCACTATGAAGAATCTGAAGGATCCGAAGACCAAAGTCTTGCCCTCAACTACGAGGGGAGGTAAGGAATTGCCATCTAGCTCTGCACTTGATTCACCTTCAGTTATGAGTAAGTTTGCGACATCACCTCCTGCTAGAAATCTTGATATGTCGCCTGTGCTTGATGATGCTTGTGATACTACTGCTAGAGATGCTATGCTTGATACTGCTAGAGATTCTATGCTTGATACTGCTTTGCCTGATGATGCTAGAGATGCTATTTTGCCTGATGATGCTATGCTATGCTACTTTGCCTGATGTTCCACTAGGAGTGTTCCTTGATGCTCATATTGCTAGAGTTGCTGCCAATGCTCGTGATGCTTCTGAAACTGTCGATAATTTGAGATAGAACCTGCTTTTGCTCCTGCTAGATCTAGCTCTCCTAGATATGAATTGCCTGATATACCTGAGGGTTACGTTATGGAGGGAAAGATAGTTGAGGATTTTCTTGCGTGTAAGGATGCCTATGACGGTGAGAAATTACTTCTCAAGTGGAAGGAAAAATCTCAGGAAGCTAGGATGAAAAATGACCCGAAGTTTGCCACTTCGCCTATCTTTGTCACCGATAAGGATTATTAATTCTCTGTCGACCATGAGATAATATCTCTAGTCGAATCTGATCATTTTCACGGTTATGATCTCAGACGGTCATAGCCCATCTTGCCAAACTATCCGAAATAGCCAACCTTTTCACTAATGAGGAGAAGATCCGCCACTACTATATCCTTAAGCTGTTTCCTTTCTCTCTAAAGGATGACGCTAAAGTCTGGTTCACCTCTCTTGCTCCTCGATGTGTCCGTAGTCCCCAGGAGATGGTCTATTATTTCTGTGAGAAATATTTCCGTGCCCATAAGAAGCAAGCTGCCTTGCAGGAAATATACAACTTTGCTCAACTCCAAGAAGAGAGTCTTCCACAAGCTTGGGGGAGGCTCGTCCAGCTACAGAATGCTTTGCTTGATCACCCTCTTAAGAAGAACGAGATACTTGATATCCTCTATAACGGACTTACCGATGCCTCTAGGGACCACCTAGATAGTTGTGCCGGTTGTGTTTTTAGGGAACGAACTATAGAACAAGCTGTGACCCTACTGAATAACCTCTTGATCAACGATAATGCTTGGACTATTCTTGAACCACCTCCTAATCCAACTCCTAAGAAAAGAGGTATTCTATTCCTCACTCCTGAATATATGCAAGAAGCCAAGAAATCTATGCAAGAGAAAGGCATTAGATCTGAAGATGTCAAAAATCTACCACCTATCGAAGAGATCCATGGTCTCGATAACCCGATACAGGTAGTGGAAGTGAATTCTCTGCATAGGTTTGATGAGAGTGATATTCCTTTTGATAAACCTGCTAGCCTATGCTTTGATGAATTTGACAACTTTGTTGCCAAACAACGGAGCTTCAATGATTATGTTAGCAGACATTTGGAACAAAGTACTCGTATGCTTAGCCATTTAAGTGCTTGTGTAGACAGAAATGTCAATGATCTGGAGCTTCTGAGTAAACATGCCTCTATGATTAGTACTCAGGTAGAACAAGTACTTAAAGCTCAGAATGACTTGCTCAATGAATTAAATGACAACTCTGACACAGTCATTACTAGAGGAGGCAAAATGACTCAGGAACCTTTCTATCCTGAAGGTCATCCTAAGAGAATTGATCAAGATTCTCAAGGAATCAATGCTGATACACCCAGTCATCCTAAGGAGAAGGAGAAGGATGATAGAAACCTGCATGCCAGTTCACCAAATACTATCACACCTGAAGAACCTAATGATATTTCTGGGTCTGTTGCAGAAACACAATCAGGTAGTGAACATGAACCTGGTGACAATATGGACACTGATGTTCATAATAATGCTCAACCTAGCAATGATGAGGATGTGGAGATTGAACCTACGGTTAATCCTGATAATCCGCAACCTAAGAGATACGATAAGAATGACTTCACTGCTAGAAAGCATGGTAAAGAAAGAGAGCCATGGGTTCAGAGACCTATGCCCTTTCCTCCTAAGCCATCCAAGAAAAAGGATGATGAGGATTTTGAGCGCTTCGTTGAGATGATAAGACCCGTCTTTCTCCAGATGCGGTTAACTAATATGCTCAAGATGTCTCCATATGCCAAGTACATCAAAGATATCGTGACTAATAAACGGAAGATACTAGATCTTGAGATCTCCACCATGCTTGCCAACTACACTTTTAAAGGTGGAACTCCTAAGAAACTTGGTGATCCCGGAGTGCCCACTATACCTTGCTCCATTAAAGGAAACTACGTAAGAACTGCCTTATGTGATCTTGGAGCCGGTGTTAGTGTTATGCCGCTCTCTCTTTATCATCGACTTGAGTTGGATAAGTTTACACCCACTGAAATTTGTCTGCAAATGGCGGACAAATCAACTGCTTTCCCTATCGGCGTTTGCGAGGATGTGCCTGTTGTGGTTGCTAATACCACTATCTTAACAGACTTTGTTATCTTGGATATTCCCGAGGACAATGCCATGGCTATCATCCTCAGAAGACCCTTTTTAAACACTGCAGGGGCTGTTATAGATTGCAACAAAGGCATTGTCACTTTCCATGTCAACGGTAATGAGCACACAGTGCACTTTCCGAAGAAACGATATCCAGTACATTGCATCAATGCTATCGAAAAGACTTCGTCGATTCTCATTGGGAGCTTTGAATGCCCTATTCCTTGTGTCAAGATGAAGTATGATTTGCTTGTTGGGGAGATACATATCCCCATTGAGGTGACTTAGTGGCTATTCGAAAATTCTGCGTTCTCTCTTGCGATTCGAGAAGGTTTTGTCATAAGGACTTGATCAATCCCATTGACGGATTTTTTCGATGACCATGAAACGGATGAATCAAGGAGTCACATACCTGTGTTTTGAGTTTTCCTTTTCTGTTGCTTAGAAGAAAATGATAGAATTAGTTTAGTTTTTCTTGTTTTCTGTTTTAGCGTCCCGGAGAAAAATACCTCAAAAATAAAAGTTCTTCGATGGTCCTAAAAATTTAGTATGATTTTTTCTAGAACTTTTGAAAAATTCTGGGCCTGAGAGCTCGCATGGGGCCTGACCAGTGGGCCACAAGCCCTGCCACCGCCACCTACCCCCCTGGTGGCGTGGTGCAAGCTTGTGGGGCCCACAGGCACCCCCTCCACTCATTCCAGCTTCCAGCCTCTTCTTTCTCCTCCAGAAAAAATTGTTTCGCAGCTCAAACCCGTGTTCTTGCTCATTTGGCTGTGATTTTCGATCTCCTTGCTCAAAGCACCATTCTCCGAACCGTTTTGGGGAAATTACTCCTTGGTAAGTGACTCTTCCATTGGTCCAATTAGTTTTTGCTCTAGTGCTTTATCCTTCGCGAATTCTTGCTACTTTGGTGACCCTGTTCTTGAGCTAGAAAGGTTGATTTCAGCCGGTCCCAAGTAGTTTTAGCGTGTGATACAGTCTCTAGGCACTAGTAGGAGTAGTTGCTACAAGTTGGGTTAATCTTCATTCACTTTTCTTTCGAAGTCTCTAAAAATTTCAGAATTTTTCAGAGCTAGAAAAGGGAAAAGATGAGGAGGTTCTTGAGAGGCTCTTCAAGCCGTAACCCCAAGGAGGATGAGAAGAATCACCCCAAGTACGTAGTCCCTCGAGTCACAGAAGTTCGAGCATGCGAGTGGCCAAGTGATGAATTTTTGCATGCCGCTGGACTTTATGAAGACTTTTATTACTTGGTGGAGAACGCAGGTCTTACTGCGTTTGTTGAATATAAGTGCCCACAATACCTCCTCCTCACCAATATTTTCGTTTAAAGCTTCAACTTTTATCCGAGGAAGAATCCTCCCATGGTTGAGTTCATGATTTATGATGTCCCCCAGTGCATGACGTTGCAGGACTTTTGCAATGTATGCAAATTACCTTATGTTGGGGATATCCATGACCCTCGTCCACGGGACTTGGAGGATTTCATTGGTTCTATTGCTGTTGGAGAGGAGAGAGGAGTGTCTCGCGCTAGAACTGCTAGCATACATTTTCCCGTGCTTCGGTACTTCTCACTATTTGTGGGAAAATGTTTGATTGGCCGTGGGGAGGCTGGATCACTTAGTTCTCCAGACCTTGCGGTTTTGCGCGAAGGCCTTTATAACGATAAGACTTATAGCCTGGGCGCTATAGTAGCTCAACGGTTGAACCTGAACCATTCTAAAGGTGTTGTCTATGGAGGTATCTATGCTACCCGTCTTGCCAGACACTTTGAGATACCCATTAGACTGGGAGAGGAAGGAGAGATGCTTCTCCCTGAGAGATATCTGGATTATGACAACATGGTTCGCCATGATTTTCTGGATAGAGATGCTAGTAGACGGATGATTTATAACCTGGTGTTTAGTCAGGGTACTCAAGAGACTATTACATTGCCTGCTCCTTCTTTGTTTGATCTTCATGCAGGCAGGTACACTATTATGCCCGCGGACATCTACACATATTGGGGCTTGGCCCAACCACAGGCGCCCGTGCCCGAGCCGCCAGTCGAGTACCAGACGCCAGTTTATCAGTGGGAGCCAGAGGAGCTCACACAGCAGCGGCATCCACATTATGCTCCGGAGTATCCTGGAGCTGGTTATTTCCCACCATGGGAGTAGACCAAGCTAGGCCAAAAGGCTAAGCTTGGGGGAGTACGTGTTCTCACCGACTTTACATTCATGCTTATGCTTTCACTTTGTTAGCCGGTGTTTACACTTTGCCACTGTATTATCCATGCTAGTGTATTTTGGTTTTCTTGTTTTCTTGTTTTGTGTCCTTTTGAGAAAACCCAAAAAGATTTTTCTTTCTTCTTTTGCTTGTTGGGAGCTTTCCCATGTAAATATTTTTCTTTTTATTTGTGTCAAGGTAGTAGATATTGGTTACAATGTTTATTGGTTCTTGCATGCTTAGCTGTTTAGCTTTCAAAGAGCCATATTATTCTGTCTTCTCCTTTGTGTTTGCCTGCAGATTCAGCTTAGTCTAATGCGCTTATTATCGTTTTCATCGTTCGATCGTGCAAATGAAAGGCAACAATGATGATATATGATGAAGTGACCGAGACTGAAAAGCTGGTATGAACTCTATCTATTTTGTTTTTGTAAATATGACTAGCTTATCGACCCAGATTTAGCTTTGTTGTGAGAGAACCATGTTTGCAATGACAACTTAGAGATCATAGTTTCTAATGCCATGCTTATTTAGCTGAGAGCTTATAATGGTTTGTCTTGAATGCCAACATAGATTTTGAGATGACTATGATGTAGTATGATTGGATGGTATTCTCCTTTGAATGTTCCAAGTGGCTTGACTTGGCGCATGTTCATGCATGTAGTTGAAACAAAATCAACATAGCCTCTATGATGTTCGTGTTCATGGTGATTTATATCCTGTTCATGCTTGCATTTAATGTTAGTCAAACTCATTGCATCTTGATGACTGTTGTCGCTCTCTAGTTGGTCGCTTCCGAGTCTTTTGCAAGCCTTCACTTGTACTAAGCGGAATACTGCTTGTGCATCCACTTCCATAAACCCAAAAGTTTTTCCATGAGAGTCCACCATACCTACCTACTTGCGGTATCTACCTGCCATTCCAAGTAAATTTGCATGTGCCATTCTCTAAACCTTCAAGAAATAATCTGTTTTGCATGCCCGAACCGCTCATGTGGTGACAGAGGGCTATTGGTATCTTCCATGCTAGGAGTGTTATCCTCGACATGTGTTTATTCACAGTCATTCATGATAAAGGGGCCGGTAATTGGAATGCCCAGTTCCATGCTTAAATCGAAAACATAACTGTAAAACAAGACTCCCCCCAGATTGATGTTAGTATGGACAGTACTCGAGGATTCGGCTAGCCGTGGTGTGTGATTGATTGGTGGTGGGGGAGTTACAACTTTACTTTTCTGTTTGGGAACCGCCTATAGCATGAGTAGCATGGAAGATATTCAGAACTCTTGGTCATTGCATTGACAATGAATGCATGCCACCCAAAATTATTATCTCTGTTTTCAAAGCTTGAGCTCTGGCACCTCTGCAAATCAATGCTTCCCTCTGCGAAGGGCCTGTCTATTTATTTTCCTGTCGAGTCATCCTACTCTTATATAAGCACCAATTAGAGAGCACCTCTGTCATTTTTATGCTTTGCTTTTGATTGATATTGAGTATGACTATGATTGGATCTTTGTTGCTATGAATTACAATGTTTAGTCAGCCCTTGATCTTTGAAAGTGCTCTGCATTTATGTTTTGCGGTCTCAGAAAGAGCTAGCGAGATACCACTTATTCATATTGCTTCCTGCTTGTTTTGATTGAAGTGTTGGTATTTGAAACTCATTATTATTTGCTTGTTAGCTGATTATGCCATTGAGATTAGTTTACCGTGAGACCTTTGTGTCATTTGTTTATGTGATTAACTTGTGATCTTGCTGAAATTCTGGCTATGAGTTAGCCATAGTTGCAACAACAAGATCAAACAGAGTTTGTCAAAGTTTTTTCTTTCTCTCTCAGTTTATCAACTGAGTTGCTTGAGGACAAGCAAGGTTTTAAGCTTGGGGTTGTTGATACGTCTCCATCGTATCTACTTTTCCAAACTCTTTTGCCCTTGTTTTGGACTCTAATTTGCATGATTTGAATGGAACTAACCTCGACTGGCGCTGTTTTCAGCAGAATTGCCTTGGTGTTATTTATGTGCAGAAATCAAAGTTCTCCAAACGTCGTGAAAATTTACGGGGAGCAGTTTTGGAAAATAAGAAAAATAGCTGCGCCAAGTTCCACCTCAGGGGGTGGGCCAGTGGGCCACAAGCCCTTGCTCCGCCACCATCCCCCTGGTGGCGGTGGGCTGGCTTGTGGGGCCCACACAGCTCTGCCGCCCCCAATTCTAGCTCTATAATATCCCTTTCGATACGGAGGTGCCGCCACCACCTGTTCTTCATCTGGAGGGCAGATCTGGAGTCCGTCTTGGGCTCCGGAGAAGGGAAATCATCGCCATCGTCATCATCAACCGTCTTCCCTCTCCAATTCCATGAAGCTCTTCGTCGTTCGTGAGTAATCTATTCGTAGGCTCGCTGGGCGGTGATGAGTAGGATGAGATATATCATGTAATCGAGTTAGTTTTGATGGGGATTGAGCCCTAGTATCCACTATGTTCTGAGATTGATGTTGCTACTACTTTGCCATGCTTAATGCTTGTCACTACGGCCCGAGTGCCATGATTTCAGATCAGAAATTATTATGTTGTCACCAATATATGTGTGTTGTAGATCCGATCTTGCAAGTTGTAGTTACCTACTATGTGTTACGATCCGGCAACCCCAGAGTGACAATAATCGGAACCACTCCCGATGATGACCATAGTTTGAGGAGTTCATATGTTCACCAAGTGCTAATGCGTTGGTCCGGTTCTTTATTAAAAGGAGAACCTTAATATACCGTAGTTTCCTTTCGGACCCCGCTGCCACGGGAGGGATGGAAAATAGATGTCATGCAAGTTCTTTTCCCTAAACACGTATGAAGACACACGGAATGCATGCCTACATCACATTGACGAACGTGAGCTAGCCACATATCTCTCCGTGTTATAGTTGTTGCATGATGAATATCATCCAAACAAATCACCGACCCATTGCCTACGAGTTTGTGCTACTTCTGCTACTACTGTTGCTACTATTGTTGCTACTGCTGTTACTTGTCTTGCTATGCTGCTGCTACTACTGTTGTTTCTGCCGTTACTTGTCTTGCTCTGCTGCTACTGTTGCTACTACTGTCACTTGCTACTTTCGCTACTTGCTACTGCTGTCACTACTGCTTTTCCTTGCCACTGCTATTGCTCGTTACACTGCTGCTACCTGCTACAATTCTGGTTCGCTGGTTGTTGACGGGAACTGACAACTTCCGTCAACGAGGCAACTTCGCACCATTGATACAATCGTTAGGAATAGTCTGCTGTCAACAGATCGTTTCTGACACCTTTGTTATCACACTACTTTGCTGTTACTACTTTGCTTGCAGATACTAATCTTTCAGGTGTGGTTGAATCTAACAAATTTAGTTGCTAATACTCGAGAGTATTCTCTCACCTCCCGTCGTGCAAACCAATAAATTTTGGTCGAATACTCTACCCTCGAAAACTGCTGCGAACCCACGCGTTGGTGGGCCATCAACAAAATTCTTCTAGTTTCATTGCCGGGGAGTGCTAGCAGCATTCTTCTTGTGCCGTTGCAGGTGATGGTTTTTTGTCATCAGCATTCGTCTAGCCATCGCCAGAGATTGCAATCAACAACACATGAAGAATCGATTTTCTTCAATCAGTGAAGAACATCACTCTTAGTGTGAAGAAATTAATGAAGAATTTGGTTCTCAGGGTCCTACGACAATTGTACGCGGCGCCTGAAATCATCATTCTTGAAATTCTTCAAGCTGGTTTTTCTTCAAAGTTGAAATTCATCTATCTGACACTTTGTCACAAAATCCTCAAATTTTCAAAATCTTCAAATTCTTCAAAACATTTGATGATTGTCATTTGAATATATATATATATATAGACCGTGCTTTCAAAGTCCTCAACAACATTCACTTATAGCTGAGTCTTCAATTTGACATTTCATCTAAGTGAATGTGATCGGACCCGACTCCCCTCTATGCTAAGCTCAACCGAGTCTATTCTCAATTCTTCATATGCATTCTACTTGAAACTTGTTCAAAATCCTCACTGTGTCCTTGTCAGCTGAGGACTTTGCTACAAAATCCTTAAAAATTCAAAAAACTATTTTTATAACGTTACACAGTGACTAGACCAACTTCTCACGATCGGATAACCACGAACTCCTCCGCTTCAGTCGTGGGCACCACGTGTCATGCGGAGACGAATGGGCAAGGGTAGTTCGGTCCGAAAGTCTCGGCCGAACAATTTTTCACCTGACCTATAAATAGGCCCTTACCCCCCCACTCAAAACGCTTCGTCGTGTCGTCTTCTCCGCGCAAGCTCAACCCTAGCGCCACCGCTAGCATCCTCATCGCCGGTGAGGAAAAGCTTCGCAACCTCGACCTCGCCGTTGCCGGACTCACGCCGACCACGGAAAATCGTCTTCCGCTGTCGCCGTAGCTGATTTCAGTTGCCAAGTTAGGGTATTGAAGATCTGAACCGAGGAACTTCTCCCCTTTACTACTCCAGTTCTTCGTGTTCTTCGCACAGGGTAAATAAAATCTTGTTTTACTGCCTCTGTTGATCTTTTAATTCACTTTAGACTCACAATATCTATTTTTTTCTCAGAAAGTCTGTCTACCATTCACACTCATTCCTCAAACACATGATGAATTTCACTAAGCCACTAAAATTCTTCATGAGATTCCTCAATTGTGTAAATTCACGAATCTGCACAGCTCTAGAACTCAAGATCGCAATGCTTAGTCAAATTCCTCAACCCACTGGTCAAATTCCTCAACTTCTAATTTTTTTCAATTACTTGAAATTTGAGAACGCATATGACCTCTCCAAATTCTCCGCACCTATAGTCTGTTCACAGGTACCAAAATGTTAGCTGATGACTCTCTTGGTTCTCATCAACTTAACTCATTTGTAGTATTCCTGGAAGAAACTTTACCTGTGTCTTCAGAATCGCCAAGAGTTCAGATTCCTCAGCAAAAGCCTCAGTTGAAGAAAATGGACGATGGCCGAAAGAAGAAAGGAGGAAAGAAGCTTGAACAGAACACAACATTTGAAATACCTGAAGATATATATGCTTACTATTGTACTCCGGATGAGGAAATATATGGTAAAGAGACCATGTCGAAGCACAAGACAAGGCTTCAGAAGATTGAGCGCAGGTGGGCTAAGGAGTGGAAGGAGTACATATATGTGACTCCAAAATATGCGAAGAAATTTGCCCTCAAGACACCTTGCAAAAGGCCTCCACAGGGTGATCAAAAAGTTGCTCATCCCTCAAGCGTAGAAACCATTGAGGATTACCCAAATGAGAAAGAAAATATTTGTCTAAGTTACAGAAGAAGGCAGAAGCAGCAGTGAAGAAATTCAATGAGGATTCTGCAGCTGTTGCCACTATTGTCATGTCTTCAGCTGTTGAGGCCTCTCCTTCAACAATTCCTCAGAAGAAGACTTTGCTGAAGAAACCCAAGGCCTTAGTGCCAAAAGAGCAATTGCCTTAGAAGGATGCAATGACAACAAAATCTTCAACAACACCATAGCCTTCACCCCCACAACAGAAGCAACTTAGTAAGTTTCAACCCGCTCATTCAAGTTCCTCAGTGCCATGTGCCACTAGCTCTGCTGCAAACCTGCACCCACTCTGTTGAAGACTAAAATGACTGCTGGTAGAGGCATCAGGCCAAGTCCTAGCAAAATCATCAACGTTCCTTCTGCATCAGAAGGAAGTGAAGAATTTGATGAGGAAACACTCCAAGCAATCATCAGAAACAAATAGGAACGTGTTGCAGAAGCCTACATCAGCTCCATTCCCTCTTGCTATGGATCCAAAGGTTTTGCTGGATTTCATCAATCTCTGGTATGAAGATCCAAACACACCGGTTGATGACTTGAAGCTTACCCCTATAGTCAGCCATATGGTGGCTACGTTTATTAATGAAGCAAAGTGGAAAGAGCAGCAAGCCAAGCAAGCAAGGGCTGCCAAAGTCAAAAAGGAGAAATTCCTCAAGAAGAATCTCCTCAACGTGACGCCTGAAGCACGTGTATAACCTTAGGTTGAACTCAAAACTCTCACATACAAGTATACAAGTCTTCACTCTGATTGTCATTGTGTCAAGGTGAAATTCATCAAGGCTGCAACAGCTGCTGTTGATGAATACAACAAGAGAATTGCCCCTCCAAAGCAGCAAACACCACCTCAGTCTAGCTTCACTATTCAGCTGCCTGAGGAAGATGAAACTGATGAACCAGCTGCTCAGGAAATTCTTCAAAACACTCCAGGTGAAGAAACTGCTACAGCTGAAGAAACTGCCAGGGCCTGACACTAAATCAGTGCCTGATGAAAATGTTCCTTCACCACAACCCTCAAAGGTGAAGAAAGTGACTCTGTCTGCATATGACGTGAAAAATACCAAAGAGGCTGAGAAAGAAGCCAAAAAGAGAAAAGCTTCAAGGGCCTCAAAAGCCTCAAAGGCCAAACGCGTGAAGGTTACTCAGTCAGACTCTTCATCAGCCCCGATGGATGCTACCCCTCTGAATGTATTACCATCATATATGACCGTTCTCTTCGGAGTTGACTATGTCATTCCTAAAGAAGATGAAGAAATGGATGGTGCTAAAGATGATGAAATAATGGATGAGGAAATACAGATAGATTATATCTCTCAGTCCACCACTCCTCCAAAGACCAATGAAGAACAAGTGGGTGATGATGACATTGGGTGCAACACTCCAGTAATTCATGATGATTTCTGGAAAGAAAGTCATCCTCGATCACCAAGGTCAACTCAAATCCCTCCGACTCCAACTGCAACTCAGATCCTCACAGGTACTGACGGATGAAGCATTCGTGAGGAATCTGCTCAAGAATCAGCTGCATCAGCTGAATAGAGTGCAGCGACGAATACTGCAACTCCCTCCTCCAACAAGAAAATTCCTCAAGCTGAAGAGAATCCTCAAGCTAAAGAAAATGCTCCTGCGCGCAACACTGAAACTGCTATTGTTGTGGTAAACACAGAAACAACAATGGTAGTGGCTACTCCTCAAGAACAACAACACAATCTTCAACCGCAGCAAAATCAGCCTTTCTCCAAAAGGCCAAAGTTTTAGAAAGAGGCCTTCTATGAAGAACACATGTATTTCACTAGCAAAAATCCATATGACAAGCTTCGCATCAGACACAGGGAGTTCTGGACAAGAAATTAGCTTAATTATTATCCTTCTATGTTGTGTGGGAGAAACAAGATATTTTAACATACCCATATTCCTCACTGTGATATGAAGGAAATACCTTGCTTTGCTCCAGTCCTCAACGTTCTTCATGAAGCTGGGTTACTGCCTTTCTATACTGACATCGGAGATTGGAACACTGACATCATTCTTCAATTCTACGCCACACTGCACATCTGTGGCGACCCAAAGGATGTCAACACTTGGGTTTTGGATAGGATGACTGAGCACACGCACTACAAAGCGCGTGCCACTGAATTTCTTCGAGCTCTTCCAATTTCAATTCCCTAAGAGGATGCAGTTCTGATGTATGATGAATGAGAATTGCCCAACAAGCTGATGGAAGTCCTCATAAAGCCTTTGGCCAAGGGCCAACCCCCAAGGACTCGATTTGTGGTACAAGACTTGAAGTATGAGCCTAGAAATGTGTACAAAATCCTGTCTTATGCCATTGCTCCTATTAAAGGGCATGATAATGAAGAAGATCTCGTAGGCATCATGAAGAATATCTTGTTCAATGTCATTCATGGCATACCTATGAATCTTCATGACTTCTTCTTGAGGACTTTGGCTGACAATGCTTTGTTGCCATTTGAGTTGAAGATTTATGCGCCTTGGATTATGAGATTCATCAGAAACAGGTCAGGCATCAACTATCAAGCTGATTTTCAAAATCACCTTGGATATCTGCCGCCTATCATAGTCATCAAGAAATCATTTGAACCTGTTGAAGGCAAAGGCAAGTTTGTCATTGATGAAGGAAATCGGCCCCTTGATGGCCAATTTCGCAAGGCAGATTCTTATTCTTCATATGATGACACTGCTACCCAAGATCCTCCAAGCCCAACTGCCCCCAGAGTGATGAATAGCAGAGAGTTAGTCCTCAGTCTTCATCAAAAGGTCGATCGCAATCACAAGTGGGTAAAACGCAGTTTTGTGCCATTGTGAAAACCCACAACGAGACTCAAAATGCAGTGAAGAAAAATCACTATTATCTTCATAAGGTGTTTGATCGCACTTGGGCTACCTTGGATCATCTGAAGACTCAAGAGGAACTTGAGTAATTGGAGTTCACTCAAGACTGTGACTGGTTGTGGCCTCCAAAGAAGAAATTCAAGCCAATTCCAGTTCCTGACTTGGAGGACAGTTCATTTTCTTCATATCGCACTGCAGAATCAGATGAAGAACCAGAAGACACTGCGACTGGTCCAAGGAAGAAGCCTGTCTCCAAGCATCCTCGCGCCTCTACATCAACCAAGAAGTGAATTTCTTCAAGGGCATTAGTCCTCAATTTTGTCCCTTTTCGTCACTTGATGACAAAGGGGGAGAAATCTGAGAGTTAGTCTTCAAGCGGGATCTATTTTGGGGCTTATAAACATTATTAAGTTACAAACTCTTGGCTCTTCTGAAGTGTTTAATGTAATGAGTTGTAACTTAAGCCCGATGGTGTTTTGACTCTTTTGAACGTTTTTCTTCGCATGAATATTCCTCAAAGTCAATTAATGCAGACATGCTGAAATTCGTGAGACGCTATTTTTCATCATGCATTTTCAATTCCTCATATTATACGTCAAATATATGCATGATTTACAAGATACATGGGGAGATCTCCAAGATATAAATCATCAATGTGCATCTGCTGTGCAAAACAAATTCCTCAAAATATGCACATCTTCATGGGGAGTCTCTCGGTATCTTGATTTCAATTTCCTTAAACTGAGTACTTACATTTCATATTTTTATCCCCGTTAAAAATTTAACCTAATTGTCATCAACCACCAAAAAAGGGGAAATTGTAAGTGCATCTAGTGCCCTTAGTAATTTTGGTGGTTTGAAGACTTACAGGTTAAGTGACTAATGTGTTTGTAAGTGTACACATGGTTTATAAGTCGTTGAGGAGTTTGAGTTATACGATGAATATCGACCCCTAAAAATGAATGTCTTCGGCTGAAGAATTTGGTCTTACCTTGAAGACTTTGATCGCGAAGAAATTGCGATGAAATTGTTATTCCTCATGAAGATACTGAAGATGAGGAATTCGGTGTGTCCTGAAGAAAAACTGCCTGAAGACTTTGAAGCGTGAAGATTTACTCTTTATGTTTCATTTTCTTTACTCTTGTGTCATAGGAACACCGTACTGTTAAAGGGGGTCAAAGTAATACTACAGAATGAATTTCCTCATGATGCTCAACCCATGCCAAAACCTTCCAAAGCCTCAAAGTGAGGAATATGAGAGACATGAGGACTTTCACGGTTGAATGTTCCGAACGTTGCCGCGACACGAGCCACCTCACTGATCTTATCCACACAACGGTCACATTATTTAAGGGCATTTATGTCAAATCATGTCGGGATGCTCCCATGCTATAAATAGCCGCCCCCACAACCACTAGCTGGTTGGCTGCTCTAAGAGAAACTGACACTTGTCATTTAGAGCAACCCAAATTCCTCAGAGTCTTCGAGAGAAAAATCATCAAGTGAGGAAATACCCCAAATACCGAATCCCAAACTAAAAACCAAGTGATTGAGCATCACTCAAGAATTTGTTCCTGTGTGGAATTGAAGCCTTTTACCTTTGAGTATTGTGCATCCTCCAGACGGTAAGGCGTCATGGTCTAGAGAATCCACAGTCAAATGTGGAACGTTGGGTGACCGAGTTTGTGAGGGTTTGGAAGTCTGCCCTGAAGATTACCACGAGTGTTCGGCAAGGACTATGTGTCCTTAGCTCAAGGAGAATACGGTAGGCACTGTGTGTCCCGGGACTGTGTGTCCATTGGTTTCAATACCAAACCGCTCTGAACCAGACGTACAACTGTCACAACAGTTGGAACTGGATCATCAACTAACGTCTTCATTGAGCTACGGGTTCTATTTCTTCAACTCTTTCATTTCCTCAAGATTGTATATTGAAGACTTCCGTCTATGCTGTTTGAAGAATTTGTCTGAAGACTTCCACTGAATTTCCTCAACCTCAAATTCTTCACGCCAGTTAATCTTCACCTACGTTCTTTGTACGTGCGTTCTGTGCAAACCGACTCTCATAATCTTCACCAAGTAATCTGCTGTAGTAGTCTTTGCACTTCTGATCCTTGCTATTTCCGCTGCATGTAATTCATCATTGAGGAATTTCCTCACAAGGAATTTCCTCGACGATGAAGTTCTAAAAATCACCTATTCACACCCCTCTAGTCGATATAACACACTTTAAACTGCTTTTGCAATCGAAGCTTTGACAACGAATTATGAAGTTTCATCTTACCCTAGTGCACCGCACGAAATATCTTGGAGAAGACCTGGAATTGGATGCTACAAACTAAACACGGATGCTGTTTTTCATGATAATGGTTTAAGTGCAGCAAGGATTGTCCTCCGAAATAGCACTGGTGAAGCAGTTGCTGGTGCAGCTTGCCTACTTGACTCTATTCTTGATGCCATCTCGGCAGAAGCTTTGGCAATGTTGAAAGGGATGAAGCTCCTTGAGAGTTTGGGGTGCACAATTATTATTGTTGAATCTGAATCACTGGAATTGAAAAATGCATGCAAGGGTGAGGTTGATATGTTCAACACATATACTGTAACCTTGGTGGAATGCTTTGTGAAAGCACATGGTATCTCTTTTGAGTTTTGTTCGAGGAAAGCTAATCGGGTGGCCCATGAGCTGGCAAAACATGCTTACAATAATCACTTAGAGTTTAGTTGGGAGGGTGATCCACCATCCTTTTTATTGCCTTATGTTTTATACGATGTAACCGTGTTGATAAAGCAATAAATCATTGAGGTTTAAAAAAATGAGACCACTTGATGTTGGGAGGCTCAACTAACGAGGAGGACATGACTTATCTCGTGTTTGTCGTGGGTATAAGCCTGACAGTAGATGTGTAGGGTACGAAAAGGATGGGCAGAGTCCCAGCTACGGCGAGGTTGTATGAGTTCAGGCCCCTCTACGGTGGAGGTAATAGCCCTACGTCTCAGTGTTCTTGGAGCTTGTTGTCGAGTGGAATATGGAATACAACGATTTGCTAACCCCTGCACCAGCGGGGGAGGGTGGCTTATATAGAGTGCACTGCCCTCCACAACGGTTCTGATACAGGGGTGGAGTAGTGGCGATTGAATGCCTACGTTACAGGTAACGCACGTCCTAAATGCTAACAAATGCACCTGGAAACGTACGACCGTTTCCCTCCAGGGGGGTTACGATGTACGGAGTGGAATCCAATCGGTTAGTTTGATATTCTCCGAATGCTAGTCTCCGACTGGGTGGTCGAGGGCCTGTTACCGACTGGATGATGGAAACTCCTTAGTTCAGTCGGAACTGACTAAGGGCCTTGTCACTTATGGGGGGTAGTCCTTGGGTAGGACTTACAGGGCAGGCCTATGACCCTACCCTAGGACTATAACCCCATCATTAGTCCCCGAATGGATTGGGGTTGGAACAACGAAGCGATGCTCGAAGTTTGGATCCGACTGGAACGGATGTGACTTTGGCGTTGCTTGCCTCGATCCATTTTATATTCTCTGACCAACGATCCGAGTGGAAATCTTTGTGGAACAAACTGTCGGAAACCGAGTGCTTCCAGGGTATCTCTTGACGTGACCAGTCAACTGACAGCGGCGGATTTTCCGGGATCCTCAAATTTCGGTTTCCGCGCGCTCAGCGGGGATGATGCCAGCGCGCTCGAGTAGCGCCTGACGCCTTGATTCTCGCGCCTTCATCCTCTCCACTGATATCGCCGCGGTCGGTCGGGGGATAAGGTTTCGGGGCCACCTGCCAGCGACCCAGTCGGAACCTTACTTAAATCCCAGCGGCAAGGGTTTTTCATTACGTCCGCCGGATCTTTTGCCTTTGCTTCGTCCTTCTCGCCGCCTCCAGCGCACCTAACCTCCCCACTCCTCCTTCCCCTCCACGGATTCGCAGCTTCCGCCATGACCAAGGGTCAGACCAGCAAGATGGAGGCGAGGAAGAAGAAGGGGAAGGCGGCGGCTCCTGCTCAGCGGCGGCGGCGGCCGTTGCCGGCGGGGTGGATCCAAGGCGACTTCCTCCCCTCCACGGTGACGGAGGGGGATCTGCTGCAGCTGGTGGAGCACGGGATGATCGTGCATAGGTCTTGGAGGCTGCCGGCGGAGAATGAGATCGAGCCGGCGCCCCGGGAGGGGGAGCGCGTCCTGCTGCTCAGCCATGTCTATCGAGGTTTCTCTCTGCCCCCGCATCCTTTCTTCAAGGGCATTATGAACCACTTCGGGGCACAGCTTCACCACCTTACCCCAAATTCTATTGCCCATCTCTCCGCTTTCATAGTTCTGTGCGAGTGCTTCATCGGCTGCCCTCCCCATTGGGGGCTGTTCAAACATATATTCTCTGCTAGATCTCAAACTATCAAACGACTCAGCCAGTCGGATGATAAAACACATCTTCTCCAACTCTGCGGAGGCTTAGGTTTCCAGAAAAAGAGTCGGAGTAGTTATCCTGCTCTTCAGCTGAGTGAGTCGGTTAGGAACTGGCAGTCGACGTGGTTCTACTGCCAAGACGTTGCCTGCCCGAATGCCTCGACAGGGTTGCCTCCCTTTAGCTTAGATCGTCCCGCTCCACCTAAGCAGCTTGCGCTCACGAAGGCGGAGAAGATCGACATCCAGCCCCTGGTCGACGCACTCGTAGACGTCGTCAGAAGGGGAGTCACCGGCATAGATTTGCTGGAGATTTTCCTTGGTCGGCGCATACAACCACTGCAGGCTCGCGACCACGCCATGTGGCACTATACGGGGACCGAAGACTCCACTCGGACCAATGTCTTGAGCGTGACCGAGGAGAAGGTGGCGTCGTGGGTGCTCCAGATCACAGGCGCCTGTGAGAACCCCAGAGGGTCTCGGCGAGTGAGGGCTTTCAGCGCGGACAGTCCTCCTCCGAACCAGGTGAGTACTATTTGTCAAGTGCACGTATCTGTCTTAGTTTTATCGCTTTCTTGAATCTCTGCCTGTCGTCTGATGTCGCCGACCATATTTTACGCAGAAGTGGACCAACTGGTTTTCTCCTGTCTTGAACGGGAACCCGGCCGAGGAGGAGGAAGAAGGCAGCGAGGAGGGCAGTGTGGAGAGCGGCGAGTATGTCTCCGACAGTGGGGAGACGGAGGAGGAGTCTGGTGAAGAAGAGGAGGAAGACGAAGAGCGGGACTCGCCGCCTCCGCTGCCAGAGCACCACACCAAGCGCCGACATGAACCTGCGGTTCCCTCGGCCCCTCCGGCATCCTCGAGTGCTCCGCCTGCTGCTCCCGTGGTTCCGAGTGCTCGGAGCACCAAGAGGGCCAGGGACGTTGATGTCGAGCCCGTGGGTCAGCCTTCCAAGGTGGCCAAACCGAGTGGGTCTAAACCTCGGAAGGCTTTGTCGCGGATAAGGGTTGTCGTTCCCGTCACCTCGACGTAAGTGTACTGTTCCTCTAACTTCCTCTGATATCCGATTGGACTGCTGTTTTATTGGTCGAATGAATTTCACTCGACAGGGTTGCCACCTCTGCCACCTCTCCAGCGCGCCAAGAGGATGATCCCATGGATGCGGACAACGTCGTCTCGTCCCAGCCAGGTGCGTTGTAGCGATTCCGAGAGTTTTATATTATCGCATCGCGGATTCTGTCTTTGGTCTTGCCCCTTTCTTTTTCTGAGATCCCGCGCCGTTCGGTCCGGCAGGGGCGATTTATGTGGATGAGGGTGACCAGGGGAGACCTAAGCAAGCTGCGGAGCCTGTCCTTGAGGCTGCCCCGCCAGTTACTGCTCTCACCGCGATCGTGCCGCCGACTGAGGCGATGCCGCCGACTGAGGAGGCGCTGGTGTCTGCTAAACCGAGTGGAACGGGCCTTGGGATGCCCAAGGAGCTTCCAACAATGCCAGGCCCGTCAAATGTCGAGTTCAACATCGAACACCTCCCGGAAGATCGGGTGGGAGCGGCCAAGGGAGCCATGGTGCAGGCAGAGCTGATGGCGGGAGAAGCCAAGAAGGCGTACGACTCCATCGCCTCTCTGTACCAGCGAAGCTTGGAGCTGCAGGACGATATCCGAGTAAGTAGTCTAGTAAGTATTTGCTTTTCTCTTGTTTCTCTTGTAACCCACTGGGTGTGCTCGGATACCGTATGATGTTTGCAATGGGTTCACTCTGAGTGAACCCAGTGGGTGTAGTCCCCGAGACTTCTGTCGAGTGCTTGCACCGGCAATTGTCTTTATGCATATTGTCTCTGACTTAGTCATATTCGTAAATAATATGGTCGACTGCTAACAGTTGGCACTCGGAGTGCACCTACTGTAAGAGTCTCCGAGAGTAATTTTACTCAGGTCGGGTGGTATTAGCCTTGTAGGCGTAGGTGTTGTCATGAATCTCAATAGGGCGGACCTGTTTGAGTTGCATGCCAGTGGGGTCACTCTCAGTGAACCCATTGGGTGTAGTCCCCGAGACCGCTGTCGACTGCTTGCGTCGGCAGGGGTCTGAAGAACTTAGACTTGGTGTTGTTGGATTTGTCTGATCGTCTCTTGGCGCTGACTGGCAGAAAACTTGCGAGATGGGGACAACATATGAGACTCTCAGGGCAGAAAAGGTGCAATTTGCTGGTGAGCTGGATGCGGCACTGATTGCAATGGCTGGAATGAAGGAAGTGCTGGCGGAACAAGAGAAGTCGTTGGAGCAGGCTCGTGAAGTGAACAAAGCGCTGACTGCTGAAGTTGAGAAGATGGGGAAGCAAAGGTCCACGCTGATGGGACAAATGGATGTGCTGAACAAACGGTGTATAGCGCAGGAGAAATACGTCAGTGACTAGGCTCGGCAGATGATGACGCGTCTCGGTGGTAAGTCCTGTTTGGTTTGTGGTACGTGCGTTACACTCGGCGCTGATTGTTTGCTTGCCCTGTGTTTGCAGATTTTTGCATGGACGCTGAAGCAAAAGGAGCTGACGTGGAGCGGTCGATTCGCGAGAACATTCCACTCGGCGAGGACGCCAATCGAGACCTGCTCGCAGCGCACATTCGCGTGGGCAAAGTTGGTCCTTTCATCGGTCGACTGAGAGAAGTCGTCGGCCGGATCGACAAGGAGCTTTGGCCAGAAGATGAGTCGCGACAGGAGATGGAAAACTTGATGAGTCGACTGGAGGAGGTCCCCAACCGAGTGCAGTCATGGAAGAAATCTGCGGCTCGCTGTGGTGCAGACGTTGCTCTGTCCTTGGTCCGAGTGCATTGCAAGGAGGAGCGCGAGGATAAGCTGAAAGCGTTGAAGGTCGCCAACACGAAGAAACTTCGATTCGAAGACTTCATGGAAACCTTCCTTGAAAGTGTCACCCGCATCGCCGACGGAATCGACCTAGACACCTTCCTAGAGCCCTCCAGTCCTGGCGCCAATCCAGACGACGAGTAAGAAAACTTTATCCTCGGTATGCCGAGTGTTGATTTGTAAGAAACTTTGGCCACTCATGTTGGCCGTCACATTCTTGTTTCGGTGTGGGTAAGCTTGATCCACACCGAGCCACTATCTTTGTTTGAACTTTGAATCGAATCCTTTGCTCTTCTGTTGCAATTTTGACTCGAGTTTTTGTTTGGCGTTTCTTGGTGAAGCCAAAGGCAAACATTCGGAACATGTCAGTTGTCTTGACATCTGCATGAGCCTCATTGAGGGTCCGTGGAATTTCTGATTGGATCTGTATTATCACCGAGTGGATCGGTAGGATCGCCGAGTGGATCGGTAGGACGTACTCGGAGGTCAAAGAGTACTTGGGCGATGCGGGATCACAGCTAGGTTGTCGAGTGCGACTATCAGGTCGCACTCGGGGCGAGTTGGTACTGATGTAGTTGTCAGTTGTTTTGACATCCACATGAGCCTTAATGAGGGGCCGCAACTGATGTAGTTGTTAGTTGTTTTGACATCCACATGAGCCTCAATGAGGGTCTGCCACTCGTGTAGTTGTCAGTTGTTTTGACATCCACATGAGCCTCAATGAGGGTCTGCCACTCGTGTAGTTGTCAGTTGTTTTGACATCCACATGAGCCTTAATGAGGGTCAGCAACTCATGTAGTTGTCAGTTGTTTTGACATCCACATGAGCCTCAATGAGGGTCTGCAACTCATGTAGTTGTCAGTTGTTTTGACATCCACATGAGCCTCAATGAGGGTCTGCAACTCATGTAGTTGTCAGTTGTTTTGACATCCACATGAGCCTCAATGAGGGTCTGTAGAGTTCCCGAGTGTACCTGTTTGATACAATCGAAGGCATGTGGGTGCTTAGGCGATTCTGCATCGCAGCTAAGTCCCCGAGTGTGGCGTTAAGTGCACACTCTAAGAAAGTTAATACTTAGGCAATTCGTGATCGCAGCTAAGTCCCCGAGTGTGACGTTAAGTGCACACTCGGAGAAAGTTAATACTTAGGCGATTCTGGATCGCAGCTAAGTCCCCGAGTGTGACATTAAGTGCACACTCGGAGAAAGTTAATACTTAGGCGATTCGTGATCGCAGCTAAGTCCCCGAGTGTGACGTTAAGTGCACACTCGGAGAAAGTTAATACTTAGGCGATTCTGGATCGTAGCTAAGTCCCCGAGTGTGACGTTAAGTGCACACTCGGAGAAAGTTAATACTTAGGCAATTCTGGATCGCAGCTAAGTCCTCGAGTGTGACGTTAAGTGCACACTCGAAGAAAGTTAATACTTAGGCGATTCGTGATCGCAGCTAAGTCCCCGAGTGTGACGTTAAGTGCACACTCGGAGAAAGTTAATACTTAGGCGATTCTGGATCGCAGCTAAGTCCTCGAGTGTGACGTTAAGTGCACACTCGAAGAAAGTTAATACTTAGGCGATTCGTGATCGCAGCTAAGTCCCCGAGTGTGACGTTAAGTGCACACTCGGAGAAAGTTAATACTTAGGCGATTCTGGATCGCAGCTAAGTCCCCGAGTGTGACGTTAAGTGCACACTCGGAGAAAGTTAATACTTAGGCGATTCTGGATCGCAGCTAAGTCCCCGAGTGTGGCGTTAAGTGCACACTCGGAGAACGTTAATACTTAGGCGATTCTGGATCGCAGCTAAGTCTCCGAGTGTGACGTTAAGTGCACACTCGGAGAAAGTTAATACTTAGGCAATTCTGGATCGCAACTATGTTTTTTTTTTGAGACCGGAGTCTGCGACCGCGGAAGAACTTTAAACCTGCAAAAAACTCAATCTGCTTTATATTATTTCACCAATACTTGTTCTTTACATTGCTTCAGTCGACGGTCACGTGTAGAAGCGCTTCAGGAGATCTCCGTTCCATGCTCGCGGCTCGTCTATCTCCCTGTCGACGTTGTAGAGTCTGTATGCTCCATTCTTCAGCACCTTTGAGATGATGAAGGGTCCTTCCCAGGCAGGAGGCAACTTGTGAGATCTTTCCTGATCCACTCGGAGCACTAGGTCGCCTGCTTGGAACGTACGACTCCTCACGTGTCGCACGTGAAAACGCCGCATATCTTGTTGATAAATGGTTGAGCGAGTGAGTGCCCATCTCGCGCTCCTCCTCTAGAAGGTCCACTCCGTCTTGCCTTGCTTGTTCTGCTTCAGCTTCGGAGAAGAGTTCGACTCGTGGAGCATTGTGAAGCAAGTCACTCGGAAGGACCGCTTCTGCTCCATAAACGAGGAAGAACGGTGATCGTCCTGTAGATCTGTTCGGGGTTGTGCGGAGACCCCAAAGCACTGAAGGTAACTCGGTGACCCATGCGCCAGCGGCATGTCCCACCTCTCGCAGGAGTCGGGGCTTCAAACCTTGCAGAATAAGTCCATTCGCCCGCTCTGCTTGTCCATTGGATTGAGGATGTGCTACGGAAGCAAAATCCACTCGAATACCTTGGCTTGCACAGAAATCTTTGAATTTGTCCGAGTCGAAGTTTGTTCCGTTGTGTGTGATTATGCTGTGAGGCACATCGAATCTGGAGATGATGTCCCTGACAAACTTGATGGCTGTTAGGGCGTCGAGCTTCTTGATGGGCTTGGCTTCAATCCATTTTGTGAACTTGTCGACTGCCACCAACAGATGTGTGTATCCTCCTTGGCCTGTCTTGAATGGACCGACTGTATCTAATCCCCATACTGCAAACGGCCAAACAAGAGGGATTGTCTTCAACGCAGATGTCGGCTTGTGGGACTTGTTGGAGTAGAACTGACAGCCCTCACATCGGTCGACCATATCTTTAGCCATCTCGTTTGCGTGCAGCCAGAAGAAACCAGCCCTAAATGCCTTGGCGACGATTTCTCTCGAAGAGGCATGATGACCGCAGGTTCCTGAGTGAATATCTTCCAGGATTAGCTGCCCCTCCTCTGGGGAGATGCATCGTTGAAGAACGCCTGAAACGCTTTCCTTGTACAATTGGCCATCAATGACAGTGAATGACTTCGACCTGCGGACTATCTGCCTGGCCTGGACTTCATCTTCTGGTAGTTCCTGCCTGAGGATATATGCAATGATCGACACAGTCCAATCGGGGATGACAGCAAGAATCTCCATGACCAGATCAACCACAGCAGGTACATCGACTTCAGTCGGATCTGTTGAACTCTTTGGTTGTACTGGTTCCTCTGTAAAAGGATCTTCTTTGACTGGGGGAAGGTGAAGGTGCTCGAGGCAGACGTCACTCGGGACTGGTCTCCGAGTGGATCCGAGTTTTGCCAACTCATGAGCTGCTTGGTTCTTCAGTCTCGGAACATGGTGAAGTTCTAGACCTTCAAACTTCTTCTCAAGTTTCTCACTGCATTGCAGTATGTGGTCATAGTGGGGTTCCTGACGTCCTACTCTTTCATCACTTGATTGACCACCAAATCCGAATCGCCGTAGACCATCAGGCGACGGACGCCGAGTGAGATGGCCATGCGCAAACCGTAGAGGAGAGCTTCATACTCTGCCTCGTTGTTGGAGGAATCGAAGTGTATCTGTAGCACGTACTTGAGTTTGTCGCCCTTTGGCGATATGATCACAACGCCAGCGCCGGAGCCATTCAACATCTTGGACCCATCGAAGAACATTGTCCAATGGGCCGAGTAGATGTGGGTCGGTTGGTGTTGTTCTACCCATTCTGCTATGAAGTCAGCCAGAGCTTGAGACTTAATAGCTTTCTTGGCCTCGAACTTGATATCGCAGTACAACATCTCCATTGTCCACTTCGCCACTCGGCCTGACGCGTCTCGATTGTGGAGAATTTCCAACAACGGAGCATCAGAAACGACAGACACCGAGTGGTTTTGGAAATAATGGGCCACCTTCTTCGCAGTCATGTAGATCCCGTAGATAAGTTTTTGATAGTGGGGATACCTCTGCTTGGAAGGAGTCAGGACTTCGTAGACGTAGTACACTGGCCGCTGAACTTTGTATGCTTCGCCTTCTTCTTCTCGTTCGACTGTAAGAACAGTACTGACGACTTGATTTGTAGCCGCGATATACAGAAGAAGGGGCTCTTTACTAAGGGGAGCAGTAAGAACCGTGTGGGTGGAAGTAGGACTTTGAGGTCGTCGAATGCGACTTGGGCTTCGTCTGTCCACTCGAAAGTATCTGATTTCTTCATGAGTCGGTACAGAGGAAGTGCTTTCTCGCCAAGTCGACTGATGAACCTGCTCAAAGCCGCTAGGCAACCTGTGAGCCGTTGAACATCGTGTATTCTGACCGGCCTCTCCATTGGGACGATGGTCCCGATCTTTTCGGGGTTGACATCGATCCCTCGTTCGGAAACGAAGAAACCGAGTAACTTCCCGCTGGGAACGCCGAATGAACATTTGGCGGGGTTGAGCTTGATATCGTACCTACGAAGGTTGGCGAATGTTTCTGCCAAGTTAGTCAGCAGGTCGGAACCTTTGCGTGACTTGACTACGATATCGTCCATATATGCCTCCACATTCCGACCGATCTGGTCGAGAAGGCATTTTTGGATCATGCGCATAAAGGTAGCTCCTGCATTCTTCAAACCGAATGGCATAGTGATGTAGCAGAAGCACCCGAATGGGGTGATGAAGGCTGTTTTTAATTCATCGGGGCCATACAGACGGATCTGATGATAGCCCGAGTAGGCATCAAGAAATGACAAACGCTCGCAACCCGCAGTCGAATCGACAATTTGATCTATGCGGGGGAGCGGAAAATGGTCTTTCGGGCAGACCTTATTGTGATGCTTGAAGTCGATGCACATTCGGAGCGACTTGTCCTTCTTGGGCACCATGACAACATTGGCGAGCCACTCGGAGTGGTGAACCTCGCGAATGAAGTTGGCTGCCAGCAGCTTGGCCACCTCTTCCCCGATTGCCTTCCTCTTGTGCGCGGCGGACCGACGCAGGCGCTCTCGGACGGGCCGAGCGGTGGAATCCACATGCAGTCGGTGCTCAGCCAACTCCCTGGGTACACCTGGCATGTCAGAGGGTTTCCATGCGAAGATGTCCCAGTTCTCACGGAGGAATTGGGTGAGCTCGGCTTCCTATTTAGGATCGAGGGTGGTGGAGATGTTCGTCGGGGCAGCAGTGTCGTCCGTCGGGTCGATGCCGACCTTCTTCGTTTCTCCCACCAACTGGAATGCAGACTCTGAAGCTGGCTTCTTCGAGCGCAATAGGTCGGCATGATCAAATGTTTTCTTGTACTCGTCGAGCTCGAGGACGGCCATCTGTTGATCGGCGATTCTTGATCCCTGCTGCAGACACTCTTCAGCTCGCTGTCGATTGCCCGTGATGGTGATCACGCCTTTCGGGCCTGGCATCTTCAGCTTCAGGTATACGTAACATGGACGGGCCATGAAACGCGCATACGCTGGGCGGCCCAGAATTGCGTGTTAAGCGCTCTGGAAGTCCACCACTTCGAACGTCAGCTTTTCCTTGCGGAAGTTCTTGTCGGAGCCGAAAATGACGTCCAACGCGATCTGGCCGAGTGACTTGGCCTTCCGTCCAGGGACGACTCCATGGAACTGCATGCTGCTCTCGCTGAGTTTGGACATCGGGATGCCCATCCCCTTGAGTGTGTCGGCGTACATGATGTTCAAGCCGCTGCCGCCATCCATGAGGACTTTGCGTAGTCAGACTCCTTCCACCACCGGGTCGACGACCAGAGCCTGTCTCCCCGGGGTGGGTACATGTGCCGGATGGTCCGACTGGTCGAAGGTGGTCGCAGTCTGAGACCATTTGAGGAACTTGGGGTTGGTAGGGTGGCCATGTTCACCTCCCTGTTCACCAGCTTCAGTCGACTCTTGCTCTCAACGTCAGCAAAAATCATCAGAGTTGCATGGACTTGGGGGAACGGATCCTCCTTATCCTCCTCATCCTGTTCATGGTCCTTCTCACTCGGTTGTCCTTCGCTGAACCCCTGGATTAGGAGGCGACACTGTCGAGTGGTATGCTTCGCATATATGGGGTTGCCCTCTTCATCCATCTTCGTATGAAACGGACGTGGCTGGTCCAGGATGGGGTTATTGAACTGCTTCTTCTTGGGGGTGAACTGAGCCTTCCCTTTGCCTTTGAACTTGGCATTGGTTACGGCTGCAGCTTCTGCTTGCAGAGCGGATGGAGCTTTCTGCTTCTGCTTCCGAGTGTTGCCCCCATCTCCATCAGCGACTGCTTTGTGCTTGCCGCTTCGGATGCGGTTTTCTTCTTTGCCATTTGCATAGCGTGTTGCTATCTCCATCATCTTGCTCATGGAGATGTCGCCTGTTCGGCCGAACTTCAGGTACAGATCCCTGTACCGCACGCCTGCCTTGAAGGCGCAGACTTCTTGATGCTCCGTGACGTTCTCCACCGTGTGGTAGAGAGTTGTCCAACGCTGAATGAAATCTCGCAGGGGCTCATTCTGTTTCTCGACGCAGTGCTGGAGCTCCACGAGGCCAGCAGGGAGCTTGCACGTCCCTTCGAAGGCCCTGATGAACACTCGGGCCAGATCTGCCCAGCTGTAGATGCTTGAGGGGGCCAACTAGTTCAGCCACACTCGCGCCGAGCCATTGAGCATCAGAGGGAGGTGCTTCATGGCGACATGGTCGTCTCCTCCTCCGATCTGGACTGCTACTCGGTAATCATCCAGCCATGTTTCTGGCTTGGACACCCCTGTAAACTTGCTAATTCCCGTCGCCAACCAGAGGTTGGGAGGGATGTCAGCCGAACGGATGGCTCGACTGAAACACTCGGGACCAGAAACGATGGTCCTGCTTCCACTCGGACGGTCAATATCGTAACCATCGCGGTGGGCTCGGCCCCTGTCGACCCTCCGCTGGGTGATATGCCTTCTTGCGTCGGGCCTTGGGTCGTAAGTGCCGCCGACTGAACGCCGATCATCATGATGTCGGAGCCCGTAGGGCCCCCCGCGGAGGGGTGCATGAACGGCGACGATCTTCGGGATTTATGGAACGACTGCCTCCTGTGTGTCGCTGATGAGAACCAGGGCTATGAACTGACCGATGCGTATTCGCATGAACATAACTATTGTAGATCCTGTTGTGTGACTAGGAGACCGCCGAATTTTGCTGCTGCGCCATGTGCAACAGGGCGCGGATTTGCTCGGTTCCCCTGCCAGCCTCTGAATCAGTCGGCTGAAGAGAATCGGCTATCTTGGCAGCCGCGGCCAAGTTGAGGAGAGGTGTGCGGAACAGCTCCACGTTGCTCCGTCGAGTGTGCCGACTGGCAGAACGGCGAGGCGGACGACGCGCGCCGGACGTTTCGCCGATCTCGTGCTCGTTCCGGCTAGCTTGACGGGGATCTTCATGGGAATTGGCCATGTGTACTTCTGCTGCAGGCCCGCGACCCGCGTACTCAGAAGGAAACTCAGTCGGAACTGAGCCCGAGCGCTGGGACGGCGGGGCAACCACAACTGACTCTAGAACCGCCACTTGTGAAGACGCGTTCTGGCGCGCCTGGGCGTGTTGCACCCAACGCTGGAGCCGCGGACGGCGGGACCGCTTGTTGCGGCGCGTGACGGTGGTGTAGGTCGACACCGGAGCCGACTGCTGGAGAAGAAGAATGCCGCGGGCGCCGGCGCGGATGTGCGTAGCCCCGCGACGGGGAAGTGCCTGGACGTCGAGAGGGGCGTCCCGAAGCCATGCCGAATCGTCGACGATGAAGGAGAGAGCGCCGAAGAGGATCTCGTGACCCATGCTCGAATCTCCACCGGACGACATGACGAAGTGATGTAGTCGCAAACTCGCCGGAAGTCGCTTAGACGCCTGCCCCACGGTGGGCGCCAACTGTCGTGGGTATAAGCCTGACAGTAGATGTGTAGGGTACGAAATGGATGGGCAGAGTCCCAGCTACGGCGAGGTTGTATGAGCTCAGGCCCCTCTACGGTGGAGGTAATTGCTAACCCCTGCACCAGCGGGGGAGAGTGGCTTATATAGAGTGTGCTGCCCTCCACAACGGTTCTGATACAGGGCTGGAGTAGTGGCGATTGAATGTCTACGTTACAGGTAACGCACGTCCTAAATGCTAATAAATGCACCTGGAAACGTACGACCGTTTCCCTCCAGGAGGGTTACGATGTACGGAGTGGAATCCAATCGGTTAGTTTGATATTCTCCGAATGCTAGTCTCCGACTGGGTGGTCGAGGGCCTGTTACCGACTGGATGATGGAAACTCCTTAGTTTAGTCGGAACTGACTAAGGGTCTTGTCACTTATGGGGGATAGTCCTTGGGTAGGACTTACACGGCAGGCCTATGACCCTACCCTAGGACTATAACCCCATCAGTGTTCAATTGTTCCATTTTTTCAAATAAAATTGCTCCTTTTTTATTTCGTCTTTCTTTTATTTCATTTTGTTTTACTTTATTTTTTTTGTTACCCTTCTTTTTCTTAAATCTGTACTTTTTAAAATCGATGAACTTTTGAAAAAACCTTGTGAACCGGATTTAAAAAAAGATCATGAATTTTGGAAAAAAAGGGTTTGCATATTTAAAAAGATCAATGATTTTGAAAATAATTCCATGGATTTTGAAAAGAAAATTCCACGGATTTGGCAAGGAAAATATGATTTTTGAATTACTTGTTTGTAAAATTGATAATGAGTTCGTGGATTTAAAAAAGTCCACAAATTCAAAAACGTCCATGAATGAGTAGAAAAAAAAGACAAATGGGCTGGACCATCCACTTTATTTGCAGTGTAATAGAAAAATTGATTCTCAAAAAAAGAGAAAAATTAAGCAGACAAAAAAAGACAAATCGGCTGGCCCAGCATGGAGGACGGATGCATGATGTGGTCAACACTACCGGCCCGCTAGCTAGACGAATTTCCATTGACATTTGCCATGTCAATATTTTTATGTCTCAAACGTTGCTAGGATTTAATTTAGACCGGAATTTCATAGATTATGATGTGATCCACCGAAATTTGAATTTAAGAATTCGTTACGCCAAACCTGTACGACTTCAGGATCTAAAATGAACTTTTTCCTACTACGCCTTTGCCTCAGGGGACATCAAGGATGTGTTTGATTTGAGGACCAAAAATCATGGAATGTCATGGTTCCATTCCAAAGTCATGGGTTAGTTTCATCTTTGTGTTCAGTTGATGATAAAAATGTCATGGGTTGGTTCCGTCCCGGTGTTTAGTTGAAGACATGAAATAAGAAGAATCTGTAAATGGTGAGATTACATCTCTGAACAAATAGAGTTGTTTGCATTTGATAAGCCTATAATTTAAATTTTCAGCAACATTTTCATTCTATTTTCAACACATGCAAATAAAAATATATGATCATGAGTACATACCAAGTATTTACGAAAAATAATCACGGAAATAAAAAAAAACCACGAAAAAAATAATCACGAAAATAAAAAAATAACCACAAAAAAAATAACCACGAAAACTTTTGTTCGGGTGCGGGGGTGAGCGCGGTGAGAATTGCTTGGTTATTTCTTTTTTTTCCTTGCTTTCATGGAGGAATGACGAGTCGGTTCCTCCAAATCGACGGAATCACTTGATGAAGCATGTGGAGGGAATATTTCCTGCACGCGGATGACCCAATTTCGATTCCTAACTCAACTAAACACGATAACGGCTGCTAGGGATAAAACCAACCCGTCCGATTTCACCTCATCCTGAAACCAAACACACCCGTAAGTGTCCGTCCGTCGGCCGTGCGTCCCCGTCCCGCGGTGCCGCCAGCTCGCTCGCTAAGTCGCTAGGTGCGATCAGTGGCGCGGTGCAGCTGGGCAAAGCCAAGGGAGACATGTGTACCTGCGCGGTTGTGGCCCGGCGGTAAAGCGAATCCACTACCGCGCTCATTGTCGCCGACGATCGCTCCTGGACGGCGGATCGGTGGCGTACGAACGAGGCCTCGCTAGGCGCTGGTAAATAGTGGCCAAACAGCACGAATCCGGTCAGGGCTACGGCGACGGCGATAGGTTAGATAGAAGCTGCACGTCGGGGCGGAATCGACTCTTCAGGCGAGCTTGAGCAAAAGTTATCACATGCATGCATGCATGCATGCGGAGCGGTGATGGGATCGCACGCCATGCGTGAGGCCCATGATGACGTGTTCTTTTTACTGGTTCTGCTAACTAGGTTCGCTTTTTGAGCTTTTGATGTGTACCGTGCGACGATGGATTGGGGCTATGCTTGGTTGGATTCATGATCAGCTTCTTATTTTTTTTTATAAAGGATGAATTTTATTTGTTTAAAATGGAGCATCAAAAAGATACAAAACACAATGAGCTTTCATCTGACCTCACGTTGACAACAAGCAAAGCTATGCATAGGGAAAAACAACAACAACCCCAAAACGATCAGATCTGCGATCAATAAACTAGAACAATGACTATATCCTCACCAACCATCTCATGACACACGTCGCCGACGAGGTTTTTCAACAACAACACCTTTAGAAAGGAAGTGGCACTTAGGTGTCGCCGTTGCGTGATCCAACCACGAGGTGATAATCTTGATTTTCACCCTGAAGAATCAGTCTTAGCATACCTGAGCAATGCCTTCAACAAGGTAACGACATAAGAAATACACCATCAGTGCCAGATATAACCACTTGGGTCTGACCTAGGTTTTCACCCCGGAGCTCGAGACCGGGTGCTCGAGTAGCACCGTCATCAAAGTCATTGATGTGTTGTCGCCATCATTTTGCCACGATCCCGTCAGCTACATGCGATACAACCGCCCCCACTGCACAACCAGCCCTCTGCGTCAGGTCGTTGTTCATAATTTGTATCTCAGCGTCAAAGTCAACCACATGATCAAGAGAGATGAACTCTCATGTAATTAGTTCGATGGCCACTGTCGTCGTGGAGCCATAAGAAGTCACCGCAATATGTTTACAGTCACCTTAATCTGGTCCATTGAATCTGAATCACCATGTCATGAACCATTTCGTCACCGGTCGACCACCACATGCACGGAAGGCCAGCACCTCGATAACACGGCCCACAACCGGCAAAGAGGCCTATGCACACTGGCCCCGGCACGACATCGATTAGATCTGGCCTGAGATCTAATGCTGGCAAAGGCAGTAATATGATGCCGGCTTGTTTATAACCATCCATTCCAGCAAGTGTGAAACCACAACACCCAAGACCCTATTGAATATATGAGCAAATTACTATGAGATTTAATCCGAATAATCATTAAATAAATATTAACAATATAAATGGAGATTAAACTTATCATGCGGACTACTGTAGTAGACGAATAGATCAAATCTATAGCAGAGACTAGAACCAGAATTCTAGCATGATCTCCAATAGAGAGGACATAATTGCATACGGTGCAACGGGAGCCGAACCGCCGGTGTTGATGTTGTCGCCCATGTCCTTGAGGAAGAGGTTGGCGAGATCGGGGAAGAAGTCGTCGTTGAGGAAATCGTCGCTGCGAGCAGTCGCGCGAGTGCGCTCCAAAAAACCTGACCGCTCCTCTCCCATACAGGATCACGAGAGGCGGGGTTTCGGAGGACTGGTGTCCCTTCTCATGGTGCGCGCCGGAAGGAGGGGTGGAGAAGACTTGTATGGTGGCGCAATGATCTAGAACGGTGAGAAACCATCTGTTGTGACGACGGCTAGGGTTGGCATGGACCTCGTGTGTATATATGCGTGACAGGGTCGAGAGACGTGGACTGGACCCATGTCCGAGTCGGTTACATCCCACGACCCGACGTCTCAGTGCGTGGCGCGTGTGTTAAGGACTCTCTGTTCCTCACCGACAAAAATAAGCGCATAGGTATGAGCTCGACACGGCTCAATCCTGCAATCCGTGGCGCGTCGCATCGCGTCGCGTCATGACGAGGCGAGGTGTGGCGTGGCGAGGAGGAGGAGTGCGCGAGGGCCTCTTCTCTTCTCATTCTCATTCTCATTGTCTTACAAGTTCTAGAAGAGCTCACCTTATAAAGAAGTGTAGCTCTCTCCCAACCAGAGGTATGGGACTAAACTTTAGTCCCACTCACACCACACACACAACCAACTCATATGGGCCAAGAGAATTTTAGATTTTGGATGGGCTTTGGGCCAAAGGCCTCATAGCAAAAATCCAACAATCCCTCACAAAGTCTCATTGGTACATCTCATCCCTTAGTCCTAGGGATGAAAATGGAGTGGAAACTTTCCGCTTTTCCTGAGGAAAAATGAAAACGGAGAGGAAATTTGAAAGCGGAAATGGAAATTTGCAAAACGGAAATGGAATTGGAATTTTTAATGCGAAAACGGAAACAAAAGCGGAAGAGTGTTTTTCGGTGGAACATATGTGGAAATGGAACTTTCCCTTTCCATGAATATGGAATTTCCCATTTTTACTATAGGCCTACGGCTGCTTTGTAGCCCAACCATCAAATAATACCCAATGACATAATGAGCATAATGGATCATTTAAGGCCCAACTTACACTACAATATATGTACTCAGCTAGACCCTATACACAATTGTCATGTACTAATACAATAATAGGATATGTTGCTAACATAATCAAATTATTTTGTAGACATGTTAGCAATTCATTAATTCTTGTTGTTGTCTGTATTACTCTATGATTCAAGGGGTTTTAAAGTTCTAGTCAACGCCCACTTCTATTGTTGTATCCGCTTTTTATTCGCTCCCTGTCTGTTTCCGGTAGTACCTGTTTCCGTATTCATTTCCGGGGTTTCTGTATTCGTTTCCACTTCTGCAAAACAATATGAAAACAAATATGATAGCACTAAGTTCCGTCCGTTTCCGCTCCGTTTTCATCCCAACTTAGTCCCAAAACATTGTTTATATACTGGTTCTTGATGGAGACTGTTAAGTTCAATTTCCATTTAGAATTTATGCTACACCAGTACACGACTTTAATAGTTGACTATGCCTTGAACTACAAGCTTTCTTTGAGACTAATTTCACACAAATCCTCGACCGATACTAGACTGGGCAAGTCTTCTCCGCGGGTGGAGCGTATACGCCATACTTCAGTGCCTTTCATGAATTCATTAGAGAACACCCCATTCTTACACATTGCGATGCTTAAAGTCAAATTCATATAGATGTGTGATACGCCTCCAACGTATCTATAATTTTTGATGGTTTCATGCCATTATCTTGTCAAACTTTGGATGTTTTGCATGCCTTTTATTTATTTTCTGGGACTAACTTATTAACTCAGTGCCAAGTGCCAGTTCCTATTTTTTCCATATTTTTCACCGCTTTCACAGGAGATTTCGAAACGGAGTCCAAACGGAAGAAAATCCCTGAAAAGATTTTTTCTGGAACGGAAGAAGATCGGAGAGCTTGTGGGCCAAGCCAGAAGAGCCCCAGGGGCCCCACAAGCCCCCACCCCGCGGCCAGTGGGCGTGCCATCTAGGCTTGTGGGCCCCCTGGAGGTCCCCTGACCTAGATCTTGCGCCTATAAATTTCAAAATATTCCCAAAAAACTCATAGGACGATCGCAATTAATTTTCCGCCGCCGCAAGCTTCTGTTTCCGCAAGATCCCATCTGGGGCACGTCTTGGTGCCCTGTCGGAGGGGGGATTCGGACACGGAAGGCTTCTCCATCAACACCATGACCTCTTCGATGATGCGTGAGTAGTTCACCATAGACCTACGGGTCCATAGCTAGTAACTAGATGGCTTCTTCTCTCTCTTGGATCTTCAATACAAAGTTATCCATGATCTTCATGGAGATCTATCCGATGTAACCTTCTTTTGCGGTGTGTTTGTTGAGATCCGATGAATTGTGGATTTATGATCAGATTATCTATGAATCTTATTTGAGTTTCTTCTGATCTCTCTTATGCATCATTTCATATCCTTGTAATTCTCTTCGAGTTGTGGGTTTTGTTTGGCCAACTAGATCTATGATTCTTGCAATGGAAGAAGTGCTTGGTTTTGGGTTCATACCCTGCGGTGACCTCACCAAGTGGCAGAAGGGGTAGCGAGGCACGTATCGTGTTGTTGCCATCAAGGGTAAAAAGATGGGGTTTTCATTATTGGTTTGAGATTATCCCTCTACATCATGTCATCTTGCTTAAAGCGTTACTCTGTTCGTCATGAACTCAATACACTAGATGCATGCTGGATAGCGGTCGATGTGTGGAGTAATAGTAGTAGATGCAGAAAGTATCGGTCTACTTGTCTCGGACGTGATGCCTATATGCTAGATCATTGCTTTAGATATCGTCATGACTTTGCACGGTTCTATCAGTTGCTCGACAGTAATTTGTTCACCCACGGTAATACTTACTATTTTGAGAGAAGCCTCTAGTGAACACTATGGCCCCGACGGTCTACTCCACACCATATTTTCAGCCTTACACTTTTTACTTCGTTGCACTTTCCGCCTTCAGATCTCACTTTGCAAAAAATCTTGAAGGGATTGACAACCCCTTTGAAGCGTTGGGTGCAAGCTTGTTTGTGTTTGCGCAGGTACTCTGGACTTGACGAGACCCTCCTTCTGGATCGATACCTTGGTTCTCAAACTGAGGGAAATACTTACTGCTCCTGTGCTGCATCACCCTTTCCTCTTCAAGGGAAAAACCAAAGCAAGCCCAATCTCCGTCAACGTGTCAATTTCTGGCGCTGTTGTTTGAGAAGTAGCAGAAGGATTTCTGGCGCCGTTGCCGGGGAGGAAGATCAAGTCAAGAACTCATCCAAGTAAGTGTCGCAAACTCATCTCTTGCATTTACTTTGTTTGTCAGTTGCCTCTCGTTTTCCTCTCCCCTTCTTCACCAATTTGCCTTTTTCGTTCGCCTTTTCGTTCGCCCTTTTTCTCGCCAGCTTTTTGTTTGCTCGTGTGCTTGTTTGCTTGCTGAAGTCACCATGAACGAAAACACCAAGCTTTGTGACTTCTCGAATACTAATAATAATGATTTTATTAGTACTCCGATTGCTCCCGCCACTAGTGCGGAGTCATACGAAATCAATGCCGCTTTGCTGAGTCTTGTTATGAAAGAGCAATTCTCTGGCCTTCCTAGTGAAGATGCCGCATCGCATCTCAATACCTTCATTGAGCTTTGAGATATGCAAAAGAAAAGAGATGTGGATAATGACGTGATTAAATTGAAGCTTTTTTCCTTTCTCGTTGCGAGATCATGCAAAAACTTGGTTTTATTCTTTGCCCAAAAATAGTATCGATTCTTGGGATAAGTGCAAAGATGCTTATATATCCAAGTATTTTCCGCCGGCTAAGATCATCTCTCTCCGTAATGATATCATGAATTTCAAGCAACTTGATCACAAACATGTTACACAAGCTTGGGAGAGAATGAAATTAATGATTAGAAATTGTCCCTCTCATGGCTTGAGCCTTTGGATGATTATTCAAATCTTTTACGCTGGCTTGAATTTCGGTTCTAGAAATATCTTGGACTCCGCCTCAGGTGGAACGTTCATGGAAATCACGTTAGGAGAAGCCACAAAGCTCTTAGACAACAACATGACGAACTACTCTCAGTGGCACACTGAAAGGTCACCTACTAGTAAGAAGGTACACGCTATAGAAGAAATTAACTCGTTGAGTGCTAAGATAGATGAGTTAATGAATTTGGTTGCTAGTAGAAGTGCTCCTTTGGATCCTAATGATTTGCCTTTGTCTTCTTTGATTGAGAGTAGCAACACTAGCTTGGACATTAATTTTGTTGGTAGGAATAACTTTGGCAACAACAACGCTTTTAGAGGAAACTATGTTCCGAGGCCTTTTCCTAGTAACTCCCCTAATAACTTTGGCAACTCCTATAACAATACCCATGGAAATTACAATAGATTACCCTCTGATCTAGAGAGTAATATCAAAGAGTTCATCAACTCTCAAAAGATTTTCAATGCGTCCATAGAGGAAAAACTACTCAAAATTGACGATTTGGTAAGAGCGTTGATATGATTTCTTGTGATGTTGACGCTTTGAAAGTTAGATGTGCTCCTCCTAAAATCAACATGGATGAAACTTTGAAAGCTATGCATGTTTCCATGATTGAGAGCCAAGAAAGAACCGCCCAAATTCGTGCTAGACATGAATGTCTTAAAAAGGCGTGTTCTCGTGATGAGAATCACGAAGATCTTAAAGTGCTTGGTGTGACTCCCATTGAATCTTTGTTTTCTTGTGTCAAACCTAATGATTATGGGGCTGGATATGAATCCACTTTGGTTGAAAAGTGCCCCAATGATTCGGAGTCCATCTATCTTGATGCTAAAAGCGTTAAAAGTGGAGTAGAAGACGTTAAAACTTTGAGTAGTAATGAAGTTACTACCGTGGATTTCAAGGAATTCAATTATGATAGTTGCTCCTTGATTGAATGCATTTCTTTGATGCAATCCATGTTAAACTCTCCGCATGCTTATAGCCAAAACAAAGCCTTTACCGATCATATTGTCGAAGCTATGATAAAATCTCTTGAATAGAAACTTGAATTGGAAGTCTCTATCCCTAGAAAGCTTCATGATGAGTGGGAACCTACCATCAAAATCAAAATCAAAAACTATGAGTGCAATGCTTTGTGTGATTTGGGTTCTAGTGTTTCTGCGATTCCAAAGTCTTTATGTGATATTCTGGGTTTTAATGAGATTGAAGTGTGTTATCTTAATTTGCATCTTGCTGATTCTACTATCAAGAAACCCATGGGAAGGATCAATGATGTTCTTATTATTGCAAATACGAACTATGTACTCGTGGATTTCATTGTGCCTGACATTGATTGTAATCCTACATGCCCTATTATTCTTGGTAGACCTTTCCTAAGGACTACCGGTGCTATCATTGATATGAAGGAAGGGAATATTAGATTTCAATTTCCTTTAAGGAAGGGCATGGAAATAAGATTGCCTTATGAATCCATGCTGAGGGCCACTTATGGTTTGAGCACCAAAGACGACGATACGTGATTCTATCGCTTCTATGCCTAGCTAAGGGCGTTAAACAATAGCGCTTGTTGGGAGGCAACCCAATGAATTTATCTTTTTCTTTCTGTTTTGTTGCGTCAACACTTCCACAATTATGTTGTGATTGTGTTTTTTGTGTTTCTTTTTGTGTTTGAGCCAAGCAAAACCTTTATGATTAGTCTTGCTAATGGTTGTTTGATCTTGCTGGAAAAAGACAGAAACTTTTCGCTCACGAGATGATTTTTCATTTTTATTCAGAAAGAGATTTTGAGTTGATTCTTTTTTATGCTGATTGATATCTTTTTCCCCAGACCGTCGTAATGTTTCACATGTTTTGAGGTACCATAAGTATACGAAGTATACAGATTGCTACAGACTGGTCTGTTTTTGACAGATTCTGTTTTTGTTGAGTTGGTTGCTTGTTTTGATGAAACTATGGTTAGTATCGGGGGGTACTAGGCATGGAAAAGTGAGAATACAGTAGCCCATCATCAATATAGATGGAATTCAAGTTTGCTACAGTACCAAAAGAAGTGGTAGTTTGTCTTCTTGCACTAATGTTATCACAAGTATTTGTTTAAGTTTTGTGTTGTGATGTTTTCAAGTTTTGGGTGACGTTCTCATGGAGAAAGAGATAAGGAGTGGAAAGAGCTCAAGCTTGGGGATGCCCAAGGCACCCCAAGCCAAATTCAAGGACACCAAAAAGCCTAAGATTGGGGATGCCCCGGAAGGCATCCCCTCTTTCGTCTTCAATCCATTGGTAACATTAGTTGGAGCTATATTTTTATTCACCACATGATATGTGTTTTTCTTGGAGTGTCTTGTATCATAGGAGTCTTTTCTTTTTGTTTTGTCACAATCATCCTTGCTTCACACCTTTTTGAGAGAGAGAGACATGCACTCATCGTGATTTTGCTAGAATGCTCATTGTGCTTCACTTATATCTTTTGAGCTAGATACTTTTGCTCTTGTGCTTCACTTATATCTTTTGAGCTAGATACTTTTGCTCTTGTGCTTCACTTATATCTTTAGAGCACGACGGTGCGTTATTTGGTATTTGGCTTATGCTATGAAAGTAGTCCCATGTGCTAGATACCCAAAGAGGATGCAAAAACCTCCATCTTCATGTGCATTGAGTAGAAAGAGAAGTTTTGATTCCTCTCAATTAGTTTTGAGACGTGGATTCAGTAATATTAAAAGTTATGTTAGTAGGGTGTTGTGAATCTAGAGATACTTGTGTTGGAGTTAGAGATTCCCATAGCATGCACGTATGGTGAACCGCTATGTTAGGAATTCGGAGCATAATTGATCTATTGATTGTCATCCTTTGTGTTGAGGTCGGGATCGCGTGATGGTTTACACCTACCAACCCTTCCCCTCGGAGTATGCATTTAGCACTTTGTTTCGATTACTAATGAAAACTTTTGCAGAAAGTATGTGAGTTCTTTATAACTAATGTTGAGCCCGTGGTATAGATGCACTTTCACCTTCCACCATTGCTAGCTTCTCTAGCACCGCGCAATTTTCGCCGGTGCACAAACCCACCAAATTCCTTCCTCAAAATAGCCACCATACCTACCTACTATGGCATTTTCATAGCCATTCCGAGATATATTGCCATGCAACTCACACCGTTCTGTCTCATGACTTGTGCCGTCACTCTCATATTGCCATTGCATGATCATACTAGATCGGTGCACATCCCGGTACACTGCCGGAGGCATTTCCTATGGAGTCATCATCATTGTGATCTTTGAGCTTTGAGTAACTAAAAAGTGTGATGATCATCATTATTAGAGCATTGTCCCATGTGAGGAAATAAAAAAAAGAAGCCAAAGAGCCCAAAAACAAAAGAAAAAAAGAGAGGCCTAAGAGCCCAAATAAAAAAAAGGGAAATGAGAGAAAAGAGAGAAGGGACAATGCTACTATCTTTTTCCACACTTGTGCTTCATGTTAGCACCATGTTCTTCATGATTGAGAGCTTCTTGATTTGTCACTACCATATGCTAGTGGGAATCTTCGTTTTATAACTTGGCTTGTATATTCCAATGATGGGCTTCCTCAAAATTGCCCTAGGTCGTCGTGAGCAAGCAAGTTGGATGCACACCCACTAGTTTTCCTCTTGAGCTTTCACATACTTATAGCTCTAGTGCATCTCTTGTATGGAAATCCCTACTAATTCACATTGATATCTATTAATGGGCATCTCCATAGCCTATTGATACGCCGAGTCAATGTGACCATCTCCACCTTTTTTGTCTCACAACCACCAGCACACTCTATTCCACTTATAGTGCTATATCCATGGCTCGCGCTCATGTATTGCGTGATAGTTATAAAAAGTTTGAGAAAGTAAGAGTGCGAAAACAATTACTTGGCCAATTCCAGGGTTGTGCATGATTTACATTAGTTGTGTGAGGATGATGGAGCATAGGCAGACTATATGATTTTGTAGGGATAACTTTCTTTGGCCTTGTTATTTTGAAAGTTCATGATTACTTTGCTAGTTTGCTTGAAGTATTATTGTTTTCATGTCAATAGCAAACTATTGTTTTGAATCTTACGGATTTGAACTATGCTAGGTAGCATTCCACATCAAAAATTCATTCTTTATCACTTCCCTAATTGAGGATCAGCAGGAGTTAAGCTTGGGGATGTGATGCGTCTCAAACGTATCTATAATTTTTTATGGTTTGATGCTGTTATCTTGTCATGTTTGGAAGTTTTATATACCTTTTATATTTTTTTGGGACTAACTTATTAATTCAGTGCCAAGTGCCAGTTCCTGTTTTTTCTGTGTTTTTGGCTCTTTTCAGATATGATTTTGGAACGGAGTCCAAACGGAATAAAATCCCCGAAATGTTTTTTCCCGAACGAAAGAAGATCAGGGGGCTTGTGGGCCAAGCCAGGAGGGCTACAGGGAGCCCACAAGACCCCACTCCGCCACCAGGGGGCTGCGGTGGGCAGGCTTGTGGCCTCCCTGGCGCCCCCTGACCTAGATCTTGCGCCTATATATTCCCTAAAAATCAGAAAAAAAAATCAAGGGATCCACGAAAAAATAGTTTTCCGCCGTCGTATGCTTCCGTTTCCACGAGATCTCATCTGGAGACCCTTCCCGGTGCCCTGCCGGAGGGGACTTTGGAGTTGGAGGGCTTCTTCATCATCATCATTGACCCTCCAATGACTCGTGAGTAGTTCACTTCAGACCTACGGATCCGTAGTTAGTAGCTAGATAGCTTCTTCTCTCTCTTGGATCTTTAATACAAAGTTCTCCATGATCTTCATGGAGATCTATCCGATGTAATCTTCTTTGGCGGTGTGTTTATCGAGATCCGATGAATTGTGGATTAGTGATGAGATTATCTATGATATATATTTGAGTCTTAGCTGATTTCTTATATGCATGATTTGATATCCTTGTAAGTGTCTTTGAGTCTTGGGTTTTGTTTGGCCAACTAGATCTATGATTCTTGCAATGGGAGAAGTGCTTGGTTTTGGGTTCTTACCGTGTGGTGACCTTTCCCAGTGACAGTAGGGGCAGCAAGGCACACATCGTGTAGTTGCCATCAAGGGTAACAAGGTGGGCTCTGTCGTAGATATGAGATTGTCCATCTACATCATGTCATCTTGCTTAAGGCGTTACTCTGTTCTTTTGGACTTAATACACTAGATGCATGCTGGATAGCGGTCGACGTGTGGAGTAATAGTAGTAGATGCAGAAAGTATCGGTCTACTAGTTTTGGACGTGATGCCTATAGATATAATCATTGCCATAGATGACGTCACAACTTTGCGCGGTTCTATCAATTGCTAGAGAGTAATTTGTTCACCCACCGTCTACTTGCTTTCATGAAAGAAGCCACTAGTAAACACTACGACCCCCGGGTCTATTCACACCTATCGTTTCCACTTACGCTTTTACTTTTCTTTGTTACTTTGTTGCTTTCAGTTCTTACTTGGCAAACAATCTATAAGGGATTGACAACCCCTTCATAGCGTTGGGAGCAAGCTTTTTGTGTTTGTGCAGGCTCTTGTGATACTCCTTCACTGGATCGATACCTTGGTTCTCAAATTGAGGGAAATACTTACCACCGCTGCGCTACATCACCCTTTCCGCTTCGAGGGAACACCAACGCAAGGCTCCAAGGCCACGGGGGAAATCCTTTGCATATTTTCCGAGGAAGTCCCTTAAGGCGTAGCCGTAGCAGAAGGATTCCCGATGCTGTCGACACACCTATTTCTGGCGCCGTTGGAAGGTCTTTTGTTGCAGTAGCAGGATGCTTGATACGTCTCCAACGTATCTACAATTTTTGATGGTTTCATGCTATTATCTTGTCAAACTTTGGATGTTTTGCATGCCTTTTATTTATTTTTTGGGACAAACTTATTAACTCTGTGCCAAGTGCCAGTTCCTATTTTTTCCATTTTTTGACCCCTTTCAGAGGAGATTTTGAAACGGAGTCCAAACGGAAGAAAATCCCCGAAAAGATTTTTTTCTGGAACGGAAGAAGATCGGAGAGCTTGGGGGCCAAGCCAGAAGAGCCCCAGGGGCCCCACAAGCCCCCACCCCGCGGCCAGTGGGCGCGCCATCTAGGCTTGTGGGTCCCCTGGAGGTCCCCTGACCTAGATCTTGCGCCTATAAATTCCCAAATATTCCCAAAAAAATCAGAGGACGATCGCAATTACTTTTCCGCCACTGCAAGCTTCTGTCTCCGCAAGAGCCCATCTGGGGCACGTCCTGGTGCCCTACTGGAGGGGGGATTCGGACACGGAAAGCTTCTCTATCAACACCATGACCTCTCCGATGATGCGTGAGTAGTTCACCATAGACCTAATGGTCCATAGCTAGTAACTAGATGGCTTCTTCTCTCTCTTGGATCTTCAATACAAAGTTCTCCATGATCTTCATGGAGATCTATCCGATGTAACCTTCTTTTGTGGTGTGTTTGTCGAGATCCGATGAATTGTGGATTTATGATCAGATTATCTATGAATCTTATTTGAGTTTCTTCTGATCTCTCTTATGCATGATTTCATATCCTTGTAATTCTCTTCGAGTTGTGGTTTTTTTTGCCAACTAGATCTATGATTCTTGCAATGGGAGAAGTGCTTGGTTTTGGGTTCATACCGTGCGGTGACCTCACCCAGTGACAGAAGGGGTAGTGAGGCACATATCGTGTTGTTTCCATCAAGGGTAAAAAGATGGGGTTTTCATCATTGGTTTGCAATTATCCCTCTACATCATGTCATCTTGCTTAAAGCGTTACTCTGTTCGTCATGAACTCAATACACTATTTGCATGCTGGATAGCAGTCGATGTGTGGGGTAATAGTAGTAGATGTAGAAAGTATCGGTCTACTTGTCTCAGACGTGATGCCTATATGCTAGATCATTTCCTTAGACATCGTCATGACTTTGCGCGGTTCTATCAATTGCTCAACAATAATTTGTTCACCCACGATAATACATGCTATTTTGAGAGAAGCCTATAGTGAACACTATGGCCCCCAGGGTCTACTCCACACCATATTTTCAGCCTTACACTTTTTACTTTGTTGCACTTTCCGCCTTCAGATCTCACTTTGCAAACAATCTTGAAGGGATTGACAACCCCTTTGAGGCGTTGGGTGCAAGCTTGTTTGTGTTTGCGGAGGTACCCTGGACTTGATGAGACCCTCCTTCTGGATTGATACCTTGGTTCTCAAACTGAGGGAAATACTTACTGCTCTTGTGCTGCATCACTCTTTCCTCTTCAAGGGAAAAACTAACGCAAGCCCAATTTCCGTCAACGTGTCAATTTCTGGCGCTGTTGTTTGAGAAGTAGCAATGTGTTCCTCACAAGATGTTGTGCAGGTGTTGGAGCATATATCTCCATATGTGGTTTTGGTACTTGATGACAATTCCTATGGACTAATGGTTGCCTTAAGTTACATTTATAGGATTTGTCCATAGGCACTTCTTGAAGGAGTTTATATGATGACCAAGATGGTATTCAAGGTATTATCCAAAGAATGGTCATAGAGACACATGGTTGATCAAGATCTCAGACAAAGAGTAAACCAAGATGATCAACATACAAAGCGTACAAGATGTACCGAGAGGGATCAAGTGATCCCATGGTATGGATTTGTCCATAGGCACTTCTTGAAGTCCATCTGTTGGGTTCAAGGAGTTTATATGATGACCAAGATGGTATTCAAGGTATTATCCAAAGAATGGTCATAGAGACACATGGTTGATCAAGATCTTAGACAAAGAGTAAATCAAGATGATCAACACACACAAAGCGTACAAGATGTACCGAGAGGGATCAAGTGATCCCATGGTATGGTAAGCATTGTCCATTACGTGTTTGTGTACTAACCCATGGTCTTCGTGAGAGTTCTACGTGGGGGTTAGGTGTGTTTACATGGGCTTGCGTCAAAGGGAAGATCTCATACAACCCATGGAGTATGACGTCAAGTTGTGATCATCATCAATGGTTGATCAAGATCTCAGACAAAGAGTAAACCAAGAAGATCAACACACAAAGCGTACAAGATGTACCGAGAGGGATCAAGTGATCCCATGGTATGGTAAGCATTGTCCATTACGTGTCTGTGTACTAACCCATGGTCTTCGTGAGAGTTCTATGTGGGGGTTAGGTGTGTTTCCATGGGCTTGCGTCAAAGGGAAGATCTCATACAACCCATGGAGTATGACGTCAAGTTGTGATCGTCATCAAGATTGCGATGTGCAAGTTCAAGTGGATCAGCACGAAGATAGCATGCTTGAAGCTTGCCGTCCATTGTGGTGGCAATGGACTTGTGAAGATATGCTGAAGAGTGGCTCACCCATAGTGAGTATGGGGGAGCAATCAACTAGTCTTCATCAAGCCAACACAATCAAGAAAGGTGGTCCATCTTGAGGAAGCCAAGATCATCATCATCTAGCTCAAGAGGACGAGGTGCAAGGTATAGGTTTGCCCCTGATAGGTTTTCTGGCTAGGATAGATTGCCGTTCTATCAAGGGGGGCTCTCAAGTGAGTAGCTTGATCGTATCGTTCGTTGAGAGCTCAAACCATTTGCATCCTTGCATCATACTTCTTGGTTCTTGTTTGGTGTTTCTCTTTGTGAGTTTTAGAGCTTATGGTCATCTTCGTGACAAGCTCGAGTTCATCGAAAACGGAGTCCATATGCATCTACTATGATGTTTTCGATGTTGGAGTTTTTGCCGGTTCTTCATTCATAGAGATCTCACATCTCTATATCTTTGGCATATTCATAACCGCATGGTCTTAAGATTTCCTGAATCCAACAAGCTTGGGTTTGCTCGATTCGGAGCTCGTATGCGAAAGTTATGGCTGTTTCAGTGGTGAGCGATAGTACCGCTGGACCTAGCGGTAGTACCGCTAGAGTTGGCGGTAGTATGCTGGCCCTAGCGGTAGTACCGCTGGCTCGCGGTAGTACCGCCCCTGGTCAGCGGTAGTACCGCTCCAGGAGCTTAGTACCGCCTGCCTAGCGGTTGTTCGTGGACGGACCTTTTTGCGAAGACTTTCTTGGCGGTGGTAGTGCCGTTGCACTACCAGGGGCCCAGCGGTAGTACCGCTGGGGCCAGCGGTGGTACCGCTGGAGTGCCAGCGGTAGTACCGCTGCAGCCAGCGGTAGTACCACTAGCTGGCGGTAGTACCGCTGGAGTGCCAGCGGTAGTACCGCTGCAGCTCGGGCAGAAAGTGGGGGTAACAGTCTGATTCCTTCCCCCACTATATAAAGGGGGTCTTCTTCCCCCTTTTTCTTATCCATCCGTTGAGCTCTTGTTCTATCTCCATTGTTGACATTCTTAGAGCTTGACTACTCTCTATCCCTCCAATGATTCTTGCTTGTTCTTGAGCGAAAAGAGAGAGGAGATCTAGATCGACATCTCCACCAATCACTTTCTCCTCTATGTGAGGGGAACCCCTTGGATCTTGATCTTGGAGTTCTTTGTGAGCTCCTTGTTCTTCCTCTCATATTTCTCCATAGCTTTTGTTGTTGTGGAGGGATTTGAGTGTGAGGGACCTGACCACTTCGTGTGTTCTTGCCATTGCATTAGTTGCATCGGTTTGAGTTCTCCACGGTGATACGTGGAAGTGAGAAGTTGAGAAGCTTACTACCTTTGGTACTTAGTACCCTTGATATTGTTCTTCGTGGATGCTTTGGCGTCCTAGAAGCTTGGTGGTGTCTCGGAGCTCAATCAGTGTGGTGTGAAGCTCCGGGAAGCGTCGGGGTCTCCAATTAGGTTGTGGAGATTGCCCCCAGCAATTTGTACAGGTACCGGTAACCGCCCCCAAGGGTTGCCACATGTACGGGTTCGGTGACCGCCCCCAAGGGTTGCCATTTGTACGGGTTCGGTGACCGCCCTCAAGGGTCCCTTAGTGGAATCACGACATCTTGCATTGTGCGAGGGCGTGAGGAGATTACGGTGGCCTTAGTGGCATCTTGGGGAGCATTGTTCCTCCACACCGCTCTAACGGAGATTAGCATCCGCAAGGGTGTGAACTTCGGGATACATCATCGTCTCCCCGTGCCTCGGTTATCTCTTACCCGAACCCTTTACTTATGCACTTTACTTTGTGATAGACATATTCTTTATTGTAATATATCTTGCTATCACTTAGTTGTTTATCTTGCTTAGCATAAGTTGTTGGTGCACATAGGTGAGCCTAGTTGTTTGTAGGTTTTGTGCTTGACATATTAAACGATTAGTTTTATTCCGCATTTGTTCAAGCCTAAACCTTAACTATTTTAAAGCGCCTATTCACCCCCCCCTCTAGGCGACATCCACGTCCTTTTCAGCAGGACAACATCTCTGCTTACCCAAGTAAGCCACTTAGAACACATTAAGATAATTATCAACAATGCAGATTTATGAGAGTATTTCATCATCACGGAGTGGGATAAAAAATATAGGGATACTCTTCTTCGAGCTTTCCAACAACTTGTCCCCCACTTCTGCTTCATGGGATCTCCGATCACATAGAGTGGGTTACCACTATGGACAACTTACATGGTGGGTCTCAAACCCATCTCAAACGATGCATTTTGTACCACATTACGTGATAAACCCTTTGTGAAGGGATCTGCCATGTTTTGAGACGTTTGGATATAATCCAATGCAATAACTCTAGAGTTCTTCATTTTTCTGACAATTTTCAATTTCCTCTTCACATGCCTTGAGGACTTCATTTATCCTTCGAACTATTTATCTTTACGATCACAATTTATTGGGATAGCGGGTATTGGTTTTTCAACCACACGTAAGTCCATCAAGAGATGACGAAGCCATTCTACTTCAAAAGTGGTCGTGTCTAATGTTGTGAGTTCTGCTTCCATAGTTGACCTCGTTAAGATGGTCTGCTTGCAAGACTTCCAAGAAACAGCTCCACCGCCAAGTGTAATAACATAACCACTTGTGGCCTTAATCTCATGAGCACCAGGTATCCAGTTTGAGTCACTATATCCCTCCACTACCCTTGGGTACCCATGCAGTGAATCCCATAGCTCATAGTGCCTCTCAAATAGCGCATAAGTCTCTCAAGCGCATGACAATGATCATCTCCTGGTTTGACACAAACCGACTTAGTTTGCTCACAGCAAACTAGATGTCAGGCCTCATGTGTAGGGGAACGTCGCATGGGAAACAAAAATTTTCCTACGCGCACGAAGACCTATCATGGTGATGTCCATCTACGAGAGGGGATGAGTGATCTACATACCCTTGTAGACCGTACAGCAGAAGCGTTAGAGAACGCGGTTGATGTAGTGGAACGTCCTCACGTCCCTCGATCCGCCCCGCGAACAATCCCGCGATCAGTCCCACGATCTAGTACCGAACGGACGGCACCTCCGCGTTCAGCACACGTACAGCTCGACGATGATCTCGGCCTTCTTGATCCAGCAAGAGAGACGGAGAGGTAGAAGAGTTCTCCGGCAGCGTGACGGCGCTCCGGAGGTTGGTGATGACCTTGTCTCAGCAGGGCTCCGCCCGAGCTCCGCAGAAACGCGATCTAGAGGTAAAACTGTGGAGACATGTGGTCGGGCTGCCGGGGCAAAGTTATGTCAAATCAGCCCTAAAACCTCCGTATATATAGGGGGAAGAGGGGGAGCCTTGCCTTGGGGTCCAAGGACCCTCAAGGGGTTCGGCCGAGCCAAGGGGGGAAGTCCTCCCCTTCCAAACCGAATCCAACTAGGTTTGGAAGGAGGAGTCCTTCCCCTTTTTCCCACCTCCTCTTTTTTTTCTCTTTGATTTTCTTCCTATGGCGCATAGGGCCTTCTTGGGTTGTCCCACCAGCCCATTAAGGGCTGGTGCACCACCCCCAAGGCCTATGGGATTCCCTAGGGTGGGTTGCCCCCCCGGTGAACACCCGGAACCCATTCGTTATTCCCGGTACATTCCCGGTAATTCCGAAAACCTTCCGGTAATCAAATGAGGTCATCCTATATATCAATCTTCGTTTCCGTACCATTCTGGAAACCCTCGTGACGTCCGTGATCTTATCGGGGACTCCCAACAACATTCGGTAACCAACCATATAACTCAAATACGCATAAAACAATGTCGAACCTTAAGTGTGCAGACCCTGCGGGTTCGAGAACTATGTAGACATGACCCGAGTGACTCCTCGGTCAATATGCAATAGCGGGACCTGGATGCCCATATTGGATCCCACATATTCTACGAAGATCTTATCGTTTGGACCTCAGTGCCAAGGATTCATATAATCCCGTATGTTATTCCCTTTGTCCTTCGGTATGTTACTTGCCTGAGATTCGATCGTCAGTATCCACATACCTATTTCAATCTCGTTTACTGGCAAGTCTCTTTACTCATTCCGTAATACAAGATCTCGCAACTTACACCAACTCACTTTGCTTGCAAGGCTTGTGTGTGATGTTGTATTACCGAGTGGGCCCCGAGATACCTCTCCGTCATACGGAGTGACAAATCCCAGTCTCGATCCATACTAACTCAATGAAAACCTTCGGAGATACCTGTAGAGCATCTTCATAGTCACCCAGTTACGTTGCGACGTTTGATACACATAAAGCATTCCTCCGGTGTCAGTGAGTCATATGATCTCATGGTCATAGGAACAAATACTTGACACGCAGAAAACAGTAGCAACAAAATGACACGATCAACATGCTACGTCTTATTAGTTTGGGTCTAGTCCATCACATGATTCTCCTAATGATGTGATCCCGTTATCAAGTGACAACACTTGCCTATGGTCAGGAAACCTTGACCATCTTTGATCAACGAGCTAGTCAACTAGAGGCTTACTAGGGACAGTGTTTTGTCTATGTATCCACACATGCAGTGTGTTTCCAATCAATACAATTATAGCATGGATAATAAACGATTATCATGAACAGAAAAATATAATAATAACTAATTTATTATTGCCTCTAGGGCATATTTCCAACATCATGGCACTCGCCAAATACATAAGCGAGCCTATAATCTGAGAATACCTGAGTTCATCTCTAGCAATCCGTCGATTCTTACGACGCAACACACTAGCATCATATGGAGTTGGAGAATGCTTGCAGTCGCTATACCCAAAATGACTCAAGACCTTTTCCACATAGTGAGATTGAAGCAGTGTAATCCCACCATTCTCATCTCTCAGCAGCTTGATGTTCATAATGACATCATCTACTCCTAGATCCCTCATCTCAAAACAACGAGATAAGGAATCCTTAACCTCCTTGATTAAATCAAGGTTGGTTCCAAAGATCAGTATGTCATCGACATACATACGAAGAATAAATATTTCGCCCCACCATGGCGATAGTACACACACTTGTCAGCTTCGTTTTCAACAAAGCCTGCAGGAGTTAATGTTCTTTCGAACTTCTCGTGCGAGTGCTTAGGAGCTTGTCTAAGGCCATATAAGGACTTAAACAACTTGCACACATTTCCTTCCTCACCAGGTACTACAAAACCATCGGGCTAATCCATGTAAATTTTCCCAACACCGCATTGAGGAAAGTCGTCTTAACGTCCATTTTTTGAACAAGAAGACCATGTGAGGCAGCCAATGATAGTAGCACCCGAATAGTGGTCAGTCTAGCAACATGTGAGTAAGTATCGAAGAAATCTTCACCTTATTTCCAAGTATAACCCTTAGCCACAAGCCATGCCTTGTACTTTTCAATTGTACCATCAGGTCTAAGGTTTTTCTGGAACACCCACTTACATCCCACAGGTTTGCACCCATATGTACGATTAGTGACTTAATAGGTTCCATTAGCTAAGATAGAATCCATCTCGCTACAGACTACTTCCTTCAAGTAGTCAGCATCAGAAGATGCATAGGCTTCTGAAAGAGTCCTCGGTGTCTCATCCACCAAGTACACAATGAAGTCATCACCAAAGGACTTTGCAGTCCTTCGTCTCTTACTCCTTATAGGAGTTTAATTTTCATCCTCCTCAGGATTCTGAATGTGTTCCATCGCAATGGTGGGTTCAGGAATTACAAAAAATTCCTGAGTAGATAGAGTAGCTATCTCCTCATTCAATGAGTTAGGCATATCCTTCGTAGGAAATATGTCCTCAAATAAAGTCACATCATTCGACTCCATAATCGTACCAACATGCATATCAGGTACCTCAGATTTTATTTTCAAAAATCTATGGCCAATGCTATGAAAAGCATACACCAGGAGAACACAGTCCACAGTTTTTGGTCCAAGCTTGCGCTTCTTGGGAATTGGTATATTGACTTTCGCCAAACAACCCCAAGAATGTAGATAAGAGAGTTTCAGCCTTTTCCTTTCCTAGTCCTCAAATGGAGTAACGGTTTTATGCTTTGTGGGAACTCGGTTTAGGACATGACATGAAGTCATTAGAGCCTCCCCTCATCATGCCTTGGAGAGACCCGATGTGTCTAACATGTTGTTAACCAAATTGGTTAGAGTTCGGTTCTTTTTTCGGCCACCCCATTTGACTAAGCTAAATAGGGAGGCATCCTCTCATGGATGATACCATGTTCCGCACAAAATGAATGAAAATCATGGAAAAAATACTCTCCACCAGGATTAGACCTAAGTCGTTTAATTTTCCGATCAAGTTAGTTCTCTGCATCAGCTTAATAGTTTTTGAAGAAGTTTAAAGCCCCACCTTTTGAATTCAGAAGATACACGTAACAATATCTAGTGGAGTCATCAATCAATGTCATGCAGTATTTCTTTCCACCTTTTGTCAACACGCCATTAATCTCACAAAGATCAGAATGTATAAGCTCTAGTGGCGCAAAGTCTCTCGCATGTGCTCTCTTATGAGACTTACGAGGTTGCTTAGCTTGCACACACACTTAGCACTTGGAGCCCTTGACAGTAGTGAATTTTGGAATTAAACTCATATTGGCTAGCCGCGTCATTCAACCAAAGTTAATATGACAAAGTCGCGAATGCCAAATATTAGAATCATTATCGTGGCAACATTATTAATAACTTTGGTGCAAATATGTCACAAAGATAGGCAGAACAACCTCCACACTCATAGCCTTTTCCAAAAATATGTCCATACTTAGAAATTACAACTTTATTGGACTCGAAAACCAACTTAAAACCATCTCAACATAAACGGAAACCGTTGACTAGATTTTTATTGATGGAGGGTGAGGGAGTCTGGGACAAGGGGGTCCGAAGGCCGTCTGCCTATTCTCATGGGCCGGACTCCCGGTCCTATTCAACCATGAGTAGAAGTATCGGATTCAAGATGGACTCTTCCAAAGACTTTGCGTACAATCCAAGGAGATGCAGTAATCGGCATATTCCTTCTCTATTGTAGCCGAGCCTGTGTAAACCTAGCACCCGTGACATCTATAGAAGCGAGAGGGCCATAGTTCGAAGGATAAATTAAGCTCATTACGATTAGGGTTTAGACCAGAACATACGATTTCGGAGTAGATCAACTATGTACTCTATACTACTCCATCAATACCAATAGGAGCAGGACGTAGGGCTTTACCTTCATCAAGAGGGCCCGAACCTCGGTAAAACACGGTCTTCTTCGTCTCTAGTTGCCCATCGACCTTAGATCCACAGTTTGGACCCCCTACTCGAGATCAGCCGGTTTTGACATTGGCGCTTTCATTGAGAGCTCCGATGTGAGATCGCAAAAAGGATCGACGGCTCGCTTGGTCACCAGCGACAACGTCAAGGCCGGGGATATCTTCATCTCCGACTAATCCCCTGCTTTTAGCAGTACCACCCCGCACGTTAAGGCAGATCATCACCAGATTGACGGGTTCACCCTGGGCCAGGAATTTAAGTTCGTTGAGTTTGAATTCGTTGGCAACACCCGGGGCAACCTGATCCTCTTTGAGGTCTCGGCTTTGGCCGAGGATTTCAAAAATTTTGAAGCCTTAACTTCGGATCTTCTTCCTAACCTTGAGACCGAAATCCATTCTAACCTTGATTCGGCCTCGAGCCAGGATCTGACCATGGTTTCTGGAGGCCCGAGGGTAATCCCGCCCGAGCACACTTCCTACGCTGAAGCTCCAGGGTGCAATTTTGCCACGACTTTGAGGATTAGTCCGGCAAATCTCTCATGGTCAAATGAGACGATGACCCAAGTATAAACCGTTGACGGTTTGAATGGATGACCCCAATCGAGGACCCTTCTGGCCCTCGAACTAGGTGGAGGGAACTTTATTCCCCACCCACCACCCACTTCCTCGCCACTATTGAAGATCTAACCGATCTGTTAGGATTCTCTTCTAAAGAAGCCGAAGATATGGACACAACTATTCAATCACCCAGTCCTCCCATAACAGGACGATCGACAACCACCTCCACATATGATGTCTACATGGTTTACACCTCTAGGGACAAGGGCACCATGGGGAAAAGCGATGATGACACCCCGGCAAAAAACAGCGGCGACGAGCCCGTTAAGTGTCGTCGTCGGCGCATGAAGCCTAAAGCTCGTAACGGCAAGGAAAGCAACGTAGGCACCGGGGATAATTTAAACCCCGAAGATACAAAAAAATTAGCCAAATCCCCGAAACCTACAAACCCCAAATATGACCCCGACCTGTGAGGATACATGGATACATACCAACCTAAAGATCTCGGCGATTCCGAAGACATCAATGATGTCCCTTCGATCGAGGAGGAGGAGAGCTTGGGAGTCGAGGATTTCATCGTCCCCGAAGACCCACTGGATTAGGAAGTATTCTGGCGGCAGCGCATAGCCACTTCTCGGAGTCTTAAGTTAAAGCACACACAGCTCAAAGCCGAACAAGACTCCATCAACGAAATATGGACAAAGTTCTGGGTCGCCGAAGAGGGATACAAACATGAGCGACACGGCAAAGCAAAAGATACTCGCGTCGGCGCTTGTCGCCGGAATTCGAAGATGAGGCCTTGGAACCAGCACCACCGAGATTCGCACAGGACGATCAACCAGACCGTCGTCCTCGAGGACGGGATGAGAAAAAGGAACCGGTTCAACCTAGAGATCGATATGATCTACGATAGAACATTAAGTCTAAAGCAGGACAAACCAGATCCATTTACAAATCTAGAAGTCGCACTCCCATGGGATAAGACAGATACTGTAACATCCCAAATTTTGGAATGTTAATATAATTATTAGATTGATTGTTTGTTTGTTTGAGTGAATGAAAACTGGAGTGAAATTTGAAAAAATTTAAAATCTTTTGAATGAGAGGGAATAAAATGACTTTCCCCTTTTTCCTATGAATTCAAATTCATCCATTTAAAATCAATGAGAGAAGATGACATGACTTCTTCAACTGTAAGGAATTTGAATGAAGGTGGCATTTGGATTTCTTTCGATATTTGATTCGAATTATTTTGGCACAAGATTTCAACCACAAAATTTTCCTGACAATATACTTGCCAAGCAAGAAAGAGAGGAGGTAACATGACACCGAAAAAAATTAAAGTGAGTTGAAAAAGAGTGCCAAAAATTTTAAAGACAAAATTTGGATTTTTATTGGTTTTTTTTAAAAAATGTTTTTTATAAAGTTTTTATTTTGTGAAAAATAAAATGTCGACGTGGTAGGGCTTATTTCTCTGAAAAGTTTAATATATAATAACCCTATGTTCCGAGTATAATTTATTTCCCTTTTATCGTTTTAGTTTCCTCTTTTTGAAAAAAGAAAAGAAATCTCTTTTAATAGGAAACCGTTCGCTGGCCCATTAAGGAGTTTCCAAATCTGGCCCAACCGAGATCATATCCTACCTCTCGTTACCTTTCCCGAGTGGAGGAGCTTTCCATGGCAATGGAGAAAGAGAATCTCCACCTTCCCGATCTCCCTCTCCTTTCCTCCCCATCGACCCTGCCGAGCCCCTCCGACGCCCCCACTTCAGCGCCACCCCCACCCCCTACCCCTGCCATGCCTCTCCCCTCGTCGGAGCAAGCCCCACCTCACCGGCCAACCTCCCAGCCACGACCAACCTTCCAGCCACGGTGAGCTTCAAAAAAATCCCATTACAGTTTTTTTCAGAAAAAGAGCAAACTTATAAAATTCATATCTATTAGTCTATAAGTCCGAATTAGGTGATTCGTTTTTGCATTGGATCACAAATTTCTTGTAGTTTCCGAAAATATATAATTTGACTATGTTTGAATTTATAAAAATTGAGTTAAATCAGATTTGGTTTAAATATTATTTTGTGCATACAAGGAGTTTAAAAATGGATTTTTAATTGATTCGTTTTGCTACTCATCACTAGTGATCTTATTTATCAGTGGGTAAAATTTCAGAATTTTTGAAATATCTTAACTCATGATTTCATGTGAAACAAATTCTGTTTTGGTTCACGAAAGGCAATTTTTCCTCTCACATGTTATAGCTACTTTTGTTTATTGCTCTATTTTGTTCTTGTGATGCTTATTGTGTGAAATTGTTTGCTTCGTTAGATTATTCGGAGTGCGAAGCTTGTTATCTAGACGCGCTCGAGTTCGACAATCGTCAACAAGGCAAGTCACGTTGATCATATTCTACTTATGTTTTATATGCACAGTAGTTCTACCTTCTTCACCCAATTGCATGCAAAGTAGGTACTTGGAAATTTGGATCTTGATGTAGTATCATGTGGTAGGCACCCATCACCCTTGTTACTTTGGCCGGGACGTTATTGTGCTATGCTCCTAGTAGACGGGGTTTGGTTGAGTGTTTATCATGAGTGTTGCGAGAACTTAATAAATCAAGACCTGAAGACTCAAAGACTTGCAAGACCTCAGAACGAAATATACCTCTGGGTGAAGGATGGATTAGATGGGCTCCCTAGAGAAACGAGTGGGCGACCCAGGATGCATGGAGAAGCGTCATGACATCTTGCGGAAAGCTTCACCCAGGCACAAAGAGATGGATGGATACTTCAAGACCCAAGGCTTACTTGCACAGCCACAAGTCATTATGGGCTTTGGCTTGGTTGGACAACGTGGTGACTCTGGACAGGCGGTGCTACGAGATGTAGAAGAACGGCAGAATTGGATGGGCACCGTCAGAGTCTTAGAGGAACCCGTTAAAAGACCATGTTTTGATCATCCGGTTTTCAAACACCCTGAAGTGCGAGGACTTCAACGGAGGCGATCAGGTCTTGTGGGGAACGTGTGCAAAACTCTGCAGAGTACTCAAACCTAATCGATTAGACGTGTCCACGGTCATGGACAACTTGAGCCGAAGGAACTGAAACTATCAGGAATTCTCTACACCAATAAATCTTATTGACGTGGGTAATATTTATAACTTGGGTATGAGAACTGGTTGGTGGAACCATCTCATTAACAACCAACAATGTAGTAATATTTTGATTTTAGCCCCTCTCTTGTTGTAGGAGAAAACTTTGCTTTCCGCTAAAGACTTACAGCCCCACCTGCCATATATGCATATAGTATAGATGATATTTTACCCCTCTCTTTTGTGACTTGCCGACATATTCAATATGCTGACCTACACAGCTGCAACGTCTTATGTTGCAGATATTTTTTTCGATGAGTAAGAGTACAATTCAGGGTTACGGTCTGCACTCAACTTGTCGTTGGTGTTTATTGGGACTCCACTCCCTTGATTGTTTCTGCTGACATTTTAAGGTATATATATATATCAGTTTTACGTTATTTACATGTGATTGCACTTTGATATATACATTGACGTACTGTGTGTGCGAGCATACTGATCCAGGGATGGCACGTATACACAGAGGCTTGATTCGTTTTGAGTCGGGTCGCTACAGATATGGTATCAGAGCACATGTTGACTGTAGGACGTGACCCTAGAAACTGGAAATTTCTTAGGATAGGATCTCTCTAAACTTTTATTTCCAAGAACATCCTTTACTTCTCATCCCTTCTGATTTCATCAAATGTTCTCTCTCACCTCAAATAGTTAGACAATACCCTTACCCCTTTGATCACATGAAGGATCAACTGAGTCCCACTTCAAAGTAAAGAGGATTTCATCATGCATTTGAAGAATTGAAGCTGCGCCAATTGAAGACTCGCAAGACCCGAGGAATTCGAAGACCCTGAAGCGTTCGAATATCTATATGACCATTAGAAGTCCAAACCCCTGTTATATACCTATGTTGGATATGATGATCTGTGAGCCGTCATTGGTGTGTGTTTTTCAACAGCCAAAAATAAAACCTATTCTCAAAATATTGTTTGTATCTCCCTCTCTCTCTTACCCATCTCATCCCCAAAACCTCAACCCTACCAGATGGAGTATGATGCTGGACCTGTAATATCTGGACCAATGACCCAGCTGGAGGCTGATATATGGATTCAGAACATGGAGAACCACTTCGGGAGCAATTTGATTTCAAAGAAATATGAAGTGGCACAAGCTCTTCAGTACTTTACCCAAGGTGCTGCTGTTTGGTGGAAAATGCATCATGCCATACAAGGATTCAGTGGAGCAGAAACTTGGGATAAACTTAAGAAGGCTCTGTTAAGATCCCGTCTCATTCAGAAGAGCTATGATAATCCGATGAAGAAACCTTGTGCATGCAAGATCTATGGAGAAATAGGGCACACCCAGGAATAACACAATGATGGATGCCCTCATTGTGAAGAAAATCACTCATCAGAGGAATGCCCAACCAGTCAGGTGACTTGTTTCTTGTGTGAAGAACCACCCACTACCGAGCCCAGTGTCACATTTACCCCAAGGTGCAACAAGTTGTCAAGCAGCAGAAAGCAATAATGAAGGAAACGCTCAAGAATAAAATTCTAGAAGAACCTGTGATGAAAGAAAATATAGAAAACCCTGATGGACAAGGTCTAACCAGATTTTTCTCCAATGCATGCTACTCATGCGGAGAAGAAGGACATTATTCACAGGATTGCACGCAGGAAAGCCATAAATATCTAGGAAACTTCCCGACAGAAAAAAGTAGAGTTTGATCCTCACGAAATGGAAGAACTGACCAGAACAAAGAATTCCGGAAAGAAGAGAAAGTACACTCGGAAAGGGAAAATCTCTGTAGATAAGGATCTGAGTCATATCTCATGTTTTAAATGCAAGACGTTAGGTCACTATGCCAATATGTGCCCAACAAGGAAGTGGGAAACCCGAGTAGCAAAGAACAAACACCAAGAAGCCTCGAGATAGGTCGAAAGTCATTTCTCTTCGTGGCAAGGAAGCAGGACATTATGTTACTAATTGTCCATAGTGGAAGAAAGCTAAAGATGGAGTAGTTAAGTGTAACATGAAGTCCTCTTATTACCAGGAACTCATGGAGTTAAAGTTTGTAACGGAAGTCTGTGAGATTGTAATAACTTCATGAGTCAATAAATTGTTTTGTGTCATGATTGCCTATGTTGAAACTATATGCGTTGTTTCTCTACGAACAAAGATCTCTGAACATTTACGAGGATATGAGAAAATATGGTCTATGCAGGCATGGGTATATTTCATTTTAAGTGTGGTAGTAATCGGTAAACCCACATGATCCAATGAGTAGGAACGTACCATGCATACCAAGGAGACACATACATTCCTCTGAGTACCCATTCTCTGACACCTGCAGATGACAACCCTCTATGAGTCCTTCCTTAAGGGCCCAGAAACGATCATGACCCTGACTAGTGATCATGATTACCCAAAAATCCTAAAGGACATGATGAAGCACATTCATCTTGAAGGAGATGCAGTCTACAAAGGCTACACATTCATGGAAAATGGAGTTGAACTTTGGTATGTGGAAGTACACCTCCACCATGTGAAAGGAGTTTGTCCAAAGACTATGGGGCAATACTTTTTCATTTCACGTGTACCACGAGCAACCTTCTTTGATGCTGTTCGTGAAGCTGCCATGGAAGCCATATGTCAGATTGGAGAAATACTTGAAGCAAGACTCTATCATACCCAAGAATACCTGAGTGAAGTGCATGAGATGAAGCTCATGGCCACCATGAGAAAGCAAAAGATGGATGATTTCAAGGAGCACCTCGGAAAGTTCCAGTGGGACTAAAGTATCTCCAAGGGAGACAAATGAATAAAGTTGGCAGAAATGCTTGACCATACCGAACAATGTGGATGGCAACATTTGTAATAAAGTACTTTTGAATTGGAGTTATGAGAAGAAATTAAGGATGTACTAAAGGATTGAATATGAAATGAATATGATTTATGGATGAACAAATACCTTTTAATGGTAAACCCACCAATGAAAAAAAGAGTATCCACAAAGTAGAGTGTGTACCAAAAATAAATATGAGGATTATTATTATATGATAGTTACCCCAAGAGTATGATGGAATGAAACACTATAGGATTTAAAGGCCGAGTAATTCCAAGTATCAGCTAAAGTGGGCCTGCAACCCACAGACCCCGGGACTAATAAGGATCAAGCACTATCTTTATGAATAAAGAAACTTGGAAGAAGCTATGATGGATCGGCAAACGTTTTCTTAGGAGCATACAAAAACCTGAGAGTGCTGAAGAACACGATAGATGTTTTGTTCAGCTTGCAGAACCAAAGGATTTGTACGAACTTTGATCTTGTAAAAGTGAAATTCTGCAATGCTTGTGAGGATGCTCAAGAGTTAGAATACGAGATTCACTAAGCCTTATACAAGGTAATGATTTCAGTGCGACATGGCTTGGCCACCATGATGACTTACTATTATCATTCTCTTGCTATTTGGAATGGTAAATCTGAGAGACTTACCCACAGTGAGAGACGACGCTCTTTGAAGCTTTTGTTTAAGCCTTAGAATGGTATAATGAAAGCCCATGTACATGACACTTGTTGCCACGCGTAGGAAATTTTGCAGTGAGGATGAAGACAAGACCTCTCTCTCTCTCTCTCTCTGCAGGATAACCACAAATGGTAGACCACCAAGAGAATCATCGATAGGTTATTTAGAGTGATCGCGAGACTTGTCAGTTATGAAGACCCACTAACGGAAGAAGCTTATATCAACAGAAGAACCCTCGTTTTGAGTGAAACGTTATGAATATAACGGAAGAGCATCACCAAAGGAGTTACTATGAAGACTCTGAGGAGTCAGATGCCAAAAACCCGAGAGGACTGTTAAATTTTTTGAGGGACCAGTAATCCCCATTTTAAGTGTGGTAGCATCCCACTTTGCAGGAGATTGGATTTGTTAGAAGACCTCCAAAACCTAAACCTTTTCTTTCTAACCTCTTCGAATCTCGAGGACGAGATTCATTTTAAGTGTGGTAGGTTTGTAACATCCCAAATTTTGGAATGTTAATATAATATTAGATTGATTGTTTGTTTGTTTGAGTGAATGAAAACTAGAGTGAAATTTGAAACTTTTTAAAAACTTTTGAATGAGAGGGAATAAAATGACTTCCCCTTTTTCCTGTGAATTCAAATTCATCCATTTAAAATCAATGAGAGAAGATGACATGACTTCTTCAACTATAAAGAATTTGAATGAAGGTGGCATTTGGATTTCTTTTGATATTTGATTTGAATTATTTTGGCACAAGATTTCAACCAAAAAAATTTCCTCACAATATACTTGCCAAGCAAGAAAGAGAGGAGGTAACATGACACCTAAAAAAAGTCAGTAGAAAAAGAGTGCCAAAATTTTTAAAGACAAAATTTGGATTTTTATTGGTTTTAAAAAAAAAATTATAAAGTTTTTATTTTGTGAAAAATAAAATTTCCACGTGGTAGGGCTTATTTTTCTGAAAATTTTAATATATAATAACCCTATATTCCGAGTATAATTTATTTTTCTTTTTAAAGAGAAAGGAAAGAAATCTCTTTTAATAGGAAACCGTTCGCTGGCCCATTAAGGCGTTTCCAAATCTGGCCCAATCGAGATCATCTCCTACCTCTCGTCACCTTCCCCGAGTGCAGGAGCTTTCCATGGCAATGGAGACAAAGAATCTCCACCTTCCCGATCTCCCTCTCCTTTACTCCCATCGCCCCTGTCGAGCCCCTCCGGCGCCCCCACTTCTGCGCCACCCCCACCCCCTACCCGTGTCGCGCCTCTGCCCTCGCCGAAGCAAGCCCCACCTCACCGGTCAACCTCCCAGCCACGGCCAGCCTTCCAGCCACGGTGAGCTTCAAAAAAATCCCGTCACAGTTTTTTTCAGAAAAAGAGCAAACTTGTAAAATTCATATCTATTAGTCTATAAGTCTGAATTAGGTGATTCTTTTTGCATTGGATCAAAAACAATTGTAGTTTCCGAAAATATGTAATTTGACTATGTTTGAACTTATAAAATTTGAGTTAAATCAGATTTGGTTTAAATATTATTTTGTGCATACTGGGAGTTTAAAAATAGATTTTTAATTGATTCTTTTTGCTACTGATCACTAGTGATCTTATTTATCAGTGGGTAAAATTTCAGAATTTTTGAAATATTTTAACTCATGATTTCATGTGAAACAAATTCTGTTTTGGTTCACGAAAGGCAATTTTTCCTCTCACATGTTATAGCTACTTTCGTTTATTGCTTTATTTTTTTCTTGTGATGCTTATTGTGTGAAATTGTTTGCTTCACTAGATTATCCGGAGTGCGAAGCTTGTTATCTAGACGCGCTCGAGTTCGACAATCGTCAACAAGGCAAGTCACGTTGATCATATTCTACCTATGTTTTATATGCATAGTAGTTCTACCTTCTTCACGCAATTGCATGCAAAGTAGGTACTTGGAAATTTGGATCTTGAGGTAGTATCATGTGGTAGGAACCCATCACCCTTGTTACTTTGGCCGGGACGTTATTGTGCTATCCTCCTAGTCGACGGGGTTTGGTTGAGTGTTTATCATGAGTGTTGCGAGAACTTAATAAATCAAGACCTGAAGACTCAAAGACTTGCAAGACCTCAGAACGAAATATACCTCTGGGTGAAGGATGGATTAGATGGGCTCCCTCGAGAAACCAGTGGACGACCCGGGATGCATGGAGAAGCGTCATGACATCTTGCGGAAAGCTTCACCCAGGCACAAAGAGATGGATGGATACTTCAAGACCCAAGGCTTACCTGCACAGCCACAAGTCATTATGAGCTCTGGCTTGGTTGGACAACGTGGTGACTCTGGACAGGCGGTGCTACGAGATGTAGAAGAACGGCAGAATTGGATGGGCACCGTCAGAGTCTTAGAGGAACCCGTTAAAAGACCATGTTTTGATCATCCGGTTTTCAAACACCCTGAAGTGCGAGGACTTCAACGGAGGCGATCAGGTCTTGTGGGGAACGTGTGCAAAACTCTGCAGAGTACTCAAACCTAATCGATTAGACGTGTCCACGGTCATGGACAACTTGAGCCGAAGGAACTGAAACTATCAGGAATTCTCTACACCAATAAATCTTATTGACGTGGGTAATATTTATAACTTGGGTATGAGAACTGGTTGGTGGAACCATCTCATTAACAACCAACAATGTAGTAATATTTTGATTTTAGCCCCTCTCTTGTTGTAGGAGAAAACTTTGCTTTCCGCTAAAGACTTACAGCCCCACCTGCCATATATGCATATAGTATAGATGATATTTTACCCCTCTCTTTTGTGACTTGCCGACATATTCAATATGCTGACCTACACAGCTGCAACGTCTTATGTTGCAGATATTTTTTTCGATGAGTAAGAGTACAATTCAGGGTTACGGTCTGCACTCAACTTGTCGTTGGTGTTTATTGGGACTCCACTCCCTTGATTGTTTCTGCTGACATTTTAAGGTATATATCAGTTTTACGTTATTTACATGTGATTGCACTTTGATATATACATTGATGTACTGTGTGTGCCAGCATACTGATCCAGGGATGGCACAGATACACAGAGGCTTGACTCGTTTTGAGTCGGGTCGCTAAAGATACCAAGCTCGACCCAATCAGAATGATGGAGTTCGAGATAAGAAGCCGGTAGGAACTCGTGTGATCTCCAGCATGACATAGCTTAGATATGGGGAGCCGCTCATCCAATGTGCTTCACAGATGAAGTGATGCGGCATGAGTTCCCCAAAGGGTTTAAACCCATAAATATCGAGCAGTACAACGGGACAACAAGTCTGAGAATTTGCACAAATGAGAAATCAACCCATAGTTTTGACACAAGTAAAAGGATTGACCAAATAGAGATAGATTTGTTGAGAGATGTTGAAACTGTAGTGGAAAAACAGCTTTCGAAGATATATGGTAACTTTTAAGATCAAACGAGTGGTAAAACCAGTGATTTATTTACATCGGTGAAGAACGAGAAGAATTGTTCGACGAGACAAAGAAGCGAGCAGTTCGATATACCACACCCTAGCTTGGTGGTGGTAGGCGGCTACGGGGACGGTGAATAAAGATAGTCATGGCCGATGTGAGTACGTCGACGAAGAATTCATGACAGTGAATCGCTTCTTCTCTGAGGATGATGAAATCCAGCGATGGCGCTAGGGTTTGCAGCTTGGAGGCGGAGGTTTAGAGGCAAGAGTAATTATTGAGCTGGGGGACTTGCATTTATAAGGATAGGGTGAAATAGGAACATCCGATATTTTTGGATGGATTTGCCCCGGACTCTTCGTCTTAGTGGGGCACGTGGCAAGCATGCAACACGTGTGACAACCCACTTCATTTGATATTTTGCGCGATGCACATGAATTATAGCGTTTTGGGCAGTAGAAACATAAGTGTGAAAAGCGTTTTAACCTCTTGGTTGGATTTGTCTTCGACGGACAAGGATGATGCGAAGACAATCAACACGTGTCAATTAGAATGCATATGACTGGAATTGAAAGGAGTTACGAGAGATAAGAATAGATAAGATGTAAGGGTCCGATCACATTTGCCTAGATAAAATTTAAAGATATAGCTATAGGCAAGATGTTGTACACGACAGAACTCCATAGTGTCTCATATGACATATTAAAACGGCAAGTGTTCAAGTTTGAAGACAACCATAAAATTCAAAGACAAACTCAATTTCTTGAAGACAAAGATGAAGATACGAAGATAAAAAACAATGTCTTCAGGAGGGGTTCGTGGCGTTGCCCACCTATAAGAATTGTTGACCTAGACACGACGCACAATTATCGTGGCGCTCTGAAGTCATATTATTTGTTAATGTATTCACACTTGGAGTGTATGTCTTCATGAGTTGAAGAGAAATGTTACTTTGTGTGTTGTGCATCAAAGTCATCAACATGCATAAGCGTTAGGACGTGAGTCCATTCACTTGACAATTGAGGTTTCTAAGATATTTATCTAAAACCGCAACTTGCAAAACCTCTTCTCATCCAAAGGCTTCGTGAAGATATCAGCCAATTGCTCTTCTATCTTCACAGTTCCGATGATGATGTCGTCCTACAACACATAATCACGAATAAAATGATGTCGTACCTGAATGAGCTTCGTATTCGAGTGTTGTACTGGGTTGTAGGCGATCTTGATAGAACTCTCATTGTCGTGGTAGAGAGGTACTTTCTTCCCGTTAGTTTCATAGTCCTTGAGAGTTTGCTTCATCGAGAGAAGTTGTGTACAACAAGTCCCAGCAGCAATGTATACGGCTTGAGCAGTGGAGGGTGAGACGTAGTTCTGCTCCTTCGAAGATCAATAGACCAGTGATCGACCAACAAAATGACATGCGCCTCATGTAGACTTGTGATCAACTCTGTCACCAGAAATTTTTGAATCTGAATAGCCAATGAGATCAAACTTCGATCCCTTTGGGTACCATAATCCTAGCGTTAGGGTGTGAGCCAAATATTGAAGTATTCGCTTCACCATAGGTGATTCGATTCCTTTGGTCCCACTTGGAATAGTGCACACATACAAATGATAAGCATTATATCTGGCCTAGATGCACATAGGTACAATAAAGAGCCAATCATGGAGTGAGATACCTTCTGATCAAAATCTTTAACATTTTCGTCAATGTAGAAGTGGCCATTTGTTGGCATTGGTATCTTGTAGCCTTTACAATCTTGCATGCCAAACTTCTTAAGGCAGTCCTTGAGGTACTTCTCGTGTGATATGAAGGTCACATTTGGTTGTTGTCGAATATGAAGCCCTAGGAAGAACTTCATCTCTCCCAGCATAGACTATCTGATATTGCTCTTGCATGATGAAGTTAAACTCATCACTGTATCGATTCTTAGTATAGCCAAAGATAATTTCATCAAGATAGATTTGACATTCAAACAATCCTCCATCATATGATTTAGTGAAAAGAGAAGGATCGAGTGAACCAGATTTGAAGCCTTTCTCCTTGAGAAATTCCTTGAGTGTGTCATACCAGGGTCTTTGTGCTTGTTTGAGGCGATACAAAACCTTGTTGAGACTATAGACCATGTCGGGGTGTTTTGGATTTTCGAACCTTGGTGGTTGAGCTACATATGCTTCCTCCTTAATCTTACCATTGAGGAATGCACTTTTGACATCCATTCAGTATAGACCCATGTTCTTGAACTCTGTGCCATTGTCATTCCTGATATTCTTGATCTTGATGTTGTAGTTAGTCATGCACCTGTTTGCAAAGCGTATGAAGACATCCTGCACTTCACTCTTATAAAGTAAGATGTGCACCCAGGTATATCTAGAGTAATCATCAACAATCACGAAGCCATATAGACTTGCAGTGGTAGAGAAAGTGGAGTAGTGAGTAGGGTCGAATAAGTTCATGTGGAGCAGATCAAAGGGACTAGATGTCGCGATGATAGTCTTCGAGGGATGTATGGCCCTAGTCATCTTCCCGGCTTCGTAGGCACCACACAAATGGTCCTTCTTGAACTTGACACCCTCGACGCCAATGATGTGATTCTTCTTGGCAAGTGTATGCAAGTTCGTCATACCAGCACGTCCTAGCCTTCGATGCCATAGCCAGCATTCTGAAGACTTTGCTAGAAGACATGTGGCGACTTGTGGTCCTGCACACAAGTCTACCATGTATAGATCACCTCTTAGAAAACCTGTGAAGACTTTGGATTTGTCAGTGGCCATTAGTACAATGCATCAGAATTTGTCAAAAATGACAAGCATGTCAAAATTACAAAGCATTTAGACACACATTAAGTTGTAACCAAGGGATTCGACAAGCATCACATTTTCGATATGTCTATCCCTTGAGATAGCGACTTTACCTAGTTCCAGTACTTTCCTGTTGCTTTTGTCATCAAATACGGTGTGATCTTTGGTTGGCGGTCGATGAGTTGACACCATCAATAGGCTTTGATCACCAGTCAATGTTTTTGGGTCTCTAGAGATAGTATTCGAGTCAGGCTTCATTCTCTCTAGAGAGTCGATGGTGCATGAAGATATTAGTTCTTCTTAACCACCACATACTTAGGGGTGGCTTAGAAGCAATAAAACATAAATAAGCATCAGAGAATTTAGGCAATGTTGCCCTAATAGCACGTTTCACAAGAGATTTGGAATGCTCACATGAATATGCAAAAAAGTTCTTAGATGGGTGAACATAACGGTTCATGCCATAGTGCTCATATTCATGAGTCCTTTGAGTCCTTCCCTACGAAACACAGTGGTTAGAGCAATTATATGAAGACCTTTGTTTTCTCGAAGACATTGATCTCGGGAATGTCTTCTTCTTGAGAAATGTCGTCCTCACATTCACAAGAAGCTTCTCAAGAAGACAATTGGGAACCCAGATCCTACTCATGGGTGAACCATTCATGCATTTAGTGCCAATGAACCTAGCAAATACTTCACCATTTTGACATTTGAACAGTTTATATTTGGAATAAAAAGATTCATCAATGATGGTAGGATTAGCATAGTTAAAGCGAGATAATGTTTTCTCGAAGACATTGATCTGGGGAATGTCTTCTTCTTGAGAAATGTCGTCCTCACATTCACAAGAAGCTTCTCAAGAAGACAATTGGGAACCCGGATCCTATTCATGGGTGAACCATTCCTGCATTAAGTGCCAATGAACCTAGCAAATACTTCACCATTTTGACATTTGAACAGTTTATATTTGGAATAAAAAGATTCATCAATGATGGTAGGATTAGCATAGTTAAAGCGAGATAATGTTTTCTCGAAGACATTGATCTGGGGAATGTCTTCTTCTTGAGAAATGTCGTCCTCACATTCACAAGAAGCTTCTCAACAAGACAATTGGGAACCCAGATCCTATTCATGGGTGAACCATTCCTGCATTTAGTGCCAATGAACCTAGCAAATACTTCACCATTTTGACATTTGAACAATTTATATTTGGAATAAAAATATTCATCAATGATGGTAGGATTAGCATAGTTAAAGCGAGATAATGTGGATGGATCAACTAAGGGGCCCTTGTAACGCCCCGGACACACCCGCCGGCGGTCGTTACTCCTGGCGGGATCTAGAGTGGCCCCACATATCAATACTAGTCTTTTCTACGCACTTTGTCCTCACTCATGCGCACCCGGGATCAACATCCCGGTCGATCACCCATCCTGGAACTACTCCAAGCCGAGCACGCTTAACGTGGGAGTTTTGTTCGAATGGGCTCCCGAAAAAGAAGGAATTCCTTATTGACATGAGTAGTCTATCATCCTAATAAGCGAGGCTATCACATACACCACCACTCAGAGGAACCGTCGTCCTCGTCGGGCCACAGGAGCGTTCCCTCTTGGCACAAATGTTTGTGCTTCCAGTCCAGTACATGTGCCATGCCGTGTGCCAAGACGGGTCACAAACGTCATGAACAACATGACTGCGCACGTGTCCGCAAACATCCGTGTAATCGTGAGGGTCGGCTCTGATACCAAACTTGTAACGCCTCGGACACACCCGCCGGCGGTCGTTACTCCTGGCAGGATCTAGACTGGCCCCACATATCAATACTAGTCTTTTCTGCGCACTTTGTCCTAACTCATGCGCACCCGGGATCAACTTCCCCGTCGGTCACCCATCCTAGAACTACTCCAAGCCGAGCACGCTTAACGTGGGAGTTCTGTTCGAATGGGCTCCCGGAAAAAAAGAATTCCTTATTGATATGAGTAGTCTATCATCCCTAATAAGCCAGGCTATCACAACCCTTTGCAACAACCCATGTGGTTTTGGGGTACTGCTCAGGCTTGCAGTAAGATCCATCAACATTGATGTTTCTTTCAAAACCAACACCCTCTTTCCTAGGGTTTTTGTTTAGGATTGTCTTCTTAAGGACATCACACAAGATCGGATGTCCCTTCAGATTTTTGTACATACCTGTCTCAAGCAATGTCTTCAACCTGTCAATGTAATCATTGATAGTAGTGGTTTCCAGAGATGAGGGGTTAGATACACCACATACAGTCAAAGATATTGCATTTTCAGCACCATTTGAACATTCAACAGTGGAATCATTAGCTTCACGAGCAAGGAATTTTAAGCATGGAGCATCAAATTCATCCTGAGCGGTACTAATCTGTTCAACAAGGAGTGAGTCGTTTTCCTTCCGAAGATCCTCAAAAGCCTCTAATGTCTACTATGCAACCTTATTCTTGTAGATGTTGTTGGGCCTCCAAGTCCAGAGTTTTTTAGGACAACAACAAAATTCCCTCAAGTGGCTGACCAAAGGTTTATCAATCCGTGGGAGGTGTAGGATAAATATGGTCTCTTTCAAACAACCCCGCAATCAAAAACAAGACATCTCTTGTGTCCCCAACACACCCAATACAATGGCAAATTGTCTAAGTGCACTAGTTCGGCGAAGAGATGGTGATACAAGTGTAGTATGGATAGTAGATATACGTTTTTATAATTTGAAAATATTAGAACAACAAGGTAGAAAATGGAAAACAATGGGCCACACATTGTATATGTGCTTGGAAATAAGGCCTAGGATTTATACTTTCACTAGTGCAATCTCTCAAGAATGCTAATATAATAGAATCATATGATCATCCCTCAACGTGCAACAAAGAATCAATTCAGGGTTCATAAGTAGCGGAGAACATAAGACAAAATTGTTGTAGGTAGCGAACCATCTCAAAGTTATTCTTTCCGATCAATATTTTTGGCTATTCCAATATGTGTCACAAACAACCCTAGAGTTTGTACTAGAATAACACCTATGATACATATAAATCAACCGCAATGCCACCTATATACTCCAATGTCACCTCAAGTATCCATGTGTTAATTACTCGACATGCATCAAACAATTTCGGATTCATCATATTCAATCCAACACTAAATAACTTCAAAGACTACCCCAATATTTCTATCGAAGAAAGTAGGACAAGAATGTGTATCAATCCTGATGCATAGATTACCCCAATGTCACATCGAGAATCTGCGAGTTGAGTACAAAAACATATATCAAGTGAATCAATAGAACACCCCATTGCCACCACGGGTATCCACATGCAAGACATAAATCAAGTGATATCAAATCCAAAATATTCAATCCAACATAACGAGATCCCAAAGGAAAAGATTCAATTCATCACAACAAGATGACAAGGTAAGAACACGATATAATCCAACTATATTAACAAAGCTCATGATATATCAACATCGTGACATCTCAAAAACACGAGAGAGAGACAGAGATCAGACACATAGCTACTAGTACATACCCTCAGCCCCGTGGAGGATTACTCACACATTGTCATGGTGAGAAAGAGATAGTTGTTGATGGAGACGTGCAGACCCGAATAGATGGAGGCGGTGGTGGCCACGACGCCGACGACGGGCGCGGCCCCTTAGCCCCCCTTCTTCTTTGGTCTTGGTGTTGCAATGGAGCAGCCTCTCCCCACTTGGTGTCTGTTAAGGGCGAGGCAGATTCGTGGTTTTTGGTGGCTGCCTTGAAATTAGGGTTTTCCTCTCCTTATATGTGCCTCCGTGTGCTCTATGGCCCTCCGATGGATAGACCCTTGATCCAATGGCTCTTATATACATCTAGAACCTTCAAAGAGACTCCTCACAACCACATGAGTCCCCAAAGTCGTGGCTTTGCCGAATAAATCAAATATGATAAGCGTTAGACTCAATCACGTCATTAGTTCTTGTAATTTCGTAAACATATATTTTCTTTCGAGTAAAACGGGTCTAGAGATCACATAGACACATGCCACTCTGTTCTGTATACATTTGTAGTCCAGAATCAATACCATAAACTTCCCCACACTTCTGTAGTTTTAGCTTTTTCCATTTGACGTCATCTTCGGAGGTAAAACTGACGATCTCTAAAAACTGCTAGTGGACATATTTCAGAAAAGTTAGAGTCCTCCTCCAACAAGGCTCCTTTTGCGTTTTTTCGCCAATTTCTAATTAATTCCTACACATCAAAGTAAAGAACAAGAACTTGTGCAATTTTGTAACTATTAGTATGTTAGTCTCAATAAATCATATAACCATAGTAAAAGCATAAGACAAATGGTAGAAAACAAGTATGGAGCATCAAAAATCAGAGATACGTTTGGGACGTATGAGTATCCCCAAGCTTAACTCCTGCTCATCCGCGAGTAGGTAAGTGATAATAAAAGATAACTTTGAATTGTGATTGCTAGATCAATGTATAATATTGGTCCATGATAATTCCAAACACTTTTCTAGAATCACAACCAACAACTTTTTCTCGTAAATCTCATCATGCATGGTAGAGTAGCGATCAATTCACATGTCATGTTTCAAACAATGCATTCTTTTGAAACTTAACAAGTTGCATTCATCAAACAATTTCAATGCATCAAAAAGTCTAAATAATTGCTCCATATACTAAATTATCATATTGTCTTTTATGATTACTAATACTCAAGGCATATTCTTAGAACAAACAACATCCATTGAACATAGAGAAAAAAAGGGGCATAATGTTTCGCCTCCCAACGTAATTATCATAACAATAATCTTCAACAATAATGAATCATGATCTCATATATTTGACTATATATATATATATATATATGTTTGGATCTATCCCCAGCCCATGATGCTTGCCAACTAATAGATTGAGGTTGGAATAAGAAGTCGACTCAACATGAAAAGTGTTGAATATATGAGAAAATTACTATAATATTTAATCCGAACAAGTAGTAAATAAATCATGACGATAGACACAAAGATTAAACTAATCACGCAGACTAGCATAGTAGACGAATAGATGAAGTCTATAGGAGAGACCAGAAATAAGAATTCTAGGATAATCTCAAGTAGAGTGGACATAATTGCATACGGTGCAATAGGAGTAGAACCCCCGGTGTTGATGTTGTCACCCATGTCATTGAGGAAGAGATTGCCGAGATTAAGGAAGAAGTAATCATTGAGGAAATCGTCGCTGCCAGTAGTCGCACGAGTGCGCTCGCCAAAAACCTTATCGCCCCTCTCCCGTACAGGATCATGAGAGGGGGGGTTCCGGAGGCCTCCTATCCCTTATCATGGTGCACACCGGAAGGAGGGATGGTGAAGCCTCGGATGGCGGTGCAATGATATGAAATGGTGTGAAACCATATGTTGTGACAACGGCTAGGGTTGGAGGGACCTCGCGTATATATATGCGCGATAAGGTGGAGAAACATGTAATGGACACACGTTCGAGTCGGTTACAACACACGATTCGACGTCTCAGATCGTGGCATGTCTGTTATGGACTCTCCGTTCCTGACCGGCAAAAATAAGCGCATAGGTATGAGCTCGACTCGGGTCAATCCCACAACCCGCAACGCGTCGTGACGAGGTGTGGCGTGGTGAGCTAGTGAGGAGGAGGAGTGCACGAGGGCTTCTTCTCTTCTCGTTATCTTACAAGTGCTATAAGAGCTAAGCTTATAAAGAGACTAGCAGTATGGGACTAAATTTTAGTCCCACTCACACCACCGACACACAACCAACACATATGGGCCATGCGAGTTTTAGATTTTAGATGGGCTTTGGGCCAAAGGCCTAATAGAAAAAATCCAACAATCCCCCACAAAGTCTCATTGGCACATCTCATCTCTTAGTTCCAAAACATTGCTTATATACCAGTTCTTGATGGAGACTGTTAAGTTGAACTTCCATATAGAATTTGATGCTACACTAGATCACAACTATAATAGTGGACTATGCCTTGGACTACAAGATTTTTGTGGGACTATTTTCACACAAATCCTTGACCGATATTGTGCTGCCGCAAGGCTTCCCTGCGGGTAGAGCGTATATGTCATACTCCAGGGCCTTTCATGAATTTATTAGAGAGCACCCCATTCTCATAGACTGCGATGTTTAACTGTCAAATTCATATAGGGGTGTTCCTCCGAGATGCTTTGCACGACAACATCTCCTCTTACCCAAATAAGCAACTTGGAATACATTAAGATAAGTATCAACCTACCATGCAGATTTTGAGAGTATTGCATCTTCACAGAGTGGAATAGCAAATATAGGGTTACTCTCCTTCCAGCTGCCCAACTGCTTGTCTCCCACTTCTACTTCATGAGATCTCCGATCACATATAGTGGGTTACCACTATGGAAAACTCATACGCTCGGTCTCCAACTCATCTCCAACGATGCATTTTCTATCACATTACGTGATAAAACCTTTGTGCAGGGATCCGCCAAGTTTTTAGATGTTTGGATATAATCCAACACAATAACTCAGGAGTTCCTCATTTTTCTCACAAATTTCAATTTCCTCTTCACATGCCTTGAGGACTTCATATTATCCTTAGAATTGGTTATCTTTATGATCATAGTTTGATTATCCCAGTTCATCAGGATAGCGAGTATTGCTTTTTCAACCACAGGTTAGTCCATCAAGAGCTGATGAAGCTACTTTGCTTTAATACTGGCCATGTCTAATGATGTGAGTTATGCTTCCATAGTTGACCTTGTTAAGATGGTGTGCTTCCAAGAATTCAAGGAAACAGGGCCACCACTAAGTCTAAAAACATAACCACTGGTGGCCTTAATCTCATCACCATCAAATATCTAGTTTGAGTCACTATAACCCTCCAATACCCTTAGGTACCCGATGTAGTGAGTCCCATAGCTCGCAGTGCCTTTCAAACAGCGCATATCTCTCTCAAGTGCATGCCAGTGATCATCTCCCAGTTTTGATACGAACCGGCTCAGTTAGCTCACAACAAACGAGATGTCAGGTCGCGTGGCACTCGCCAAGTACATAAGTGAGCCAATATTCTGAGAATACGTCACTTGATCTCTAGCAATCCATCGGTTCTTTCGAAGCAACACACTAACATCATATGGAGTTGTAGAAGGCTTGCAGTCGTTGTACCCAAAATGACTCAAGACCTTTTCCACATAGTGAGATTGAGGCAATGTAATCCCACCATTCTCATCTCTCAGCAGCTTGATGTTCAGAATAACATCAGCTACTCCTAGATCTTTCATCTCAAAACAATGAGATAATAAATCCTTAACCTCCTTGATTAAATCAAGGTTGGTTCCAAATATCAATATGTCATCGACATAGAGACATAGAATAACTCTTTGACCCCACCATGGCGAATTACACACACTTGTCAGCTTTGTATACAACAACTCCTGCAATAGTTAATGTTCTTTCGAACTCCTCATGCCACTGCTCAGGAGCTTTTCCAAGGCCATATAAAGACTTCAATAACTTGCACACCTTTCCTTCTTGACAACGTACTACAAAACTGTCGGGCTAATCCATGTAGATTTTGTCATCCAACTCTCCATTGAGGAAAACTATCTTAACGTCCATTTGATGAACGTAAGACCATGTGAGGCAGCCAGTTATAGTAGCACCCGAATAGTAGTTAGTCTTGCCACAGGTGAGTAATTATTAAAGAAGTCTTCAGCTTGTTTGTGGGTATAATCCTTGATCACAAGCCGTGCCTTGTACTTTGCAATTGTACCATCAGGTCTAAGCATTTTCTTGAACACCCACTTACATCCCATGGGTTTGCACACATATGGACGATCAGTGACTCCTTAGGTACCACTATATAAGATGGAATCCATATCTCTATGGACATCTTCCTTCCAGTAGTCATCATCATAAGATGCATAAGCTTCTGGAAGTGTCCTGGGTGTGTCATCCACGAGGGACACAATGAAATAATCACCAAATGACTTTGAAGTCCTTCATCTCTTACTCCTTACACGAGTTTCATTGTCATTCTCCTCCTTATTCTCAACGTGTCCCGTTGCAATGGTGCTTTCAGGAATTACAAAAAATTCCTGATTAGTTAGAGTAGGTATCTCCTAATTTGAAGAGTTAGGCATATCCTTCATAGGAAGTATGTCCTCAAAGAAATTCACATCGTTCGAATCCACAATCGTACCAACATGCATGTTGGGTACCTCAAATATTATCATCAAAAATCTATAGCAAGTGCTATGAAAAGCATAGCCCACAATAACACAGTCCACGGTTTTTGGTCCAAGTTTGCGCTTCTGGGGAATTGGTGTGTTGACTTTCGCTAAACAACCCCAAGTACGTAGATAAGAGAGTTTCACCCTTTTCCTTTCCCATTCCTCAAATGGAGTAATGATTGTATGCTTTGTGTGAACTCCGGTTAGGACATGACATTCAGTCATTAGCGCCTCCCCCCACCATGCCTTCAAGAGACCGATGTGTCTTACATGGCGTTAACCAAGTCAGATAGAGGTTTGTTCTTTCTTTCAGCCATCCCAGTTAATTGAGGTGAATAGGGAGGCATCCTCTCATGGATCATACCATATTCCACAAAAAACAAATCTACTTCATTGGAAAAATACTCTCCACCATGATCAGACCTAGGTCGTTTAATTTTCTGATCAAGTTGCTTCTCTACTTCAGTTTTATAGTTTTTCAAAAAGTTTAAGGCCTCATCTTTTGATTTCAGAAGGTACACATAGCAATATCTAGTGGAGTCATCAATGAATGTCATGAAATATTTCTGTCCACCTTTTGTCAACACGCCATTCATCTCACAAAGATCGGAATGTTACTTAGCTCTAGTGGCGCCAAGTCTCTCGGCTCTATAGTCTTAAGAGACTTGCGAGGTTACTTAGCTTACACACACACTTGGCATTTGGAGATCTTGACAATAGTGAATTTTGGAATTAAAATCATATTGGCTAGCCACGTCATGCAATCAAAGTTAATGTGACAAAGTCACGAATGCCAAATATTAGACTCATTATCGTGGCAAACATTATTAATAACTTTAGTACAAATATCTGAAAAATACACGTGGATCAAGCCTCCGCACTCATAGCATTTTCCATAAAATTGTCCATACTTAGAAATTAAACTTTATTGGACTCGAAAACCAACTTAAAACCGTCTCAAAACAAACAGGAACCGCTGACGAGACTTTTATTGATGGAGGTCATGATGAACGTTCTTCAAGCGCACGATGTTCCCCGAAGTAAACTTCAGATCGACCGTACGGGCACCTTGAACGATGGCATGTGACCCGTTACCCATCAGCACGGGAGAAATCCGTGTGACCTCATAAGAACAAAACATGGAGGCATCATCACAAACATGTACATTAGAACCGACGTAAATTGATCATTTTTCTGTATGACATACTGAAACGATGGTAGGAAAAATAACGCACCCAAAATCCTTCATATTAGTATCACCAATGACAATGTTATCAGACTTGCGGCTCTTCTCAAATTCGTGATCCTCATAGCGGTTAGGACATCTCGGATCCGAGTGATTAGGATCACCGAAAACATGGCATAGTACCTTCCCCTTCCTATGGGAATTCTTCTTGATGTTGGTATAATGTGACGCATGTTCTTTGCAACAAACTTGCGTTTGCTCTGTGTTTTATTCTTGTTGTTTTGGGGCTTGTTGAGATGGAAGTTCTTCTTCTATACCATGTGGGCACTAGAATATCCCTCAACAATTTGAGCACGTGTGTCTTTTCCTCTCGCCTTCTCTTCAACATCAAGAGATCCGATGAGATCTGAGACGGAAAAATCTTGTCTATTGTGTTTCAGATAAGTAGAAAAAAATATTCCATGAAGGTGGAATCTTGGGGATTATACTTTTGACCACAAACTTGTTCGGCAACACACACTTGCAGTACTCAAGCTCCTTCGCGAGAGACAGTATCTCAGGAGTTCGTTCGACAACAGATAGCTCATCAGTCATCTTTGAGTCAGAGTATTGTTCCATGACGTACAACTCACTGCCATCGTTTGAGGCCGCTAACTTGGCCTCGAGTACAGCCCACATGTCGTTGACGTTCTCAAATGACATGTATGAATCCAAAATGGAATCATCAAGAATACTTAGAAGGGCGCCCTTGAAGAGGGTATCATCTTCTCAAAAGCTTCATGTTGTGCAGGATTAAGAATGCCCTTAGGCTTTCCCTTGGCGTAATAGCAGTACATGGTTTGAAACCAGTAAACTGCTCTCGTGCGCCACCTCTTATATTACACCCCCTTGAACGTGGGCGGCTTCAGATGCGCAGCAAAACCACTTGTAGTAAATTTCCTATAATTAGGTTTTTGGATTGTTGAATATATGAGAAAATTACTAAGACATTTAATCCGAACAAGCAGTAAATAAATCATGACGATAGACACAAAGATTAAACTAATCATGCAAACCAGCATAGTAGACGAATACATTAAGTCTATAGAAGAGACTAGAAACAACAATTTTTGGATGATCTGAAGGAGAGGGGACATAATTGCATACGATGCAGCAGGAGTAGAATCGCCAGTGTTGATGTTGTCGCCCATGTCATTGAGGAAGAGGTTGCCGAGATCGGGGAAGAAGTCATCGTTGAAGAAATCGCCACTGCGAGCACTCGTGCAAGTGCATTCCCCAAAAACCTGATTGCCCCTCTCTCGTACAAGATCACGAGAGGCGGGGTCCGAGAGGCCCGTTGTCCCTTCTCGCGGTGCACACCGGAAGGAGGGATGGAGAAGACTCGGATGGCGACACAATGATTTGGAATGGTGCGAAACTATATGTTGTGACTGTGGCTAGGGTTGGCAGGAACCTCTTGTATATATATGCGTGGTGGGTGGAGAGACTTGGACTGGACCCACGTCCGAGTCGATTATAGCCCATGATCCGATGTCTCATATCCTCGCCTGTGTGATACGGGCTCTACGTTCCTGACCGGCAAAAATAAGCGCATAGGTATGAGCTCGACTCGGCTCAATCCCGCAATTCATGGCACGTCGTGACAAGGCGTGGCCTGGCGATCCGAGTGGAGAGGAGGATAGCGCGAGGGCCTCTTCTCTTCTCATTCTCTTACCAGTGCTAGAAGAGCTCACCAAATAGAGAGATGTATCTCTCCCCCAACTAGCAGTATGGGACTAAAATTTAGTCCCACTCACACAACACACAAAGACAACACATATGGGTCATGAGACTTTCAGATTTTAGATGGGCTTTAGGCCAAAGGCCCCATAGCAAAAATCCAACAAAAAGTAAGTAACATAAAGTTAAATAGATTGTCCCTTCACAAAGGAAAGCAGGGATTTGCAGAGGTGCAAGAGCTTTTTGTTTTAAAACAGAGATGAATATGTAATTTTGGGTAGTGTGCCTTTCTTGTCAATGTTACGACAAGATATTTCAACATCTTCCATGCAAATCACATTATTGGCGGTTCTTAAACAGAATTGAAATTTTACTCCCCCTCCACGATTCAAATACATTCCATGGTTAGCCGTATCCACGAATACCATCCAAACAATCAAATTTCGAAGGGGAGTTCTTCTTTATTTATTTTTGTATTATGAGGGACTAGTGAGGGAGTCCGGGATTAGGGGGTCCTCAGGTTGTCTTCCTATTCTCATGGGACGGACTCCTGGGCCTGTTCGATCATTAGTAGAAGTATCAGACTCAAGATGGACTCTTTCGAAGACTTGGCGTACAATCCAAGGCGATGAAGTAATCGACATATTCCTTCTCTTTCGTAACCGATCTTGTGTAACCCTAGCACCCCTGGCATCTATATAATTCAAATGGCCATAGGTCGTAGTGTACATTACGCTCATTACGATTAGGGTTTAGACCACAACATCCGTTCCCGAAGTAGATCAACTCGGTACTCTGTACTACTCCATCAATACCAACAAGAGCACGATGTAGGGTTTTACCTCCATCGAGAGGGCCTGAAACTGGGTAAAACACCGTCTTCTCCATATCTTGTTAACCATTGATGACCCACAAGTATAGGGGATCAATCGTAGTCCTTTCGATAAGTAAAAGTGTCGAACCCAACGAGGAGCACAAGGATCTGACAAGTGGTTTTCAGCAAGGTAAAATCTGCAGGCACTGAAATTGTCGGTAACAAGTGATTGTGTGGTGAGATGATTCGTAGCAAGCAACAAGTAACAAAAGTAGCAACGGTGCAGCAAAGTGGCCCAATCCCTTTTGTAGCAAGGGACAAGCCTGGACAAAGTATTATAGGAGGAAAAACGCTCCCGAGGACACAAGGGAATTTCTGTCATGCTAGTTTCTTCATGCTCATATGATTCGCGTTCGTTACTTTGATAGTTTGATATGTGGGTGGACCGGCGCTTGGGTAATGTCCTTACTTGGACAAGCATCCCACTGATGATTAACCCCTCTCGCAAGAATCCGCAACTACGAAAGAAGAATTAAGACAAAGTCTAACCATAGCATTAAACTAGTGGATCCAAATCAGCCCCTTACGAAGTAACGCATAAACTATGGTTTAAGCTTCTGTCACTCTAGCAACCCATCATCTACTTAATACTTCCCAATGCCTTCCTCTAGGCCCAAATAATGGTGAAGTGTTATGTAGTCGACGTTCACATAACACCACTAGAGGAAAAACAACATACAACACATCAAAATATCGAACGAATACCAAATTCACATGACTACTATTAGCATGACTTATCCCATGTCCTTAGGAACAAAAGTAACTACTCACAAAGCATAATCATATTCCTAACCAGAGAGGTAATGAGTAGCATCAAGGATCTGAACCTAAACTCTTCCACCAAGTAATCCAACTAGCATCAACTACAAAGAGTAATCAACACTACTAGCAACCTTACAAGTACCAATCGGAGTCGCGAGACGGAGATTGCTTACAAGTGATGAACTAGGGTTTGGAGATGAGATGGTGCCGATGAAGAAGTTGATGGTGAAGAGTCCCCTCCGATGAGAGGAGTGTTGGTGATGACGATGGCGACGATTTCCCCCTCCGGGAGGGAAGTTTCCCCGGCAGGATCGTCCTGCCGGAGCTCTAGATTGGTTCTGCTCAAGTTCCGCCTCGTGGCAGCGGCGAATCCACGAAAAAGCTCCTCCTTGATTTTTTTGCCAGACGAAACCCTTCATATAGTAGAAGAGGGGGGCCAGTGGGCCAGCAGGGGGTGGCCACGCCGTGCAGGCTTGTGGCCACCTGCACGCGCCCCTCTGGCACTTCTTCGGCCCAGTATTTTTTATAAATCCGGAAAAAAAATCCTCGTTGATTTTTACGGCGTTTGGAGTTGCGCAGAATAGGTATCTCAACTTTGCTCCACTTTCAGGCCAGAATTCCAATTGCCGACATTCTCCCTCTTCATGTAAACCTTGCAAAATAAGAGAGAAAAGGCATAAGTATTGTACCTTGAAGTGAAATAACAACCCAAGAAGAGATAAATATCAACATGAAAACATGATGCAAAATGGACGTATCAACTCCCCCAAGCTTAGACCTCACTTGTCCTCAAGCGAAAGCCTAGCTCAATAAATATGTCCACATGTTTAGGGAGAGATGTGTCGACGAAACAAGATACGAACATGCATGCATCATGATCAAGATCAGAACAGCAATACCAACATATAATCTCTCATGCTAAAGTGATAATTCCTTCACAAAGTAAAGCATGGATCAAGAACCTTACCGAGAAGTAACAACCGATAGCCTTTAGTCATTGAAGGAATTGCAATTTATCCCAACATCAAAAAGTGTCCAATAAGAGCTTGTAAAGCAAACCCACATACTCGATCATTCTTTGGTTTTCTGCAATTGCTACAACTCACGTGGTACTCATGAGATGAAAGTTTCAGCTGGACAGAGAGAAAGATAGGGGCTTACAGTTTTGCCTCCCAACTGCGTACCTCAAGGGTAATGTCAACAATAATAATTCATGAATGCTTACCTCCAAGTTGACATATGAATAGAGATCTTTCCCAAGCATATGACGTTAGCCAAGACAAAGGTGAAATAGGGAATTGGTGAAGATCACCATAACTCTTTCAAGGGCAAAAAGTAAAGGTACAAGATAGGCTCTTCGCAGAGGGAAGCAGAGGTTGTCATGCGCTTTTGAGGTTTGGATGCGTGTCCTCTTAGTGCGGAGGAACGTCACTTTATATTGCCTCCTGTGATAAAGAACTTTATTATGCAGTCTGTCGCTTTTATGTCTTCCTCATCATAGGTTCGTACAAAGCTTATTTTCCACACACTAATAGATCATACATATTAGAGAGCAATTTTTATTTCTTGCACCGATGACAACTTACTTGAGGGATCTTATTCAATCCATAGGTAGGTATGGTGGACACTCATGGCAAAACTGGTTTGAAGGTTTATGGATGCACAAGTAGTATCTCTACTTGGTGTGGGAGATTTTGGCTAATATGAGGTGGAAGCAATTGTCACATGCTAAGGGATCTCTAATCATATAACATTGTTTGGAACCAAGAAAACAAAATTCATTATGTTGTCTTCCTTTTCTAACATCTACTTCTAGGCATGTAATAGTTTAGTGAGTGTTCACAATCATAGATGGTGTCAGAGATGATATATTTATATGTGAACCTCTCCTTCTTTATCACTTCCTATTAATTGCAACCATGACCAAGGTCTACGTTTGTCTACCCTCAACAAGTTTCAATCCTCATTCTTTTTATATGTGAAGCCATCACTTCCCATAAGATCATTACATGATCTTTCATGCTTTTGTTCTATTCTCACTCTTTCGATCATGGCAAGAGGCAAAGCCCTTCAACTCAGACATTCTTTATTATATGGCTCACGAGATCGAATACATCGGGGGTGACACAAAGCAAAACTCAAGACTAAAACACTATGACTTTTAAACTACTAGAGAAAAAGATATAAAACTGAAAAGGAACAAACTAAGACAAAGGTAAAGGCAGAAGATGTGATGGTGATACGATACCGGGGAAACTCCCCCAAGCTTGGCACAAGCCAAGGGGATTGCCCATACCAATGCTCAGTTGTCTTCCTTTGGTGGTGAAGGTGGAGGTGTTGTTGCGGAGGTCTTGAGCTTGTTTAATTTCCACTTGAGCAGAAAATTCTGCTCCCTCAGATCATCATTTTCCTCTACAAGCTTCAACACCCTTTGGCATAATTCCTGCTTACTCTCCTGCAAGAAACGAGAAGGGGTAAACAAGGTCTTAGGCTTCTTCCTTGAGTCAGGGAGGCTCGACTTCTTGAACTCCACGTGCGTGTGTCCAGGTTGAGGTAGAGGAGCCTCCTCTTCATCGGAACTTGTTTGTTCCTTCCCCTTTGGATCATAATATTCTTCCTCATCAGTGGTCCAGCCATAAGGATCCAAGTCCCCATAGACCTTGGTGTTAGCAAGGTAATCGGCCACATAGCTCTCCCCCTCTAATTCCTGAGAAGACATCTTGACCTAGATCTGCGGTAGAAAATAGGCTCGAAACGAAAAATAGGGGAAATCTGCGTGATGCAGGGGTCAGACCAAACGGGAGTATATATAATGATTTTTTTCAGGCCAGAAGGAGTACCCCGCACGAAAACGGAGTCCGGGAGGCGCACGAGGTGGCCACAAGCCCTCACGGCGCGGCCAGGGGGTGGGCCCATGCCGTGCAGGCTTGTCACCTCCTCGCGCACTTTCCGGACTACTTCCAATTTTTGTATTTTTCAAATATTCCAAAACGGAGAAAAATTCCTACTAGAAAAGTTTTGGACTCTGTGTTCTTACTGAATCACATACCTCTTCGTTTTCGGAGTCTGAAACAGGCTGATAAATATCCCTTAGGTATTCTTCCGGAGTTATGGTATTGATAATATTGCTTTCAACATTTATGGGAGTACCTGAGATATAATGCTTGATTCTCTGTCCATTTACCACTCTCAGACAATTACCTTCCGTGTTGTTGATCTTGATAGCACCGGAACGATATACTTCCTCAAAAATATAGGGACCTTCCCATTTACAGAGAAGCTTGCCTGCAAAGAATCTTAAAGGAGAGTTATATAGCAAGACATAATCACCTACATTGAACTCACGCTTTTGTATCCTCTTCTCATGCCACCTCTTAACCTTCTCTTTGAACAGCTTGGCATTCTCATATGCCTGAGTTCTCCACTCATCAAGCGAGCTAATATCAAATAACCTCTTCTCACCGGCAAGTTTGAAATCAAAGTTGAGCTCTTTGATTGCCCAATAAGCTTTATGCTCTAGCTCAAGAGGTAAATGGCATGCTTTATCGTACACCATTTTGTACGGAGACATGCCCATGGGATTCTTATAGGCATTTCTATAAGCCCACAGTGAATCATCGAGCTTCTCAGACCAATTCTTTCTAGACCTGTTCACAGTCTTTTGCAGAATTAGTTTAATTTCTCTATTACTTAGCTCTACTTGAACAATGGACTCAGGGTGATAGGGAGACGCAATTCTATGGTTGACATCGTACTTCGCAAGCGTTTTACGGAAAGCACCATGAATGAAGTGTGAACCACCATCGGTCATTAGATATCTAGGGATTCCAAATCTAGGGAGGATAACTTCTTTCAACATCCTGATAGAGGTGTTGTGATCAACACTACTAGTGGGGATAATTTCTACCCACTTAGTGACGTAATCAACATCAACTAGGATATGAGTATACCCGTTGGATTTTGGAAAAGTTCCCATATAATCAAAGCCCCAGACATCAAATGGTTCAATGACAAGTGAATAGTTCATAGGCATTTCCTGACGTTTGCTAATATTACCTATTCTTTGACATCCGTCGCAAGACAAGACAAACTTACGGGCATCCTTGAAGAGAGTGGGCCAATAGAAACCTGATTGCAATACCTTGTGTGCAGTTCTATCTCCTACATGGTGTCCTCCGTAGGCCTCGGAGTGACACTTCCGTAGGATCTGTCCCTGTTCATGTTCGGGTACACAATGTCTAATAACACCATCTACTCCTTCCTTATAAAGGTGAGGATCATCCCAAAACTAATGTCTCAAGTCAAAGAAGAGTTTCTTCTTTTGTTGGTACGTGAAACTAGGTGTTATATATTTGGCAATGATATAGTTTGCATAATCAGCATACCACGGTGCACTACGTGAAGCATTGACGACATTCAATTGCTCATCGGGAAAGCTATCATCAATAGGTTGTTGGTCATCAATAACGTTCTCCAACCTAGACAAGTTATCTGCTACGGGGTTATCAACACCCTTTCTGTCGACAACGCGCAAATCAAATTCTTGTAGCAAGAGAACCCATATGATAAGTCTAGGTTTAGCGTCTTTCTTCTCCATGAGATACTTAATAGCAGCATGATCAGTGTGAATAGTGACTTTGGAATCAACGATGTAAGACCTGAACTTTTCACATGCAAACACGACTGGAATAAATTCCTTTTGCGTAGTAGCATAGTTTCTTTGGGCACTGTCTAGAGTTTTACTAGCATAGTGAATAACATTCAACTTTTTATCAACTCTTTGTCCTAGGACAGCACCAGCAGCATAATCACTAGCATCGCACATGATCTCAAAAGGTAAGTTCCAATTAGGTGGTTGAACAATAGGTGCAGTTATCAAAGCCCTCTTAAGTATTTCGAAGGCTTCCTCACAATCATCATAAAAAACAAAAGTAATATCCTTTTGTAAGAGATTGGTAATAGGCCTAGAAATCTTAGAGAAGTCTTTGCTGAACCTTCTATAGAAACCAACATGACCAAGGAAACTTCTTATACCTTTGATATCTGTGGGGTATGGCATTTTCTCGATTGCATCAACCTTAGCCTTATCGACTTCAATACCTCTTTCAGAAATTTTATGTCCTAAGACGATGCCTTCATTAACCATAAAGTGGCACTTCTCCCAATTCAAGACAAGATTGGTGTCTCTACATCTCTGTAAGACTCGATCAAGGTTGCTAAGGCAATCATCAAAGGAAGACCCGTAAACGGAGAAGTCATCCATGAAAACCTCAACAATCCTTTCACAAAAGTCAGAGAATATAACCATCATACATCTTTGAAAGTGGCAGGTGCATTACATAAGCCAAAAGGCATACGTCTATAAGTAAAGGTACCGAAAGGGCAGGTGAAAGTGGTTTTCTCCTGATCAGATTGTGCAACTCGTATTTGGGAGAAACCAGAATATCCGTCTAGAAAGCAGAAGTGTGTGTGTTTGGATAGCCTTTCTAGCATTTGGTCGATAAAAGGCAAAGGGTAATGATCTTTCCTAGTGGCTTTATTCAGTTTCCTAAAATTGATCACCATCCTATAGCCAGTAATAATCCTCTGTGGGATCAATTCATCCTTATCATTAGGGACAATGGTAATGCCTCCCTTCTTAGGGACGCAATGCACGAGACTCACCCAATCGCTATGAGCAGCAGGATAGATGATACCTCCTTCCAGGAGCTTTAGTATTTCTTTTCTCACTACTTCTTTCATCTTAGGATTTAATCTCCTTTCATGATCAGCAACTGGTTTAGAATGAGCATCAGTTTTAATCTTGTGCCGACATAGAGTAGGAATAATGCCCTTAAGATCATCAAGAGTATATCCAATAGCAGCACGGTGCTTTCTCACAGTTTTTAGTAACTTCTTTTCTTCATGCTCTGAGAGGCTAGCACTAATTATAATAGGATATATCTCCTTTTCATCAAGATAAGCATACTTAAGAGTATCAGGCAACTATTTAAGCTCGAACACAGGATCACCCTTTGGTGGGGGAGGATCCCCAAGTAGTTCAACAGACAGATTATTCTTAAGGATATGATATTGTTCTAAGACAACTCTATCTATCTCATCCCTTTCATCCATATGCATATCATTTTCATGCTCAAGCAAGTATTGCTCTAAGGGGTCAGTAGGAGGCACGGCAATAAAAGCTAAGGCAATAGTTTCATCCCTACTAGGCAACTCCTTTTCATGAGGTTGTCTACCAAACTTCGAGAAATTGAACTCGTGTGACACACCTTCAAAGGAAACAGTGAGAGTTTGCTTCTCACCATCAATATGAGCATTGACGGTATTGAGAAAAGGTCCGCCAAATATGATGGGACAAAAGCTATCTTGTGCAGTAGCAAGAACGAGGAAATCAGCAGGATACTTAGTTTTACCACACAAGACTTCAACATCCCTAAGAATTCCCACATGGCAGATAGTATCTCTATTGGCAAGCTGAATAGTGACATCAATAGGCTTTATCTCAACAGGTGCAATCTCATCTTTGATTTCATCGTATAAGGATTGAGGTATTGCACTAACACTAGCACCCATGTCACATAAGCCATGATAACAATGATCTCCTATCTTAATAGAAACAACAGGCATGCCAACAACAGGCCTATGTTTGTCTCTAGCGTGAGGTTTAGCGATTCTAGCAGCATCTTCACAGAAGTTAATATTATGTCCCTCAACATCGTCGGACACAAGATCTTTGATAATAGAAATGCTAGGCTCAACTCCAATTTGCTCAGGGGTTGTAGGTGTTCTAATGTAGCCTCTACGTATCACAGTTGAAGCTTTAGAATGATCCTTCATCCTAACAGGGAAAGGTGGTTTCTTAATGTAAGCACTGGGAACAACAGGATCATTATAGGCAATAACTTTCTCTTCAACTCGAGTGGGTTTAACTACATTGACTTCTAAAGGAGGATGATATTTAAAACACTTCTCTTTGGGGAGATCAATATGAGCAGCAAATGATTCACACAATGAAGCTACTATCTCAGAGTCAAGTCCATACTTAGCGCTAAAATCACTAAAGGTATTTGTCTCAACAAAGGATTTTACGCAATCAAACGTGAAATTCATACCTCACTCCTTACCTTCTTCTAGCTCCGAATCTTCAGAGTTGCATTTAATTCTCTCCAATAAATTCCATTTGAAGTCAATATCTCTCTTCATAAAAGAACCGGTACAAGAAGTGTCAAGCATGGTGCGATCATCATGAGAAAGCCGAGCATAGAAGTTCTGAATGATAATTTCGCTCGAGAGCTCATGATTGGGGCATGAATATAGCATTGATTTAAGCCTCCCCCAAGCTTGGGCGATGTTTTCTCTGTCACGAGGCCAAAAATTATAAATATAATTCCGATCAAGATGTACTAAATGCATAGGATAAAACTTTTGATGAAATTCCAATTTCAACAGATTGTAGTTCCATGATCGAGTATCATCACAGAGCCTATACCATGTCAACGCCTTATCCTTCAAAGATAAAGGAAATACCTTCTTCTTGACCTCATCCTCGGGAAAACCTGCGAGCTTAAATAAACCATAAACTTCATCTACATAGATTAAATGCAAGTCTGGATGTGATGTTCCATCTCCTGTAAAAGGATTAGCCAGCAGTTTCTCAAGCATACCCGAAGGAAATTCAAAGCAAATATTTTCAGTAGGTGCAGCAGGTTGAGGAGAAACTATTTGTGCTTCCGTTTGAGTTGAAGATACCCCGAACAAGCCCCTGAAAGGATTAGTATCCATAGTGACAAGTGACAATAAATTTCAGCACACTATATGAATGTTTCCTTACCAAGTTCCACTTACCAAAGGCGCTTCACTCCCCGGCAACGGCGCCAGAAAAGAGTCTTGATGGCCCACAAGTATAGGGGATCAATCGTAGTCCTTTCTATAAGTAAGAGTGTCAAACCCAACGAGGAGCAGAAGGATCTAACAAGTAGTTTTCAGCAAGGTAAAATTTGCACGCACTAAAATTGTCGGTAACAAGTGATTGTGTGGTGAGATGATTCGTAGCAAGCAACAAGTAACAAAAGTAGCAACGGTGCAGCAAACTGGCCCAATCCCTTTTGTAGAAAGGGACAAGCCTGGACAAAGTCTTATAGGAGGAAAAACGCTCCTGAGGACACACGGGAATTTCTGTCATGCTAGTTTCATCATGCTCATATGATTCGCGTTCGTTACTTTTATAGTTTGATATGTGGGTGGACCAGCGCTTGGGTACTGCCCTTACTTGGACAAGCATCCCACTTATGATTAACCCCTCTCGCAAGCATCCGCAACTACGAAAGAAGAATTAAGACAAAGTCTAACCATAGCATTAAACTAGTGGATCCAAATCAACCCCTTACCAAGTAACGCATAAACTAGGGTTTAGGCTTCTGTCACTCTAGCAACCCATCATCTACTTACTACTTCCCAATGCCTTCCTCTAGGCCCAAATAATGGTGAAGTGTTATGTAGTCGACGTTCACATAACACCACTAGTGGAAAAACAACATACACCACATCAAAATATCGAACGAATACCAAATTCACATGACTACTATTAGCATGACTTATCCCATGTCCTCAGGAACAAAAGTAACTACTCACAAAGCATAATCATATTCATGACCAGAGAGGTAATGAGTAGCATCAAGGATCTGAACATAAACTCTTCCACCAAGTAATCCAACTAGCATCAACTACAAAGAGTAATCAACACTACTAGCAACTTTACAAGTACCAATAGGAGTCGCGAGACGGAGATTGGTTACAAGTGATGAACTAGGGTTTGGAGATTAGATGGTGCTCATGAAGATGTTGATGGTGACGAGTCCCCGCCGATGAGAGGAGTGTTGATGATGACGATGGCGACGATTTCCCCCTCCGGGAGGGAAGTTTCCCCGGCAGGATCGTCCTGCCGGAGCTCTAGATTGGTCTGCTCAAGTTCCACCTCGTGGCGGTGGCGAATCCACGAAAAAGCTCCTCATTTTTTCCAGACGAAACCCTTCATATAGTAGAAGAGGGGGGCAGTGGGCCAGCAGGCTGCCCAGAAGCCCTCATGGCGTGGCCTGGGGGGTGGTCGCGCCGTGTAGGCTTGTGGCCACCTGCACGCGCCCCTCTGGCACTTCTTCGGCCGAGTATTTTTTATAAATCCGAAAAAAAATTCTCGTTGATTTTTACGGCATTTGGAGTTGCGCAGAATAGGTATCTCAACTTTGCTCCACTTTCAGGCCAGAATTCCAGTTGTCCGCATTCTCCCTCTTCATGTAAACCTTGCAAAATAAGAGAGAAAAGGCATAAGTATTGTACCGGGAAGTGAAATAACAGCCCAAGAAGCGATAAATATCAACACGAAAACATGATGCAAAATGGACGTATCAACCATCGACCTTCGATCCACCGTTCGAACCCCCTACTCGAGATCAACTCGTTTTCACACCGACATTGGTGCTTTCATTGAGAGTTCCGCTGTGAGATCGCAAAAAGGATTGATGGCTCGCTTGGTCACCGCGACAACGTCAATGCCGAGTATATCTTCAACTCTGACCAATCCCCTAAGTTTAGCAATACCACCCCTCAAGTCAAGGTGGTTCATCGCCAGATTGACGGGCTCACCCCCAGGGCAGGACTTTAAGTTCGACGAGTTGGAATTTTTTGCCAACGCCTAGGACAACCTGGTCCTCTCTGAGGTCTCGGTTTTGGCTGAGGAGCTCGAAAACCCCGAAGCCTTAACTTTGGATCTTGTTCCTGACCTTGAGAATGGAATATATTCTAACCTTGATTCAGCCTCAAGCCAGCATCTGACCATGGCGTTCGGAGCCCCGGTGGTAATCCCGCCTGAGCACAATTCCTACACTAAAGCTCCGAGGTGTAGCCCTGTGACGACTCTAAGGATTAGTCCGGAAAATCTCTCATGGTCAAATGAGATGAAGACCCAAATGCAAACCACTGACAGTTCCGATGGGTGACTCCGATCTAGGACCCTTTCGGCCGTGCAACTAGGTGCATGGAACTTTATTCCCCACCCACCAACCACTTCATCACCACTTTGAAGATCTAGCTGATGTGTTAGACTTCTCTTCTGAAGAAGCCAAAGATATGGACATGACTATTCAATCACCCAGTACTCCCGTAACGGGACGATGGACAACCACCTCCACGCATGCTGTCTACATGGTTTACACCTCTAGGGACAAGGACGCCATGGGGAAAAGCGATGATGACACCCCGGCAAAAATGGCGGCGACGAGCCCGTTAAGCAAAGTCGCCACCGCAAGAAGCCTAAAGCTCGTAAGGGAAAGGAAAGCCACGCACGCATCGGGCATAAATTAAACCCCGAAGATACGGAAAATTTAGCCGAATCGCCAAAACCTCCGAACCCCAAATACGACCCCAACCTTCGAGGATACATGGATACGTACTAACCTGAACACCATGGGAGTCGTGGATTCCGAAGACAACAACTATGTCCCTTCGATCAAGGAGGAGGAGAGGTTGGGAGTCAAGGATTTCATCGTCGCCGAAGACCCACTAGATCAGCAAGTATTAACGCGTCAGCTCATAGCCACTAGATCAGCAAGCTAAAGCAGAGACGGCTCAAAGCCGAACATGACTCCATCAACAAAACATGGACAAAGGTCTTGGAAGCCGAAGAGGGAAAGAGACAGGAGCGACAGCGGCAAACTTAAAGTTACCCGCGTCAGCGCTTGTTGCCAGAATTCAAACATGAGGCCTTGGAGCCCGCACCACCCAAATTCACACAAGACGATCAACTAAACTGTCCTCCTTCAAGACGAGACAAGAAAAAGGAACCGGTTCAACCCAGAGACTGAGATGATCTACAATAGAAAAATAAGTCTAAAGCAAAACAAGCGAGATCCATTTACAAATCCAGAAGTCCCACTCCCATGGGACAAGATAGATACCAAGCTGGACCGAATTAGAACGATGGAGTTTGAGATAAGCAACGCGGTAGGACCTCGTCTAATCTCCAGCATGACTGAGATCGGATAAGGGGATCCACCCACCCAATGTGCTTCACACATGAAGTGATGCGACATCAGTTCCCCGAAGGGTTTTAACTTGTAAATATCGAATAGTACGACAGGACAATAGATCTGGCCGTACGGATCGTAGATTTCCTCCTCCACATTCACATGGCTCGCGGAGATGATCTCCACCCCATCAAATACTTACCATTAAAGCTCAAAGGGTCGGCTAGGCACTGGCTGAAAAACCTCCTAGAAAACTCCGTCAAGAATTGGGAGGATCTTCAAGACGCTTTTTGAGACAACTTTCAAGGCACTTATGTTCGGCCACATGGGTCTGATGAGTTAAGAGAGATAACCAGCAGCCCAATGAGTCATCTTGGCAACTCTGGAACATATTCCTCACCAAGAAAAATCAGATTGTTGATTGTTCGGATACTGAGGCACTAGCTTCCTTTCACAACAACATACGAGGCGAATTGCTAGCTCGGACGCTTTGATGGGAAAGGCCGAGGACAGCCCTCACTTCTGTGATGCCCGCCATTGCACAGGTAAGGATACTTGGCTGGATTCTCAGATTAACCCACCCTCAAACCCTAACACTTCTACAGTTCGGAAAGTAATGGAAAGCCATGACGCAACAAGAATAAGCTTCGGCACAACAGTGGTGAGGCCAGTGACATGGCAGTCAATGTCGGATTCAGCAACTCCATGGCCGGACCCAAGAAGAAGCCTTTCAAAGGAACTCGGAATGAACCGACCGCGTTGGACAAAATACTCGATAGGCCCTGTCAGATACATGGCACTCAGAGCTAGCCTGCTACTCACACCAACCATAGTTGTTCGATGATCAAGGCGGCGAGCAAGAGCATGGCCAAAGACCAGGCCAAGAGCCCATGCAACAAGGACCATGAAGAACATCGTCGCCCAAACAACGGGGGCCAAAAGCAGTTTCCCCTTGAAGTAAAAATGGTGAACATGATCTACGTCACCCATATGCCCAAAAAGGAGAGGAAGCATGCGCTTAGGGACGTAAATGCTATAGATCCGGTAGCCCCGAAGTACAATCCATGGTCGGCATGCCCGATCACCTATGATCGCACGGACAACCCTACCAGTATTCGGCATGGGGGCTCAGCGGCCTTGGTACTCGATCGCATCATTGACGAGCACCATCTTACACGAGTACTCATGGATAGAGGTGGCAGCCTTAATGTCATCTACGAGGATACAATGCAAACAATGGGCATTGATCCATCGAGAATCAAATCCAGCAAAACCACATTCCAAGGAGTTATTCCTGGCATCGAGGCTCGTTGTTCGGGCATGATAACCCAAGAGGTAGTGTTTGGCTCACCCAACAACTTATGTAGTGAAGATTTGATCTTCGACATTGTCACTTTCTGCATGGAATATTGATACGTCTCCATCATATCTACTTTTCCGAACTCTTTTGCCCTTATTTTGGACTCTAATTTGTATGATTTGAATGGAACTAACCCGGACTGACGCTGTTTTCAGCAGAATTGCCATGGTGTTGTTTTTGTGCAGAAATAAAAGTTCTCGGAATGTCCTGAAAATTTACGGAGAATTTATCTGGAATTAATGAAAAATACCTGCGCAAAGATCCATCGGAGGGGGTGAACCAGTGGGCCACAAGCCGAGGGGCCGCGACCACCCCCCCTAGGTCGCGCCGACCATGCTTGTGGGGCCCACGTGGCACCACCGCCTCCAAACTCAGCTCTATTTATTCCGTCTCGCCCAGAAAAAAAATCAGAGAGAAGGATTCATTGCGTTTTACGATACGGAGGTGCCGCCACCTCATGTTCTTCATCTGGAGGGCAGATTTGGAGTCCGTTCAGGGCTCCGGAGAGGGGAAATCATCGCCATCGTCATCATCAACCTTCCTCCATCGCCAATTCCATGATGCTCTTTGCCGTTCGTGAGTAATCTCATCGTAGGCTTGCTGGACGGTGATGAGTTGGATGAGATCTATCATGTAATCGAGTTAGTTTTGACGGGGATTGATCCCTAGTATCCACTATGTTCTGAGATTGATGTTGCTACTACTTTGCCATGCTTAATGCTTGTCACTAGGGCCCTAGTGTCATGATTTCAGATCTGAACCTATTATGTTGTCGCCAATATATGTGTGTTTTAGATCCTATCTTGCAAGCTGTAGTCACCTACTATGTGTTATGACCCGACAACCCCGGAGTGACAATAGCCGGAACCACTCCCGCAGATGACCATAGTATGACGAGTTCATGTATTCACCAAGTGTTAATGCGTTGGTCCGGTTCTTTATTAAAAGGAGAACCTTAATATCCCGTAGTTTCCATTAGGACCCCGCTGCCACGGGAGGGATGGACAATAGATGTCATGCAAGTTCTTTTCCATAAGCACGTAGGACTACATACGGAATACAAACCTACATTAGATTGACGAACGGGAGCTAGTTACTTATCTCTCTGTGTTATAGCTGTTACATGATGAATCACATCCGACATACTCATCCATCACCGATCCACTGCCTACGAGTCTTTTACTACTGGTCCTTTCTATGTTACTTTGTCGCTACTACTTTTGCTACAGATGTTACTCTGTTGCTGCTGTCACTAGTGTTGTTCCTTGCTACTGATGTCACTACTGCTGTTACTTGCTACTTTGTTGTTACCTGTTGCAAGACTTTTCTGGAGCCGTTGCCAGGGAAGAATAGTCCCCCGTCAACGTGCTATTTTCTGGCGCCATTGATACAACAAGTTAGGAATAGTCTGTCTTCAACAGATATTTTTCTGGCACCGTTGCTATCATACCACTTTGCTACTGATACTTTGCTTGAAGACACTAATCTTTCAGGTGTGGTTGAAATTCACAAACTCAGCTGCTAATACTTGAGAATATTCTTTCGCTTCCCCTTGTGCTGAATCAACAAATTTGGGTTGAATACTCTACCCTCGAAAACTGTTGCGATCCGCTACACTTGTGGGTTATCAAGACTATTTTCTGGCGCCGTTGCCGGGGAAGCATAGCTATATTATCTGAGTCACTTGGGATTTACGTCTGCTGGTCACTATGAGGAATCCGATAGATCCAAGAACTAAAGTCTTTCCCTCAACTACGAGGACAGGTAAGGAATTGCCATCTAGCTCTGCACTTGATTCACCTTCAGCTATCAGTAAGTTTGCGACATCACCTCCTGCTAGAAATCTTGATATGTCACCTATGCTTGATGATGCTACTTCTTCTGCCCATGATGCTTATGATGATGCTATGCTTGATACTATGCCTGATGATGCTATGCTTGATACTATGCCTGATAATGCTATGCTTGATACTATGCCTGATGATGCTATGCTTGATACTATGTCTGATGATACTATGCTTGATACTATGCCTGATGATGCTATGCTTGATAATGCTTTGCCACTAGGTGCATTCCTTGATGCACAAATTGCTAGAGTTGCTGCTAGATGTGATGATACTTCTGAAACTGTTGATGCCAATGAAGTAGAACCTGCTATTTTGCCTGCTAGAACTAGCTCTCCTATGCCTGAATTACCTGATATGCCTGATACGCGTTATGTTATGGAGGGAGAGATAGCTGAGGATTTCCTTGTGTGTAAGGATAGCTATGATGTTGAGAAATTACTGCGCAAGTGGAAAGAAAAATCTCTGAACGCTAGGATGAAATACGACCTGAAGTTTGCTACTTCGCCTGTCTTTGTGACCGATAAGGATTATGAATTCTTTGTCGACCCTGAGTTAATCACTCTGGTCGAACCTGATCCTTTTCACAGTTATGAGTCTGAAACGGTTGTAGCCCATCTTACCAAACTGCACGATATAGCCACCCTGTTCACTAGTGAGGAAAAGATCCGCCACTACTATATCCTCAAGTTGTTTCCTTTCTCGCTAAAGGATGATGCTAAGACCTGGTTCACTTCTCTTGCTCCTGGTTGTGTGCGTAGCCCCCACGATATGGTCTACTAGTTCTCTGAAAATATTTCCCTGCCCATAAGAAGCAAGCTGCCTTTCAGGAAATATACAACTTTGCTCAAGCTGAAGAAGAGAGTCTCCCACAAGCTTGGGGGAGGCTCGTCCAGCTACTGAATGCTTTGCCTGATCACCCTCTTGAGAAGAATGAAATACTTGATATCTTCTATAATGGACTTACCGATGCTTCCAAAGACCACCTAGATAGTTGTGTCGGTAGTGTTTTTAGGGAACGAACCATAGAACAAGCTAAGATTCTATTGAATAACATCTTGTGCAATGAGAATGCTTGGACTATTCCCGAACCACCTCCTAAGCCAACTCCGAAGAAAAGAGGTATTCTATTCCTCAGTCCTGAAGATATGCAAGAAGCCAAAAAATCTATGCGAGAGAAAGGCATTAAATCTGAAGATGTCAAAAATCTACCACCTATCGAAGAGATCCATGGTCTTGATAACCCGATACAGGTAGTAGAAGTAAATTCTCTGCGTAGGTTTGATGAGAGTGATATTCCTTTTGATAAACCTGCTAGCCTATGCCTGGATGAATTTGATAACTTTGTTGCCAAACAACAGAGTTTCAATGATTATGTTAGCGGACAATTGGAACAGAATGCTCGTATGCTTAGTCATTTAAGTGCTTGTGCGGACAGAAACGTCAATGATCTTAAGCTCTTGAGTAAACATGCCTCTATGGTTAATACTCATGTAGAACAAGTACTTAAGGCTCAGAATGACTTGCTCAATGAGTTGAATGACAATTTTGTCAAAGTCATCTCTAGAGGCGGTAGAATGACCCGGGAACCTTTGTATCCTGAGGGTCATCCTAAGAGAATTGAACAAGATTCTCAAGGAGTTAGCACTGATGCACCTAGTCATCCTAGAAAGAAGAAGAAAGATGATAGGAACCTGCACGCTAGCAACCCTGTTGCTGCTACACCTGAGAGTCCAAACGATGTCTCTGTCTCTGATGCTGAAACACAATCTGGTGATGTATGATACATCTCCATCGTATCTACTTTTCCAAACTCTTTTGCCCTTGTTTTGGAGTCTAATTTGCATGATTTGAATGGAACTAACCTGGACTGACGCTGTTTTCAGCAGAATTGCCTTCGTGTTGTTTTTGTGCAGAAATGGAAGTTCTCACAACGTACTGAAAATTTACGGAGAATATTTCTAGAAAATATGAAAAATACCTGCGCAAAGATCCACCGGAGGAGGTGGGCCAGTGGGCCACAAGCCCTGTAGCCGCCACCCCCCTAGTGGCGGCTAACAAGCTTGTGGGGCCCACGTGACCCTACCGCCCCCAATCTCAGCTCTGTAAGTTCACTTTCGTCCCAGAAAAAATCAAGAGAGAAGATTTCGTCGCGTTTGCGATACGGAGGCGCCGCCACAACCTGTTCTTCATCTGGAGGGCAGATCTGGAGTCCGTTTTGGGCTCCGGAGAGGGGAAATCATCGCCATCGTCATCATCAACCTTCTTCCCTCTCCAATTCCATGAAGCTCTTCGTCGTTCGTGAGTAATCTATTCGTAGGCTCGGTGGGAGGTGATGAGTAGGATGAGATCTATCATGTAATCGAGTTAGTTTTGACGGGGATTGATCCCTAGTATCCATTATGTTCTGAGATTGATGTTGCTACTACTTTGCCATGCTTAATGCTTGTCACTAGGGACCGAGTGCCATGATTTCAGATCTGAAATTATTATGTTGTCACCTATATATGTGTGTTTTAGATTCGATCTTGCAAGTTGTAGTTACCTACTATGTGTTATGATCCTGCAACCCTGGAGTGACAATAACCGGAACCACTCCCGGTGATGACCATAGTTTGAGGAGTTCATGTGTTCACCAGGTGCTAATGCGTCGGTCCGGTTCTTTATTAAAAGGAGAACCTTAATATCCTGTAGTTTCCTTTTGGATCCCGCTACCACGGGATGGATGGACAATAGATGTCATGCAAGTTATTTTCCCTAAGCATGTATGACGACACACAGAATGCATGCCTACATCACATTGACGAACGGGAGCTAGCCACATATCTCTCCGTGTTATAGTTGTTGCATGATGAATATCATCTAAACAAATCACCGACCCATTGCCTATGAGTTTGTCCTACTGCTGCTGTTACTTGTCTTGCTCTACTGCAACTGTTGTTACTACTGTCGCTTGCTACTCTTGCTACTTGCTACTGCTGTCACTACTGTTGTTCCTTGCCACTACTATTACTCGTTACACTGCTGCTACCTGCTACAATCTTGATTCGCTGGTCATTGACGGGAACAGACAATTTCCGTCAACGGGCAACTTCTGGCGCCATCGATACAATCGTTAGGAATAGTCTGCCGTCAACAGATCGTTTCTGACACCGTTGTTATCATACTACTTTGATGTTGACTCTTTGCTTGCAGATACTAATCTTTCAGGTGTGGCTGAATCTGACACATTCAGCTGTAATACTCGAGAGTATTCTCTCACCTCCTGCCTGGCGATCAACAAATTTGGGTCAAATACTCTACCCTCGAAAACTAATGCGATCCCACGCGTTGGTGGGTCGTCAACAACATTCTTCTAGTTTCATTGCCGGGGAGTGCTAGCAGCATTCTACTGGTGCCGTTGCAGGGGAAGGTCTGTTGTCACAGAATCAATGAACATGAGCCTAATGACAATATCAATAGTGATGTTCATGAAGATGCTCAACCTAGCAATGATAAGGATGTGGAGATTGAACCTGATCTTGATAACCCACAATCTAAGACTAAGAGATACGATAAGAATGAATTCACTGCTAGGAAGCATGGTATAAAAGGGAACCATGGGTTCAGAAACCCATGCCCTTTCCACCAAAACCATCCAAGAAAAAGATGATGAGGATTTTGAGCGCTTCGTTGAAATGATCAGACCTGTCTTTCTGCAAATGCGTTTGACAGACATGCTCAAAATGTCTCCGTATGCGAACTACATGAAGGATATTGTGACTAATAACAGGAGGATACGTGAGGTTGAGATTTGCACCATGCTCGCAAATTATACCTTCAAGGGTGGAACTCCCAAGAAACTAGGTGATCCCGGTGTGCCCACTATACCTTCTCCATTAAAGGTAACTACGTGAGAACTGCTTTATGCAACCTTGGAGCTGGTCTTAGTGTTATGCCTCTCTCTCTCTCTTTATCGTAGGCTTGAACTGGATAAGTTGACACCCATTGAAATCTCTCTGCAAATGGCCGACAAATCAACTGCTTTCCCTATCAGCATTTGCGAGGATGTGCCTGTTGTGGTTCCTAACGTCAATATCTTAACAGACTTTGTTATCTTGGATATTCCCGAGGTCGATGTCATGGTTGTCATCCTCGGAAGACCCTTTTTAAACACTGCAGGGGCTGTTATAGATTGCAACAAAGGCAATGTCACTTTCCATGTCAACGGTAATGAGCATACGGTGCACTTTCCGAAGAAACAATATCGAGTACATTGCATCAATGCTCTCAAGAAGACTTCATTGATTCTTATTGGGAGCTTTGAATGCCCTATTCCTCGTGTCAAGATGAAGTATTATTTGCTTGTTGGGGAGATACACATCCCCATTGAGGTGACCTAGTGACTATTCGAAAATTCTCCATTCTCTTTTCCGATCCGAAAAGTTTTGTCGAGGGGATTTCATCAACCCCATTGACGGATTTCTTTCGATGACCATGAGACGGATGAATCAAGGAGTCACAAACCTGTGTTCCAAGCTTTCACTTTAGGTTGCTTAGAAGAAAATGATAGATTTAGTTTAGTTTTCCCTTTTTTTGTTTTAGCGTCCAGTAGAAAAGTACCCCGAAAATAAAAGTTCTCCGAACGTCCTAAAAATCAAGTATGATTTTTTCTGGATTTTTTGAAAAATTCTGAGACGAAGAGCTTGTCTGGGGGCTGCACCAGTGGGCCACAAGCCCTGACGGCGCGGGCACCCCCCTGGCCGCGCCACCTAGGCTAGTGGGGCCCACAGGCACCCCCTCCACTCATTCTGATTCTCCTACCTCCATAAAAAATTGTTTTGCAGCTCAAACCCGTGTTCTTGCTCCTCTTGCTGGGATTTTTGATCTCTTTGCTCAAAGCACCGTTCTCCGAACTATTTTGGGGAAATTACTCCTTGGTACGTGACTCCTCCATTGGTCCAATTAGTTTTTGCTGTAGTGCCTTATACTTCACGTATTTTTGCTACCTTGGTGACCATCTTCTTGAGCTTTGCATGCTAATTTTAGCTGGCCCCAAGTAGTTTTGATGCGTAATATGGCCTCTAGGCACTTGTTGGAGTAGTTGCTACTAGTTTAGTTGAGCCCTGTTCACTTTTCCTTTGGGTCACTGAAAATTTCAGAAAAGGAAGATGTTCAGGAGCAACTTTCATGGTGGTTCCTCAAGCAAGAGAGGTCCCCGTCTGGCGATTCGGAAGCACGATCCTTACCAACCAAGGGTCGCACAGGTACAACCATGTGAATGGCCTTCTGATGAATTTATGATTGAGGCAGGTTTCAAAGATGAGTTTGATGCACATGTTCACAATGTCGGACTCGAAGAATTCATCTCCAATAAATGTGAACAGTATGTTGCTCTCACTGCCTCTTTTGTTCGTAGATTCAAATTTTCAGTTGGCCGTGACACATCGGTACTGTTTGATCTCTATGACAAATCGTATACCATGGATTTAGAGGATTTTAATAGAATTTGCAAAATACCTACTTGGGGTAGCCTCAGTGATCCTCCTAAATCCTCGGTTAGAGATTTTGTCTCTGGTATTACTGTTGGAGAAACTAGAGACATTACGCAAGCTACCATGGGGAGTATTCATTTTCCTGCCTTGCATTAGTTTGACCTCTTCATAGGCAGATGCATTAATGGCAAGATTGAGCATTGTCACCTCTGCGCATCCGACCTTAGTATCCTTAAGAGCGCAGTGACGGGTGACAAGAGTTTCAACATGGGAGCTATAATAGCAAGGAGGCTGAATAAGAATGCTAATGAAGGGGATTTCTTTGGTGGGATCTATGCCACTCGCGTAGAAATTTTTCTTGGAGTACCCATCCGCGAAGGAGATCCCCCGCTCCATACAACTTTCCTTGACCGCGTCGCTTTGACACGCTACCAGTTCCTTGAGAGGGATGACGAATCCCTCCTATACTATTTGATATTTAACCGGCAGCGTGTTTTCCATATTACCCTTCCCGCTCCTGCCTTCTTTGACTTTCAGGTAAAACGGAGATATTACATAACCAGAGGAGAGGTAGAGGAGTATGAGAGGGAGTCAAAGGCTGCTCGTCTCCGTGAGGCAGCTACTCAGGCAGTGGCTGCAGCGCTCCCGTATAACACCCATTATGGTTTTGGGTTTCGCCAAGACCATCCTTGGGAGTAGACCAACTTAGGCCAAAATCCTAAGCTTGGGGGAGTACGTGTTCTCACCAACTTTACATTCTTTCTTATGATTTCACTTTGTTAGCCGGTGTTCACACTTTGCCACTGTATCATCCATCCTAGTTTATTTCCTTTTTCTCGTTTTCTTTTCGTGTGTCTGTCTAGTTTGAGAAAACCCAAACATATTTTCTCTTTCTTCTTTTGCTTGTTGGGAGATTTCCCGTGTAGATAGTTTTCTTTTTCTTTGGGTCAAGGTCGAAGATCATGGTTACAATATTTGGTGGCTCTTGCATGCATACCTATTTAGCTTTCAAAGAGCCATATTACTTTGTCTTCTCCTTTGTGTTTGCCTGCAGATTCCAGCGTAGTCCAATGCACGAGCACTCTTATTATTGTTCACATCGTTCGGTCGTGCAAGTGAAAGGCAATAATGACGATATATGATGAAGTGAGTGAGCATGGAAAAGCGGGTATGAACTCAATCTATTTTGTTTATTTAAATATGACTAGCTAGTCATGCCTGATTCAGCTTTGTTGTCAGAGAAACATGTTGGCAATGACAACTTAGAGATCATAGTTGCTTATGACATGCTTACTTAGCTAGGAGCTTATAATGGTTTGCCTCGTTTGCCAACATCAATGTTGAGATGACTATGATGTAGTATGATAGGATGGTATCCTCCTTTGAATGATTCAAGTGGCTTGACTTGGTGCATGTTCACGCATGTAGTTGAAACAAAATCAACATAGCCTCTATGATATTCATGTTCATGGTGATTTATGTCCTACTCATGCTTGCATTCAATGGTAGCTAATCTCAATGCATTTTGATGACTGTTGTCGCTCTCTAGTTGGTCGCTTCCTAGTCTTTTGCTAGCCTTCACTTGTACTAAGCTGGAATACTGCTTGTGCATCCACTTCCATAAACCTAAAGTTGTTCCATATGAGTCCACCATACCTACCTATGTGCGGTATTTACCTGCCGTTCCAAGTAAATTTGCATGTCCCATTCTCTGAACCTTCAAGAAATAATCTGGTTTGCATGCCTGAACCGCTCATGTGGTGACAGGGGGCTATTAGTATCTTCCATGCTAGGCGTGTTATCCTTGATATGTGTTAATTCACTATCATTCACGAGAAAGCGGCCGGTAATTGGAATTCCCAGTTCCTTGCTCAAATCGAAAAGATAATTGCAAACAAAACTCCCCCAGGATTGATGTTGGTATGGACGGTACCCGAGGATTCGGCTAGCCGTGGAGTGTGATTGATTGGTGGTTGGGGGAGTCAAGACTTTACTTTTGTGTTTGGGAACCGCCTATAGCTTGTGTAGCGTGGAAGATGTTGAGAACTCTTATTCATTGCATTGACAATGAAAGCATGCCACCCAAAATTATTATCTCTGTTTTCAAAGCTTGAGCTCTGGCACCTCTGCAAATCAATGCTTCCCTCTGCGAAGGGCCTGTCTATTTATGTTCCTGTTGAGCCATCCTCCTCTTACAAAAGCACCAATTAGAGAGAACCTCTGTCATTTTTATGCTTTGCTTTTAACTTTGTTGAATATGAATGTGACTGGATCTTCATTGCCATGAATTACAATGTTTAGTCAGCCTTGGTCTTTGAAGGTGCTATGCATTTATGTTTTGCGGTCTCGGAAAGAGCTAGCGTCATACCATCTGTTCGAACTGCTTCAAGTTGTTTTGATTGTAGTGTTGACATTTGAGGCTTATTATTATTTGCTCGCTAGTTGATTATGCCATTGATATGAGTTTACCGTGACACCTAGATGTCATTTGCTTATGTGGTTTGCTTGAGATCTTGCTGAAATTCTGGTTATGAGTTAGACATAGTTGCAACAACAAGATCAAACAGAGTTCGTCAAAGTTTTTCTTTTGTCTCTTTCAGTTTGTCAACTGAATTGCTTGGGGGAGTTGATACGTCTCCGTCGTATCTACTTTTCCGAGCTGTTTTGCCCTTGTTTTGGACTCTAATTTGCATGATTTGAATGGAACTAACCCGGACTGACAATGTTTTTCAGCAGAATTGCCATGGTGTTGTTTTTGTGCAGTAATAGAAGTTCTCGGAATGTCCTGAAAATTTACGGAGAAATTTTCTGGAAGTAATGAAAAATACCTGCGCAAAGATCCACCGGAGGGGGTGAACCAGTGGGCCACAAGCCCAGGGGCCGCGGCCACCCCCAAAGGCTGGGCCGACCAGGCTTGTGGGGCCCACGTGGCGCCACCACCTCCAAACTCAGCTCTATTTATTCCGTCTCGCCCGGAAAAAAATCAGAGAGAGGATTCATCGCGTTTTATGATACGGAGGTCCCGCCACCTCCTGTTCTTCATCTGGAGGGCAGATCTGGAGTCCGTTCTGGCCTCCGGAGAGCGGAAATCGTCGCCATCGTCATGATCAACCTTCCTCCATCGCCAATTCCGTGATGCTCTTCAACGTTCGTGAGTAATCTCCTCGTAGGCTTGCTGGACGGTGGTGAGTTGGATGAGATCTATCATGTAATCGAGTTAGTTTTGACGGGGATTGATCCCTAGTATCCACTATGTTCTGAGATTGATGTTGCTACTACTTTGCCATGCTTAATGCTTGTCACTAGGGCCCCGAGTGCCACGATTTTAGATCTGAACCTATTATGTTGTCGCCAATATATGTGTGTTTTAGATCCTATCTTGCAAGTTGTAGTCACCTACTATGTGTTATGACCTGGCAACCCGAGAGTGAAAATAGCCGGAACCACTCCCGGATATGACCATAGTATGAGGAGTTCATGTACTCACCAAGTGTTAATGCGTTGGTCCGGTTCTTTATTAAAAGGATAACCTTAATATCCCGTAGTTTCCATTAGGACCCCGCTGCCACGGGAGGGATGGACAATAGATGTCATGCAAGTTCTTTTCCCTAAGCACGTATGACTACATACGGAATACATGCCTACATTAGATTGACGAACGGGAGCTAATTACTTATCTCTCTGTGTTATAGCTATTACATGATGAATCACATCCGGCATACTCATCCATCACCGATCCACTGCCTACGAGTCTTTTACTACTGGTCCTTGCTACGTTACTTTGTCGCTCCTACTGTTGCTACTGCTGTTACTCTGCTGCTGCTGTCACTACTGATGTTCCTTGCTACTGTTGTCACTACTGCTATCACTACTGCTGTTACTTGCTACTTTGTTGTTACCTGTTGCAAGACTTTTCTGGAGCCGTTGCCAGGGAAGAATATTCCCCCGTCAACGTGCTATTTTCTGGTGCCATTGATACAACAAGTTAGGAATAGTATGCCGTCAACAAATCTTTTTCTGGCACAGTTGCCATCATACCACTTTGCTACTGATACTTTGCTTGCATACACTAATCTTTCAGGTGTGGTTGAAATTGACAAACTCAGCTCCTAATACTTGAGAATATTCTTTTGCTTCCCCTTGTGTCGAATCAATAAATTTGGGTTGAATACTCTACCCTCGAACACGGTTGCGATCCCCTACACTTGTGGGTTATCAAATATCACGCACACCTCGGTCGTACAATGTTCGCTCCTTTAACGTCGTCCCCCATTATGCATACCTCAAGCTGAAGATGCCAGGACCTAAGGGTATTATTACAGTCAATTGTAACACCGAGCGATCCCTACGGAATGAGGAACACACTCTCGCTTTGGATGTCGAAGCACAAGCCCATGATATGACTCCCACACCAAAGTTAACTATCAAGGAGCATAAACGAGCTCACGCCCCGCCGCAGTCACATATCACAGTAGCTAAATAGCTATACGCTCCCCATAGCAGCGCCTTGCCTCCAGCGAAGTATGTACCTCAAAGACACAACTTTGCGATCAAGATACCATTGGTAGCTATGGGGATTGATAATATATAGCTTATTGTTCGGGTAAACCGAACCATGGCTAATATATTCTTTGGACATATATAGGTACCATCAAGGACAGATCTCTTCATTAAGCAAACCCACACTTCGGCGGCTTCTCAAGACCACCATTGTTCAAAAGAGTTGTTCATTGAAGTTCTCTCCTTTTAAAGGAATGTTCCCCGAAGAGTGAGACGCACACGTGCAGCACCGTGTTTATAGGAACATCAAACTAGTTATACAAAACCATGGGTAAACATCTACTCGGTACACTTTTATTCCTCTATATATATAGTTGCTTGTTGAGTTTGAATTATACGATTCAAAAATAATCGGAAGTAAGGACCGCTTTTTGTGATTTACAAGCTTTGCAATGTCTTTTGCCTCCTGCCTTTTCCGAATTGTTTTTCGAACACATATAAAAGCTTATTTTCATGCACATCCTTGATATTTTCCAAACTGACGGGGTGCTTGGCCATCACGACCACCCATTCGAACTATTACAATACTATTTGGCATTTCACGTGTGCGGTGTCTTGGGTTTCCATTATATGCATCGCTTCCGAATTATGTCTTTGGTCAAATGTTGGGTTGCCCCGGTCTAGTGTTTACCCATTTACATTCCACTAGTTCGGCTAAAAGGGGAAAGGAATAACCATCGTGATTATATTTCTAGCTAGTCTAGTTAAGAACCTTTGTGGAGAAAGCCTAAAACTGACCGGCATGATCAACAAGAACTGGTGTGCGGTCAGAAGACAAGTGCTAAACTAAAGAACTACTCGGGGTTCATCGCATTCTACGAATGGTCTGAAATCATTCAAAGAAAGTGATTATAGGTTTTTACATCACAGCATAAGCCGAATATCACAATATTCAAAAGGGTTCTACTTAGGACCCACACACAAGCTCTTATGGTTAAATGAAAGCATTAAAGCCGAATAGTCCAATTGCCTGGTTTTCTCCCATATTACCACGAGAGGGTGCCAAGACGTTGGCTAAGGGTAACAATGTGGAAGTCGAAATCACCCCCGCTAGTATCTGGTGGGGGGCTAAAGCCGACGAGTGGAAACATTCAATATCAAAACAACCAAAACAAGAGTTACAATTAAAAAGACATGGTGTGCCATGCAAAAAATCAAAGGGCATTGTATTATACACCCGAAGTTTACAGGATAGGATTTTTTACGCAAAGACTAAGTCTTTGGAATATTGTGCTTTTACAGCTCGGGCACCTTCCATGGTAGTGGAGAAATGTAATTCGGGGTGTCTGTGCTCCGTCCCACGCGGCGGAGGCGCGGTGGCCATCTTCAAAGGCTCTACCTTTGGCCAATGCATCATTGTCCTCGCAAAAGCCATCCGAGTTCCCTCGATGCAGACCGAACGCTTCATGGCATAGATTTGATGCGAAGGAGCAATCAGCTTTTTCAGTAGGCCTAAGTAACTACTGGGCAGCGGCTCGGTCGGCCATAGCCTCATGCACAAGTCTTTCATGGCCGACTCAGTCATCTTGTGTAGCTCCATCAGTTGTTTCAACTAATCGGAAACAAGCTAAGGATGCTCTAGGTTTTGGGATTGTGCCCACAACAACCTTTGATGCATCGCAGCCTCCTCGAAAGCATAGTACTTCCCAGCTTCTGCCGCACTCTTCGAAAGATCTGCAATCGCACCTGGAGAGCTGCATATTCGAGTAAGCTATGCAAATCTTCGTCCACCAAATGTACATTGTAGTAAATATCACTTACCATCTGTGATCTTCTTGATCTGATGGACCTCTTTCCAAAGATCGTGTGCCTCCTTTTGTGCTTCTGGGAGTGCGTTCGTCACTAACATTAGTACAGATGTTTTTTGTCTGTCTTTCTGCTCGAGGGCCTCATTATTCATGATGGCCTCCTTCAGCTCTTGTTGAACTTCACTAACCTGGGCCTCGGATTTACGCTAGCGGCTTTGGCCTGTGAGGCCACTGCTCTCTGTTCAGCGGCATCTTGCTTGGCCTTGCCCAATTTAGCTTTAAGCCAATCAACGTCAGCAGCAACAGTTGTGGTAGTCATTCACACAACATACACTCAGAGACAAAGATAGCAAACAATTAAATAAGGGAGATAAGGCTTGCACACTTACTTTCGGGGTCTTCAAAACGCTTGGTGATGCGGTCTATAGCTCCTCTTCGGAAACCTTTAGTTTCTGATTCATTTCCGCCAACTCCAGAGAGTTGGGGTTGCGGCTATTGTAGAATCCTAAACAAGAGCATTTTTGAAACTTTTATAAGGTTTTAGATTTTTTTCGAAATTCTTCGCTAGGGTGTTTCTCATCAACCCACCAGAGCCTTGGCGGCTACACACAACTTTTTTCGAACTATTCTGAACCTCGCATGAGTTTTTCTGACTCACGCATGGCTTGGCGGCTACTAAGCATAAGATTACTTTTGTACAATGTATAATTATAAAGGGAAAAGTATGCGAATTACCTTGATGCGTCCTAGCAGCGCATCAAAAGCTTCTTTCGGACTGTTGTCAACAAACTGAATGCTTTGCAATACCGCACTCACAAGAGTGTGACATTCTTCAAGAACACAAGGATCATTGAGACCTTCCTCCCTTAAGATAGGCCATCCAGTTCGGAGTTGCTCCATCGTGGATGGCTCTGAATGCGACGTAGTTGTCTCCCTTCATGGAGAGGCTACTAGTAACGGTGCTAGAGAGGGAGGAACCTCTGGAGTTGTATTTGAAGGGGATCCAGAAGGTCCGGACTCTCCCTCCTTTCTCGCCAGGAGGAATTCATTCTCCTAGTCATTTGTTGTCGAGGTGTTAATCTTGGCCATAATGTCGTCACCCCCGGTCGTAGTCTCCGGAGCGGGGGGGCTCTCTAGATACCACCTCCCCGGTCTCCTCAACTGCAGTGGGGTATGTGGGGCGAGCTGGTCCTGCTTTCAGCCATATTGGTTGGCAGGGAACCCCCTCCGAAATTTGATCGATGCAAAAGTCAAGCTGCTGGGTGCAATATGGAAAATGAGCCTAGTTAGAACCACGACACCTAGAGGAATGATGTATTAGGATTTTGAATAAATACCTTTGTACTCAGGGTTTCACTCTGAGGGTTCTTTGGGGGACCGGTGCTTCATCCTTGGATTCCTCGTCCAAGTCTGGAATATCCTCAAATAGGGCCATGGGGGCCCTACGTTGCTTCTTTGGAACAACAGGAGTTGGATCTCCCTTGGTATCTTCGGACGCTGCTGTTTCTTTGTATGGGAGGAGTCGCTCAGCTCCTCCTCATTCTCTTCTTCTTCTCCCTTCAGGTTGGAAGGATCCAGTATCTTTTCGAATTTAGTGTCCTGAGGAAACTTAAGCCCGGAATGAATTGATGGAGGGGAAACTTAAGCCTAGAATCAAATAAGGAATAAAAACCACTATTTCCCCCATATTTGGGTGTGGGGATGACCTGGTCCTTCTCTGGAGCACGGTGGGCTATGTTCTTTGCAAGGTAGCCGGAGCTCTTCAGCTGCAAAATGGCCTTCTCAGTAACAGAGGAGTCCTCCCACTTTCCCTTGGAAATGGTGCTTGCCATTGCTGGATTGTTGAAAGGATTCGAAAGGATGGGAGGAGAAGGGAAGCCTGGGCGTTTGATAACCCACAAGTATAGGGGATCGCAACAGTTTTCGAGGGTAGAGTATTCAACCCAAATTTATTGATTCGACACAAGGGTAACCAAAGAATACTCTCGAGTATTAGCAGTTGAGTTGTCAATTCAACCACACGTGAAAGACTTAGTATCAGCAGCAAAATTTTAGTAGCAAAGTAGTATGATAGTAACGGTAGCGGCGGTAACAGTAGCAGTAGTAATTTGTATAGCAAGTGTGACAGCGGTAGCGGTAAAGTAACTTAGCAAGGACCAGTATAGGAAAAGCTCGTAGGCATTGGATCGGTGATGGATAACTATGTCGGATGGCATTCATCATGTAACAGTTATAACATAGGGTGATATGTAACTAGCTCCAGTTCGTCAATGTAATGTAGGCATGTATTCCGTATTTAGTCATACGTGCTTATGGAAAAGAACTTGCATGACATCTTTTGTCCTACCCTCCCGTGGCAGCGGGGTCCTAATGGAAACTAAGGGATATTAAGGTCTCCTTTTAATAGAGAACCGGACTAGCATTAGCACATAGTGAATACATGGGATCCTCATACTATGGTCATCTCCGGGAGTGGTTCCGTCTATTGTCACTCCGGGGTTGCTGGGTCATAACACATAGTAGGTGACTACAACTTGCAAGATAGGATCAAGAACACACATATATTGATGAAAACATAATAGGTTCGGATCTGAAATCATGGCACTCGTTCCCTAGTGACAAGCATGAAGCATAGCAAAGTAGTAGCAACATCAATCTTAAAACATAGTGGATACTAGGGATCAAACCCCATCGAAACTAACTCGATTACATGATAGATCTCATCCAACCCATCACCGTCCAGCAAGCCTACGATAAGATTACTCACGAACGATGGAGAGCATCATGGAATTGGCGATGGAGGATGGTTGATGATGACGATAGCGTCGATTTCCCCTCTTCGCAGCCGAGAACGGACTCCAGATCTGCCCTCCCGAGGAAGAACGGGCGGTGGCGGTGTCTCCGTATCGTGAAACACGATGTACTCTTCTCTCCTATTTTTTTTAGGCGAGAGAGGTTATATGGAGTTGGAGATGAAGTTGGGGCAGCCACGTGGGCCCCACGAGCCTGCTAGGCGCGCCCTAGGGGGGCGCGTGCAGGGCTCGTGGCCCACTGGCAGCGTATCTTCAGTTGATTCTTTCTCTGATATTTTTTATATATTCCATAAAAAATCCTTGTAAGTTTCCAGGTCATTCCGAGAACTTTTATTTCTGCACAAAAACAACACCATGGCAGTTGTGCTGAAAACAGCGTCAGTCCGGGTTAGTTTCATTCAAATCATGCAAATTAGAGTCCAAGACAAGGGCAAAAGAGTTTGGAAAAGTAGATACGTTGGAGACGTATCAACTCCCCCAAGCTTAAAGCCTTTCTTGTCCTGAAGAAATTCAGTTGATAAACTGAAAGAGACAAAAGAAAAACTTTTACGAACTCTGTTTGATCTTGTTGTTGTAATTATGTCTAACTCATATTCAGATTTTCAGCAAGATCATAAGCTAACCACATGGGCAATGACATTTAGGTCTCATGGTATACTCATATCAATGGCGCAATTAAGTAGGGAGCAATAATAATAAGTTTCAAACGTCAACACTTCAATCAAAATAATCATGATACAATATGAATAAATGGCATCTCGTTAGCCGTTTCTGAGATCGCAAAACACAAATGCAGAGCACCTTCATAGACCAATGGCCGGCTGGAAATTGTAATTCATGGCAAAGAAGATCCAATCATAGTCATACTCAGTATCAATTAATAGCAAAGCATATAAACGATGGAGGTGCTCTCTAACTGGTGCTTTTTAATAAGAAGAGGATGACTCAACAGAAACGTAAATAGATAGGCCCTTCGTAGAGGGAATCATTGATTTGCAGAGGTGCCAGAGCTCAAGCTTTTCAAAACAAAGATAAATAATTTTGGGTGGCATGCTCTCATTGTCAACGTGATGACCAAGAGTTTTCATCATCTTCCATGCTACACATATTTTAGGCGATTCCCAAACAGAATAGTAAAGTTTTAACTCCCCCACCACCGATCAATCACACTCCACGACTAGCCGAATCCTCGGGTGCCGACCATACCAACAACAATCCAGGGGGAGTTTTGTTTGCAATTATATTTTTGATTTGATTTGAGCATGGAACTGGGCATTCCGATTACCGGCCCCTTTCTCGTGAGTGATAGTGAATGAACACATATCGAGGATAACATGCCTAGCATGGAAGATACTGACCGCCCCTTGTCACCACATGAGCGGTTCGGGCATACAAAACAGATTATTATTTGAAGATTTAGAGAGTGGCACATACAAATTTACTTGGAACGGCAGGTAGATACCGCATATAGGTAGGTATGGTGGATTCATATGGAACAACTTTGGGTTTATGGAAGTGGATGCACAAGAAGTATTCCAGCTTAGTACAAGTGAAGGCTAGCAAAAGACTGGGAAGCGACCAACTAGAGAGCGACAACGGTCATCAATATGCATTGAAATTAACCAATGTTGAGTGCAAGCATGAGTAGGATATAAATCACCATAAACATGAATATCGTAGAGGCTATGTTGATTTTGTTTCAACTACATGCGTGAACATGTGCCAAGTCAAGCCACTTGAATCATTCAAAGGAGGATACCATCCTATTATACCACATCATAATCATCTTGAAATTCATGTTGGCATCCAAGACAAACCATTATAAGCTCCTAGCTAATTCAGCATGGCATCAGAAACTATGATCTCTAAGTTGTCATTGCAAACATGTTTCTCTCATAACAATGCTGAATTAGGAACGATGAGCTAGTCATATTTACAAAAACAAAATAGGTCGAGTTCATACCATATTTTCCACGCTCGGTCACTTCATCATATATCGTCATTATTGCCTTTCACTTGCACGACCGAATGATGTGAATAATAATAAGAGTGTTCGTGCATTGGACTAAGCTTGAATCTGCAAGCAAATTCAGAGGAGAAGGCAAAGTAATATGGCTCTTTGACGGATAAACAATAATGGATATGAGAGCCACTAATCATTTTAATAATGGTCTTCTACCTCGACCCAAAGAAAAAGAAAACTATTTACACGGGAAAGCTCCCAACAAGCAAAAGAAGAACGGGAAATATTTTTGGCTTTTCTTTTTAATTACCACTAAGCATGCTGGAAAGTAAACTTACAACTTTTTTTTGTTTTTCTCATTTTTAAACAAACACATGAGAAGAATGCAAGAAAACAAAATAAACTAGCATGGATGATACAATGGAAGAGTGTGAACACCGACTATCAAAGTGAATGTGTGAGCATGAATATAAACTCGGTAAGAGACACGTACTCCCCCAAGCTTAGGCTTTTGGCCTAAGTTGGTCTAGTTCCATGGCTGGTCCGGGCGATTCCCAAAATCATAATGGGGGTTGTACTGGGACGCGGCAGCTACCGCCTAAATAGCTGCCTCGCAGAGGCGAGCAACCTTCTCCTCCCTCTCATACTCCTATGCCTCTCCTCTAGTTATGTAATATCTCCATTTTTCGTGAAAGTCAAAGAAGGCAGGAGCAGGAAGGGTAATATGGAAAACACGATGTCGATTAAATATTAACCGGTATAGGAGGGATTCATTATCCCTCTGAAGGAACTGATAACGTATCATAGCGGCGCGATCAAGGAAAGCTGTGTGGAGTGGGGGATCTCCTATGCGGATGGGTATTCCAAGAGAATTTGCTATGCAAGTGGCATAGATCCCACCGAAGAAATCCCCTTCATTAGCATTATTATTTAGCCTCCTAGCAATTATAGCTCCCATATTGAAACTTCTATCACCCGTTACTGTGCTCTTAAGAATACTTAGGTCAGGTGAGCAGAGGTGACTATGGTCATGCTTGTCGTCAATGCATCTACCTATGAAGAGGGCAAAATAATGTAAGGCAGGAAAATGAATGCTCCCCATGGTAGCCTGTGTAATATCTCTAGTTTCTCCAACAGTTATACAAGAAATAAAATCTCTAACCAAAGACTTAGGAGGGTCATCGGGACAACCCCAATCAGGTATCTTGCATAATATATTAAAATCCTCTAAATCCATAGTATACGATTTGTCATAAAGATCAAACTGTATGGATGTGTCACGACCAACTGAAAATTTGAATCTACGAACAAAAGAGGCAGTGAGTGTAGTATACTATTCACATTTATTGGAGATGAATTCTTCGAGCCCGGCGTTGCGAACAAATGTATCAAAATCCTCCTTGACACCTGCATCAATCATGAATTCATCGGAAGGCCATTCACATGGTTGCACCGGTGCGTTCCTCGGCTGATAAGGATCGGGCTCCCGAATCGCGAGACGGGGACCCCTTTTTCTTGAGGAACCACCATGATAGTTCTTCTTGGACATCTTCCTTTTTCTGAAATAATTCTGAAATTTTTAGTGACTCAAAATAAAAGTGAACTAAGTTTAACAAAACTCATAGCAACTACTCCTACAAGTGCCTAGAGGCCATATCATGCATCAAAACTACTTGGGACCAACTAAAATTAACATGCAAAGCTCGAGAACAGGGTCACCAAGGCAGCAATAATATGCAATGAATAAACCACTAGAATAAAAACTAGTTGGACCAATGGAGGGGTCACATACTGATACGTCTCCAACATATCTATAATTTTTTATGGTTCCATGCTATTATCTTGTCAAACTTTGGATGTTTTGTATGCCTTTTATATATTTTTTGGGACTAACTTAGTAACTCAGCGCCAAGTGCGAGTTCCTGTTTTTCCGTGTTTTTTACCCTTTTCAGAGGAGAATATTAAACGGAGTCCAAACGGAATAAAACCTCCGAAAAGATTTTTTTTGGAGAAGAAGATACACAAGGAGCTTGGGAACCAAGGCAGAAGGCACCAGGGGAGGCCACAGCCCCCCTAGCCGCGGCCTGGGGGCGCGCCTAGTAGGCTTGTGGGCCCCCTGTGGCTCCTCTGCCCTACTTCTTCCGCCTATAAATCCCCGAAAAATCCAAAACCACGGGAGAAAGCCACGAAAATACTTTTCCGCTGCTGCAAGATTCCGTCTCCGCAAGATCCCATCTGGGGCACGTTCTGGTGCCCTGCCGGAGGGAGGATTCGGACACGGAGGGCTTCTTCATCAACACCATTGCCTCTCTGATGATGCGTGAGTAGTTCACCATAGACCTTCGGGTCCATATCTAGTAGCTAGATGGCTTCTTCTCTCTCTTGGATCTTCAATACAAAGTTCTCCATGATCTTCATGGAGATCTATCCGATGTAATCTTCTTTTGCGGTGTGTTTGTCGAGATCCAATGAATTGTGGATTTATGATCAGATTATCTATGAATATTATTTGAGTTTCTTCTGATCTCTTATATGCATGATTTCATATCCTTGTAATTCTCTTCGAGTTGTGGGTTTTTTTTGGCCAACTTGATCTATGATTCTTGCAACGGGAGAAGTGCTTTGTTTTGGGTTCATACCGTGCGGTGACCTCACCCAGTGATAGAAGGGGTACCGAGGCACGCATCGTGTTGTTGCCATCATGGGTAAAAAGATGGGGTTTATATCTATTGCATGAATTTATCCCTCTACATCATGTCATCTTGCTTAAGGTGTTACTCTGTTTGTTATGAACTCAATACACTAGATGCATGCTTGATAGCGGTCAATGTGTGGAGTAATAGTAGTAGATGCAGAAAGTATCGGTCTACTTGTCTCAGACGTGATGCCTATATGTATGAGCATTGCTTAGATATCGTCATGACTTTGTGTCGTTCTATCAATTGCTCGAGAGTAATTCGTTCACCCACCGTAATATTTGCTATCATCAGAGAAGCCTCTAGTGAACACTATGGCCCTCGGGTCTACTTCACATCATATTTTCAGCCCTACACTTTTACTTTGTTGCACTTTCCGCCTTCAGATCTCACCTTGCAATCAATCGTGAAGGGATTAACAACCCCTTTGTACCGTTGGGTGCAAGTTTGGTGTTTTTGCGCAGGTACTGCGGAGACTTGGCTTGATACTCCTAGTGGATTGATACCTTGGTTCTCAAACTGAGGGAAATACTTACTGCTACTGTGCTGCATCAGCCTTTCCTCTTCAAGGGAAATACCAACGCAAGCTCAAGAGGTAGCAAGAAGAATTCCTGGCGCCGTTGTCGGGGAGCATCAAGTCAAGAATAGTCTTCCTCCAGCGTGTCAATCTCTCGCACCGGGGATTATTCCTAGTGAAGCTTATCCAAGTAACAGTCGCAAACTCATGTCTTGCATTTACTTTTTTTGCCTCTCGTTTTCCTCTCCCCCACTTCTGAAAAACAAAAATTACAAAAAAAATATTTTCCTTTCTCGTTCGCCCTTTTCTTTCGCTTGCCTTTCCTTTGCTTGTGTGCTATGTGCCTTCAATATGCTTGCATCTTCGCTTGCTGAAAATCTATTGATATGGATCCTCATCCACTTGCTAATCTCTTTAAGAGATCCAATTATGTTGAACCAATTGCTAGTGAGTTGAGTGCACTTGACTATCTTTATGGAGTTTTGCTTGAGATGCGTGAATCTGAAAATCGCGATGAAGAAATTTATGAAGTGATTCACGAGGGCTCCTTGAATGAAAAGCATGATTGCAATGGTTTCACTACAAATCCTATTAGTGTCAATCATGCTAAAAATATGCAAAACCCTAAGCTTGGGGATGCTAGTTTTGCTATGTCCTCTACTTGTTGCAATGATCATGATTGGGGTAATGATTTTTCTTATGATCTTGAAAATTTGTTTAAGCCTCATGATGAATATGATATTTGCAATAATATTGGAAGTGGGTTTGGAGAAGTCATGACTTTAGTTGATGATAATCCCACTATTATTGAAGAGCGTCAACTTTGCATGCAAGTGGATCATGAAAAGAATATCCTATGTGATAGATATATTGTTGAATTTGAATATGATCCCACATGTAATTTTTATGAGAGAGGAAAATATTGTAGTAGAAACTTTCATATCACTAAATCACCTCTCGTTATGTTGAGATTGATATTGTCTCTTTCTTCTTCCTTGCATATGGTAACTATTTGTTGTCTTGACAATTTGTTTTCCTATAAAATGCCTATGCACAGGAAGTATGTTAGACTTAGATGTGATTTTCACATGTTTCATGATGCTCTCTTCGTGTCCGATTGCTATCTTTTATGTGAGCATCATTGAATTATCAATGCCTGGCTAAGGGCGTTAAACAATAGAGCTTGTTGGGAGGCAGCCAATGAATTTATCTTTGCTTTTTGCTTTCTGTTTTGTTGTGTCCCCACCATCATAATTCTGTAATGAGTATTTTTCTGAGTTTCTTTTTTGTGATTTTCTCCACTTTTCTAGTTAATGTGGAAAGAATGTTGAGCAAATGAGAGATTGCTCAAACCACGTAACCTAATCAATGCGCCTATTCTCCTAAATCAAGACAAAAGGGATTCCACGGCTCAAAGGACTTTTAAGCCCAAAAGGGGCCTCGCTCGATGAGAAAAGAAAAGTCCATTTTCAATTTGAGCCAAGTAAAACCTTTATGACTAGTTTTGGTGATGGTTGTTTCATCTTGCTGAAAAAGACAGAAACTTTTCGCTCACAAAATAATTTTTCATTTTTATCCAGAAAGAGATTTTGAGTTGATTCTTGTTGCTGCTAGTTGATATGCCAATTTACCAAATTTTCGTAATTGTTCTGAATTATTGAGATACCATAAGTATACAAAGTATACAGATTGCTACAGACTAGTCTGTTTTTGACAAATTCTATTTTTGTTGTGTTGATTGCTTATTTTGATAAAACTATGGATAGTATCGGGGGTACTAGCCATGGAAAAGTGAGAATACAGTAATATAACACCAATATAAATAGAAATCAAGTTTGCTACAGTACCTAAAGAGGTGGTAGTTTGTTTTCTTGTGCTAATGATATCACGAGTTTCTGTTTAAGTTTTGTGTTGTGAAGTTTTCAAGTTTTGGGTGATGTTCTCATGGACAAAGGAATAAAGAGTGGAAAGAGATCAAGCTTTGGGATGCCCAAGGCATCCCAATCCAAATTCAAGGACACCAAAAAGCCTAAGCTTGGGGATGCCCCGGGAAGGTATCCCCTCTTTCGTCTTGAATCTATTGGTAATATTACTTGGGGCTATATTTTTATTCACCACATGATATGTGTTTTGCTTGGAGTGTCGTGTATTATAGGAGTCTTTTTTTGTCACAATCATCCTTGCTGCAAACCTTTTGAGAGGTACATGCGCTAATCGTGAATTTTCTATAATACTCATTGAGCTTCGCTTATATCTTCTGAGTGAGGCAATTTAGCTCACATGTGCTTCACTTATACCTTTTGAGCTAGATAACTTTGCTCTAAGTGCTTCACTTAGATATTTTAGAGCACGACGGTGTCATATTTGGGAGAAATAAGAACTCTCGATCTTCACTTATATCTTTTTGAGAGTGCTCCCTCTTAGTAACTTGGTAGTTGGCTTGTGCTATGAAAGTAGTCCTAAAGATGATAAGCGTCCAAAGAGGATACAATAAAACTTCCATATTCTTGTGCATTGATTAGAAAGACAAGTTTGATTCCTCTCAATTAGTTTTGAGACATGGATTTGGTAATATTAAGAGACATGTTAGTAGGGTGTTGTGAATCTAGAAATACTTGTGATGAAGTTAGTGATTCCCGTAACATGCACGTATGGTGAACCGCCATGTTAGGAAGTCAGAGCATAATTGATTTATTGATTGTCATCCTTTGTGTTGCTATCGGGATCGCGGGATGGTTAACACCTACCAACCCTTCCCCTAGGAGTATGCGTTTAGCACTTTGTTTCGATTACTAATAAAAACTTTAGCAATAAGTATGTGAGTTCTTCATGACTAATGTGAGTCCATGGTATAGATGCACTTTCACCTTCCACCATTGCTAGCCTCTCTTGTGCCGCGCAACTTTCGCCGGTACACAAAACCACCATAGACCTTCCTCAAAACAGCCACCATACCTACCTATCATGGCCTTTTCATAGCCATTCCGAGATATATTGCCATGCAACTCCCACCGTTCCATCTCATGACTTGTGCCGTCACTTACATATTGGCATTGCATGATCGTAAGATAGCTAGCGAGTCATACGCCAAGCTAGATCGTTGCACATCCCGGTACACTGCTGGAGGCATTTCCTATAGAGTCATCATCGTTCTAAGCATTGAGTTGTGTGTAAATGGAAGTGTGATGATCATCATTATTAGAGCATTGTCCCATGTGACGAAATAAATAAAAAAGAGGCCAAAGTTGCTCACACACAAAAAAGAGAGAAAGAGAGAGATATGGAAAGAGGCCAAAGAGCCCAAACAAAAAAAGAGAAGGGACAATGCTACTATCTTTTTCCACACTTGTGCTTCATAATAGCACCATGTTCTTCATGATTGAGAGTCTCTTGTTTTGTCACCACCATATACTACTGGGAATCTTCATTGTGTAACTTGGCTTCTATATTCCAATGATGGGCTTCCTCAAAATTGCCCTAGGTCTTCGTGAGCAAGCAAGTTGGATGCACACCCACTAGTTCTCCTTTTGAGCTTTCACATACTTATAGCTCTAAGTGCATCCACTGCATGGTAATCCCTACTCTTTCACATTGATATCTTTTCTTGGACATCTCCATAGCCCTTTGATACGCCGAGTCGATGTGACCATCTCCTCCTTTTTGCCTCACAACCTCCACCATACTCTATTCCACCTATAGTGATATATCCATGGCTTACACTCATGTATTGTGTGAGAGTTGAAAATGGTTTGAGAAAGTAAGAGTGCGAAGACAATTACTTGGCCAATACCGGGGTTGTGCATGATTTAAATTCGTTGTGTGGGGATGATGGAGCATAGCCAGACTATATGATTTTGTAGGGATAACTTTCTTTGGCCTTGTTATTTCGAAAGTTCATGATTACCTTGCTAGTTTGCTTGAAGTATTATTGTTTTCATGTCAATAGCAAACTATTGTTTTGAATCTTACGGATCTGAACATTCATGTCACATGAAAGAAGTTACAAAGGACAAATATGCTAGGTAGCATTCCAGATCAAAAATTCCGTCTTTATCACTTCCCTACTCGAGGACGAGCAGGAGTTAAGCTTGGGGATGCTTGATACGTCTCCAACGTATCTATAATTTTTGATGGTTCCATACTATTATCTTGTCAAACTTTGGATGTTTTGTATGCCTATAATATCTTTTTTGGGACTAACTTATTAACTCAGTGCCAAGTGCCAGTTAGTGTTTTTCCATGTTTTTGACCCTTTTCGGAGGAGAATATTAAACGGAGTCCAAACGGAATAAAACCTCCGAAAAGATTTTTTTTCTGGAGCAGAAGATACGCACGGAGCTTGAGAACCAAGGCAGAGGGCACTAGGGGAGGCCACAAGCCCCCTAGTCGCGCCCTGGCGGGCGCCTAGCAGGCTTGTGGGCCCCCTGTGGCTCCTCTGCCCTACTTCTTCCGCCTATAAATCCCCGAAAAATCCAAAAGCACGGGAGAGATACACGAAAATACTTTTTCGCCGCCGCAAGTCTCCGCAAGATCCCATTTGGGGCACATTCTGGTGCTCTGTCGGAGGGGGATTCGGACACGGAGGGCTTCTTCATCAACACCATTGCCTGTCAAATGATGTGTGAGTAGTTCACCATAGACCTTTGGGTCCATAGCTAGTAGCTAGATGCCTTCTTCTCTCTCTTGCATCTTCAATACAAAGTGCTCCATGATCTTCATGGAGATCTATCCGATGTAATCTTCTTTTGTGGTGTGTTTGTCGAGATCCGATGAATTGTGGATTTATGATCAGATTATCTATCAATCTTATTTGAGTTTCTTCTGATCTTTTATATGCATGATTTCATATCCTTGTAATTCTCTTCGAGTTGTGGGTTTTGTTTGGCCAACTCGATCTATCATTCTTGCAATGGGAGAAGTGCTTGATTTTGGGTTCATACCATGCGGTGACCTCACCAAGTGACAGAAGGGGTAGGGAGGCACATATCGTGTTGTTTCCATCAAGGGTAAAAAGATGGGGTTTATATCTATTGCATGAATTTATCCCTCTACATCATGTCATCTTGCTTAAGGCGTTACTCTGTTTGTTATGAACTCAATACACTAGATGCATGCTGGATAGCGGTCGATGTGTGGAGTAATAGTAGTAGATGCACAAAGTATCGGTCTACTTGTCTCGGACGTGATGCCTATATGTATGATCATTCTCTTAGATATCGTCATGACTTTGCGCGATTATATCAATTGCTCGACAGTAATTCGTTCACCCACCGTAATATTTGCTATCATGAGAGAAGCCTCTAGTGAATACTATGGCCCCGGGGTCTACTTCACATCATATTTTCAGCCCTACTTGCACTTTCCGCCTTCAGATCTCACCTTGCAATCAATCGTGCAGGGATTGACAACCCCTTTGTAGCGGTGGGTGCAAGTTTGTTGTTTTTCCGCAGGTACTGCAGAGACTTGGCTTGATAATCCTACTGGATTGATACCTTGATTCTCAAACTGAGGGAAATACTTGCTGCTACTGTGCTGCATTACCCTTTCCTCTTCAAGGGAAAAACCAACGCAAGCTCAAGAGGTAGCACATACCAAGGAACAATTCCCCAAAACAGTTTGGTGATTGGGGCTTTGCACAAGGAGATCGAAAAATGCAGCAAAATGAGCAAGAACATGGGTTTGAGCTATGGAATGATTTTTTCTGGAGGTAGACGAAGAAGATGGGTGCTCGAATAAGTGGAGGGGGGCCATGTGGGACCCACGAGCCTGCCAGGCGTGCCCAGGGGGGTGGGCGTGCCTCCTGGGCTCGTGGCCCACTCGTGCATCCCCGTGACTAGTTATCTATCTCAGAAATTCTTAAATATTCCAGAAAAAATCATACTTGAATTTCAGGGCATTTGGAGAACTTTTATTTTCAGGTCATTTTTTATTGAACGAATAATGCAGAAAACAGGAAAATAATGCTATATTTATTTATTTATACTAAATAACAGAAAGTAAAAGTTGGGAATAGAAGGTGGTGACTTCTAGATTCATCCAACTCATGGTCATCAAAAGAAATCCGTCAATGAGGTTGATCAAGTCTTCTTGACAAACTCTTTTTTTCGAATCACATAAAATCGGAGAATTTTCGAATAATCACTAGGTTACCTCAACGGGGGTGTGCATATCCCCAATAACAAGTATATCATATTTCATCTTGACAATAGGTATAGGGAATTCAAAGCTTCCAATAATAATTGATGAAGATTTTTCAATAGCATTAATGCAATGAACTCGATATTGTTTCTTCGGACAGTGCACCGTGTGCTCATTGCCATTAACATGGAAAGTGACATTGCCGTTGTTGCAATCAATAACAGCCCCTGCACTATTAAAAAGGGTCTTCCAAGGATGACCGCCATGGCATCATCCTCGGGAATATCAAGAATAACAAAGTCCATTAACATAGTAACGTTCGCAACCACAAGAGGCACATCCTCGCAAATGCCGATAGGTAAAGCAGTTGATTTGTCGGCCATTTGCAAAGAAATTTCAGTAGGTGTCAACTTATCCAATTCAAGTCTATGATATAAAGAGAGAGGCATAACACTAACACCGGCTCCCAGATCACATAAAGCATTTCTAACATAATTTCCTTTAGTGGAGCAAGGTATAGTGGGCACTCTAGGATCACCTAGTTTCTTAGGAGTCCCAACCTTAAAAGTGTAATTAGCAAGCATGGTGGAAATCTCAACATGAGGTATCTTTCTTTTATTAGTCACAATATCTTTCATATACTTAGCATAAGGAGACATTTTAAGCATATGAGTCAAACGCATTTGCAAAAAGATAGGTCTAATCATTTCAACAAAGCGCTCAAAATCCTCATCATCCTTTTTCTTGGATGGTTTGGCAGAAAAGGGCATGGGTTTCTCAACCCATGGTTCTCTTTCTTTACCATTCCTCCTAGCAATAAAATCATTCTTATCATATCTCTTGTTCTTAGGTTGTGGGTTATTAAGATCAACATGAGGTTCAGTCTCCACATCATTATCATTACTAGGTTGAGCATCAACATGAACACCATTATCAATATTTGAGTAGTGACCATAGAAGCATGTTTACCAATAAGCTTAAGACCATCAACATTTCTATCCACACAAGCACTTATATGATTAATCATACGAGCATTTTGTTTCAGTTGTCTGCTAACATAATCCTTAAAACTTTGTTGTTTGGCAACAAAGTTATCAAATTCATCTAAGCATAAGCTAGCAGGTTTATCATAAGGAATATCACCCTCATTGAATCTACGAACAGAATTTACGTCTACTACCTATGTCAGGTTATCAAGACCATGTATTTCTTCAATAGGTGGTAGATTCTTAACATCTTCAGATTTAATACCTTTCTCTTGCATAGACTTCTTGGCTTCTTGCATATCTTCAGGACTGAGGAATAGAATACCTCTTTTCTTCGGAGTTGGCTTCGGAGGTGGTTTGGGAATAGTCCAAGCATTATCATTGCTCAAGATATTATTCAATAGAATTTCAGCTTGTTCCACAGTTGGTTCCCTGAAAACACAACCAGCACAACTATCTAGGTTGACCCTAGAAGCATCGGTTAGTCCATTATAAAGGATATCGAGTATTTCATTTTTCTTAAGAGGGTGATCAGGCAAAGCATTAAGTAACCGTACAAGCCTCCCCCAAGCTTGTGGGAGACTCTCTTCTTCAATTTGCACAAAGTTATACATATGCTGCAAGGCAGCTTGTTTCTTATGGGCAGGAAAATATTTCTCAGAGAAGTAGTACTCCCTCCGTCCGGAAATACATGTCCTAGAAATGAATAAAATGGATGCATCTATAACTAAACAAAGTCTAGATACATGCATTTCTAGGACAAGTATTTCCGGACGGAGGGAGTATGTCATATCCTGGGGACTACGCACACAACGAGGAGCAAGAGAAGTAAACCAAGTTTTAGCATCACCCTTTAGTGAGAAAGGAAACAACTTAAGGATATAGTAATAGCGAGTGTTTTCCTCATTAGTGAATAGGGTGGCTATATCATTCAGTTTAGTAAGATGTGCTACAACAGTTTCAGATTCATAACCATGAATAGGATCAGATTCAACCAAAGTGATTAACTCAGGATCGACAGAGAATTCATAATCCTTATCAGTAACAAAGATGGGTGAAGTAGCAAACTTAGGATCATATTTCATTCTAGCATTCAGAGATTTTTCTTTCCACTTGCGTAATAAATTCTCAAGATCATAGCTATCCTTACAAGCAAGAAAGTCTTCAGCTACCTCTCCCTCCATAACATAACCCTTAGGTATATTAGGCAATTCATATCTAGGAGAGCTAGGTCTAACAGGTGTCATAACAGGTTCAACTTCAATAATTTCATCAGTTTCAGAAGTATCAACAGATTGAGCAGTAACTCTAGCAATTTGTGCATCAAGAAATTCACCCCGTGGCATATCATTATCAAGCGAAGCATCATCATAAGCATCATGGATAGCAGAAGTAGCATCATCAAGCACAGGCGACATATCAGAATTACTAGTAGGTGGTGGTGTCGCAAATTTACTCATAACAGAAGGTGAATCAAGTGCATAGCTAGATGGCAGTTCCTAACCTGTCCTCGTAGTTGAGGCAAGACTTTAGTTTTTGTATCTCTCAGATTCCTCATAGTGATCAACAGATATAAATCCCAAGTGACTCAGAGAATAGAGCTATACTCCCTCGCAACGGCGCCAGAAAAAGGTCTTGATAACCCACAAGTATAGGGGATCGCAACAGTTTTCGAGGGTAGAGTATTCAATCCAAATTTATTGATTCGACACAAGGGGAGCCAAAGAATACACTCGAGTATTAGCAGTTGTGACGCCCTCGGTTTAACGCTAATCATACATGCAAATGCGTACGATCAAACCCAAGGACTCACGGGAAGATATCACAACACAACTCTAGACACAAATAAAACAACATCAGCTTCATATTACAAGCCAGGGGCCTCGAGGGCTGGAATACGGAAGCTCGATAAACACACGAGTCAGCGGAAGCAACAATATCTGAGTACAGACATAAAACATGGGGTGCCTTAGAGAAGGCTAGCACAAAATATACAATGATCGAACGAGGCGAGGCCTCCTGCCTCGGAACCTCCTAACTACTCCTGATCATCAGCGGCCTCCACGTACTAGTAGGCACCGTCGGGGAAGCAGCCATAGTCGGCAGGGACCTCCATCTCCTGGGCTCCATCATCTGGTCGCAGCAAACGGATCAAGGGGACAAGGGGGGAGCAAAGCAGCGGTGAGTACTCATCCAAAGTATTCGCAAGTCTTACATCAGAACTATTCTAAGTATGCATCGGTATCAAGAAGGGGGGTTGTCATATGTGGACTGACTGCAGCAATGCGAGAATAGAGAGAGAAGGCCAAGTCCTATCGAAGACTAGCATCCTGACGGTCTTGCAGCAATAGACGAGAGTAGAACAGGGGTAAAACAATAATAGTCATATTGTTGCAGCAATATTAAAGTGAGGTCACGCCTAAAGATCCTCCCACGACTCCGTGCGAGGAAGCAATCCCGAGGCAAACTAATTCCAGTTAAGTAACAATTGTAGTTGTATAAGATCGGGGCACAACTCCAAGTCGTCCTATAACCGTGGACACGGCTATCGAATAGTTAATTTCATCCCTGCACGGGTGCACCACATGTCCCGTCACGCTCGATAACACTCTAGCCGGACATACTTTTCTGGGTCCTGCCCGGCCTCGGAATATCGACACGTCGCATCCCCACCTAAGACTAATCAGGGAGGTCAGCCCGCCGGTCTAAATTCTAAGCGCAAAGGGTTCATGGGCCCATTTCCCCTCTGCGCACGTGCACGATGCGAGGGCGACCGACGTCAGTCCTAGCATCCCTTAATCACAAGCGCAATGCATCTCGGGACCACTCGGGCGCGCGCCACTACGATTGCTGACATCTGAAAAGCTTCGACTGATACCGCGACGCCGAGTACCCATAATTCTTCCCGCATAGCCGGTTAGTGCGAAAAGGTCTCCGACCAACCCAGATCAAATACCCAAATCCATTAACATTTTAATTAGGCCAGCAACACAGTCTCGCGGGAATCCACCCGTCTTACAACTAATCACCAAAGATCCCAGTAACATGGTCGAGTAACTATGTGGGTATAACATCGGGGGGAATCCGAGGTATCACCCTTGTTGGATTCCGAACGATGTATCCGTCAAGGTGGGCTTAGAGGAATCACCCTCGGGGGTCCCACACTTGAGGGGTTGCACGACAGAGGCATCGTCGGGAATGGTGAAAGAGGAATCACCCTTGATAACCACGACCGACTAGCTATACTACAGAGATATCATCTGGAGTACTTAGCGAGGTGTCACCCTCGGTACCCGATAGTATCTCTGTAGCATCGTACAACTAAGGGGGGTGTATGTGATGTGTCGGGTCTGGCTCGTCGATCAGGGATCGAGATTTGAAAACAAGCAGGGCAACTGGACTACGGGGTGAGAGGGGATGACTGCTCCACCTATATTAAGCATATCAAAGGTACAGGACTCAAAGTAGCAGTTCATCAAAAATAGGCTATGCATCAGATATAGGAGCTAACTACAACAGTAGCAAAATACTAATGCAAGCAGTAGGAAGAAAGACATAGGCGATATAGGAATGATCAAGGGGGGTTTGCTTGCCTAGCTGCTCTACGGCAAAGCACTGATCGGCAGGGTCGTAGATGTACCCGGCAGCAGCGTCAGTCTCGGGGTCTACCGGTAAGAAGAGGGGGAATAAACAATAAATAATAGCAACGGTGCAACACAAAGCATGACATGGCAAGATGCAGGCTAGACATGAGTTAACGCAGCAACATCTGTCATAGACGGGTCGGAAGAATATCTGACGATATTTTCCGGGTCTCGGGCTACTACCGGTCAGACTGGAAACGATGAAAATGTTCCATGTTTGCTATGCTAGGGACGCGTGACAAACGAATGGACCGTGTATCCGGGTTCGTCTCGTTCTGCTGACCAACTTTCATGTTGAAAATATTTTGATCTGACTTACGGATTATTTAATATTAATTTTTAAAGTTTTATTCAATAATTAGGAATTAAAAACAGATTTAAATAATTTAATAAAAATCTATTATGACATCAGCATGATGTCATGCTGACATCAACAGTTGACTGGTCAACTGACCAGCGGGTCCCGAACGTCATAGGCACAAGTTTTAATTAAGATTAAATATTAATTAATTAGATTAATTTAGTGGGGGGGGCACGTGTCATAGTCTAATTATTCCAATTAATTAATTAACTAATATATTTATTTATTTATTTAATAAAAATATTATTTTTATTTTTATATTTTCATTTTTACTTTTCTTTAAAAGAGGGTGTGGGGCCTCCCTGTCATAGACAACGAGGTGCGTTGGCCCCACCGGTAAGTGGCTTTAGGCCAAATACGCATTTTTCTCATCGATACGTAACCAAACATTTAACGTATACCGCCATATACCGAAAAACATGCATACATACGTACGTGCATCTCATACATACAAAATACATACGCAAATACAACGTTTATTTTTATTTCTTTCTAACTCTCATCTCTCTCACAACTCTCTCTGTTAACAGAAGAGACAACACAGAGTTCTCTCTGCTAACTCAACATAGAAGAACAAAATCTTCAATCCTTCCTACCGGTCTCTACAGTCGATGGATCGAAGCCCCGTTTCTGGAGCGGAACCGGGACGGCGAGGAGAACAAGATGGTGGGAGGAGCCCGAGGAGGAGCTCACCGACATTGACGAGAGGGCCCAGTGAAGCCGGACTTCTTGGGAAGGGGCGGAGGAGACGGCGTGAAGGCGTTCTCGGAGGCGGTGATGACGGATCCGGCGAGGTGGGTCGCCGGAGAAGGCCTCCCGGAGGTCGGGGCTGGCCGGATGACCGGCGTGGTGAGGAGAAGGGGGTCTCCATGCCCGGTCCCTCCTGGACCGAGCGGGAGGAAGCGTGTGGTCCGACGATGGGGGAAGAGGCCGAGAGGGAGGTGGCCTCGGCCGGCGGTGAGGGAGAGGAGAGGGAGGCCGGTGGGGGAGAGGGCTCGCCGGCGAGGGCGGATCTGGGAGGCCGACGGGAGCTACTGGGAGGGAGAGACTGAGGGGTGAGGTGGCCTCTTGTGGGTGGGTTGGTGGAGGAAGAGAGAAGGGGGGAACGTGGGGGGGCCTCGTCGGGGTGTCGGTGGGTTGTGGCAAGGGAGAGATCTCGCGGGGGGCATGAGGATAACGTGTCGCTGGGGGGGAACCAGGGGGTTCGCTAGGGTTGCTCGCTGCGGTGAGTGTGGCTTGGCTGGGTGGGCCTCTAGGCCCAGTTGGGCCAGGGGGTGGGGGGTTTCTTTTTCCCTTTTTTTGTTTTGTTTTGTTTTTTATTTTTCTATTATTTCTAATTATTCTTAATACCTAATTTTATTTACTATCTCTTATAATTTATTTTATATACTTTTACTTCTTTCTTTTATTTATTTCTTTTACATTTACTATATTTCTCTTTACTTATTTTGTTTAAGGCTCCACATCTAAATATATTGGGCTTATCAAATATTCCAAAAGTGCTTGATTCATTTTAATACTTCTCTAGGGAATTTTTCTAACTCCCCTGACTTTTTCATTTCATCAAACGAATTCTTTCCTCGTTTGACTTCATCTTAAAGCATCGAATTTTGATGCGGTTTCAACCAACACGAGATCGTTGATATCATTAACGATGACATGGCATCATTAGTGCGGGATCACTGTCGCTTAATTACAATCATTACTGTAGCAAAAGTCGAGGATATCACAATTCTCCCCTACTAACAAGAATTCTCGTCCCGAGAATTGAGAGGTAGAGGGAAAGAGCCCGGGGTATTCATCACGAAGATGATCCTTGCGTTCCCAAGTGGCTTCACCTTCAGAGTGATTTGACCACTGCACCTTGAGGAACTTGGTGACTTTGCGACGAGTCTTACGTTGAGCTTGGTCGAGAATGCGGACCGGATGCTCTTTATAAGAGAGGTCTTGTTGCAGCTCAAGCATATCATGATCCACTACTCGAATAGGATCCTTGAAGCAGCGACGGAGTTGAGAAACATGGAAGACATCGTGAACTTGAGAAAGGTTCGCCGGCAGTTCTAATTGATAAGCCACTCTTCCACGCCTTTCGAGAATAGTGAAAGGACCAATATAACGCGGAGCTAACTTGCCCTTGATTCCGAAACGGTGTGCACCTCTCATTGGTGTGACACGAAGATAAGCCTTTTCGCCAGGTTCATAGACCATATCTTGATGATGACGGTCATACTGACTCTTGTGACGAGACTGAACAGCCTTCAGATTCTCATGAATAATGCGGACTTGATCTTCGGCGTGTTGAATAATATACGAACCGAAGAGTGATCGTTCCCCAGTTTCTGACAAATTCAGATGAGTTCGACACCTTCGTCCATACAATACTTCGAAAGGGGCAATCTTTAGACTAGCTTGATAGCTATTATTGTAAGAGAACTCGACATACTGGAGAGATTCCTCCCATTTCTTACCGAAAGAAATGACACAAGCTCGAAGCATGTCCTCGAGAATTTGGTTGACTCGTTCAACTTGTCCCTGGGCTTGAGGATGAAATGCAGTGCTGAAGGACAGATGAGTCCCCATAGCCTTCTGAAAACTTTCCCAAAATTTTGAAGTGAACAAGCTGCCACGGTCCGAACTGATTACCAACGGAATACCGTGAAGTGAAACAACTCTTGACATATAAAGATCTGCCAGCTGACTAGCATTAATCGTTTCTTTGACGGCCAGGAAATGTGCAACTTTGGACAGTCGATCAATGACGACAAGAATAGCATCATTACCTTTCTGAGATCTGGGGAAACCAGTGACAAAGTCCATTTCAACATGGTCCCATTTCTACTCAGGAATAGAGATAGGTTGCAGAGTTCTAGCAGACTTTTGGTGTTCTGCTTTGATACGCCGGCATACATCACATTCTGCCACATACCGTGCAATGTATTGTTTCATATTGGTCCACCAGAATCTTTGCCGGATGTCTTGGTACATCTTGGTACTACCCGGGTGAATAGACAATGGTGTGTCATGACCTTCTTCCATCACCTTCCCAGTCATCCTGAGATTTTCCTTCTTATTTGGGACGAATAGACGACCCTTGAAGTACAAGGTGCCATCTTCATCAACAGTGAAAAAGGAGGGTTTACCCTTCGCAATATAGCTCTTAATCCTGTCGACATCATCGTCAAAGCCCTGCAGATTCTTTATGGAGCTCACAAGATCTGGTTCAACCACTAGGTTACTGAGGGAACCCTGATTAACAACACGAAGGTTCATCTTTTGACACTCTTCGGGAGGGGGAACAAGGTAACCCTGAGGAACAATGTGGAGGTTCAGCTTACGGAATTCCTCTTGCAGACGGTCGTGAACTTATGAACCTGGAGGTGGTTGCAGTATGACTTGTGACTCAAGGCATCAGCCATTACGTTAGCCTTGCCAGGGGTATATGATATACTACATTCAAAATCTGCTATACGCTCCATCCATCTTTGTTGACGTAGATTCAGCTCCGGTTGAGTGAACAAGTACTTCAGACTTTGATGGTCGATGCAGAATTCACAGCGATTACCGACAAGGTATTGTCGCCATTCTTTCAGTGCATGAATAACTGCGGCAAGCTCGAGATCATGAACGGGGTAGTTCTCTTCATGAGCACGCAGTTGACGTGAAGCATAAGCAATCACCTTGCGATCCTGCATCAGGACACAACCTATTCCTTGACAAGAATCGTCACAGTATATGACGAAATCCCTTTTCGTATCTGGAGGAGCAAGTACTGGAGCGGATGTCAGTTTGTCCTTGAGCACCTGGAAACTTTCCTGACATTTATCAGTCCACTCATACTTAACACCTTTGTGAAGCAGGTTGGTTAAGGGCTTCGCAATCTTGGAGAAGTTCTCGACGAATCGACGGCAATAGCTGGCGAGTCCGAGAAAACTTCTGACTTGCTTGACATTCTTCGGGGGAGTCCAGTCAAGAATAGCTTGAATTCGTTCGGGGTTGACTGCAATACCATCCTTGGAAATCACATGACCAAGGTAAGTCACTTCGTCTAGCCAGAACTCACATTTGGAATACTTCGCATAGAGTTTATGCTCCCGAAGCTTATCCAGTACAAGACGAAAATGTTCAGCATGCTCTTCTTTGTTCTTCGAAAATACCAGATATACCACGACGAATTTGCCGAGGTAGTCCATGAATATATAATTCATCAACCGAGAGAAGGTTGCCGGCGCATTGGTTAAGCCGAAGGACATGACGGTGTACTCGTATGATCCATGACGAGTAACAAAGGCGGTCTTTGGAATATCCTCTTTGCGAACACAGATCTGGAGGTATCCCAATCTCAAGTCAAGCTTAGAGAAGACGGTGGAACCAACAAGTTGATCATACAAATCATTTATCCGAGGGAGAGGATATTTGTTTTGAATAGTGGCCTGGTTGATAGGACGATAGTCTTGAACCAATCGATTTGTCCCATCCTTCTTCTTAACAAAGAGAGAAGGCGCTCCCCAAGCAGAGGAACTCGGACGGATGAAACCCAGACGGAGCGAGTTGTCAATTTCTTGCTTAAGTTCAAGAAGTTCATGTGGCGGCATTTTATAAGGATGCTTGGCAATAGGAGTGGTACCGGGTACCAAGTCAATGATAAACTCGACAGCTCGAGCAGGGGGAATCCCCGGAAGTTCTTCTGGAAAGACATCCTGGAATTCTCGGACCACTGGAATGTTTTCAATCCCTTCAAGAGGCGGCGCATTTAATGCATTCAAGGCATATAGCCGTGCCTCAGCATTACGGACGAGATGAGCATGGTAGCTTATTAATTCATCTGAAGGGTGTAGGAGGTGGATGGTCTTGGTGGCACAAACGACCGATGCCGTATGAGCTTTCAACCAGTCCATCCCCAGTATGAGATCAATGTTGGAAGAACTTAATAACATGGGAGACGCAAAGAATTCCAATCCTTCAATTTCAATGGGGACATTGGAGCAGACCATGGAGGGTCGGCATTGGCCCGAGGGGGTGTTTACCACTATTGGGACGTTTATCTCTTCGTACTTAATGCCATGCATGAATGCAAAACTTTCCGACATAAAGGAAGGCGATGCTCCTGTATCAAACAATACAGAAGCAGGTACTGAGTTAACGAGAAGTGTACCCATCACGGTAGCAGGCTGGTCTTGAGCTTGACACACATCAATGTTGTTGGCCTGACCACGAACATAAGCAGGCTTAGCGTTGAAGTTGCGGTTCTGGTTGTTGCCACTGCTAGTTGCGGGAAGTGTCAGCTGATTCGGATTCTGCCTGCAGTCTCTAGCACGGTTACCTGGACGGCCACACTTGAAGCACAGCTCGTCCTCAGGACAGGAAGGAGGAACTCGAGGCGGTGGAGCTAGAAGCCTTGGTTGCCTAGGTGGTGGAGGAGGCAGGCGAGGTGCAGCATAAGACGGCCTCGGAGCACGAGCAGGTGCATGGTACATGTTGTTGGGAATCCAGATCTTCCGCTTCTGTGTAGATGAGCCCGAAGATTAGCCCATGTCACGGTTGCGCTTGCTGCTATCTTTGTATTCCTGCAGACCAGTCTCAACCTAAATAGCCTTGTTCACCAGGGTGTCGAAATCAGCATAGTCCTAAACGAGGAGTGTCAGCTTGATATCAGGGTGGAGGCCTTCACGGAACTTCTCCTGTCTGCGTGCGTCAGTTGCAATGTCTTCTTCAGCATAGCGAGGTAAGTCCAGAAATTCCCGCTGATAAGCATCCACAGTCTTGTTGCCCTGGACCAAGTTGCGGAACTCACGCTACTTCCGGTCCATGATTCCCTGAGGAATGTAACGAGCACGAAAAGCAGCCTTGAAATGTGCCCAAGTGATGATAGTTCCATCGGGCTGAGAGCGCCTGTGGCTGTCCCACCATTGAGCAGCGGGACCCTTCAGAAAGTAGGCGGCAAAGTTGACATAGCTCGCCAGGGGCACATTGGCAGACTCAAGCTCGTAAGAAATGTCACGGAGCCAGTCATCAGCATCAAGAGGCTGAGTTGAGCTGCGGTAGATCGTCGGGTTGAGGTGGCAGAAGTCTTGCAGTGTAACACCTTGCGGTTGGTTCATGTTCGGCCTTTGGAACTGATCCATGAGCCCTTGCATAAACTGGCGGTTCAGCTTAAACTGTTGGATCATCCCCGCCATATACTTAGGAGGCGGGGGTGGTGCATCGTTGGCAGGGGTACGCGGGCGGCCAACTGGTCTAACCATCCTATTAAATATTTAGCAGGGGTAGTTTAGCTTAAAGTACTTGCAAAGGCATCGCACGCATTCACGAAGTAATCAAGCATAATGAAAGGGAAATGCGATAGATACTCCATAGTAGTTGAGTTTGACATACAGACCCATACATAAGTTCGATTACAGACTAACGATTACAAATTCAAAATTTGGTGATAGCCTGGACGCATTAGATGATACCCTGGACTCACTAGGCGGCGCGCAGGCACGCGGTGGAAGAGTACCACAACGAGATGTAGCGATAAGGCTACATCAACGTCGGAGAGGACGATCGAATCCTGGTAGCTGGCGGTGATAGAAGGTAGGAACAGGACCCTGTGTCCCATTGTGACTCTGATGAGGGCACCACATCCAGTCGAGGAGCTCAGGTCCAAGTGCAGGGGTTCTACCCCCAACATCAGTCCACTCGAGAGCTGATGGTAGCTCTGTCCTGCTCGGCTCGCGGATGCGCATAGGGGGAACCCTCGGGCAGTGTGATGGCTGCAGCTGTGTCAACGCGTCGAAAAGACGAGCGCGCATAGCATATAGCTCCATAGTGAGAGCTCGGAAAGCACGATCCAGTGCCTCAGTGTACTGCACCAGAAACTGCGCATCGTAGCGACGCGTCACGTAGGGGGCGCAGACAGCGACGTAGGAACGGTCGGTGCGCTCCCGAACGTCAGAAGCGTAGGCAGTGAGATCAGACCCAGTCTCATCCCAGTAGGAGCATGCGGGATGTATCTAAAAGGGCTCTCCTCCAAGTGAGGGTACGCTCCACGGAGACGGGTGATGGCGATGTAGGCCGCATCATGGACGACCATCTCGACCGACACTCCAATACCATAGAAGACGTGGCGCTCGAGGGTCTCACTGCCCCTCTGGTCGAAGATGCGAACCTCAGCCTGGTACTGGTATTGGTTGTACTCGCGGAAATCCTCGAACACAGTGTACTTGGGGTACCAGCGATATCCCAGCCTGGTCAGGAGGTCGACCAAAATAGCCAGGAACCCAGTCGTCTCAGTGGCCTGTGTCAGGCGCACGTGCTGTCTTGCGGGACGCATATGAAAATAAGATTGACGGATGTCAAATAACAGTGTGTAAAACATATATTCAGGAGAAAGAGTAGATAGTCCAGCGCTCCGGGTCGATGTGATTACGAGAACCTAATGTTAGAGTTAGTAAAATATTTGACCCGAACGAGAAGAGAGAGTAGAGCCCAGAGTATAGGAAAGGATTAAAAGATACTAATACCACCCAATTGAGATGTGGGCCCGTAAGCCACAACATCAGTGTTAGTAAAGTTTTTCAAACACTAGACTCAACTTCGGCCAAGGAGTTGGAAAGGGGGCTACCTCCAGGCAGTCGGCTCTGATACCAACTTGTGACGCCCTCGGTTTAATCGTACGCTAATCATACATGCAAATGCCTACGATCAAACCCAAGGACTCACGGCAAAATATCACAACACAACTCTAGACACAAATAAAACAACATCAGCTTCATATTTCAAGCCAGGAGCCTCGAGGGCTAGAATACGGAAGCTCAATAAACACACGAGTCAGCGGAAGCAACAATATCTGAGTACAGACATAAAACATGGGGTGCCTTAGAGAAGGCTAGCACAAAAGATACAACGATCGAACGAGGCGAGGCCTCCTGCCTGGGAACCTCCTAACTACTCCTGATCATCAGCGGCCTCCACGTAGTAGTAGGCATCGTCGGGGTAGCAGGCGTCGTCGGCGGGGACCTCCATCTCCTGGGCTTCATCATTTGGTCGCAGCAAACAGATCAAGGGGACAAGGGAGGAGCAAAGCAGCGGTGAGTACTCATCCAAAGTACTCGCAAGTCTTACATCAGAACTATTCTAAGTATGCATCAGTATCAAGAAGGGGGGTTGTTATATGTGGACTGATTGCAGCAATGCGAGAATAGAGAGAAGGCCTGGTCCTATCGAAGACTAGAATCTTCAGGGTCTTGCAGCAATAGACGGGAGTAGAACAGGGGTAAAACAATAATAGTCATACTGTTGCAGCAATATTAAAGTGAGGTCACGCCGAAAGATCCTCCCTTGACTCCCTGCGAGGAAGCAATCCCGAGGCAAACTAATTCCAGTTAAGTAACAATTGTAGTTGTATAAGATCGGGGCACAACTCCAAGTTGTCTTGTAATCGTGGACACGGCTATCCGAATAGTTAATTTCATCCCTGCAGGGGTGCACCACATGTCCCGTCATGCTCGATAACACTCTGGCCGGACATACTTTTCTGGGTCCTGTCCGGCCTCGGAATATCGACACGTCGCAGCCCCACCTAAGACTAATCAGAGAGGTCAGCCCGCCGGTCTAAATCCTAAGCGCAAAGGGTTCATGGGCCCAGTTCCCCTCCGTGCTCCTGCACGATGCGAGGGCGGCCGACGTCAGTCCTAGCATCCCTTAATCACAAGCGCAATGCATCTCGGGACCACTCGGGCGTGCGCCACTACGATTGCTGACATTTGAAAAGCTTCGACTGATACCGTGACGCCGAGTACCCATAATTCTTCCCACGTAGCCGGTTAGTGCGAAAAGGACTCCGACCAACCCAGATCAAATACCCAAATCCATTAACATTTTAATTAGGCCAGCAACACAGTCTCACGGGAATCCACCCGTCTTACAACTAATCACCAAAGATCCCAGTAACATGGTCGAGTAACTGTGTGGGTATAACATCGGGGGGAATCCGAGGTATCACCCTCGTTGGATTCGGAACGATGTATCCGTCAAGGTGGGCTTAGAGGAATCTCCCTCCTGGGTCCCACACTTGAGGGGTTGTACGACAGAGGCATCGTCGGGAATGGTGAAAGAGGAATCACCCTCGATAACCACGACCGACCAGCTATACTACAGAGATATCATCTGGAGTACTTAGCGAGGTGTCACCCTTGGTACCCGATAGTATCTCTGTAGCGTCGTACAACTAAGGGGGGTGTATGTGCTGTGTCGGGTCTGGCTCGTCGATCAGGGATCGAGATTTGAAAACAAGCGGGGCAACTGGACTACGGGGTCAGAGGGGATGACTGCTCCACCTATACTAAGCATATTAAAGGTACAGGACTCAAAGTAGCAGTTCATCAAACATAGGCTATGCATCAGATATAGGAGCTAACTACAACAGTATAAAAATATTAATGCAAGCAGTAGGAAGAAAGACATAGGTGATATAGGAATGATCAAGGGGGGTTTGCTTGCCTTGCTGCTCTGCGGCAAAGGACTGATCGGCAGGGTCGTAGATGTACCCGGCAGCAGCATCAGTCTCGGGGTCTACCGGTAAGAAGAGGGGGAAGAAACAATAAATAATAGCAACGGTGCAACACAAACATGACATGGCAAGATGCAGGCTAGACATGAGCTAACGCAGCAAAATCCGTCATAGACGGGTCGGAAGAATATCTGGTGATATTTTCCGGGTCTCGGGCTACTACCGGTCACAGTGGAAACGATGAAAATGTTCCATGTTTGCTATGCTAGGGACGCGTGATAGACGAATGAACCGTGTATCCGGGTTCGTCTCGTTCTGCTGACCAACTTTCATATTGAAAATATTTTGATTTGACTTACGGATTATTTAATATTAATTTTTAAAGTTTTATTCAATAATTAGGAATTAAAAACAGATTTAAATAATTTAATAAAAAGCTATTATGACATCAGCATGATGTCATGCTGACATCAACAATTGACTGGTCAACTGACCAGCGGGTCCCGAACGTCATAGGCACAAGTTTTAAGTAAGATTAAATATTAATTAATCAGATTAATTAGTGGGGGACCCACGTGTCATATTCTAATTATTCTAATTAATTAATTAACTAGTATATATATATTTATTTATTTAATAAAAACATTATTTTTATTTTTATATATTTTTTTTCTTTTCTTTAAAAGAGGGTGCGGGGCCTTCCTGTCATAGACAGCGAGGTGCGTTGGCCCCACCAGTAAGTGGCTTTAGGCCAAATACGCATTTTTACTCACAGATACATAACCAAACATTTAACGTATACCGCCATATACCGAAATACATACATAGATAGGTGCATCTCATACATACAAAATACATACGCAAATACAACGTTTATTTTTATTTCTTTCTAACTCTCTTCTCTCTCACAACTCTTTGTGTTAACAGAAGAGACAAAAGAGAGTTCTCTCTGCTAACTCAACATAGAAGAACAAAATCTTCAATCCTTCCTACCGGTCTCTACCGTCGACGGATCGAAACCCCGTTTGCCGGAACGGAACTGGGACGGCGAGGAGAACAAGATGGTGGGAGGAGCCCGAGGAGGGGCTCACCGACGTTGACGAGAGGGCCCGGTGAAGCCGGAGTTCTCGGGAAGGGGCAGAGGAGACGGCGTGAAGGCGTTCCCGGAGGCGGTGATGACGGATCCGGCGAGGTGGGTCGCCGGAGAAGGCCTCCAGGAGGTCGGGGCCGGCCGGATGACCGACATGGTGAGGAGAAGGGGGTCTCCCTGCCCGGTCCCTCCTGGACCGAGCGGGAGGAAGGGGGTGGTCGGCCGACGGGGGAAGAGGCCGAGAGGGAGGTGGCCTCGTCCGGCGGTGAGGGAGAGGAGAGGGAGGCTGGTGGGGGAGGGGGATCGCCGGCGAGGGCGGATCTGGAAGGCCGACGGGAGCTACTAGGAGGGAGAGACCGAGGGGTGAGGTGGCCTCTCGTGGGTGGGTTGGTGGAGGACGAGAGAAGGGGGGAACGTGAAGGGGCCTCGTCGGGGTGTCGGTGGGTTGTGGCGAGGGAGAGATCTTGCGGGGGGCGACAGGATAAGGTGTCGGTGGAGGGGGCCACGGGGGTTCGCTAGGGTTGCTCGCTGCGGTGAGTGGGGCGTGGCCGGCTCGGCCTCTAGGCCGAGTTGGGCCACGGGTGGGGGGTTTCTTTTTCCCTTTTTTATTTTGTTTTGTTTTTTCTTTTTCTATTATTTCTAATTATTCTTAATACCTAATTTTAATTACTATCTCTTATAATTTATTTTATATACCTTTACTTCTTTCTTTTATTTATTTCTTTTACATTTACTATATTTCTCTTTACTTATTTTGTTTAAGGCTCCACCTCTAATTATATTGGGCTTATCAAATATTCCAAAAGTGCTCGATTCATTTTAATACTTCACTAGGGAATTTTTATAACGCCCCTGACATTTTCATTTGATCAACCTAATTCTTTCCTCGTTTGACTTCATCTTAAAACATCGAATTTTGATGTGGTTTCAACCAACACAAGATCGTTGATATCATTAACGATGACGTGGCATCATTAGCGCGGGATCACTGTCGCTTAATTACAATCATTACTGTAGCAAAAGTTGAGGATGTCACAGCAGTTGAGTTGTCAATTCAGCCACACCTGAAAGACTTAGTACCTGCAGCAAAGTTTTAGTAGCAAAGTAGTATGATAGTAACGGTAGCGGCGGTAATAGTAGCAGTAGTAATTTGTATAGCAAGTGTGACAGCAGTAGCGGTAAAGTAAGTTAGCAAGGACCAGTATAGGAAAAGCTCGTAGGCATTGGATCTGTGATGGATAATTATGTCAGATGGCATTCATCATGTAACAGTTATAACATAGGGTGATATGTAACTAGCTCCAGTTCGTCAATGTAATGTAGGCATGTATTCCGTACTTAGTCATACGTGCTTATGGAAAAGAACTTGCATGACATCCTTTGTCCTACCCTCCCGTGGAAGCGGGGTCCTAATGGAAACTAAGGGATATTAAGGTCTCCTTTTAATAGAGAACCAGAACAAAGCATTAACACATAGTGAATACATGGGATCCTCATACTATGGTCATCTCCGGGAGTGGTTCCGGCTATTGTCACTCCGGGGTTGCTGGGTCATAACACATAGTAGGTGACTACAACTGGCAAGATAGGATCAAGAACACACATATATTGATGAAAACATAATAGGTTCAGATCTGAAATCATGGCACTCGGGCCCTAGTGACAAGCATTAAGCATAGCAAAGTAGTAGCAATATCAATCTTAGAACATAGTGGATACTAGGGATCAAATCCCATCAAAACTAACTCGATTACATGATAGATCTCATCCAAACCATCACCGTCCAGCAAGCCTACGATAAGATTACTCACGAACGATGGAGAGCATCATGGAATTGGCGATGGAGGATGGTTGATGATGACGACGGCGTCGATTTCCCCTCTCCGGAGCCCGGAACGGACTCCGGATCTGCCCTCCCGAGGAAGAACAGGCGATGGCGGCGGCTCCGTATCGTGAAACGCGATGCTCTTCTCTCCTATTTCTTCTGGGCGAGAGAGGTTATATGGAGTTGGAGATGAAGTCGGGGGAGCCACGTGGGCCCCACGAGCCTGCTAGACGCGCCCTAGGGGGCGCCTGTAGGTCTCGTGGCCCACGGGTAGCGTATCTTCAGTTGATTCTTTCTCTGATATTTTTTATATATTCCATAAAAAATCCTCGTAAGTTTCCAGGTCATTCCAAGAACTTTTCTTTCTGCACAAAAACAACACCATGGCAGTTCTGCTGAAAACAGCGTCAGTCCGGGTTAGTTTCATTCAAATCATGCAAATTAGAGTCCAAGACAAGGGCAAAAGAGTTTGGAGAAGTAGATACGTTGGAGACGTATCAGCGTTGGAGCTTTGGGAGTACGGAATGGTGATGGTGTTGCGAGATCTGAGGTGCGTGAAGGGCTGAGGTGACGGTTTTACCTTTTATGGTTCGCCCGAACACTGAAGACCCAGCCACTGCGCCATGAACTCCGTCACTTCCCAATAAAGTCGTGCGGTTATGGGCGAGTGGGATAAACCCAAACCGTAAACCATATCCCCGGGAAAAGAGGGGCACAATCTCCGTGATAGAATGTGTGAGTAAAACAGTCTCGAACCGCTCTTTCATAAAAGGCTAAAGGCCTTGACCAACCGCAACCTTTTGAATTAGGAAAGACGCTACTCATTATCAAGCGGTCGTCCTGGAAATTAAAATTTGTATATATACATCTTTGTCTATGCATTTTAAGGAGGGGAAGTCATCGGCAGCCGAGCTATCATCGGTTAAAGGAAGAGAGGAACTCCCCTCACAAGCCAGCGTCCCTATGAAGTGACCGAAGGAATAAGTTTTCGGTATTGGAGGCCGGTTTAGGGGCTACTGAGGGAGTCCGGGACTATGGGGTCCTCGGTTCGTGTGCCTATTCTCATGGGCCGGACTCCCAGGCATGTTCGACCATCACTAGAAGTATCGGACTCAAGATGGACTCTTCGTTAGACTTGGTGTACAATCCAAGGCAATATAGTAATTGACATATTCCTTCTCTATTGTAACTGACCTTGTGTAACCCTAGCACCCCTAGCATCTATATAAGCCACACGACCATAGTTCTTAGGATACATTAAGCTCATTACGATTAGGGTTTAGACCACAACATCCGATCTCGAAGTAGATCAACTTTGTACTCTGTACTACTCCATCAATACCAACAAGAGCAGGACGTATGGTTTTACCTCCATCAAGAGGGCCCAAACCTGGGTAAAACACCGTCTTCTTCGTCTCTTGTTACCCATCGACCTTAGATCCATAATCCGGACCCCCTACTCAGGATCAGACGGTTTTAACACCGACAACTGGGCATCCTTTTTACCAGCCTCTCTCATGCAATGACAAGTGAATAGACACTCATCTTGAGAATAACCCCCTTATCATGCAAGATAGTGAGCGCTCAATCGCTACATGAGCGGTATGAGCACACAAAACACATGTTCATTTGAAGATTTTAGAGGTGGCACATGAAAATATACTTGGAATGGTAGTGAAATACCATATATAGGTAGGTATGATGGACTCTCATGGAATAAACTTGGCTCAAGGATTTGGATGCACAAGTAGTATTTCTACTTAGTACGAAGTTTTGGCTAGCAAAATGTTCTAAACAAGCACCACATGTTGGAGGATCCATAACAATATAACTTCTATGCAAATATACCCAAACAAAACCATTCTATTCTTTTTCTTGTCCAACTTCAAATGTTTTATCAATTTTGAAAATAATTAATGGGTATTCACAATAATAAATTATGTCCAAGATAATATATATGTATGTGAAAGTTCTCTTTCTTATAATAATCATTCATGAATTGCTTGTATGACCAATATTGTGATTGTTAAAATCAATAGATTTATTTTCTAAACCAAATGTGAAACTACTATTAAAAATATAGAACATTGATAATTTCATATTTATGATATTTTATTCATTCACAATTTACTCTTAGGATATAAGTGAAGCACAAGAGTAAACATCAAACTACTATCAAATGATGTAAGTGAAGATCAATGAGTAGTCAAACAATAAAGTAGCTATGTGAGGACTCTCTCTCTCTCAATAAAGATTTTCAGATCTGAGAATTTTATTCAAACATCAAATAAAATAAAAATTCATTCCAAAAATAGCACATATCATGTGGACAAATAAAAACTTAGGCTCAACATAGGCTAACTGATATTTGTTGACGAAGAGAGGTGGCATGTGTAGCGTCCCCAAGCTTAGATGCTTGAGACTTCTTGTAATATTTACTTGGGCTGCCCTGGGCATCCCCAATCTTGAGTTTTTATATCTCATTCAATCCTCTCATATCCTGGTTTTACCTAGGTCTCAAAAACTTCATCCACACAAAACTCAAAATAACTCGTGAGATAGGTTAGTAGACATAAGAATAAATCAACACTTCATGTACTCGCAAGACAAATTGCATAATAATTTGCACATATTAGGCACTGTATACTATCATTTCCACAATTTATATCTACCAATATAATCCATAAAAACTCTACGATAAGTAAATAACAAAACTATGATAGCAATGTGTCTAAACAAAACAGTGTGTAGAAATCTATTTAAATAGTGTAATTCTGTAACTCAAAAAATTCTAAAAAGTTAGGAAATGTGAAAGAACTTTTATTAAAGTAGTGCGTAAAATATTCACAAACTTTCCACAATCCAGTAAAATCTGATAATTCAAATACTCAGAAAAAGTTTCTGCTTTTGTATAGCACACATCACACATTTAATTCAAGCATTCTAAAGGCAATTCTTGGAAATTTTTATTGAAAAACAATATTATAAATAACATCTAAATGATAACACCAAATTAATATGATTCTCCTATCAAAATACATATCATGTGATGAATAAAAATATAACTCCAAGTAAGGTATACCTTTGGCGTTGCAGATGAAAGAGGGGATGCCTTCCGAGGAATCCCCAAGCTTAGACGCTTGAGTCTTGCTTGGATATTACCTTGGGGTGCCTTGACAATCGCCAATATTAGGCTCTTTCTGCTCCTTAGTCACCTCATATTGGTATCTCGCCCAAAACTTGAAAACTTCAATCACATAAAACTTAATGAAACTTCGTGAGATCGGTTAGTGTAATAAAGATAGATAATTCTCTTAGGTACTGTCAAGACAAGATTCATAATTGTTCTCACATGATACCTATTGTATTTTATCATTACCGTAATTTATATCACTCAATATAAGCTATGGAAACACTAAAACAAGCATACTATGCACGCAAAATAGAATCTGTCAAATAAAAAAGAACAGCCTCTCAAGATCTCAATGAACACCATACTTCCTTGAATCTAAAAATTGTAAACAATTAGGAAAACACACAAAATTTTCAAGGAAATTTGTAAAAACTCCAGAAATTTTTCACTCTCCGGTAAAATCACATAATTCATACACCAAACGCAAAAGTTTGTGTTCTTGCACACAATGAAACAAACAAGTATCCACACTATCCCAAAGGCTTTACTTGGCACATTACTGAAATAAAAGCTATAAAACATGATTAATAAAGTATCTTAATAATGTGAAAATTCAAAAATAGTAGGTAGTAGTATTGGGTTGTCTGCCAACAAGCGCATTTCTTTAATGCATTTTAGCGAGGCATGATGATTTCAATGATGCTCACGTAAGAATAGGAACTAAAACATGCAATAGAGCATCATGAATCACATGGCAAGCACATTTAAGTATAACCCACTTCTTATGCATAGGTATTTTGCAAGAAAACATTTTATTATAGAAATAATCAACTTTCATAGGAAGGCAAAACAATCATGACTTCAAAACTTTCAACACATTGAGAGGAAACTTGATATTATTGCAATTATTACAAGCATATGTTCATCCCTCGTAATAAGATTCAGTAGCATCATGTAGGAATTCAACACATAAAGATAAAACAAATGAGGCAACCTAAATTATAGTTTTTGAATTTTTTATATAAACCAAACTAGTGAAAACAAGAAACTAAAAGATTCAATTGCAAGATCTATATATATACCTTCAAGCACTTACCTCCCCGGCAATGGCGCGAGAAAATAGCTTGATGTATGCTACGCAATTTTTTTCTTTTAGACGTTGTTGGGCCTCCAAGTGTAGAGTTTGGTAGGACAGCAACAAATTTCCCTCAAGTGGATGACCTAAGTTTTATCACTCTCTAGGAGGTGTAGGATGAATATGGTCTCTCTCAAACAACCCTGCAATCAAATACAAGAAATCTCTTGTGTCCCCAACACATCCAATACAATGGAAAATTGTATGGGTGCACATGTTCGGCGTAGAGATGGTGATACAAGTGTAGTATGGATAATAGATATAGGTTTTTGTAATCTGAAAATATAAAAACAGCAAGGTAGCAAATGGAAAATAATGAGAAAATGTTGTATAAATGCTTGGAAATAAGGCCTAGAGTTCATACTTTCACTAGTGCAATCTCTCAACAGTTCTAGTATAATAGAATCATATGATCATCCCTCAACGTGCAACAAAGAATCACTCCAAGGTTCATAATTAACACAGAACATAATATGAAATTGTTGTAGGTAGAGAACCACCTCAAAGTTATTCTTTTCGATCATTTTTTGGGGCTATTCCTATAAGTGTCACAAACTGCCCTAGAGATTTTCTAAAATAACACCTATGATACGTATCAATCAACCATAATGTCACCTAGATACTCCAATGACACCTCAAGTATCCGTGGGTTAATTATTCGACATATATCAAACAACTTTACATCCATCATATTCAATCCAATACAAAGAACTTCAAAGAATACCCCAATATTTCTATCGAAGAGAGTAAGACAAGAACGTGTATCAACCGCTATGCATAGATTACTCGAATGTCACATCAGGAATCCGCGAGTTGAGAACAAAAACATATATCAAGTGAATCAATAGAACACCCCATTGTCACCACGGGTATCCACATGTAAGACATACATCAACTAATCTCAAATCCAAAATATTCAATCCAACATAAGGAGATCTCAAAGGAAAAGATTCAATTCATCACAACAAGATAACAAGGGAAGAACACCATATAATCCAACTATATTAACAGAGCTCATGATATATCAAGATTGTGATATTTGAAGAACACTAAAGAGAGAGATCAAATACATAGCTACTGATACATACCATCAGTCATGCGGAGTATTACTCACACATTATCATGGTGAGAAACAGATAGTTCTTGATGGAGAGGTCCAGCCCCGAAGAGATGGAGGCGGTGGCCGCCACGGCGCTCGCGACGGGCGCTGGACCCTTGGCCCCCTTCTATCTTGGTATTTGTTCTGCAATGGAGGAGCCTCTCCCCTCTTTGTGGGTACCAAGGGAGAGGCAAATTCGTAGCTTTTGGTGGTTGCCCCAAAATTAGGATTTTCCTCTCCTTATATGTGTCTTTGTAGTGCTCTATGACCCTCCAATGGATGGACCCTTGATACAATGTCTCTTGGGCACCTCTAGAACCTTCCTTGAAACTGCTCACAACAACATGAGTCCCCAAAGTCATGGCTTGGCCTAATACATCAAATATGGTAAGAGTTTCACTCAATCACGTCATCAATTCTCGTAATTAGATATTTTTGCTCCCACTAAAACGGGTCTACAGATCGCAACCGAACTCCATTTTGAACAAATTTGTATTCCAGAGTCAATAACATAAAATTTCCCACACTTTTGTAGTTTATCTTTTTCCATTGACATCATATTCGAGGGTCAAACTGGCAATCTCTAAAAACTGTTGGTGGAAAGATTTTAGAAAAGTCACAGTCCTCCTCCAACAAGGCTCATTTTGCATTTTTTGGACAATTTACAATTAATTCCTACACATCAAAGTATAAAACAAGAACTTGTGCTGTTTTGAAACTATTAATAGGTTGGACCCAATAAATCATAAAAACATAGTAAAAACATAGGACAAATGGTAGTAAACAAGCATGGAGCATCAAAAGTTACGAATACGTTTGGGTCGTATCAACCTCTTTCAATTTCTCAAGATCAAGTTTTCTTTGAAGATATTCAAGAGAAAGCTTCTTATGATTAGTTGAGAAAGAATCATGAAGATTTTGGAGATCCTCAAATCTTGAACGAAGATCACACATATCTTTTGCCATATCTTCGTTCACACTCATCTCGCTGCGCAACGAGATCATCGTTTTTCTCTAGAGTATGTTGCATTTTTTCGTAGAATTTTGTTGCTTAGTAGAAAATTTGGCAAGTTTAGAGTGGCTAGGTTTCAAGTCATCATCAGATTTAGCTTCACTATCACAGTCATAGCATGAAGATTTTTAGGATAGCTTGGAGCCTTTTTCCATGAAGCAGTAGGCTCATGCATTGTCGTCGTCACTGGCTTCTGTGTTGATCAGGTGACCATTATCTTCAGGGTTGAAGACAGATGAGGCGACAAATGTAGAAGCCATAGCAAAACCAGCAACTTCAGAATGAGACTCCTCCTCAGATCCCTCTTCAGCTTCAAACCTAGATTCAACATCAGAATCCATCTCCTTGCCAATGAAAGCATGTGCCTTAGAACTCTTCTGATGCGATGAAGACTTGTGATACTTCTTCTTCTTGTCATCAAAATCATAGTTCTTGCTCTTCTTCTTTGATTCCTTATCCCATCAAGGACAATCAGCAATGAAGTAACCTACTTTCTTGCACTTATAACACGATTGCTTCTTGCTGCCATGCGAAGTCATTTCACCAGATTTCTTCGAGTCACTCCTTGAAGACTTTCCAATGCGTTTTGACTTGGCAAACTTCTCGAAATTTTGGACAAGTTGAGTGAGTTCTTTGCCAAAGTCTTCGGTACCCTCAAAACTACATTTAGATTCGCCTTCAGATGAATACACGGCCTTTGCCTTGAGTGCACAAGAACAACCACAGCTAGAACCATAGATTTCCCTTTTCTCAGCTTGCTGGAATTTGCGAGTGTTGAGCCTCTCGAGTATATTATTAGGATCCAATTCCTTGAAGTCAAGGCATTCTTGGATCATGAGGGCAAGAGTGTCAAAGAAACTGTCAAGACATCTAAATAGCTTCTTCACAACTTCATGTTTGGTGATATCAGTGGCGCCTAGTGCATTCAACTCATTTGAGATATCAGTGAGACGATCAAACGTGAGGTGGACATTTTCGTTGTCAAGCCTTTTGAAGCGGTTGAACAGATTGTGGAGCACATCTACACACGAGTCTCTTTGTAATGTGACACCTTCATTGACTTTGGATAGCCATTCCCAGATTTGCTTCACGGTCTCAAGAGAACTCACACGGCCGTACTGTCCTTTGGTGAGGTGACCACTAATGATGTTCTTGGTGGTGGAGTCCAGTTGAACAAATCTCTTCACATGAGCAGAAATGACACCTTCGCCAATCTTGGTAACACAAGCCATGACGACATACCACATGTCAATGTCAATGGCTTCGAGATGCATGCACATCTTGTTCTTCCAGTATGGGTAATCAGTGCCATCAAAGACAGGGCACGTAGCAGAAACCTTGATTATCCCTGCAATCAACATAGATAAAACTCCAGGTCGCTAAATCAAAACACAGAACAAGGGAGTACCTTGGTCTAATACCAATTGAAAGTGCTAGTTATCAAGTAGATGGGGGTGAATAGGGCCGAAGTCTCTCACACCATGCTCGATCACTCAAGTAAGTCTTCAGGGGAGACTTTCAAAACTCGTACAAACTTTGTCACCCGTCAATCCACAATGACTCTTGGATTGACATAGACCATGGTCACCGAGCAATCCACATTGACTCTTGGACGCACTAGACCATGATGCCTAACCGTCTGGAAGACTACATTCTTCAAGTGTAACAAGTCTTCAATCTCTTAGAATAGAACGACTTTAGTCATGCTCGAACACTCTGGCTCTAGGTGTTTGGGTTTATCCTTGCTGGATAGTTCTGTCTCTCAATGTCTTCGAGGTGGGTTGCTTCAAAATGACAACAATCATATCTAACTCTGAGCAACCACCAACTTATGGTAGGGATGGGCTATTTATAGTCAACATGCAACCCTACTTGATATGACCAAAATGACCCTGGGTCAATTGCCAACCGACACGTGTTTCGACGGTCAGGTTTCAAAGACACACGATGCAACATTACTTGGGCTACAAGCAATGATGACTCAAACAATTCTAGAAGAGATTTCCTCTCATTGTCTTCGCTCGAAGACATAGGTAAATGTGGGTTGAGCGTTACGTCAGCTTCAGACTTCAATCACATCGACCCCACTTAACAGTACGGTGGTTCCTATGACTAAGGAAAGAAGACACAAAACAACAAAAGGCTTCGTCTTCGCATTTCATTATCTTCAAGTGATTATCTTCGCACGCCACCAATGGCTTCAGCCATCATCAATGTCTTCGGACATTTTTGGGGGTCGTCTTTGACGACTAAACTGAATTTCCATAGACTTCAATCCGTGTTAACCTGTGAAATCTCACAAACACATTAGTCCCTCAACCACGCTTGTCTTCAATACTCCCGAACCAACAAAGGGTGGAACTAGATGCACTTACATGTTGCCTTTGAACTACTGCCTTTTAGTGAAACTATTTACATTGGCTTCGTGAAACTATTTGGTATTTGTTGAACTATTTGCTATGTAAAGCCATTTCCAATTATTTGGATGTGTGCCATGTTTTTTAGTTCAACTATTATTCGTATCGAGGTGTGATACATGTTTTATTGTGTGATCTACATATTTTTTGTTTTTAACCCTAGAATATTATCATCGCAAAAAAATTGAACTGACGCAATACAAGTTGTGTGCAAAAAATGCACTATGCTCACACCTACCGTAAAGGTACCTGGCGGTAGGGTGTGTAGCCTGTCGTGGGAATGATCCTGACAATAATTTCTGGGGTACGAATGAGGGGCGGAGCCTACCTATGGTGCAGTGGATACACTCGAACGTACGAGTTCAGGCCCCACTCGGGAGTGGTAACAACCCTACGTCCCGATCCCTAAGGCTGATGTTTACTTATGGACGTGTGATAGTACAGGATGTTGAACCCTCGGCGAGGAGCTCGGGGTGGCTTATATAGAGTGCGCCACGACCGGCCGAGCCTCATTACAAGGGCGAGTAAATGCTAATAACTACGAAAGTTACTACTAACAACAGCTCTAACTCCAACATTACCAGTAACACACATCTTCACTGCACTTCATGTGATAGTTTAAGTCTGTAGCTGGTGCAGGCCATTTGTTGCCCACGCCTTGCTGCAGTCCAAGTTTCAGGGAACATCCGACTAACAGAGACGATCCAAGTGACCTTATGCGGGCCGAGTGAAGATATGCTTTCCCGAGTGAGGTCATGACTGCATTGGTGGCTTTTGGGACGTTGATGTCCATGTAGGGTCTTAGGCAGGCCTAGGGATGCAGGTCCGTAAGACTACCCCTAATGTACAACCCCGTTAGTATCCCCCGAATTAATTGAGGTTTTACTTGCCGAGTGCAAGACACTCTTTGGTACCCTCGGTGTCTTAGGGACGCCGAGGTTGTAGCTCGGGGCTATATCACTCGGGCTCTCAGTAAACCACTTCGGATTCAAGAGAGAAAGATTTCGAGTAATGTCGGCATGCTTCCAATCAGTAATGATTGAATATCTTTCAGGAAGATAGATACAATGATTCGGACGATCGCGAGCTCGGGGCTTCGATTATCCAATCGACAAGGTAGGACGGGTCCCACTTATGCTGCGGTATGGGCGATCTGGTTTCCTTCTTGTGTTATCCGAATGTTTGGGGTCCCATAGAAGGACGAGTGGCGAGATATTCAGATCCCCTCATTATGCGCCATGGATACAGAATCCATTCGGGTTATGAGGGAGGCGGTTTCTCCTTGATTTTTTGAATTGACAGAGCGTGCATGGGTAGCAGAATCAGTGATGATGTGGGTAGTGGAGGTAGTGGAGAGATGCCTCGTTTACCACGCGTGAAATGTCGTTATCATGGTACAGGAGCGGTGTCACTGGGATCCTCGGGATCTTCATCATATTGACGAAGTACTTGATGGGGTATCTTCCTATAGCATATAAATGAGACAAGGAAGCGAGGGGAAGGAACAAAGCCGTCAGATCTGAGTCATTTCCATCCCATCTCTCGAACCTTGCCATTGTGGCTGAGAGCTCCTTACCTCCTCCGATGCCCTCCCACCTTGTTCGCTCCACTATGCAACATGGCGAATGGTGTGACAGCGAAAGCCGAGCGGGCCAAGAAGGGTTCGCGCGGATCTTCTTAGAGTGCTCGGACACTCCCGTCGGGCTGGATTCAGGGCGACTCGTTGTCGTCCTGAGTCTCCAAGGAGCGCGTGCACGAGCTGGAGAGCGAATGCCTGGTTACTCCGGGAAGCTGGTGGCTGTCGGATGAGGGCAAGCTGGAGCCCGTGCCGAGAGGTGACGAGCGAGTGCTCCTCGTCACACATGTGGAAAGAGGTTTTTCTTTGCCCCTGCATCCATTCTTCCGCGTGTTCCTTCACTTTTTGGCGCACAACTTCACCATCTTCCCCCAATGTTGTCTCATACTTAGCCGCTTTCGTATCCTTGTGCGAGACCTTCCTGAGGTGCTATCCACACTTGGGATTGTTCAAGCATTTGTTCACGTGCCGAGTGATGACAGTGAAAAAGTCTTCTCAGTCGGGGGAAAGACGCATGTAGTGCAACTCTGCGGGTGTTTAGTAAAACAGTTGAGGGGTAAAAGTAGTATTCCTCTGATGTCCTTCCCCACCGTGTGAAGGGTTGGCAGGTATACTGGTTCTATAGCCACGATGTTCCAGTCGGTGAGGGTCAGTCGGGTCTTCCAACTTATTCGCCTGAGCGAATTCAGTCGGCTCCCTTAGTGACTGTGCCGAAGGAGGAGAGGAAGGACGTAGATATCATGGTGACAGTGTTGGTTGCTCTGTTGTGAAATAATATCAACGGGATGGACCTTCTGGAAGTCTTTTTCCAGCGAAGGATCCAACCTCTACAGGCCAGGGCTCACCCCATGTGGATGTATAGTGGTCTGGATGATCCAACCGGCGTTCACCCGGAGGAGATCTGGGCGAAGCAGCTGGAAGAAAAGCTTAAGGCCATAACACCCCTATGAGACAATCCCACTCGTATCAGGTTGGTTCCTCCTTTCTCGGCGAAGCAGCCACCGAATGAGGTATGGCTTCGTGCGATTAGACCGAGTGGACTTCTTAGTCGTTTGTCGTTCTTGTTTATAATTTTGACTCCACCACTTGACAGGCTTTTACAGGGCTGGTCAGCTCTGTTCCGGTGGTTGATCGCGCACCTATCAATGTGGCGAGTGACACCGAGCACCCAGAGGACTCGGGAGGTGAAGAAGACGAAGATGACCACAAGGAGACAGAGGAGAGTGGCGACGAACATGGGGACGAGGCGGAGTCTTCTCCGTCTAATAAAGTACCACCTCAGGCTCGCTCCAAGGCGCGTGAGGACCCTGGGGTTCATACTGGGCGCGCTAGGAACCCGAAGTTGGCGACGCCGACTGTGTCGGCCATGTCGACCCGCGTTTCCAAACAAGGACAGAGTGAGCCGGAGGTTTCTCCGGAAAAGGTCCCGAGCAGCCCAAGACCACGACCTCCAAGCCGCGGAAGGTTATTTTGCCGCACATCAAGGTCGACGTGCCACTCGCTTCGGCGTAAGTACATTTGCCAAGTTATTCTTTCTTTGTTTATCCAGGTATTCAGAGTGATGGCTAGTTTTCTTGTTGTATTTGTTGCAGGCCAGATACCCCGACCGCTTCTGTGGAGTAGAAGACCTCTGACAAAGGACGGGCGGATGCCAACGTTGCTTCCTCTAAAGGTAGATTATGCGCCATTGGGGACTTCAAACTTAGCCATGAAATGACCTTTTGAATGTTTGTGGATGTGTGCAGGGCCACCAAGCGTAATTGAACTCCACCCTGTAAATCCACAAGTAGTTGGTGAAGCATCTAAGGAAGCTGCGACTCCCAGCCAAGTGATTGAGCCCTCGGCTGACAAGGTTCAGGTTCCTATGGCTCGGGTGGCTGCTTCAGCTGGAGCGTCATTTGGACTTGGTCCATCTGTCCCTCCGTCGCGTCCTCCCATGGACCGGAACATTTTCCAGTTGCACCATATCCTGGAGGATAAAGAAGGGCCGCACAACGAGGCCCTAGCTCAGCTGGAAGTGATGGTTGGGGGACTCAAGGAAGCGTATGATGCTAGCGAAGCCGTGGCGAAGAACATTCGGGTGAGTCCTTTGCGTGCACATATATTTTTTTGTTTCTGAACTTGATCCCGAGTGGGTTTGCTCCGAGATGTGAGACAGACCCACTGGTGTCAATTTTCAGTGGGGGCGTGCTGAGCGCACACGTTGGGTGTAGTTATCGAGGCTACTGTCGACTAAAGCAGTCGGCGGTAGTCTTAGTTCCTGTGTTAATTTGAGAAAGATTGATAGAGTGCGGGCCCCTTTGTTCCTCCTCTTATCTTTTGTGTGGGGGCGCGTTGACGCACTGATACGTCTCCAACGTATCTATAATTTTTGATGGTTCCATGTTATTATCTTTTCAAACTTTGGATGTTTTGTATGCCTTTTATATCTTTTTTGGGACTAACTTATTAACTCAGTGCCAAGTGCCAGTTCCTGTTTTTCCGTTTTTTTGACCTTTTTCGGAGGAGAATATTAAACGGAGTCCAAACGTAATAAAACCTCCGAAAATATTTTTTCCGGAACAGAAGATATGCACGGAGCTTGAGAACCAAGGCACAGGGCACCACGGGAGGCCACAAGCCCCCTAGCCGCGGCCTGGGGGCGCGCCTAGCAGGCTTGTGGGGCCCCTGTGGCTCCTCTGCCCTACTTCTTTTGCCTATAAATCCCCGAAAATCCAAAACCACGGGAGAGAGCCACGAAAATACTTTTCCGCCGCCGCAATCTTCTGTCTCCGCAAGATCCCATCCGGGGCACGTTTTGGTGCCCTGCAGGAGGGGGATTCGGACACAGAGGGCTTCTTCATCAACACCATTGCCTCTCCGATGATGCGTGAGTAGTTCACCATAGACCTTTGGGTCCATAGCTAGTAGCTAGATGGCTTCTTCTCTCTCTTGGATCTTCAATACAAAGTTCTCCATGATCTTCATGGAGATCTATCCGATGTAATCTTCTTTTGCGGTGTGTTTGTCGAGATCCGATGAATTGTGGATTTATGATCAGGTTATCTATGAATCTTATTTGAGTTTCTTCTGATCTTTTATATGCATGACTTCATATCCTTGTAATTCTCTTCGAGATGTGGGTTTTGTTTGGCCAACTTGATCTATGCTTCTTGCAATTGGAGAAGTGCTTGGTTTTGGGTTCATACCGTGCGGTGACCTCACCAAGTGACAGAAGGCGTAGCGAGGCACGCATCGTGTTGTTTCCATCAAGGGTAAAAAGATGGGGTTTATATCTATTGCATGAATTTATCCCTCTACATCATGTCATCTTGCTTAAGTCGTTACTCTGTTTGTCATGAACTCAATACACTAGATGCATGCTGGATAGCGATCGATGTGTGGAGTAATAGTAGTAGATGCAGAAAGTATCGGTCTACTTGTCTTGGACGTGATGCCTATATGTATGATCATTGCCTTAGATATCGTCATGACTTTGCGTGGTTCTATCAATTGCTCGACGGTAATTTGTTCAACCACCGTAATATTTGCTATCATGAGAGAAGCCTCTAGTGAACACTATGGCCCCCGGGTCTACTTCACATCATATTTTCAGCCCTACACTTTTACTTTGTTGCACTTTCCTCCTTCAAATCTCACCTTGCAATCAATCGTGAAGGGATTGACAACCCCTTTGTAGCGTTGGGTGCAAGTTTGCTGTTTTTGCGCAGGTACGGTGGAGACTTGGCTTGATACTCCTACTGGATTGATACCTTGGTTCTCAAACTAAGGGAAATACTTACTGCTACTGTGCTGCATCACCCTTTCCTCTTCAAGGGAAAAACCAACACAAGCTCAAGAGGTAGCAAGAAGAATTTCTGGCGCCGTTGCCGGGGAGCATCAAGTGAAGATTATCCAAGTAACTGTCACAAACTCATCTCTTGCATTTACTTTTTTTTGCCTCTCATTTTCCTCTCCCCCACTTCTGAAAAACAAAATTTACAAAAAAATAATTGCCTTTTTCATTCGCCCTTTTCTTTCGCTTGTGTGCTTGTGTGCTTGCTGAAGTCACCATGACTGAAAACACCAAACTTTGTGACTTCTCGAATACTAATAATAATGATTTTATTAGTACTCCGATTGCTCCTACCACTAGTGCGGAATCATATAAATCAATGCTGCTTTGCTGAATCTTGTTATGAAAGAGCAATTCTCCAGCCTTCCTAGTGAAGATGCTGCATCCCATCTTAATACCTTCATTGAGTTATGCGATATGCAAAAGTAGAAAGATGTGGATAATGATGTGATTAGATTGAAGCTATTTCCGTTCTCAATGCGAGATCGAGCAAAAACTTGGTTTTCATCTTTGCCCAAAATAGTATTGATTCTTGGAACAAGTGCAAAGATGCTTATATATCCAAGTATTTTCCACCGGCTAAGATTATCTCTCTCCGTAATGATATCATGAATTTTAAGCAACTAGATCATGAACATGTTGCACAATCTTGGGAGAGAATGAAATTGATGATTAGAAATTGTCCCGCTCATGGCTTGAGTCTTTGGATGATTGTACAAATCTTCTATGCTGGTTTGAATTTTGCTTCTAGAAATATCTTGGACTCCGCCTCCGGTGGAACTTTCATGGAAATCACATTAGGAGAAGCCACAAAACTCCTAGACAATATCATGACAAAATATTCTCAATGGCACACTCAAAGGTCACCTACTAGTTAAAAAGTACATGTTGTAGAAGAAATTAACTCGTTGAGTGCTAAGATGGATGAGTTAATGAAATTGTTTGCTAGTAAAGGTGCTCCTTTAGATCCAAATGATATGCCCTTGTCTTCCTTGATTGAGAGTAGCAATGAAAGCTTGGATGTTAATTTTGTTGGTAGGAATAATTTTGGCAACAACAATGCTTTTAGAGGAAACTATATTCCTAGGCTTCTTCCTAGTAATCCCTCTAATAACTTTGGCAACTCCTACAACAATGGTCATGGAAATAACAATAAATTACCCTCTGATCTAGAGATTAATATTAAAGAGTTTATCAACTCGCAAAAGATTTTCAATGCGTCCATAGAAGAAAAACTACTCAAAATTGATGATTTGGCTAGGAGCGTTGATAGAATGTCTCTTGATATTGATGCTTTGAAAGTTAGATGTGCTCCTCCCAATATCAATATGGATGAAACTTTGAAAGCTATGCGTGTTTCCATGAATGAGAGTAAAGAAAGAACCGCCCAAATTCATGCTAGACATGAATGGCTTAAAAAGGCGTGTTCTCGTGATGAGAATCACGAAGATCTTCAAGTGCTTGGTGTGACTCCCATTGAATCCTTGTTTTCTAGTGTCAAACCTAATGATGATGGGGTTGGATATGAATCCACTTTGGTTGAAAAATGCCCCAATGATTCGGAGTCCATCTATCTTGATGCTAAAAGCATTGAAAGTGGAGTCGGGGATATCAAAACTTTGAGTAGTAATGAAACTACTACTTTGGATTTCAAGGAATTCAATTATGATAGTTGCTCTTTGATTGAATGTACTTCCTTGATGCAATCCATGCTAAACTCTCCACACGCTTATAGCCAAAACAAGGCCTTTACCGATCATATCGTCGATGCTATGATGAAATATCTTGAAGAGAAACTTGAATTGGAAGTTTCTATTCCTAGAAAACTTCATGATGAGTGGGAACCTACTATCAAAATCAAGATCAAAAACTATGAATGCAATACTTTGTGTGATTTGGGTGCTAGCGTTTCCGCGATTCCAAAGTCTTTATGTGATGTTCAAGGCTTCAATGAGATTGATGAGTGCTCTCTTAATTTGCATCTTGCGGATTCTACTGTTAAGAAACCTATGGGAAGGATCAATGATGTTTTTATTATTGCAAATAGGAACTATGTACCCGTAGATTTCATTGTGCTTGATATTGATTGCAATCCTACATGTCCTATCATTCTTGGTAGACCTTTCCTAAGGACTATTGGTGCTATCATTGATATGAAGGAAGGGAATATTAGATTTCAATTTCCATTAAAGAAGGGCATGGAACATTTTCCTAGAAAGAAAATAAGATTGCCTTATGAATCCATGATGAAGGCTACTTATGGTTTGAGTACCAAAGACGACGATACGTGATTCTATCGCCTTATGCCTAGCTAAGGGCGTTAAACAATAGCGCTTGTTGGGAGGCAACTCAATGAATTTATCTTTGCTTTTTTTTCTGTTTTGTTGCGTCCACACCATCATAATTCTGCTATGATTGTGCTTTTTGTGTTTCTTTTTGTGTTTGAGCCAAGTAAAACCTTTATGACTAGTTTTGGTGATGGTTGTTTGATCATGCTGGAAAAAGACAGGAACTTTTCGCTCACGAAATTATTTTTCATTTTTATCCAGAAAGATATTTTGAGTTGATTCTTTTTGCTGCTGGTTGATATGTCAATTGCCCAAATTATCGGAATTGTTTAGAATTTTTGAGATAGCAGAAGTATACGAAGTATACAGATTGCTACAGACTGGTTTGTTTTTGACAGATTCTATTTTTGTTCTGTTGATTGCTTATTTTGATGAAACTATGGATAATATCAGGGGGTACTAGACATGGAAAAGTGAGAATGCAGTAATATAACACCAATATAAATAGAAATCAAGTTTTCTACAATACCTAAAGAGGTGGTAGTTTGTTTTCTTGTGCTAATGATATCACGAGTTTCTGTTTAAGTTTTGTGTTGTGAAGTTTTCAAGTTTTGGGTGATGTTCTCATGGACAAAGGGATAAAGAGTAGAAAGAGCTCAAGCTTGGGGATGCCCAAGGAATCCCAAGCCAAATTCAAGGACACCAAAAATCCTAAGCTTGGGGATGCCCCGGGAAGACATCCCCTCTTTCGTCTTCAATCCATCGGTAACATTACTTGGAGCTATATTTTTATTCACGAGATGATATGTGTTTTGCTTGGAGCATCGTGTATTATAGGAGTCTTTTCTTTTTGTTGTGTCACAATCATCCTTGCTGCACACCTTTTGAGAGAGACACGCACTCATCGTGAATTTGCTAGAATACTCATTGAGCTTCGCTTATATCTTTTGAGTTAGGCAATTTAGCTCACATGTGCTTCACTTATATCTTGTGAGCTAGATAACTTTGCTATAAGTGCTTCACTTGGATCTTTTAGAGCACGGCGGTGTCATATTTTGGAGAAATAAGAACTCTCGATCTTCACTTATATCTTTTTGAGAGTGCTCTCTCTGAGTAACTTGGTAGTTGGCTTGTGCTATGAAAGTAGTCCTAAAGATGATAGGCGTCCCAAGAGGATACAATAAAACTCCCATATTCTTGTGCATTGATTAGAAAGAGAAGTCTGATTCCTCTCAATTAATTTTGAGACATGGATTTGGTAATATTAAGAGTCATGTTAGTAAGGTGTTGTGAATCTAGAAATACTTGTGTTGAAGTTAGTGATTCTCGTAACATGCACGTATGGTGAACCTCTATGTTAGGGAGTCGGAGCATAATTGATTTATTGATTGTCATCCTTTGTGTTGCGGTCGGGATCGTGCGATGGTTAACACCTACCAACCCTTCCCCTAGGAGTATGCGTTTAGCACTTTGTTTCGATTACTAATAAAAACTTTCGCAATAAGTATGTGAGTTCTTCATGACTAATGTGAGTCCATGGTATAGATGCACTTTCACCTTCCACCATTGCTAGCCTCTCTAGTGTCTCGCAAGTTTTGCCGGTAAACAAAACCACCATAGATCTTCCTCAAAACAACCACCATACCTACCTATCATGGCCTTTTCATAACCATTCCAAAATATATTTCCATACAACTCCCACTGTTCCGTCTCATGACTTGTGCCGTCACTTACATATTGCCATTGCATGATCGTAAGATAGCTAGCGAGATGTTTCAACGTCATATGCCAAGCTAGATCGTTGCACATCCCGATACACTACCGGAGGCATTTCCTATAGAGTCATCATCGTTCTAAGCATTGAGCTGTGAGTAAATGAAAGTGTGATGATCATCATTATTAGAGCATTTTCCCATGTGAGGAAATAAAAAAAAGGCGAAAGTTGCCCACACAAAAAAAATATGGAAAGAGGCCAAAGAGCCCAAACAAAAAAAAGAGAAAAAGATAGAAGGGAAAATGCTACTATCTTTTTCCACACCTGTGCTTCATAATAGCACCAAGTTCTTCATGATTGAGAGTATCTTGTTTTGTCACCACCATATACTAGTGGGAATCTTCATTATGTAACTTGGCTTGTATATTCCAATGATGGGCTTCCTCAAAATTGCCCTAGGTCTTCGTGAGCAACCAAGTTGGATGCACACCCACTAGTTCTCCTTTTTAGCTTTCACACACTTATAGCTCTAAGTGCATCCATTGCATGGTAATCCCTACTCTTTCACATTGATATCTATTAATGGGCATCTCTATAGCCCTTTGATACGCCGAGTCAATGTCACCATATCCTCCTTTTTTTCCTCACAACCTCCACCACACTCTATTTCACCTATAGTGCTATATCCATGGCTCACGCTCATGTATTGCGTGAGAGTTAAAAAAAGGTTTGAGAAAGTAAGAGTGCGAAAACAATTACTTGGCCAATACCGCGGCTGTGCATGATTTAAATTCGTTGTGTGGGGATGATGGAGCATAGCCAGACTATTTGATTTTGTAGGGTTAACTTTCTTTGGCCTTGTTATTTCGAAAGTTCATGATTACTTTCCTAGTTTGCTTGAAGTATTATTGTTTTCATGTCAATAGCAAACTATTGTTTTGAATCTTACGGATCTGAACATTCATGTCACATGAAAGAATTTACAAAGGACAAATATGCTAGGTAGCATTCCACATCAAAAATTCATTCTTTATCACTTCCCTACTCGAGGACGAGCAGGAGTTAAGCTTGAGGATGCGTGATACATCTCCAATGTATCTATAATTTTTTATGGTTCCATGCTATTATCTTGTCAAACTTTGGATGTTTTGTATGCCTTTTATATCTTTTTTGGGACTAACTTATTAACTCAGTGCCAAGTGCCAGTTCCTATTTTTTCCGTGTTTTTGACCTTTTTCAGAAGAGAATATTAAACGGAGTCCAAACGGAATAAAACCTCCGAAAAGATTTTTTCCGGAACAAAAGATACGCATGGAGCTTGAGAACCAAGGCAGAGGGCACCAGGGGAGGCCACAAGCCTCCTAGCCGCGGCCTAGGGGGCACCTAGCAGGCTTGTGGGCCCCAGTGGCTCCTCTGTCCTACTTCTTCCGCCTATAAATCCCTGAAAAATCCAAAACCACGGGAGAGAGACACGAAAATACTTTTCCGCCGCCGCAAGCTTCTGTATCCGCAAGATCCCATCTGGGGCACGTTGTGGTACCCTGCCGGAGGGGTGATTCGGACACGAAGGGCTTATTCATCAACACCATTGCCTCTCCGATGATGCATGAGTAGTTCACCACAGACCTTCGGGTCCATAGCTAGTAGCTAGATGGCTTCTTCTCTCTCTTGGATCTTCAATACAAAGTTCTCCATGATCTTCATGGAGATCTATCAGATGTAATCTTATTTTGCGGTGTGTTTGGCGAGATCCTATGAATTGTGGATTTACGATCAGATTATCTATGAATATTATTTGAGTCTCCTCTGATCTCTTATACGCATGATTTCGTATCCTTGTAATTTTCTTCGAGTTGTGGGTTTCGTTTGGCCAACTTGATCTATAATTCTTGCAATGGGAGAAGTGCTTGGTTTTGGGTTCATACCGTGCGGTGTCCTCACCCAGTGACAGAAGCGGTAGCGAGGCACACATCGTGTTGTTGCCATCAAGGGTAAAAAGATGGGGTTTATATCTATTGCATGAATTTATCCCTCTACATCATGTCATCTTGCTTAAGGTGTTACTCTGTTTGTCATGAACTCAATACAATATAATAGATGCATGCTGGATAGTGGTCGATGTGTGGAGTAATAGCAGTAGATGCGGAAAGTATCGGTCTACTTGTCTCACACGTGATGCCTATATGTATGATTATTTCCTTAGATATCGTCATGACTTTGCGCGGTTCTATCAATTGCTCGACAGTAATTCGTTCACCCACCGTAATATTTGCTATCATGAGAGAAGCCTCTAGTGAACACTATGGCCCCCGGGTCTACTTCACATCATATTTTCAGCCCTACACTTTTACTTTGTTGCACTTTACGCCTTCAGATCTCCCCTTGCAATCAATCGTGAAGGGATTGACAACCCCTTCATCGCGTTGGGTGCAAGTTTGCTGTTTTTGCACAGGTACGGTGGAGACTTGGCTTGATACTCCTACTGGATTGATACCTGGGTTCTCAAACTGAGGGAAATACTTACTGCTACTGTGCTGCATCACCCTTTCCTCTTCAAGGGAAAAACCAATGCAAGCTCAAGAGGTAGCACGCACCCACTAGGTGTAGTCCCCGAGGCTACCGTCGACTCAGTTAGTTGGAGGTAGTCTTAGAGTTATTATATCTGCATTCTGCTTGACTTGTGTTTGTTGATGGCAGAGTGCTTGTGGGGCCGGGAGCCGTTGTGATGCTGTCAAAAGGGAGTTGCGGGCCCTGCGTCTGAGCCTTGATGCAGAAAAGACCAAGAGCAAGCGTCTGGAACAGGAGAAGCGTGTCGCTGAAGGTAAGCCTTTACTGTCCGACTATCTCTTGATTTGATTTTCCTCCTCATCCGGTTGAGGCTATCTTGTCAGATTGCCTTTCTGAGAGGTTGAAGAGCTCCATTTCTTTAGTTACCATGAAGGAGGACCTCAAAAATAGGGATGAAGATCTTGCATTGGTGTGGAGATAGGCCAAATAGAAAATCCAGGTGATCGAAACCAAGCTCAAGATGGTCGGGACACTTGAAGAAGAGAACCGGCTTCTGAAGGCTCGCGCGGAGAAATCTGCTCAGGTGCTTGGTGACCTGAAAAAGCACTATGCCAAGTGGGTGACCAAATTCGGGGAGGTCGTCACCAAGAAAGCCGAACTAGAGCAGTTCATTGAAGACTTCAGCAAAGAACACTGCGAGAAACTTAAAGGTATGTTATGAATCTGAATGGTATCTTTTTGTCTCCTTGTAGTTTTCGAATGATATTTCTCATCCTTTTGCTTTTCAACTAAACCCAGCTTTCTCTATCGGCATCAGCGAAGAGTCGACACGAATCGAGAAGGAGCTGGACCCTAAAGCAGGGCTCGTGAAGGACAGTGTCGCTTTGGCTCTTCTCGGGCTCGAAGCTCGTGTCGATTACCTGCTAGGTTGCTTCAAGTGGCTGCAATCGGCCATCGAAGAGATAGACCAAGAGACCACCCCTGACGATGAACTCCCTAAGGACGTCCAAACCATTGTGAACCGAGTGAAGGCAGTCCCTAGGGACCTCCAATCTTGAAAGAAATCAGCGGCGCGGGCCAGAGCCGACATCGCCCTCTCACTCGTCTGCATCCATTGTAAAGGAGTGGATGAAGAGAAACTGAAGAATCTCTGGGTCATCAACAAGAAGAGCGCCATTCGGATCGCCGATGGGATCGACCTCGACACCTTCTTGGAAGCGGTGAAGTCTTCAGCCTCCGAGTGATGCTCGGAGAAAAAAACATTAAATTTCAATTTGCCTCGGAATGCCATGTGGTTAATGTATCCCCAAACTTTGAGCGAGCCTTGGGCTCCTTATTATGCGCACCTTTTGCTTGAACTGGAACTCGATTTTATTCATTTGCATTTGAATTTGGATCTTATTTGCTTGATTATCCTTATTCAGGGTCACTTTTACTCGAGAAAAGCAGGTTCGCAACCGAGTCCCGCCGTGTGGAGGTTGTCCTCACTCGAGGCTAGTTTTAACTTAGGCGAAAGCTGTTCGTGGCTAAGCCCCCGAGTTTTGAGGTTGTCCTCACTCGGGACAGTTTTTAACTTAGGCAAAAGCTGGTTCACGGCTAAGTCCCCGAGCATGGAGGTTGTCCTCACTCGGGGCAGTTTTTAACTTAGGCGAAAGCTGGTTCGCGGCTAAGCCCCTGAGCATGGAGGTTGTCCTCACTCGGGATCATTTTTAACTTAGGTTAAAGCTAGTTCGCGACTAAGTCCCTAGGTGTGGAGGTTGTCCTCACTCAGGGAAGATTTTACCTTTGGTGAAAACAGGTTCGCTGCTAAGGAATGATTGTTCTATTCGTCTTGGTGACCGAATGAAGAACTTGCTTCCATTAAGAACCGTTTTAACTTAGGCAAAGACTGGTTGGCGGCTAAGCCCCTGAGCATGGAGGATGTCCTTACTCGGAGCAGGTTCTTCCTGTAGGCAAAAACAGGTTTGCTACCAAGATGAGAGGGTAGTTCTTGCGAACTTGATGATGGTCCTATCCATCTTGGTGCCCGAATGAAGATCGTGCCCTCATTCGGGACCGTTTTAACTTAGGCAAAGGCTGGTTCGCAGCTAAGTCCCCGAGTGTGGAGGTTGTCCTCACTCGGGGCAGGTTTTACCTTAGGCGAAAACAGGTTCGCGACTAAGGAATGATTGTTCTGTTCATCTTGGCAACCGAATGAAGATCTTGCTTCCATTCGGAACCGTTTTAACTTAGGCGAAGGCCGGTTTGCCGCTAAGCCCCCGAGTGTGGAGGATGTCCTCACTCAAGGCAAGTTTTTCCCTTAGGCGAAAACAGGTTCTCTACCAAGATGAAAGGGTAGTTCTTGTGAACTTGATGATGATACTATCCATCTTGGTGCCCGAATGAAGATCATGTTCTCATTCGGGGCCGTTTTAACTTAGGCGAAGGCTATTTCGTGGCTAAGTCCCAGAGTGTGGAGGTTGTCCTCACTCAGGGTAGGTTTGACCTTAGGCGAAAACAGGATCACGGCTAAGGAATGATTGTTCTGTTCATCTTGGCGATTGAATGAAGAACTTGCTTCCATTCGGAACAGTTTAACTTAGGCGAAGGCTGATTCACGGCTAAGACCCCGAGCGTGGAGGCTGTCCTCACTCGAGGTAGGTTTTACCTTAAGAGAAAGTTGGTTCGCAGATTTCACCCACTCGGGGTGTGTTTCACCGGAGTGAGAGGTGTGACCATAGTTGAAGAAAGAAAGTACTTTATTCCTCTAACCATTTGATTTCATTACACGAATGAAAAGGCACGTTCTAAGTATAGAACTTGCGGAGCAGGTCCGCATTCCAGGTTTTGGGCTCTTCCACTCCATTCTCGAGGTTGTATAATCGATAAGCTCCGTTGTGCAGGACTTTGGATATGACGTAGGGCCCTTGCCCCGGAGGTGCCAGCTTATGGGGGTTTTGTTGGTCCAGTCGGATGACCAAGTCCCCCTCCTGAAAATCTCGGCCTGTGACTTGTTTGCCATGGTAGCACCTCAGGTATTGCTCGTACAGTGTGTACCAAATGAGGGCTAGCTCTCTCTCCTCTTCCAAGAGATCCAAGTTGTCTTGTCGTGCTCCTTCGGCTTCAGCTTCATTGTACTGCTCCACTCAGGGGGAGTTGTGACGTAAGTCACTCGACAGAACAGCTTCAGATCCATACACTGTGAAGAAATGAGTATGCTTGGTTGAACGATTCGACCGCATTCCCCACAAGACGGATGGTAATTTTTCTACCCATGTGTCCGTGGCATACTTGAGATCTCTCATCGATCGGGGTTTCAGTCCCTGCAGTATCATGTCATTCGCCTGTTTAGCGTGCCCATTCGAGTGCAGGTGAGCCACGGAGGCGTAATTGACCCGAGTGCCCTGAGAGTGATAGAACTCGACGAACTCGTCCGAGTCAATATTGGACCCGTTGTCGGTGATGATATCATGAGGAAGTCTGAATCTGAAGATAATCTGTCGAATAAAGCTAATGGCAATCGCCGAATCCAGGCTTTGATGGGCTTCGCTTCGACCCACTTGGTGAACTTATCCACCACAACTAGCAGCTGGATGAATCCACTCGTCCCGGTCAATAAAGGGCCAACCATGTCAAGACCCCACATGGAGAATGTCCAGGTGAGCGAAATCGTTTTTAGCACGGATGCAGGCTTGTGCGGCTGATTTTTATAGAACTGGCATCCTACGCATAGCTCGACGAGGTCTCTTGTTGCCTCATTGGCTCGGGGTCAATAAAAACCTGCTCAGAAGGCCTTGGCCACCAGTATCCGAGAGGACGCGTGATGTCCACACGTTCTCGCATGAACCTCGTGCAAAGATCTGCAGCCCTTCCTCTAGGGAATGCACTTTTGACTCACTCGTGTAACACTTTTCTTGTATAGTTATTCTCCGAGGACTTCGAAAGCTTTAGACCATCGAACGACTCTATGGGCTTCCTCTTCGTCTTGAGGGAGCTCGTGCTACAGCAAGTAAGCCAGATAAGGTGGAGTCCATTCGGGCGTGATGACCGGCATCTCGTGGATGAGATCGACCACGGGCGGGACATCGATTTCATTCGTATTTGACGGACCTATTGCCTGCACAGGCTCTTCCGTAAAAGGATCTTCTTTGACTGAGGTGGAGCGCACGTGTTCGAGTAACACGCCTTTATGAACGACTTTCCGAGTGGAGACGATCTTCACCAAGTCATCGGCTGCTTGATTCTTTGCTCGGGGCACGTGGTGCAATTCCAGCCCTTTGAAGTTCTTCTATAGCTTTCGAACTGTGTTGCGGTAGACTATCATGACTGGGCTTCGAATGTCCCATTCCTTCATCACCTGTTGATGGCGAGGTCCGAGTCCCGGTAGACTATCAAACGCCGCACGATGAGTGAGATGGCCATGCGGAGTCCATACAGGAAGGCTTCATATTCGGCCTCATTGTTAGATGAGTCGAAGTGGATTTGGAGCACATAGTTCAGTCGGTCTCCGTTGGGGGAAATGAGAACAACTCCAACCCATGAACCATGAAGCATCTTGGACCCGTCGAAGTGTTGGAATTATGCCCTAGAGGCAATAATTAATGTATAGTTATTATTATAATTCCTGTATCAAGATAATAGTTTATTATCCATGCTATAATTGTATTGAATGAAGACTCATTTACATGTGTGGATACATAGACAAAACACCGTCCCTAGCATGCCTCTAGTTGGCTAGCCAGTTGATCGATGATAGTCAGTGTCTTCTGATTATGAACAAGGTGTTGTTGCTTGATAACTGGATCACGTCATTGGGAGAATCACGTGATGGACTAAGACCCAAACTAATAGACGTAGCATGTTGATCGTGTCATTTTGTTGCTACTGTTTTCTGCGTGTCAAGTATTTATTCCTATGACCATGAGATCATATAACTCACTGACACCGGAGGAATGCTTTGTGTGTATCAAACGTCGCAACGTAACTGGGTGACTATAAAGATGCTCTACAGGTATCTCCGAAGGTGTTAGTTGAGTTAGTATGGATCAAGACTGGGATTTGTCACTCCGTGTGACGGAGAGGTATCTCGGGGCCCACTCGGTAATACAACATCATACACAAGCCTTGCAAGCAATGTAACTTAGTGTAAGTTGCGGGATCTTGTATTACGGAACGAGTAAAGAGACTTGCCGGTAAACGAGATTGAAATAGGTATGCGGATACTGACGATCGAATCTCGGGCAAGTAACATACCGAAGGACAAAGGGAATGACATACGGGATTATACGAATCCTTGACACTGAGGTTCAAACGATAAGATCTTCGTAGAATATGTAGGATCCAATATGGGCATCCAGGTCCCGCTATTGTATATTGACCGAGGAGTCTCTCGGGTCATGTCTACATAGTTCTCGAACCCGCAGGGTCTGCACACTTAAGGTTCGACGTTGTTTTATGCGTATTTGAGTTATATGGTTGGTTACCGAATGTTGTTCGGAGTCCCGGATGAGATCACGGACGTCACGAGGGTTTCCGGAATGGTCCGGAAACGAAGATTGATATATAGGATGACCTCATTTGATTACCGGAAGGTTTTTGGAGTTACCGGGAATGTACCGGGAATGACGAATGGGTTCCGGGAGTTCACCGGAGGGGGGCAACCCACTCCGGGGAAGCCCATAGGTATTTGTGGGGGTCACACCAGCCCTTAGTGGGCTGGTGGGACAGCCCACTAAATCCTATGCGCCAAGGAAGAAAAATCAAAGGAAGAAAGAAAAAAAAAAGGAAGAAGTGGGAAGGGGGAAGGACTCCCTCCCACCAAACCAAGTAGGACTCGGTTTGGGGGGGGAGAGTCCTCCCCCCTGGCTCGGCCGACCCCTTGGGGTTCCCTTGGACCCCAAGGCAAGGTCCCCCTCCCTCCTCCTATATATATGGGGCTTTTAGGGCAGATTTGAGACGACTTTCTCACGGCTGCCCGACCACATACCTCCATAGTTTTTCCTCTAGATCGCGTTTCTGCGGAGCTCGGGCGGAGCCCTGCTGAGACGAGATCATCACCAACCTCCGGAGCGCCGTCACGCTTCCGGAGAACTCTTCTACCTCTCCGTCTCTCTTGCTGGATCAAGAAGGCCGAGATCATCGTCGAGCTGTACGTGTGCTGAACGCGGAGGTGCCGTCCGTTCGGTACTAGATCGTGGGACTGATCGCGGGATTGTTCGCGGGGCGGATCGAGGGACGTGAGGACGTTCCACTACATCAACCGCGATCTCTAATTGCTTCTGCTGTACGATCTACAAGGGTACGTAGATCACTCATCCCCTCTCGTAGATGGACATCACCATAATAGGTCTTCGTGCGCGTAGGAAAATTTTTGTTTCCCATGCGACGTTCCCCTACAGTGGCATCATGAGCTAGGTTCATGCGTAGATGTCTTCTCGAGTAGAACACAAAAGGTTTTGTGCGCGGTGATGTGCGTTTTGCTGCCCTCCTTAGTCTTTTCTTGATTCCGCGGTATTGTTGGATTGAAGCGGCTTGGACCGACATTACTCGTACGCTTACGAGAGACTGGTTTCATCATTACGAGTAACCCCCTTTGGTCAAAGATGACTGGCAAGTGACGGTTTCTCCAACTTTAGTTGAATCGGATTTGACCGAGGAGGTCCTTGGATGAGGTTAAATAGCAACTCATATATCTCCGTTGTGGTGTTTGCGTAAGTAAGATGCGATCCTACTAGATACCCTTGGTCACCACGTAAAACATGCAACAACAAAATTAGAGGACGTCTAACTTGTTTTTGCAGGGTATGATTGTGATGTGATATGGCCAATGATGTGATGTGATATATTGGATGTATGAGATGATCATGTTGTAATAGAAATATCGACTTGCACGTCGATGGTACGGCAACCGGCAGGAGCCATAGGGTTGTCTTTATACTAACATATGTGCTTGCAGATGCGTTTACTATTTTGCTAGGATGTAGCTTTAGTAGTGATAGCATAAGTAGCACGACAACCCCGATGGCGACACGTTGATGGAGATCATGGTGTGGCGCCGGTGACAAGAAGATCGTGTCGGTGCTTTGGTGATGGAGATCAAGAAGCACGTGATGATGGCCATATCATGTCACTTATGAATTGCATGTGATGTTAATCCTTTTTTTTTGCACCTTGTTTTGCTTAGAACGACGGTAGCATTATGAGGTGATCTCTCACTAAAATTTCAAGACGAAATTGTGTTCTCCCCGACTGTGCACCGTTGCTACAGTTCGTCGTTTCGAGACACCACGTGATGATCGGGTGTGATAGACTCAACGTTCACATACAACGGGTGCAAAACAGTTGCGCACGCGGAACACTCGGGTTAAGCTTGACGAGCCTAGCATGTGCAGACATGGCCTCGGAACACATGAGACCGAAAGGTCGATCATGAATCATATAGTTGATATGATTAGCATAGGGATGCTTACCACTGAAACTATTCTCAACTCACGTGATGATCGGACTTGGGATAGTGTAAGTGGATCATGAACCACTCAAATGACTAGAGAGATGTACTTTTTGAGTGGGAGTTTAGCATATAATTTGATTAAGTTGAACTCTAATTATCTTGAACATAGTCTAAGTCCACTTTGAATATATTTGTGTTGTAGATCATGGCTCACGCAAGTGTCATCCTCAATTTTAATACGTTCCTAGAGAAAGCTAAGTTGAAATATGATGGAAGCAACTTTGTAGACTGGGCTCGTAATCTTAAGCTAATCTTACAAGCTGGAAAGAAGGATTATGTCCTTAATGCTGCGCTAGGAGATGAACCACCCGCTACGGCTGATCAGGATGTTAAGAACGCTTGGTTAGCACGTAAGGAGGACTACTCAATAGTTCAATGTGTAGTCTTGTATGGCTTAGAACCGGGACTTCAACGTCGCTTTGAGCGTCATGGAGCATTTGAGATGTTCCAGGAGTTGAAGTTTATCTTTCAAGAAGAACGCCCGGATCGAGAGGTATGAGACCTCCGATAAATTCTATGCTTGCAAGATGGAGGAAAACTCGTCTGTCAGTGAACATGTGCTCAAAATGTCTGGGTACTCAAACCGTCTGGCTGAACTGGGGATTGAACTCCCGCAAGAAGCTATCACTGACAGAATCCTTCAATCACTGCCGCCAAGCTACAAAGGCTTTGTGTTGAACTACAACATGCAAGGGATGAACAAGTCTCCCGGCGAGTTGTTTGCGATGCTGAAAGTCGCAGAGTCTGAACTCCGTAAAGAGCATCAAGTGTTGATGGTGAGCAAGACCACTAGTTTCAAGAGAAACGGCAAAGGCAAGAAGGGCAATTCGAAGAAGAGCGGCAAGCCCGTTGCCAATCCGCCGAAGAAACCCAAGGCTGGACCTAAGCCTGAAACAGAGTGCTTCTATTGCAAGGGTATGGGTCACTGGAAGCGCAATTGCCCCAAGTATCTGGCAGATAAGAAGGCGGGCAAAGAAAAATCAGGTATATTTGATATACATGTTATTGATGTGTACTTAACCAGCTCTCGTAGTAGTGCCTGGGTATTCGATACCGGTTCTGTTGCTCACATTTGCAACTCGAAGCAGGAACTGCGGAATAGACGAAGGCTGGCGAAAGACGAAGTGACGATGCGCATAGGAAACGGTTCCAAGGTTGATGCAATCGCCGTCGGCACCGTGTCACTTCAACTACCATCGGGATTAGTGATGAACTTAAATCATTGTTATTTAGTGCCTGCGTTGAGCATGAACATTATATCTGGATCTTGTTTATTGCGAGACGGTTACTCTTTTAAGTCTGAGAATAATGGTTGTTCTATTTCTATGAGTAACATCTTTTATGGTCATGCACCGAATGTGAGAGGATTGTTCATATTGAATCTCGATAGCGATACGCATATACATAACATTGAGACCAAAAGAGTTAGAGTAAACAATGATAGCGCCATATTTTTGTGGCACTGCCGCTTGGGTCATATTGGTGTAAAGCGCATGAAGAAACTCCATGCTGATGGACTTTTGGAGTCACTTGACTTTGATTCACTTGACACGTGCGGACCATGCCTCATGGGCAAGATGACTAAAACTCCGTTCTCCGGAACAATGGAGCGTGCAAGTGACTTGTTGGAAATCATACATACCGATGTGTGTGGTCCGATGAGCGTGGAGGCACGCGGCGGATATCGTTATTTTCTCACCTTCACTGACGATTTGAGTAGATATGGTTATGTCTACTTAATGAAGCACAAGTCTGAAACATTTGAAAAGTTCAAGCAATTTCAGAGTGAAGTGGAAAATCATCGTAACAAGAAGATCAAGTTCCTACGGTCTGATCGTGGGGGTGAATATCTGAGTTTCGAGTTTGGTACTCACTTAAGACAATGTGGAATTGTTTCGCAGTTAACACCGCCTGGAACACCACAGCGTAATGGTGTGTCCGAACGTCGTAATCGTACTTTATTAGAAATGGTGCGATCTATGATGTCTCTTACTGATTTGCCGTTATCGTTTTGGGGTTATGCATTAGAAACAGCTGCATTCACTTTAAATAGGGCACCATCGAAGTCCGTTGAGATGACACCATACGAACTGTGGTATGGCAAAAGGCCAAAGTTGTCGTTTCTTAAAGTTTGGGGATGTGATGCTTATGTCAAAAAGCTTCAGCCTGAAAAGCTGGAACCCAAAGCGGAAAAGTGCGTCTTCATAGGCTACCCAAAAGAGACAGTTGGGTACACCTTCTATCTCAAATCCGAGGGCAAAGTGTTTGTTGCTAAGAACGGAACTTTTCTCGAGAAGGAGTTTCTCTTGAGAGAATTGAGTGGGAGGAAGATAGAACTTGACGAGGTTGTCGAACCTCTCATCCCTCTGGATGGTGGCGCAGGGCAAGGGGAAACCCCTGTGATTGCGACGCCAGTTGAGGAGGAAGTTAATGATGATGATCATGAAACTCCAGTTCAAGTTTCTGTTGAACCACGCAGGTCGACGAGATCACGCGCTGCTCCAGAGTGGTACGGTAATCCCGTCTTGACAATCATGTTGTTAGACAACAATGAACCTGCAAATTATGAAGAAGCAATGGTGGGCCCAGATTCCAACAAATGGCTAGAAGCCATGAAATCCGAGATAGGATCCATGTATGAGAACAAAGTATGGACTTTGGAGATACTACCTGAGGGCCGCAAGGCTATTCAGAACAAATGGATCTTTAAGAAGAAGACGGACGCTGACGGTAATGTGACCGTTTATAAAGCTCGACTTGTGGCAAAGGGTTTTTCACAAGTTCCAGGAATTGACTACGATGAGACTTTCTCTCCCGTAGCGATGCTTAAGTCCGTCAGAATCATGTTAGCAATAGCTGCATTTTTCGATTATGAAATTTGGCAGATGGATGTCAAAACGGCGTTCCTTAACGGTTTCCTTAAGGAAGAGTTGTATATGATGCAACCCGAAGGTTTTGTCGATCCTAAAAATGCTGACAAGGTGTGCAAGCTCCAGCGATCCATTTATGGACTGGTGCAAGCATCTCGGAGTTGGAACAAACGCTTTGATGAGGTGATCAAAGCATTTGGGTTTATACAAGTGGTTGGAGAATCTTGTATTTACAAGAAAGTGAGTGGGAGCTCTATGGCGTTTCTAATATTATATGTGGATGACATATTACTGATTGGAAACAACGTAGAGCTTTTGGAGAGCATAAAAGGTTACTTGAATAAAAGTTTCTCTATGAAGGACCTAGGAGAAGCTGCTTACATTCTAGGCATTAAGATCTATAGGGATAGATCAAAACGCCTGATAGGACTTTCACAAAGCACATACCTTGATAAAGTTTTGAAGAGGTTCAAAATGGAACAGTCCAAGAAAGGGTTCTTGCCAGTGTTACAAGGTACGAGATTGAGTAAGACTCAGTGCCCAGCAACTGATGAAGATAGAGAGCATATGCGCTCCGTCCCCTATGCTTCAGCCATAGGCTCTATCATGTATGCAATGCTGTGCACTAGACCGGATGTTAGCCTGGCCATAAGTATGGCAGGTAGGTTCCAGAGTAATCCAGGAGTGGATCACTGGACGGCGGTCAAGAATATCCTGAAGTACCTGAAAAGGACTAAGGAGATGTTTCTCGTGTATGGAGGTGACGAAGAGCTCGCCGTAAAAGGTTACGTCGATGCAAGCTTTGACACAGATCCGGACGACTCTAAGTCGCAAACCGGATACGTATTTATTCTTAATGGGGGTGCAGTAAGCTGGTGCAGTTCCAAGCAAAGCGTCGTAGCAGATTCTACATGTGAAGCGGAATACATGGCTGCCTCGGAGGCAGCTAAGGAGGGTGTCTGGATGAAGCAGTTCATGACGGATCTTGGAGTGGTGCCAAGTGCACTGGATCCAATAACCTTGTTCTGTGACAACACTGGTGCCATTGCCTTAGCAAAGGAACCAAGGTTTCACAAGAAGACCAGACACATCAAACGACGCTTCAACCTCATCCGCGACTACGTCGAGGAGGAGGACGTAAATATATGCAAAGTGCACACGGATCTGAATGTAGCACACCCGCTGACTAAACCTCTTCCACGGCCAAAACATGATCGACACCAGAACTGTATGGGTGTTAGATTTATTACAATGTAATTCACATGGTGATGTGAGGGCTAGATTATTGACTCTAGTGCAAGTGGGAGACTGTTGGAATTATGCCCTAGAGGCAATAATAAATGTATAGTTATTATTATAATTCCTGTATCAAGATAATAGTTTATTATCCATGCTATAATTTTATTGAATGAAGACTCATTTACATGTGTGGATACATAGACAAAACACCGTCCCTAGCATGCCTCTAGTTGGCTAGCCAGTTGATCGATGATAGTCAGTGTCTTCTAATTATGAACAAGGTGTTGTTGCTTGATAACTGGATCACGTCATTGGGAGAATCACGTGATGGACTAAGACCCAAACTAATAGACGTAGCATGTTGATCGTGTCATTTTGTTGCTACTGTTTTCTGCGTGTCAAGTATTTATTCCTATGACCATGAGATCATATAACTCACTGACACCGGAGGAATGCTTTGTGTGTATCAAACGTCGCAACGTAACTGGGTGACTATAAAGATGCTCTACAGGTATCTCCGAAGGTGTTAGTTGAGTTAGTATGGATCAAGACTGGGATTTGTCACTCCGTGTGACGAAGAGGTATCTCGGGGCCCACTCGGTAATACAACATCATACACAAGCCTTGCAAGCAATGTAACTTAGTGTAAGTTGCGGGATCTTGTATTACGGAACGAGTAAAGAGACTTGCCGGTAAACGAGATTGAAATAGGTATGCGGATACTGACGATCGAATCTCGGGCAAGTAACATACCGAAGGACAAAGGGAATGACATACGGGATTATACGAATCCTTGGCACTGAGGTTCAAACGATAAGATCTTCGTAGAATATGTAGGATCCAATATGGGCATCCAGGTCCCGCTATTGGATATTGACCGAGGAGTCTCTCGGGTCATGTCTACATAGTTCTCGAACCCGCAGGGTCTGCACACTTAAGGTTCGACGTTGTTTTATGCGTATTTGAGTTATATGGTTGGTTACCGAATGTTGTTCGGAGTCCCGGATGAGATCACGGACGTCACGAGGGTTTCCGGAATGGTCCGGAAACGAAGATTGATATATAGGATGACCTCATTTGATTACCGGAAGGTTTTCGGAGTTACCGGGAATGTACCGGGAATGACGAATGGGTTCCGGGAGTTCACCGGAGGGGGGCAACCCACTCCGGGGAAGCCCATAGGTATTTGTGGGGGTCACACCAGCCCTTAGTGGGCTGGTGGGACAGCCCACTAAATCCTATGCGCCAAGGAAGAAAAATCAAAGGAAGAAAGAAAAAAAAAGGAAGAAGTGGGAAGGGGGAAGGACTCCCTCCCACCAAACCAAGTAGGACTCGGTTTGGGGGGGGAGAGTCCTCCCCCTGGCTCGGTCGACCCCTTGGGGTTCCCTTGGACCCCAAGGCAAGGTCCCCCTCCCTCCTCCTATATATATGGGGCTTTTAGGGCAGATTTGAGACGACTTTCTCACGGCTGCCCGACCACATACCTCCATAGTTTTTCCTCTAGATCGCGTTTCTGCGGAGCTCGGGCGGAGCCCTGCTGAGACGAGATCATCACCAACCTCCGGAGCGCCGTCACGCTACCGGAGAACTCTTCTACCTCTCCGTCTCTCTTGCTGGATCAAGAAGGCCGAGATCATCGTCGAGCTGTACGTGTGCTGAACGCGGAGGTGCCGTCCGTTCGGTACTAGATCGTGGGACTGATCGCGGGATTGTTCGCGGGGCGGATCGAGGGACGTGAGGACGTTCCACTACATCAACCGCGATCTCTAATCGCTTCTGATGTACGATCTACAAGGGTACGTAGATCACTCATCCCCTCTCGTAGATGGACATCACCATAATAGGTCTTCGTGCGCGTAGGAAAATTTTTGTTTCCCATGCGACGTTCCCCAACATGAAGAACATGGTCCAATGCTCGGGAATGCCACGAGCCGACTTCTCTTGTTCTATCCATTCGGGTAGGAAGTCAACCAGTGTGTGGTACTTGATCGCTTTTTTGTCTTCAAACTAGATGTCGAGTGGAAGGATCTCACTCTCCCATTTAGCTCCTCGGTCAGTGGTGTCCCCATTGTGCAAGATTTCTGCCAAGGGAGCGTCACTGATGATAGTGAGCGAGTGATCTTGGAAGTAATGGACTACCTTGTTCACGGTCAGATAATACCGTAAACCAGCTTCTGGTAATGCGGATACCTTTGCTCAGAGGGAGTTAGTACCTCTCATATGTAGTATTGTACCTTGAATGCTTTGCCCGCTTCTTCACACTCCATGGTAAGAACAGTGCTAACCACTTGGCTAGTTGCAGCAACGTACAGGAGTAAGGGCTCCTGGCTTCTTGGAGCAGCTAACACCGGGTGGGTGGATATCAAAGCCTGGAGTTGGTCGAAAGCGACTTTCGCTTCGTTGGTCCACTCAAATCTGTAAGATTTCTTCATCAATCGGTAAAGAGGCAGGGCCTTCTCGCCGAGTCTTGAGATGAAACGGCTAAGGGCCGCGAGGCAAACCGTAAGCCTTTGCACATCATGGATGCGCTCTCGGTGTCTCATTTGGACTATGGCACCAATTTTATCAGGATGGGCATCAATGCCTCATTCGGAAATGAGGAAACCGAGTAACTTACCGGCCAGCACCCCAAAAGTGCACTTGGCCGGATTAAGCTTGATCCCTAAGCATCGGAGGTTCGCGAATGTTTCAGTGCGGTTAGTGTTGGAAATGTGCCCTAGAGGCAATAATAAATTAGTTATTATTATATTTCTTTGTTCATGATAATCGTTTATTATCCATGCTATAATTGTATTGATTGGAAACACAGTGCATGTGTGGATACATAGACAAAACACTGTCCCTAGTAAGCCTCTAGTTGACTAGCTCGTTGATCAAAGATGGTCAAGGTTTCCTGACCATAGGCAAGTGTTGTCACTTGATAACGGGATCACATCATTAGGAGAATCATGTGATGGACTAGACCCAAACTAATAGACGTAGCATGTTGATCGTGTCATTTTGTTGCTACTGTTTTCTGCGTGTCAAGTATTTGTTCCTATGACCATGAGATCATATAACTCACTGACACCGGAGGAATGCTTTGTGTGTATCAAACGTCGCAATGTAACTGGGTGACTATAAAGATGCTCTACAGGTATCTCCGAAGGTGTTCATTGAGTTAGTACGGATCGAGACTGCGATTTGTCACTCCGTGTGACGGAGAGGTATCTCGGGGCCCACTCGGTAATACAACATCACACACAAGCCTTGCAAGCAATGTGACTTAGTGTAAGTTGCGGGATCTTGTATTACGGAACGAGTAAAGAGACATGCCGGTAAACGAGATTGAAATAGGTATGCGGATACTGACGATCGAATCTCGGGCAAGTAACATACCGAAGGACAAAGGGAATGACATACGGGATTATATGAATCCTTGGCACTGAGGTTCAAACGATAAGATATTTGTAGAATATGTAGGATCAAATATGGGCATCTAGGTCCCGCTATTGGATATTGACCGAGGAGTCACTCGGGTCATGTCTACATAGTTCTCGAACCCGCAGGGTCTGCACACTTAAGGTTCGATGTTGTTTTATGCGTATTTGAGTTATATGGTTGCTTAATGAATGTTGTTTGGAGTCCCGTATGAGATCACGGACGTCACGAGGGTTTTCGGAATGGTCCGGAAACAAAGATTGATATACAGGATGACTTCATTTGGTTACCGGAAGGTTTTCGGGCATTACCGGTAATGTACCGGGAATGACGAATGGGTTCCGGATCATCACCGGGAGGGGGGACCACCCACCCGGGAGGGCCCAAGGACCTTGGGGGTGGTGCACCAAGTAGGTGGGGTCAGCCCAAGGCTGTCTTGTGCAAGATAAAGAAAAACCAAAAGAAGAGAAAGAAAAAAAAAGGAAAGGTGGGAAAAGAGAGAAGGACTCCACCTTCCAATCCTAGTTGGACTAGGATTGGAGGAGGACTCCTCCTCCCCTTGGTGGCGCAGCCCTTGGGGCTCCTTGACCCTCAAGGCAAGCCTCCCCTCCCTCCTCCTATACATATGGAGCAATTAGGGCTGATTTGAGACAACTTTTTCAAGGCAGCCCGACCACATACCTCCACGGTTTTACCTCTAGATCGCGTTTCTGCGGAGCTCAGGCGGAGCCCTGCCGAGATTAGATCACCACCAACCTACGGAGCACCGTCACGCTGCCGGAGAACTCATCTACCTCTCCGTCTCTCTTGCTGGATCAAGAAGGCCGAGATCATCGTCGAGCTGTACGTGTGCTGAACGCGGAGGTGCCGTTCGTTCGGCACTAGATCGTGGGACGGATCGCGGGACGGTTCGTGGGACGATTCGCGGGGCGGATCGAGGGACGTGAGGACGTTCCACTACATCAACCGCGTTCACTAACGCTTCTGTTGTGCGATCTACAAGGGTACGTAGATCGAAAATCCCCTCTCGTAGATGGACATCACAATGATAGGTCTTCGTGCGCGTAGGAAATTTTTTGTTTCCCATGCGACGTTCCCCTTCAGTGGCATCATGAGCTAGGTTCATGCGTAGATGTCTTCTCGAGTAGAACACAAAAGTTTTTGTGGGCGGTGATGTGCGTTTTGCTGTCCTCCTTAGTTTTTTCTTGATTCCGTGGTATTGTTGGATTGAAGCGGCTTGGACCGACATTACTCGTACGCTTACGAGAGACTGGTTTCATCGCTACGAGTAACTCCCTTGCTCAAAGATGACTGGCAAGTGTCGGTTTCTCCAACTTTAGTTGAATCGGATTTGACCGAGGAGGTCCTTGTATAAGGTTAAATAGCAATTCATACATCTCCGTTGTGGTGTTTGCGTAAGTAAGATGCGATCCTACTAGATACCCATGGTCACCACGTAAAACATGCAACAACAATTAGAGGACGTCTAACTTGTTTTTGCAGGGTATGCTTGTGATGTGATATGGGCAACGATGTGATGTGATATATTGGATGTATGAGATGATCATGTTGTAATAGTTAATATCAACTTGCACGTCGATGGTACGACAACCGGCAGGAGCCATAGGGTTGTCTTTAAACTAAGGTTTGTGCTTGCAGATGCGTTTACTATATTGCTAGGACGTAGCTTTAGTAGTAATAGCATGAGTAGCACGACAACCCCGATGGCGACACGTTGATGGAGATCATGATGATGGAGATCATGGTGTGACGCCGGTGACAAGAAGATCGTGCCGGTGCTTTGGTGATGGAGATCAAGAAGCACATGATGATGGCCATATCATGTCACTTATGAATTGCATGTGATGTTAATCCTTTATGCACCTTATCTTGCTTAGAACGACGGTAGAATTATGAGGTGATCTCTCACTAAAATTTCAAGACGAAATTGTGTTCTCCCCGACTGTGCACCGTTGCGACAGTTCTTCGTTTCGAGACACCACGTGATGATCGGGTGTGATAGACTCAACGTTCACATACAACGGGTGCAAACCAGTTGCACACGCGGAACACTCGGGTTAAGCTTGACGAGCCTAGCATGTGCAGACATGGCCTCGGAACACATGAGACCGAAAGGTCGAGCATGAATCGTATAGTTGATATGATTAGCATAGAGATGCTTACCACTGAAACTATTCTCGACTCACGTGATGATCGGACTTGAGATAGTGGATTTGGATCATGTACCACTCAAATGACTAGAGAGATGTACTTTTTGAGTGGGGGTTCTTAAGTAATATGATTAATTGAACTAATTGTCATGAACATAGTCTAATGGTCTTTGCGAATTATGATGTAGCTTGCTCTATAGCTCTACTCTTTTTATATGTTCCTAGAGAAAATTTAGTTGAAAGTTGATAGTAGCAAACTTTGCAGAGGATTGTCCTCGTTGTTGCGCAGAAGGATTATGTCCTTAATGCACCACTCGGTGTGATGCACCTCGATCATCGTCTGTGGATGCTGTGAACATCCGACATACACGTTTCTGATGACTACACGATAGTTCAGTGCAAAATACTTAATGGCTTAGAAGCAAGGCGCCGAAGACGTTTTGAAACGTCACGGAACATAAGTGATGTTCTAAAGAGATGAAATTGTGATTTCATGCTTGTGCCCTTGTTAAGAGGTACGAGACCTCCGACAAGATTCTTTGTCCACAAAGTAAAGGAGAAAAGCTCAATCGTTGAGTGTGTGCTCAGATTGTGTGAGTACAACAATCGCTTGAATCAAGTGGGAGTTAATCTTCCAGATGAGATAGTGATGGTTCTCCAAAGTCACTGCCACCAAGCTGTGAGAGCTTCGTGATGAACTATAACATATCAAGGATAGATACAATGATCCTTGAGCGATTCGCGATGTTTGACACTGCGAAAGTAGAAATCAAGAAGGAGCATCAACAGTTGATGGTTAGTAAAACCACTAAGTTTCAAGAAAGGCAAGGGCTAGAAGGGATACTTCGTGAAACGGCAAAACAGTTGCTGCACTAATGAAGAGACCCAAGATTAAACCCAAACCCGAGACTAAGTGCTTCTGTAATGAGGGGAACAGTCACTGAGGCGGAGAAACTCTAGATACTTGGTAGATAAGAAGGCTGGCAAAAGTCGAAAGAAGTATATTTGATATACATGATGTTGATGTGTACTTTACTAGTACTCCTAGTAGCACGAGGGTATTGGATACCGGTTCGGTTGCTAACTGATTAGTAACACGAAATGAAAGCTACGGCATAAACGGAGACTAGCTAAAGGCGAGGTGACGATACGTGTTGGAAGTGTTTCCAAGGTTGATATGATCAAACGTCGCACACTCCATCTACCATCGGGATTGGTGTTAAACCTAAATAATTGTTATTTGGTACTTGCGTTAAGCATGAACATGATTGGATCGTGTTTATTGCAATACGATTATTCATTTAAAAGGATTAATGGTTACTCTATTTGCTTGAATAAATCACCTTCAATGGTTTACTGAATCTCAATCGTAGTGTTACACATGTTCATAATATTGGTGCCAAAAGATACGAGGTAATGATGATAGTACCACTTACTTGTGGCACTGCCGCTTGAGTCGTGTTGGTGTGAATTGCATGAAGAGGCTCCATGTTGATGGATCTTTATACTCACTTGATTTTGAATCACTAGTGACATGCAAATCATACCACATGAGCAAGGCCTTGTTTTCATTGAGATGAAACAAGATAGTAACTTGTTGGAAGTGATACATTTTGATGTATGCAGTCCAATGGGTGCTGAGGCACGCAGTGGATATCATTATGTTCTTACTTCAATGACGATTTGAGCAGATACAAGAGTATTTACTTAATGAATCACAAGTCTGAAATATTGAAAGGTTCAATTTTGTTTGAGGAGTGAAGTTCATCGTAACAAGAGGATAAACTGTCTACGATATGATCATAGAAATGAATATCTGAGTTACGAGTTTTGGTAGGCAGTTAAGACAATGTGGAAATTGTTTCGCAGTTCATGCCACCTAGAACATCATAGTGTGATGATGTGTCTGAACGTCATAGCCACGCACTATTTGGTATGGTGCATGCTATGATGTCTCTTATCGAATTACCACTATCGTTTATGGGTTATGCATTAGAGACAACCGCATTCACTTTAAATAGGGCACCGCGTATTTCCGTTGAGCTGACACGGTATAGACTGAGGTTTAGAGAAATCTAAACTGTCGTTTCTTGAAAGTTTGGGGCTTCGACACTTGTGTGAAAAAGTTTCAGTCGAATAAGCTCAAACCCAGAGCGGATAAATGCATCTTCATAAGATATCCAAAACAGTTGGGTACATCTCCTATCTCAGATCCGAAAGCAAAGTGTTTGTTTCTAGAAACGGATCCTTTCTCGAGGAAAGGTTTCTCTCAAAAGAATTGAGTGGGAGGGAGGTAGAACTTAATGAGGTTATTGAACCATCACTTCAACCAGTGTGTAGCAGGACGCAGGAAGTTATTCCTGTGGCGCCTACACCAATTGAAGTGAAAGCTGATGATGGTGATCATCAAGCATCGGATCAAGTTACTACAAACCTCGTAGGTTGACAAGGTCACGTACTACTGCAGAGTGGTACGGTAACCCTGTCTTGGAGGTCATGTTGTTGAGCAACAGTGAACCTACGAGTTATGGAGAAAGCAATGGTGGGTCCGGATTCCGACAAATGGCTGGAAGCCATGAAATCCGAGAGAGGATCCATGTATGAAAACAAAGTGTAGACTTTGGAAGAACTACTTGATGGTCGTAGGACTATTGAGTAAAGATGGATCTTTAAAAGGAAGACAGACGATGATGGTGATAAGTCACTATTAAGAAAAGCTCGACTTGTCGCAAAGATGTTTCCAACAAGATCAAACAGTTGACTATGATGAGACTTTCTCACTCGTAGCGATGCTGAAAGTCTGTTAGAATTATGTTAGTAGTTGCTGCATTATTTATGAAATATTGCACATAGGATGTCAAAACATTGTTTCCTCGACGGTTCCTTGAGCAAACGTTGTATGTGATACAACCAGGAGGTTTTGTCGATCCTAAAGATACTAGCAAGTATGCAAGCTCCAGCGATCCTTCAATGGACTGGTGCAAGAATCTCGGAGTTGGAATATACACTTTGATGAGATGATCAAAGATTTTGGGTTTGTACAAGGTTTATGAGAAACTTGTATTTCCAAAGAAGTGAGTGGGAGCACTATAGAATTTCTCATAAGTATATGTGGTTGACATATTGTGGATCAGAAGTAATGTAGAATTTCTATAAAGCATACAAGGTTGTTTGAAAGAAGTTTTCAAAGGAGTACCTGGATTGCGCTACTTGAACGTTGAGCATCAAAGATCTATGGAGATAGATCGAAAACGCTTAATGGAAGTTTCAACAAGATGCATGCCTTGACAAGTTTTTGAAGGAGTTCAAAATAGATCAGCAAAGAAGGAGTTCTTGGTCGCGTTGTGAGGTGTGAATTTGAGTAAGACTCAAAACCCGACCCCGGCAGAATAAAGAGAATACACGAAGGTCGTCTTCCATGCCTTGGCCGTAGAATCTGAAGTATGCCATGCTAGGTACCGCACCTGATGTGTGCCTTGACTCAAAGTCTGTTGAGAGGTACAGAGAGTGATCCATGATTGAATCACTAGCAGCGGTCAAAATTTATCCTTAGTAACTGATGGACTAAGGAATTTTTCTCGATTATGGAGGTGGTTAAAGAGTTCGTCGTAAAGGGTTACGCCGATGCAAGCTTTGACACTAATCCGAATAACTATGAGTAGTGAAACGGATTCGTATAGTAGAGTAGATATTTGGAGTATTTCCGGATAACACATAGTAGCAGCATCTATAAGATGACATAAAGATTTGTAAAGAACACACGGGTCTGAAAGTTTCAGAACCGTTGACTAAAACCGCTCACACTAGCAAGACCTGATCAGACCCCATGACTATATGGGTGTTGGATTCGTTGGAATCACATGGTGATGTGAACTAGATTATTGACTCTAGTGCAAGTGGGAGACTGTTGGAAATGTTCCCTAGAGGCAATAATAAATTAGTTATTATTATATTTCTTTGTTCATGATAATCGTTTATTATCCATGCTATAATTGTATTGATTGGAAACACAGTGCATGTGTGGATACATAGACAAAACACTGTCCCTAGTAAGCCTCTAGTTGACTAGCTCGTTGATCAAAGATGGTCAAGGTTTCCTGACCATAGGCAAGTGTTGTCACTTGATAACGGGATCACATCATTAGGAGAATCATGTGAAGGACTAGACCCAAACTAATAGACGTAGCATGTTGATCGTGTCATTTTGTTGCTACTGTTTTCTGCGTGTCAAGTATTTGTTCCTATGACCATGAGATCATATAACTCACTGACACCGGAGGAATGCTTTGTGTGTATCAAACGTCGCAACGTAACTGGGTGACTATAAATATGATATACAGGTATCTCCGAAGGTGTTCGTTGAGTTAGTATGGATCGAGACTGGGATTTGTCACTCCGTGTGACGGAGAGGTATCTCGGGGCCCACTCGGTAATACAACATCACACACAAGCCTTGCAAGCAATGTGACTTAGTGTAAGTTGCGGGATCTTGTATTACGGAACGAGTAAAGAGACTTGCCGGTAAACGAGACTGAAATAGGTATGCGGATACGGACGATCGAATCTCGGGCAAGTAACATACCGAAGGACAAAGGGAATGACATACGGGATTATATGAATCCTTGGCACTGAGGTTCAAACGATAAGATCTTCGTAGAATATGTAGGATCCAATATGGGCATCCAGGTCCCGCTATTGGATATTGACCAAGGAGTCACTCGGGTCATGTCTACATAATTCTCGAACCCGCAGGGTCTGCACACTTAAGGTTTGACATTGTTTTATGCGTATTTGAGTTATATGGTTGGTTACCGAATGTTGTTCGGAGTCCCGGATGAGATCACGGACGTCGCGAGGGTTTCCGGAATGGTCCGGAAACGAAGATTGATATACAGGATGACTTCATTTGGTTACCGGAAGGTTTTCGGGCATTACCGGTAATGTATCGGGAATGACAAATGGGTTCCGGATCTTCACCGGGAGGGGGGACCACCCACCCGGGAGGGCCCAAGGACCTTCGGGGTGGCGCACCAAGTATGTGGGGTCAGCCCAAGGCTGTCTTGCGCAAGAGAAAGAAAAACCAAAAGAAGAGAAAGAAAAAAAAGGAAAGGTGGGAAAAGAGAGAAGGACTCCACCTTCCAATCCTAGTTGGACTAGGATTGGAGGAGGACTCATCCTCCCCTTGGTGGCGCAGCCCTTGGGGCTCCTTGAGCCTCAAGGCAAGCCTCCCCTCCCTCCTCCTATATATATGGAGCAATTAGGGCTGATTTGAGACAACTTTTTCGAGGCAGCCCGACCACATACCTCCACGGTTTTACCTCTAGATCGCGTTTCTGCGGAGCTCAGGCGGAGCCCTGCCGACATTAGATCACCACCAACCTCCGAAGCGCCGTCACGCTGCCGGAGAACTCATCTACCTCTCCGTCTCTCTTGTTGGATCAAGAAGGCCGAGATCATCGTCGAGCTGTACGTGTGCTGAACGCGGAGGTGCCGTCCGTTCGGCACTAGATCGTGGGACGGATCGCGGGACGGTTCGTGGGACGGTTCGCGGGGCGGATCGAGGGACGTGAGTACGTTCCACTACATCAACCGCCTTCACTAACGCTTCTGCTGTGCGATCTACAAGGGTACATAGATCGAAAATCCCCTCTCGTAGATGGACATCACCATGATAGGTCTTCGTGCGCGTAGGAAAATTTTTGTTTCCCATGCGACGTTCCCCTTCAGTTAGCTAGGAGGTCAGAACCTTTCCTGGACTTGACCATGATGTCATCCATGTATGCTTTGACATTCCGACTGATCTGTTCCTGCACACACTTCTAGATCTTGCGCTGAAAAGTAGCTCCACCATTTTTGAGACCGAATGGCATGGTGATGTAGCAAAAGCACACGGATGGGATGATGAAGGCCATTTTTATTTCACCGGTTCCATACATTCGGATCTGGTGGTACCCGGAGTATGCATCCAGGAACGCCATGCGTTCACATCAACCAGTTGAATCTACAATCTGATCTATGCGAGGTAGAGGGAAATGATCATTCATGGAGGACCGATTGAGGTGCTTGAAGTCAATACACATGCAAAATGAATTGTTCTTCTTAGGCACCATGACCACGTTCGTTAACCACTCGGAGTGGTAAACCTTGCGGATGAACTCAACACCTAGGAGCCAAGCAATCTCCTCGCTGATTGCCTTGCATTCCCCACGGAGGAGCAGCGCAAGTATTCTTTGACGGGCTTGACTTTCGAGTCCACTCGGAGGCGGTGCTCAGTCAGTTCCGTGGGAACACCCGACATGTCAGAAGGCTTCCATGAAAAGATGTCCCAGTTCTCACGGAGGAACTGGATGAGCTCGGCTTCCTATTTGTCGCCGAGTGAAGTGGAAATGTTTGTCCCGGAGGCACTCGGGTTGGTAGGGTGGACGTGAACCTGTTTGGCATCACCGGCCCCCTGAAAGGAAGACTTAGTAGTCGTACGCTTGGACGTGAGCAAGTCAGCACAGTCCACCGCCTTCTTGTGCCCTCTGAGCTCGGCTGCAAGGACTTGCTCGTTGGCGATCCTAGAGCCCTGCTGTAGGCATTCTTCGGCGATCTTCCGATTGTTGGTTACCATAATCACGCCATTCGTCCGTGGCATCTTAAGTTTAAGATACATGTAACATGGACGGGCCATGAAACGCGTGTAGGCAGGCCTACCCACGATGGCGTGATAGGCGCTTCAGAAATTGACCACCTCAAAGGTCAGTCTTTCCTTCATGTACTTCTTCTCACCACCAAATACGACATTCAGGGTGATCTGACCGAGTGATTCGGCCTTCTTCCCAAGGATGACCCTGTAGAACTACATGTTACTCTTGCTCAGCTCGGACAATGAAATGTCCATGGCCCTGAGCGTGTTAACGTAGATGGTGTTGAGGTTGTTGCCGCCGTCCATGAGGACCTTCCGCAGTCGGAGCCCCTTGACAGCCGGATCGACGACCAACGCTTCCCTCCCTGGGGTGGTGATATTCGCCGGGTAGTCCGACTGGTCGAACGTGACGGACATCTTTACCCAATCGAGGTACTTTCTGACAATGGGAGCTGTCATGTTTACCTCCTAATTGATGAGTGCTATGGTAACAAAAGTCCTTCCTTGGCGCTAGGAATTCTTCTTGCTACTTCTCTTGTTCGCGTCGGTTTTTCCCTTGAAGAGGAAAGGGTGATGCAGCACAAGAGCAGTAAGTATTTCCCTCAGTTTGAGAACCAAGGTATCAATCCAGAAGGAGGGCCTCGTCAAGTCCAAAGTACCTGCGCAAACACAAACAAGCTTGCACCCAACGCTTCAAAGGGGTTGTCAATCCCTTCAAGATTGTTTGCAAAGTGAGATCTGAAGGCGGAAAGTGCAACGAAGTAAAAAGTGTGAGGCTGAAAATATGGTGTGGAGTAGACCCGGGGGCCATAGTGTTCACTAGAGGCTTCTCTCAAAATAGCAAATATCACGGTGGGTGAACAAATTACTGTCGAGCAATTGATAGAACCGCGCAAAGTCATGACGATATCTAAGGCAATGATCATACATACAGGCATCACGTCCGAGACAAGTAGACCGATACTTTCTGCATCTACTACTATTACTCCACACATCGACCGCTATCCAGCATGCATCTAGTGTATTGAGTTCATGACAAACAGAGTAACGCCTTAAGCAAGATGACATGATGTAGAGGGATAATATCAAACCAATGATGAAAACCCCATCTTTTTACCTTTGATGGCAACAACACAATGCGTGCCTTGCTACCCCTTCTGTCACTGGGTGAGGTCACCGCACGGTATGAACCCAAAACCAAGCACTTCTGCCATTGCAAGAATCATAGATCTAGTTGGCCAAACAAAACCCACAACTCGAAGAGAATTACAAGGATATGAAATCATGCATAAGAGAGATTAGAAGAAACTCAAATAAGATTCATAGATAATCAGATCATAAATCCACAATTCATCGGATTTCGACAAACACACCGCAAAAGAAGATTTCATCGGATAGATCTCCATGAAGATCATGGAGAACTTTGTATTGAAGATCCAAGAGAGAGAAGAAGCCATCTAGTTACTAGCTATGGACCCGTAGGTCTATGGTGAACTACTCACGCATCATCGGAGAGGTCATGGTGTTGATGAAGAAGCCCTCTGTATCCAAATCCCCCTCCGGCAGGGCACCAGAACATGCCCAGATGGGATCTTGCGTAGATAGAAGCTTGCGGTGGTGGAAAAGTAATTTCGATGATCTCTTGATTTTTTTTGGGATTTTTAGGGAATATATAGGCGCAACCCCTAGTGCAGAGGGCGCCCAGGGGGCCCACAAGCCTGTGGGCGGCGGCCTCCCCCCCAGGCCGCGGGGTGGGGGATTGTGGGGCCCCTGAGGCTCCCCTGCCTTGGCTCTCAAGCTTCCCGATCTTCTTCCGTTACGGAAAAAATCTTTTCGGGGATTTTCTTCCATTTGGACTCTCTTTCAAAATCTCCTCTTTAAGGGGTCAAAAACATGGAAAAAACAGGAATTGGCACTTGGCACTGAGTTAATAAGTTAGTCCCAAAAAATATATAAAAGGCATGCAAAACATCCAAAGTTTGACAAGATAATAGCATTAAACCATCAAAAATTATAGATACGTTGGAGACGTATCAAGCATCCCCAAGCTTAACTCCTGCTCGTCCTCGAGTAGGGAAGTGATAAAGAATGAATTTTTGATGTGGAATGCTACCTAGCATAGTTTTCCTTTGCAACTTCTTTCACGTGACATGAATGTTCAGATCCGTAAGATTCGAAACAATAGTTTGCTATTGACGTGAAAACAGTAATACTTCAAGCAAACTAGCAAGGTAATCATTAACTTTCAAAATAATAAGGTCAAGGAAAGTTATCCCTACAAAATCATATAGTCTGGCTATGCTCCATCATCCTCACACAACTAATGTAAATCATGCACAACCCCGGTATTGGCCAAGTAATTGTTTTCACACTCTTACTTTCTCAAACTTTTTATAACTATCACGCAATACATGAGCGCGAGCCATGGATATAGCACTATAGGTGGAATAGAGTGTGGTGGTGGTTGTGAGACAAAAAGGAGGAGATGGTCACATTGACTCGGCGTATCAATAGGCTATGGAGATGCCCATTAATAGATATCAATGTGAATGAGTAGGGATTGCCATACAAGAGATGCACTAGAGCTATAAGTATGTGAAAGCTCAAAAGGAAAACTAGTGGGTGTGCATCCAACTTGCTTGCTCACGATGACCTAGGGCAATTGAGGAAGCCCATCATTGGAATATACAAGCCAAGTTATATAATGAAGATTCCCCCTAGCATATGGTAGTGAAAAAGCAAGAAGCTCTCAATCATGAAGAACATGGTGCTATCATGAAGCACAAGTGTGGAAAAAGATATTAGCATTGTCCCTTCTCTCTTTTTCTCTCTTTTCTTTTTTTCATTTGGGCTCTTAGGTCTCTCTTTTTTCTCTTTTTTTTTGTTTTGGGGCTCTTTGGCCTCTTTTTTTCTCCTCACATGGGACAATGCTCTAATAATGATGATCATCACACTTTTATTTACCCACAGATCAAAGATCACAATGATGATGACTCCATAGAAAATGCCTCCGGCACTGTACCGGGATGTGCAACGATCTAGCATGGTGTATGACGTTGAAACATCTCGCTAGCTATCTTACGATCATGCAATGGCAATATGAGAGTGACGGCACAAGTCATGAGACAGAACGGTGGGAGTTGCATGGCAATATATCTCGGAATGGCTATGAAAATGCCATAGTAGGTAGGTATGGTGGCTGTTTTGAGGAAGGAATTTGGTGGGTTTGTGCACTGGCCAGAATTGCGCGGCACTAGAGAGGCTAGCAATGGTGGAAGGTGAAAGTGCATCTATACCATGGACTCACATTAGTCATGAAGAACTCACATACTTCTTGCGAAAGTTTTTATTAGTAATCGAAAAAAAGTGCTAAACGCATACTCCGAGGGGAAGGGTTGGTAGGTGTTAACCATCACGCGATCCCGACCTCAACACAAAGGATGACAATCAATAGATCAATTATGCTCCGACTTCCTAACATAGCGGTTCACCATACGTGCATGCTACGGGGATCACTAACTTCAACACAAGTATTTCTAGATTCACAACACCCTACTAACATAGCTCTTAATATTACCAAATCCACGTCTCAAAACTAATTGAGAGGAATCAAAACTTCTCTTTCTACTCAATGCACATGAAGATGGAGGTTTTTGCATCCTCTTTGGGTACCTATCACATTTGGGACTACTTTCAAAGCATAAGCAAACTACCAAATCACGCACCACCGTGCTCTAGAATATATAAGTGAAGCACTAGAGCAAAAGTATCTAGCTCAAAAGATATAAGTGAAGCACTATGAGCATTCTAGCAAAATCACGATGAGTGCATGTCTCTCTCTCAAAAAGGTGTGCAGCAAGGATGATTGAGACAAAAGAAAAATAAAAGACTCCTAAGATAAAATACGCTCCATGCAAAACACATATCATGTGGTGAATAAAAATATAGCTCCAAGTAATGTTACCGATGGATTGAAGACGAAAGAGGGTATGCCTTCCCGGGGCATCCCCAAGCTTAGGATTTTTGGTGTCCTTGAATTTGGCTTGGGATTCCTTGGGCATCCCCAAGCTTGAGCTCTTTCCACTCCTTATCTCTTTGTCCATGAGAACATCACCCAAAACTTGAAAACTTCACAACACAAAACTTAAACAGAAACTCGTGATAGCATTAGCACAAGAAAACAAACTACCACTTCTTTCGGTACTGTAGCAAACTTGAATTCCATCTATATTGGTGTTGGGCTACTGTATTCTCACTTTTCCATGGCTAGTACCCCCCGATACTAACCATAATTTCATCAAAACAAGCAACAAACTCAATAAAAACAGAATCTATCAAAAACAGACCAGTCTGTAGAAATCTGTATACTTCTTATACTTCTGGTACCTCAAAAAATCTGAAAACTTACGACACCTGGGAAAAAGGCATAGCAACCAGCAGCAAAAATAATCAACTCAAAATCTCTTTCTGAATAAAAATTAAGAATCATCTCGTTAGAGAAAAGTTTCTGTCTTTTTCCAGCAGGATCAAACAACCATTACCAAGACTAGTCATAAAGGTTTTGCTTGGCTCAAACACAAAAAACACAATTACAACAGGGATTTTCTTCCGTTACGGAAAAAATCTTTTCGGGGATTTTCTTCCGTTTGGACTCTGTTTCAAAATCTCTTCTGAAAGGGGTCAAAAACATGGAAAAAACAGGAACTGGTACTTGGCACTGAGTTAATAAGTTAGTCCCAAAAAGATATAAAAGGCATGCAAAACATCCAAAGTTTGACAAGATAATAGCATGAAACCATCAAAAATTATAGATACGTTGGAGACGTATCAATGACTTTCAATCGGCTCTTACTCTCGATGTCAGCAAAAATCATGAGGACTTTCTCGATGTTCGGGTACCCAGGGGTAGCCTCCTAGTCGTCCTCATCGCATTTACCTCCGGAGGGTTCTCCACCCATCTCCTGCCGGAGCAGGCGACAGTCTTGAGTCGTGTGCTTGGCGGGGATGATTTCTCCTTCCTCATCCTTCTTGGCGTGGAATGGACACGGTTGGTCCATAAGGTGGCTCTTGGACTCGGCCTTGTTTTTGCTTGCCCAATCTTTTTTCTTCTGCTGCTTGGGCTTGCTTTGTCTTTGCCCCAGGATAACACCTACTTCGGCCTTGCCCGATGGGTCGCCCTTTCGCTTCTATTTTTTCTCGGCGTTGCCCGACTGTGGGGCTTCGCTGGTTGGGCCCTTGCCGCCGCGGAGGCAGTCTTCATCTTTGCCATTTGTGTAGCAATTGGCGATTTCCATCGCCCGACTAAGGGACAGATCCCCCGATCGGCCAAACTTGAGGATGAGCTCCCGGTACTGAGTGCCTGCTTTGAAAGTGCACACGACCTGATGCTTGGTGACGTTCTCCACTGTGTTGTGCAATGTGGTCCACCGCTGGATGTACTCTCGGTGGGTCTCGTTGCTCTTCTAGACACAATGTTGTAGCTCTGTTAAACCACCTAGGTGCTTGTAGATGCCCTCGAATGTTTTGACAAACACTAGGGCCAGATCTCCCCAGCTGTGGATACTGCAGGAGGAAAGTTGATTGAGCCATGCCCTTGTTGATCCCTCTAGCATGAGGGACAGATGCTTCATCACGACGTAGTCGTCGCCACCGCCTATCTGGACGGCCACTCGGTAATCCTCGAGCCAGGTCTCAAGCTTGAACTTGCCGTTGAGCTTGTCAGTCCCTCTGGCCAATAGGTATTTGGAGGGGAACTCCGCTTCACGGATGTGCCGATGATACGTCTCAAACGTATCTATAATTTTTGATGGTTTCACGTTGTTATCTTGTCTTATTTGGATGTTTTATGTACCTTTTTATATCTTTTTTGGGACTAACTTATTAATTCAGTGCCAACTGCCAGTTCCTGTTTTTTCTGTGTTTTTGACTCTTTTCAGATCTGATTTTGGAACGGAGTCCAAACGGAATAAAAACCCCGAAATGATTTTTTTTCCGAACGGAAGAAGATCAGGGGGCCTCTGGGCCAAGCCAGGTGGGCTCCAGGGAGCCCACAAGCTCCCACTCCACCACCAGGGGAGGCGGCGGTGTGAGGGCTTGTGGCCTCCCTGGCCGCCCCCTGACCTAGATCCTTGGCCTATATATTCCCAAATATTCAGCAAAAATCAAGGGAGCCTCGAAAATACTTTTCCGCTGCCGCAAGCTTCCGTTTCTGCGAGATCTCATCTAGAGACCCTTCTCGGCACCGTGCCGGAGGGGACTTTGGTGTTGGAGGGCTTCTTCATCATCATCATCGCCCCTCCAATGACTCGTGAGTAGTTCACTTCAGACCTACGGGCCCGTAGTTAGTAGCTAGATGGCTTCTTCTCTCTCTTGGATCTTCAATACAAAGTTCTCCATGATCTTCATGGAGATCTATCCGATGTAATCTTCTTTGGCGGTGTGTTTGTTGAGATCTGATGAATTGTGGTTCAGATTATCTATGATATATATTTGAGTCTTTGCTGATTTCTTATATGCATGATTTGATATCCTTGTAAGTCTCTCCGAGTCTTGGGTTTTGTTTGGCCAACTAGATCTATGATTCTTGCAATGGGAGAAGTGCTTGGTTTTGGGTTCTACCATGTGGTGACCTTTCCTAGTGACAGTAGGGGCAGCAAGGCACACATCAAGTAGTTGCCATCAAGGGTAAAAAGATGTGGTTTTATCATTGGTTTGAGATTATCCCTCTACATCATGTCATCTTGCTTAAGGTGTTACTCTGTTCTTATGGACTTAATACACTAGATGCATGCTCGATAGCAGTCGACGTGTGGAGTAATAGTAGTAGATGCAGAAAGTATCGGTCTACTTGTTTTGGACGTGATGCCTATAGATATAATCATTGCATAGATATCGTCATGACTTTGCGCGGTTCTATCAATTGCTCGACAGCAATTTGTTCACCCACCGTCTACTTGCTTTCATGAGAGAAGCCACTAGTAAACACTACGGTCCCGGGTCTATTCACATCCATCGTTTACACCTCCGCTTTTACTTTGCTTTGTTACTTTGTTGCTTTCAGTTCTCACTTGGCAAACAATCTATAAGGGATTGACAACCCCTTCATAGCGTTGGGAGCAACCTTTTGTGTTTGTGCAAGATCTTGAGATACTCCTCCACTGGATTGATACCTTGGTTCTCAAACTGAGGGAAATACTTACCACCGCTACGCTACATCACCCTTTCCGCTTCGAGGGAACACCAATGCAAGGCTCCAAGGCCACGGGGGAAATCCTTTGCATACTTGCCTAGGAAGTCCCTTAAGGCGTAGCTGCAGCTGAAGGGTTTCTGGTGCCGTTGCTGAGGAGTATCAAGCAACACTCCTATTTCTAGCGCCGTTGGAAGGTCTTTTGTTGCAGTAGCAGCCGGCCGAAGCACTAGAGGGTATATACTCCACGTCCTGCTCGCGATCGATCGACCAGGTCCTGCATGATTATGGACGTCGCGTTGAATTGAGGGGCCTGATAGCCATCGTCCCCATAACCCATGTGTTGATTGGGTCTTGGCTGCGGTCATGGGGTTGGTGTCCGAGTGAATCACTCCTCGGAGGAGGTGTTGTGCTATGAACCCGATGATCGTGTCGCTGATCCACGTGCGGTCCTCTCGGAAGAGGAGGAGATCTTTGACGTCTTTCCGGGTGCATGCGGGCTGTGAGCCGACTGCACCGTGTCCGCCTGGACGGACCTGTTGTGGATACGGTGTCTCAATTGCGGCAGTGCAGAGTTTGCTGCATGGCAGTCTTCAGCAGAGCTTGGATCTGCCGAATGCCTTTGCCGGATGCGGACTCACTCGGCTGAATGGAATCAGCGATCCGAGTAGCGGCGGTCTGGTTCAGCACAGGTGTTCGCATCACCTCAATGTGGCGCGGGAAATCGTTCGGAAATAACTTTCGGCAATTGCGACTGGAGCTGGGCTGATCCCTCGTGGCCCCACAACCGGAATCGTCGAGTGACTCGTCGCTCGACGATGGGAAGAAATTGACGGTGGGCTCATCTGAATTGAGCATAGCCACCTATCCCATTGTGGCATGGTGGGCCACCGCATGCTTGATCCATCGCTGCAGTCCCGAGCGCCCGGAGCACTTGCGACGGACTGCAGCGGGACGTGAGGGTACCGAGTGGTACGACACTGATAGCTACCGGATCAGGACCCCGTGCACAACTGCGCTGAAATGCGACGTACCTCGAGCGGGGAGGGCGTCGGTGTCTAGTGGTGCGTCCTGCAACCATGCGGAGTCGTCGACAATAAAGCTGAGTGAGCCGAAGAGGATCTCTCCGCCGAGTGTCATCATGATGACAAAAAAGGGTAAAACTCCAACTGCGTCGGATTTTCTAAATGTGCAGCCCGACGATGAGCACCAACTGTCGTGGGAATGATCCTGACAATAATTCCAGGGGTATGAATGAGGGGCAGAGCCTAGCTATGACGCAGTGGATACACTTGGATGTACGAGTTCGGGCCCCATTCGGAAGTGGTAACAACCCTATGTCTCGAGCCCTCACGCAAATGTTTGCTTATGGGATGTGTGATAGTACAAAATGTTGAACCCTCGATCAGGAGTCGGGGTGGCTTATATAGACTGCGCCACGACCAACACAACCTCATTACAAGGGTGAGTAAATGCTAATAACTACGGAAGTTACTAGTAACGGCAGCTCTAACTCCAACGTTACTCGTAACTCACGTCTTCACTACACTTCATGTGATAGTTTAAGTCTGTAGCCGTTGCAGTCCCTTCGTTACCCATGCCTTGTTGCAGTCTGAGTGTCGGGGCACATCCGACTGACACGAGACGTTTCGAGTGACCTTGTGCGGGCCGAGTGAATATATGTTTGTCCAAGTGAGGTCATGACTGCATCGGTGGTTTTTGGGACGCTGGCGTCCATGTAAGGTCTTAGGCAGACCTAGGGATGCAAGTCCGTAGAACTACCCATAATGTATAACCCCATCATAACCCTACCGCAAAAAAGTTCAATTTCATGTTACAACACTGAAAACTAAAATAAGGCCTCCTACCACAAGAGGCATCGACGATAGGTTGTTAGAGCCTACCGCCAAAGATCATGACGGTAGGTCATGTTCCGAGTCATCACCACCAGGCCGTTAGGTAGATGGCCGTTGTCATTATACTACCGTCAATGGCTCATGCGGTAAGCTACGCAACCCTACTGTTATACTACTTGACATTAGAAAATGGGTCGGATTTAAAAAATGGAACAAGGGTAAAAAAAATCAAATTGGAGTTAGATCCGGCTAAATCTTTACCTATACTAAAGTGGCTAGCGCTTCTGTCAGAAAACCCGTTGTCGCCATTTTTGCAAAACAGCCCATGTACTATTTCTAATTCAACCCGCGGTCCCTGCTATTTCTGAGAAAAAACATTTTCGGGCAAAGCCTTCGCGAGGTGGCGGCGGGGCCTCTCGCGCGCTGGAGCTGCTCGATGCGTACGCCGCCGCCGCGCTCGGCCTCTCCGGCTATCCGCCGTTGCCATTGCCACTGCTTCCGTTGCCGCCACGCTTGGACTCTCTGGCCATCTGCCGCCGCTCTCGTCCTCTTTGTCCATCCCCCATTGTCGCCGCCTCCGCGCCCAGCCTCTCCGGCCATCAGCCGCCCTATTCTCCTTCACCTCCCCATACGCCCCAATCTTCTCTGACGCCACCTCAAGCCTCCTCAACCTCCAACCTCCTGCTATCGAGTCCTTCTAATCTCGCCGGAACATGGACATAACTGGAACGTCGTTCTGCTGGCCATGCTCCACTTGAGGTACGTCGTTGTACAATCTGTAAAATTTTTTATTCAATTCGATTAGATTCTTGACTATATCAATCGAGGCACCATCAATCTGCAGCGAGGAGAGAGTGATGAGCCAGCTTAGGTGAGACTCAGGACGGTATCTCGCATCTAACTACGCCAGTCCTGCATGTCTATTCTAATCCGAGTGCAGTACTCTCTGCAATGCTCTACTTCGTCATCAAAATATCTAATGAACACCCCATGGCTGGTTTACCCTTCTGATGTTCGACATTATGCCTAAGCTGTGAACGCATTATATACTCCTCAATATATCCTTTTCTATAAACTAATAGATGGCATTGCCATACTAATTGTGTGCTTTTGTATTAGAAAATCACAAGAGATTTGCTTATGTACTCCTAATTAATCTGGTTTAGTTTCAGCACAATTGTTCTCAGCCATTATCCTGAAATGCAAGACATCAATGTGCACTTCAAAATTTGGGGCAATTTTCGCATGAAAGGTAAGCAATTCGAAGTAGATTCCTGTAGGTGCATTTTCTTTTGGTTTAGCTGATGGTGTGCTTTGGTATAGGCCTTATCTCTCCTTGGAGATGGTTCTTTTATTGCTTTGTTCTTTTGTGGGACTTGCTTTGGTTTCTTTAATCGGGAATTCAGGACACAATCATTTGATATGTTTCTGTTATTATTAACGAATATAGATCATTAGCATAGTTACATTGTTTGTCTCACAAGCTAGTTGCATAGTAGAAGTTCAGCAAGCCCAAAGGATGATCTGGTAGTTTTACTGGAATAATATCTATCATTGCTCACTGCATGCTAAAAATGTTCTACCATGCAAGATGTTTAATAAAATGCTGAAGATGTTTCGTACTGAATTGGCGAAGTTATAGTTGTTGCGGATTATTTATGGACAGATCGAGACCAAAGCATGTCACCATTAGCTTAGACCCAGATTTTTCAGGTTGGGATGTCGTGAAGGCCTCCCCACAATTATAGGTACCACCATATAAAAATCTGAGAATTTATTGGTAAGTGACACTGTGACAGTGCAAACTTAAATCATATTTAAATTGTCCAATACTATGCTTAATCTGAATTAATTACTTGACATATGGTCTTCTTCTTTTCTTCTAACTAATGTGTTCAATTGTTCATCATATTACTGGTCAAGTAGTTTGACATTGTTTGTTCGGACTGTTCAATTTGTACAACGGGTTGGCTGTCTCACCGCTTGGTCTAGGGACATGTGGTATTTTTTTTCTTCTATGGATGTTCATCTATTATTAGAGATTTAACTTTATACTATCACCTTTGTCTCACCCACTCAAGAATTTAAAGCTTAATTGTCTACTCCAAGACTATAAATTGGCATAAATAATGTCTAGACAGAACTTCATTCTATTTTATGTTCTTAGTATACATAGTTGACTTCTGTTTACATCTAAAGAAGTGTTACTTATGTTTAATTATTTTTGCTGGAAATAATGTTTATCATTTATCTTGCTTTTCTAGCCAACCTCCGCGGCCTAGCACGTAATAAGAAGCACAATTGTTCCACTACATAGACCGTGTAGATTAGGTTAGGTGAATTGAAACCCTTCACTTCTATTCGTTTTTGGGGACCAGCACAATACTTTGTTCTGCGTATTTTATGATAGGTTGAAATTATGTACCTACGTGTTGTTAAATAATGAGCTACATGAAGTGCTTGGTTCCTTTAAATTTTAGTCTGCTATGAGTACAAGACTGTATGCATAATTAATCTTACTATTTTGTAAATTACTAATTTAACTACCATCAAGTATATTCTATGTGTAAGCTGCTCATCAACTAGATCATGAAAGTATTTGTTGTCGAAGATAGAGGATAAACAGCTACACATATTTGAACTGTTGAAACAGCGAGACTTGGACACACTCTGCTTGGACTAGGGACATGCGGTATTTATTTTTTCTTCCCACGGGCATGTTTTGGTATAAAAATGCTATTGAGTCAACCAAAGTGTATACATTATCTTCTTCCATCAATTATATTAATATGTCCATCAACCATGTGATCTCATTGTTTATGCTTTTAATTAATATTAATTTCACTTATAGAGATAAATTGGTACATCTTCTCCTCAAAAGCCAATAACATATGTATTATCCTTTCACAATAGAAACACGTATTTTTAGGACCCCTAGAGCTTGCGACCTATTATTTTTGTTTTATACAAGTATTTGTGCAAGATGCCAGGATTTCAGCATTATTATTTTATATGTTGTTATTATTGTGTGACAACGGCCCGGCCCGGCAACAACGGCAACCATCATGCAATTTATTTCAAACGGAGATGAAAGATAACCAATTATATTTTAACTTGAACATGATAACGAATTATGGCTGTATTTAAACATACTTTAAATGCACTTGGAATTAGTATATAACTTGGTATTGTATGAGTCCATGTATCTTGGTAAGCACTGAATATCACATGAACTATTGTTGTGTTTTTCTCATATTATTCTAGCTATTTAAAACAAATCAGTTATGTCTTCCGTTGCAATGCACGGACATTTGTGTTAGTTTATAAAAAAATCAAAACATGAAATTTTGCGGAAGCCGGGAGGATGGAAACCAAAGGAAGATCTGTCGTGTCAACAAAGCACAAGGGGCCAGGCGAGGAGCGCTCGGATTTCCACGACAAAATGAGAAGATTCTCTCGGCGGCCTCGTCGCTGGTACGACTCCTCAGGTGTGACCTGTGCGACAAGCGACCACACACGCACCATCACGCGCCTGAACTCCTCGCAGGATTGCAACAGTAGGAGCTCACTCGCGGTCACAGTCGCCTCCCTCCACCCCTGCACGCGCTGCAGCCCCCGATCAGCTCCGACTTCCGACCGACTGCGTGCTCAGTCCAACTCCAAGCCCATCACTCACGGCCGGGCCACGCCGTACCACTACCACGCACGCCCACGAGACCGATGCATGGTAGAACTCGACCACCGTCGATTCAGCCTTCGCCTGCCTTGCACAACTCCCCGACAGTTTTTACAGCGTTTATACAGACTGGCTCGGTTGTGCAGGCTGGAAAGTCGTGGTATGAAGCGAGTGCCTTATGCGAGAAAAGACACGCTCCGAGACACGGCGGCCAGGCCAGCACAGTGCAGCCAAACATATTTCTAACCCGACACAAGTGTGCCGTGCGAGCGTGTAGATGCCAGCAGCATGGCCCGGAGTGCGTCTGGGCCTGACGCCTGCAAGTGAAACCAGGGCAGAGCATGCACGGTGCAGAGGAGGGGGAGAGGAGATGAGATGACGGTTCACGTGCACGCGCCAATTTCACTTGGCTGCAAGCCATGCATGCCGCTGCTGCTGGCGGAGGTGAGCAGCGCTACAGGGGAGGAGAGCGACGGCTGGCCGGAGCGAGCGTGCGCGTCCTCTCCTGCCCGAGACCTTGACGTGGGCGCGCCAGTGCGCCTGCGCTGTGCATGTCACCGGAGCACGCGTTCGAGCAAACAAGCAGACGTCCAAGCGTGCACGTGTTACCTCCAGCCTCCTCTTTTTGTGTGATTTTAGAACATTTCCAACAAACGGCAACGCGTTAAAACAAATTTTGCAATATCTAAATAGTACTCTCTCGCTTTCAAAATATAAGACCTTTTAGAGATTATATTAAAAGACTACATACGGAGCAAAATGAATGAATCTACATTCTAAAATATGTCTATGTACATTCGTATGTAGTTCATAATGCAATATCTAAAAGGTCTTATATTTAGGAACGGAGGGAGTAAGTTTTTACACGTAGCAGTGCGTTGGCTTCAGCGACCGTAATAAAATATTATGCCCACAAATCGTTTTAACATGTGTTGTAAAAAACGACACACACCAACAACCCAAACACACACGAACAATATTAAAAAATAACATATGGATAAAATTCAATGATACAAATAACATGATCGAATCGGACACCACAAACTAGTCTATGATACAAATAAAAATAGATAAGATACTAGGGTGCAAATAAATTAGAAACAACTCCGAGTTTTCCTCGGTGGTGTCGTCCGACGCCGAGAGAAACGCGTCTTCCCACCGAGGATCGTCTTCGTCAAAGAACGACGCCTATCCGAGGTGACACTCCGATGTCGCCAGTGCCTTCAGTCGACGCCTGTCCGCCCGTTTCGTGCCGATTTGCCCCTCTCTACACCCACAAGGCGTTCTTGTTGGCGACGTCATGCGGGAAGCGTTGGCGTACGCGCGAGCAGCCTCGTGCACGGTCTCGAACGTTCCGAGACCGAGACGCACGTCATCGGAGCTGATCTCCGCATAGAACATGTCAGAAGGGCGTTCGTGGACGCCGTGGAAGCCGGAGTTGCTCCGGCGACACGGCGGCATGTCGGTTACGGGGGAGTCGACAGTGGGGGAAGGCGTCGGGAGAAGTGCGCGACGGCGGCGGCGGGGCGTCGGACGAGAGGAAGAAAGGGGTGGTGAGGGAAGAAAGAGGCGGCGGGGCGATGGAGTGTGCGATCGGCCGGCTCGGGGGCGCACGTTCAATAGAGCGCGTCGGATGTCGCACGCCAAAAGTGCCGCACGTGGAGCCGTTTTTTCGCGCGTGCGATTTTTTGCCGCGTGTCGGAAACTCCCATGTCCGTTGGAACGCGCGAAATTGTTCGACGCGTGCTAAACCATAGGTTTCCCACGCGCTATTTAGCATCGCTGTTGTTTTAGAAAAGGAGGATGTACCCCCGGTCTGTGCATCTGGACGATGCATGTAGTCATTTTATTAACTATTCAACAAGACCTTATAAAGTCATACATGAGTAAGTCTGAGGCCACCATCTTGACAACACATGCCGCTACTCCTATCCTTTAGATGAAGGGATGTCAAATGTCCCGGCCAAATACCAAACAGACATCGCACCAAAGCATAACATCTAAAGCCGGATGTCCCATCCAAGCCACAACACCGGGACAGGATGACACACCGGTCTGGCGCACACCCAGTGGGCACTAACGTACACGCTGCAAGGGTCGTCACCACCGTCTTCCATCAAACCATCCTCAAAGCAGCTACTACGCATTGACCTTGTCAGGCCTCTCAGCCATCGATGTCACCACGACGCCAGACAACGTCGTCCTCCTGCGTGAGTCCATCGCCATATATCGGACGCGGAGCCTCCACTACTCCACGTCGTCGAGATCCACTGCCATGAATATGCAGGACGAAGCACCGCTCCACCAAAGATGCCATCCACTTGTCCCTCGAGCCCGCGTACACCTCCAAGAATGACGCCCCCAATGAGGGAAACGACATAAGAGTGCCGCTGGCATCCGATCTGTTGATCTAGGGTTTCCTCCGAAGGTATTGGGTGGAGTTGGGAGCTTCACATCGATGATGCTTTCATGAAGGAAACGACGATATGGACGCCTTCATCACCGGCTCCGGCCACAGACCGAATACCAGCTTTTTACACGGATCCATCCCAAAGAAATCCACCCGACAACTTGTGCACCGTCCCGACCGCCTTCAAAGCCCCATATTTAGCCGCCTAGATCCGATGACCGTCCACGACAGCACTGCCACCATAGAAGCCCTAGCCCACCAGCCACTGTGTGAGTGTGCCACCACTGGAGCCTGGGGGAAGGGCTTCCACCTCACCTTGCCAAACTGCGAGAGCCGTCGAGATGGATCCCACGCGCTCGTCACCTTCTCTGACCCGAACCAACATCCGTAGCAAAAACCACAAGATCGTCGGTGCCTTGGACAGGGACTGCACCACGCCATGCCGCCGCGGCAATCCCAAGCTTCACATGCCGCCACCTTCGAGGGTCGCTGCCCCAGGATCCAAGCCGAACATCGCCGCTGCCACCAGCCATGTTCCGCCGCCACCAACCCACTGAGTCGCCGGCCGCCACGACCAACGCCACCGCAGCCACGCGAACTCGTCGAGTAGCCAGCACCACCCCATCTTCCACGAAGCTCTGCAGCTCCGCCGCCTCTATCCAGCCCCCACGCTGCAACCTTGCGCCGTCATCGAAAGCGATCCGTCGCGCCGTCGAGACGCAGATCGGGAAGAAACGCCCCGGCGCCATGGGGTGACCCGCCTCACCCCGATCCGATGGGGGAGACAAGAGATCCTCCGCCGCCGCCGTTTAGGGCTTTGCTCGACGGCTTCCTCCAGCAACGACGGAAGGGAGGATGGGGATGGAGGTGCCCGACGGCGCGAAGCAAAGACGAAAGGAAGGATGGAGGTGGAGGTGCTCGGCGGCGCGATTTAGGGTTTTCATTCTAGCCGGCCTACTAGGGAACGATGCGGCTGTTGGAGATACTCTTAGAAACAAATCACTTGGATTCAATTGGAGAGACGAGACCCGCTAACCGCTTTGTACAAGGCAGCACTGCTGCTGCTGCTGCTACTACTACAGAGATTACACTGGTCTAATTAATCAACAACATTATCATACCACTAATCTAGCACATGCCTTCACACGCATCCGGACACGCCACCACATTCCGAAGAGTACACCACAAGGTACAGGGGCTGCGACAAGGTGCAGCCACTAAATGCTGAGGAGATCCTGCTGCGCCGGGGAGTCCTGTGTCCCGTCCTGATGCTCCTCCTCAACTTCAACGGTGGCTTCGGATCGCGTACCGACGGTCATCGACGTCGCCCCCGGCATGTCGGCTAGGATCTGCACGACCTCCCGCATTGTAGGCCGCTCGACGCTCTGCTCGGCGACACACAACATGGCGACGTAGAAGACGTGCGTCAGCTCCTGGATGGGCACCGTCGAGAGGCGGGGGTCGGCGATCTTCATCACGCCTTCCTTGGTCGACCCGGTGGCCATCCGCACCCACTGCACGATGTCTACGCCGTCCCCGAATTCGCCCACCGGCTTGCGTCCGGTGACGAGCTCCAGCAGCACCACGCCGAAGCTGTACACGTCGCTCTTTTCGTCCACCTTGAGAGTGTAGGCGTACTCTGAAAAAGGCACAGAAGAGAGAATGCGGCCACATAAGATCACATGCCAACAATTCCCAAAGATGATCCATTTTAAACGACAAAGTGATGAGAGGCTGGCTTCAGTTGCAGTGCATGTGCAGCACAGTTGTTGATGCCACGCAGTAAAAACAATCAGATAACACTAAAACTGAAAATCCGATGAAATGCATACCAGTAGCAGCTAATCTCGATGATTTGCATCCAAATGTTTGCGAAAAATGAAAGTAGAGGAGGACCGTAATGCATACCAGGAGCGATGTACCCATAGGAACCGGCGATCGCGGACATGCACTCGGAGCCGCCGGCATTGCCGTTGAGGAACTTGGCGAGGCCGAAGTCGGCGACGTGCGCCTCGAAGTCGGTATCGAGGAGGATGTTGTTGGACTTGACATCGCGGTGCAGTATCGGCGGCGAGCAGTCGTGGTGCAGGTAGCAGAGGCCCTTGGCCGCCTCGACGGCGATCTTGTACCGCGTCGCCCACTGCAGGTGGCCGCCCTTCTTGCCGTGGAGCACCTCGCCGAGGCTGCCGTTGGGCATGTACTCGTACACCAGGAGGTTGGTCTCGCGGTTGGCCGCGAACCCGAGCAGCCGCACGATGTGGCGGTGCCGGATCCGCCCCAGCGTCTGTATCTCGGCGGAGAAGCCGTAGTCGTCGTGAGCTGAGCCGGAGCGCCCGATGGCGGACAGCCGCTTGACGGCCACCACCGCGCCGCCCGGCATCGCGCCCTTGTACACGATCCCGGACCCGCCCTTGCCGATCACGTTCTCGTCCTTGAGGCAGTCCAGCACGTCGTCCACGGCGAAGTCCAGGCGCTGGAACGCCGTGATCCGCCACGCACGCGCCTCCGCCGACCGCTTCAGAGACCGCGCCTTCAGCACGGCTGCCACGGCGAAGATGATGGACAGCGCCAGGAGGCCGAGCACGAGGAGAAGCTTCGTGGTCGAGGAGAGGGACCCGATGGTGGACGTGGCCACGCCGTGGCTGCCACACGGAGACAGGATGGCCCCGCAGAGACCAGGGTTGCCGGCGAAGGAGGTGGAGTTGAAGTAGGCGAACTGGCCGGTGGCTGGGACCTCGCCGGACAGGCGGTTGTACGAGAAATCGACGGCTGTTAGGCTCTGCATTCCGGCGATGGAAGGCGGGATCTCCCCGTCGAGCGCGTTGCTGGATAGGTTGAGGTAGTTGAGGATCCGTAGGCTGGCGAGCGCTGCCGGGATGCTGCCGGAGAGCTTGTTGCAGGATAGGTCGAGGAAGGTGAGCAGCCTGCAACCTGCGATCGCCGGCGGCACCTCCCCGGATATCAGGTTGCCAGACATGTCCACCTTTGAAAGCTGCTGCAACTTCCCAATAGCCGGCGGGAGTTCGCCGGACAACTTGTTGTCGGCCAACAGAAGCTTCTGCAGCCCAACGAGCCCACCGATCCCCGCCGGCACCGGGCCAGATAATCGGTTGTTATACAGGCTCAGCTCCCCTATCGATGGCGACACCTCGTCGGCGTCCAGCCGGAGCCCGCCGGACAGCAAATTGTTGTGCAGCTCTACCTGTGTCAGGTTCTGCAACGTGAACAGCTTGGCCGGAATCGTCCCATTGAGATAATTCTCTCCCAATCGGATCCTCGTCAATGACGGGCACCCGGCGAGCCCGTCCGGAATGCCGCCAAACAACGAATTTCCAAGCGCGATGAACGTCTCCAGCCGACCGCCGGCGCATAGCTCGGTCGGCAGAACGCCGGTGAGCTTATTTGTGCTCACGTCGACAATCCTCAGCCTGGTTGCCGCCACACCAAGCTGCGCCGGCACTCCGCCGGTGAAGTTGTTCTCCCACAACTGCAGCACTTCGAGGTTCGGCAGGTCACCGATAAATTCGGGAATCTCGCCGGCGAGGCGGTTCCGAAAGAGGTTCAGCAGCGTCATGTTCTTGAGGGCCGCGAAGCTCGGTGGGATCTCCCCGGCGAACTGGTTGTTGGACAAGTCAAGCGACTTCAGCGCGCCCATCGCGCCTATCTCCGACGGCAGCCGGCCGGACAGGGCGTTAATCTGTAGAAACAGAGTGTCTAGCGCCGTCAGGTTCGCCAACTCCGGCGGGATCTTGCCAGAGATGCCGCAGCTCGCCATGTCGAGCCGCACGAGCTGCCGCAGCCTCCCGAGCTCAGGCGGTATCCCGCCGGTGAAGCTGTTGAAGTACCCGAGGTACAGCTCCCTCAGCGTGGCCAGGTTGCCGAGCTCCGGCGGTACCTCCCCGGTGAGCTCATTGCCGGAGAGGGCCAGGTACCGGATGCGGCCCCATTGGCCGTACGACGTGGGAATGCTGCCGGAGAAGAAATTGCCGCCGAGGTGGAGGTGCACAAGGTTCGTGAGATTGGGGAGCGCGGCAGGGAGCGGGCCGGTGAGGTTGTTATTGTACAGGTCGAGGACGCGGATGTCGGTAAGGCTGGCGATGAGGCCGTCCGGGAAGGTGGAATTGAAGAGGTTATTGGAAAGGTTGAGGGACCGGAGGTGCGGGACGAAGGAGAGGGCAGCGGCGGGGATGGGGCCGGTGAGGTTGAGGGCGGAGAGGTCGAGGGAGATGACGCGGGAGCCGGCGGCGTCGCACGAGAGGCGCGGCCACGAGCAGAGCGGCGTGGCCGGCGTCCAGTGCGCGGCAAGGTAGCCCGAGGGATCAGCAAGTGCGACGGAGAGGTTGAGGAGGGCGGCGGCTTCCAGGGAGGCGGCGGAGGTGGATGAGCCGGAGGCGATGGAGTGGGTGGCGGTGGCCAGGAGGAGGAGGAGGACGGGGAGGAGAAAGGCGTGAGTGGCGGCCATGGAGCGTGCCATGGATGGGGGCTGTGCTGGAGTGGCGCTCGAGTTCGGGCGCACAGAGTTGGATTATAAGCGTGCGCAAATCTTCGGTTTCAATTTCTTTCCTTTTTTCGGCTTTTTCCTTGGGTGGAAAATGAAGCATGTTTCAGGAGGTACCTGCGCGCGCATGGTGATTTCCAGTGTGCACCTTTGGTTCATTTTGTCAAAAGGTAAAAGCAGGGTAAAGCTTCAAATTTACCTAGAGCTCCGGGACAATCGTTGTTGGACAACAGTGGTACAATTTTTGGATCATCACAAGATTTCCTTTTTCTGAAATCCTGAATCATCACAAGATACATCGGCGGTTTGTATAAAAAAGATTGATAAGGGGTCATATCAGATCGTGAAAAGTTCTCTTGCCAATACTACTTTGATGCTTTTTTTTTCCTCATGGATACGGGACACTTTGATATACAAAAATCGTAAATTTCGAACGATCGGATTTTCAGCATGGCGACCCGAACGTTTTTTATGCCAGCTTTGGTTGAAGCGAGGTGGTAAGTTTAGTTGGCAAAAATGACATTTTTTAATCCATTATAAAGATAGTAATATACTTCCTCCGTTCCTAAATATAAGTCTTTCCAGGGGTTTCACTAAGGCCTCGTTTGTTTAAGGGGGATTGGGGAGGTTTTGAGAGGAAAATTCCCGGGGGTCCAGAAACCCCATAGATCCTCGGGCGCTCATTTGGTAGAAGGGGTTTGCTTAGCCCAATCCCCTCCGTTCCCCTTCAATTCCTTCCTATCTATGTGTTTCAAAACCCTCCTCAGAGAACTAGTGGAAGCAAACCCCCCGGGATTTGAGAGGATTGGGTGGAACAAAGGGATTCACCCAATCCCCTAAAATCCCTCCCTCTTAAAACCTCCCAAATCCCCCTTAACCAAACGAGGCCTAATGAACTACATACGGATGTATATAGGCATACTTTAGAATATAGATTCACTCATTTTGCTTTCGTATGTAGACACCTAATGAAATATCTTAAAAGACTTATATTTAGGTATGGAGGGAGTATAAGACATTTTAAAGATTGCATTATGAACTACATTCGGATGTACATAGACATATATTAAAGTATAGATTCATTCATTTTGCTTCGTATGTAGTCTTCTTGTGGAATCTCTAAAAGGTCTTATATTTTGAAACGAAGGGAGTAGATTGGTACTCTCTCCGTCCGAAAATACTTGTCGTAGGAATGGATGTATCTAGTTGTATTTTAGTTCTAGATACATTCATTTATATCATTTTTGTAACAAGTAATTCCGGACGAAGGGAGTATATACTAGCAAAAAAGACACATGCGTTACAATGGAAGAAAAATTATCACACGCTTTTATAATTTACAATTGATGGTTTAGAATTTGATAATATGTAGTTGCAACCAAAACAAAGATGTTCTTAGTCTATACATTTGCATACTACGGTACATGCATCGTGGGTGGTTAGGCGGATCTCCTTGCCATAAAGTTGCCTATTTACTCCTGTTATAACGCAACATGTTTCATCTTTATTCGGGCATCTCCTTGTTTCTTATGAGGCTTGTTCCTTCTGTACTTGCAGACCTATATAAGCTGATGTAGTTTCGTGTAAAACAACGATATGGTACTATTAGTTAATAGGAGCAAACACTAACTTTTGGCACAATGGAATCACACGCTAGCTAGTTCCCTTATACCAATATAATAAAGCCGAGCCGCGGGTTCCATTCCCTGCAATATGCATTTATTTTTTTGCCTGATTTGAGTGATGCATGTCGGTCCATGTGGAAGAAATGACGAATCATGCATCATTGATTTAGGTTGCACCTTAAATATATTATTTTTAAATAGTTAATAGATCGAAAATACATCATATTTAGATTCGACGCATTTTTTAAACAAATTTCATATATAATATGTTGAAATTGAAGTTAAGGTTTAAAAGATGTGATTGTTTTAAAAAATATATTTCACGTGGATTGTGAGTTATTTAATGCAAATATTAGGGGGTTTATGTAAAAATACAAAAAACGGTTCGCTATGACTTAAAATTGGACTGCGGGTTGATTACCTAAAACTGTGAGGGCTTTTCTACAAAATGACCGACGACGGACGACAGAAGCACTTCGTGCTTTATTATTAAGGAAAGATTACTAGTTTAATTTACTCTCCAGTATAACCAGCCTCAGAAATTTACTTGAAGTTGTGGAATATTTGAAGGCATATGGTTTCTACCATGTGTATTGTCCCCCGCCCGCTCGAGCGGTGGTCGTTGAAGGAAGAAAAACGCGCCTCAGCTTTGGACAGTAGAGCCATTCTAACCGCGTGACCTAAACACACATGCGGTTTATCCGTGCTTTGTTTTTTTGGTGTCGGTATGTTTATTTTCTTTTTTATTTGGGTTGATCGTGCATTCAATGTGCCAATTCATTTTTCGTCTGCGCGGCACGCTTATGGCCTTTTTTATAAAAAAAAATGTTATATATGTTCAAATAAAAATACAAATAAACATTAAATTGTCTCAAATACATTTGGAAGTTCAATAAAATACAAATATTGCTTAGTTCGAGAAGAACATAAATGGTTTATAAAGCTAAAGAAACATTAAATTGCTCAAATACATTTAAAAGGAAAGGTTCTCGATACATCTATTGGTTGCCCACATGAATCCACATATGCTCAATTAAATTATTTTGCAACCGCATGTGAGTTCCCCAATCATGCATCTTATGATGAAACTCGACGAATTATGCAAATGTTGTCCCTTGTACATGCTCACACACGACATTGTCTTCTTGAAACTAAAATCCTTGATCACACAAATGCTCGGCCGTTCATCCTCTACGATCATGTTGTGCATAATCACACGAGCTTTCATCATCTTCCATAACTTTTTGGTGCTCCAAATTCTACCGGGATACCGAACGATGCCCCATCGAGATTGAAGAAAGCCAAAAGCACGCTCTACATCTTTGCGAACACTCTCTTGCTCTTGGGAAAATCTCTTTCTCTTCTCTCCTACAAGCTTGGAAATTGACTTCAAAAGAGTAAACCACTCTGGATAGATACCGTTAGCTAGATAGTATCTTTTAGTGTATTGGTGGCCATTGATCTCAACATTGACCACCGTGCAATTGCCTTCTGACATGCTAGCAAACACCGGAGAGCGGTGGAGCACATTGATATTGTTGTGAGATTTGCCCATGTCGAAGAAAGAGTATCGAATCCAGAGATCTTGGGAAGCCATGGCCTAAGGTATGACACTCCAAGCTCGGACATGGCCCTTATACTCGCCCTGCCAAGCAGAAGGACATTTTTTCCACTTCCGATGCATACAGTCTATGGTACCAGACATCCTCGGAAACCCCCTGCTAGCATTCACCACCAGCAATCGTGGTCTATCAGCAGAAGTTGGCTCTCTCAAGTACTCCGGCCCAAACAAAGCTATGTCAGCTTTGCAAAACCTATACATGGACTCAAGGCATGTGAACTCACTCATTCTGACGTACTCATCAATGAGATCACCAGGAACTCCGTGTGTGAGCATCTGAATGGCAGCAATGCATTTCTGGTAAACGATTGAACACATGTCTAGCCATACAAAAACGACATCAAAACATCTGATGTTTGAAGAGCGGGTTTGGGGTATCGGAGTAGTCCTTCGAGATAGGAAATGGCCACTCTCCTGGTTGCGATTCAGTGTCGGCATGTGCCCTGAATGGAGCCCCTAAACTGCGACCCCTTCATACTAAGGTCGTAATGGACGACCAATTAGCTGCCACGATCTCCTAAAGGTGGTGCACCAGCCCTTAGTGGGCTGGTGCGGCCAGCCCAAGAGGGCCTATTTCGGCCAAGTAGCAAAAAGGAAAAAAAGGAAAAAAGGAAGGAGGAAACCAACTAGGAAGGGAGTCCTCCACCAAACCGAATTGGAGGAGGACTCTCCTCCCTTGTTGGTTCAGCCGAACCTCTCCTTGGAGGAGTGATGTTTGCTATGTATCCCCGGCAACGGCTCCAAAATCACTTCTGATGTCCGTTATGCTACTGCACAAAAGACCTTCCCGTAGCGCCAAAAATGGGCACGTTGACGGCACCAGGAATCCTTCTGCGTTGGTGTTCCCTCGAAGCGGAGAGGATGATGTAGCACAGCGGAGGTAAGTATTTCCCTCAGTTTGAGAACCAAGGTATCAATCCGGCGGAGGAGTATCTCAAGATCCTGCACAAACACAAAAACTTGCACCCAACACTATGAAGGGGTTGTCAATCCCTTATAGATTGTTTGCCAAGTGAGAACTGAAAGCAACAAAGTAACAAAGCAAAGTAAAAGCGGAGTTGTAAACGATGGATATGAATAGACCCGGGGGCCGTAGTGTTTACTAGTGGCTTCTCTCATGTAAGCAAGTAGACGGTGGGTGAACAAATTACTGTCGAGAAATTGATAGAACTGTGCAGAGTCATGACGATATCTATGCAATGATTATTTCTATAGGCATCACGTCCGAAACAAGTAGACCGATACTTTCTGCATCTACTACTATTACTCCACATGTCAACCACTATCCAGCATGCATCTAGTGTATTAAGTCCATAAGAACAGAGTAACGCTTTAAGCAAGATGACATGATGTAGAGGGATAATCTCAAACCAATGATAAAACCCCCATCTTTTTACCCTTGATGGCAACTGCTTGATGTGTGCCTTGCTGCCCCTACTGTCACTGGGAAAGGTCACCACATGGCAGAACCCAAAACCAAGCACTTCTCCCATTGCAAGAATCATAGATCTAGTTGGCCAAACAAAACCCAAGACTCGGAGAGATTTACAAGGATATCAAATCATGCATATAAGAAATCAGCAAAGAATCAAATATATATCATAGATAATCTGATGACAAGTCCACAATTCATCGGATCTCGACAAACACACCGCCAAAGAAGATTACATTGGATATATCTCCATGAAGATCATGGAGAACTTTGTATTGAAGATCCAAGAGAGAGAAGAAGCCATCTAGCTACTAACTATGGACCCGTAGGTCTGAAGTGAACTACTCATGAGTCATTGGAGGGGCAATGATGATGATGAAGAAGCCCTCCAACTCCAAAGTCCCCTCCGGCAGGGCGCCGGGAAGGGTCTCCAGATGAGATCTCGCGGAAACGGAAGCTTGCAGCGGCGGAAAAGTATTTGCGAGGCTCCCCTCATTTTTTGCGGAATATTTGGGAATTTATAGGCCAAAGAACTAGGTCAGGGGGCGTCCAGGGAGGCCACAAGCCTGCCCACTGCCGCCTCCCGCCTGGTGGCGGAGTGGGGGCTTGTGGGCTCCCTGGAGCCCACCTGGCTTGGCCCAAAAGCCCCCTGGACTTCTTCCGTTCGGGAAAAAATCATTTCAGGGTTTTTCTTCCGTTTGGACTCCGTTCCAAAATCAGATCTGAAAAGAGTCAAAAACACGGAAAAAAGAGGAACTCGCACTTGGCACTGAATTAATAAGTGTTAGAGCATATATCTCCATATGTGGTTTTGGTAATTGATGACAATTCCTATGGACTAATGGTTGCCTTAAGTTATATTTATAGGATTTGTCCATAGGCACTTCTTGAAGTCCATCTGTTGGGTTCAAGGAGTTTATATGATGACCAAGATGGTATTCAAGGTATTATCCAAAGAATGGTCATAGAGACACTAGGTTGATCAAGATCTCAGACAAAGAGTAAATCAAGATGATCAACACACAAAGCGTATAAGATGTACCGAGAGGGATCAAGTGATCCCATGGTATGGTAAGCATTGTCCATTACGTGTTTGTGTACTAACCCATGGTCTTTGTGAGACTCCTATGTGGGGGTTAGGTGTGCTTCCATGGGCTTGCGTCAAAAGGAAGATCTCATACAACTCATGAAGGATGACGTCAAGTGGTGATCGTCATCAAGATTGTGGTGTGCAAGTTCAAGTGGATCAGCACGAATATATCATTGAAACTATTGTTAATGATCATGTGTTGATAAGGACAAGCTCATGTGCTAACAAGGACAAGATCAAGATAAGCATTCCTGAGCACTACATGCTTGATTCTTGTGGCTGTTCACATGGTGGACAAATGAAGATGAATACATAAGCTAGGCTTTCCACATTAGGTATGGGAGAGCTGCTTGAAGACTTCATCATGTCTTGCTTTCAACTTGAGCCAAGAAGGAACAACAACATCAAGCTCAAGTGAAAGGGCTAACTCAAAGGTATCAGTTCCTTTGACGTTAGTGGTGCGGAGTGATGATCAGCGAATAAAAGTATACACTCAAGTATGGATCATCGGTACCCCTTTTATAATTCTTGAGTCTTTAGGGATCCCGCACTATTAAGAGGGGATCACAGGTTTTGTGATGAACTTGCTCAAACTAGATATCCACTGTTCTGCTCTTACCACATCTCCACTGCTCTGCTGTTATCAGAAAACAGGACCAGTGCCTCGGACATCCGGCCTACTCCGGGCGTCCGAGGCCCGGACATCCGGCCTCCTCCGAACGTCCGAGGCCCGGACGTCCGACCAGCTTCGGAAATCCGGAACTATGCACCAGAGAAACTTGAGTTTTATAACTCGGATTTCCGGCTCCCTCCGGACATCCGAGCGCTGGACGTCCGACCAGCTTCGGAAATCCGGAGCCGTGCACCAGAAGAACATAAGCTCTATAACTCGGATTTCCGGCTCCCTCCGGACGTCCGTCCCCTTTCGGAAATCCGGAACCTCCCACCAGAAGAAATTGAGTCGAATAACTCGGATTTCCGGTCTTCTCCGGACGTCCGGTCGTTGTTCAATTCACAGTATTTTCAGTGATATCTACAGGCCTCAGATGACCGACCCTTGTCGGACGTCCGACCCCTCGCGGATGCCCGGACATCCAGAAACTATCGGACGTCCGGACCCTGTGTGACTTAAAGTGTCCCCAACGGCTGTTTTTCTCTCCCCACTATAAATACCCCCCTCCCACTTCGTGAGAGGGCTGCCTAACACAGCCTTATCCTCATAAGAACACACTTCTACCTCACACACATTTGCTCACACCAAATCTTAGATCCCAAGAGCATTTGTGAGCCCCTTTGAGAGTTGTTCCAATCAAAAGATAGATCGTCTCCCTCTCCTCCTCTCAACCCAAGCTATTTGAGATTTGAGCAAGTTTTGAGCATTCCCCGTGATCTTGTTACTCTTGGAGGTTGGAGACTCCTAGGCGGTAGGAGTTCTTCGGAGAGGAATCAATCCGTGTGATTACCCCCCCGAAAAGTTTGTGAGGGTTTGGAAGCCACATCAAAGGCTTACCACTAGTGGTTGAGAAACGCCTTCGTGGTGTTATCTCAAAGGTAGAATAGGGTGAGCCTTCGTGGCGTTGGTGTGCCTTTGTGGTAACATCCACCTCTCTAACGATGACTAGCTTCCCTCCAAGGAAGTGAACATCGGGATACATCTTCGTCTCAGTGACCTTGGTTATCCTTCATTTGTCCACCATGTGAACATCCACAAGAATCAAGCATTTCTTATATGTATCCCGATGTTCACCATGTGAACATCCACAAGAATCAAGCATATAAGAAATGTGAACATCCAACTCCAAAGTCCCCTCCGGGAGGGCGCCTGGAAGGGTCTCCAGATGAGATCTCGCGGAAACGGAAGCTTGCAGCGGCGGAAAAGTATCTGCGAGGCTCCCTCATTTTTTGCGGAATATTTGGGAATTTATAGGCCAAAGACCTAGGTCAGGGGGCGGCCAGGGAGGCACAAGCCTGCCCACCGCCGCCTCCCCCTGGTGGCAAAGTGGGGGCTTGTGGGCTCCCTGGAGCCCACCTAGCTTGGCCTGAAAGCCCCCTGGACTTCTTCCGTTCGGGAAAAAACCATTTCGGGGTTTTTCTTCCGTTTGGACTCCGTTCCAAAATCAGATCTGAAAAGAGTCAAAAACACGGAAAAAAGAGGAACTGGCACTTGGCACTGAATTAATAAGTTAGTCCCAAAAAGATATAAAAAGGTACGTAAAACATACAAAGAAGGCAAGATAACAGCGTGAAAAATCATCAAAAATTATAGATACGTTTGAGACGTATCAAGGAGGAGGCAAGGCAGCCCTCCCTCCTCTTCCTCCTATATATAGTGGAGGTTTTGGGGCTAGCACACACGAGAAAAGGTTGCATGTTGCCCTCTCCTGCACAGATCGTCTTCTTCGTCTAGATTAGTTCTGTAGAGCTTGGCGAAGCCCTGCTGAATTGTCCACCACCACCACCACCACGCCGTCGTGTTGGAGAACTCATCTACCTCTCTGCCCCCTCTTGCTGGATCAAGAAGGCGGAGATCGTCATCGAGCTGTATGTGTGCTGAACGCTGAGGTGTCGTATGTTCGGCACTAGATCGGAAAGGATCGTGATGAGATCGCGGGACGTATCGTGATGAGATCGTGGGACGGATCATGATGAGATCGCAGGACGGATCGTGATTGGATCACGAAGACGTACGACTACATCAACCGCGTTATATACACTTCCACTTAGCAATCTACAAGGGTATGTAGATGCACTCTCCCCTCTCGTAGATGGTCATCACCATGGATAGATCTTATGTGCATGTAGGAAATTTTTTGTTTCCCATGCGACGTTCCCCAAGAGCCCCCACACGCTCTCAACCACCTAACATTGTCCACTAGCTCCTAGGGTCTTCTGGAGCTGCTCTCTGGTAGCTTAGGGTGTAAGGCAGGGGTAGGAGTGAGAGGGGGAGGTAGAAGTGGTGTGCCATTGTGAAAACAGAGGGGTAAACTAGGGTTTTACCCCCTTCAATCATTGAACTAGGGCTGTATCTTTTTACTCTAGGTTGAGGGTAATTATGTGCCATTGTGGTAAAAATATGAAAGCAAGGGAAATAGTGGAAATGGTCAAAACATGGCTTTTACCATTTCACCTCAAGGTGTTTGATGGTTGTCTAGGCAAGATGTCTTGCTCTCCTTGCTATGAAATTTAACACGACTGAATCATAGGTGAAAATGAGGTTGATCACCAATTTTGGGATTATTTGGAGAAAGTTGCCAATGCAAACTTTATAAACCCTAGAAATGGGCAAAAATGGTTTTGCTTAGATCTAGTAATGAAACTCTATTCTACCTAATGCACCACTTGGTGTGGTGGAACCATTTGGGGATTAGAGCAAGCCCAAAAAGTTTGGGATCAAATGGGTAAACTTGACAATGCAATATTACCCAACTCTAGAAATCAACACAAGTGGGTTTGGGGGTATTTGGACAAGGTAATATGTTCTCATCCATGCACTACTTGGTTTGGATGCATTATTAGAGTGTTATAACATGTCCACAAAGTTTGTGAACAATTAAAGACACTTGGCATTGTCCACAAAGTTTGTGAACAATTAAAGACACTTGGCACTGTAAAGTTGCTCAAGTTTGGATGTCGACACACAGGGTTTTGGGATATTTTGGTTAACCAAAGCAATTAGGATTGAGATGAATCTTGGAAATATCATCACATATACTATGTGTGACACGCTAGAATTTTACTATAATTATTTGAGAATATTTCTTATAGAAATATTTTAAATACTTGAAATATAGAGAAAAGGTTTTGGAGGGTTTTGTCCAATATTTTGAACATGACCATGTGTTGAAACTCTTATACATGAAAAATATATGTCCACTGAGTTTTCCTAAAAAAATTCAAATATTTTGGAATCATAAAATATTCCCCCCTATACTAATGGTTAGATGATCAAGATGATTGTAAGTTGTTAGATGATTAAGATGATGATATATAAGTTATTATGTGACTAAGGATGATGAGTTATTAGATGACATATATTATATTAAAGTGTATACGTGCAAGTGGTTAAGTTGGGTTAGTAGAAAAATATGACGTTACGACGACACACAAGTGTCGAATGAAAGGTCCTTTCATTTAACACTCGTGCGTCGTCGTAACATCATATTTTCATACTAACCCAACTTAATCACTTGCACCCATCCTTTTTAATCTAAATATTGTTTCTTCAATAATTATTATTGATGTTGTATTTTAATATGTATAACCGTGTGTAAATACAATATTAATATAAAAAATAAATATGCGCGATTAGTAGTGGCGCGGGTTAAAAAAGCATGCTGCTACTAACTCAGTTGCGAGTAGCACTGGGCAACCGGCGCTAATGCTAAAAGTTAGCTCTAGCGCTCGGCAACCGACACTACTACTAGGCTTTTGACCCGCGATACTGCTAGGGTTTTCCCTAGTAGTGCCAAGAAATCGGGGTCCAAAAATGATGGAGAGAGAAGTGGAGTCGTCGACTTCTTTGTGGGGAAGAAGAAGACTATTTATAGGTGCAGACAAGATCGAGCCATTGGAGCCAGATATCTACGAAGTCCGGAAGTTCCGGAGACGACCAGAAGTTTCGGACCCGGGAAGTTTCGGCCAAGGTTCTAGGCAGGTTCCGGGCTACACATAAAGTTTGTGTAACTGCATTCTCTTTCGGTACCCCGAAAGTTGCCACACCTAGGAGTGGAAGTTAATGGCATGGAAGTTCTGGGACACGAAAGTTTCAGGCAAGTTTCGGGATACACATAAAGATTGCACAGAAGTGCACCTTCTCTAGGTGCCCGGGAAGCTTTCCGAAATCACCCCGGACCTTCTCGTCCCGAGAAGTTTCAGCCATCTTGAAGGTTCCGGCGAGGGCAAAAACATTATGTTGATATAAAAGATCCAGCCCACTCGAGAATTTAGTTGTGCCAGATCATATGTGTACATGAAGTTGATTCCCAATTATTGTTATGATGCACCCCCTCTTAATAGTACTGTTGCCCTAAGGACTCAATAAAATAAAAGTATGTATGGCACTTCACCTTTTCTATTTTCCGAGTAGAGGGAAATAACCATCCATGCTTCTCTTCAAATTAGACGGTGTTGTTTACACTAGGGCATGTGGTTAGAGACAGAGAATAAGTTGTCATAAATGTCAAAAATATTAAGGGAAACAATGCACTTTCACCTAATCGATAGAAACTTTTAGGGATGGCAATGGATAGAGTATGTGCGGGTACAACCTCCTTCTACCAAAACCCATACCCATAAAATCCTTTCATACCCATCCACTTCATTGTACATGGGCATATATTAACACCCATGAAAGCTTTTAGTAAAATTGTGTCAATCCAACGACCAGAGTTGAAAATTTCCTTCAAGGTTCAAATCCTCCTATATTTCTATGAACTCCCTCGAATCCAGGCCTCCCTGGTTCAAAAGAAAAGTAGAGGAGAAGCATAGGAAATTTTCTTACGGTAGTAATATTCATGCATTTGGCCATAACCCAATGGATGCCTATTTTTTAATAAATGAAAATAACTCATATGACATGTGGGGTCAACATCCAGCTCCTATGGCCCAACCCTAAATCTCATATTCCCTAAACCAAGTGTAGCTCATACGCCCATGATAACCTACTCGTTGCTTCTCCTACGTCGTATGTGACTCCTCAAAATGGTTAAATCTCGACTCCTCACAATCGTATTCCTGGCCAACTCTCGATCTAGCAATCCCCAATTCCAAGCGCTGCCTCCCACCGCGTGAGGCTTGCACCAACCGCTGCTTCTACTTCCTTGATGCCCCCAAGAGGACACCCACGAAAGGAGGTCGCATTAGTGTTACTTCTTCCCATCATCACTTGAATTTTAGACCTCGTTCTCTACTTTTTCAGAATTCAGATGTTATATACTATATCCATTGGATACCCATTGGGTATAGGATATCTGATGGATATGGTTGGTTTAAAGGATGGGACAAAGAAAAAAAAGTAGACATTTTTTCCTTTGATCTTAGTTCCAAAAAAATATGAATTTATAACCTCAACATGGGTCTCCTTTTCAATTTCTTATGCACGAATAACGAGATTAAAATCCTTAGTAGCATAATCATCATGACTAGATCCTATGGTTGGGCTTTAATTTGATCGTATTTATTATGATTTTTGTGATTTTTTTATTTATGTGAACCAAACATCACAAGTTGACAGAATTCTTGTTACCAATCATCTGTATTGTTATGCATTTTTGTTCTATTCAGTTTTCTCCTCATTCCTAAGCTTTTAGAATCCCGCAAACCAAATGAATTTAAGCACTCAACCTAACCGGGTATATTGGAGAGGCGATTGTTCTTGTTTTATTTAACATGAAGGCCAAACGAGCAAAGACGTTAGCCTAAAGCTTTCTCCGGGTTCGGAGATGCATACATATGTGTAGAGTATACCCTCTGTTTTGACCTAATTTATAAAAATATATTTGGAAAATTACAACAGAAATATATATATGAGGGGAGAGTAAATGAAAATAAAAATATATTTGAAAAACTACAACAGAAATATATATATATGAGGGGAGAGTAAATGAAAATAAAAATATAATTTGAAAAATTACAACAGAAATATATATATGAGGGGAGAGTAAATAAAAATAAAAATATAATTTGAATATATACTGCCATACATCTAGGGCCCATCCATAGCTGCAGCCCACAAAGCAGTGGGTACAGAAGAAAGCCGAGGGAGCAGTGTTGTTGAAAGGCTTAAATCCCTAAAGTTTTCGCTGATTGAAGTACAGCCCATGTCGGGGAATCCGGGGAACGGCTCGCGTAAATGATGCCGATTAACTAACCTTTGGCATGCATGCATGCAGCAGTTACACTGACGTGTTGGACCCGTCTCTCCCGGTCCCGCCTGTTACCGACGGACGATCCGGTACCGGAGCAGCTGCAGCGTGTGCGAGCCATCTTTTTCCGTATCCGGGAAGCAAAGGACGCGGAGGAACAGCAGGGGTCGCGTCTTTCAGGAACGCGGGGCCCACGAGCCAGCGGCAGCACATGAAGCATGATGAAGAGCGTGAGGCTATGGTGGTGGGACCCGGCTTCTCCGTCAGTGGGTGGGTGCGGGTCAGGACTCAGGAGGCGCACGCTCCATGTTGCACTGTTGCAGTGGTTGCTGCTGCACTGTTGCAGTTGTAGCTACAGGCGGAGCCCGGCCGCTTTTTGTGTTGCACTGTCGTCAAGGTCGAGCGTCGTTCATGCTCTTTTGGAGTAAAGAAAACGTGTGTACCGTTTGTTTATAAGTGTAGGCAGCTTAGGCCCTGTTTTTTCTAAAAATCCTATGATTTTTTTAGTCCCAACTAAAAAATCTCTAGTCCTTATCCATTTCTTTCCAAGAACTAAACGTGGATTATAAGTCGTTAAATGACATGTAAAAAGATCATGTTACCCTTAGTAATATACTCATTCTCATCATGCTCAGGCCTCATGCATGCTTCCATCATCACCCGGGCCGGTCGCGAGCTAGCACATCTTTGGTTGTTTACCTCCAAAAGACGTGCAACACGGCCGACGTCCTACGGGGCGCCATCATGTTAGTAGCTCTAACACTAACAGTGCGGCGCCTAACGGGCATTAACCAAAAACGTACCGAGTGAGGTGACGCTCAAGCATGACCGAGGGCAGGCACCGGCACGCAGACGATCGATCAAGCTGGCAGGCAGGAGGCAGCCAACACGCATGGCATGCACGTACCCGCTGAGAGCCAGCCAGGACCTCATGGCAGTACATGCGTTTGGTGAACTGCTGGATCATGCCTCCTGCATGCATCCATCCACGCAGAGGTTCCTTCGTACAGTTGCTAGTCGTCACCTTGATCAAGGCGGGTTGACGACGCACGGAGGCTATACGTGATTGCAGAAAAAACGGGGAGGAAGATGGGGTTCGTGGAGTGGAGTCCGGAGCAGGCATGATGCGGCGCCCATGATTCGGTCCGGAATACGCTGCGACGTTTTGTCCCCGGCCGGACACGACCGCTAATCTGGCTCGGGCGGCGAGGACGGACACCAAGGAAATACTTAGCACTCCATGATGATGGCGCTTCAGTTCTGTGCTCCACATGATGGCTCCGGCCACCCCCACCACCGCCGCATCGGCTCGCACGCGCGGCGATGTGGGGTTCCGCTTCGGCCCGAGCCCAATGCGAGTGCGCGATTAGTTTAGGCGTTGGCCCACTGCTTATACCCCTTCTAAACAAGTCTGGTTTCTTTTTTTTGCTTTGTTTTAGCCTCCCAACAGCAACACCAGCGTTCCAACGGAGGAGCTCCGTTCCAAGTGACCTTGGATCCCTCCATGGATACGCACAACGGCGGAGTATCCGCAATATTGCAGGGTTATGGGATTACGGCCACGCATTACTTAATCTCCGATGAGCTGTCAGCTTCATAGAGCGGATCAGAGTGAATGAGTGATGCGTGCATTAACATTTAACAGCAGCAACAACAGACAGCTCTTGTGGTGTGTTTCGTGCAAAACTGCAAATCCAGAACTTCTGTCCTCATCTTTCCTTTGTTTCTGCGTGCGTCGTTACTGTAGCAGAGGACGGACAAACCAGGATGCCGAATAATCCAATGCACTGTGGAGGCAGTGAGTAATAATGCTATAATGTACTGGCTAGCTTCCGGCCGGGCGTGCCTTCTCTCGGGTTAGATGAATTAACTCATTTTCTCTAAAAATGAATTAGTTCATGCTCGAATGGTCGGTATATCAGCCTATCTTGACACGGAGCCAAGAGCTGACGTCTCACGGGACAATCCTTGCCGCAACAAGCCTGATATACATGACACACCTTACTAGTACCAGGCTGCGAGGGATACCAGATTACGAAAACTCCTGCTAAGTGTGTAAGGTCCACGTACACTTGAGGGGCGTGTTTGGTAAACATAGTTGGTGCGACTGTCCCGTGGAGGTTGAAGATCTGGTTCAGGTAAACACGCTTAAAACTAACATCTGTACTTAATTTGGTTGAGTGCATATTTTAGGGTGCATGAGGTGTTACTCTAGCCATGCTGTTTGGTTGATCATTTATGCACACGTAAACACATAGCATGTTGTTTGATGCCATGCACCGTCTGTTGTGTGGTAACCTTTTGAGCACGATGGTGAGGTTACCAACACGCAGCGGTCTCACGAAGAACACACATACCAGAACATAGAGCAGATATAAAAATTGTGTCACACATAACAGATCAGTTCAAACGCATAACAATTCAATATTAAAGTAAAGCATCTAGAGCATGTCAGGGCTGTCCTAGGGGTTCACGGCGAAGGCGTCGTTGTGCTTCCCGCACCTGGTCATCACTTCAATGCCATCGTCATTGAACACGATGACCTTCAACCATGTCGGGAGTGAGCAGCTTGAAGGTCACCATGAAGCCTATCTTGATCTAATGGACGGTGGCGAAGGTGGCCCAGGCCTAATCAAGGGTGACCCTGCCATTCAAGAGTCGGACAGTCACCCTGCAGAAGCAGTCGGCGTCCGTCTTCAGTTTGAACTCCTGTGGCACTGACGTGAAGTGCTTCGTGAAGTCCAGCGCCATAGGTATGGCCTCCAGCCGGGGGATTATGATCACCTTCCAAAAGTTGGTTGGCCCTCCCACCTCATGGTAGTGGTCGTAGTTCCGGTGCTGGACGGGCGTCACCTCTGAGGGCGACACCGTGTATTTGTCCTTGTCTTCCTCCTTTGGTGGCACCACCTCCTTCCCCTTACTCTCGTTGTCGATCTGCATTACAAAGAGTTTCAAACGGCCAGGATCTGTAATATGAATGTTGTAGCATCGTCATTAAAACCTATCGCCCAGAACCCCTTTATTTACTCAGCCTGATGGTCACCACTCCACCTATCTGTCTCTCACTCTTCCTTCAACCCATCGACATGAACTCCGACAACAAGTCGAACCCCAACCCCAACCCCATCCCCGACACCTTCCCTTGGGGCATTAGATAGAGGGCATTCTTCCTAGGGTGCTCGCTCAGTGACCGCACCAAGTTTGAAAACACCATGGAAGTTTGCTCAAACTTCACAGGCATGAAAGAGCTGCACAAAGAGTCAAATGCTATGGTGAAGAAGGCCATGTTGGAGGAGTTAAAGACACTGATTCCCGACCCGATGAAGGGCCCTATGTGAGTCGGCATACTTCGTTGGGTCATGAATTATTCCGATTCCGACGACGTTGGACAGAGGGCAAGGTGGGCCAAGTACAAACAGTACCGACGTCCTCATGACCATTGTGCGGCAATGTACTTCACCACAAACACTGTGGTGGTGTCGCTGGATGAGGACCAAGAACCGGTGGCTATGGAGGTGGAAGAAGATGCGGTAGCCATGATTGTGGGGGCGCGAGAGCTAGGACACCGAAACATGCCCATCGAGCTAGACTACAACGAGGAAGAAGAGAGAAAGAAGACCAAGACAAGGGCCAAGGCTACCCCCGCTCCAATCGCCTCCGGGGTCCCCGAGGATAAGATATGTGCATACTGTGTAAGATGAACCCTAATCCCCATACCAATTGTAGTCAATCCGGATCGGGAACCTCATATTTACCACTAGTCATGACGATGTTATGATACCCTGATTCTCCATTTTCCTAACACGGATTGAAGCTAAACTCGAATCGAATGCAAAGTAGTAGGTGTGAAGGGGAAAAATTGCTTACCGCCATTGTCGAAGTTATGCGAGTGGATGCCGGTGAAGGTCGCCGGAGGTCGACTTGCTATTCCTTGATGTGTTGCACGCCGCTGCCACAGCCATAGGTGAGTGGAGAGAGGGGAGAGCGGAGAGGGGGGTAGTGGTGAGGAAAGGTAAGGATAATAATTGTCGGCGCTTTGGAAAGCAACGCGGCTTCTTAAGGATGCCTCCTCGCGTGCAGCCCCGGCCACCCACATGCCTCGACAGGGCTTGGCTTGCGAGAAACTACCTATTCGAGTGCGCCTCGCGATACAGGCTCAAGCTGCTTTAAAGTTCGTGCGATGCAGGTCCAATGATGTATGTTGACAATCAATCAATCTGTTTTTTTCGTACGGATCTGGTTAAACCTTATGTGGGCAACCAAACGCGCCCTAGCTAGCTTAAGAGCATCTACAACGGGACCCCTCAAACCCGTATCAAACGCACGGTAGGCCGCCCGGTCACTCACCAGTCATAAAAATTTCAACCAGACGGGCCTCTCAAACCGGCCTCAAACGCCCGGGCTGAGCCGCACCCCTCATTTTCAGCCCAAATATGGGGAGGATATGGGGGAGCCCGGACCCGTCCGGGCACGCCCGCCACGTCAGACCCGACAACCCGACCCTACCTCACATTGCACCAAATCCCTCAAACCCTTCCTCCTCCTCCCGCCTCCCTCCAACATTTCCCGGGCCCGACCCCTCGTTGTGTGACACCGTCGAGACCGAGGAGGATGAGACGGCCGACTGGACCCTTCCGAAAAGCTTTCCGACCACGCAACAACCGTCGGTCCATGGGTATTTCCCGTGACGTCGTGGCTACAAAAAGGACGTCCACATGGACGGGCATTTTTTCGGCAAGGGAGAACAAAAAGGTAAAAATGTTGCAACTCTCACGCGATGCGGAGAATGCAAAAATCATGCTCGCGGATGAATCCACGTTGGATGAACATGTCAAAAATGGCTTGTGAAGAGGAAGGAGATCAACGATCGTAGAGCGTTGGAGCGACTAGGGCGGCTACGGCTGCGACAGCGGAGCACACGACCAGGATGCAGGCGGAGGAGGTGGCTCGGATGCACGCGGCGATCGTTGCCAGGATGCACACGGAGGAGGCGGTCCGGATGCAGGCGGAGATGGATGTCCACGCGAAGCAGGACACATGTATGAACTCGTTTGACCCATGATCCGACAATCAACACTTTTCGGTCGGACATTGATTTCAGCTCGACATGTCCGTTTGGTTGAACTATGGTATCATTTGCTTTTATTTAAAAGTGTTGAATTTGAATAATTTGTATCGGATGATCGACGTACATGACGTTATATGGATTTAAGAATCTGAATATAACGTGTGTGAATCCATGAAATAGAATATGAGGGACCGTCCGAATGCGTTTGCGGAGGTGCCATTTGTCCAGTCTAGCTATAAATGCTACTACAAGATACTTACAGCTGCTCCCTCCCATGCATCGTTCATCTCGAGCGTCTTCCGATCCCCCTTGTCTCCCGGGAGCTCAATTTGGACGCTTCAAGTACGCAGGGCGGCATGCACGGAGCCCGAGTACCCTAGATTGCCCGGGGATCATCGCCAGGTCGATATGTAAATCCGGTTGCTAATCCATAGAAAAATCACCTACTGCCTACTGCAAGAGCTGTGCCTCTACGTACGTGCACATCGAATGACCGGTCAAACCACGGCCTTTATATTTGTCTTAAGTCTGACGGACGCATCGATCGAACGTGTGCTCTTGTCAATCGCACAGTTCGATCGGCGCATACATCTGGCTGATCTTGGTTTGTGAGGCAGCAGGAGTTAATTCCTCAGCGCATGACCCAAAGACGGGATTCTGCTCTGGCCTTTGGATCCATTCCTCCAGGGCCTCTCGGCTGCTGGGCGTCGTCTGTGTGTCGTGCAAAAACTTGAGGCCTTGAGCACAAGGAGAAGAAGCATGCGTCGGCTAGTGAAGCGTACGTACTACCGGTAAAGCATCAAACTCTGAAGCTTAGCACGACCCGATGAATGTAGGGATGGGTCGGGTCGGGTCGGGTCGGGTCCTGGGAAGGCACTGTTCAGTGTGCAGGTCGCTCGCAAGCCGTAGGTAGTCACGGAGCTGCATACATGCATGCGGCCGGGGAACGTGAGAGCACACGGCACGGGAGAAGCAGAACGCACGTACTGGTACGTCGCGCGCGCGATGCGATGGCACGGCCGGCAAAGCGACGCGAGAAAGCCGCTTGTCGAGGAGCGGCGACCGGCGACCGGACGGGAGGGGCGCCGCCTGGCCATGACCAGCCAGCTCCAGGCATCCATGTCCATGTACGCGAGATTACGAATCGCGAACCGGAGCATGCATGGAGCCAAGACGGGGCGCGCAGGTTGATACGGCGCAGCCGAGCAGGCAGGCGCGGCGGACGGACCACCGGACGGCAAGGGGCACGGTGGTTTCACCTTGCATGCAGATGCAGGTGCCTTTCCTCTTTTTTTTTTCCTTGAGGAGGTGATCGCGGTGTTTCATTTCGAGCCTTGTGTATTTGACCAACGTGAGCGCGTAATTATATGATTCGTAGGCTTCGGCTGGGCTGTACGATCTCTAGGGGGGATTCACTATTTGATGGGACGGCCAATGAAGCGGGGTGCTCCTGCAGCGCCGGTTCCTGCTGCAGGCACCTGCAGCGCCCTCTGTTGGGCCGGCCCAATAATCATTGACTTACAAAAAAAGAGGAAATAAAATAAATAAAGTTATAAAATTAGAAATAGTATTTTAAAAATGTTCATGAATTTTGAAAAGGTTCATAAAATTTTAATAACGTCAGTCGAAATAAAAAGAAGTTCACTGATTTTCAAAAAACGTTCATCGAATTTTAAAAAGTTCATCATTTATTTAAAAGTTCATTGAATTTTAAAAATATTCATTGATTTTGAAAAAAAGTTCATCACATTTGAAAAAAGTTCTTCAAATATGAAATGAGTTCACATATTTTTAAAAGCAATTCACGTTCTTGAAAAAAAGTTCATAAAATTGATAAAAGTTTGTCACTTTAAAAAAAATCATGGTATTTGAAAAAAGTTCACCGATTTAAAAAAAAGATCATTGATTTTTTTGAAAAAATCATTGACTTATATATAAAAAAATTCATTAATTTTGGAAAAAGTTCATCATAATTTATCAAAAAATAGTTCATCATAATTACAAAAATCACAAATTTTAAAAAAAGTTCCTACAATTAAAAACAAAGATGGATAAAAACAAACACGAAAATGTTAAAAAGTGAAAGAAATAAAAAGGAAAAAAGAAAAAGACGTAAGAGAGAAGACAAAAGAATGTGTGAAGCATTACCTTGAGAACTGAATCCGGACGGTGGCGTGGTTACTCGGTCCCACTGTCGACCGGCAGATCGCCGGTTCGATTCCCAGGTGACCTATGTTTTCTTTTGTCACTCCAAAAGAAAGCAGAAGATGGGCCGATCCCAGCTAACGTGCTGCAGGCGCCGGTTAGCATATTGTCACTCCAGAAGAAAAGCAGAAGATGGGCGGAGCCCAGCTAATGAGCTGCAGGCGCCGGTTAGCAAATTTGCCTATAAACCGGCGTCTGTGGCACTAAATAGGATTCGCTGATGAAGCAAGCTGGGTACTGTTGCCACTGATTTTTCTAAGAAAAAAAATCAATTTACATATTTTTGAATGCGAATATATTTTAAAAATTATTTAAATTTCCTGAAAAATTAAGGACACTTTTCTGGAAAAATGTGAACATCTTTGTAAAACGTGATCACGGTTTCATTTTCTGGTAAAACACAATCATTTTTTTAAAATGATTTTTTTAATATTTCGATTTTTGTGAAAAGGGCAAAAATATCTAAGAAATAAATTAAAGTTTCGGATTAAAAAATCGAAATGGATATTTAAAAAAACTTGGAATTTTTAAGTAGTTTGAAATTTATGAAATCGCGCCAAAAAAAGAAAGTTTACATTTTCTATAAAAAATAAAAACTTAATAAAAAAGTAAAACATGAAAACCAAACTGAAATTTCTAGAAGGTTTCCAAAACTAATAGGAATAGGCTCTTCGGGTATACCCTTAAGCTGGCCTGCCTAGAACACTCGCTATTTAGGTCTAGTTCTTTTGGAAGCCTAAAAAATAAGCCGCCTTTCTTATTCAATGGAGCTTCTAAGATAGTTATGTGATAACTAAATTATAAGTCACACAAAACTTATAATGCTGCTTATTTGTTAAGCTAAGAAGAGGCAGCTTATTTTTCAAGCTGTCCAAAATAACTGTTGAGCACTTATGAAGGCGCTTATCGTGAGGAAAAAAATATCCGAGGAAAGTTAGCGCTCACTGCTCCACGCTGGTGCTAATAGCAGGCTCTTGAATAACATGTTAGAAAGGAAGGCTCAGTTCTCTTGTACGTTAAGAAAACAAGTGCATTCGGTGCCTTCCTTCCTACCGATGCGAGACGAGGCGCTGGGATTCGACAACATAGCCACTGATCTGCCAAGACCACGTAATTGGGCCGTCTCTCTAACTTTATGACAATATATACATTTACCATTCCTCGCATATGTTGGGATAGCGAGACCGCCTCTTATTTCACACATATAGCGTAAAATGCCCATCAAGCACACATGCTTGTGCGTTCTTATGTGACCTAGTTCAGTCTTTTTTAGAGAGCGCGCCTTAGCGCATGTGTTCATGCATTTATTCCTATGATCTGTCATCAGGTTGGTTGGTTTCTTTTGATTTTTTGGGTCCGGTTTTCTCATTTACTTTCTAAACTGATTTTAATAAAAATGAAAAAATGAGCTGATAGACAAAAAATATTCAAGCATCCTAAAAAATATTAATATTTTTTAGGAAACTTCATAGAATTTAGAAAAAATTGCAGAATTTCTAGAATGTTCATGGTTGTAATAATGTCTATGAGTTTAAAATTTTTATTGACTAAAAAAATGTTCACAACATCAAAAATTTGTCTTTCATTTAAGAAAATGCGTATGTTTCTGGGGAAAATGCAGAAACTTTTTAGATGATCACAAATTTACTTATATTATCTAATTTTATAAAAATATTTATTTCAATAAATAATCCCAGACTTCTAAAAATGCTCGGGGTACTTCACATTTTTATAAATTTGAAGATGTACATGAAATTTAAAATGATTTCTTTTACAAATATTGAAAAAGGAAAACAGAAATTGAGGGAAATAAAACCACGGAAAAGCAGAACAAAAACATAAGAGAAAGAAGAGGCAAGCACATTTATCCCTTGCATAAGCAGACAAAGTCATTGAAAATGGAACGGACAAGTTCGCACACTGTTGTTTGTTTGGGAAGATACTTGACGCAATAAGTCTCCAATATGGTTTTTGGACTGGGGAAACATGCACGATTTGGGCTTCGGCCTTTTCCTGCAGTGTACGCTTCCACTTACATCGGGACCAACTAGAGGGAAAGCCCTATTTAGCTCCACAGGCGTCGGTTAAAGGCAAATTTTGATAACCGGTGCCTGCAGCGCTCCACAATGGGCCGGCCCATGTAGGGATTTTTTGTGAACTTTTTTTTAGCCCGTGAACTGTTTTAGCCCGTGATTTTTTTAAATCGGTGCACTTTTTTGAAAATCGATGATTTGTTTTCTGGAAATTCGTGAATATTTTTGAAAATCGATGAACATAATTTAAAATTCATGAACTTTTTTCAAATTCAGTGAACTGTTCTTAAAATTTGATGAACTTTTTTCAAAATCAGTAAACTGTTTTTAAAAATTGATGAACTTTTTTCAAAATCAATGATTTTTTTTGGATTTCTGTAATTGTTTTGAAAATCCATGTACATATTTTTCAAAAATCGCTGAACTTTTACGTAATAATTGATTTTTGTTGCAAATCTGAACTTTTTGAACTTCTGTGAACTTTTTTCAAATTTTTATTGACCAATGCATTTTTTACATGGGCCAGCCCATTTGGAGGAGCGCTGCAGGCGCCGGTTTCCCTAACCGGCGCTGAAGGCGCCGAATAGGAGGTCCACAACTAGAGGCGATCGGAGCTGGTTTTCTCTGTGTGTGTTTTTTCGTTTTTGTTTTACTTACCTTAATTTTTTTTAGTCACCAATTTTTTCATTTATTTGTTTTTTCTTCGTTTCTTTTTGTTTTTCATTTTATATTCTTATATACATGATCAATGTTTTTTCAAATACTTGTTCAATATTTTTATATAGATGATCAATATTGTTTCGAAGATTCGTTCAACGTTTACACAAATACTCCCTCCGTCCCAAAATAACTGTCTCAAGCTTAGTACAACTTTGTACTAGAGCTAGTACAAAGTTGAGACACTTATTTTGGAACGGAGGGAGTACTTGTTTAACATAATATACACGCTGAACATTTTTTTAAATGCTTATACAATAGTTTTTGAATACTTGTTCAAAAATATTGAAATAGTTGTTTAACATTTTTATATAATGTTAATTATTTTTAAAAATACTAGTTCAATATTTGTTATGTATATGATCCACATTTTCATAATAACTTGTTGTAAATATAGCTCGTGCTCGTGGGATGGTCCAGCTTGCACGCTCTTCAACGAGAGAAACCTCTTATCTCGTGTAATGCGAGAAGTAGGAGGGCAACTCTTTGAGGAGCGCTCTTTCGGAAGCATTTCAAGGATCATTCTCAAGCGTCGTCACTTGGCGCGTTTTTGTTTGCCGCTACATGTCGTGCTGTTGGCGTTCCCTTTAGATTATATTTTTTAACTTTTTCCGAACATGTTTTTGGCTTCTTAGATGTTTTTTCAGGGTTTTTTTACGTGTTTTGATTTTTCATCGGTCTTTCTTAGCTTTTGGACGAGAAAATATTCAACAAAATGCAAAAAATGCATTTTATTCCTTCCTTGTAGGCACGGCCATGTCTAACGAAAACAGGAAAAACACGTTTTTTACTTTCTCGAGAGGGACGGTTTTACTTTTGCGAGAGGAATGAATCTGCTCGTGCCTCTTGAAAACGAAAGGAAAACATGTTTTTTTCTTCCTCGAGATGCTGGGTTTGCTTCCACAAGCTCGCGGAAACAAAAATAATAATCGTGTTTTCTTTAATTTTTGCTTCCTCGATAGTCACGGATTTTCTTTCGCGAGAGACTAGGACATGCTTCTGCGATAGACACGGTCGTGTCTCTCGGAAATAAAAAAAACATGTTTTTTCTTCTGTGAAATGCACCATTTTGCTTGTGAGAGAGGTACATATTTGCTTTGCGCGAGAGGCACGGTTGTGCCTCTCGAAAACAAAAAACCATATTATTTTTTCTCTTTCGTAACAGGCATGATTTTATTTTTATTTTAAGAATCTTCAAAACCTATTAACATGGTAGCTAGACGCGAGTAATCCAACGGAGAAAATAATTCAAGATTTAAACACACAATTTAAAAAGGAAAAACTTTTTAAAATTATGAATCTATAAGAAAATAAAAAATTCCAGGTTATGGTAAGGGCATGTGTTCCTTTGTCGAAACCTCGAAAGATGGGCCTAACCCTTAACAAATACTTCCTCCGTCCAAAAATAAGTGGCTTAAAAATGACTTTATTTTATACTAAAATTAAAATAAAATAGAGTCATTGTTGAACCACTTATTTTGGGAGGGAGGGAGTACTTCTCAACTAATAATTTCAATGAATTAGAGTGCCCGCTTATGTCTCGCTTCACGCAAGACGAGCGGAAAACTCGCTGAAGGTTCGTGTTAGCTGGCCGGCCCAGGGATACTGACATGTCTCAATTTTTGATTTTCTTTTTTACATTTTGATTTCCATTTTTTCTTTCTTTTTTCTTTTTCTTTATTTTTCCAAATATTCAAAATAAATGTATTACAAAATCAATCTACAAAAAACATTTGCAAAATGTTAATCAAGCATTTAAAAAAGTTAAATGTGGATAGAGAAAAGGTTTATCTATAAAATAAATAAATTAATTAAACATGTATCAAATAATTTGATCATGTGTTTTTAACAAGTGTTTGAAAAATGTTAATCAAGCATTCGATTTTTTCTAAAAAGTGTTTGGAAAATATTAATGAATGGTTTGGAAAATAGTAAATCTGTAAAAAAATGTTGACCATGTATTAAAAAATGATGAATTATTTTCATCATGTTAGTAAAACATCTTAAATCAAGCGTTTTAAAAAAATGTTGAACATGGATTTAAAAAATGTTAATCAAGAATGTGAAAAATGTTTAATGTGTAAAGAAACAATATGGACGATGCACTAGAAAAATGATGAATAGTTTTTATCATTGTATAGAAAAATGTAAATAAATAATTGAAAAAATATGAACAAGTGTTTGAAAATGGTAGTCAAATATTAGATTATATTGACCATGTACTATTAAAATGATAAAAAATTTATGACCAATGATTAAAAAAATGATGAAAATATGTTAAAAATATATATTATGTATAACAGAAATATATAAATACATATTGAAAAATTGTTAGACGTGTATTTTAAATATGTTACTGATGTATACAAAATACTAGAATAATAACCCAACAAACTAAAAATTCAATTGAAATAAAAAAGAAAAAAAATAAAAGAAAAAACGAATAAACAAATGCGAAGAAAAAGTAAAAAAAAAATGATTGAAAAGAAAAAAACAAAGAAAAACCGGCTTGAATAGCATCTAGTTGAACACACCCGTAGTTTCTAAATTGAAGGGTACTTAATCGGAGTGGCTAGTGCAGCGGGGCGGTCTTTCTCCTGCTCTTTTTTATGTAATATGCATGGTTGAATGGACCGGCCGAATACAACGGGTAGGTAGGAAAAAACTTGACAGAACTTGACATGGCTAAATGCGAGACATAGTGCTCGCACATAACCTGGTACAAAGAGCGTTAAATATGAATTCATAGCGATAAGAACATCATGCAAGCTGCTACTATATCGCCTATGCCAAGTGTCGTTCACTCGCATCGCATGAAATTTTCACTAAGCTCGTACGCTCGGGATCAATCGTTGTAGTGGGTTTTGGTCCAGTTTTCATTGTTTTTTTTCTGTTCTTTTATTTTTCCTTTTTGCGTTTATTTTTCATCGGATTTCTACATTTCCTTATATATTTTTGCCGTCTTTTTTTCATTCACCTTTTCTTTTTCTTTTTTTCTCTATAATTTCTTTGGATTTCTTTGTTTCTTTTCTTTGTTTGTTTTTATGTTTTCTTTTCTTCTTGGTTTTCACTGTTTTCATTGGTTTTCCTCTTTTTTATGTTCCTCTTCTTCTGTTTTAATCTGTGTTCTTTGTTTCTCTTTGCATCTTTGTCGGTTTTCGTCAGTTATTTCTTTGTTCTAGCCATGTCTACTTTTTTTCATTACATGATCCGGACTTCTTCCTTTTTTCGTGCTATTTTTTCTCCTGCTATTTATATGTAATATGCACGCTTGAATGGGCCAGGACAGTACGACGCGAGGGAAGGGAAAAGTTTCACCAAGAATTGCTACTGTCTTGAGCGTTAAATATGAATTCATGGTATAAGGAACATCATGAAAGTGGCGACTATATCTTGTCCATGTCGGTTCACTCGCCTGAACGTTTTCCACATCTCTTGTAATGGGATGACCCATTTCTTCACCTCGCCCACTCACTCGGGGTCAATCGCTGTACTAGGTTTTGGTCCAGTTTTCATTGGTTTTAAATTCTATCTTATTTTATTTTTATGTTACTTTTTTTCATCTGATTTATTTGTTTCCTTCTCTATTTGCACATGTTGCTTTTTTTTCTATGATTTCTTTAGATTCCTTTTTTCTTTTCTTTTCTTTCTTTGTTTTTTTAGGCTTCCTTTTTTCCTGGTTTTCACTGTTTCCATTGGGTTTCCTCTTTTTTATTTTCCTTTTAGTTTTAATTTGTGTTCTTTGTTTCTCTTTGTATGTTTGTCGGTTTTCATCTGTTATTTCTTTGTTGATCCTCTGTCTATTTTTTTCATACACTATTTACATTTTCAGTGTACACACGAAACAATTTTTTTAAACACGTTAACCATTTTGAAAATACGCCATGTACTTTTTTCCTTAAATATATGTTTTGACCACATTTTTAATACATGGGTAACATCTTTTTTGAATACATAGTAAACATTTTTAATGTTAATAAGCATTTCTCAGGATCATTGTTTCTTTTTGACCACAATGTATATTTTTTCTTATACATCAGTATCATTGTTTTTTAACACGTTTTACATTTTTACTTGAAATAAATGAACCATTCTGTATACGCCTGAAACAGTTTTTTGTACATGTTGAACATTTTTAAATATGTGATTGATAATTTAGAAAAATATATGTTATTACTGTAGAGTACATTTTTTATAGATTGTACATTTTTAATAGATGTAAGGAACATTTTAATACATGTTTAATTATTTTAAAAGCATGATTATCATTTTTATCATATATATGATTTATGCCTATTTTTCATACGCATTGTACATTTTTATTCACATTTGGGCCATTATTTTTATACATCATTAAAAAATCAAATACATGATTAACATATTCGAAGTTATATGTTTTTGTTGTCTATTGTTTCACAAATAATTTACATTTTTCGTATAGATCAGAATTACTTTTATATACATAGTTTGTAAAATAATAATTAGAAATGACATTTGTTTACATAAACATTGTAATGTTTACTTTTTTCATACCCATTGTACATTTTTGTACACATTAGTAACATTTTAGTTAATATTTTAAATATATATTTTAATGTCTGCTTTTTCATACACATTGTATACTTCTTGTATACATCATAAACATTTTTATATACATTTTGCAATTTGAAAATGCCTGTTAAACATTAGAAAGATATGTAAATTATTTTTGTATTGCATATATTTATAATATTTGAATGTACAAACAAACCTGACATACAAAAGCTAAGATTTAAAAAAATAAAAAGAGTGAAAAACGAGTGTTTTGAGGCCTATGTCACTGGCCGGTCCAGCCTCACGTTCACTTCAGGTGAGGCAGCCATCTGAGTGTCTATAAACGAGACATGGGCTAGATTTTTTGGCAGCTCAATGAATAAGCCGTCCCCTCGCCGGCTTTTCCCATAAGCTACGGCTTCTAAACTAGTTATGAAATAATTAATCTATAAACCTGAACAAACATGATGGTTTATTTTTTAAGCCGGGGAGATGCAGCTTAATTTTTAAGCCGTCCAAATGAACTAGTTACGGCCCCACTCGCATACCTTTTCCTAGCCTCATGGGCTGGCCCACTACAGTGGCACGGTTTATTTTACTTTTTTCCTCTGTTCTGTTTATGAGTGTTTTTGTAAATCATGATTTATTGTACACAACTCATAATGAATTTTCAAGAACTCGTGAACATTTACTTTCTTTACTATCCATTGATACTCTTTATAACTATTGAATCTATTGTCCTATTTGTGAACAATATTCAATATATGAACTTTTTCAAATTTTGGATCTTTTCAAAAATTGCAAACTTTTTAAAGTTTGGGGGGATTTTCAATTTTCTGTCTTTTTATAAAGTATATGATTTTTTTGTTGATTTGTGAATACTTCTATAATTTATGGACATTTTTTATACCCAAAGTTTTTTTAAAATTATACGATGATTTTTGTTTAAAGTATGGGTGAACATTTCAAGAAAACTGGAGATGGAACCTTCCCAAAATTTGCAAGCCCACCTCTTTGTACACTACCTAGTTGGGTCGACCTAGTCATTTTCTAAGTGTCATTGGTCTCTGTGTTTCCTTGACATTTAGACAAAGAGCATCAAATAGAAATCACGGGTATGACGACATGATCATAGGTAACGACAGTCCGCGCTAACCAACATACTACATTCGCACTAGTGGTAATTATAGGCATGACTTTGTTCTTAGTTAGAAGGACAATTATTTTCTTCTTCTTTTTCGTTTTTGATTTGGCCGACTTTTCTTATGTTTTATCTTTATCTTTCTTTTTTCCTTTTTTTTTCTTTTACAAATTTCGTTAACCTTTTATTAAGAATCATGAAATTTTATTAAATTCACATTTTTTCAAATTCATGATTTTTCAAAATACGAGAACTTTTTCTCAAATGTATGAACTTTTTTCAGATTGATGAACTTTTTTTGAAGTTTGATTAACATTTGTTCAAATTCGATGAACTTTTTTAGAAAATTGATGATTTTTTTTGAAATTGATGATTTATTTTAGATTTATTGATTTATTTTAAATATTAGACGAACTTTTATCAAAATCTATGAACTTTCTTTCAAATTCGATGAAGTTTTTCTAATTCATAAACTTGTTTAAACATTGAATGAAGTTTTTTTTAAATTCATGATATTTTTGAATTAGTCCCCCTTTTTTGAATTTCGGAACTTCTTTCAAATCTATGGAAGTTTTTGAATTCATGATATTTTCTCCTAATTTTTTCATTTCTGTTAACATTTTTTTCTTCATTTTTTTTGTATTTTCTTGAAAATCAATTGTGTATGTTCAACTGGTCCATGGTGGACTCGAGTGGTAAGCTTTCTAAAGAGTGATTTTTTGAAGCAAACTCGAACAAGTTGCTACTAGCAAATCGGGAGAAGAGGCTCGCTTGGTAGTTGGGCCGACCCATTTAGCGGGGGGCCATGAGCGCTGCCTCCTCTACCTCGCGCTAAAGGCGCCGAGGTGGAGGTCTCCATAGGTTTACCACCCTAACTCGTGATTACATTTTTTTCTTCAAAAAGGGAAATTAGATCTATGTTGATTATGCATAATCTTGAATGAGGCCCAACTTCCGTTCAGGAACATGCGAGAGACGAAAGGACTAAAAGAGTCTTAGGGATGCATGCCATGGAGACTTTAGGATCGAAAGTATGTGTAGGAGGAGGGGGTGATTAGAGTACTGACCAAATAAAAACTTAGCATTTTTCAAATTTTATCGGTTGGCAAGTTTTAGCGATTTTACCAAGTCCAGCACTCCCTACACATGTAAGTCTATGAGTATAGTAGCGGAAAGTAAAGACATACAAGAGTAAGTAGAAGGTATGGATAGGAAGATCAACCATAATGAAGACATGGAAATTTTTGGCGTGGTTCTGATAGATGGTGTTGTCGTACGTCCACGTTGACGGAGACTTCAATCCATGGAGATTAACGGCTGCGCGAGTCCATGAAGGGCTCCACCCACAAGGGGCCCACGAAGAAGAAGCCTTTTATATTCCATCATGACTTATGTCCACAAAGGACTAGCCTCACCCAGGGTAGATCTTCACGAAGTAGGCGACCTCCTTGCCCTTGTAAACTTCTTGGTTCAACTCGACACGATTTGGAGGCTTCCAAGCGACACCTAACCAATCTAGGAGATACCATTCTTCAAAAGGCAATAGATGTGGTATGGATGATGAACTCCTTGCTCTAGTGCTTCAAAAGATAGTATCCTCAACACTCAATCACCCTCTCACAAATTTTGGCTTGGTAGAAGAGATTGATTGGATGGAAAGAAACTTTGCGAGGCTAGAAATCAAGATTCATATGGTTGGAGTGGAAGATCATGATGTCAAGTTGGCCTAGGCAGTTCCAGAGACTAGTGGCACCGATTTACAAAACTCGAAAATTCCAATTTTAGCAATTGGGCAACAACAAGATGGTCACTGTTTTTTGGCTGTACCGAAGCGAATCTCGGTTGCACTGAGTTGGTAGAGTTTGGCTTGGGTTTTGTCTTAATAAGAACTCGGTGGCCCCGAAATAGGAAATATTGGTGGCACCGAATTTGATCATTTGGGTTTTGGGCATAATGTTTTTGTTGGAGATATGCCCTAGATGCAATCATGTATGATGATATTTCCTATGTGTTTATGAATAAAGATAGTCCATGGACATTATCAATGATGTGTATTAACAAGTACATGATTTGTTTGTGAGACTATACATTGTATGATGACTATCCTAAATGGTCCCTAGTCGAAAGAGTTGTGTGGACGCGCAAAAAACTAGACTAGCATATTATACGATGGATGGTCCGGTCTAACTGACCATGTAGCATTTGATGCTAGCGGATAATATGGACTCAAAAAGATCTGGTCAAATTCGACGTAGTCGTATCCGAGTCGAGATAACGTCTGAGTTGGACAGACCCAACGATGAGACAAACCGATAGGTCATCTGTGAGTCTCTAGTACAACGTACGTTCTATGTCCTAAGACCTAAGCTGGCGCATGTACTCGAGATGGTGGCAGACTTGGTTTTGGCCGACCAAACGCTACTCCGTGACTGGGTAGTTACAAAGGTAGGTTTCGGACTTGTCCACACGCATGCTGCGAGATGTGGTCGAACAAGATGAGATTTGCCCCTCCGATCAGGAGAGACATGCTCTGGGCCCCTCGGGTGATCTGACCTGAATAAGCATGGCCATGCGATGAGGATTATGAGATAATCCAAATGTTGGTCACATTCATCGAAAAGAGAAAGAGGTCGTGCGGCAACAAGGATGACCATGTTGCCTTGAGCACGACAACGTATATCGTGTGGCAAAGGGAACAGAAGTATGAAGTACATGTTTGCCTAACTAGCTTCATCAGACACTTGGAGTCGGCACGCCTTGCTAGAGGCCGCTAGCGACTAGCCGAGTCAGACGTGGTCTGAATCGCGACCAAGCGAACGAGAACCTAAAGGGTCGTGCGCTTAAGGGAAGGAACACATGGACTTTAGAGTCCGTGCGAGGCCCAAGAGTTGAGACCGCGCCGGACGCCTATATATAGTGGATGTCCGGCACACTCATTCGGTTGATCGCTTCGGTGTCGTCATTAGGGTTGTGCATGTGTTGCACCTAGCCACCCCCACTCGCCACCGCCAACTCCTGATCTGGACCTAGCAGTCTGCCGCACGGTGTTCCTCCTGCACGTGCGGATACCGTTAGAGGTGGTGTACCTACGCCGCTGTGGCGAACCTGTACATGGGATCCGACAAATGAGTGTTCGTGGGAGAGGGATCCGACGACTGGCTGTTCAAGAGAGATCGGACGAGGAGGAGAAGGACCACGCAGACGCGCTACCACATCTACTTCCGTTGCGTGACACTGCACGCCAAGTGGTAACAATCTGTGATCCATCTCCGTAGCATGTTCTTGGTTGTTCTTCGGGTAGGATTTTTTTTAATTCGCATGCGATGCGCCTATGGTAGGACCCAAGAGTTTTTTGGGAGAATTTTTGAGGTTTTGGTAGCAAATCTCATCCCCTTTTAATAGTATTGGTTTTCCTATGGACTCAAATGTGATTTTTCACATAAAGCAAAATGTAAAGTCTTGAAGCTCTTGCCAATGATGTTCCTTTCCTTCTTGGGGATCCTCCTCACAATTCCTAGCCAATACTTTCATTGAACTTATCAATTATCAAAATCACCCAGGGAGAAGTTGTGCTTTCAACCTCCTCCTTTTTGGCAATTGATGACAACACATAGATCAAAGCTTCAACAATAACAAAATCAACGCATAACATCGTCACTTTGAGAAGTATGTGATAAGCAAGAGCTCTTCCCAAATTTGTGTATTATTTTAAATTTGCATTTGAATGCAAATGTACAATCGATTAGGATCATGGGTCAATTTCCATGTCACATACAACATGGGGGAGTGCATAAAAGATATGAGTGAATTACAATGCACATAACACCAAGCAAAAGAGTGAATGGTCATAATATGAATATCACAAGGATAGGAAATAGTAGCATCAATAAAAAATCCTATGATCAATCACGACATAGTTTAAGACGAACAAAAGATAGACCAAATGTTATGAAAGCCAAGATAAGCAACAAAAAGGCAAATCTCTCTCTCTCTAAGCCCTATTATCTGTACATTTCTCCCCCTTTGGAAACAAGTTACCAAAAATCTCGAAAGGTATAGAGCTATACGTCGCTCTGGGCTAGATCTCCTTCACGTGGCTATGGAGCTGCTCTGGTGGTCATCGAAGGATTCAAAAGAAGAGCATCGGCGAAAGCTTCTACATAAATCTTCTGAGCTGGTGGAGTGGATACTGAAGGTGCTGAAGGAGGAACGGTAGATGCAGGAGCAAGTGGAGACACTGGTGGTCTCATGTCTGGGGAAACCACAATAACTGATCTAGCACGAGTCCTGAATTGAGTAGTCATAGGGAGTGTGGTGCTGTCATGATCTGAGCTTGGGATGGGCACTCTGTCGTGGTTTCATCATGGCATATGTCCTCAAGCAAGGACTTAGGTGTGGAGCCATCGCAACTATGTGGCGGCTTGAGAGGGGTTGGTCGGAATTGAGAGACGCGAGTTTACCAAGGTTCGGCCCCTCCGATGGAGGTAAAAGCCTATGTCGTGCTTGTGTTTCATTGATGAAGATGATGATCTAGATTACAAGGCTGCGAAATCGCTACCTCTAATCTCAAGGGTGTCTAATCTGTCTATCTTTAATGACTTGAACTTGTCCCTCTTGGGGCGCCTTACCCCTCCTTATATAGGTGGAAGGGGTAGGTTTACATGTAGAGTCCTACTAGGAGTAGGACTAGGACTAGTCTCTCTTGAATCCTAATCTAGGTCTTCTTTCCTTTGTGAGGGAGTCATTCCTTTCCTTGGGCCTTCTCTATAAGCTGGCCCTCCCATGAGCCGCCTTCTGGGCCGTTGGGTGTGTGTCGTCTGTCTGAGTCGCCAGCCGGGTCATGTATGAGCCGCCTGCCAGGTCACTAACGAGTCGCTAGTGAGTCGCCAAGTCCCAGCCGTGTCATACTTCAAGTCAGGTTACACCGCGGGGTATATCCCCGACACACTCCATCTACCTATTGCTTCAAAGCATTGACCGCGATGGTCAGTTTAGTCACCTTGTTGTCAAGATCATGTAATTTAGTCTCAACAATCCTCTCTAGGCTGTTCTAGTTCAGCAGTATGTGAGCAATTCTCTTCTCCATCTTCTGCGTAGCACTCACAAGATAGTCTATATGGTCATTCTTCCTATTTAGGACTGGAGCACTAGCGGCTTTTGCTGCTTCTGTCCGGGCCTCTAGCTAAATACCCGCTTGTGCAATAGATGAAGTGGGATGAGATGGATCCATCACCACAACATTATCTTCAAACTTTGGATGGAGGGGCAGGTGAGGTCGATTAAGTAGATATAAGCTCTTTCCAACCTTGGAATTTATGATCATCTGAATATATGGAACATATCCACAAGATCTCTTCTGATATGCATTAGTCCTCTTGATGGTCTCAACTATAAGATCCATCACTCCGATCCTAGTGCGGATATCAACGCGATGCAACATTTTAATGGAATAGCCACAAATCATCTTGTCATCTCCTGATTTGGTCATCAAGGTGTGCCTCAAAATGGTGTTGGAGGTAGTCAATCATGCTTGCAGAAAATAAACAAAGCCAAACTTATGTGTCTTCACATACTCTCGGGGAATAGGATTGTACATGTTGGCCATGGAGTTGTGATTAATTTTGGACTCTAAGTACACATTCATATCTCCATCCCGCACTTTTGGGACTCCTAAGATGGTATCCCACTCATCAACAATTGATTAGTACGTCGTGCCTTCTGCCATCCACACTATCCTGTCATCTGGATACAAATGAGTGTTGGAGCAAAGTTGCATGATGATCTCATCATTACATGCACTCATTTCTTTGCTAATGAACTCATCAATGTCCATCATTTTGAAACTCTCCTCGACATGGGGGAAGTAGTCCTCATTGGATTTGATGTACTCCCAATCGACATATCTCATGTCACTTACTACAGGGTTCTTGACAAGCAACACAGTCTCATAAAAATCTTGTTGCTCCTTGGTGTGAAAACGAGTGTCAACATCATCTCTCCTCCTCACAGCATATGATTCATTTGCTCTCCACTTCCTCAATCCTTGGTCCTTCCTCTCCTTCATATTCTCATCAACTAGATGGTCATCATTATGATCAACAAGGTGGGGGCCTGAGATTTCTCAGCACAACTATGTCCTCATCCATAGCATCTCCCTCACACATTGGGGTCTTGTCCTTGACCGCAGCTGAAATATCTCTACTTGTCTTCTCAGGCTTGGGGGCTCCCTGCTTGGCCTTGGTGGATGGTTTGCTCGGCATGGAATCATTCATAATCTCTATATTCATGGGTGGAGGTGGATTTGCAGCTAGTTCCTGTTGGAAATATGCCCTAGAGGCAATAATAAAATAGTTATTATTATATTTCCTGTTTCAAGATAATCGTTTATTATCCATGCTATAATTGTATTGAATGAAAACATAAATGCATGTGTGGATATATAGACAAAACTATGTCCCTAGTAAGCCTCTAGTTGACTAGCTAGTTGATCAAGGATGGTTATGTTTTCTGACCATATACAAGTGTTGTCACTTGATGACTGGATCACATCATTGGGAGAATGATGTGATGGACAAGACCCAAACTATAAACATAGCATGTGATCGTGTCATTTTGTTGCTATTGTTTTCTGCGTGTCAAGTATTCATTCCTATGACCATGAGATCATGTAACTCACTGACACCGGAGGAATACCTTGTGTGTATCAAATGTCACAACGTTACTGGGTGACTATAAAGGTGCACTACAGGTATCTCCGAAGGTGTCCGTTGAGTTAGCATGGATCAAGACTGGGATTTGTCACTCAGTGTGACGGAGAGGTATCTCGGGGCCCACTCGGTAATACAACATCACATACAAGTCTTGCAAGCAATGTGACTAAAGTGTTAGTCATGGGATCTTATATTACAGAACGAGTAAAGATACTTGCCGGTAATGAGATTGAAATAGGTATAGGGATACCGACGATCAAATCTCAGGCAAGTAACATACCGAAGGACAAAGGGAATGGTATATGGGATTATATGAATCCTTGGCACACAGGTTCAACCGATAAGATCTTCGTAGAATATGTAGGATCCAATATGAACATCCAGGTCCCGCTATTGTACATTGACCGGGGAGTGTCTCAGGTCATGTCTCCATAGTTCTCGAACCCGCAGGGTGTGCACACTTAAGGTTCAGTGACGTTTCGGTATAGTTGAGTTATAAGTGATGGTGACCGAAGTTTTGTTCGGAGTTCCGGATGAGATCACGGACGTCATGAGGGTTTCCGGAATGGTCCGGAAATGAGGATTGATATATAGGATTGTTTCATTTGGCTTCCGAAAGCTTTCGGGCATTACCGGCATTGTACCGGGAGTGACGAATGGGTTCTGGGTTTTTGCTCGGAGGGGCCACCCACCCAGGAGAGAACCTAATAGGCCCATGGGTGGCGCACCAGCCCTTAGTGGTCTGGTGAGGCCAGCCATATAGGACTATTTTGGCCAAGAGGAAAAAATCAAAGGAGAAAAAAAGGAGGAGGTGGGAAGGAAGGAAGGGACTCCTCCTTCCAAATTGAATTGGAGTAGGAGTCTGCTACTGCAACAAAAGACCTTCCAACGGTGCCAGAAACAAACGTGTTGACGCGAGACTATTCTTGTCTTGATACTCCTCAGCAACGACACCAGGAATCCTTCTGCTACGGCTACGCCTTTAGGGACTTCCTTGGCAAATATGCAAAGGATTCCCCCGTGGCCTTGGAGCCTTGCGTTGGTGTTCCCTCGAAGCAGAAAGGGTGATGTAGCACAGCGGCGGTAAGTATTTCCCTCAGTTTTGAGAACCAAGGTATCGATCCGGTGAAGGATTGTCATAAGTACCTGCACAAACACAAAGAGCTTGCACCCAACGCTATGAAGGGGTTGTCAATCCCTTATAGATTGTTTGCAAAGTGAGAACTGAAAGCAAAAAAAAAACAAAGCAAAGTAAAAGCGAAAGTGGGAACGATAGTTGTGAATAGACCCCGGGGCCGTAGTGTTCACTAGTGGATTCTCTCATGAAAGCAAGTAGACGGTGGGTGAACAAATTACTGTCGAGCAATTGATAGAACCGCGCAAAGTCGTGACGTTATCTAAGGCAATGATTATATCTATAGGCATCACGTCCACAACAAGTAGACCGATAATTTCTGCATCTACTACTATTACTCCACACGTCGACCGCTATCGAGCATGCATCTAGTGTATTAAGTCCAAAAGAATAGAGTAACGCCTTAAGAAAGATGACATGATGTAGATGGACAATCTCATATCTACGATAAAAGCCCATCTTGTTACCCTTGATGGCAACAACATGATGCGTGCCTTGCTGCCCCTTTTGTCATCGGGAAAGGTCACCACACGATATGAACCCAAAACCAAGCACTTCTCCCATTGCAAGAATCATAGATCTAGTTGGCCAAACAAAACCCAAGACTCGGAGAGACTTACAAGGATATCAAATCATGCATATAAGAAATCAGCAAAGACTCAAATATATATCATAGATAATCTGATCACAAATCCACAATTCATCGAATCTCGATAAACACACCGCCAAAGAGGATTACATTGGATAGATCTCCATGAAGATCATGAAGAACTTTGTATTGAAGATCCAAGAGAGAGAAGAAGCCATCTAGCTACTAACTACGGACCCGTAGGTCTGAAGTGAACTACTCACGAGTCATTGGAGAGGCGATGATGTTGATGTAGAAGCCCTCCAACTCCAAAGTCCCCTCCGGTAGGGCACCGGGAAGGGTCTCCAGATGAGATCTCGCGGAAACGGAAGTTTGCGGCGGTGGAAAAGTGTTTTCGTGGATGCCCTGATTTTTTTCTCGATTTTAGGGAATATATAGGCGAAAGAGCTAGGGCAGGGGGGCTCCAGGGAGGCCACAAGCCTAGTAGCCGCCGCCCTGGTGGCGGCTACAGGGCTTGTGGGCCCGTGTGGCTCTCCTGCCTTGGCCCTCAAGTCCCCCGATCTTCTTCTGTTCAGGAAAAAAATATTTCGGGGATTTTATTCCGTTTGGACTCTGTTCCAAAATCAGATCTGAAAAGAGTCAAAAACATAGAAAAAACAGGAACTCGCACTTGGCATTGAATTAATAAGTTAGTCCAAAAATATATAAAAGGTACATAAAACATCCAAAGTTGACAAGATAACAGCATGAAACCATCAAAAATTATAGATACGTTTGAGACGTATGAAGCATCCCCAAGCTTAACTCTTGCTCGTCCTCGAGTAGGGAAGTGATAAAGAATGAATTTTTGATGCTTTCACGCTACCTAGCATAGATGTCCTTTGTAACTCCTCTTATGTGATGTGAATGCTCAGATCCATTAGATTCAAAACAATAGTTTTCTATTGATGTGGAGACAATAATACTTCAAGCAAACTAGCAAGGTAATCATGAACTTTCAAAATAACAAGGCCAAAAGAAAGTTATCCCTACAAAATCATATAGTATGGCTATGCTCTATCATCCTTGCACAACGAATTTAAATCATGCACAACCCCGGTATTGGCCAAGTAATTGTTTTCACACCTTAACTTTCTCAAACCTTTTCAACTCTCACGCAATACATGAGCGTGAGCCATGGTTTTAGCACTATAAGTGGTGTGGAGTGTGGTGGAGGTTGCAAGACAAACAAGGAGAAGATGGTCACATTAACTAGGCATATCAATGAGCTGTGGAGATGCTCATCAATAGATATCAATGTCAGTGAGTAGGGAGTGCCATACAAATGATGCACTAGAGCTAAGAGTATGTGAAAGCTCTTAAAGAAAACTAGTGGGTGTGCATCCAACTTGCTTGCTCATGAAGACCTAAGGCAATTTTGAGAAAGCCTATCATTGGAATATACAAGCCAAGTTATATAATGAAAATTTCCCACTAGCTATACGGTGGTGACAAAACGAGAGACTCTCAATCATGAAGATCATGGTGCTTAATAAGCACAAGTGTGGAAGGATAGTAGCATTGTCCCTTCTCTCTTTTTCTCTCATTTTTTGGGTGGGCTCTTTGGCCTCTTTTTTTTTGGTGGGCATCTTTGGCCTCTTTTTGTATATGGGCTTCGCTGGCCTCTTTTATTTCCTCACATGGGACAATGCTCCATCAATGATGATCATCACACTTACAACTCAAAACTTAGAACAATGACGACTCTATAGGGAATGCCTTCGGTAGTGTATCGTGACAATGATCTAGCATGGCATAGACATTAATGGAAACATCATGCTAGCTATCTTACGATCATGCAATGGCAATGTAGAAGTGGTGGCACATGTCATGGTGGTAGTTGCATGGCAATATATCTCGGAATGGCTTTGAAAAATCTATAGTAGGTAGGTATGGTGGCTGTTTTGGGGGAGGCTAATGGTGGGTTTTGTGCACCGGCGAAAGTTGCACGACACTAAGAAGATAGTGATGGTGGAAGGTGAAAGTGCATCTAAACCATGGACTCGACATTAGTCATGAAGAACTCATATACTTGTTGCAAAAGTTTTAGTAGTAATCGAAACAAAGCATTCAACGCATACTCCTAGGGGAAGGGTTGGTAGGTATAAACCATCGCGCGATCCCGACCGCCACACAAGGGATGACAATCAATAGACTAGTCATGCTCAGACTTCATCATATAGCGGTTCACCATACGTGCATGCTACGGGAATCACTAACTTCAACACAAGTATTTCTAGATCAACAACACCTTACTATCAACTTAAATATTACCACAACCACTACTCAAAACTAATTGAGATGAATCAAACTTCTCTAACTATTCAATGCACATGAAGGTGGAAGTTTTCATATCCCTTTGGATAACTACCCCTTTTGAGACTACTTTCATAGCATAGATAAACTATCAAGCCACGCACCGCCGTACTCTAAAAGATATAAGTGAAGCACAGAGAGCAAAATCAACTAGCTCAAAAGATATAAGTGAAGCACATGTGAGCTGAATTGTCTACCAAAGGATATAAGTGAAGCTCGACAAAATCAGGGTGAGTGCATGTCTATCTCTCTAGGTGTGCAGCAAGGATGATTGTGACACAACAAAAATAAAAGACTCCTACGATACAAGACGCTCCAAGCAAAACACATAACATGTGGTGAATAAAAATATAGCCCCAAGTAACGTTACAGATGGATTGAAGACGAAAGAGGGGATGCCTTCCCGGGGCATCCCCAAGCTTAGGCTTTTATGGCATCCTTGAATCATCTTGGGGTGCCTTGGGCATCCCCAAGCTTGAGATCTTGCCACTATTTATCTCTTTGTCCATAAGACTTCACCCAAAACTTGAAAACTTCACAACACGAAACTTAAACAGAAACTCGTGATATCATTAGTATAAGAAAGCAAACCACCACTTCCTTCGGTACTGTAGAAAACTTAAATTCTACTTATGTTGATGTTGGGTTACTGTATTTTCAATCTTACATGGATAATACCTGATGGGGAACATCGCATGGGAAACAAAAATTTTCCTACGCGCACGAAGACCTATCATGGTGATGTCCATCTACGAGAGGGGATTTCCGATCTACGTACCCTTGTAGATCGCACAACAGAAGCGTTAAGAAACGCGGTTGATGTAGTGGACCCCTCGATCCACCCCGCGAACCGTCCCACGAACTGTCCCGCGATCCGTCCCACGATCCGCTCCGATCTAGTGCCGAACGGACGGCACCTCCGCGTTCAGCACACGTACAACTCGACGATGATCTCGGCTTTCTTGATCCAGCAAGAAAGATAGAGAGGTAGATGAGTTCTCCGGCAGCGTGACGGCGCTCCGAAGGTTGGTGGTGATCTAATCTCAGCAGGGCTCCGCCCGAGCTCCGTAGAAACACGATCTAGAGGTAAAACCGTGGAGGTATGTGGTCAGGCTGCCGTGGAAAAAGTTGTCTCAAATCAGCCCTAAAACCCCACTATATATAGGAGGGAGGGAGGGGAGGAGGCAGCCTCAAAACCTAAAGGTTTGGCAGAAATTGGAGGTGGAGGAGTCCTACTCCAATCCTACTTGGAGTAGGGTTCCACCTTCCCACTTGGAAACTCTTTCCACCTTGTGTTTTTTCCTTCTCAAACCTTATGGGCCTTAGTGGGAACTTATTCCAGCCCACTAGGGGCTGGTTTATCTCTTCCCATAGCCCATGAGACCCCTTGGGGCGTGACACCCCTCCTGATGGTCCCCGTCACCCCTCCCGGCACTCCCAGTACACTACCGATGAGCCCAAAACTTTTCCGGTAATGCACGAAAACCTTTCGGTAACCAAATGAGGTCATCCTATATATCAATCTTCGTTTCCGGACCATTCCGGAAACCCTTGTGACGTCCGTGATCTCATCCAGGACTCCGAACAACATTAGGTAACCAACCATATAACTCAAATACGCATAAAACAACGTCGAACCTTAAGTGTGCAGACCCTGAGGGTTCGAGAACTATGTAGACATGACCCGAGAGACTCCTCGGTCAATATCCAATAGCGGGACCTGGATGCCCATATTGGATCCTACATATTCTACGAATATCTTATCGTTTGAACCTCAGTGCCAAGGATTCATATAATCCCGTATGTCATTCCCTTTGTCCTTCGGTATGTTACTTGCCTGAGATTCGATCGTCAGTATCCGCATACCTATTTCAATCTCGTTTACCGGCAAGTCTCTTTACTCGTTCCGTAATACAAGATCCCGCAACTTACACTAAGTCACATTGCTTGCAAGGCTTGTGTGTGATGTTGTATTACCGAGTGGGCCCCGAGATACCTCTCCGTCATACGGAGTGACAAATCCCAGTCTTGATCCATACTAACTCAACGAACACCTTCAGAGATACCTGTAGAGCATCTTTATAGTCTCCCAGTTACGTTGCGACGTTTGATACACACAAAGCATTCCTCCGGTGTCAGTGAGTTATATGATCTCATGGTCATAGGAACAAATACTTGACACACAGAAAACAGTAGCAACAAAATGACACGATCAACATGCTACGTCTATTATTTTGGGTCTAGTCCATGACATGATTCTCCTAATGATGTGATCCCGTTATCAAGTAACAACACTTGCCTATGGCGAGGAAACCTTGACCATCTTTGATCAACGAGCTAATCAACTAGAGGCTTACTAGGGACATTGTTTTGTCTATGTATCCACACAAGTATTGTGTTTCCAATCAATACAACTATAGCATGGATAATAAACGATTATCATGAACAAAGAAATATAATAATAACTAATTATTATTGCCTCTAGGGCATATTTCCAACAGTCTCCCACTTGCACTAGAGTCAATAATCTAGTTCACATCACCATGTGATTTCAAGGAATCCAACACCCATATAGTTCTGGGGTATGATCACGTCTTGCTCGTGAGAGAGGTTTTAGTCAACGGTTCTGAAACTTTCAGATCCGTGCGTTCTTTACGAATCTTTATGTCATCTTATAGATGCTGCTACTACGTGCTATTCGGAAATGCTCCAAATATCTACTCTACTATACGAATCCGTTTCACTACTCATAGTTATTCGGATTAGTGTCAAATATTGCATCGACGTAACCCTTTACGACGAACTCTTTAACAACCTCCATAATCGAGAAAAACGCCTTAGTCTATTTAGTTACTAAGGATAACTTTGACCGCTGATCAGTGATTCAATCCTGGATCACTCTGTGTACCTCTTAACGGACTTGCTGCAAGGCACACATCAGGTGCGGTACTCAGCATGGCATACTTTAGAGTCTACGGCTAAGGCATAGAAGACGACCTTCGTCTATTCTCTTTATTCTGCCATGGTCGGGTTTTGAGTCTTACTCAAATTCACACCTTACAACGCAACCAATAACTCCTTCTTTGCTGATCTATTTTGAACTCCTTCAAAAACTTGTCAAGGCATGCATCTTGTTGAAACTTCTATTAAGCGCTTTCGATCTATCTCCATAGATCTTTGATGCTCAACGTTCAAGTAGCGCAATCCAGGTATTCCTTTGAAAAACTCCTTCCAAACAACCTTGTATGCTTTCCAGAAATTCTACATTACTTCTGATCCACAATATGTCAACCACATATACTTCTCAGAAATTCTATAGTGCTCCCACTCACTTCTTTGGAAATACAAGTTTCTCATAAACCTTGTACAAACCCAAAATCTTTGATCATCTCATCAAAGTGTATATTCCAACTCCGAGATGCTTGCACCAGTCCATTGAAGGATCGCTGGAGCTTGCATACTTGCTAGTATCTTTAGGATCGACAAAACCTCCTGGTTGTATCACATACAATGTTTGCTCAAGGAAACCGTCGAGGAAACAATGTTTTGACATCTTGTGTGCAATATTTCATAAATAATGCAGCAACTACTAACATAATTCTAACAGACTTTTAGCATCGCTACGAGTGAGAAAGTCTCATCATAGTCAACTGTTTGATCTTGTCGGAAACATCTTTGCGACAAGTCGAGCTTTTCTTAATAGTGACTTGTCACCATCATCGTCTGTCTTCCTTTTCAAGATCTATCTTTACTCAATAGTCCTATGACCATCAAGTAGTTCTTCCAAAGTCTGCACTTTGTTTTCATACATGGATCCTCTCTCGGATTTCATGGCCTCCAGCCATTTGTCGGAATTCGGGCCCACCATTGCTTTCTTCATAACTCGTAGATTCACGGTTGCTCAACAACATGACCTCCAAGACAGGGTTACCGTACCACTTTGCAGTAGTACGCGACCTTGTCAACCTACGAGGTTTGTAGCAACTTGATCCGATGCTCGATGATCACCATCATCAGCTTTCACTTCAATTGGTGTAGGCGCCACATGAACAACTTCCTACGCCCTGCTACACACTGGTTGAAGTGATGGTTCAATAACCTCATCATGTTCTACCACCCTCCCACTCAATTCTTTCGAGAGAAACCTTTCCTCGAGAAAGGATCCGTTTCTAGAAACAAACACTTTGCTTTCGGATCTGAGATAGGAGATGTACCCAACTGTTTTGGATATCCTATGAAGATGCATTTATTCGCTTTGGGTTCGAACTTATCAGACTGAAATTTTTTCACATAAGTGTCGAAGCCCCAAACTTTCAAGAAACGACAGTTTAGATTTCTCTAAACCTCAGTCTATACTGTGTCATCTCAACGGAAATACGCGGTGCCCTATTTAAAGTGAATGCGGTTGTCTCTAATGCATAACCCATAAACGATAGTGGTAATTCGATAAGAGACATCATAGCATGCACCATACCAAATAGTGCGTGGCTATGACGTTCAGACACATCATCACACTATGATGTTCCAGGTGGCATGAACTGCGAAACAATTTCCACATTGTCTTAACTGCGTACGAAAACTCGTAACTCAGAACTTCACTCCGAAACAGAATTGAACTTTTCAATATTTCAGACTTGTGATTCATTAAGTAAATACTCTTGTATCTACTCAAATCGTCATTGAAGTAAGAACATAATGATATCCACTGCGTGCCTCAGCACCCATTGGACCGCATACATCAAAATGTATCACTTCCAACAAGTTACTATCTTATTTCATCTCAATGAAAATAAGGCCTTGCTCATGTGGTATGATTTGCATGTCACTAGTGATTCAAAATCAAGTGAGTATAAAGATCCATCAGCATAGAGCCTCTTCATGCAATTTATACCAACATGACTCAAGCGGCAGTGCCACAAGTAAGTGGTACTATCATCATTACCTCGTATCTTTTGGCACCAATATCATGAACATGTGTAACACTACGATCGAGATTCAATAAACCATTGAAGGTGATTATTCAAGCAAATAGAGTAACCATTATTCTCTTTAAATGAATAATCGTATTGCAATAAACACGATCCAATCATGTTCATGCTTAACGCAAGCACCAAATAACAATTATTTAGGTTTAACACCAATCCCGATGGTAGAGGGAGCGTGCGACGTTTGATCATATCAACCTTGGAAACACTTCCAACACGTATCGTCACCTCGCCTTTAGCTAGTCTCCGTTTATGCTGTAGCTTTCATTTCGTGTTACTAATCACTTAGCAACCGAACCGGTATCCAATACCCTCGTGCTACTAGGAGTACTAGTAAAGTACACATCAACATCATGTATATCAAATATACTTCTTTCGACTTTTGCCAGCCTTCTTATCTACCAAGTATCTAGAGTTGCTCCACCTCAGTGACCGTTCCCCTCATAACAGAAGCACTTAGTCCCGCGCTTGGTTTTAATCTGGGGTCTCTTCATTAGTGCAGCAACTGCTTTGCCGTGTCATGAAGTATCCCTTCTAGCCCTTGCCTTTCTCGAAACTTCGTGATTTTACTAACCATCAACTATTGATGCTCCTTCTTGATTTCTACTTTCGCAGTGTCAAACATCGCAAATCGCTCAAGGATCATTGTATCTATCCTTGATATGTTATAGTTCATCACGAAGCTCTCACAGCTTGGTGGCAGTGACTTTGTGTTGGGGAACGTCGCATGGGATACAAAATTTTTCCTACGCGCACGAAGACCTATCATGGTGATGTCCATCTACGAGAGGGGATGAGTGATCTACGTACCCTTGTAGATCGTACAGCAGAAGCGATTAGAGATCGCGGTTGATGTAGTGGAACGTCCTCACGTCCCTCGATCCGCCCCGCGAACAATCCCGCGATCAGTCCCACGATCTAGTACCGAACGGACGGCACCTCCGCGTTCAGCACACGTACAGCTCGACGATGATCTCGGCCTTCTTGATCCAACAAGAGAGACGGAGAGGTAGAAGAGTTCTCCGGCAGCGTGACGGCGCTCCGGAGGTTGGTGATGATCTCGTCTCAGCAGGGCTCCGCCCGAGCTCCGCAGAAACGCGATCTAGAGGAAAAACTATGGAGGTATGTGGTCGGGCAGCCGTGAGAAAGTCGTCTCAAATCAGCCCTAAAACCTCCGTATATATAGGTGGGAGGGAGGGGAGGAGGCAGCCTCAAAACCTAAAGGTTTGGCCGAAATTGGAGGTGGAGGAGTCCTACTCCAATCCTACTTGGAGTAGGATTCCACCTTCCCACTTGGAAACTCTTTCCACCTTGTGTTTTTTCCTTCTCAAACCTTATGGGCCTTAGTGGGAACTTATTCCAGCCCACTAGGGGCTGGTTTATCTCTTCCCATAGCCCATGAGACCCCTTGGGGCGTGACACCCCTCCCGATGGTCCCCGGCACCCCTCCCGGCACTCCCGGTACACTACCGATGAGCCCGAAACTTTTCCGGTAATGCACGAAAACCTTCCGGTAACCAAATGAGGTCATCCTATATATCAATCTTCGTTTCCGGACCATTCCGGAAACCCTCGTGACGTCCGTGATCTCATCCGGGACTCCGAACAACATTCGGTAACCAACCATATAACTCAAATACGCATAAAACAACGTCGAACCTTAAGTGTGCAGACCCTGCGGGTTCGAGAACTATGTAGACATGACCCGAGAGACTCCTCGGTCAATATCCAATAGCGGGACCTGGATGCCCATATTGGATCCTACATATTCTACGAAGATCTTATCGTTTGAACCTCAGTGCCAAGGATTCGTATAATCCCGTATGTCATTCCCTTTGTCCTTCGGTATGTTACTTGCCCGAGATTCGATCGTTAGTATCCGCATACCTATTTCAATCTCGTTTACCGGCAAGTCTCTTTACTCGTTCCGTAATACAAGATCCCGTAACTTACACTAAGTTACATTGCTTGCAAGGCTTGTGTGTGATGTTGTATTACCGAGTGGGCCCCGAGATACCTCTCCGTCACACGGAGTGACAAATCCCAGTCTTGATCCATACTAACTCAACTAACACCTTCGGAGATACCTGTAGAGCATCTTTATAGTCACCCAGTTACGTTGCGACGTTTGATACACACAAAGCATTCCTCCGGTGTTAGTGAGTTATATGATCTCATGGTCATAGGAATAAATACTTGGCACGCAGAAAACAGTAGCAACAAAATGACACGATCAACATGCTACGTCTATTAGTTTGGGTCTAGTCCATCACATGATTCTCCTAATGATGTGATCCCGTTATCAAGTGACAACACTTGCCTATGGCCAGGAAACCTTGACCATCTTTGATCAACGAGCTAGTCAACTAGAGGCTTACTAGGGACAGTGTTTTGTCTATGTATCCACACAAGTATTGTGTTTCCAATCAATACAATTATAGCATGGATAATAAACGATTATCATGAACAAAGAAATATAATAATAACTAATTTATTATTGCCTCTAGGGCATATTTCCAACAGTCTCCCACTTGCACTAGAGTCAATAATCTAGTTCACATCACCATGTGATTCCAACGAATCCAACACCCATATAGTTATGGGGTCTGATCACGTCTTGCTCGTGAGAGAGGTTTTAGTCAATGGTTCTGAAACTTTCAGATCCGTGTGTTCTTTACAAATCTTTATGCCATCTTATAGATGCTGCTACTACGTGCTATTCGGAAATGCTCCAAATATCTACTCTACTATACGAATCCGTTTCACTACTCATAGTTATTCGGATTAGTGTCAAAGCTTGCATCAACGTAACCCTTTACGACGAACTCTTTAACCACCTCCATAATCGAGAAAAAATTCTTTAGTCCATTAGTTACTAAGGATAAATTTTGACCGCTGCTAGTGATTCAATCATGGATCACTCTCTGTACCTCTCAACATACTTTGAGTCAAGGCACACATCAGGTGCGGTACACAGCATGGCATACTTTAGATTCTACGGCTAAGGCATAGAAGACGACCTTCGTCTATTCTCTTTATTCTGCCGGGGTCGGGTTTTGAGTCTTACTCAAATTCACACCTCACAACGCAACCAAGAACTCCTTCTTTGCTGACCTATTTTGAACTCCTTTCAAAAACTTGTCAAGGCATGCATCTTGTTGAAACTTCCGTTAAGTGCTTTTCGATCTATCTCCATAGATCTTTGATGCTCAACGTTCAAGTAGCGTAATCCAGGTACTCCTTTGAAAACTTCTTTCAAAACAACCTTGTATGCTTTACAGAAATTCTACATTACTTCTGATCCACAATATGTCAACCACATATACCTATCAGAAATTCTATAGTGCTCCCACTCACTTCTTTGGAAATACAGGTTTCTCATAAACTTTGTAAAAAACCCAAAATCTTTGATCATCTCATCAAAGTGTATATTCCAACTCCGAGATGCTTGCACCAGTCCATTGAAGGATCACTGGAGCTTGCATACTTGCTAGTATCTTTAGGATCGACAAAACCTCATGGTTGTATCTCATACAATGTTTGCTCAAGGAAACCGTTGAGGAAACAATGTTTTGACATCCAACATGCAATATTTCATAAATAATGCAGCAACTACTAACATAATTCTAACAGACTTTCAGCATCGCTACGAGTGAGAAAGTCTCATCATAGTCAACTGTTTGATCTTGTCGGAAACATCTTTGCGACAAGTCGAGCTTTTCTTAATAGTGACTTATCACTATCATCGTCTGTCTTCCTTTTAAAGATCCATCTTTACTCAATAGTCCCATGACCATCAAGTAGTTCTACCAAAGTCTACACTTTGTTTTCACACATGGATCCTCTCTCGGATTTTATGGCTTCCAGCCATTTGTCGGAATCTGGGCCCACCATCGCTTTCTCCATAACTCGTAGGTTCACTGTTGCTCAACAACATGACCTCCAAGACAGGGTTACCGTACTACTCTGCAGCAGTACGCGACCTTGTCGACCTACGAGGTTTGTAGTAACTTGATTCGAAGCTCAATGATCACCATCATCAGCTTCCACTTCAATTGGTGTAGGCGCCACATGAACAACTTCCTGCGCCCTGCTACACAGTGGTTGAAGTGATGGTTCAATGACCTCATCAAGTTCTACTACCCTCCCACTCAATTCTTTCAAGAGAAACCTTTCCTCGAGAAAGGATCCGTTTCTAGAAACAAACACTTTGCTTTCGGATCTGAGATAGGAGATGTACCCAACTGTTTTGGATATCCTATGAAGATGCATTTATCCGCTTTGGGTTCGAGCTTATCAGACTGAAACTTTTTCACATAAGTGTCGAGACCCCAAACTTTCAAGAAACGACAGTTTAGATTTCTCTAAACCTCAGTCTATACTGTGTCATCTTCAACGGAAATACGCGGTGCCCTATTTAAAGTGAGTGCGGTTGTCTCTAATGCATAACCCATAAACGATAGTGGTAATTCGATAAGAGACACCATAGTATGTATTATACCAAATAGTGCGTGGCTATGATGTTCCAGGTGGCATGAACTGCGAAATAACTTCCACATTGTCTTAACTGCGTACCAAAACTCGTAACTCAGATATTCATTTCTATGATCATATCGTAGACAGTTTATCCTCTTGTTACGACGAACTTCACTCTGAAACAGAATTGAACTTTTCAATATTTCAGACCTGTGATTCATTAAGTAAATACTCTAGTATCTACTCAAATCGTCAGTGAAGTAAGAACATAATGATATCCACTGCGTGCCTCAGCACCCATTGGACTGCATACATCAAAATGTATCACTTCCAACAAGTTACTATCTTATTTCATCTCAATGAAAACAAGGCCTTGCTCATGTGGTATGATTTGCATGTCACTAGTGATTCGAAATCAGGTGAGTACAAAGATCCATCAGCATGGAGCCTCTTCATGCAATTTATACTAACATGACTCAAGCGGCAGTGCCACAAGTAAGTGGTACTATCATCATTAACTCGTATCTTTTGGCACCAATATCATGAACATGTGTGACACTACGATCAAGATTCAATAAACCATTGAAGGTGAATATTCAAGAAAATAGAGTAACCATTATTCTCCTTAAATGAATAATCGTATTGCAATAAACACGATCCAATCATGTTCATGCTTAACGCAAGCACCAAATAACAATTATTTAGGTTTAACACCAATCCCGATGGTAGAGGGAGCGTGCGACGTTTGATCATATCAACCTTGGAAACACTTCCAACACGTATCGTCACCTCGCCTTTAACTAGTCTCCGTTTATGTCGTAGCTTTCATTTCGTGTTACTAATCAGTTAGCAACCGAACCGGTATCTAATACCCTCATGCTACTAGGAGTACCAGTAAAGTACACATTAACATTATGTATATCAAATACACTTCTTTCGACTTTTGCCAACCTTCTTATCTACCAAGTATCTAGAGTTGTTTCCGCCTCAGTGACTGTTCCCCTCATTACAGAAGCACTTAGTCTCGGGTTTGGGTTTAATCTTGGGTCTCTTCATTAGTGCAGCAACTGCTTTGCCGTTTCACGAAGTATCCCTTCTAGCCCTTGCCTTTCTTGAAACTCAGTGGTTTTACAAACCATCAACTATTGATGCTCCTTCTTGATTTCTACTTTCGCAGTGTCAAACATCGCGAATCGCTCAAAAGATCATAGTATCTATCCTTGATATGTTATAGTTCATCACGAAGCTCTCAAAGCTTGGTGGCAGTGACTTTTGGAGAACCATCACCATCTCATCTGGAAGATTAACTCCCACTTGATTCAAGTGATTGTCGTACTCAGACAATCTGAGCACACGCTCAACGATTGAGCTTTTCTCCTTTACTTTGTGGACAAAGAATCTTGTTGGAGGTCTCGTACCTCTTAACAAGGGCAAAAGAATGAAATCACAATTTCATCTCTTTAGAACATCACTTATGTTCCGTGACGTTTGACAACGTTTTCGGCGCCTTGCTTCTAAGCCATTAAGTATTTTGCACTGAACTATCGTGTAGTCATCAGAAACGTGTATGTTGGATGTTCATAGCATCCACAGACGACGCTCGAGGTGCAGCACACCGAGTGGTGCATTAAGGACATAAGCCTTCTGCGCAGCAACGAGGACAATCCTCGGTTTTACAGACTCAGTCTGCAAAGTTTGCTACTATCAATTTTCAACTAAATTTTCTCTAGGAACACATAAAAACAGTAGAGCTATAGCGCAAGCTACATCGTAATTCGCAAAGACCATTAGACTATGTTCATGAAAATTAGTTCAATTAATCATATTACTTAAGAACTCCCACTCAAAAAGTACATCTCTCTAGTCATTTGAGTGGTACATGATCCAAATCCACTATCTCAAGTCCGATCATCACGTGAGTCGAGAATAGTTTCAGTGGTAAGCATCTCTATGCTAATCATATCAACTATACGATTCATGCTCGACCTTTCGGTCTCATGTGTTCCGAGGCCATGTCTGCACATGCTAGGCTCGTCAAGCTTAACCCGAGTGTTCCGCGTGTGCAACTGTTTTGCACCCGTTGTATGTGAACGTTGAGTCTATCACACCCGATCATCACGTGGTGTCTCGAAACGAAGAACTGTCGCAACGGTGCACAGTCGGGGAGAACACAATTTCGTCTTGAAATTTTAGTGAGAGATCACCTCATAATGCTACCGTCGTTCTAAGCAAGATAAGGTGCATAAAAGGATTAACATCACATGCAATTCATAAGTGACATGATATGGCCATCATCATGTGCTTCTTGATCTCCATCACCAAAGCACCGGCACGATCTTCTTGTCACCGGCGTCACACCATGATCTCCATCATCATGATCTCCATCAACGTGTCGCCATCGGGGTTGTCGTGCTACTCATGCTATTACTACTAAAGCTACATCCTAGCAAAATAGTAAACACATCTGCAAGCACAAACGTTAGTTATAAAGACAACCCTATGGCTCCTGCCGGTTGTCGTACCATCGACGTGCAAGTCGATATTATCTATTACAACATGATCATCTCATACATCCAATATATCACATCACATCGTTGGCCATATCACATCACAAGCATACCCTGCAAAAACAAGTTAGACGTCCTCTAATTTTGTTGTTGCATGTTTTACGTGGTGACCATGGGTATCTAGTAGGATCGCATCTTACTTACGCAAACACCACAACGGAGATATATGAGTTGCTATTTAACCTCATCCAAGGACCTCCTCGGTCAAATCCGATTCAACTAAAGTTGGAGAAACCGACACTTGCCAGTCATCTTTGAGCAACGGGGTTACTCGTAGCGATGAAACCAGTCTCTCGTAAGCGTACGAGTAATGTCGGTCCAAGCCGCTTCAATCCAACAATACCGCGGAATCAAGAAAAGACTAAGGAGGGCAGCAAAACGCACATCACCGCCCACAAAAACTTTTGTGTTCTACTCGAGAAGACATCTACGCATGAACCTAGCTCATGATGCCACTGTTGGGGAACGTCGCATGGGATACAAAATTTTTCCTACGCGCACGAAGACCTATCATGGTGATGTCCATCTACGAGAGGGGATGAGTGATCTACGTACCCTTGTAGATCGTACAGCAGAAGCGATTAGAGATCGCGGTTGATGTAGTGGAACGTCCTCACGTCCCTCGATCCGCCCCGCGAACAATCCCGCGATCAGTCCCACGATCTAGTACCGAACGGACGGCACCTCCGCGTTCAGCACACGTACAGCTCGACGATGATCTCGGCCTTCTTGATCCAGCAAGAGAGACGGAGAGGTAGAAGAGTTCTCCGGCAGCGTGACGGCGCTCCGGAGGTTGGTGATGATCTCGTCTCAGCAGGGCTCCGCCCGAGCTCCGCAGAAACGCGATCTAGAGGAAAAACTATGGAGGTATGTGGTCGGGCAGCCGTGAGAAAGTCGTCTCAAATCAGCCCTAAAACCTCCGTATATATAGGTGGGAGGGAGGGGAGGAGGCAGCCTCAAAACCTAAAGGTTTGGCCGAAATTGGAGGTGGAGGAGTCCTACTCCAATCCTACTTGGAGTAGGATTCCACCTTCCCACTTGGAAACTCTTTCCACCTTGTGTTTTTTCCTTCTCAAACCTTATGGGCCTTAGTTGGAACTTATTCCAGCCCACTAGGGGCTGGTTTATCTCTTCCCATAGCCCATGAGACCCCTTGGGGCGTGACACCCCTCCCGATGGTCCCCGGCACCCCTCCCGGCACTCCCGGTACACTACCGATGAGCCCGAAACTTTTCCGGTAATGCACGAAAACCTTCCGGTAACCAAATGAGGTCATCCTATATATCAATCTTCGTTTCCGGACCATTCCGGAAACCCTCGTGACGTCCGTGATCTCATCCGGGACTCCGAACAACATTCGGTAACCAACCATATAACTCAAATACGCATAAAACAACGTCGAACCTTAAGTGTGCAGACCCTGCGGGTTCGAGAACTATGTAGACATGACCCGAGAGACTCCTCGGTCAATATCCAATAGCGGGACCTGGATGCCCATATTGGATCCTACATATTCTACGAAGATCTTATCGTTTGAACCTCAGTGCCAAGGATTCGTATAATCCCGTATGTCATTCCCTTTGTCCTTCGGTATGTTACTTGCCCGAGATTCGATCGTTAGTATCCGCATACCTATTTCAATCTCGTTTACCGGCAAGTCTCTTTACTCGTTCCGTAATACAAGATCCCGTAACTTACACTAAGTTACATTGCTTGCAAGGCTTGTGTGTGATGTTGTATTACCGAGTGGGCCCCGAGATACCTCTCCGTCACACGGAGTGACAAATCCCAGTCTTGATCCATACTAACTCAACTAACACCTTCGGAGATACCTGTAGAGCATCTTTATAGTCACCCAGTTACGTTGCGACGTTTGATACACACAAAGCATTCCTCCGGTGTTAGTGAGTTATATGATCTCATGGTCATAGGAATAAATACTTGGCACGCAGAAAACAGTAGCAACAAAATGACACGATCAACATGCTACGTCTATTAGTTTGGGTCTAGTCCATCACATGATTCTCCTAATGATGTGATCCCGTTATCAAGTGACAACACTTGCCTATGGCCAGGAAACCTTGACCATCTTTGATCAACGAGCTAGTCAACTAGAGGCTTACTAGGGACAGTGTTTTGTCTATGTATCCACACAAGTATTGTGTTTCCAATCAATACAATTATAGCATGGATAATAAACGATTATCATGAACAAAGAAATATAATAATAACTAATTTATTATTGCCTCTAGGGCATATTTCCAACACTTTGGAGAACCATCACTATCTTATCTGGAAGATCAACTCCCACTTGATTCAAGCGATTGTTGTACTCAGATAATCTGAGCACACGCTCAATGATTGAGCTTTTCTCCTCTACTTCGTGGACAAAGAATCTTGTCGGAGGTCTCATACCTCTTAACAAGGGCACAAGCATGAAATCACAATTTCATCTCTTTAGAACATCTCTTATGTTCCGTGACGTTTCAAAACGTCTTCGGCGCCTTGTTTCTAAGCCATTAAGTATTTTGTACTGAACTATCGTGTAGTCATCAGAAACGTGTATGTCGGATGTTCACAACATCTACAGACGACGCTCGAGGTGCAGCACACCGAGTGGTGCATTAAGGACATAAGCCTTCTGCGCAGCAACGAGGACAATCCTCGGTTTTACAGACTCAGTCTGCAAAGTTTGCTACTATCAACTTTCAACTAAATTTTCTCTAGGAACATATAAAAAAAATAGAGCTATAGCGCAAGCTACATCGTAATTCACAAAGACCATTAGACTATGTTCATGACAATTAGTTCAATTAATCATATTACTTAAGAACTCCCACTCAAAAAGTACATCTCTCTAGTCATTTGAGTGGTACATGATCCAAATCCACTATCTCAAGTCCGATCATCACGTGAGTCGAGAATAGTTTCAGTGGTAAGCATCTCTATGCTAATCATATCAACTATACGATTCATGCTCGACCTTTCGGTCTCATGTGTTCCGAGGCCATGTCTGCACATGCTAGGCTCGTCAAGCTTAACCCGAGTGTTCTGTGTGTGCAACTGTTTTGCACCCGTTGTATGTGAACGTTGAGTCTATCACACCTGATCATCACGTGGTGTCTCGAAACAAAGAACTGTCGCAACGGTGCACAGTCGGGGAGAACACAATTTCGTCTTGAAATTTTAGTGAGAGATCACCTCATAATGCTACCGTCATTCTAAGCAAGATAAGGTGCAGAAAGGATTAACATCACATGCAATTCATAAGTGACATGATATGGCCATCATCATGTGCTTCTTGATCTCCATCACCAAAGCACCGGCACGATCTTCTTGTCACCGGCGTCACACCATGATCTCCATCAACGTGTCGCCATCGGGGTTGTCGTGCTACTCATGCTATTACTACTAAAGCTACGTCCTAGCAATATAGTAAACACATCTGCAAGAACAAACGTTAGTTTATAGACAACCCTATGGCTCCTGCCGGTTGTCGTACCATCGACGTGCAAGTCGATATTTCCTATTACAACATGATCATCTCATACATCCAATATATCACATCACATCGTTGGCCATATCACATCACAAGCATACCCTGCAAAAACAAGTTAGACGGCCTCTAATTGTTGTTGCATGTTTTACGTGGTGACCATGGGCATCTAGTAGGATCGCATCTTACTTACGCAAACACCACAACGGAGATATATGAATTGCTATTTAACCTCATCGAAGGACCTCCTCGGTCAAATCCGATTCAACTAAAGTTGGAGAAACCGACACTCGCCGGTCATCTTTGAGCAACGGAGTTACTCGTAGCGATGAAACTAGTCTCTCGTAAGCGTACGAGTAATGTCGGTCCGAGCCGCTTCGATCCAACAATACCGCGGAATCAAGAAAAGACTAAGGAGGGCAGCAAAACGCACATCACCGCCCACAAAATTTTTTGTGTTCTACTCGAGAAGACATCTACGCATGAAGCTAGCTCATGATGCCACTGATGGGGAACGTCGGATGGGAAACAAAAATTTTCCTACGCGCACGAAGACCTATCATGGTGATGTCCATCTACAAGAGGGGATTTGCGATCTACGTAACCTTGTAGATCGCACAGCAGAAGCGTTAAGAAACGCGGTTGATGTAGTGGAACGTCCTGACGTCCCTCGATCCGCCCCGCGAACCGTCCCACGAACTGTCCCGCGATCCGTCCCACGATCCGCTCCGATCTAGTGCCGAACGGACGGCACCTCCGCGTTCAGCACACGTACAGCTCGACGATGATCTCGGCTTTCTTGATCCAGCAAGAGAGATAGAGAGGTAGATGAGTTCTCTGGCAGCGTGACGGCGCTCCGGAGGTTGGTGGTGATCTAATCTCAGCAGGGCTCCGCCCGAGCTCCGCAGAAACGCGATCTAGAGGTAAAACCGTGGAGGTATGTGGTCGGGCTGCCGTGAAAAAAGTTGTCTCAAATCAGCCCTAAAACCCCACTATATATAGGAGGGAGGGAGGGGATGAGGCAGCCTCAAAACTTAAAGGTTTGGCCAAAATTGGAGGTGGAGGAGTCCTACTCCAATCCTACTTGGAGTAGGGTTCCACCTTCCCACTTGGAAACTCTTTCCACCTTGTGTTTTTTCCTTCTCAAACCTTATGGGACTTAGTGGGAACTTATTCCAGCCCACTAGGGGCTGGTTTATCTCTTCCCATAGCCCATGAGACCCCTTGGGGCGTGACACCCCTCCTGATGGTCCCCGGCACCCCTCCCGGCACTCCTAGTACACTACCGATGAGCCCAAAACTTTTCCGGTAATGCACGAAAACCTTTCGGTAACCAAATGAGGTCATCCTATATATCAATCTTCGTTTCCGGACCATTCCGGAAACCCTCGTGACGTCCGTGATCTCATCCAGGACTCCGAACAACATTCGGTAACCAACCATATAACTCAAATACGCATAAAACAACGTCGAACCTTAAGTGTGCAGACCCTGCGGGTTCGAGAACTATGTAGACATGACCCGAGAGACTCCTCGGTCAATATCAAATAGCGGGACCTGGATGCCCATATTGGATCCTACATATTCTACGAAGATCTTATTGTTTGAACCTCAGTGCCAAGGATTCATATAATCCCGTATGTCATTCCCTTTGTCCTTCGGTATGTTACTTGCCCGAGATTCGATCGTCAGTATCCGCATACCTATTTCAATCTCGTTTACCGGCAAGTCTCTTTACTCGTTCCGTAATACAAGATCCCGCAACTTACACTAAGTCACATTGCTTGCAAGGCTTGTGTGTGATGTTGTATTACCGAGTGGGCCCCGAGATACCTCTCCGTCATACAGAGTGACAAATCCCAGTCTTGATCCATACTAACTCAACGAACCCCTTCGAAGATACCTGTAGAGCATCTTTATAGTCACCCAGTTACGTTGCAACGTTTGATACACACAAAGCATTCCTCCGGTGTCAGTGAGTTATATGATCTCATGGTCATAGGAACAAATACTTGACACGCAGAAAACAGTAGCAACAAAATGACACGATCAACATGCTACGTCTATTAGTTTGGGTCTAGTCCATCACATGATTCTCTTAATGATGTGATCCCGTTATCAAGTAACAACACTTGCCTATGGCGAGGAAACCTTGACCATCTTTGATCAACGAGCTAGTCAACTAGAGGTTTACTAGGGACATTGTTTTGTCTATGTATCCACACAAGTATTGTGTTTCCAATCAATACAACTATAGCATGGATAATAAACGATTATCATGAACAAAGAAATATAATAATAACTAATTATTATTGCCTCTAGGGCATATTTCCAACAATACCCCCCGATACTATCCATAGTTTCATCAAAATAAGCAACCAACTCAACAAAAAACAGAATCTGTTAACAGCAGACGAGTCTGTAGCAATCTGTATACTTCGTATACTTCTGGTACTTCAAAAAATATTAAAACTTACGACAGTCTGAAGAATTTGCATAGCAATCAGCATAAAAAAGAATCAACTCAAAAGCTCTTACAGAAAAACAATGAAAATTCTTTTCGTGAGAATAAAGTTTCTGTCTTTTCCAGCATGACCAAGCGATCATCCCCAAGACTAATCATAACGGTTTTGCTTGTCACAAACGCAAAAAGAAACACAAAAAACACAATCATAACAGAATTATGAAAGTGTGGAAAACACAAAACAGAAGGAAAAAGGATAGATTCGTTGGGTTGCCTCCCAACAAGCGCTAATGTTTAATGCCCTTAGCTAGGCAAAAGGTGATGGAATCACGTATAGTCATCTTTGGTGCTCAAACCATAAGTAGCTCTCATCATAGATTCATAAGGCAATCCTATTTTCTTTCTAGGAAAATGCTCCATGCCCTTCTTTAGAGGAAATTGAAATCTAATATTCCCTTCCTTCATATCGATGATAGCACCAATAGTCCTTAGGAAAGGTCTACCAAGAATAATGGGACATGAAGGATTGCAATCTATGTCAAGTACAATGAAATCCACGGATACATAGTTCTTATTTGCAACAATAAGAACATCATCGATCCTTCCCATGGGTTTCTTGACAGTAGAATCCGCAAGATGCAAATTAAGAGAACACTCTTCAATCTCATGAAAACCAAGAATATCACATAAACACTTTGGAATCGCGGAAACACTAGCACCCAAATCACATAAAGCATTGCATTCATAGTTTTTGATTTTGATTTTGATAGTAGGTTCCCACTCATCATGAAGTTTTCTAGGTATAGAGACTTCTAGTTCGAGCTTCTCTTCAAGAGATTTCATCATAGCATCTACGATATGCGCGGTAAAGGCTTTGCTTTGGCTATAAGCATGTGGAGAGTTTGCAATGGATTGCATCAAGGAAATGCATTCAAATAAGGAGAAACTATCATAATTTAATTCCTTGAAATCCAAAGTGGGAGTTTCATTACTACCCAAAATTTTGATTTCTTCTACTCCACTCTCCACACCTTTATCATTAAGATAGGTGGACTCCGAATCATTGGGGCGTTTTTCAACCAAAGTGGATTCATATCCAGCCCCTTCATCAATAGGTTTGACACGCGAAAAAAAAGATTCAAGAGGAGTCACACCAAGCACTTTAAGATCTTTGTGATTTGCATCACTAGAATGCACCCTTTTAAACCATTCATGCCTAGCGCGAATTTGGGTGGTTCTTTCTTTGCTCTCATTCACGGAGACACGCATAGCTTTTAAAGTTTCATCCAAGTTGACCTTGGGAGGAGCACATCTAATTTTCAAAGCATCAATATCACAAGACATCGTATCAACGCTCTTAGCCAAATCGTCAATTTTGAGTAGTTTTTCCTCTATGGACGCATTGAAAATCTTTTGAGAGTTGATGAACTCTTTGATATTACTCTCTAATTCAGAGGGTAATTTGTTGTGATTTCCATAAGTGTTGTTGTAGGAATTGCCATAATTGTTAGAGGAGTTACTAGGAAAAGGCTTAGGAACATAGTTTCCTCTAAAAGCATTGTTGTTGCCGAAATTGTTCCTACCAACAAAATTAACGTCCAAACCAGCGTTGCTACTCTCAATCAAGGAAGATAGTGGCATGTCATTAGGATCTAAAGGAGCATTTCTACTAGCAATCAAATTCATCAACTCGTCCATCTTAGCACTAAGCGAGTTAATTTCTTCTATAGCGTGTACCTTTTTGCTAGCAGGTGACCTTTCAGTGTGCCACTGAGAGTAGTTGGTCATGATATTGTCTAGGAGTTTTGTAGCGTCTCCTAACGTGATTTCCATGAACGTTCCACCTGAGGCGGAGTCCAAGATATTGTGAGAACAAAAATTCAAGCCATCATAAAAGATTTGTATAATCATCCACAAACTCAAGCCATGAGCGGGACAATTTCTAATCATTAACTTCATCCTCTCCCAAGATTGTGCAACGTGGTCATGATCAAGTTGCTTGAAATTCATGATATCGTTACGTAGGGAGATAATCTTAGCCGGCGGAAAATACTTGGATATGTAAGCATCTTTGCACTTATCCCAAGAATCGATACTATTTTTAGGCAAAGAAGAAAACCAAGTTTTTGCGCGATCTCGCAACAAGAAAGGAAAAAGCTTCAACTTAATCACGTCATTATCCACATCTCTTTTCTTTTGCATATCGCAAAGCTCAATGAAGGTATTGAGATGGGATGCGACATCTTCACTAGGAAGGCCAGAGAATTGCTCTTTCATAACAAGATTCAGCAAAGCTGCGTTGATTTCATACGATTCCGCACTAGTGGCGGGAGCAATCGGAGTACTAATAAAATCATTATTATTGGTACTAGAGAAGTCGCAAAGTTTGGTGTTTTCAGCCATGATGACTTCAACAAACCAACAAGAACACAAGCAAGCAAGAAAACCGGCAAAGGAAAACGTCAAAAAGGCAAAAGGAAACGACAAAGGAGAAAGGCAAATGAAAACGGCAAATGTGAAGTGGGGGAGAGGAAAACGAGAGGCAACTGGCAAAAAGGGTAAATGCAAGAGATGAGTTTGTGACACCTACTTGGATAGATCTCTCCTTCCCCAGCAACGGCGCTAGAAATACTTCTGCTATTGCAACAAAAGACCTTCCAACGGTGCCAGAAACAAGCGTGTTGACGGGAGACTATTCTTGTCTTGATACTCCTCAGCAACGGCACCAGGAATCCTTCTGCTACGGCTACGCCTTTAGGGACTTCCTTGGCAAATATGCAAAGGATTCACCCGTGGCCTTGGAGCCTTGCGTTGGTGTTCCCTCGAAGCGGAAAGGGTGATGTAGCATAACGGCGGTAAGTATTTCCCTCAGTTTTGAGAACCAAGGTATCGATCCGGTGAAGGATTGTCACAAGTACCTGCACAAACACAAAGAGCTTGCACCAAACGCTATGAAGGGGTTGTCAATCCCTTATAGATTGTTTGCAAAGTGAGAACTGAAAGCAAAAAGAAACAAACAAAGTAAAAGCAAAAGTGGGAACGATGGTTGTGAATAGACCCGGGGGCCGTAGTGTTCACTAGTGGCTTCTCTCATGAAACCAAGTAGACGGTGGGTGAACGAATTACTGTCGAGCAATTGATAGAACCGCGCAAAGTCATGACGTTATCTAAGGCAATGATTATATCTATATGCATCACGTCCAAAACAAGTAGACCGATACTTTCTGCATCTACTACTATTACTCCACACGTCGACCGCCATCCAGCATGCATCTAGTGTATTAAGTCCAAAAGAACAGAGTAACGCCTTAAGCAAGATGACATGATGTAGATGGAAAATCTCATATCTACGATAAAAGCCCATCTTGTTACCCTTGATGGCAACAACATGATGCGTGCCTTGCTGCCCCTTCTGTCACTGGGAAAGGTCACCACACGGTATGAACCCAAAACCAAGCACTACTCCCATTGCAAGAATCATAGATCTAGTTGTCCAAACAAAATCCAAGACTCGGAGAGACTTACAAGGATATCAGATCATGAATATAAGAAATCAACAAAGACTCAAATATATATCATAGATAATCTGATCACAAATCCACAATTCATCGGATCTTGACAAACACACCGCCAAAGAGGATTACATCGGATAGATCCCCATGAAGATCATGGAGAACTTTGTATTGAAGATACAAGAGAGAGAAGAAGCCATCTAGCTACTAACTAAGAACCCGTAGGTCTGAAGTGAACTACTCACGAGTCATTGGAGAAGCGATGATGTTGATGTAGAAGCCCTCCAACTCCAAAGTCCCCTCCGGCAGGGCACTGGGAAGGGTCTCCAGATGAGATCTCTCGGAAACGGAAGCTTGTGGTGGCGGAAAAGTGTTTTCGTGGATGCCCTGATTTTTTTCTGGATTTTAGGGAATATATAGGCGAAAGAGCTAGGACAGGGGGGCTCCAAGGAGGCCACAAGCCTGGTAGCCTCCGCCCCCTGGTGGCGGCTACAGGGCTTGTGGGCCCCCTATGGCTCTCCTGCCTTGGCCCTCAAGTCCCCCGATCTTCTTCTGTTCTGGAAAATTTTATTTCTGGGATTTTATTCTGTTTGGACTCCGTTCCAAAATCAGATGTGAAAAGAGTAAAAAACACAGAAAAACAGGAACTGGCACTTGGCACTGAATTAATAAGTTAGTCCCAAAAAAGATATAAAAGGTACATAAAACATCCAAAGTTGACAAGATAACAACATGAAACCATCAAAAAATTATAGATACGTTTGAGACGTATCAGAGTCCCTCCTCCCTCTCGGACGGCGCCCTCCTACTTGGAGTAGGAGGCAAGCCCCACCCCTTGGCTCCTCCTATATATACTAGATGTTTAGGGCTTTTTGAGACACAACTTTGACACGTGCAACCCTATACCTCTACTTCGTAGTTCTTCCTCTAGATCGGATTTGTGCGGAGCTCGGGCGGAGCCCTACAGGAAAAAGATCATTGCTACTTCTCAAACAACATAGCCAGAAATTGACACGTTGATGGAGACTGGGCTTGCGTTGGTTTTTTCCCTTGAAGAGGAAAGGGTGATGCAGCACAGGAGCAGTAAGTATTTCCGTCAGTTTGAGAACCAAGGTATCGATCCAGAAGGAGGGTCTCGTCAAGTCCAGAGTACCTGCGCAAACACAAACAAGCTTGCACCCCCAATGCTTCAAAGGGGTTGTCAATCCCTTCAAGATTGTTTGCAAAAGTGAGATCTGAAGGCGGAAAGTGCAACGAAGTATAAAGTGTAAGGCTGGAAATATGGTGTGGAGTAGACCCTGGGGGCCATAGTGTTCACTAGAGGCTTCTCTCAAAATAGCAAATATCATGGTGGGTAAACAAATTAATGTCGAGCAATTGATAGAACCGCGCAAAGTCATGACGATATCTAAGGCAATGATCATACATATAGGCATCACGTCCGAGACAAGTAGACCGATACTTTCTGCATCTACTACTATTACTCCACACATCGATCGCTATCTAGCATGCATCTAGTGTACTGAGTTCATGACGAACAGAGTAACGCCTTAAGCAAGATGACATGATGTAGAGGGATAATCTCAAACCAATGATGAAAACCCCATCTTTTTACCCTTGATGGCAACAACACGATGCGTGCCTCGCTACCCCTTCTATCACTGGGTGAGGTCACCGCACGGTATGAACCCAATACCAAGCACTTCTCCCATTGCAAGAATCACAGATCTAGTTGGCCAACCAAAACCCACAACTCGAAGAGAATTACAAGGATATGAAATCATGCATAAGAGAGATCAGAAAAAACTCAAATAAGATTCATAGATAATCCGATCATAAATCCACAATTCATCGGATCTCGACAAACACACCACAAAATAAGATTACATCGGATAGATCCCCATGAAGATCATGGAGAACTTTGTATTGAAGATCCAAGAGAGAGAAGAAGCCATCTAGTTACTAGCTATGGACCCGTAGGTCTATGGTGAACTACTCACGCATCATCGGAGAGGTCATGGAGTTGATGAAGAAGCCCTCCGTATCCGAATCCCCCTCCGGTAGGGCACCAGAACGTGCCCAGATGGGATCTTGCGGAGATAGAAGCTTGCGGCGGCCGAAAAGTGATTTCGATGATCGCCTGATTTTTTTGAGATTTTTAGGGAATATATAGGCGCAACCCCTAGGGCAGAGGGCGCCCAGGGGGCCCACAAGCCTGTGGGCCGCGGCCTCCCCCCGGGCCGCGGGGTGGGGGCTTGTGGGGCCCCTAAAGCTCCCCTGCCTTGGCTCTCAAGCTTCCCGATCTTCTTCCGTTACGGAAAAAATCTTTTCGGGGATTTTCTTCCGTTTGGACTCCGTTTCAAAATCTCCTCTGAAAGGGGTCAAAAACATGGAAAAAACAGGAACTGGCACTTGACACTGAGTCAATAAGTTATTCCCAAAAAAATATAAAAGGTATGCAAAACATCCAAAGTTTGACAAGATAATAGCATGAAACCATCAAAAATTATAGATACGTTGGAGACGTATCAAGCATCCCCAAGCTTAACTCCTGCTCGTCCTCGAGTAGGGAAGTGATAAAGAATGAATTTTTGATGTGGAATGCTACCTAGCATAGTTGTCCTTTGCAACTTCTTTCACGTGACATGAATGTTCAGATCCGTAAGATTCAAAACAATAGTTTGCTATTGACATGAAAACAAAAATACTTCAAGCAAACTAGCAAGGTAATCACGAACTTTCAAAATAACAAGGCCAATGAAAGTTATCCCTACAAAATCATATAGTCTGGCTATGCTCCATCATCCTCACACAACTAATGTAAACCATGCACAACCCCGGTATTGTCCAAGTAATTGTTTTTGCACTCTTACTTTCTCAAACTTTTTATAACTATCACGCAATACATGAGCGCGAGCCATGTATATAGCAATATAGGTGGAATAGAGTGTGGTGGTGGTTGTGAGACAAAAAGGAGGAGATGGTCACATTGACGCGGCGTATCAATAGGCTATGGAGATGCCCATTAATAGCTATCAATGTGAATGAGTAGGGATTGCCATACAAGAGATGCACTAGAGCTATAAGTATGTGAAAGCTCAAAAGGAAAACTAGTGGGTGTGCATCCAACTTGCTTGCTCACGAAGACCTAGGGAAATTTTGTGGAAGCCCATCATTGGAATATACAAGCCAAGTTATATAATGAAGATTCCCACTAGCATATGGTAGAGACAAAGCAAGAAGCTCTCAATCATGAAGAACATGGTGTTATTATGAAGCACAAGTGTGGAAAAAGATAGTAGCATTGTCCCTTCTCTCTTTTTCTATTTTTTTCATTTGGGCTCTTAGGCCTCTTTTTTCTTTTCTTTTCTTTTCTATTTTTGTTTTTGTTTTTGGGCTCTTTGGCCTCTTTTTTTTATTTCCTCACATGGGACAATGCTCTAATAATGATGATCATCACACTTTTATTTACTCACAGCTCAAAGCTCACAATGATGACTCTATAGGAAATGCCTCCGGTAGTGTACCGGGATGTGCAACGATCTAGCATGGCGTATGACGTTGAAACATCTTGCTAGCTATCTTACGATCATGCAATGGCAATATGAGAGTGACTGCACAAGTAATGAGACGGAACGGTGGGAGTTGCATGGCAATATATCTCGGAATGGCTATGAAAATGCCATAGTAGGTAGGTATGGTGGCTGTTTTGAGGAAGGCATATGGTGGGTTTGTGTACCGGCGAGAATTGCGCGGCACTAGAGAGGCTAGCAATGGTGGAAGGTGAAAGTGCATCTATACCATGGACTCACATTAGTCATGAAGATCTCACATACTTCTTGCGAAAGATTTTATTAGTAATCGAAACAAAGTGCTAAACGCATACTCCGAGGGGAAGGGTTGGTAGGTGTAAACCATCGCGCGATCCCGACCTCAATACAAAGGATGACAATCAATAGATCAATTATGCCCCGACTTCCTAACATAGCGGTTCACCATACGTGAATGCTATGGGAATCACTAACTTAAACACAAGTATTTCTAGATTCACAACACCCTACTAACATAGCTCTTAATATTACCAAATCCACATCTCAAAACTATTTGAGAGGAATCAAAACTTCTCTTTCTACTCAATGCACATGAAGATGGAGGTTTTTGCATCCTCTTTGGGTACCTATCACCTTTGGGACTACTTCCATAGCATAAGACAACTACCAAGTCACGCACCACCGTGCTCTAAAAGATATAAGTGAAGCACTAGAGCAAAAGTATCTAACTCAAAAGATATAACTGAAGCACTATGAGCATAAGTATCTAGCTCAAAAGATATAAGTGAAGCACTATGAGCATTCTAGCAAAATCACGATGAGTGCACGCGTCTCTCTCTCAAAAAGGTGTGCATCAAGGATGATTGTGACACAACAGAAAGAAAAGACTCCTACGATACAAGACGCTCCAAGCAAAACACATATCACGTGGTGAATAAAAATATAGCTCCAAGTAATGTTACCGATGGATTGAAGACGAAAGAGGGGATGCCTTCCCGGGGCATCCCCAAGCTTAGGCTTTTTGGTGTCCTTGAATTTGGCTTGGGATGCCTTCGGCATCCCCAAGCTTGAGCTCTTTTCACTTCTTATCTCATCGTCCATGAGAACATCACCCAAAACTTGAAAACTTCACAACACAAAACTTAAACAGAAACTCGTGATAACATTAGTACAAGAAAGCAAACTACCACTTCTTTTGGTACTCTAGCAAACTTGAATTCTATATATATTGGTGTTGGGCTACTGTATTCTCACTTTTCCATGGCTAGTACCCCCTGATACTAACCATAGTTTCATCAAAGCAAGCAACCAACTCAACAAAAACAGAATCTGTCAAAAACAGACCAGTCTGTAGAAATCTGTATACTTCGTATACTTCTGGTACCTCAAAAAATCTGAAAAATTACGAGGGCCTGGGGAAAAAGCATATCAACCAGCAGCAAAAAGAATCGACTCAAAAGATCTTTCTGAAAAAAATTGGAAAATCATCTCGTGAACGAAAAGTTTCTGTCTTTTTCTAGCAGGATCAAACAACCATTACCAGGACTACTCATAAAGGCTTTGCTTGGCTCAAACACAAAAAGAAACACAAAAACATAATCACAACAGAATTGTGATGGTGTGGACGCATAAAAACAGAAAGAAAATGATAAGTTAATTGGGTTGCCTCCCAACAAGCGCTATTGTTTAACGCCCTTAGCTAGGCATAAAAGCGATAGAATAACGTATCGTCGTCTTTGGTGTTCAAACCATAAGTGGCCCTTGCTACTGCAACAAAAGACCTTCCAACGACGCGAGAAACAAGCGTTCTGACGGGAGACTATTCTTGTCTTGATACTCCTCAGCAACGACACCAGGAATCCTTCTGCTACGGCTACGCCTTTAGGGACTTCCTTGGCAAATATGCAAAGGATTCCCCCGTGGCCTTGGAGCCTCGCGTTGGTGTTCCTTGAAGCGGAAAGGGTGATGTAGAACAGCGGTGGTAAGTATTTCCCTCAGTTTTGAGAACCAAGGTACCGATCCAGTAAAGGATTATCACAAGTACCTGCACAAACACAAAGAGCTTGCACCCAACGCTATGAAGGGGTTGTCAATCCCTTATAGATTCTTTGCCAAGTGAGAACTGAAAGCAAAAAGAATAAAAGCAAAGTAAAAGCGAAAGTGGAAACGATAGGTGTGAATAGACTCAGGGGCCGTAGTGTTCACTAGTGGCTTCTCTCATGAAAGAAAGTAGACGGTGGGTGAACGAATTACTGTTGAGCAATTGATAGAACCGCGCAAAGTCGTGACGTTATCTATGGCAATGATTATATCTATAGGCATCACGTCCAAAACAAGTAGACCGATACTTTCTGCATCTACTACTATTACTCCACACGTCGACCGCTATGCAACATGCATCTAGTGTATTAAGTTCATGAGAACAGAGTAACGCCTTAAGCAAGATGACATGATGTAGATGGACAATCTCATATCTACGATAAAAGCCCATCTTGTTACCCTTGATGGCAACAACACGATGCGTGCCTTGCTGCCACTTCTGTCACTGGGAAAGGTTACCACACGGTATGAACCCAAAACCAAGCACTTCTCCCATTGCAAGAATCATAGATCTAGTTGGCCAAACAAAACCCAAGACTCGGAGAGACTTAAAAGGATATCAAATCATGCATATAAGAAATCATCAAAGACTCAAATATATATCATAGATAATCTGATCACAAATCCACAGTTCATCGAATCTCGAAAAACACATCGCCAAAGAGGATTACATCGGATAGATCTCCATGAAGATCATGGAGAACTTTGTATTGAAGATCCAAGAGAGAGAAGAAGCCATCTAGCTACTAACTACGGACCCGTAGGTCTGAAGTGAACTACTCACGAGTCATTGGAGGGGCGATGATGTTGATGTAGAAGCCCTCCAACTCCAAAGTCCCCTCCGGCAGTGCACCGGGAAGGGTCTCCAGATGAGATATCGGGAAACGGAAGCTTGCGGCGGCGGAAAAGTGTTTTCGTGGATTCCCCTATTTTTTTGTATTTTTGGGAATATATAGACGAAGGAGCTAGGTCAGGGGGGCGCCAGGGAGGCCACAAGCCTGGTAGCCGCCCCCCCCCTGTGGCTCCCCTGCCTTGGCCCTCAATTCCCCCGATCTTCTTCCATTCTGGAAACATTTATTTCGGGGATTTTATTCTGTTTGGACTCCGTTCCAAACTCAGATCTGAAAATAGTCAAAAACACAGAAAAACAGGAACTGGCACTTGGCACTGAATTAATAAGTTAGTCCCAAAAAAGATATAAAAGGTACACAAAACATCCAAAGTTGACAAGATAACAGCATGAAACCATCAAAAATTATAGATACGTTTGAGACGTATCAAGCATCCCCAAGCTTAACTCCTGCTCGTCCTCGAGTAGGGAAGTGATAAAGAATGAATTTTTGATGCGTTCATGCTACCTAGCATAGATATCCTTTGTAACTCCTCTTATGTGACGTGAATGTTCAGATCCATTAGATTCAAAACAATAGTTTGCTATTGACGTGGAAACGATAATACTTCAAGCAAACTAGCAAGGTAATCATGAACTTTCAAAATAACAAGGCCAAAAGAAAGTTATCCCTACAAAAGCATATAGTCTGGCTATGCTCTATCATCATTGCGCAACAAATTTAAATCATGCACAACCCCGGTATTGGCCAAGTAATTGTTTTCACACCTTTACTTTCTCAAACCTTTTCAACTCTCACGCAATACATGAGCGTGAGCCATGGTTTTAGCACTATAAGTGGTGTGGAGTGTGGTGGAGGTTGCAAGACAAACAGGGAAAAGATGGTCACATTAACTAGGCATATCAATGAGCTGTGGAGATGCTCATCAATAGATATCAATGTGAATGAGTAGGGATTGCCATACAAATGATGCACTAGAGCTAAGATATGTGAAAGCTCTTAAAGAAAACTAGTGGGTGTGCATCCAACTTGCTTGCTCACGAAGACCTAAGGAAAATTTGAGGAAGCCTATCATTGGAATATACAAGCCAAGTTATATAATGAAAATTTCCCACTAGCTATATGGTGGTGACAAAACGAGAGACTCTCAATCATGAAGATCATGGTGCTTAATAAGCACAAGTGTGGAAGGATAGGAGCATTGTCCCTTCTCTCTTTTTCTCTCATTTTTTTGGGTGGGCTCTTTGGCCTCTTTTTTTTGGGTGGGCATCTTTGGCCTCCTTTTGTATATGGGCTTCGCTGTCCTTTTTTATTTCCTCACATGGGACAATGCTCCATCAATGATGATCATCACACTTACAACTCAAAACTTAGAACAATGATGACTCTATATGGAATGCCTTCGGTAGCGTACCGTGACAATGATCTAGCATGGCATGGACATTAATGGAAACATCATGCTAGCTATCTTACGATCATGCAATGGCAATGTAGACATGGTGGCACATGTCATGGTGGTAGTTGCATGGCAATATATCTCAGAATGACTTTGAAAAAGCCATAGTAGGTAGGTATGGTGGCTGTTTTGAGGGAGGCTAATGGTGGGTTTTGTACACCGGCGAAAGTTGCACGACACTAAGAAGATGGTGATGGTGGAAGGTGAAAGTGCATCTAAACCATGGACTCAGCATTACTCATGAAGAACTCATATACTTGTTGCAAAATTTTTAGTAGTAATCGAAACAAAGCATTCAACGCATACTTCTAGGGGAAGGGTTGGTAGGTATAAACCATCGCGCGATCCCGATCGCCACACAAAGGATGACAATCAATAGACTAATCATGCTCAGACTTCATCACATAGCAGTTCACCATACGAGCATGCTACGGGAATCACTAACTTCAACATAAGTATTTCTAGATCCACAACACCTTACTAGCATAAATTCAATATTACCACAACCACAACTCAAAACTAAGTGAGATGAATCAAACTTCTCTAACTATTCAATGCACATGAAGGTGGAAGTTTTCATATCCCTTTGGATAACTACCCCTTTTTTAGACTACTTTCAAAGAATAGATCAACTACCAAGCCACGCGCTTCCGTGCTCTAAAAGATATAAGTGAAGCACACAGAGCAAAATCAACTAGCTCAAAAGATATAAGTGAAGCACATGTGAGCTGAATTGTCTATCAAAGGATATAAGTGAAGCTCGACAAAATCACGGTAAGTGCATGTCTCTCTCTCTAGGTGTGAAGCAAGGATGATTGTGACACAACAAAAATAAAAGACTCCTACGATACAAGACGCTCCAAGCAAAACACATAACATGTGGTGAATAAAAATATAGCCACAAGTAACGTTACCGATGGATTGAAGACGAAAGAGGGGATGCCTTCCCGGGGCATCCCCAAGCTTAGGCTTTTACGGCATCCTTGAATCATCTTGGGGTGCCTTGGGTATCCCCAAGCTTGAGCTCTTGCCACTCTTTATCTTTTTTTCCATAAGAACTTCACCCAAAACTTGAAAACTTCACAACACGAAACTTAAACAGAAACTCGTGATAACATTAGTATAAGAAAGCAAACCACCACTTCCTTAGGTACTGTAGCAAACTTAAATTCTACTTACATTGATGTTGGGTTAATGTATTTTCAATCTTCCATGGCTAATACCCCCCGATACTATCCATAGTTTCATCAAAATAAGCGACCAACTCAACAAAAACAGAATCTGTTAACAGCAGACCAGTCTGTAGCAATCTATATACTTCGTATACTTCTCGTACTTCAAAAATTCTGAAAAATTACGGAAGTCTGAAGAATTTGCATAGCAATCAACTCGAAAGCTCTTACAGAAAAAAATGAAAATTCTTTTCGTGAGCAGAAAGTTTCTGTATTTTTCAGCATGACCAAACGATCATCCCCAAGACTAATCATAACGGTTTTGCTTCGCACAAACGCAAAAAGAAACACAAAAAACACAATCATAACAGAATTATGAAAGTGTGGAAAACATAAAACAAAAATAAAAAGCATAGATTCGTTGGGTTGGCTCCCAACAAGCGCTATTGTTTAACACCCTAAGCTAGGCATTGATTATTCAATGATGCTCACACAAAAGACAAGAATTGAAGCACAACAAGCGCATCATAAAGCATGTGAAAATCACATCTAAGTCTAACATACTTCCTATGCATAGGCATTTTATAGGAAAACAAATTGGCAAGACAACCAATAGTTACCAAATGCAAGGAAGAAGAAAGAGACAAGAGCAATCTCAACATATCGAGAGGTGACTTAGTGATATGAAAGTTTCTACCACTATATTTTCCTCTCTCATAATAATTACACATGGGATCATATTCGAATTCAACAATGTAACTATCACATAGGATATTCTTTTCATGATCCACATGCATGTAAAGTTGGCACTCTTCAAAAATAGTGGGATTATCATCAACTAAAGTCATGACTTCTCCAAACCCACTTTCAATATTATTGCAAAAATCATATTCATCATGAGGTTTAAACAAATTTTCAAGATCATAAGAAATATCATCACCCCAATCATGATTATTGCAATAAGTAGTGGTCATAGAAAAACTAGCATCCCCAAGCTTAGGGTTTTGCATAATTTTAGCATGATTGTCACTAATAGAAGTTATAGTGAAACCATTGCAATCATGCTTTTCATCCAAGGAGCCCTCGTGAATCACTTCACAAATTTCTTCCTCACAATTTTCAGATTCACGCATCTCAAGCAAAGCTCCATAGAGAAAGTCAAGTGCACTCAACTCACTAGCAATTGGTTCCACATAAGTGGATCTCTTAAAGAGATTAGCAAGTGGGTGAGGATCCATATCAATAGATTTTCAGCAAGCGAAGATGCAAGCATATTGAAGGCACATAGCACTCAAGCAAAGGAAAGGCAAGCGAGAGAAAAGGGCGAATGAAAAAGGCAAACGAAAAAGGCAAAAAGGCAAGGGAGAAAGGCAAATGAAAACAGCAAATGTGAAGTGGGGGAGAGGAAAACGAGAGGCAACTGGCAAAAAAAGGTAAATCTAAATGCAAGAGATGAGTTTGTGACACCTACTTGGATAGATCTCTCCTTCCCCGGCAACGGTGCCAGAAATACTTCTGCTACTGTAACAAAAGACCTTCCAACGGTGCCAGAAACAAGCGTGCTGACGGGAGACTATTCTTGTCTTGATACTCCTCAGCAACGACACCAGGAATCCTTCTGCTACGGCTACGCCTTTAGGGACTTCCTTGGAAAATATGCAAAGGATTCCCCCGTGGCCTTGGAGCCTTGCGTTGGTGTTTTCGTGGATTCCCCTATCTTTTCTGTTTTTTAAGGGAATATATAGGCGAAGGAGCTAGGTTAGGGGGGCGCCAGGGAGGCCACAAGCCTGGTAGCCGCCGCCCCCTGGTGGCGGCTACATGGCTTGTGGGCCCCCTGTAGCTCCCCTGCCTTGGCCCTCAAGTCCCCTGATCTTCTTCCGTTCTGGAAAAATTTATTTCGGGGATTTTATTCCATTTGGACTCCGTTCCAAAATCAGATCTAAAAAGAGTCAAAAACACAGAAAAAACAGGAACTGGCACTTGGCACTGAATTAATAAGTTAGTCCCAAAAAAGATATAAAAGGTACACAAAACATCCAAAGTTGACAAGATAACAGCATGAAACCATAAAAAATTATAGATACGTTTGAGACGTATCAGCTCTCATCATGGATTCATAAGGCAATCTTATTTTCTTTCTAGGAAAGTGTCCCATGTCCTTCCTTAAAGGAAATTGAAATCTAATATTCCCTTCCTTCATATCGATGATAGCACCGATAGTCCTTAGGAACGGTCTACCAAGAATAATAGGGCATGTAGGATTGCAATCAATGTCAAGCACAATGAAATCCACGGGTACATAGTTCCTATTTGCAATAATGAGAACATCATTGATCCTTACCATGGGTTTCTTGATAGTAGAATCAGCAAGATGCAAATTAAGAGAACACTCTTCAATCTCATTAAAACCTAGAACATCACATAAAGACTTTGGAATCGCAGAAACACTAGCACCCAAATCACACAAAGCATTGCACTCATAGTTTTTTGATTTTGATGGTAGGTTCCCACTCATCATGAAGCTTTCTTGGGATAGAGACTTCCAATTCAAGTTTCTCTTCAAGAGATTTTATCATAGCTTCGACGACATGATCGGTAAAGGCCTTGTTTTGGCTATAAGCGTGTGGAGAGTTTAATATGGATTGCATCAAAGAAATGCATTCAATCAAGGAGCAACTATCATAATTGAATTCCTTGAAATCCACGGTAGTAATTTCATTACTACTCAAAGTTTTATCATCTTCTACTCCACTTTAAATGCTTTTAGCATCAAGATAGATGGACTCTGAATCATTGGAGCACTTTTCAACCAAAGTGGATTCATATCCAGCCCCATAATCATTAGGTTTGACAAAAGAAAACAAAGATTCAATGGGAGTCACACCAAGCACTTTAAGATCTTCATGATTCTTATCACGAGAACACGCCTTTTTAAGCCATTCATGTCTAGCATGAATTTGGGCGGTTCTTTCTTCGCTCTCAATCATGGAAACACGCATAGCTTTCAAAGTTTCATCCATGTTGATTTCGGGAGGAGCATATCTAGCTTTCAAAGCATCAACATCACTGCCAAATCGTCAAATTTGAGTAGCTTTTCCTCTATGGACGCATTGAAAACCTTTTGAGAGTTGATGAACTCTTTGATATTACTCTCTATATCAGAGGGTAATCTATTGTAATTTCCATGGGTATTGTTGTAGGAGTTGCCAAAGTTATTAGAGGAGTTACTAGGAAAAGGCCTAGGAACATAGTTTCCTCTAAAAGCATTGTTGTTGCCAAAGTTATTCCTACCAACAAAATTAACGTCCAAGCTAGCGTTGCTACTCTCAATCAAAGAAGACAAAGGCATATAATTAGGATCCAAAGGAGCACTTCTACTAGCAACCAAATTCATTAACTCGTCCATATTAGCACTCAACGAGTTAATTTCCTCTATAGCGTGTACCTTCTTACTAGTAGGTGACCTTTCAGTGTGCCACTGAGAGTAGTTCGTCATGATGTTGTCTAAGAGCTTTGTGGCTTCTCCTAACGCGATTTCCATGAACGTTCCACCTGAGGCGGAGTCCAAGATATTTCTAGAAGCAAAATTCAAGCCAGCGTAAAAGATTCGTATAATCATCCAAAGACTCAAGCCATGAGCGGGACTATTTCTAATCATTAATTTCATTCTCTCCCAAGATTGTGCAACATGTTCATGATCAAGTTGCTTGAAATTCATGATATCATTTCGGAGAGAGATGATCTTAGCCGGCGGAAAATACTTGGATATATAAGCATCTTTGCACTTATCCCAAGAATCGATACTATTTTTGGGCAAATAAGAAAACCAAGTTTTTGCGCGATCTCGCAACGAGAAAGGAAAAAAGCTTCAATTTAATCACGTCATTATCCACATATTTATTCTTTTGCATATCGCAAAGCTTAATGAAGGTATTGAGATGGGATGCGGTATCTTCACTAGGAAGGCCAGAGAATTGCTCTTTCATAACAAGATTCAGCAAAGCAGCATTGATTTTGTATGACTCTGCACTAGTGGCGGGAGCAATCGAAGTACTAATAAAATCATTATTATTAGTATTCGAGAAGTCACAAAGTTTGGTGTTTTTGTTCATGGTGACTTCACCAAGAAAGAAGGCACACAAGCAAACAAAGAGCGGGCGAGAAAAAGGGCGAACGAAAAGGCGAACGAAAAAGGCAAACGAAAAAGGCAAATTGGTGAATGGGGGAGTGGAAAACGAGAGGCAACTGGCAAACAAAGTAAATGCATGAGATGAGTTTGCGACACCTACTTGGATGAGTTCTTGACTTGATCTTCCTCCCCGGTAACGGCGCTAGAAATCCTTCTGCTACTTCTCAAACAATAGCGCTAGAAATTGACACGTTGACGGAGACTAGGCTTGTGTTGCTTTTTTCCCTTGAAGAGGAAAGGGTGATGCAGCACAGGAGCAGTAAGTATTTCCCTCAGTTTGAGAACCAAGGTATCGATCCAGCAGGAGGGTCTCGTCAAATCCAGAGTACCTGCGCAAACACAAACAAGCTTGCACCCAACGCTTCAAAGGGGTTGTCAATCCCTTCAAGATTGTTTGCAAAAGTGAGATCTGAAGGCGGAAAGTGCAACGAAGTAAAAAGTGTAAGACTGAAAATATGGTGTGGAGTAGACCCTGGGGGCCATACTGTTCACTAGAGGCTTCTCTCAAAATAGCAAATATCACGGTGGGTGAACAAATTACTGTCGAGCAATTGATAGAACCGCGCAAAGTCATGACGATATCTAAGGCAATGATCATACATATAGGCATCACGTCCGAGACAAGTAGACCGATACTTTCTGCATCTACTACTATTACTCCACACATCGACCGCTATCCAGCATGCATCTAGTGTATTGAGTTCATGACGAACAGAGTAACTCCGTAAGAAAGGTGACATGATGTAGAGGGATAATCTCAAACCAATGATGAAAACCCCATCTTTTTACCCTTGATGGCAACAACACGATTCGTGCCTCGCTACCCCTTTTGTCACTGGGTGAGGTCACCGCATGGTATGAACCCAAAACCAAGAACTTCTCCCATTGCAAGAATCATAGATCTAGTTGGCCAAACAAAACCCACAACTCGAAGAGAATTACAAGGATATGAAATCATGCATAAGAGAGATCAGAAGAAACTCAAATAAGATTCATAGATAATTTGATCATAAATCCACAATGTTGGAAATATGCCCTAGAGGCAATAATAAATTAGTTATTATTATATTTCTTAGTTCATGATAATCATTTATTATCCATGCTATAATTGTATTGATTGGAAACACAATACTTGTGTGGATACACAGACAAAACACTGTCCCTAGTAAGGCTCTAGTTGACTAGCTCGTTGATCAAAGATGGTCAAGGTTTCCTGGCCATAGGCAAGTGTTGTCACTTGATAACGGGATCACATCATTAGGAGAATCATGTGGTGGACTAGACCCAAACTAATAGACGTAGCATGTTGATCGTGTCATTTTGTTGCTACTGTTTTCTGCGTGTCAAGTATTTGTTCCTATGACCATGAGATCATATAACTCACGGACACCGGAGGAATGCTTTGTGTGTATCAAACGTCGCAACGTAACTGGGTGACTATAAAGATGCTCTACAGGTATCTGCGAAGGTGTTCGTTGAGTTAGTATGGATTGAGACTGGGATTTGTCACTCCGTGTGACGGAGAGGTATCTCGGGGCCCACTCGGTAATACAACATCACACACAAGCCTTGCAAGCAATGTGACTTAGTGTAAGTTACGGGATCTTGTATTACGGAACGAGTAAAGAGACTTGCCGGTAAACGAGATTGAAATAGGTATGCGGATACTGACGATCGAATCTCGGGCAGGTAACATACCGAAGGACAAAGGGAATGACATACGGGATTATATGAATCCTTGGCACTGAGGTTCAAACGATAAGATCTTCGTAGAATATGTAGGATCCAATATGGGCATCCAGGTCCCGCTATTGGATATTGACCGAGGAGTCTCTCGGGTCATGTCTACATAGTTCTCGAACCCGCAGGGTCTGCACACTTAAGGTTCGACGATGTTTTATGCGTATTTGAGTTATATGGTTGGTTACCGAATGTCGTTCGGAGTCCCGGATGAGATCACGGACATCACGAGGGTTTCCGGAATGGTCCGGAAACGAAGATTGATATATAGGATGACCTCATTTGGTTACCGGAAGGTTTTCGTGCATTACCGGAAAAGTTTCGGGCTCATCGGTAGTGTATTGGGAGTGCCGGGAGGGGTGCCGGGGACCATCGGGAGGGGTGTCACGCCCCAAGGGGTCTCATGGGCTATGGGAAGAGATAAACCAGCCCCTAGTGGGCTGGAATAAGTTCCCACTAAGGCCCATAAGGTTTGAGAAGGAAAAAACACAAGGTGGAAAGAGTTTCCAAGTGGGAAGGTGGAATCCTACTCCAAGTAGGATTGGAGTAGGACTCCTCCACCTCCAATTTCGGCCAAACCTTTAGGTTTTGAGGCTGCCTCCTCCCCTCCCTCCCACCTATATATACGGAGGTTTTAGGGCTGATTTGAGACGACTTTTCCACGGCAGCCCGACCACATACCTCCACGGTTTTTCCTCTAGATCGCGTTTCTGCGGAGCTCGGGCGGAGCCCTGCTGAGACAAGGTCATCACCAACCTCCGGAGCGCCGTCACGCTGCCGGAGAACTCTTCTACCTCTCCGTCTCTCTTGCTGGATCAAGAAGGCCGAGATCATCGTCGAGCTGTACGTGTGCTGAATGCGGAGGTGCCGTCCGTTCGGTACTAGATCGTGGGACTGATCGCGGGATTGTTCGCGGGGCGGATCGAGGGACGTGAGGACGTTCCACTACATCAACCACGTTCACTAACGCTTCTGCTGTACGATCTACAAGGGTACGTAGATCACTCATCCCCTCTCGTAGATGGACATCACCATGATAGGTCTTCGTGCGCGTAGGAAAATTTTTGTTTCCCATGCGACGTTCCCCAACAGTGGCATCATGAGCTAGGTTCATGCGTAGATGTCTTCTCGAGTAGAACACAAAAGTTTTTGTGGGCGGTGATGTGCGTTTTGCTGCCCTCCTTAGTCTTTTCTTGATTCCGCGGTATTGTTGGATTGAAGCGGCTTGGACCGACATTACTCGTACGCTTACGAGAGACTGGTTTCATCGTTACGAGTAACCCCTTTTGCTCAAAGATGACTGGCACGTGACGGTTTCTCCAACTTTAGTTGAATCGGATTTGACCGAGGAGGTCCTTGGATGAGGTTAAATAGCAACTCATATATCTCCGTTGTGGTGTTTGCGTAAGTAAGATGCGATCCTACTAGATACCCTTGGTCACCACGTAAAACATGCAACAACAAAATTAGAGGACGTCTAACTTGTTTTTGCAGGGTATGATTGTGATGTGATATGGCCAATGATGTGATGTGATATATTGGATGTATGAGATGATCATGTTGTAATAGAAATATCGACTTGCACGTCGATGGTACGGCAACCGGCAGGAGCCATAGGGTTGTCTTTATAACTAACGTTTGTGCTTGCAGATGCGTTTGCTATTTTGCTAGGATGTAGCTTTAGTAGTAATAGCATGAGTAGCACGACAACCCCGATGGCGACACGTTGATGGAGATCATGATGATGGAGATCATGGTGTGACGTCGGTGACAAGAAGATCGTGCTGGTGCTTTGGTGATGGAGATCAAGAAGCACGTGATGATGGCCATATCATGTCACTTATGAATTGCATGTGATGATTAATCCTTTTATGCACCTTATTTTGCTTAGAACGACGGTAGCATTATGAGGTGATCTCTCACTAAAATTTCAAGACGAAATTGTGTTCTCCCTGACTGTGCACCGTTGCTACAGTTCGTCGTTTCGAGACACCACGTGATGATCGGGTGTGATAGACTCAACGTTCACATACAACGGGTGCAAAACAGTTGCGCACGCGGAACACTCGGGTTAAGCTTGACGAGCCTAGCATGTGCAGACATGGCCTCGGAACACATGAGACCGAAAGGTCGAGCATGAATCATATAGTTGATATGATTAGCATAGAGATGCTTACCACTGAAACTATTCTCGACTCACGTGATGATCGGACTTGAGATAGTGGATTTGGATCATGTACCACTCAAATGACTAGAGAGATGTACTTTTTGAGTGGGAGTTCTTAAGTAATATGATTAATTGAACTAATTGTCATGAACATAGTCTAATGGTCTTTGCGAATTACGATGTAGCTTGCGCTATAGCTCTACTATTTTTATATGTTCCTAGAGAAAATTTAGTTGAAAATTGATAGTAGCAAAACTTTGCAGACTGAGTCTGTAAAACCGAGGATTGTCCTCGTTGCTGCGCAGAAGGATTATGTCCTTAATGCACCACTCGGTGTGCTGCACCTCGAGCGTCGTCTGTGGATGCTATGAACATCCGACATACACGTTTCTGATGACTACACGATAGTTCAGTGCAAAATACTTAATGGCTTAGAAGCAAGGCGCCGAAAACGCTGTAAAACGTCACGGAACATAATTGATGTTCTAAAGAGATGAAATTGTGATTTCATGCTTGTGCCCTTGTTAAGAGGTACGAGACCTCCGACAAGATTCTTTGTCCACAAAGTAAAGGAGAAAGGCTCAATCGTTGAGCGTGTGCTCAGATTGTCTGAGTACGACAATCGCTTGAATCAAGTGGGAGTTAATCTTCCAAATGAGATAGTGATAGTTCTCCAAAGTCACTGCCACCAAGCTGTGAGAGCTTCGTGATGAACTATAACATATCAAGGATACATACAATGATCCTTGAGCGATTCGCGATGTTTGACACTACGAAAGTAGAAATCAAGAAGGAGCATCAATAGTTGATGGTTTGTAAAACCACTAAGTTTCAAGAAAGGCAAGGGCTAGAAGGGATACTTCGTGAAACGGCAAAACAGTTGCTGCACTAATGAAGAGACCCAAGATTAAACCCAAACCCGAGACTAAGTGCTTCTGTAATGAGGGGAACAGTCACTGAGGCGGAGCAACTCTAGATACTTGGTAGATAAGAAGGTTGGCAAAAGTCGAAAGAAGTATATTTGATATACATGATGTTGATGTGTACTTTACTAGTACTCCTAGTAGCACGAGGGTATTGGATACCGGTTCGGTTGCTAAGTGATTAGTAACACGAAATGAAAGCTACGGCATAAACGGAGACTAGCTAAAGGCGAGGTGACGATACGTGTTGGAAGTGTTTCCAAGGTTGATATGATCAAACGTCGCACGCTCCCTCTACCATCGGGATTGGTGTTAAACCTAAATAATTGTTATTTGGTGCTTGCGTTAAGCGTGAACATGATTGGATCGTGTTTATTGCAATACGATTATTCATTTAAGGAGAATAATGGTTACTCTATTTTCTTGAATATTCACCTTCAATGGTTTATTGAATCTCGATCGTAGTGTTACACATGTTCATGATATTGGTGCCAAAAGATACGAGTTAATGATGATAGTACCACTTACTTGTGGCACTGCCGCTTGAGTCATGTTAGTATAAATTGCATGAAGAGGCTCCATGCTGATGGATCTTTGTACTCACCTGATTTCGAATCACTAGTGACATGCAAATCATACCACATGAGCAAGGCCTTGTTTTCATTGAGATGAAATAAGATAGTAACTTGTTGGAAGTGATACATTTTGATGTATGAAGTCCAATGGGTGCTGAGGCACGTAGTGGATATCATTATGTTCTTACTTCACTGACGATTTGAGTAGATACAGGAGTATTTACTTAATGAATCACAAGTCTGAAATGTTGAAAAGTTCAATTCCGTTTCAGAGTGAAGTTCGTCGTAACAAGAGGATAAACTGTCTACGATATGATCATGGAAATGAATATCTGAGTTACGAGTTTTGGTACGCAGTTAAGACAATGTGGAAATTGTTTCGCACTTCATGCCACCTGGAACATCATAGTGTGATGATATGTCTGAACGTCTTAGCCACGCACTATTTGGTATGGTGCATACTATGATGTCTCTTATCGAATTACCACTATCGTTTATGGGTTATGCATTAGAGACAACCGCACTCACTTTAAATAGGGCACCGCGTATTTCCGTTGAGATGACACAGTATAGACTGAGGTTTAGAGAAATCTAAACTGTCGTTTCTTGAAAGTTTGGGGCTTCGACACTTATGTGAAAAAGTTTCAGTCTGATAAGCTCGAACCCAAAGCGGATAAATGCTTCTTCATAGGGTATCCAAAACAGTTGGGTACATCTCCTATCTCAGATCCGAAAGCAAAGTGTTTTTTTCTAGAAACGGATCCTTTCTCGAGGAAAGGTTTCTCTCGAAAGAATTGAGTGGGAGGGTAGTAGAACTTGATGAGGTTATTGAACCATCACTTCAACCAGTGTGTAGCAGGGCGCAGGAAGTTGTTCCTGTGGCGCCTACACCAATTGAAATAGGAAGCTGATGATGGTGATCATTGAGCTTTGAATCAAGTTACTACAAACCTCGTAGGTCGACAAGGTCGCGTACTGCTGCAGAGTAGTACGGTAACCCTATCTTGGAGGTCATGTTGTTGAGCAACAGTGAACCTACGAGTTATGGAGAAAGCGATGGTGGGCCCAGATTCCGACAAATGGCTGGAAGCCATGAAATCTGAGAGAGGATCCATGTATGAAAACAAAGTGTAGACTTTGAAAGAACTACTTGATGGTCATAAGACTATTTGAGTAAAGATGGATCTTTAAAAGAAGACACACGATGATGGTGATAAGTCACTATTAAGAAAATCTCGACTTGTCGCAAAGATGTTTTCGACAAGATCAAACAGTTGACTATGATGAGACTTTCTCACTCGTAGCGATGCTAAAGGTCTGTTAGAATTATGTTAGTTGTTGATGCATTATTTATGAAATATTGCACGTAGGATGTCAAAACATTGTTTTCTCGACGGTTTCCTTGAGCAAACATTGTATGTGATACAACCAGAAGGTTTTGTTGATCCTAAAGATACTAGCAAGTATGCAAGCTCCAGTGATCCTTCAATGGACTGGTGCAAGCATCTCGGAGTTGGAATATACACTTTGATGAGATGATCAAAGATTTTGGGTTTGTACAAGGTTTATGAGAAACTTGTATTTCCAAAGAAGTGAGTGGGAGCACTATAGAATTTCTGATAAGTATATGTGGTTGACATATTGTGGATCATAAGTAATGTAGAATTTCTGTAAAGCATACAAGGTTGTTTGAAATAAGTTTTCAAAGGAGTACCTGGATTACGCTACTTGAACGTTGAGCATCAAAGATCTATGGAGATAGATCAAAAGCGCTTAATAGAAGTTTCAACAAGATGCATGCCTTGACAAGTTTTTGAAAGAGTTCAAAATAGATCAGCAAAGAAGGAGTTCTTGGTTGCGTTGTGAGGTGTGAATTTGAGTAAGACTCAAAACCCGACAACGGCAGAATAAAGAGAATAGACGAAGGTCGTCTTCTATGCCTTAGCCGTAGAATCTAAAGTATGCCATGCTGTGTACCGCACCTGATGTGTGCCTTGACTCAAAATCTGTTGAGAGGTACAGAGAGTGATCCATGATTGAATCACTAGCAGCGGTCAAAATTTATCCTTAGTAACTAATGGACTAAGGAATCTTTCTCGATTATGGAGGTGGTTAAAGAGTTCGTCGTAAAGGGTTACGTCGATGCAAGCTTTGACACTAATCCGAATAACTATGAGTAGTGAAACGGATTCGTATAGTAGAGTAGATATTTGGAGCATTTCCGAATAGCACGTAGTAGCAGCATCTATAAGATGACATAAAGATTTGTAAAGAATGCACGGATCTGAAAGTTTCAGAACCGTTGACTAAAACCTCTCTCACGAGCAAGACGTGATCAGACCCCATAACTATATGGGTGTTGGATTCGTTGGAATCACATGGTGATGTGAACTAGATTATTGACTCTAGTGCAAGTGGGAGACTGTTGGAAATAGGCCCTAGAGGCAATAATAAATTAGTTATTATTATATTTCTTAGTTCATGATAATCGTTTATTATCCATGCTATAATTGTATTGATTGGAAACACAATACTTGTGTGGATACATAGACAAAACGCTGTCCCTAGTAAGCCTCTAGCTCACTAGCTCGTTGATCAAAGATGGTCAAGGTTTCCTGGCCATAGGCAAGTGTTGTCACTTGATAACGGGATCACATCATTAGGAGAATCATGTGGTGGACTAGACCCAAACTAATATACGTAGCATGTTGATCGTGTCATTTTGTTGCTACTGTTTTCTGCGTGTCAAGTATTTGTTCCTATGACCATGAGATCATATAACTCACGGACACCGGAGGAATGCTTTGTGTGTATCAAACGTCGCAACGTAACTGGGTGACTATAAAGATGCTCTACAGGTATCTCCGAAGGTGTTCGTTGAGTTAGTATGGATTGAGACTGGGATTTGTCACTCCGTGTGACGGAGAGGTATCTCGGGGCCCACTCGGTAATACAACATCACACACAAGCCTTGCAAGCAATGTGACTTAGTGTAAGTTACGGGATCTTGTATTACGGAACGAGTAAAGAGACTTGTCGGTAAACGAGATTGAAATAGGTATGCGGATACTGACGATCGAATCTCGGGCAGGTAACATACCGAAGGACAAAGGGAATGACATACGGGATTATATGAATCCTTGGCACTGAGGTTCAAACGATAAGATCTTCGTAGAATATGTAGGATCCAATATGGGCATCCAGGTCCCGCTATTGGATATTGACCGAGGAGTCACTCGGGTCATGTCTACATAGTTCTCGAACCCGCAGGGTCTGCACACTTAAGGTTCGACGATGTTTTATGCGTATTTGAGTTATATGGTTGGTTACCGAATGTTGTTCGGAGTCCCGGATGAGATCACAGACGTCACGAGGGTTTCCGGAATGGTCCGGAAACAAAGATTGATATATAGGATGACCTCATTTGGTTACCGAAAGGTTTTCATGCATTACCAGAAAAGTTTCGGGCTCATCGGTAGTGTACCGGGAGTGCCGGGAGGGGTGCCGGGGACCATAGGGAGGGCTGTCACGCCCCAAGGGGTCTCATGGGCTATGGGAAGAGATAAACTAGCCCCTAGTGGGCTGGAATAAGTTCCCACTAAGGCCCATAAGGTTTGAGAAGGAAAAAACACAAGGTGGATAGAGTTTCCAAGTGGGAAGGTGGAATCCTACTCCAAGTAGGATTGGAGTAGGACTCCTCCACCTCCAATTTCGGCCAAACCTTTAGGTTTTGAGGCTGCCTCCTCCCCTCCCTCCCACCTATATATACGGAGGTTTTAGGGCTGATTTGAGACGACTTTTCCACGGCAGCCCGACCACATACCTCCACGGTTTTTCCTCTAGATCGCGTTTCTGCGGAGCTCGGGCGGAGCCCTGCTGAGACAAGGTCATCACCAACCTCCGGAGCGCCGTCATGCTGCCGGAGAACTCTTCTACCTCTCCGTCTCTCTTGCTGGATCAAGAAGGCCCAGATCATCGTCGAGCTGTACGTGTGCTGAACGCGGAGGTGCCGTCCGTTCGGTACTAGATCGTGGGACTGATCGCGGGATTGTTCGCGGGGCGGATCGAGGGACGTGATGACGTTCCACTACATCAACCGCGTTCACTAACACTTCTGCTGTACGATCTACAAGGGTACGTAGATCACTCATCCCCTCTCGTAGATGGACATCACCATGATAGGTCTTCGTGCGCGTAGGAAATTTTTTGTTTCCCATGTGACGTTCCCCAACACACAATTCATCGGATCTCGACAAACACACCGCAAAAGAAGATTACATCGGATAGATCTCCATGAAGATCATGGAGAACTTTGTATTGAAGATCCAAGAGAGAAAAGAAGCCATCTAGTTACTAGCTATGGACCCGTAGGTCTATGGTGAACTTCTCACGCATCATCGGAGAGGTCATGGTGTCGATGAAGAAGCCCTTCGTATCCGAATCCCCCCTCCGGCACGGCACCAGAACATCCCCAGATAGGATCTTGCGGAGATAGAAGCTTGCGGCGGCGGATTAGTGATTTTGATGATCCCCTAATTTTTTGGGATTTTTAGGGAATATATAGGCGCAACCCCTAGGGTAGAGGGCGCCCAGGGGGCCCACAAACCTGTGGGCTGCAGCCTCTCCCCCTGGCTGCGGGGTGGGGGCTTGTGTGGCCCCTGAGGCTCCCCTGCCTTGGCTCTCAAGCTTCCCGATCTTATTCCGTTACGGAAAAAATCTTTTCGGGGATTTTCTTCCGTTTGGACTCCGTTTCAAAATCTCCTCTGAAAGGGGTCAAAAACATGGAAAAAACAAGAACTGACACTTGGCACTGAGTCAATAAGTTAGTCCCAAAAAGATATAAAAGGTATGCAAAACATCCAAAGTTTGACAAGATAATAGCATGAAACCATAAAAAATTATAGATACGTTGGAGACGTATCAATCATCACCATCACCGACGTGCCGTCACGTTGCAAGAGAACTCATCTACTTCCCCGTCTCTCTTGCTGGATCAAGGAGGCGGAGATCGTCATCGAGCTGTACGTGTGCTGAACACGGAGGTGCCATCTGTTCGGTGCTAGATCGGGACGGATCATGGGACGACGGTGATTTGAATGACAAAGCAGTTCCATTACATCAACCGCGTTTCTTAACGCTTCCCGGTTAGCGATCTACAAGGGTATGTGGATCCGATCTCCCTCTCGTAGATGAACATCACCATGATAGGTCTTCGTGTGCGTAGGAATTTTTTTGTTTCCCATGCAACGTTCCCCAACAGTGGCATCATGAGCTAGGTTCATGCGTAGATGTAATCTCGAGTAGAACACAAAAGTTTTTGTGGGCGTTGATATTCGATTTTCTTACCTCCTTAGTCTTTTCTCAATTCGGCGGTATTGTTGGATTGAAGTGGCCCGGACCAACCTTACTCGTATGCTTACGAGAGACCGGTTTCATCGACTAACATGCAACATGTTGCATAAAGATGACTGGCGGGTGTCTGTTTCTTCAACTTTAGTTGAATCGGATTTGACCGAGGCGGTCCTTGGAGAAAGGTTAAATAGCAATTTGCATATCACCGTCATGGCTTTGTGTAAGTAAGATGCGATCATACTAGATACCCATAGCAGCCACGTAAAACATGCAACAACAAATTAGAGGACGTCTAACTTGTTTTTGCAGGGTATGCATGTGTTGTGATATGGCCAAAGACATGATGTGATATATTGGATGTATGAGATGATCATTTTGTAATAGTTAAATATCGACTTGCACGTCGATGCTACGACAACCGGCAGGAGCCATAGGGCTGTCTTTAAACTAATGTTTGTGCTTGCAGATGTGTTTACTATATTGCTAGGTTGCAGATTTAGTAGTAATAGCATAGATAGCACGACAACCTCAATGGCGGCACGATGATGGAGATCATGGTGGGGCGCCGGTGACGATGAAGATCATGTCGGTGCTTTGGTGATGGAGATCAAGAAGCACAAGATCATGGCCATATCATGTCACTTATGAATTGCATGTGATGTTAATCCTTTTATGCACCTTATCTTGCTTAGAACGATGGTAGCATTATAAGGTGATCCCTCACTAAAATTTCAAGATAAAATTGTGTCCTCCCCGACTGTGCACCGTTCCGACAGTTCATCGTTTCGAGACACCACGTGATGATCGGGTGTGATAGACTCAACGTTCACATACAACGGGTGCAAAACAGTTGCACACGCGGAACACTCGGGTTAAACTTGACGAGTCTAGCATGTACAGACATGGCCTCGGAACACAAGAGACCGAAAGGTCGAGCATGAATCGTATGGCAGATATGATTAAAATAGAGATGTTTACCACTGAAACTACACTCAACTCACGTGATGATCGGACTTGAGTTAGTGGATTTGGATCATGCCACACTCAAATAACTAAGAGGGTGTCTATTTGAGTGGGAGTTTATTAGTAATATGATTAGCTAAACTCTAATTGCCTTGAACATAGTCTAAGTAAACTTTGCTATATTTTTATGTTGTAGATCAATGGCTCGCGCACTAGCAACCCTGAATTTCAATATGTTCGTAGAGAAAGCTAAGCTGAAAGATGATGGTAGCAACTTTGTAGACTGGGCTCGTAATTTGAGGCTTATCCTACAAGCTGGGCAAAAGAATTATGTCCTTGATGCAGCGCTAGGAGATGAACCACCCGCTATGGTTGAACAAGATGTTTTGAACGCTTGGCAAGTGCGTAAGGATGACTACTCACTAGGTCAATGTGCAGCCTTGTATGGCTTAGAACCGGGACTTCAACGACGCTTTGAACGTCATGGAGCATATGAGATGTTCCAGGAGTTGAAGTTTATATTTGAGAAGAATTCCCGGATCGAGAGGTATGAGACCTTCGATAAATTCTATGCTTGCAAAATGGAGGAGAACTCGTCTGTCAGTGAGCATGTGCTCAAAATGTCTGGGTACTCAAACCGTCTAGCTGAGCCGGGGATTGATCTCCCGCAAGAGGCTATAACTGACATAATTCTTCAATCACTGCCACCTAGCTACAAGAGCTTTGTGTTGAACTATAACATGCAAGGCATGAATAAGTCACCCGGCGAGTTATTTGCGATGCTGAAAGTCGCGGAGTCAGAAATCCAGAAAGAACATCAAGTGTTGATGGTCAATAAGACCACTGGTTTTAAGAAAAGCGACAAAGGCAAGAAGGGTAACTCCAAGAAGAGCTGCAAAACTGTTGCCCCTCCGACAAAGAAACCCAAGGCTGGACCTAATCCGGAAACTGAGTGCTATTATTGCAAGGGGATGGGTCACTGGAAGCGCAACTGCCCCAAGTATTTGGCTGATAAGAAGGCGGCCAATGCCAAACAAGGTATATGTGATATATATATGTTATTGATGTGTACCTAACCAACTCTCGTAGTAGTGCCTGGGTATTTGATACCGGTTTTGTTGCTCACATTTGCAACTCGAAGCAGAAACTCCGGAATAAACGAAGGCTGGCGAAGGATGAAGTGACGATGCGCATAGGAAATGGTTCCAAGGTTGATGCAATCGCCGTCGGCACGGTCTCACTTCAGTTACCATCAGGATTAGTTATGAACTTAAATAATTGTTATTTAGTGCATGAGTTAAGCATGAACATTATATCTGGATCTTATTTATTGCGAGACGGTTACTCATTTAAGTCAGAGAATAATGGTTGTTCTATTTATATGAGTAATATCTTTTATGGTCATGCACCCAATGTGAGGGGTTTGTTCATATTGAATCTTGATTGTGATGACACTCATATCCATAACATTGAGACCAAAAGATGTAGAGTTAACAATGATAGTGACACCTTTTTGTGGCACTACCGCTTTGGTCATATTGGTGTAAAGCGCATGAAGAAAGTCCATGCTGATGGGCTTTTGGAGTCACTTGATTTTGAATCACTTGACACGTGCGAACCATGCCTCATGGGTAAGATGACTAAGACTCCGTTCTCTGGAACAATGGAGCGTGCAAGTGACTTGTTGGAAATCATACATACCGATATGTGCGGACCAATGAGTGTGGAGGAGCACGGTGGATATCGTTATTTTCTCACCTTCACTGATGATTTGAGTAGGTATGGATATATCTACTTGATTAAGCACAAGTCTGAAACATTTGAAAAGTTCAAACAATTTCAGATGAAGTTGAAAATCATCGTAGCAAGAAGATCAAGTTCCTACGATCTGATCGAGGGGGTGAATATCTGAGTTACGAGTTTGGTGCTCACTTAAGACAATGTGGAATCGTTTCACAGTTGACACTGCCTGAAACACCACAGCGTAATGGTGTGTCCGAACGTCGTAATCGTACTTTGTTAGATATGGTGTGATCTATGATGTCTCTTACGGATTTGCCATTATCGTTTTGGGGCTATGCATTAGAGACAGTTGCATTCACTTTAAATAGGGCACCATCAAAATCCGTTGAGATGACACCATATGAGCTATGACATGGCAAGAAGCCAAAGTTGTCGTTTCTTAAAGTTTGGGGATGCGATGCTTATGTCAAAAAGCTTCAACCTGAAAAGCTGGAACCCAAAGCGAAAAAGTGCGTCTTCATAGGTTACCCAAAAGAAGCAGGTGAGTACATCTTCTATCTCAGATCCGAGGGCAAAGTGTTTGTTGCTAAGAATGGAGCTTTTCTTGAGAAAGAGCTTCTCTCGAAAGGATTGAGTGGGAGGAAGATAGAACTTGATGAGGTTGTGGAACCTCTTCTTCAACAGGATGGTGGCACAGGGCAGAGGGAAATCTCTGTCGAGGCAACACCAGTTGAGGAGGAAGCTAATGATGATGATCATGAAGCTTCGGATCAAGTTACTATCAGACATCGCAGGTCGACAAGATCACGTACTGCTCCTGAGTGGTACGGGAATCCTGTCTTATCTATCATGTTGTTAGATAACAATGAGCCTGCGAATTATGGAGAAGCAATGGTGGGCCCAGATTCCAACAACTGGTTAGAGGCCATGAAATCTGAGATAGGATCTATGTATGAAAACAAAGTGTGGACTTTGAAAGTATTACCTGAAGGTCGCAAGGCTATTCAGAACAAATGGATCTTTAAGAAGAAGACGAACGCGGACGGTAATGTGACCATTTATAAAGCTCGACTTGTGGCAAAGGGTTTTTTTACAAGTTCAAGGAGTTGACTATGATGAGACATTCTCACCCGTAGGGATGCTTAAATCCGTCCAAATCATGTTAGCAACAACTGCATTTTTCGATTATGAAATCTGACACATGGATGTCAAAACGGCGTTCCTTAATGGGTTTCTTAAGGAAGAGTTGGACATGATGCAACTCGAAGGTTTTGTCGACCCAAAGAATGCTGACAAAGTATGCAAGCTCCAGCGATCCAGTTATGGACTAGTGCAAGCATCTCGGAGTTGGAATAAGCGCTTTGATGAGGTAATCAAGGCGTTTGGGTTTATACAAGTTGTAGCAGAATCTTGTATATACAATAAAGTGAGTGGTAGCTCTGTAGCGTTTCTAATACTATATGTGGATGACATATTGCTGATTGGAAACAATGTGTAGTTTTTGGAGACCGTAAAGGATTACTTGAACAAAAGATTTTCAATGAAAGACCTAGGAGAAGCTGCTTACATATTAGGTATTAAGATCTATAGAGATAGATCGAGACGCCTGATAGGACTTTCACAAAGCATATACCTTGAGAAAGTTTTGAAGAAGTTCAAAATGGAACAATCCAAGAAAGGGTTCTTGCCTGTGTTACAAGGTATAAAGTTGAGTAAGACTCAATGTCCATTAACCGCAGAAGATAGAGAAAAGATGAGTACCATCCCCTATGCTTCAGCCATAGGGTCTATCATGTATGCAATGTTGTGCACAAGACCGGACGTCAGTCTGGCCATAAGTATGGCAGGCAGGTTTCAAAGCGATCCAGGAGTGGAACACCGGGCGGCGGTCAAGAATATTCTGAAGTACCTGAAAAGGACTAAGGAAATGTTTCTCGTTTATGGAGGTGACGAAGAGCTCTTCGTAAAGGGTTACGTTGATGCAAGCTTTGACACTGATCCGGACGGCTCTAAGTCTCAAACCAGATACATATTTATTCTCAATGGGGGTGCGGTAAGCTGGTGCAATTCCAAGCAAAACGTCATAGCAGATTCTACATGTGAAGCAGAGTACATGGATGCCTCGGAGGCGTCTAAGGAGGGTGTCTGGATGAAGCAGTTCATGATGGATCTTGGAGTTGTGCCGAGTGCACTAAATCCAATAACTCTGTTCTGTGACAGCACTGGTGCCATTGCTCTAGCCAAGGAACCAAGGTTTCACAAGAAGACGAGACACATCAAATGACGCTTCAACCTCATCCGTGACTATGTCAAAGGAGAGGACGTAAATATTTGCAAAGTGCACACGGATCTGAATGTTGCAGATGCGCTGACTAAACCTCTTCCACGAGTAAAGCATGATCAACAGCAGAACTGTATGGGTGTTAGATTCATTCCAATGTAAATCACATAGCGATGTGAGACTAGATTATTGACTCTACTGCAAGTGGGAGACTGTTGGAAATATGCCCTAGAGGCAATAATAAATAGTTATTATTATATTTCTTGTTTCAAGATAATCGTTTATTATCCATGCTATAATTATATTGAATGAAAACATAAATGCATGTGTGGATATAGAGACAAAACTATGTCCCTAGTAAGCCTCTAGTTGACTAGCCAGCTGATCAAGGATGGTTAAGGTTTTCTAACAATATACAAGTGTTGTCACTTGATGACTAGATCACATCATTGGGAGAATGATGTGATGGACAAGACCCAAACTATAAACGTAGCATGTGATCGTGTCATTTTGTTGCTATTGTTTTCTGCGTGTCAAGTATTCATTCCTATGACCATGAGATCATGTAACTCACTGACATCGGAGGAATACCTTGTGTGTATCAAACGTCGCAACGTTACTGGGTGACTATAAAGGTGCACTACAGGTATCTCCGAAGGTGTCCGTTGAGTTAGCATGGATCAAGACTGGGATTTGTCACTGCGTGTGACGGAGAGGTATCTCGGGGCCCACTCGGTAATACAACATCACATACAAGCCTTGCAAGCAATGTGACTAAAGTGTTAGTCACGGGATCTTGTATTACGGAACGAGTAAAGAGACTTGCCGGTAATGAGATTGAAATAGGTATAGGGATACCGACGATCAAATCTCGGGGAAGTAACATACCGATAAGATCTTCGTAGAATATGATTGAAATAGGTATATGAATCCTTGGCACAGAGGTTCAACCGATAAGATCTTCGTAGAATATGAAGGATCCAATATGGACATCCAGGTCCCACTATTGGACATTGACCGAGGAGTGTCTCAGGTCATGTCTGCATAGTTCTCGAGCCCGCAGGGTCAGCACACTTAAGGTTCGGTGACGTTTCAGTATAGTTGAGTTATAAGTGATGGTGACCGAAGTTTTGTTTGGAGTCCCGGATGAGATCACGGATGTCATAGGGGTTTCCGGAATGGTCCTGAAACGAAGATTGATATATAGGATTGTTTCATTTTGTGACGCCCTCGATTTAATCGTACGCTAACCATACACGCAAATGCGTACGATCAAACCCAAGGACTCACGGGAAGATATCACAACACAACTCTAGACACAAATAAAAATAATACAAGCTGCATATTACAAGCCAGGGGCCTCGAGGACTAGAATACAGAAGCTCGATAAACACACGAGTCAGCGGAAGCAACAAATATCTGAGTACAGACATAAAAACATGGGGTGCCTTAGAGAAGGCTAGCACAAAAGGAACACGATCGAACGAGGCGAGGCCTCCTGCCTGGGAACCTCCTAACTACTCCTGGACTTCAGCAGCCTCCACGAAGAGGACAACATCGGGACGGCAGGCATCGGCAGGAAAACTCCATCTCCTGGGCTCCATCATCTGGTCGCAGCAAACGGATCGAGGGGACAAGAGGGGGAGCAAAGCAGCGGTGAGTACTCATCCAAAGTACTCGCAAGTCTTACATCAGAACTATTCTAATTATGCATCAGTATCAAAGAAGGGGGGTTATATGTGGACTACCTGCAGCAATGCGAGAATAGAGAGAGAAGGCCTAGTCCTATCGAAGACTAGCATCTTCAGGGTCTTGCAGCAATAGACGAGAGTAGAACAGGGGTAAAACATTAATAGTCATATTGTTGCAGCAATATTAAAGTGAGGTCGCGCCTAAAGATCCTCCCTCGACTCCCTGCGAGGAAGCAATCCCGAGGCAAACTAATTCCAGATATGTAACAATTGTAGTTGTAAAAGATCGGGGCACAACTCCAAGTCGTCCTGTAACCGTGGACACGGCTATCCGAATAGTTAATTTTCATCCCTGCAGGGGTGCACCACATGTCCCGTCACGCTCGATAACACTCTGGCCGGACATACTTTTCTGGGTCCTGCCCGGCCTCGGAATATCGACACGTCGCAGCCCCACCTAAGACTAATCAGAGAGGTCAGCCCGCTGGTCTAAATCCTAAGCGCAAAGGGTTCATGGGCCTAGTTCCCCTCCGCGCTCCTGCACGATGCGAGGGCGACCAACGTCAGTCCTAGCATCCCTTAATCACAAGCGCAATGCATCTCGGGACCACTCGGGCACGCGCCACTATGATTGCTGACATCTGAAAAGCTTCGGCTGATGTCGCGACGCCGAGTACCCATAATTCTTCCCGCGTAGCCGGTTAGTGCGAAAAGGTCTCCGACCAACCCAGATCAAATACCCAAATCCATTAACATTTTAATTAGGCAAACAACACAGTCTCACGGGAATCCACCCGTCTTACAACTAATCACCAATGATCCCAGTAACATGGTCGAGTAACGGTGTGGTTGTAACATCGGGGGGGGGGGGATCCGAGGTATCACCCTCGTCGGATTCCGAACGATGTACCCGTCAAGGTGGGCTTAGAGGAATCACCCTCGGGGGTCCCACACTTGAGGGGTTGCCCGACAGGGGCATCGTCGGGAATGGTGAAATAGGAATCACCCTCGATAACCACGACCGACTAGCTATACTACAGAGATATCATCAGGAGTACTTAGCGAGGTGTCACCCTCGGTACCCGATAGTATCTCTGTAGCGTCGTACAACTAAGGGGGTGCATGTGCTGTGACAGGTCTGGCTCGTCGATCAGGGATCGAGATTGAAAACAAGCGGGGCAACTGGACTACGGGGTCAGAGGGGATGACTGCTCCACCTATACTAAGCATATTAAAGGTACATGACTGAAAGTAGCAGTTCATCAAAAATAGGCTATGCATCAGATATAGGAGCTAACTACAATAGTAGCAAAATACTAATGCAAGCAGTAGGAAGAAAGACATAGGTGATATAGGAATGATCAAGGGGGGGGTTTGCTTGCCTTGCTGCTCTGCGGCAAAGGACTGATCGGCAGGGTCGTAGATGTACCCGGCAGCAGCGTCAGTCTCGGGGTCTACCGGTAAGAAGAGGGGGAAGAAACAATAAATAATAGCAACGGTGCAACACAAAGCATGACATGGCAAGATGCAGGCTAGACATGAGCTAACACAGCAACATCCGTCATAGACAGGTCGGAAGAATATCTGACGATATTTTCCCGGTCTCGGGCTACTACCGGTTATACTGGAAACGATGGAAAGGTTCCATGTTTGCTATGCTAGGGACGCGTGACAGACGAACGGGCCGTGTATCCGGGTTCGTCTCGTTCTGCTGATCAACTTTCATGTTGAAAATATTTTGATCTGACTTACGGATTATTTAATATTAATTTTTAAAGTTTTATTTAATAATTAGGAATTAAAAACAGATTTAAAAGATTTAATAAAAAGCTATTATGACATCAGCATGATGTCATGCTGACATCAACAGTTGACTCGTCAACTGACCAGCGGGTCCCAAACGTCATAGGCACAAGTTTTAATTAAGATTAAATATTAATTAATCAGATTAATTTAGTGGGGGGCCCACGTGTCATACTCTAATTATTCTAATTATCCAATTAATTAATTTAACTAATATATATATATATTTATTTATTTAATAAAAACATTAACATTATTTTTATTTTTTAATTATCGCGTGGGGCCTCCCTGTCATAGACAGCGGCTGCGTTGGCCCCACCGGTAAGTGATCTTGGGCCAAATACTCGATTTTAATCACAGATACATAATCATGCAATTATCGTATTCTTCCAAATACCTATATACGCAATACATACATCGCATCTCATACATACATACATACATATATACAGAATACACATTTTGTTTTTATTTTCTTTTAACTCTCAACACTCCCATCTCTCTCTCTCTGTTAACAAAGAGACAGAGAACAGAGAACAACTTTGTGCTCTAACTCCACATAGAAGAACACATCCTTCAAATCCTCCTACCGGGCACTACCGTCGACGGATCGGAGTCCCGTTTGCCGGAACGGAACCGGGACGGTGAGGGGAACACGATGGTGGGAGGAGCCCGAGGAGGGGCTCACCAACGTTGATGAGACGACCCGGTGAAGCCGGAGTTCGCGGGAAGGCGGAGGTGACAGAGAGGAGGAAGACGATGCGGTGCCGGTGGTGACGGTGGCGGTGAGGACGGTGAGGTCGTGCCGGCGAGGGGGAGCCGGCCGAAGGGTCGCCGAGAGGGGCCCCCGGGGATGGAGCCGCCGACGGGGAGGGGCTCGGCCGGCGGGGCCCCTGTTGGATCTGGAGCGGGACGTAGGGAGGGAGGCCGACGGGTGCACGGGAGGGTCGGGTCGCCGGAGGGAGGGAGTGAGGCCGATGGGGCTATGGTAGTTCGGCCGGCGGGAGAGGCTCGTTCCCGGAGGGAGGATCGGGCGAGCAAGGAGGTGAGGTGGGAGACGAGGTGGGGGGTATGGTGCGTGGGGAAGAGGGGCTCGGTCCCGGGCGAGCAGGGGGCGGCGTTGGGACCGACGGGAGGGGCGATCTGGGAGGCGGGGGGCTCGATCGTGGGTGCGGGAGAGGGAGCAGGTCGAGGGGAGGAGAGGTGCTCGTGGGGGGGGGCTAGGTGGGACGAGACTTGCGGGCTGACGAGGGATAGGTGGGGCGGTGAGATCTAGCGCGACCTGAGGGAAGGGAACCGACGGGTTAGTTGGGAGGGAGGTTATGTCGGTGCGCTCGAGGGGGTTTTTCCCTGGCGGCGGCCAGGGGGGACGGGGGGGAAGCTGTTGGGGAACGTCGCATGGGAAACAAAAAATTTCCTACGCGCACGAAGACCTATCATGGTGATGTCCATCTACGAGAGGGGATTTCCGATCTACGTACCCTTGTAGATCGCACAGCAGAAGCGTTAGTGAACGCGGTTGATGTAGTGGAACGTCCTCACGTCCCTCGATCCGCCCCGCGAACCGTCCCACGAACCGTCCCGCGATCCGTCCCACGATCTAGTGCCGAACGGACGGCACCTCCGCGTTCAGCACACGTACAGCTCGACGATGATCTCGGCCTTCTTGATCCAGCAAGAGAGACGGAGAGGTAGATGAGTTCTCCGGCAGCGTGACGGCGCTCCGGAGGTTGGTGGTGATCTAATCTCAGCAGGGCTCCGCCCGAGCTCCGGAGAAACGCGATCTAGAGGTAAAACCGTGGAGGTATGTGGTCGGGCTGCCGTGGCAAAAGTTGTCTCAAATCAGCCCTAAAACCCCCACTATATATAGGAGGGAGGGAGGGGAGGAGGCAGCCTCAAAACCTAAAGGTTTGGCCGAAATTGGAGGTGGAGGAGTCCTACTCCAATCCTACTTGGAGTAGGATTCCACCTTCCCACTTGGAAACTCTTTCCACCTTGTGTTTTTTCCTTCTCAAACCTTATGGGCCTTAGTGGGAACTTATTCCAGCCCACTAGGGGCTGGTTTATCTCTTCCCATAGCCCATGAGACCCCTTGGGGCGTGACACCCCTCCTGATGGTCCCCGGCACTCCCAGTACACTACCGATGAGCCCGAAACTTTTCCGGTAATGCACGAAAACCTTCCGGTAACCAAATGAGGTCATCCTATATATCAATCTTCGTTTCCGTACCATTCCAAAAACCCTCGTGACGTCCGTGATCTCATCCAGGACTCCGAACAACATTCGGTAACCAACCATATAACTCAAATACGCATAAAACAACGTCGAACCTTAAGTGTGCAGACCCTGCGGGTTCGAGAACTATGTAGACATGACCCGAGAGACTCCTCGGTCAATATCCAATAGCGGGACCTGGATGCCCATATTGGATCCTACATATTCTACGAAGATATTATCGTTTGAACCTCGGTGCCAAGGATTCATATAATCCCGTATGTCATTCCCTTTGTCCTTTGGTATGTTACTTGCGTGAGATTCGATCGTCAGTATCCGCATACCTATTTCAATCTCGTTTACCGGCAAGTCTCTTTACTCGTTCCGTAATACAAGATCCCGCAACTTACACTAAGTCACATTGCTTGCAAGGCTTGTGTGTGATGTTGTATTACCGAGTGGGCCCCGAGATACCTCTCCGTCATACGGAGTGACAAATCCCAGTATTGATCCATACTAACTCAACGAACACCTTCGGAGATACCTGTAGAGCATCTTTATAGTCTCCCAGTTATGTTGCGACGTTTGATACACACAAAGCATTCCTCCGGTGTCAGCGAGTTATATGATCTCATGGTCATAGGAACAAATACTTGACACGCAGAAAACAGTAGCAACAGAATGACACGATCAACATGCTACGTCTATTATTTTGGGTCTAGCCCATCACATGATTCTCCTAATGGTGTGATCCCGTTATCAAGTGACAACACTTGCCTATGGTCAGGAAACCTTGACCATCTTTGATCAACGAGCTAGTCAACTAGAGGCTTACTAGGGACAGTGTTTTGTCTATGTATCCACACATGCACTGTGTTTCCAATCAATACAATTATAGCATGGATAATAAACGATTATCATGAACAAAGAAATATAATAATAACTAATTTATTATTGCCTCTAGGTGATATTTCCAACAGTCTCCCACTTGCACTAGAGTCAATAATCTTGTTCACATCACCATGTGATTCCAACGAATCCAACACCCATATAGTTATGGGGTCTGATCACGTCTTGCTCGTGAGAGAGGTTTTAGTCAACGGTTCTGAAACTTTCAGATCCGTGTGTTCTTTACAAATCTTTATGTCATCTTATAGAGGCTGCTACTATGTGCTATTCGGAAATACTCCAAATATCTACTCTACTATACGAATCCGTTTCACTACTCATAGTTATTCAGATTAGTGTCAAAGCTTGCATCGACGTAACCCTTTACGACGAACTTTTTAACCACCTCCATAATCGAGAAAAATTCCTTAGTCCATCAGTTACTAAGGATAAATTTTGACCGCTGCTAGTGATTCAATCATGGATCACTCTCTGTACCTCTCAACAGACTTTGAGTCAAGGCACACATCAGGAGCGGTACCCAGCATGGCATACTTCAAATTCTACGGCCAAGGCATAGTAGACGACCTTCGTCTATTCTCTTTATTCTGCCGGGGTCAGGTGTTGAGTCTTACTCAAATTCACACCTTACAACGCAACCAAGAACTCCTTCTTTGCTGATCTATTTTGAACTCCTTCAAAAACTTGTCAAGGCATGCATCTTGTTGAAACTTCTATCAAGCGCTTTCGATCTATCTCCATAGATCTTTGATGCTCAACGTTCAAGTAGCGTAATCCAGGTATTCCTTTGAAAACTCCTTTCAAACAACCTTGTATGCTTTACAGAAATTCTACATTACTTCTGATCCACAATATGTCAACCACATATACTTATCAGAAATTCTATAGTGCTCCCACTCACTTCTTTGGAAATACAAGTTTCTCATAAACCTTGTACAAACCCAAAATCTTTGATCATCTCATCAAAGTGTATATTCCAACTCCGAGATGCTTGCACCAGTCCATTAAAGGATCGATGGAGCTTGCATACTTGCTAGTATCTTTAGGATCGACAAAACCTCCTGGTTGTATCACATACAATGTTTGCTCAAGGAAACCGTCGAGGAAACAATGTTTTGACATCCTTTGTGCAATATTTCATAAATAATGCATCAACTACTAACATAATTCTAACAGACTTTTAGCATCGCTACGAGTGCGAAAGTCTCATCATAGTCAACTGTTTGATCTTGTCGGAAACATCTTTGCGACAAGTCGAGCTTTTCTTAATAGTGACTTATCACCATCATCGTTTGTCTTCCTTTTAAAGATCCATCTTTTTTCAATAGTCCTATGACCATCAAGTAGTTCTTCCAAAGTCTACACTTTGTTTTCATACATGGATCCTCTCTCGGATTTCATGGCTTCCAGCCATTTGTCGGAATCCGGGCCCACCATTGCTTTCTCCATAACTCGTAGGTTCACTGCTGCTCAACAACATGACCTCCAAGACAGGGTTACCGTACTACTCTGCAGTAGTACGCGACCTTGTCAACCTACGAGGCTTGTAGTTACTTGATCCGATGCTCGATGATCACCATCATCAGCTTTCACTTCAATTGGTGTAGGCGCCACGGGAACAACTTCCCGCGCCATGCTACACACTGGTTGAAGTGATGGTTCAATAACCTCATCAAGTTCTACCACCCTCCCACTCAATTCTTTCGAGAGAAACCTTTCGTCGAGAAAGGATCCGTTTCTAGAAACAAACACTTTTCTTTCGGATCTGAGATAGGAGATGTACCCAACTGTTTTGGATATCCTATGAAGATGCATTTATCCGCTTTGGGTTTGAGCTTATTCGACTGAAACTTTTTCACACAAGTGTCGAAGCCCCAAACTTTCAAGAAACGACAGTTTAGATTTCTCTAAACCTCAGTCTATACTATGTCATCTCAACGGAAATACGCGGTGCCCTATTTAAAGTGAATGCGGTTGTCTCTAATGCATAACCCATAAACGATAGTGGTAATTCGATAAGAGACATCATAGCATGCACCATACCAAATAGTGCGTGGTATGACGTTCAGACACATCATCACACTATGATGTTCCAGGTGGCATGAACTGCGGAACAATTTCCACATTGTCTTAACTGCGTACCAAAACTCGTAACTCAGATATTCATTTCTATGATCATATCGTAGACAGTTTATCCTCTTGTTACGACGAACTTCACTCCTGAAACAGAATTGAACTTTTCAATATTTCAGACTTGTGATTCATTAAGTAAATACTCTTGTATCTACTCAAATCGTCATTGAAGTAAGAACATAATGATATCCACTGCGTGCCTCAGCACCCATTGGACTGCATTCATCAAAATGTATCACTTCCAACAAGTTACTATCTTGTTTCATCTCAATGAAAACAAGGCCTTGCTCATGTGGTATGATTTGTATGTCACTAGTGATTCAAAATCAAGTGAGTGTAAAGATCCATCAGCATGGAGCCTCTTCATGCAATTTATACCAACATGACTCAAGCGCAATGCCACAAGTAAGTGGTACTATCATCATTACCTCGTATCTTTTGGCACCAATATCATGAACATGTGTAACACTACGATCGATATTCAATAAACCATTGAAGGTGATTATTCAAGCAAATAGAGTAACCATTATTCTCTTTAAATGAATAATCGTATTGCAATAAACACGATCCAATCATGTTCATGCTTAACGCAAGCACCAAAAACAATTATTTAGGTTTAACACCAATCCTGATGGTAGAGGGAGTGTGCGACGTTTGATCATATCAACCTTGGAAACACTTCCAACACGTATCGTCACCTCGCCTTTAGCTAGTCTCCATTTATGCCGTAGCTTTCATTTCGTGTTACTAATCACTTAGCAACCGAACCGGTATCCAATACCCTCGTGCTACTAGGAGTACTAGTAAAGTACACATCAACATCATGTATATCAAATATACTTCTTTCGACTTTTGCCAGCCTTCTTATCTACCAAGTATCTAGAGTTGCTCCGCCTCAGTGCCCGTTCCCCTCATAACATAAGCACTTAGTCCCGGGCTTGGGTTTAATCTGGGGTCTCTTCATTAGTGCAGCAACTGCTTTGCCGTTTCACGAAGTATCCCTTCTAGCCCTTGCCTTTATTGAAATTTAGTGGTTTTACTAACCATCAACTATTGATGCTCCTTCTTGATTTCTACTTTCGTAGTGTCAAACATCGCGAATCGCTCAAGGATCATTGTATCTATCCTTGATATGTTATAGTTCATCACGAAGCTCTCACAGCTTGGTGGCAGTGACTTTGGAGAACCATCACTATCTTATCTGGAAGATCAACTCCCACTTGATTCAAGCGATTGTCGTACTCAGATAATCTGAGCACACGCTCAATGATTGAGATTTTCTCCTTTACTTCGTGGACAAAGAATCTTGTCGGAGGTCTCATACCTCTTAACAAGGGCGCAAGCATGAAATCACAATTTCATCTCTTTAGAACATCTCTTATGTTCCGTGATGTTTTCAAAACGTCTTCGGCGCCTTGCTTCTAAGCCATTAAGAATTTTGCACTGAACTATCGTGTAGTCATCAGAAACGTGTATGTCCGATGTTCACAACATCTACAGACGACGCTCGAGGTGCAACACACCGAGTGGTGCATTAAGGACATAAGCCTTCTGCGCAGCAACGAGGACAATCCTCGGTTTTACAGACTCAGTCTGCAAAGTTTGCTACTATCAACTTTCAACTAAATTTTCTCTAGGAACATATAAAAACAGTAGAGCTATAGCGCAAGCTACATCGTAATTCGCAAAGACCATTAGACTATGTTCATGACAATTAGTTCAATTAATCATATTACTTAAGAACTCCCACTCAAAAAGTACATCTCTCTAGTCATTTGAGTGGTACATGATCCAAATCCAGTATCTCAAGTCCGATCATCACGTGAGTCGAGAATAGTTTCAGTGGTAAGCATCTCTACGCTAATCATATCAACTATATGATTCATGCTCGACCTTTCGGTCTCATGTGTTCCGAGGCCATGTCTGCACATGCTAGGCTCGTCAAGCTTAACCCGAGTGTTCCGCGTGTGCAACTGTTTTGCACCCGTTGTATGTTAACGTTGAGTCTATCACACCCGATCATCATGTGGTGTCTCGAAACGAAGAACTGTCGCAACGGTGCACAGTCGGGGAGAACACAATTTCGTCTTGAAATTTTAGTGAGAGATCACCTCATAATGCTACCGTCGCTCTAAGCAAGATAAGGTGCATAAAGGATTAACATCACATGCAATTCATGAGTGACATGATATGGCCATCATCATGTGCTTCTTGATCTCCATCACCAAAGCAGCGGCACGATCTTCTTGTCACCGGCGTCACACTATGATCTCCATCATCATGATCTCCATCAACGTGTCGCCATCGGGGTTGTCGTGCTACTCATGCTATTACTACTAAAGCTACGTCCTGGCAATATATTAAACGCATCTACAAGCACAAATGTTAGTTTAAAGACAACCCTATGGCTCCTGCCGGTTGCCGTACCATCGACGTGCAAGTCGATATTAACTATTACAACATGATCATCTCATACATCCAATATATCACATCACATCGTTGGCCATATCACATCACAAGCATACCCTGCAAAAACAAGTTAGACGTCCTCTAATTGTTGTTGCATGTTTTACGTGGTGACCATGGGTATCTAGTAGGATCGCATCTTACTTATGCAAACACCACAACGGAGATATATGAATTGCTATTTAACCTCATCCAAGGACCTCCTCGGTCAATTCCGATTCAACTAAAGTTGGAGAAACCGACACCCGCCAGTCCTCTTTGAGCAACGGAGTTACTCGTAGCGATGAAACCAGTCTCTCGTAAGCGTACGAGTAATGTCGGTCCGAGCCGCTTCGATCCAACAATATCGCGGAATCAATAAAAGACTAAGGAGGGTAGCAAGACGCAGATCACCGCCCACAAAAACTTTTGTGTTCTACTCGAGATTACATCTACGCATGAACCTAGCTCATGATGCCACTGTTGGGGAACGTCGCATGGGAAACAAAAAATTTCCTACGCGCACGAAGACCTATCATGGTGATGTCCATCTACGAGAGGGGATTTCTGATCTACGTACCCTTGTAGATCGCACAGCAGAAGCTTTAGTGAACGCGGTTGATGTAGTGGAACGTCCTCACGTCCCTCGATCCGCCCCGCGAACCGTCCCACGAACCGTCCCGCGATCCGTCCCACGATTTAGTGCCGAACAGACGGCACCTCCGCGTTCAGCACACGTACAGCTCGACGATGATCTCGGCCTTCTTGATCCAGCAAGAGAGACGGAGAGGTAGATGAGTTCTCCGGCAGCATGACGACGCTCCGGAGGTTGGTGGTGATCTAATCTCAGCAGGGCTCCGCCCGAGCTCCAGAGAAACGCGATCTAGAGGTAAAACCGTGGAGGTATGTGGTCGGGCTACCGTGGCAAAAGTTGTCTCAAATCAGCCCTAAAACCCCCACTATATATAGGAGGGAGGGAGGGGAGGAGGCAGCCTCAAAACCTAAAGGTTTGGCCGAAATTGGAGGTGGAGGAGTCCTACTCCAATCCTACTTGGAGTAGGATTCCACCTTCCCACTTGGAAACTCTTTCCACCTTGTGTTTTTTCCTTCTCAAACCTTATGGGCCTTAGTGGGAACTTATTCCAGCCCACTAGGGGCTGGTTTATCTCTTCCCATAGCCCATGAGACCCCTTGGGGCATGACACCCCTCCTGATGGTCCCCGGCACTCCCAGTACACTACCGATGAGCCCGAAACTTTTCCGGTAATGCACGAAAACCTTCCGGTAACCAAATGAGGTCATCCTATATATCAATCTTCGTTTCCGGACCATTCCGGAAACCCTCGTGACGTCCGTGATCTCATCCGGGACTCCGAACAACATTCGGTAACCAACCATATAACTCAAATACGCATAAAACAACGTCGAACCTTAAGTGTGCAGACCCTGTGGGTTCGAGAACTATGTAGACATGACCCGAGAGACTCCTCGGTCAATATCCAATAGTGGGACCTGGATGCCCATATTGGATCCTACATATTCTACGAAGATCTTATCGTTTGAACCTCAGTGCCAAGGATTCATATAATCCCGTATGTCATTCCCTTTGTCCTTCGGTATGTTACTTGCCTGAGATTCGATCGTCAGTATCCGCATACCTATTTCAATCTCGTTTACCGGCAAGTCTCTTTACTCGTTCCGTAATACAAGATCCCGCAACTTACACTAAGTCACATTGCTTGCAAGGCTTGTGTGTGATGTTGTATTACCGAGTGGGCCCCGAGATACCTCTCCGTCATACGGAGTGACAAATCCCAGTCTTGATCCATACTAACTCAACGAACACCTTCGGAGATACCTGTAGAGCATCTTTATAGTCTCCCAGTTACGTTGCGACGTTTGATACACACAAAGCATTCCTCCGGTGTCAGTGAGTTATATGATTTTATGGTCATAGGAACAAATACTTGACACACAGAAAACAGTAGCAACAAAATGACACGATCAACATGCTACGTCTATTATTTTGGGTCTAGCCCATCACATGATTCTCCTAATGATGTGATCCCGTTATCAAGTGACAACACTTGCCTATGGTCAGGAAACCTTGACCATCTTTGATCAACGAGCTAGTCAACTAGAGGCTTACTAGGGACAGTGTTTTGTCTATGTATCCACACATGCACTGTGTTTCCAATCAATACAATTATAGCATGGATAATAAATGATTATCATGAACAAAGAAATATAATAATAACTAATTTATTATTGCCTCTAGGGCATATTTCCAACACAAGCGGGGGCGGCTAGGGTTAGCTGCGGGTGGGCCGGTGGGTAGTGGCGAGCTGGGCCACCACGCCAAGTTGGACCGGGGGGGTTTGGTCTTCTTTTCCTTTTTTTTGTTGTTTCTTTTTTTTTGTATTTCATTTTCAGTTTTATTTTTCCCGTTTGCTTATTTCTTTATATATATATTTTTCTGTATTCGAGTTTAGAAAATACATTAACCATTATTATGTGCTACAACTCAAACATTTTTTTTTACATCTGAAAATTTAATTTGTTTGTCTTTAAATTAAATATGATAACTGCGTTGATTTTTATTAAGTGAAGCCTAGCTCAGTTAAATATGATGACCTAGCATCATTAGGGTGCGGTTACTGTAGCTTAACTACCGGGGTGTCACACATTTGGCTTCCGGAAAGATTTCGGGCATTACCGGCATTGTACCGGGAGTGACGAATGGGTTCCGGGTTTTTGCTCCGGGAGGGGCCACCTCATACGTCTCAAACGTATCTATAATTTTTGATGGTTTCATGCCGTTATCTTGTCAACTTTGGATGTTTTGTGTACCTTTTATATCTTTTTTGGGACTAACTTATTAATTCAGTGCCAAGTCCAAGTTCCTGTTTTTTTGTGTTTTTTACTCTTTTCAAATCTGATTTTGGAACGGAGTCCAAACGGAATAAAATCCCCGAAATAATTTTTTCCAGAACGGAAGAAGATCATGGGACTTGAGGGCCAAGGCAGGGGAGCCACACGGGGCCCACAAGCCCTGTAGCCGCCATCAGGGGGGCGGCTACCAGGCTTGTGGCCTCCCTGGCGCCCCCTGACCTAGCTCCTTCTCCTATATCTTCCCAAAAATACAGAAAAAATAGGGGAATCCACGTAAACACTTTTCCGCCGCCGCAAGCTTTCGTTTCCGCGAGATCTCATCTGGAGACCCTTCCCGGTGCACTGCCGGAGGGGACTTTGGAGTTGGAGGGCTTCTACATCAACATCATCGCCCCTCCAATGACTCGTGAGTAGTTCACTTCAGACCTACGGGTCCGTAGTTAGTAGCTAGATGGCTTCTTCTCTCTCTTGGATCTTCAATACAAAGTTCTTCATGGAGATCTATCCGATGTAATCCTCTTTGGCGGTGTGTTTGTCGAGATCCGATGAATTGTGGATTTGTGACCAGATTATCTATTATATATAATTGAGTCTTTGCTGATTTCTTATATGCATGATTTGATATCCTTGTAAGTCTCTCCGAGTCTTGGGTTTTGTTTAGCCAACTATATCTGTGATTCTTGCATTGGGAGAAGTGCTTGGTTTTGGGTTCATACCGTGTGGTGACCTTTTCAAGTGACAGAAGGGGCAGCAAGGCACGCATCATGTTGTTGCCATCAAGGGTAAAAAGATGGGCTTTTATCATAGATATGAGATTGTCCATCTACATCATGTCATCTTGCTTAAGGCGTTACTCTGTTCTCATGAACTTAATACACTAGATGCATGCTGGATAGCGGTCGACGTGTGGAGTAATAGTAGTAGATGCAGAAAGTATCGGTCTACTTGTTTTGGACGTGATGCCTATAGATATAATCATTGCCATAGATAACGTCACGACTTTGCGCGGTTCTATCAATTGCTCGACAATAATTTGTTCACCCACCGTCTACTTGTTTCATGAGAGAAGCCACTAGTGAACACTACGGCCCCCGGGTCTATTCACACCTATCGTTTCCACTTTTGCTTTTAGTTTGCTTTGTTTCTTTTTTGCTTTCAGTTCTCACTTGGCAAACAATCTATAAGGGATTGACAACCCCTTCATAGCGTTGTGTGCAAGCTCTTTGTGTTTGTGCAGGTACTTGTGATAATCCTTCACTGGATCGATACCTTGGTTCTCAAAACTGAGGGAAATACTTAACACGCTGTGCTACATCACCCTTTCCGCTTCGAGGGAACACCAACGCAAGGCTCCAAGGCCACGGGGGAATCCTTTTCATATTTGCCAAGGAAGTCCCTAAAGGCGTAGCCGTAGCAGAAGGATTCCTGGTGTCGTTGCTAAGGAGTATCAAGACAAGAATAGTCTCCCGTCAGCACGCTTGTTTCTGGCGCCGTTGGAAGGTCTTTTGTTGCAGTAGTAGAAGTATTTCTGGCGCCGTTGCCGGGGAAGGAGAGATCTATCCAAGTAGGTGTCACAAACTCATCTCTTGCATTTACCTTTTTTTGCCAGTTGCCTCTCGTTTTCCTCTCCCCCACTTCACATTTGCCGTTTTCATTTGCCTTTTTGCCTTTTTCGTTTGCCTTTTTCGTTCACCCTTTTCTCTCGCTTGCCTTTCCTTTGCTTGAGTGCTATGTGCCTTCAATATGCTTGCATCTTCGCTTGCTGAAAATCTATTGATATGGATCCTCACCCACTTGCTAATCTCTTTAAGAGATCCACTTATGTGGAACCAATTGCTGGTGAGTTGAGTGCACTTGACTTTCTCTATGGAGTTTTGCTTGAGATGCGTGAATCTGAAAATTGTGAGGAAGAAATTTGTGAAGTGATTCACGAGGGCTCCTTGGTTGAAAAGCATGATTGCAATGGTTTCACTATAAATTCTATTAGTGACAATCATGCTAAAATTATGCAAAACCCTAAGCTTGGGGATGCTAGTTTTGCTATGACCACTAATTATTGCAATAATCATGATTGGGGTGATGATCTTTCATATGATCTTGAAAATTTGTTTAAACCTCAAGATGAATATGATTTTTGCAATAATATTGAAAGTGAGTTTGGAGAAGTCATGACTTTAGTTGATGATAATCCCACTATTTTTGAAGAGCGCCAACTTTGCATGCATGTTGATCATGAAAATAATATCCTATGTGATAGTTACATTGTTGAATTCGAATATGATCCCATATGTAATTATTATGAGAGAGGAAAATATGGTGGTAGAAACTTTCATATCACTAAGTCACCTCTCGATATGTTGAGATTGCTCTTGTCTCTTTCTTCTTCCTTGCATTTGGTAACTATTGGTTGTCTTGCCAATTTGTTTTCCTATAAAATACCTATGCATAGGAAGTATGTTAGACTTATATGTGATTTTCACATGCTTTATGATGCTCTCGTTGTGCTTCAATTCTTGTCTTTTGTGTGAGCATCATTGAATTATCAATGCCTAGCTAAGGGCGTTAAACAATAGCGCTTGTTGGGAGGCAACCCAATGAATTTATCTTTTTATTTCTGTTTTGCGTTTTACACACTTTCATAATTATGTTATTATTGTGTTTTTTGTGTTTCTTTTTGCGTTTGTGCCAAGCAAAACCGTTATGATTAGTCTTGGGGATGATCGTTTGGTCATGCTGGAAAAGACACGAACTTTCTGCTCACGAAAAGATTTTTTTTTCTATAAGAGATTTTAAGTTGATTCTTTTTGCTGCTGGTTGCTACGCAAATTCTTCAGACTGACGTAATTTTTCAGAATTTTTGAAGTACCATAAGTATACGAAGTATACAGATTTCTACAGACTGGTCTGCTGTTAACATATTCTGTTTTTGTTGAGTTGGTTGCTTATTTCGATGAAACTATGGATAGTATCGGGGGGTATTAGCCATGGAATATTGAAAATACAGTAACCCAACATCAACATCAGTATAATTTAAGTTTGCTACAGTACCTAAGGAAGTGGTGGCTTGCTTTCTTATACTAATGTTATCACGAGTTTCTGTTTAAGTTTCGTGTTGTGAAGTTTTCAAGTTTTGGCTGAAGTTCTTATGGACAAGGAGATAAAGAGTGGCAAGAGCTCAAGCTTGGTGATGCCCAAGGCACCCCAAGATGATTCAAGGATGCCGTAAAAGCCTAAGCTTGGGGATGCCCCGGGAAGGCATCCCCTCTTTCGTCTTCAATCCATCGATAAAGTTACTTGGGGCTTTATTTTTATTCACCACATGTTATGTGTTTTGCTTGGAGCGTCTTGTATCGTAGGAGTCTTTTATTTTTGGTGTGTCACAATCATCCTTGCTGCACACCTATAGAGAGATACATGCACTCACCGTGATTTTGTCGAGCTTCACTTATATCCTTTAGTAGACAATTCAGCTCACATGTGCTTCACTTATATCTTTTGAGCTAAACGATTTTTCTCTATGTGCTTCACTTATATCTTTTAGAGCACGGCGGTGCGTGGCTTGGTAGTTGATCTATGCTTTGAAAGTAGTCTCAAAAGGGGTAGTTATCCAAAGGGATATGAAAACTTCCACCTTCATGTGCATTGAATAGTTAGAGAAGTTTGATTCATCTCACTTAGTTTTGAGTTGTGGTTGTGGTAATATTGAAGTTATGCTAGTAAGGTGTTGTGGATCTAGAAATACTTGTGTTGAAGTTAGTGATTCCCGTAGCATGTACGTATGGTGAACCGCTATGTGATGAAGTCTGAGCATGATTAGTCTATTGATTGTCATCCTTTGTGTGGCGGTCGGGATCGCGCGATGGTTTATACCTACCAACGCTTCCCCTAGGAGTATGTGTTGAATGCTTTGTTTCGATTACTACTAAAACTTTTGCAACAAGTATATGAGTTCTTCATGACTAATGTTGAGTCCATGGTTTAGATGCACTTTCACCTTCCACCATCACCATATTCTTAGTGTCGTGCAACTTTCGCCGGTGCACAAAACCCACCATTAGCCTCCCTCAAAACAGCCACCATACCTACCTACTATGGCTTTTTCAAAGTCATTCTGAGATATATTGCCATGCAACTACCACCATGACATGTGCCACCACTTCTACATTGCCATTGCATGATCGTAAGATAGCTAGCATGATGTTTCCATTAATGTCTATGCCATGCTAGATCATTGTCACGATACACTACCGAAGGCATTCCATATAGAGTCATCGTCGCTCTAAGTTTTGAGTTGTAAGTGTGATGATCATCATTGATGGAGCATTGTCTCATGTGAAGAAATAAAAGAGGCCAGCGAAGCCCATATACAAAAAGAGGCCAAAGATGCCCACCAAAATAATAAAAAAAAGAGGCCAAAGAGCCCACCAAAAAAATGAGAGAAAAAGATAGAAGGGACAATGCTACTATCCTTCCACACTTGTGCTTATTAAGCACCATGATCTTCATGATTGAGAGTCTCTCGTTTTGTCACCACCATATATCTAGTGGGAAATTTTCATTATATAACTTGGCTTGTATATTCCAATGATAGGCTTCCTCAAATTTGCCTTAGGTCTTCGTGAGCAAGCAAGTTGGATGCACACCCACTAGTTTTCTATAAGAGCTTTCACATACTCTTAGCTCTAGTGCATCATTTGTATGGCAATCCCTACTCATTCACATTGATATCTATTGATGAGCATCTCCACAACTCATCGATATGCCTAGTTAATGTGACCATATTTTCCCTGTTTGTCTTGCAGCCTCCACCACACTCCACACCACTTATAGTGCTAAAACCATGGCTCACGCTCATGTATTGCATGAGAGTTGAAAATGTTTGAGAAAGTAAAGGTGTGAAAACAATTACCTGGCCAATACCGGGGTTGTGCATGATTTAAATTCGTTGTGCAATGATGATAGAGCATAGCCAAACTATATGATTTTGTAGGGATAACTTTCTTTTGGCCTTGTTATTTTGAAAGTTCATGATTACCTTGCTAGTTTGCTTGAAGTATTATTGTTTCCACGTCAATAGCAAACTATTGTTTTGAATCTAATGGATCTGAACATTCACGTCACATAAGAGGAGTTACAAAGGACATCTATGCTAGGTAGCATGAAAGCATCAAAAGTTCATTCTTTATCACTTCCCTACTCGAGGACGAGCAGGAGTTAAGCTTGGGGATGCTTGATACGTCTCAAACGTATCTATAATTTTTGATGGTTTCATGTTGTTATCTTGTCAACTTTGGATGTTTTGTGTACCTTTTATATCTTTTTTGGGACTAACTTATTAATTCAATGCCAAGTGCCAGTTCCTGTTTTTTCTGTGTTTTTGACTCTTTTCAGATCTGATTTTGGAACGGAGTCCAAACGGAATAAAATCCCTGAAATAATTTTTTCCAGAACGGAAGAAGATCAGGGGACTTGAGGGCCAAGGCAGGGGAGCCACAGGGGGGGCGGCGGCTACCAGGCTTGTGGCCTCCCTGGCGCCCCCCTGACCTAGCTCCTTCACCTATATATTCCCAAAAATACGGAAAAAATAGGGGAATCCATGAAAACACTTTTCCGCCGCCGCAAGCTTCCGTTTCCGCGAGATCTCATCTGGAGACCCTTCCCGGTGCACTGCCGGAGGGGACTTTGGAGTTGGAGGGCTTCTACATCAACATCATCGCCCCTCCAATGACTCGTGAGTAGTTCACTTCAGACCTACGGGTCCGTAGTTAGTAGCTACATGGCTTCTTCTCTCTCTTGGATCTTCAATACAAAGTTCTCCATGATCTTCATGGAGATCTATTCGATGTAATCCTCTTTGGCGGTGTGTTTGTCGAGATCCGATGAATTGTGGATTTGTGATCAGATTATCTATGATATATATTTGAGTCTTTGCTGATTTCTTATATGCATGATTTGATATCCTTGTAAGTCTCTCCGAGTCTTGGGTTTTGTTTGGCCAACTAGATCTATGATTCTTGCATTGGGAGAAGTGCTTGGTTTTGGGTTCATACCGTGTGGTGACCTTTCCCAGTGACAGAAGGGGCAGCAAGGCATGCATCGTGTTGTTGCCATCAAGGGTAACAAGATGGCCTTTTATCGTAGATATGAGATTGTCCATCTACATCATGTCATCTTGCTTAAGGCGTTACTCTGTTCTCATGAACTTTATACACTAGATGCATGCTGAATAGCGGTCGACGTGTGGAGTAATAGTAGTAGATGCAGAAAGTATCGGTCTACTTGTTTTGGATGTGATGCCTATAGATATAATCGTTGCCATAGATAACGTCACGACTTTGCGCGATTCTATCAATTGCTCGACAGTAATTCGTTCACCCACCGTCTACTTGCTTTCATGAGAGAAGCCACTAGTGAACACTACGCCCCCGGGTCTATTCACACCTATCGTTTCCACTTTTGCTTTTACTTTGCTTTGTTTCTTTTTGCTTTCAGTTCTCACTTGGCAAACAATCTATAAGGGATTGACAACCCCTGCATAGCGTTGGGTGCAAGCTCTTTGTGTTTGTGCAGGTACTTGTGATAATCCTTCAGTGGATCGATACCTTGGTTCTCAAAACTAAGGGAAATACTTACCACCGCTGTGCTACATCACCCTTTCCGCTTCGAGAGAACACCAACGCAAGGCTCCAAGGCCACGAGGGAATCCTTTGCATATTTGCCAAGGAAGTCCCTAAAGGCGTAGCCGTAGCAGAAGGATTCCCGGTGCCGTTGCTGAGGAGTATCAAGACAAGAATAGTCTCCCGTCAGCACGCTTGTTTTTGGCGCCGTTGGAAGGTCTTTTGTTGCAGTAGCACCACCCACCCGGGAGAGAACCTAATAGGCCCATGGGTGGCGCACCAGCCCTTAGTGGGCTAGTGAGGCCAGCCCAATAGGACTTTCGGCCAAGTGGAAAAAATCAAAGGAGAAAGAAAAAAAAGGAGGAGGTGGGAAGGAAGGAAGGAAGGGACTCCTCCTTCCAAACCGAATTGGAATAGAGTTCCTCCTCCCTCTCGGCCAACAGCCTCCTACTTGGAGTAGGAGGCAAGCCCCACCCCTTGGCTCCTCCTATATATACTAGAGGTTTAGGGCTTTTTGAGACACAACTTTGCCACGTGCAACCCTAAACCTCTACTTCGTAGTTCTCCCTCTAGATCAGATTTCTGCCGAGCTCGGGCGGAGCCGTGCAGGAATAAGATCATCAGCATCACTGGTGTGTCGTGACGCTGCCGGAGAACTCATCTACTTCCCCGTCTCTCTTGCTGGATCAAGGAGGCGAAGATCGTCATCGAGCTGTACGTGTGCTGAACGCGGAGGTGTCGTTCATTCGGTGCTAGATCGGGACGGATTGTGGGACGATGGTGATTTGAATCACGATGCAGTTCCACTACATCAACCGCATTTATTAACGCTTCTCGCTTAGCGATCTACAAGGGTATGTGTATCCGATCTCCCTCTCGTAGATGAACATCACCATGATAGGTCTTCGTGTGCGTAGGAATTTTTTTGTTTCCTATGCAACGTTCCCCAACAGTTCCTCCTCTTGTGCCTCTTCATCTTGATCAATGAGCATAGAAATAGGTCTTCTAGTCACATAGATTGTTTTGGTCCTTTCCCTCTTCTTTCCCGGATTCTTAGACATAGACTTGGTTCTCCCTGATCCACGAGGGTTCTCTAAAGATAGAGACATTCCTTTCTTGGCAAAAACAGACTCTAAAACTTTTCTGGAAACCACTCTCTCTTTCCTTTGAGGTTGTTTCTTTAAAGTGACTTCATCTGGGACAAATTTCTCATCCTCCTAATCTAAATTTCTATGCTTCCTATGCCTCGTAGCTTCCTTGGCAAGCCATGTGAGCTAGGGGTTCATGGATCATCAAAACTGCCCTCAAGACTAGTGCCTACATCCAAGTCAACACTTGGATCTCTGTTCTAGTTATGACTGTCATCTGATCCTGACATGATGATCTCTGACCCTGTGAATTATATATGGAGCAATAGAGTAGATGAGCATCACAAAATTGAGAAACTTTTGAAAAGACTTGAACTCAAAATGTTAGTACACAATACACAATTCGGTTCCATCGAGTTTCACATTTTGGAAATTCCGAGGCAACAACAAAAACTTGCTCACACATGTTCAGTTTCACTGAGGTGTGATTCGGTCTCTCCGAAGTTGCTCACAGAAGTCCTAGATCCCATTTCGGTGACACCGATAGGAATTTTTCGGTTTCACTGAGAAGCCCTTGTGCTATGTCCGAAACCACATCTATGGCACCGAGATGTTTAAACTTGGTGACTCCGAGATTACTTATTGCGGAGACCAACCCTATTTTTTCGTTTGAACTAATCTATGGAGTTCTTTGAGTGGATAGAATCGTGCAAGCTATGGCGAGACGATAAAAAATCCTAATGCATTTGAATTAGACGAAGAAGATCATAGGGATTGAGGATTACCCTAACTTGTCGAATCCTCTCTACGGTGACAACGAAGGAGACGAATGCCATTGACGGAAGTGGATTCCGGCGGTGCGGGCGCGGTGGAGACGACGGAGATTGTCCGAAGATAGGGGTGGTGACAGCAGTGGGGTGCGGGAGTCGGAGTGTTTGAAGAAATTTTCAAAGTCTAACATGCGGATACATTATATATATATGTGTGTGTGTGTGTGTGTGTGTGTATGTATACATACATACATACATACATATATATATACATATAGTAATACTATTCATCACCCAAGGTGTAGAATGAGTTATTCTTAACCGAGGTAATCTTACGATTGTTTCATAAATGAACTTTGTTTTGTATACAAATTGTTACTTGCATATTGATCCGTTTTGTAAAATTTGGCATAAGAAAAAAATATGCACAAGACCAGAAAAAGTCCATTTTATGTGTATTTTACACTATGTTTTTACGTTCGTAACTTTACATAGCATACAATATTTTTTATGGCGACTTAATATTTTCTTACATTCTCTTTTTAGGTATGAAGTAAGAAAAAAAATACGAAACGTAAAAATACGGTACATTGATGGTAAAATAGGGGGCGTGAAGAATAACTATTTCTCACCCAGGGTTATGAATAGCGTGACCCTATACACACACACACACCAAAACATAAGAATCCGTTCCACTAAGATGCATAACTGTTAGTTGACGAAAGATCTCGGTGACACTGAGAATTCTCGATAGGTGGTACCGAGATAGAAAACCCGATAAACCCTAGTGCATTCACTAGAGCTGAGTTTGTATGTGTTGGTCTCACCAAAAACACTTGGGAAGTTTTAGAAGTCATCCCTAGTCGAATCGGTGTCTCCGAGTGCTCCTCACCCGGAGGGTCCAAATAGAGCTTGCCCAAATTTTGTGATGAAACGTGAATATAATTTGAGATGAGTAAGAATAGATAGCTAGATGGTAGCATGAACCATGAAAACTAGTGATGTTAGCCAAAATGAACTTGATAATAATAATGCTAGTCAAGATAAATCGTGTGATGATGATAAGAAGGAGATTGAGCGCTTAACTAAAGAACTAAACACTCTTAAGTTAGCTCATGAATCTACTGAATAAGATCATGGAGAGTTTGTAAGAACTCATGAGAAGCTATGCTTCGAGAAGCTAAATTTAGAGCAAGAGCATGAGTTTCTAAAAGCTATCAATGGCGATTTTCAAAAGAAGAGTCCTTCTTATCTACTCTTGTCTACTTTTGTGCCACAAGTCAAATCTAAGCAAATTAGTAACAAAGGAAAAACGGATTTTCATCTAGTAGCAATAATAAAAACGTTAAATCTAAAGATGTTGCATCTAGTAGTTCTATTGGTTCCACTAATGATTCTCTTAGAAAAGTTACATTGACCAAGAAAACAATTTATTGAAAGGAATTATAGAGAAAGGTGTCTACAAGAGTCTTGCCAGAAGTAAGTAATTCGAGATAATTGTACGCAAGCAAGGATGGCACCGGAAGAACCAAGGTATCGGTTCTGAACGGAATTTCCATGCCACTTGAGTTGAACGGGAAGAAGTTTTAGGGAACGTCGCATGGGAAACAAAAATATTTCCTACGCACACAGAACACCTATCCATGGTGATGATCATCTACGAGAGGGGAGGGTGAATCTACATACCCTTCTAGATCGCTAAGCGTAAGCATATATAATGCGGTTGATGTAGCGGAACATCTTCGCGATCCGAATCGCAGCCCGTCCCGCGATCTCATCATGATCCGTCCCGCGATCCCATCACGATCCATCCTGATCTAGTGCCGAACAGATGACACCTCCGCGTTCAGCACACGTACACCTTGATGACGATCCCCGCCTTCTTGATCCAACAAGAGGGGCAAAGACGTAGATGAGTTCTCCGACACGTGACGGCGCGCCGCTGATGGTGGTGATCTATTCCCGCAGGGCTTCGCCTAAGCACCGCAAAAATCCGATCTAAAGGAAGAACTACAAACTAGAGGAGAGGGTTGCACGTGGCTGAAATTGTGTCTCAAAAACCCTCAAACCTCTAGTATATACTAGTCGTCAACCCGTGCACTTGCACGGGCTAGTATTTTTTATGTTAGATACAACAAAGTTGTTCCGAATAAGATATGCCAGACAATAATATGAATATTTGAATATGGGTTATTATTGTTAGACGTGCATGATTATCTTTGTTGGACATAAGGTTCAACGGTGTTACATTGCTTTGGACTATTTTTTCATTTGATTATTTGCCTCCAATTGTGTGACAACCTTATCAATATTATCATTGTGTGATGGCGAACAATATTTTGTAGTATATTCTCATTACATTGATTATTCAAATTTTAAGTTCGTCTCTGAAGCAAGAAATTCTTTAAGAATTTGTATTATGTTTTATATGGATGCTAGTTTTTAACATTTTCTATCCATAGTTTATACATATCTATATCACATAGATAATCATGTGTTAATAGGAGATCTTCATGGTGCCTGATACATTAAGATTTTCTTATTTCTTTCGTAATTTACATGTATTTAAAGATGCATTAATAGCTAATTTTCTCTTTGTTCTAAGGACAAAATAAAGACATGCATATGCACTATATATGCAGATATGTATTAGCAATCTGCATCTCAAAAGAATTATGTGAATCTTTGTAATTCACAAATCGAATGCGAGCCAGAAAATATAGTGTATATTTTAAAAAATTGCACTATGCATATGCAAAATACTAATTGACACTCCAAATTACTAATCACACATTAAAAAAACTCCATGATATATTTTACTTGTATGTGGAGTTGGAGAAACAGCGATGAACGACATTACAAAGATAAATCGTTGTGCTTCCTATTCACTGTAGGTTCTTCGATGACGAGTTTACCAATTAGCACAACAACACAATCTACTTTAGACCATGATCTGTACACCTCATCTTAGGTTGCATTGACCATTAATTCATTATTATCATGGTTATATTGTAGTCTTCTCGGAACATCAAACCCATATGAACGTGGTAGAGGTTGTACTTGATAATTGGCCTTTTATATATGATAAAAGTGTGTGTAATTTGATGCCTGGGGTGGATGGAGGGAGATGCTAGGACACTAACCATGACAAAGATCGATCGCCGCTTAGGGTCGCAGTCGATCTTGTGTCATACCTCGCAACACTTGGTTTCAGGTTCCTTTGTGGTGTGATGTTGGCCTTGTGGGTGAGAGAGCACACTTGATGGTGATGGGGAGTTTGGGACATCCATCGCTTAAAGAAATAACCAACACCAACTATATGTAGGAGAGTAGGACTGAAAGGGGAGGTGGAGTCATGGGCCATGTACAGGTTCCGAGCGAGTTGTTTTATTTCTTTTTTAAAATCTTCAATAAAAGATTTTATTCATGGAGTTTTGTGGGTCATCAACTGGATTTCGTATTTTTCCTTTTTACTGGTAGAGTTTATTTTTTAAAGAACACTATTTTTTTATTTTAAGGAATTGATGGATGTTTTATTGACAACGTTGGAGGTGTCACATGCCATTATTTGAACGACACCATCTATGTTCGGCAAGTTTTTTTTTCTGTCATACATTTACATCAGTGGTGTAGTAAGTTTTTTTTTCTGTCATACATTTACATCAGTGGTGTAGTTAGTTCTTATGACGTGGATATAGATTTACATCAGCAGTCACTGATTAGTGAGAAGGCTTGAAAGGTCTGGCCATATGCAGGAGACAATGGAGATGTTCTCTCATTTTTACACACATATGCTTTTCGTATTTATAATTGGGGAGTTGCTACGCATCCACCGGTGAATATTTACTAAACATCCGTCACCTGGACAGCCGATCGATCTCGCACATAGCCGTTCGATCCGCTCTTGGACTTAATTCCTGAAATGGCGTTCGAGTTACAGAAACAATCGCTTTGTTGCAAAAAATAAACTTTGGACCCACTAATTCCTGAAACAACGGTCGAGTTTCAGAAACAATTGCTTGTTTCAGAAAAAAAAATTGTTCGTCTTTCTGCAAACATAGGTGCTGTTGCGGAATAATTTTTTGCAATAAAGGTCATGTTTCAGGAATTTTTTGCAGCGGGCTGGGATGGGGCGGCGCTACGGCGGTGCGGGGCGACGGGCGGCGAGGCGTCTAGCCCCCTGGTTGCGGGAGCTCGCCGGCGTGGCCGAGGGGCTACGGCGGAGCCGAAAGCGGGCTGGGACGCCGCAGCACTCCGGCGGTGTGGGGCGACGGGCGGCTGGCGCCTGGCCGCGTGAGGCGAGGCGGCTGCCCCGTGGTCGCGGGAGCTCGCCGACGGGGCCGGGAGCAGGGCGGGGAAGGCCATGGCAACGGCGGCAGCTTCGGCGAGGCTGAGCGGCAACAAGCAGGCAGCGGGCGAGGTCGCCGGAGCCGAGGCGGAGCCGCAGGGTGGAAAAGTGAGGAGCTCAGCTTCATGACCGTTTCCTAAAACAATGATCCAGTTTCAGGAAACGGTTCGTCATCAGATCGAGATCCAACGGATGAGCGCACGACGGATGGATCGCGCGGGATCAGCCGGTGGGATGTAATCTTTTCCCTTATAATTGGCAAGAAGAAGAGTTTCACGGATAAGATGTGTTTGAAACGCAGGCTGCCTCTTCTTTAAAGGAACGGATAGATACCTTTTTAAAGCCCAGGTTGCTAAAAAACTGTATAGGAGCGAGGGAGATGTTTTCTCTATGCATTAATGACCGATGTATTTCCTCTTTTAATTGGTAGAAGGGTTTCACGGATCCTGCATGTAAAAAGAAAGTTTCACAGATCCGAATCCTGTAGTGTTGTTATGGAAGTCTTATCATTTTTTTAAAGGACCACATGGATGTTTTCTTCATAAAGTTGGTCGTGTTATATTCCATATTTTTGGACGGCCGGAACCATCTACGTTACAAAAGTTTTTTTTCTTATCTTAAACGTTAATTTTACAATCCAACGGTGTATTTAATTTTAATGATGTGGATTAATTAGAAGTCTTGAAAGGGGCCTCCAATTAGTAAATATAAGAGATAGGAGGAAGGAGGGGCTAGCCTTGCCCACCAAGGGAGCCTTCCCTTGGCTCGGCCGAACTAGGAGAGGAGGAGTCATCCTCCAATCCTACTTGGAGTAGGACTCCTCCCCAAGTTGTCTACCTCTTTTGGTTTTTCCACTTTTTATCTCATGGGATTTCTTTGGTTGACTAGTCAGCCCATTAAGGGATGTTGCGCCACCATCAAGTCCACGTGGCCCTCTTGGAGAGTGGGGGACCCACCTGGTGGACCCCCGGTACCCATTCGTCACTCCGAGTACACTGTCGGTAATGCTCGAAATCCTTTCGGAATCCAAATACCAACTTCCTATATATCAATCTTTGTTTCCGGACCATTCCGGAACTCCTCGTGACGACCGGGATCTCATCCAGGACTCCAAACAAAACTTCGGTCACCAACACCTATAACTCAACTATACCGAAACGTCACCGAACCTTAAGTGTGCAGACCCTGCGGGTTCGAGAACTATGCAGACATTACCTGAGACACTCTCCGGTCAATATCCAATAGCAGGAACTGGATGTCCATTTTGGATCCTACATATTCTACGAAGATCTTATCGGTTGAACCTCTATGTCAAGGATTCATATAATCATGTATACCATTCCCTTTGTCCTTCGGTATGTTACTTGCCCAAGATTCGATCATCGGTATCTCCATACCTATTTCAATCTCGTTACCGGCAAGTCTCTTTACTCGTTCCGTAATACAAGATCTCGTGACTAACTCTTTAGTCACATTTCTTGCAATGCTTGTATGTGATGTTGTATTACCGAGTGGGCCCCGAGATACCTCTCCGTCACACGGAGTGACAAATCCGAGTCTTGATCCATGCCAACTCAACAAACACCTTTGGAAATACCTGTAGAGCACCTTTATAGTCACCCAGTAACGTTGCGATGTTTGATACACACAAGGTATTCCTCCGGTGTCAGGGAGTTGCATGATCTCATGGTCATAGGAACAGATACTTGACATGCAGAAAATAATAGCAATAAACTGACATGATCGTATGCTACGTTTATAGTTTAGGTCTTCTCCATTACATCATTCTCCTAATGATGTGATCCCGTTATCAAGTGACAACACTTGCCCATGGTCAGGAAACCTTGACCATCTTTGATCAACGAGCTAGTCAACTAGAGGTTCACTAGGGACAGTGTGTTGTCTATGTATCCACACATGTATTTGAGTTTCCAATCAATACAATTCTAGAGTGGATAATAAACGATTATCATGAACAAGGAAATATAATAGTAACCAATTTATTATTGCCTCTAGGGCATATTTCCAACAAGAAGATCAATACACCAAGACGAAGTTTGTTCCCCAAAAGAATAAGTATAATCCTACTCTCTCTAAGGGAACACAAGCTCAAGATGATCTTCCACCACAAGACCACAAGCTCAAAGGCAAAGAAAGCTGCAAGAAGCGATTGAATTATTCGAATAAGAACCTCAAGCCATGGTTAAGTGGGTTCCCAAGGCCACCCCTAGCTCTACTTCATCAAGTGCTACCTCAACTTCAAGGATTGCTTCCGTAGTTCATAGCCCGAGAATCTTGCATCATCATCTCGTCAGTTTTTGTTGCCCCCTTTTCTTCTCAGGCATCCTGAGTCTGAGGTATCCTGACACCAATCATTTTTGAATCTTGGGCAGATAGGATGGTTGGAACATTTCTCAAGAATTATAATTTTGGTCTTTATGTAACCCGGTAAGGTGATGTCTTGTCTAGCACACCTGGCCGGAGGACCTATTGTTATATCATCTTCCTTGGTAAGGTTAGCCATTCTTCCATGAGGAAATTGAAAGACTTATTTATAAGTTGTTCTCCATGGATCCTTTGTGCACCCAAAGTCCGACATTTACTTGATGACCATCTCGATGCTACCCCTCCGGACGCACGAATGTGGTACTTCAAATGTCAACAGGAACATTGGATGCACAATCGTAAAATGTTCTTGATCAATTATCCAAACATTATTGTATGGGTAAACATCATGATTCTCCTTGCCCCTTTATCTAAATGGTTATTTACTTGGTGACCTATCATGTATACCATACTCTATTTTCCTTGGGAAAGGTATACTCTAATACTTGTGTGTGAACACATTTTCCTTTCCATTGGTCTGTTTAACCTTTCTTGTAATCTAAATTATCTGAGCAGTGGTAATTTCCTGCTTAGCTAAAAACCTTCGTGTACAACTCTGTCAGTAAGACCCTATTACTATTGTGGATAACATATCAGTAGCCGCTGGTGGACGAGAACTTTGCCTATTGGCCCGCTTCATTTCAACGAGCAGGAAAATGGTTCTATTTGTCCCCCGCCCTTGATACCGACGTTGTTGCCAACATAACTGACATGCTATCCTATGACATGTCTTGCTACCAAGACCGTACAAGATGTCACCGCTCTGCCTACTCTTAGCCCACATGGTGGACCCATAACCCACACTTCCAAAGGATCGAAACCTAACTCTCATGTACATCTTGATTCCAAAGTATCCTTTGCACTAGGCTTCATATGTAATCCCCGAGCCACTGTCCAAGGGATGATCTATCCTAGCATCACACGCAATATTTATTTTTTCATTTCTCTGACCCCCCCCCTTCGCCTTTTGATTAGGCATCGAATGATTGCCTACCCATTAAAACTTTTGTACCATCGCCTTTTGCTCCCAATGAATTCCCTGAGTTACAACTCGAGGAATGATACGTTCTTCCCCAAGTTCATTGTCAGGTGCCCAACTTTGTGGAGATACGTTCTTCCAGAGCTTTCCCTCTTTTCGCAATCGTAGGACGATGAAGATCCCGAAGGAAGGATGACAACTCCATCAGGTTAACATGAAGTAGATAATTGAAAACATCGACGAAGGGGATCAACTTATTCAAGAAGAGCAACCAAGAACGATAAGACTCGTTAGAATTTCGTAACCAGACTTTTTCCCCTTACTCCTACCTCTTAATTCTCGAGGCGAGAATTTCTTTTAGTGAGCGAGAATTGTAACACCCCGTGGATTATCACCTGCAGTAACCTACGTGATCAAGCTACAACGATCACAATATAAAGCTAATCCATTTTTTCTAAACAATGTTTGATCATTTTGAAATCATATCTCTTTTCAAATTTCTTTTGAAATTCAAAATTCAAATGATAAGTGGTTTCAATATTTTGGCAAACCAGAAAAAAAAATCATGTTTGGGTTACAAATATTCACCTAGTATTTATAAAATTGTAACCAACTTTTTATCAAGTATTTTAGTGCCTATAAAACAATTTAGCAGAGGCCAAACCGTTATTAAATCCCATTTTTAATTTATGTAAATCCCAAACATTTTTCAAATGGCCCCAAATCTTTTTGTGGCGATCCCTAATATTGCATTTGTAATAAAGGGCCAAACTCCATATTTTACAAAAGTACATTGGTGTTGTTTTTAAATAAAACAGAACCATTTATTAAAAAAACTGACATAAGAAAATGCAGGAAATGCAAAAGGCCTAAGTGCACAGGTCAGCCCAGTGGCTGGCCCAGCCCAGCCTGCCTCCCCCCTTGTCTCCTACCTCCCTCCTCCACTTCACGATAGCGAGTGAGCGAGTGCGCCGTCCCCACCGAGCCAGCTCGCCGCCCCGCATCGCTACAGCGCCCCTGGGAGGATAAGAATGCCACCATGCCCCCGGAAGACCCCTAGATCTCCCCCATTTGCCTCGCTTGCTTTCTTCCTCCCGCGCTCGGTTGAACACCTCATCACCATGGCGCTGCCGTAGACGTAGCCACCGACCTCCCTGCTCCTCCCGGCCGTGTCCACGAGCTCCACCATGCTCGACTTCATCGACTACGCCGAAGAACGCGGGCCGAAGAGCGCAACATCGTTGCCAACGTCATTCTCTTCTTTCTCGAGCACCGAAAATCGCCGCCCTCCGCCCGTCTGCTCCAAGCCTCCCCCGAGCCCGCCTTGATCACATGTAGGAGCGTTGTAAGCCCCTTCCTCTTTCTCCTTTCTTGCTGAGCTCAATCCGGCCCCGTAGCCCCCCTTGCCGCCATTACCGAGGTTCGGTTCCGCCCGAGCTTGTCGTTGGCGAGGCTCCAGTGAGCAATTGGTCCTGTGCTCGTGATCATCCGCTTTGCCACAACGCATAGGACCTCGCTAGCCCTCCCATGTGCTCGATGGCGCGCTGCTTCACCTCGCCGCACTTGCCCGAACTCCGGTCGCCGCAAAGCTCGTCGTCGGCATCGTTTTCACCCTCCTCAGGTGCTGGCGTCACCACAGATCGACATGGTTCTCTCCCGTCGTTGATCCCGACTGACCGCATGTCAAATGATGCCCCGTAGCGTAATTCCGACGATGCCCGAGCCCTCCGCCGGGCGCTTGGCTCGTTAGATCCAACTCTGGTGGCCTCCGCCGACACGGTTGACCTGGGGCCTCCCCCCGAGTGTCGCTGCCTGTGGGCCAGGGGCCCCAGTTGACCAAGTTGACCATGGTCAACTCGCTGACTAGGTAGCCGCACACACTGCGAGTGGGCCACACCCCCTGGGCAATGACTTGTGGGGCGAGGATCATTAGTCTAAGTTTTCTACTAAAATTAAGTTAAATTAATTAATTTGAGTTCAGTTAGCCTATGACACGTGCCCCCGCTAATAAACTGTTTTAGTTATAATTAAACACTGGTTAACCCTTTGTCTATGAAAGGTGGGACTCACTGGTTAGTTTGACGAGTCAAACTGACTGTTAACTGCTGATGTCATCCATGATTTCATGCTGACGCAATAACTCTTTTTTCTAAATTAAAAAAATATGTTAATTTCAGAATATCAATAAAACTTTTAAAACTCATATAAATTAAATTGTAAGTGAGATAAAAATAATTTATATATAAAAGTTTATCAGAAAAATCCAACGAATAAATACACTATCTGTTCATTTGTCACTTGCTCCTAGCATGATGAACATGGAGATTTTATGTTAGGATCATCTATCCGGTAATAGCCAAAGATCCGGAAAATATCGTGAGATATTCTCCCGCACCGTTTGTCACGTGTAGTACTATGTTAGCTCATCCCTAGCACTCCATTTTGCCATGTCATGCATCGTGTTGCTCTACTTGCTTGTATTCATTGTTTCTTCCCCACTCTTCTCTCGAGTAGACATCGAGACTAACGCTGCTACCGGGTACGACTACATCGCTGACGTTCAGCCTTTTGCAGTAGATCATCAAGGCAAGCAAACCCCCCTTGATCATTCTGGCATCACCCATTCTTTCTCCCTCCTGCTTGCATCAGATTTTGCTACTGTTGCAGGTATCTTCTATTCTAATGCATAGCCTATTTTTGTTAAATTGTTGTTGTACCCTACTGCATATTAAATGCTTAGTATAGGTTCATTAGTGATCCCCAATGACCCCACTTAGCCCGAGTTTCCCCTGCTTCATCATCGAAGACTCGACGATTTGAAGACTCGATCATCTTGGTCGACGAGCCATACCCGTCATATGACCTCACGCCCTTCACTTGTATGACCCTGTAGAGCTACTATCGAGTATTGAGGGTGATACCTCGTAATGTACTCCTGATGTTAAATTTGTAGGGTAGTTAATCCGAGGTGGATTATGGAGGGTCATTCCTCTTTCACCACTTCCGATTGTCATGCAACCCCTCAAGCGCGAACCATCGTGGGTGATTTCTCCCTGGTCACCTTGACGGTTACATCGATTGAAATCCATCGATGGTGATACATCAGATTTTTTTGAGGTTATAGACACACACTTACTTTAACTTTACTACTTGAACATGATGAGATGTGTGGAGCAGGTGGATACCCGCGTGATAGTGACGAGGCGTGGCTGGGCTTTCTTGGCCCTTACCACAAGTCCTTGAGACGGGGTGACGGGACCACATATCGTGGATCATTGATTGTCTTCGCAGTTAACAAAACATTATTGGGTTTGGATAAGTGATCTAAGAAGGCCTCTGGCATGTTTTACACGGAATAAGTATGGACACTCTGCGTCATACATTCACCCGAAAGCTCATCATATGACATAGTGAACGACACGCGCCCGGGGGTCCCGCGTGAGCACTGTCTTTGTATAAATAGGTGCCAGGACTGACATTGCTCATCCATGTAACACGCAGGATTGTGAAGGGAGATTGGCCCATGACCCCTTTGTGATTACGATGTAGACCAGTGTGGGGCCTCTCTATAGAGCCTAGGTAGGACTACGGCGTGTCGATCGGCCGAGGCCGGGCATTACCCAGGAAAAAGTGTCTAGCCGGAGTTGATCGATCGTGTTGGGTAAGTTTGTGCACCCCTGCAGGGAAGTATATCTATTCGAATAGTCATGTCCATGGTAACAGACGCTCAAGGTTATATCTTGATCTAATACAATTAGAAGTGTTGGTTCCAAGATTGCTTTCTCGGAGGGAGTCGAGGAAGGATCTCTGGTCATTACTTAATAAACTTGCTAGATTTTGCTTATGCTGATTTACACTCTTCTAATGTTGCAAGACACTGAAGATGCTAGTCTTCGACACGACTAGGTCTTCCTTCTTTATTCTAGCATTTGTGTTGTTCAGTCCAAAGATATAGACGCATTCCTTTGAAACTAATGCATACTTAACATAGTTCTCATGTTATTCTTGCGAGTAGTTTGGATGAGTACTCACCATTGCTTTGCTACCCCTTTTTTCCTCTTAATACAATTGACGCGACCACATGACAGAGCCCAGGAGCCAGTTGGTCTGCTAGCGACTACTACTACCCCGACGGATCCTACTACTACGTGGAGGTCGCTGACGACCAGGGATAGTTAGGAGGCTTCTAGGCACGAGGCCTTGCCTTTTTGATCCGATGTTATGTTTGTGCTAGCTTTCTTAAGGCAAAACTTGTTTACTTATGTCTGTACATAGATATTATTTGCTTTCGCTGACTTGTGTGTATTCAAGCTTATGTATTCGAGCCCTTGAGGCCCCTGGCTTGTAATATGAAGCTTGTATGACTTTAATTTGTGTCTAGTGTTGTGTTGTGATATCTTCCCGTGAGTCCTTAATCTTGGGTGTACGCATTTGTGTGTATGATTAGCATACGATCAAAATGGGGGCTTCACAAAGGGGTCCATGGATAAGCAACTTTGTCCATTCCACCATGGCTTACATCCATGAAGGACTAGCCTCACTCGGGGTAGATCTTTATGAAGTAGGCAATCTCCTTGCCCTTACAAACTTCTTGGTTCAACTCCGCATAATTTCGAGGCTCCGAAGCGACACCTAACCAATCTAGGAGACAACACTCTCCAAAAGGTATTGTATGTGATATGGATGATGAACTCCTGCTCTAGTGCTTCAAAAGATAGTCTCCTCAATACTAAGTCACTCTCTCATGGAATTTGGCTTGGTAGAAGAGATTGATTGGGTGGAAAGCAACTTGGGGAGGCTAGAAATCAAGATTCATATAGTTGGAGTATAAAATCTTGATCTCAACACATGAGTAGGTGGTTCTCTCTCACAAAATGAATGGTGGAAGTGTTTGCTTGTTCTGAGTGCTCTCTCTACGAATGAGAGGGAGGTGAAGGGGTATATATAGCCATCTACAAAAATCCAACCTTTAAAACATTATTGCCCAACTCGGTGGAAGCAAAGTAAAAACTCCGTTGTACCGGCTAGTGCAAAATACCCTAACTTTTGGGTTCTCAGTGAGACTGATACCAAGCATCTTGGCGAGAACGATTCGGTTGGCCTAGGCAGTTCTAGTGACTCGGTGGCACCAATATGCAAAACTCGGAAATTCTGATTGTTAGCAATTGGGCAACACCAAGGTGGTCACTACTTTTCATTTATACCAAAGCGAATCTCGGTTGCACCTAGTTGTTAGGATTTGGCTTGGGTTCTGACTTAAGGAAAACTCGGTGGGGCTGAAATGGGGAATATTGGTGGCACCGAATTTGATCATTTGGGATTTGAACATAATGTTTTGTGGAAGAATTCTTGGGGTTTTGGTGGAAAATCTCTAAGCTCATTGAGCAACCATATCGTCATAGATACCTCATCCCCTTTTAATAGTATTGGCTTTTCTATGAACTCAAATATGATTTCTCACATAAAGCAAAATGTAGAGTCTTGAAGCTCTTGCCAATGATGTTCCTTTCCTTCTTGGGGATCCTCCTCACAATTCCTAGCCAATCCATTCATTGAACTTTCCCGAAATATACTTGATAGGCTCATTAGTTCAATGAACTATATGTTGTTATTAATTATCAAAATCATCTAGGGAGAAGTTGTGTTTTCAGAGACACATTGAGGAATTCACAATCTAACGGTCATTGGGCGACCAATAGCTCATGCCATTTTTTCTGCAAATATGGAAAGGAGTTTTTATTGATAGAATTTTTTTATAGCATGAGGTTACAACGACACACTAAGCCATGTACAAAAAGTAGGCATGAAAGTGATCGCCAAGCAAATAGAAGGGGGTTCCTCATCCCCGGTACATCACATTCTAACTCTCTGGGATTATGCTGGTGATTGCGGTGGTGCCGACCCTAGTCGAGAGGCGCACTTCGTCTTTGATGGTAGAGCAGATGTCTGAGACCGATGGTCGGTCGCCATCGAAGACATAACCATTCCGGTGCATTCAAAGGTACCAGGCGGCGACGATGATGAGGGAGGCCAATCCATTGGGCGCGGCGGCGGGTGCGTGAGCACGAGATATAGCCCACCAGGTTTGAAAGTCCATCTTATTATTGGGTATATCAACGATAGATCCATCCCAAGCTAGAATCTCGTGCCATACTTGCCTGGAGAAGGAGAAACCTGCCAACATGTATTGAAATATCTCTTCTTATTGGTCACACAGGGCACATGTGGGCTTGGGTCAAACCATATCGAGCGAGGCACTCAACCGTCCAACATTGGTCTTGTAGCATGAGCCAGATGAAGAACTTGATGCGAAGTGGTGCCCAAGATTTACATGTGAGCTTCTAGTGTGGGTCCTCTCAAGCGTCGAGGAATAGTGCCTAGCAGCACAAGCTAGCGGATTAGTCACCCGTCGTGGTCCAGCGTGAGCGTATGATATCTAGGGAGTCCGAGAGCTGAATGTGGCACACAGTTCGCCAGTGTTGAACGTACTGCACCATGGCAGCATGCCCGATGGTTTCATGGATATCCTGCACCCAAGATCGGTGGTACAGACCTTCCCGGACGGTGCGATTTAGCGGCGTCATCTAGGATTCATCGCGTTGATATGGGGCGCGATCTCAGCCACCGACTGTCCATTGATTCAGTGGTCGTTCTAAAATTTGCAAGTAACGCCATTGCCAGCAGACCAAGAAGTAGAAGCGCGTAAGATGGCGCTAACGTCCTCGTCATGCGGAATGTGCAGGTGGCTCCATGGTCTAGAAGGGTCCATGCGCTGGAACCATAGCCAATGCGTGCGTATGGCAATGCCTGTGCATTGCAAGTCCTGGATTCCCAGCATACCAAGGGAAAGTGGGCGGCAAACCGTCTTCCAATTAACTAGGCATTGTCCACCGTTCGCCTCCTTGCTCACATGCCAAAGGAATCCATGGATAATCCGGTTTTCTTTTCTGACGATTGACTGTTTGAAGGCCATGGAAATTAGGAAGTGTGTCGGAATGGCGCAAAGGACATGTAGGACAAGCGCTAGCCGATCTCCTTTTGATAGGATGGAGGCACCCCAAGTAGATAGCTTCCGCTCGAGCTTGTGGATGATAGGCAAGAGGCTTGTGCTCGAGGCTTATGGATGGAGAGAGGAAGTCCAAGGTACTGCGCTGGGAAATGCGCCACATGGCAATGCAACTCAGCGCGATGGTGGCAATATGCTCATCCGTGCACTCGATGGACGTGGCAGAGCACTTTTTGAAGTTTGCGTGGAGGCCGAATGCCACACCCAAAACACATAGAAGCTCACGGACGACCGAGATGTCCCGGCGATTAGTGCGATAGAAGATGACAACATGGTCCACATAGAGATATATGCTCGAGGCAGCATGCCTAGTGGTGAGGCATTGTAAAAGGCCGAGGTCAATGGCATGAAGTAGCATCGAGTTGAGGATGCCAATAATGATGGTGAAGAGCATTAGTGATATCAGATCACCCTGTCCCAGGCCACATACATTTCCAATGGGGGGTGTCCGTTGATCATGACTAAACACTGTCGAAGGCCTGCACAATGTCGAGATTTAGAAGCATGTACGACACCTCGAGGTTATGGAGGAGTCATGCCGTTTGTTGGACTAGTAAGAAGTTGTCGTGGATGCACCGTCCGACGATGAACGCACCCTGATTAGTCAAAACCATGGCGTCGAGCCTCGACGCAAGCCGTAGGGAGAACACCTTTGCGAATAGCTTCGCAATGAGCTGGATGAGGCTGATGGAACGGTAATCAGAAAGTGTCTCAGCGCCCGTGTGCTTGGGAAGCAAGGTAAGGAGAGTGTCGTAGTTTTGTTACGGCAGATGTCCTAGTGAAAGGACTTAGGTGCCAGGCCATTACAACTAGGTGGCAACTTGAATGGGGTTAGTCAGAATCGAGAGACGCGAGTTTACCCAGGTTCGGCCCCCCGATGGAGGTAAAAGCCTACATCCTGCTTTGGTGTTTATTGATGATCAACTTGATTACAAGGGTGCGGAATCGCTAACCTAGCTTTCTAGTCTTTCTTACTTGTCCTTTCCTCCTCAGGGGCTCCTCTTTATATATACAGACAAAGAACCTACGATTACAATAGAGTCCGGGTTGTATACAACCCGTGTCTTATTCTACTTCTTACTAACTTGGATGAGGGAGAGTCTTCATGTTTCTCCACATGAGCCAGCCTGTCATGTAATGAGCCTTGAGACGACCTCCTGGTGAGTCGCCCCTTTGGCCTTCACGTTTAGGGCCTCCTGCCCAAGTTATAGCCCAGGCGGGTTATGGACATGCCGGGTTAACCCGTGGGGCATATCCCCAACAGAGAGCCTCCTTAAGTTTGTGGAAGCCTCTCCCATTTGTTGCATGGAACTTGTTGAACGCCTTGCAAATGTCATGCTTGATGATGTCCCAACAAGCACGAAGGAAGTCGAGTGTGAAACCGTCCGGGTGAGGTGCTTTCCCGTTTTTATTTTTCTAAAAAACTATTTGTACTTACTATTTTTTATGAATAAGAATTAAATTCAACTAAATAATTGTAAAATTATTGTATGTAGAAAGTAAAATTGTTCAAGTACTTACATGTAAACATTCACTAGCTAATTGCCCGTGCGTTGTAACGGGGGCATGCATATTCTACTGGTTCATCATCAATCATGTGTAGCATATACCTTCCATCCATTATATTCTTAATTTTGGTAATATTTGATTTGATTTGAGTATGGTTTGGGGAAGAGAATAAAAGTTTTGATTTAGTTAAGTCTTTGGTTAGATTTGACTTGCTTTGATTTAAGCAGGGTAGGGAAACCCAAATTTAGTTGATGTTTTGATAAAGTTTGATTTGATTGAGTTAATGAAGAACATGGGAGATGTGGCATACACGAGGGAAAAACCAAACAAATGAGGGCAGGAGTGGTGACGAACTTACAACGACCAATCCCCTTTAATCGTAGTAGAGATACATATCAATAAAGAATATTCATATCATTAATAAAATAAATCATGATATAAGAGAAAATAAATTTGTTTTTGAAAATTTCACATATTTGAGAATTGTTGTTCATGCATATTAGAGAAGATATTCAGATAATTTTGATAAATATTCACGTATTCCTCAAAATGGAAAATAGAACAAAACAAACAAACGAAACCTAGAAAAAAGAAGAAGCAACTAGCGGGTGGATGGTTAGGAAGGTGCTCGTACCTAGGACCACTAGAGATTAAACCCTTGGTTTAACATATTGGTGTCTCATTAATGCAGAGTATTGTTTTTGTAAGAATTGTTGTTCCTGTCGATAGTGAAGCGTATGACTTCATCAATCTTAAAACTTCACGACTCCGATCCAATCTAGTGTATGTGTGCGTTTACTTTATAATAGACTTTTCAAAATAAATAAAAACTAGAAGAAAGAAAACATGGAAAAAATTAAAGAAAAATAAAGATTGAACAAGCAAAAAAAAGGAAAAAGGAAACATGTGCCACCAATTGGCCCCGCACAGTAGCAGAAGCACTTTAGGTGGAGCTTGCTTAACTCGGGCATGTAGTTTTTGGTCCGCACTCAAATGCATCCTGATGAACAGAAAGTTTTATAAAAAGTATTTTTTATAAACGTTGATGAATTCTCCACTTTTGTGCAAATTTTTGTGACAAAATGGCATTCATGGAGGTGTGAAAAAAAACAACGCTCCGGAAAAACTATTGTTGGAAGCATTTTGAAACATCGATTTTTCTGCCCATACCTCCAGGAATGCCATTTCATCACAAAATTTTACAACCAGTTGAAACATTCATCAATATTTATCACAAAAAAAGTCAGTTTTTTTCTGAATTTTTTACTATGTTTTGAATTTTACAGTTCACCGAAGAGCATGTGAGGTCAGGATCAAGAGCAATTTCGTCTTAACTCGCGTTATGAGCGGTATATACGAATTTAGAAGTGTCGACATTCATTTATGTTTTTCTTTCTTTCAGATTAGAACATTTGTTTCCGCAGGGAATCCAGGTTAGAACATTCATCGTATGTGGATTATTTTAGTCAATAGAATAGATTAGAACACGAAATTAGAGTACTCGGAGATCTGGTTAGTCACATAAACGGTTACAGACTTCACACAACACTAGAAGAAATGGACACCGTGAACACACTCAGAAATTAAAAATGGTTTTCCCTAGAAGGCCGGCATTCATGCAGAGGCCTGGGGTCATCTTCCTGTTTTTTTAAAGAAGGCCGGCATTCGTGCTCATGTTGTTAAAGTAGAAGGGGGAAATGCCTAAAGATCTGTACAAATCGATTCCATTCTGCTTTCAGTTGAAACTTCTGAGTGCCACGGTCAGGTTCCTCACGAGCTCAGCCGCGGACGAAAATCCCTCTTCGATCTGCACAAAACTGAACACGTCAATCTTCTGATCATGCATTAGAATTATAGTGAGAACGGCAGCTTATTTTCTTGCAAGTTACAGCCGCATTTGCACAACGGAGAGATGCCTTGCCTTGGCCGTGATGGTGATGTTGAGGCAGGAGTCGGTGAACGGGACGACGTTGGTGTTTATGATGGAGAGGCCCTGGTTCTCGAGCTCGGAGAGGACCATCACCAGCACCCCTCTCCTCTCCTTGCAGCAGATTTTCAGGAGCGCCGTGTGCCCCCGGATGCTGGCCTCGACGGCCGGGCTCGACTCCTCGGCGTCCCCGGATCCGCTGGGTCCTGCTGCGTCGTTGTCGGCGGCGGATATGCGGCACTTGCTCTCGAAGACGGTGGTGGACTCCGACGACCTCCGCGAGCCTTGCTCCTCCAGGGCCCTCACCTTGTCTTCCAGCTCCTTCACGTACTCGATGGTGCTCCCCAGCAGAGAGATCTTGTCCGTCTGAAAACAATGGCGAAGGGTAACTAATTAATCGTGCCGCGGGTAGTTGGTGACCGCATGAATGCAGCCACGTTTCCTTGTCACGCACCTTCTTGAGGCCGGGGACGATGGTGGCCAAGGACACGAACTGCTGCTGCAGCTTCTCCCGCCGCTTGCGCTCGGCGATGACGTGCTCTTGCGCGTTCGCCGGCGCCCTGCTCCGCCTCTCCGGCGCCTGCAGCTGCATCGTCCCTTCGACGCCGTCGTGCTGCCAGGCGCCTCCGGAGAAGTTCAGGGTGCCAGCCTGGCCGGCGCCGAAGGAGAGGAAGTTCGACGATGGCGGCTGCCCCAGTTCGTTCTTCACCGTCGCCGAACCGAACGGCAGGTTCGGCAATGACGACGAGCCTCCAAAGCTCGCGAAATTGGAGCTGCGAGATGTATGGAACGACGGGGTCGCCATCGGCGACGTGTAGTACTGCTCTTGATGGCCAGGTAGCGGTGGCTCTGCGAACTGCTGGTCCATGCCGGGCACGGGAACCCCTTCTTGCTGGTACATGTACGCGAGCTCCTCCTGTTCCTGAAACCAGCCATTGCAAGAAGAGCTTATACTACCTCAAATTCACAGCATGTTAACTTTCAGATGCCACAGGTAATTAGGACCAAATGCGCTTACCGTCTGCGTGAGCCATTGGTTTGGTTGCTCCATCACTGCCCACACAAGAAGAGCTTGATAGTTAAACATATACTCCTCACAAAGCGCAGAGGAGCACCAAGCTTATAGAGAAGTAGAATTTGTGGTGAAGACATACCTGAAACCTCTGTTCTCTTCTCTGCTCTTCTTTCTTGACTTTGCTGTCGTGTGTACAAACAGAAACAGGCATATATAGTGGTGTGAACTTCCCGCCGGTGCTGTTGGGAAGAAGGCGCTCGTTCACGTGCTCCATGCACTCGCAGATAAGGTCAAGGTACTTGCACGTTTGGTCTGCTCCACCGTACGCGTTAGTGTTGACATCACAGCTCCGATCTCTCAAGATCTGTTGCTATCTTAATTCCACCCAGAGGATTTGTTATCTGAAATTGGTTTGTAAACAAGACCTGTCTGAAGATTCAGTAGGTTCGACGACAGTGACAGTCGGATAGAAAGCGTGCATGCATGCTTGCCTGACGAGGTCAGTTTCATCACTAGAAAGTACACCACAACTGCAAATAAGTTTAGCAATTGTTACATTGCTGCATGGATTGGTAGTTCTACCGAATCAGTGCGTGCGTGTGCGTGTTTGTTTGTGGAATGATCGGGTGATTTGATTTGTTGTTGGAGTGATCGGGACACTTTTGTGAAGGATGTGCACAGTAGGTTGAAGCGATGGCGACAGTTCTGGAGGGACCTGTTCATTTGGTGTTGGAGGGCAAGTACAGTTTATGAAACTCCACTAGTGTGCATATGATAATGATATATATGCTAATGTCGTATCGTTTTGTCAATTGGTTAGGAGATCCACGCGATAATGGCGCTGCCTTCTTTATGCTGAACCTGCAAGCTTTTTAGATTACAGGAGCAAATCCCAAGAAAGTAGCTTCAAATCAAAGTGCAAATAGAAGACAACTGTTCCTGACCAACTGGCTGGAAAGTCCAAGCCTGAAGAGGGCCCGAGAAGAGGACAGATGGCTCACCTGTACTGCCTTGATCCTATCAACGAGGTTAAGGCGTTAAGCCACTAGATTACACAGCATGTGTTTGCTTGCGCAACTTGGAATATTTGGTCTGATCCACATGCAAAAGCCAGCAAATCTGACCCAGGTGCCATCTCAGGTGAGGCAATAAAATTGATGTTGGACAGTGGGTACCTAACCTTGTAAATGTAAAATGTTTCACCTGCACGCTTACATTTTGGAGTTTTGGTAAATGGCACCAGGGTCCATGAACTGTGTATTTTTCATTCAGGTGTCATTCTCATTTTCACTGGTATAGCCTATAGGGTGCATCATCTTCATGGTCAAACCGATCTTCTTGAAACCACAATCATGTGGTAATTAGGAATCACGTCATCATGCTCCTATTATATATATAACTCGATATTAAACATCTGACAATACTACTTCTAAAAGAAACAGCAAGCTTAAGCTTTGGTGCCCCCTTTCGGCTGGCTAACATTGCTGCCCGGAGCAACTTGGTTGCTTATGCCATTATGATGCAATTTGTTTACCTAGATTTAGTGGCTTCTTGTAATTCTAAGTTGCTCATCTCCCGAAACCACATGGCTCAATCACTAATTAGGCATTCAGTTGACTACATTTATAGACTAACGTGGCCAACTTGATGGACAGTATAACATAAAACACTACTAGTATGTACTACTCCATCGTTTTTCATGGCGTTTCTAGCAGGTCTATTGCACCACTGGATTGCCAGCATCAACAAGTTACTCCACTGGGCAACTTGGATTAGCTACACAAAGTGCAACCACATGCAAGTGATTAAGGACCTTTTCGGCTTAATTGACGAGGTATTCGTGCTTGAGAACTCATGCTTGCGTCAACTTGAGCTACCAACTAAGCACCTACGACCCGTAGGATCATCTTGTTGGCACATTGCATTCGGATCGTATCTGAATATTTTATCAAATGTACAACTAAACCAAATGGCTCCAATGGCTCCAAATGGTCCTCACATTTTTTTTTCCTGCTCCAATGGATGTAAACAATCGAGAAGACTGGTCCTTCGAGTTGTCTGGATATCATAAACGAATCTTGGAAAACGATACTGTTATCACACATATATAAAAGTAAGACTTGTGAGTTTACAATTAGTTTTACTCACTGGCGAAGGAATCAAAACGGACTTCCCTTGCAATTTGCTAAATCATGCAACTTGTTCCACTGGAAATTTTTCTGTCATCAACATGTCAATATGATCTGGTAAAGTAATAAGCTGTATCAAGATGAAGTCCCAGTTTACTCTTGGTATATGCAATAAATCTAAGGAGCATACATTTGTCAGAAAAAAAAAAGGTTCATCCATTAATTAATAATTAAAACATAAAAGTAAAGTGCAAAACATATATATAATGGGAAAAACCAGAAGGATATGCTTGTGTCACGTTTTTAGACAGTATAGCAAAAAGGTCCGTGCGTTGTAACGGGAGAAAAAATATCACACGCTTTTATAGTTTACAATTGATGGTTTAGAATTCGATAATATGTAGTTGCAGCCAAAACAAAGATGTTCTTAGTCTATACATTTGCATACTGCGGTACATGCATCGTGGGTGGTTAGGCGGATCTCCTTACCACAAAGTTGCATCTTTTCTCCTGTTATAGCGCAACATGTTTCATCTTTATTCGGGCATCTCCTTATTTCTTGTCAGGCTTGTTCCTTCTGTACTTGCAGACTTATATAAGCTGATGTAGTTTCGTGTAAAGAAGCGATGTGGTACTATTAGTTAATAGGAGCGAACACTAACTTTTGGCACAATGAAATCACACGCTAGCTAGTTCCCTTATACCAATATAATAAAGCGGAACCGCGGATTCGATTCCCTGCACCATGCATTTATTTATTTTTGCATGATTTGAGTGATGCATGCCGGCCCATGTGGAAGAAATGACGAATCATGCATCATTGATTTAGGTTGCACCTTAAATATATTATTTTTTAAATAGTTAATAGATAGAAAATACATCATATTCAGATTCTACGCATTTTTTAATCAAATTTCATATATAATATGTTGAAATTGAAGTTAAGGTTTAAAAGATATGATTGTTTTAGAAAATCTATTTCACATGGACTGCGGGTTATTTAATGCAAATATTAGGGGGTTTATGTAAAAATGCAGAAAACGGTTCGTTGTGACTTAAAATTGGAATGTGGGTTGATTACCTAAAACTATGAGGGCTTTTCTGCAAAATGACCGACGACGGATGGGAGAAGCACTCCGTGATTTATTATTAGGGAAAGATTTGGTTACATAACTGTTCGTCATGTTTTGTTGAGTTAGGCTTGAAATAAATATCGTATAATTGAGTTGCAATGTTATACACACCCAATTACAGCCACCCCTGACCGTAAAGCAATCCCGTCCCATTCCTTTTCTTCATGCTCTCGCTATCTTTCCCTTCTCGCTCAACATCTCCATCATAGTGATGACTACTTGGACATGACACTCTCCCGTCGAGCAGTATTGGGTCCCACCGGAGTGGGGCGCTACAATATGGGCCTCAGAGTCTTTGCATGCGTCATTTCCTCCATTGGCATCTTCGCAATCGCTAATCTCTCCTAAAACCATGCGACCTCCTCTTAGCTCTTGGTGTCCATTACTTGTGGTATCCCTATGAAACAGGAGAATCATGCGGTGGACCGAAATAGTAGTGCATTTTTTCATCCGTTTGGTTGCTTCTCTTGTTTGTGTTACCGCTACTCGAGAGAACAAAACAGCGAGCAATATCTTCATCACAACCGAAAACATGGTGTAACATAATTTTCATCACAATCGAAAACATGGTGTAGCATGGTTTGCCTTAACCATGCTCCATTCAATCACTTCCTATATGTCAATGGCAAGTGGGTTTTGATTCCACATTGTGCCACATGTACCACCCTTGATAGGTCGTAATGGACCTTATCTCAATGGAATGGAAGACCCACTCCAGACGAACAACCTAGCAAAACGAGCCACCCCATATCTCTCAAAGAAGGAACATGTATCCAACATGGCATGCCAATCCTACTTAGAGAAGAATAGGATAGACGCAAGCATTCAACCTCTCTACCACTATATAAGGAGCCAAGACCAATCGACGATGGACAACTTCTACAAACACACCCATGATGGGAGATGGGGGACGTAATTTAGAAATAATAAATATGTTGATATAGACACCCCATCTGGATCTCCCACCACGTTCTTAACAAGTCGCCCATAAATATAATCATCCACACCATCATTGTAATCTCTTGTTGTACCTTGTCTTGGTATAATACCATATAAGAAAGAGTTGAAAGGATCGAAATAGACCTTGGGGTTAATAGGTCAAGTATTTTTTTTACTTATTTTATTAGCAATTTAGGCTTCACAGAATATGAAAGTGTGCCTAACAATGCTATGTAAGATAACCATCCTATATGATGCTTGCAAAGTCAAGGGACCAAGGCAATACATAATTAAATGTGTTAGGGCTAGGGAAAACCAAAGACACACCGAGACATGTACAACGATGTACAATCCCTTGGAGGGGAGCTAGTCACCGCTGGAGACATTGAAATTCCAAAAGGTAAACTAACACCACAAAGTCTCACCCTCTTCTCCTAGACATATCACCATAAGAACTCGTGGTAGACCTTGAGGCGCCCTCCACACCTTTAAATTTTTTGGGGAAAATCACCGAGAACTCCTACCTCCTAGGATTCTCCAACCTCCAGGAGTAATAAGGTCGAAGGGAAAGCTTTTAACCTTCTCAAAATCACGAACGAGTCGGTCAAAAAAGGGAGGAGTAGATCTATGCTTGGGTGAAACCCTCTCCCAACTCTCTCATGAACCCTCAAAAACCCAAGTATTTAGGGTTGAGGAAGGTGGATGTAATGACCAACCTTTCCAAGTTATGGTCTCCATGTGTTCTATGCTAGCACCTGGACCGAATCATGAGTATATACAGTACATATGTAATAACAAACACAAATGCATCATTTCATTACATCACATGATCCAAAATGTAAGTTAGCCTTGCAAACTTCTATGGAGAGGCTAGTCAAATAAAGTCTTACTATCAAACAAAGTTCATAATGGCAGAAATGGAAGAAAATCCTAAGATAACAGTTCTTGATAAGGCTCCATCAACACCATGGGGAAACATGTCGAGTGGAGGCATGATGCCCTACGTACAATCACTCTTCATAAAAGATCTCTACAACATGATATGTTGATGGTGTCATACACCGGGGATGTCTCACCAAGGGGATCCTGGCAGAAAGCCTACCAAAAGACCCACAAGGCCTAGCGACGAAGAGGATCCTGGAGAAGAAGATAAATGCCGTGCGACCAACTTAACCTCCAAGCTATTGCAGTAGCAACCCTAGATTGGATATATCTCTAAAACCTTGGCATCCTTCGAGTATATAAGGGGAAGCTAGTGAGCTCTGTAACGACCAAACCTCGAAGGGTTTGAGTCTTTGTGCTTGTTGTGCTCGTCCTTGGATCGATTCGCTAGCACACAGATTATAGATGAATATCAGAATAACAAGTGCATCATCTATTACAACGTATGATCCAAAATATATATATTATAACAATCTGCATAGCACATAGATACCTTTATTAAATCAAATACCAAGAAATTTACATAAAAAATAACGATCATAGCCCACTCAGATGCTGAGTGAAGACTTGCGACCCTAATGGTACCTTACTCTTCGTGTGAATATCCTGGAACATGAGACGTTGCAACTGTATAGATCAATATATTCAATGTATTTGCAAGTTACACTTGAGTAATGCTAAAACAGACATAAAAGAAAGGCTCAATGGTTAATTTTAAAAAAAGCTAATTTTGTCCTCATAGCTACCTAATAGTCAAATTTTAAATTGTTTCCTACAAATAATACATATGGTTGAATTGGCATCTCCAACTCCAACGTAATACCATTATTAAGTTTGCTATCAAATTTTATTAAGTGTAACATCAGTTTAGGTATTCGATAACTATAATGACATAGCTGCTCAAGTTTTCCTTAGGGACATGACTAATCAATTAGTTTTAATATCTACAAAGTTTTGCACACTTTACCCAGTAGACTCAACCCAAAGATTGAGACAAGGTCTTTCATAAGTAGTCCTTTGCACCCACTGGCAGCCGGTACACCTACTCATATCTACATCTGTTAGCTTTTCCTTGGTGCGACTCCCACAACCTAATCAACTAAGCCAGAGCCCATATAGCTAGTGATTGCGCATGAAAGCTACTAGTCACTAAGCCTGTGTGATCTTTTTGAACATAGGAGGCATTCCACTTAGGGTGCACACTCATGGGCGCATGGCCTTAGAAAAAGTACAAGATCCCATGATGCCTTCCCTCAACACCAAGCAATACCACTTCCGCCAAGAGGTGAATTCTATTTAAGTTACTACCCAAATTATTATTTAATCCTCACATATTCTTAATGCATATGAGAACCAACTCATCAACATAGCATGGCATAGCAAAACTACAACTACTACAATCTTCATCGATGAGAAGATATTAATATAATAGTATTCCTGTACATGCATATATAATATGGTAATAAAGAACTACATGCATAGGAAAATAATAGGTAAAGTATGATCCAAATATAACTTGTCTTAGTTCTGGTTCGAGAGGTCACATTCGTGACAATAGTTTGTGTTCCACTCCGGACAATCTATATGTTTCAAATAAAACAACAAATAAATCACTAAAACTCAAATAACAAATAAAACCAACAACAAGAAATCATTTAAAACTCCAAGCAACAATAACAAATCGAGGGTTTAAAAAATAAAAAATAAAAAGTTCCCAAATTTTAAAAACATCCACACAAATGAATTGGGAAAAAATTGAATAACCAGAATTGTTCTTGAACCAAAGATTCTTCAAAAATTTGAACAGTTCATGACTTTTGAAATTGTTCGCCAATTTGAAACAATTCATTGATTAAAAAAATAGATATGAAATTTTCATGAACTTGGAATATGACCATGAACTAAAAAAGGAGATAAATTCAAAATACAAATATTTGATAAAACATACCTGTAATAAAAGTTCATAAATCTGAAAAAGATCTCACAAATCTGGAAAAACTCATGACTTAATATAATATTCACGGTTTTGATTTTATTTTCTGAAAGATTTTAAAAAGTTCGCAATACTGAAAACAAGTTCCCAAATATGGAAAACATCCACAAATTGGAAAGAAGTTTGGGGATTTAGAAATTTTTCAAAAATTTGAAAGGGCTCATGGATTTTTAATTGTGAGCGATTTCCAAAAAGATTATGAATTTGAAAAAAAATCAAGTTATTAAAACTAAAAAAGGAAAAATAAGATTGAAGTAGGAAAATAAAAAATGGACGTAAAATACCAGAGAAGATATGAAAGAATATACTGATAAAAATAGTAAAAAGTAGAAAAAACAAAGAAAACGAACCCGATTAACCAAAGAGAATCTTATAGAAATATGCCAATACCAGTGAGGAAACAAACGTAAAACTTGGGCTGGTCCATTGAAACTAACAAAGATTCCCTCGTGAACCCTACTTGCAAAAACGGCTATAACTGGGCTGGCCCTTTAAGTGGCAAATAGTGTTTCGCTTCATTTGCCTTTTACCCCAAATCATTGAGGAGTACTTTTTTCAAAAATCACTCTCACCTTTTCAGGTTGTGATAAATGGTGCACTGTATGTGTGTCACTTGTCACAACCTGAGAGTTTTTTTTATAGGACCGTATTTTCAAAACGTGTTATCTCCTAAATTGTGCGTTCAAATGTCAAACCGTTTTTATTGTTGGATTCCTCGATCGAGATCTTCAAAAATAGATCCCGTGTTGATAGATTTTCACAAACCATTTTTCCATGAAAAAACAGGACGAAAAAACGTGTCTATCGTGAAAGGGAAAAAAAGAAAACATGTTTTTTTCGTTTCCGAGAGGCACGGTCGTGTCTCTTGCGGAAGCAAACCTGTGTCTCTCGTGAAAGCAATAACCGTGCCTCTTGCGAAAGAAAAAATAAATAGAAAACTCGTTTTTTCGTTTCTCACACGCACAGCCATGCCTGCTACAAAGGAAAATTTGTGCCCTTCATGGAACCAAAACCGTGTCACTCGCAAAAAAACACAAAACACTTCTTTTATATTTCCAACAGGCACGCCCGTGTCTCTCGCGAAAACAAATCCGTGTCTCTCGCAGAAGGAAAACCGTGCCTCTTGCGAAGAGAAAACAAAAAAGCATATTTTTTTGTTTCCGATGTGCCTCTCGCGAAGCAAATCCATGCATGTGATGCAAGAAAACTCATGCTTTTCAGAAAAAAAGAAATTGTGTTTTTTCATGCAAAAAGATAAAGTTAAATTTTTTTGTTCAACAGCTTAGGAAGACTGGTCAAAAACCGGAACACCGAAAAAACAGCAACAAAACTCACCTAAAAACAGAAAATCGTGCGGAAAAATAAAAATAAAAAATAAAAAAACCTCAGAACGTGACACGTGACGGTGACTAAAAACGCGACAAATGGTGACACATGAGAGTAATCGTTGGGAGGCTTTCAAAGAAGTGCTCGCTAACTATTTGCTCTCTCTTTTACCCAACACATCCTAAGTAGAAATGACAGGCCTAATAGGCTTTGAATGGATATATTCCTTTGGCTTCATTAGAAAAATAGAACAAAAAAATAAAAAAAACTCAAATTAAAAAATGTTCATGGATTTTAAAAAAATGTTCATGCTTTTTCTAAAAAGTTCATAAACTAAAGTAAGTTCAAAGGATTTGAATAAAGTTTATCAAAAATGAAAAAAGTTCGTGCACTTTAAAAACAAGATTCATTGAACTTGAAACAAGTTCAGCAAAAATGAAGAAAGTTCATCAATTTTTTAAGGCTCATTAAATGTTCAAAAAAGTTCATTAATTTTGAAAAAAAAAGTTCACCGGGTTTTATAAAAAGTTCAACAACCCTGAAAAAATATTGATTTTGATAATAGTTCATCAAGTTGTAGAAAAAAGTTCATCATTTTGAAAGAAAATTCGGAAAGTTTGAAAAAGTTCATGATTTTCAAAAAACAAATCGGCGATTTTGCAAGAAAAGGATATAAAATAAAAATAAAAGGAACAAGAAATAAGAAAAATAATAAAAAAAATTAAAACGTGAAACGAGGAAACTCGAGAATGGATAAAAGGTAGAAAAAAATACTTATACACAAAGCGGGTAGCTAGCTTGGTGTTTTTTAAAATACAAATCCATTTTATTAAGCAAACGTGTCGCCTCATTAAAAACCTTCCAGTCCCCTTAGGTACCCTGGAAGGAAAAGAGTGCATGAAAAACAAACCTGCTGCTTCAAACAAATAAAGATACATCGTTTATTACATCTTATCTAATAAAACCATGTGGATCTAAATCCCAAAAAAATGCAGAATGAGAGTCATATGTATGCCTAGCTAGATTGTGAGCCGAAATATTTGCTTCTCGTCGGCAGTGTTGAACAGAAACCGAGCCAATGCTATGTGCCATCATGAAGCAATCCACAAGGATCGCTGAAAAATGACTCCACACTTCTACCACCCCATTGTAAGCTTGGACAAGTTCAAGGGAATCTGTTTCAATCATCACGGGGGAACACCCAATTTGCTGAATAAAAACCAAACCCTTCTATAATGCAAGAGCCTATGTTGTAGCTGAATCAAGGATATGAGTAAACGGCCAACCCCCACCTGCCACCGTAGCGCCACGGTGGTCAAGAAGGACAACAGTCGTCGCACCAGATCTATTCAGAAAGAAGGTTGCATCAATATTGAGCTTGTATGAATTGAAAGCCGGCTTTGTCCATGTGATTTCATGTGGAGTTTCCCGCCCCGCTGCACCTTGAAAGTTAATTGCCAGGCCCAAAATTGCAAAGGCAGATCGGTCCGGAGTTTGAACAGAAACGCCTTTGTTAGGGCGTATTTCTCCGTATGTGGTTTTGGTAATTGATGACAATCCATATGGACTAATGGTTGCATTAAGTTATATTTGAAGTATTTTTCCGTAGGCACTTCTTGAAGTCCATCTGTTGGTTTCAAGGAGTTTATATGATGACCAAGGTGATATTCAAAGTATTATCCAAAGATTGGTCATAAAGACACAAGGTTGTTCAAGACTAAGAAAAGAGTAAATCAAGATGATCAACACACAAAGTGTACAAGATGTACCGAGAGGGATCAAGTGATCCCATGGTATGGTAAGCATTGTCCATAACGCTTTTGTTTACTGACCCATGGACTTCATGAGAGTTCTGTGTGGGGTTAGGTCTGTTTCCATGGGTTTGCGTCAAGAGGAAGATATCATTCAACCTATGAAGGATGACATCAAGTGGTGATCGTCATCAAGATTGCGTGTGCAAGTTCAAGTGGAGCATCATGAAGATATCATGCTTGACGCTTGACGTCCATTTGGTGGCAATGGACTGGTGAAGAAGTTCTGAAGAGTGGCTCACCCATAGTGAGTATGGGGGAGCAATCAACTAGTCTTCATCAAACCAACGCAGTCAAGAAAGGTGGTCCATCTTGAGGAAGCCAAGATCATCGTCATCTAGCTCAAGAGGACTAGGTGCAAGGGATAGGTTTGCCCTTGATAGGTTTTTCTATTTTAGGATAGATTGTCGTACCGTCTAGGGGGGCTCTCAAGTGAGTATCTTGATCGTATCATTCGTTGAGAGATCAAACCATTTGCATCCTTCCATCATATTTCTTGGTTCTTGTTTGGTGTTTCTCTTTGTGAGTTTTAGAGCTTATGGTCATCGTCATGACAAGCTTGAGTTCATCGAAAACGGAGTCCACATGCATCTTCTATGATGTTTTTGATGTTGGAAGTTTTTGTCGGTTCTTTATTCATAGAGGTCTCACATCTCTATATCATTGTCTATTTGGATAGCTCTTGTCGTCGTGAATCCAACAAACTTGAGTTTGCTCGATTCGGAGCTCGTATGCAAAAATTATGGCAGTTTTAGTACGAGATCTGTTTTTCTCTAAACACGCGGTAGTACCGCTCGGTACGAGGTAGTACCGCTTGGGGCGGTACTTCCGCTGTGTAAAGAGAGGACATAGTTTTTTACTACCGCCCTCGGGTGGTAGTACTGCAAAACCGTGTCCGATACTACTGTGCCGGATTTTTGCACAGCCATAGCCTCAACGGAGGTAGACACAAAAGTATTTTTTTACTTTTGTGTACCTCGTGTGGCAGTTGGATACTACTATGCGCTAGTACCTCTCCGGCGGTTCTACCACTCGTTGCCCGTGCAATAGTTCCTCCCTCTACCACTATCGTGCGTGCGGTAGTACCGCACCGGGCAGCGGTAGTACCGCTTTGCTCGGGCTGTAAGTGGGGGTAACAGTTGGATTCTTTCCCCCACTATATAAAGGGGGTCTTCTTCCTCAATGGTTCTTATCCATCGAGCTCGTGTTCTCCCCCCATTGTTGACTTTCTTCGAGCTTGCTAACTCTCATTCTCTCCAATGATTCTTGCTCCTTTTTGAGGGAAAAGAGAGAGGAGATCTAGATCCACATTTCCACCAATCACTTCTCTAAGTGAAGGGAACCCCTTGGATCTAGTTCTTGGAGTTCTTGGTGTTCTTCTTTGTTCTTCCTCTCATTTCCACCATAGCATTAGTTGTGGTGGGATTTGGGAGTGAAGGACTTGGGCACTCCATGTGCCCTTGCCACTGCATTTGGTTCATAGGTTTGAGTTCTCCACGGTGATACGTGGAATGAAGTTTGAGAAGCTTATTACCCTTTAGTACTTGGTACCCTAGAGATTGTTCTTCATGGATCCTTTAGCGTCCTAGAAGCTTGGTGGTGCCTCGGAGCTCAATCACTGTGGTGTAAAGCTCCGGGAAAGCGGCAGGGTCTCCAATTAAGTTATGGAGATTGTCGAGAGCATTTGTGGTCACCTCGAAGCCATATGCCATTGTGGCGAAGCTTCATGGTGTTGTTGGGAGCCTCCAATTAAGTTGTGGAGATTGCCCCAACCTTGTTTGTATGGGTTCGGTGGTATCACGACATCTTGCATTGTGCGAGGGCGTGAGGAGATTACGGTGGCCTTAGTGCCATCTTGGGGAGCATTATGCGTCCACACTCCTCCAAACGCCGATTAGCATCTGCAAGGGTGTGAACTTGGGATAGATCGTCGTCTCCGCGTGCCTTGGTTATCTCTCACCCGAGCTTTTTTACTTATGCACTTTACTTTGTGATAGCCCTATTGTTTCTTGCTGTATATCTTGTTATCACTTAGTTGTTTATCTTTCTTAGTATAAGTTGTTGGTGCACATAGGTGAGCCTACTTGTTTTAGGTTTTGTTCTTGACAAATTAACCATTAGTTTTATTCCACATTTGTTCAAGCCTAAACCGTAATTATTTTAAAGCGCCTATTCACCCCCTCTAGGTGACATCCACGTCCTTTCAGCCTTTCACCGCTTCACGTCTTTGCCACCAAATGTACCAAGAGCCAATCACGATCGTCTCTTTGAACCCTAGGCTTCCCAGGAAGGGCACACTTGGATTGAGATGACGCAGAATTTCCTCAAGAACAACCAAGCCCGATCTATCTATCCATAGCACTGAATCAATAACATCGAGTAACCCCATCGAGCTCCACACCTGTCTCGCTCTCGTACAACTAAACATCAAGTGTTTTATAATGTTGTTGTCTTGGAACATGCAAATTCATATTCTAGGGTCTTTTGAACAAAACAAAATACAAGCACATGGGCCAGCCCACCGCCGAGAACAAGATGCTCCAGTTTGCGAAATGCATACAAACGGGCGCGTGTAGCGCTATATAGGAAACGTCGCTCCATATGGTGCCTTCAGCACGAGAAAACCGACTAGACGCACACTAGTAATCCTATTGGGCCTCGTCCCACTTCTCCCTTCACTCGTTCTCATCTACTTGCATTTTGTCCAAAACTAAAGTTTTGCTCAAGCAGTTCGAGTGTACTTAATGTATTGCTTTATTCTTCCTAGAGGTATTTGTCTGTATATCAATTCTTTTATCCGGAAGTTTTGGTGGGGAAGCAAGAAAGGGAAAAGGAAAGTGAGTTGGGTGTCTTGGGAAGTAATGACGAGACCCAAGTACATGGGAGACTCGGATTTTAAGATATTGAGTTGTTTAATCTTGCACTGTGTGCGAGACACGCATGGCGCATATTGCACGACCCAAACTCTCTGAGTGCTAGAATCCTAAAAGCAAAGTATTACCCTGAGTCAGACTTCCTACATGCTGAACTTGGAAGCTCACCGTCTCATATATGTCGTGCTATTGTCGAAGGAAAAGGTATACTAAAACATGGCCTAATGAGGAGAGTAGTTTTTTTTAGAAAAGGAGGATGTCCCCCGGCCTCTGCATCTAGGAGATGCATGCGGCCATTTTATTGATTATTCTCGAGGGCCTTATAAAGTATTACAACAATATATCTGAATCCGCCAACTTCGCAACAACTGTCGCTACTCCTATCCATATGATAAAGGGAGCTAGCTGGGCCACATACCCAGACCAGTTACCTAATCCTAACATCAAAAACCGGGAGCCCAGCAGAGCCGGTCGAGCCATATGCCACATACCGGGTGTAGGGCACAAAACCGATCTGACGCACTCGTGTGCTGTCGCCGCCATCTTCCACCGGTCCGTCTTCAGAGCAGATATTGAGGCTTCTACCTTGTGTAGCCACTCTGCCATCGACGTCACCATGATGTCAGACAGCTACCTCCTCCTGCGTGAGTCCATCTCCACGCATCGGTCGCCGAGTCCCCACAGCGCAATGCCGTCGATATCCGCCGCCATCAATGTTTGAGATGAAGCACCGCTCCACCATTCCTCCAGCCAGCACTTGCTCCAAAACAATGCCCCCAGGAGGGAAGGCGATAAAACGCCATCATCGTCTGATCCAGGAAGACCCAGATCTAGGGTTTCCCCCGGAGCATCCCGAGCCTGATGACGCAAACAGCAATGCGCCGACATCGAACCGCCGCCACCTCCACCGCCACTTGAGCCACCCCCGAGCAACGCCTTCAAGAAGGAAAACGCCATCGCGGTGTCGTCGTCGCTTGGAAAAGGGGATCTGAGGTTTTCACCTGAGCTCCTAGGAGGGGTGGAAGGAAGGGGTGTTGGAATTATGCCCTAGAGGCAATAATAAATGTATAGTTATTATTATAATTCCTGTATCAAGATAATAGTTTATTATCCATGCTATAATTGTATTGAATGAAGACTCATTTACATGTGTGGATACATAGACAAAACACCGTCCCTAGCATGCCTCTAGTTGGCTAGCCAGTTGATCAATGATAGTCAGTGTCTTCTGATTATGAACAAGGTGTTGTTGCTTGATAACTGGATCACGTCATTGGGAGAATCACGTGATGGACTAGACCCAAACTAATAGACGTAGCATGTTGATCGTGTCATTTTGTTGCTACTGTTTTCTGCGTGTCAAGTATTTATTCCTATGACCATGAGATCATATAACTCGCTGACACCGGAGGAATGCTTTGTGTGTATCAAACGTCGCAACGTAACTGGGTGACTATAAAGATGCTCTACAGGTATCTCCGAAGGTGTTAGTTGAGTTGGTATGGATCAAGACTGGGATTTGTCACTCCGTGTGACGGAGAGGTATCTCGGGGCCCACTCGGTAATACAACATCACACATAAGCCTTGCAAGCAATGTAACTTAGTGTAAGTTGCGGGATCTTGTATTACGGAACGAGTAAAGAGACTTGCCGGTAAACGAGATTGAAATAGGTATGCGGATACTGACGATCGAATCTCGGGCAAGTAACATACCGAAAGGACAAAGGGAATAACATACGAGATTATACGAATCCTTGGCACTAAGGTTCAAACGATAAGATCTTCGTAGAATATGTAGGATCCAATATGGGCATCCAGGTCCCGCTATTGTATATTGACCGAGGAGTCTCTCGGGTCATGTCTACATAGTTCTCGAACCCGCAGGGTCTGCACACTTAAGGTTCGACGTTGTTTTATGCGTATTTGAGTTATATGGTTGGTTACCGAATGTTGTTCGGAGTCCCGTATGAGATCACGGACGTCACGAGGGTTTCCGGAATAGTCCGGAAACGAAGATTGATATATAGGATGACCTCATTTGATTACCGGAAGGTTTTCGGAGTTACCGGGAATGTACCGGGAATGACGAATGGGTTCCGGGAGTTCACCGGAGGGGGGCAACCCACTCCGGGGAAGCCCATAGGCATTTGGGGGGTTCACACCAGCCCTTAGTGGGCTGGTGGGACAGCCCACCAATCCCCTATGCGCCAAGAAAGAAAAAATCAAAGGAAAGAGAAAAAAAAGGAAGAAGTGGGAAGGGGGAAGGACTCCCTCCCACCAAACCAAGTAGGACTCGGTTTGGGGGGGGAGAGTCCTCCCCCTGGCTCGGCCGACCCCTTGGGGATCCCTTGGACCCCAAGGCAAGGTCCCCCTCCCTCCTCCTATATATATGGGGCTTTTAGGGCAGATTTGAGACGACTTTCTCACGGCTGCCCGACCACATACCTCCATAGTTTTTCCTCTAGATCGTGTTTCTGCGGAGCTCGGGCGGAGCCCTGCTGAGACAAGATCATCACCAACCTCCGGAGCGCCGTCACGCTGCCGGAGAACTCTTCTACCTCTCCGTCTCTCTTGCTGGATCAAGAAGGCCGAGATCATCGTCGAGCTGTACGTGTGCTGAACGCGGAGGTGCCGTCCGTTCGGTACTAGATCGTGGGACTGATCGCGGGATTGTTCGCGGGGCGGATCGAGGGACGTGAGGACGTTCCACTACATCAACCGCGTTCTCTAAACGCTTCTGCTGTACGATCTACAAGGGTACGTAGATCACTTATCCCCTCTCGTAGATGGACATCACCATGATAGGTCTTCGTGCGCGTAGGAAAATTTTTGTTTCCCATGCGACGTTCCCCAACAGTGTCATCATGAGCTAGGTTCATGCGTAGATGTCTTCTCGAGTAGAACACAAAAAGTTTTGTGGGAGGTGATGTGCGTTTTGCTGCCCTCCTTAGTCTTTTCTTGATTCCGCGGTATTGTTGGATTGAAGCGGCTTGGACCGACATTACTCGTACGCTTACGAGAGACTGGTTTCATCGTAACGAGTAACCCCATTTGCTCAAAGATGACTGGCAAGTGACGGTTTCTCCAACTTTAGTTGAATCGGATTTGACCGAGGAGGTCCTTGGATGAGGTTAAATAGCAACTCATACATCTCCGTTGTGGTGTTTGCGTAAGTAAGATGCGATCCTACTAGATACCCTTGGTCACCACGTAAAACATGCAACAACAAAATTAGAGGACGTCTAACTTGTTTTTGCAGGGTATGATTGTGATGTGATATGGCCAATGATGTGATGTGATATATTGGATGTATGAGATGATCATGTTGTAATAGAAATATCGACTTGCACGTCGATGGTACGGCAACCGGCAGGAGCCATAGGGTTGTCTTTATACTAACATATGTGCTTGCAGATGCGTTTACTATTTTGCTAGGATGTAGCTTTAGTAGTAATAGCATAAGTAGCACGACAACCCCGATGGCAACACGTTGATGGATGATCATGGTGTGGCGCCGGTGACAAGAAGATCGTGCCGGTGCTTTGGTGATGGAGATCAAGAAGCACGTGATGATGGCCATATCATGTCACTTATGAATTGCATGTGATATTAATCCTTTTATGCACCTTATTTTGCTTAGAACGACGGTAGCATTATGAGGTGATCTCTCACTAAAATTTCAAGACGAAATTGTGTTCTCCCCGACTGTGCACCGTTGCTACAGTTCGTCGTTTCGAAACACCACGTGATGATCGGGTGTGATAGACTCAAGTTCACATACAACGGGTGCAAAACAGTTGCGCACGCGGAACACTCGGGTTAAGCTTGACGAGCCTAGCATGTGCAAACATGGCCTCGGAACACATGAGACCGAAAGGTCGATCATGAATCATATAGATGATATGATTAGCATAGGGATGCTTACCACTGAAACTACTCCCGACTCACGTGATGATCGGACTTGGGATAGTGTAGGTGGATCATGAACCACTCAAATGACTAGAGAGATGTACTTTTTGAGTGGGAGTTTAGCATGTAATTTGATTAAGTTGAACTCTAATTATCTTGAACATAGTCTAAGTCCACTTTGAATATATTTGTGTTGTAGATCATGGCTCACGCAAGTGTCATCCTCAATTTTAATACGTTCCTAGAGAAAGCTAAGTTGAAAGATGATGGAAGCAACTTTGTATACTGGGCTCGTAATCTTAAGCTAATCTTACAAGCTGGAAAGAAGGATTATGTCCTTAATGCTGCGCTAGGAGATGAACCACCCGCTACGGCTGATCAGGATGTTAAGAACGCTTGGTTAGCGCGTAAGGAGGACTACTCAATAGTTCAATGTGCAGTCTTGTATGGCTTAGAACCGGGACTTCAACGTCGCTTTGAGCGTCATGGAGCATTTGAGATGTTCCAGGAGTTGAAGTTCATCTTTCAGAAGAACGCCCGGATCGAGAGGTATGAGACCTCCGATAAATTCTATGCTTGCAAGATGGAGGAAAACTCGTCTGTCAGTGAACATGTGCTCAAAATGTCTGGGTACTCAAACCGTCTAGCTGAACTGGGGATTGAACTCCCGCAAGAAGCTATCACTGACAGGATCCTCCAATCACTGCCGCCAAGCTATAAAAGCTTTGTGTTGAACTACAACATGCAAGGGATGAACAAGTCTCCCGGCGAGTTGTTTGCGATGCTGAAAGTCGCAGAGTCTGAACTCCGTAAAGAACATCAAGTGTTGATGGTGAGCAAGACCACTAGTTTCAAGAGAAACGGCAAAGGCAAGAAGGGCAATTCGAAGAAGAGCGGCAAGCCTGTTGCCAATCCACCGAAGAAACCCAAAGCTGGACCTAAGCCTGAAACAGAGTGCTTCTATTGCAAGGGTATGGGTCACTGGAAGCGCAATTGCCCCAAGTATCTGGCAGATAAGAAGGCGGGCAAAGAAAAATCAGGTATATTTGATATACATGTTATTGATGTGTACTTAACCAGCTCTCGTAGTAGTGCCTGGGTATTCGATACCGGTTCTGTTGCTCACATTTGCAACTCGAAACAGGAACTGCGAAATAGACGGAGGCTGGCGAAAGACGAAGTGACGATGCGCGTAGGAAACGGTTCCAAGGTTGATGCAATCGCCGTCGGCACCGTGTCACTTCAACTACCATCGGGATTAGTGATGAACTTAAATCATTGTTATTTAGTGCCTGCGTTGAGCATGAACATTATATCTGGATCTTGTTTATTGCGAGACGGTTACTCTTTTAAGTCTGAGAATAATGGTTGTTCTATTTCTATGAGTAACATCTTTTATGGTCATGCACCGAATGTGAGAGAATTGTTCATATTGAATCTCGATAGCAATACGCATATACATAACATTGAGACCAAAAGAGTTAGAGTAAACAATGATAGCGCCATATTTTTGTGGCACTGCCGCTTGGGTCATATTGGTGTAAAGCGCATGAAGAAACTCCATGCTAATGGACTTTTGGAGTCACTTGACTTTGATTCACTTGACACGTGCGAACCATGCCTCATGGGCAAGATGACTAAAACTCCGTTCTCCGGAACAATGGAGCGTGCAAGTGACTTATTGGAAATCATACATACCGATGTGTGTGGTCCGATGAGCGTGGAGGCACGCGGCGGATATCGTTATTTTCTCACCTTCACTGACGATTTGAGTAGATATGGTTATGTCTACTTAATGAAGCACAAGTCTGAAACATTTGAAAAGTTCAAGCAATTTCAGAGTGAAGTAGAAAATCATCGTAACAAGAAGATCAAGTTCCTACGGTCTGATCGTGGGGGTGAATATCTGAGTTTCGAGTTTGGTACTCACTTAAGACAATGTGGAATTATTTCGCAGTTAACACCGCCTGGAACACCACAGCGTAATGGTGTGTCCGAACGTCGTAATCGTACTTTGTTAGAAATGGTGCGATCTATGATGTCTCTTACTGATTTGCCGTTATCGTTTTGGGGTTATGCATTAGAAACAGCTGCATTCACTTTAAATAGGGCACCATCGAAATCCGTTGAGACGACACCATACGAACTGTGGTATGGCAAAAGGCCAAAGTTGTCGTTTCTTAAAGTTTGGGGATGTGATGCTTATGTCAAAAAGCTTCAGCCTGAAAAGCTGGAACCCAAAGCGGAAAAGTGCGTCTTCATAGGTTACCCAAAAGAGACAGTTGGGTACACCTTCTATCTCAAATCCGAGGGCAAAGTGTTTGTTGCTAAGAACGGAACTTTTCTCGAGAAGGAGTTTCTCTCGAGAGAATTGAGTGGGAGGAAGATAGAACTTGACGAGGTTGTCGAACCTCTCATCCCTCTGGATGGTGGCGCAGGGCAAGGGGAAACCTCTGTGATTGCAACGCCGGTTGAGGAGGAAGTTAATGATGATGATCATGGAACTCCAGTTCAAGTTTCTGTTGAACCACGCAGGTCGACGAGATCACACGCTGCTCCAGAGTGGTACGGTAATCCTGTCTTATCAATCATGTTGTTAGACAACAATGAACCTGCAAATTATGAAGAAGCAATGGTGGGCCCAGATTCCAACAAATGGCTAGAAGCCATGAAATCCGAGATAGGATCCATGTATGAGAACAAAGTATGGACTTTGGAGATGCTGCCTGAGGGCCGCAAGGCTATTCAGAACAAATGGATCTTTAAGAAGAAGACGGACGCTGACGGTAATGTGACCGTTTATAAAGCTCGACTTGTGGCAAAGGGTTTTTCACAAGTTCCAGGAATTGACTACGATGAGACTTTCTCTCCCGTAGCGATGCTTAAGTCCGTCAGAATCATGTTAGCAATAGCTGCATTTTTCGATTATGAAATTTGGCAGATGGATGTCAAAACGGCGTTCCTTAACGGTTTCCTTAAGGAAGAGTTGTATATGATGCAACCCGAAGGTTTTGTCGATCCTAAAAATGCTAACAAGGTGTGCAAACTCCAGCGATCCATTTATGGACTGGTGCAAGCATCTCGGAGTTGGAACAAACGCTTTGATGAGGTGATCAAAGCATTTGGGTTTATACAAGTGGTTGGAGAATCTTGTATTTACAAGAAAGTGAGTGGGAGCTCTGTGGCGTTTCTGATATTATATGTGGATGACATATTACTGATTGGAAACAACGTAGAGCTTTTGGAGAGCATAAAAGGTTACTTGAATAAAAGTTTCTCTATGAAGGACCTAGGAGAAGCTGCTTACATTCTAGGCATTAAGATCTATAGGGATAGATCAAAACGCCTGATAGGACTTTCACAAAGCACATACCTTGATAAAGTTTTGAAGAGGTTCAAAATGGAACAGTCCAAGAAAGGGTTCTTGCCAGTGTTACAAGGTACGAGATTGAGTAAGACTCAGTGCCCAGCAACTGATGAAGATAGAGAGCATATGCGCTCCGTCCCCTATGCTTCAGCCATAGGCTCTATCATGTATGCGATGTTGTGCACTAGACCGGATGTTAGCCTAGCCATAAGTATGGCAGGCAGGTTCCAGAGTAATCCAGGAGTGGATCACTGGACAGCGGTCAAGAATATCCTAAAGTACCTGAAAAGGACTAAGGAGATGTTTCTCGTGTATGGAGGTGACGAAGAGCTCGCCGTAAAAGGTTACGTCGATGCAAGCTTTGACACAGATCCGGACGACTCTAAGTCCCAAACCGGATACGTATTTATTCTTAATGGGGGTGCAGTAAGCTGGTGCAGTTCCAAGCAAAGCGTCGTAGCAGATTCTACATGTGAAGCGGAATACATGGCTGCCTCGGAGGCGGCTAAGGAGGGTGTCTGGATGAAGCAATTCATGACGGATCTTGGAGTGGTGCCAAGTGCACTGGATCCAATAACCTTGTTCTGTGACAACACTGGTGCCATTGCCTTAGCAAAGGAACCAAGGTTTCACAAGAAGACCAGACACATCAAACGACGCTTCAACCTCATCCGCGACTACGTCGAGGAGGAGGACGTAAATATATGCAAAGTGCACACGGATCTGAATGTAGCAGACCCGCTGACTAAGCCTCTTCCACGGCCAAAACATGATCGACACCAGAACTGTATGGGTGTTAGATTTATTACAATGTAATTCACATGGTGATGTGAGGGCTAGATTATTGACTCTAGTGCAAGTGGGAGACTGTTGGAATTATGCCCTAGAGGCAATAATAAATGTATAGTTATTATTATAATTCCTATATCAAGATAATAGTTTATTATCCATGCTATAATTGTATTGAATGAAGACTCATTTACATGTGTGGATACATAGACAAAACACCGTCCCTAGCATGCCTCTAGTTGGCTAGCCAGTTGATCAATGATAGTCAGTGTCTTCTGATTATGAACAAGGTGTTGTTGCTTGATAACTGGATCACGTCATTGGGAGAATCACGTGATGGACTAGACCCAAACTAATAGACGTAGCATGTTGATCGTGTCATTTTGTTGCTACTGTTTTCTGCGTGTCAAGTATTTATTCCTATGACCATGAGATCATATAACTCGCTGACACCGGAGGAATGCTTTGTGTGTATCAAACGTCGCAACGTAACTGGGTGACTATAAAGATGCTCTACAGGTATCTCCGAAGGTGTTAGTTGAGTTGGTATGGATCAAGACTGGGATTTGTCACTCCGTGTGACGGAGAGGTATCTCGGGGCCCACTCGGTAATACAACATCACACATAAGCCTTGCAAGCAATGTAACTTAGTGTAAGTTGCGGGATCTTGTATTACGGAACGAGTAAAGAGACTTGCCGGTAAACGAGATTGAAATAGGTATGCGGATACTGACGATCGAATCTCGGGCAAGTAACATACCGAAAGGACAAAGGGAATAACATACGAGATTATACGAATCCTTGGCACTAAGGTTCAAACGATAAGATCTTCGTAGAATATGTAGGATCCAATATGGGCATCCAGGTCCCGCTATTGTATATTGACCGAGGAGTCTCTCGGGTCATGTCTACATAGTTCTCGAACCCGCAGGGTCTGCACACTTAAGGTTCGACGTTGTTTTATGCGTATTTGAGTTATATGGTTGGTTACCGAATGTTGTTCGGAGTCCCGTATGAGATCACGGACGTCACGAGGGTTTCCGGAATAGTCCGGAAACGAAGATTGATATATAGGATGACCTCATTTGATTACCGGAAGGTTTTCGGAGTTACCGGGAATGTACCGGGAATGACGAATGGGTTCCGGGAGTTCACCGGAGGGGGGCAACCCACTCCGGGGAAGCCCATAGGCATTTGGGGGGTTCACACCAGCCCTTAGTGGGCTGGTGGGACAGCCCACCAATCCCCTATGCGCCAAGAAAGAAAAAATCAAAGGAAAGAGAAAAAAAAGGAAGAAGTGGGAAGGGGGAAGGACTCCCTCCCACCAAACCAAGTAGGACTCGGTTTGGGGGGGGAGAGTCCTCCCCCTGGCTCGGCCGACCCCTTGGGGATCCCTTGGACCCCAAGGCAAGGTCCCCCTCCCTCCTCCTATATATATGGGGCTTTTAGGGCAGATTTGAGACGACTTTCTCACGGCTGCCCGACCACATACCTCCATAGTTTTTCCTCTAGATCGTGTTTCTGCGGAGCTCGGGCGGAGCCCTGCTGAGACAAGATCATCACCAACCTCCGAAGCGCCGTCACGCTGCCGGAGAACTCTTCTACCTCTCCGTCTCTCTTGCTGGATCAAGAAGGCCGAGATCATCGTCGAGCTGTACGTGTGCTGAACGCGGAGGTGCCGTCCGTTCGGTACTAGATCGTGGGACTGATCGCGGGATTGTTCGCGGGGCGGATCGAGGGACGTGAGGACATTCCACTACATCAACCGCGTTCTCTAAACGCTTCTGCTGTACGATCTACAAGGGTACGTAGATCACTCATCCCCTCTCGTAGATGGACATCACCATGATAGGTCTTCGTGCGCGTAGGAAAATTTTTGTTTCCCATGCGACGTTCCCCAACAAGGGGATCCTCTCCGAAGCCTCCAACAAGGGGAACAACACCCAAAGGCGCTGCCTTCGGAATGGCCGCCGCACCGGCCAAGGGACTCCCGCAGAACCTTTCCAACCACCGGATCTGCAAGGCGAGCACCCAAGACCAACAAGAAGCCATCAGGGGCCGGAACCGCTGCAGATCGGAGTAGATCGGGGTCGAGGACAAGCAACACCATGGCCACCAGCATCCAGCGAGGACCGCCGCCGCAGGCGCCGCCACCCCCGGCGCCGTCCGGGTCAAAGAGGGAGCCGCCAACCGCGCACACGGGCCACCACCGCCTGCACACGTCGGAGCACCGTCGCTAGCCCAGCGCCCGCCACCGCCTGCCGAGGGCCGCCGCCGAGCGCCCCGCTCCCCACCACCGCTCGTCGAGGCCTGGCCTCTCGCGCCCGACCCCGGTCGCCACAGGACACCGCCGTCAACCGCCTAGATCCGCCGCCCGCGGAGGAAGGGGAGCCGAGAGAGGGAGTCCCCCCGCCGCCGCCGTCTGCCACGCGGGTTTCACCCGGCAGCGTCACCCGGCGACGGCGATGAGGGAAGGAAGAAAGGGCGGCGGCGCCTAGGCTAGGAGAGTAGGTAACAGAGCAACAACACACATCTGGCAGGACAAATGGCTACCCCACGAGCATAACATGAGACCCATTACTAGTCGTACTAAAAAAAACTCAGCTTGTGAGTGAGCTGATGCTGCACAACGCAAGTGACTGTAATAGGGCCTTGGCAAGAAATACCTTCATTCAATTTGGTACTGACGCAAGCTTATCTATCCCGATATCCACCAGACAAATAGAGAACTTTTGGGCATGGAACCATGACCCGAGGGGTGTTTTCTCCGTCCGTTCTGCCTACCGGATGCTTGTGACCACAAAGCTCCGGTGAGAGTCTTGGCATGAGGGAGGGGCGAGGCGATTCTTCGGTTTCTAAACGAGAAGAACAACCGTGGTGTCAACTTTGGAAGGTTCAAGAGCCGTCCAAAATTCAAATCTTCCTTTGGCGGCTTGCACAACAGTCCATACCGCCTGCTGATTTGGTCCACCATCAAAATATGGTCACGTCAAGTTCGTGTGCGATCTGTGGGAACGGGGATTCTTGGGGACACTCTTTGCTGGAAGGGAGAGTCTAGGTCTCAATCGACTGAGACTTCGCGAAATCTCAGTCAAGTAATATAGTATGTAAAAAAAAACTAATTTACATAAATCTTAATGTAGAATTAACGTGAAGTCTGAGTCGACTGATTTTTAACAAAACCGTTGCTGGAATGCACAGTGGTTAGATGCGTGTGGGCACTAGAGAATGACGAACTTCTCTTAGTGCTGGTTGAAACGACTGAATCTAAATAGATATTAACCGGCGTGTGAGAAGCTAAGAGCATCTCTAACAGCCGCGCTTCGTGCTGCGTTTAAAAAATGTATTTACCGCGCGCGCTTCGGCTGATTTAGCACGGCGATAAGCGCTGGCTCCAACAGCCGCGCTATAATGCAGCGCGCGTCGTTTCAGCAGTGCCCAAAAATGCAGCAGCACGTATAAACCACATATACATTTTAAAAAATAGGAGAAAAACGATTAAACAAACAAAATAAATCAACAATAAATAGTTATTACAACTCAAACAAATAGTTTATCGTTCAGTACAACAAATAATGCAATAAACACAACCAATAGTTCATGAACAATACAATACAAATAATGCAATCAAATCATGCTCTTTGTCGTCCATGCCATGCCCACCATTCTTCAATCAGATCCTTTTGAAGATCATTGTGCGTTGCGGGGCGCCGAATGACATGATAGGAGGCAACAAAACGGGCTACCCTTTCAGCCCTCCGTCGCACTCGCACTCGTGCGGGCGGCGACGGCGGCGCGGGGATAGGCCGGGGAAGCGTTGAACGGTCGCCGGGGGCGCGAGCGGCGGCGGCGGCGCGGTCGGATGGGGGCGGCGCGAGAGTGGAGGAGCGAGCGCGGGGGCGCGGGAGAGAGCAGGAGCGAGCGCGGGAGAGTCGCGCGCGCGGGAGCCGGCGCAGCAAATAAGGGGCGCGAGATTGCGTTTCGGCCAGCGCGCTGAACTGGAAATGACGCGCGCGCCATTTTCATGCGCCCACTGGAGCTGCCAGCCGCGTTACGCACGCGTTAAAACTGTCTTTTTTACGACGCGGCGCTTGTATAACGCGTCTGTTGGAGATGCTCTAAATAGAGTTCGCCCGTGGCAATCCCTATTTCCCGCCAATGCGCAGCGAATCATCGAGGAGGAACCGCTCGCACCGTGCGCTGGTGGGCTGACCCAGTTCACACGAGCGGGTGCTGCACGTTCCTGCTTCAGGTTTTTTTTGTCCATTGTTTTTTTTTGTTTTTTTAATTTCGTTTTTCCCTTTCTGTTTCTGTTTATATTTCCATTATTTTATTCCTGTTTATTTTTATGATTTACTTTTTCTTATTTTTACTGTTTCCCTTTTCCTATATTAATCAAAACTCATTGTGTGTTGTCAAAATGTTCATCGTATATTTAGGAAATATTAACGGTATATTAAAAAAGTTCATCATGCATTATAAAAAGTTAATTGTATATTAGAAAAATGTTTAATGTATATGAAGTATTTCCTGTTTTTCTAAAATTTGTTCAGTGGTATATTACACAAATGTTCAATCTGTTTTTGAAAAGTTTTCAACATATATTACAAATGTCCAATCTGTATTTGAAAAGTTTTCAACATATATTACAATTGTTCAATCCATATTCAAAAGTTGTTCAATGTATACATTTATATATTTTTGGAAAATGTTCATTTTATATTAATTTATCGTGTATAATTTAAAATGTTCATCATATACTAAGGGAATGTTCAACAAATAATACAAAATCTTCAATGCCGATTTTTCAAAAAAAATCAGTTAATGTTTGCTACTTAAGTCATCGCCCGTGAATATATCACTTGAACTCACCGGTTCGGTTGGCTAGTACCACAAGCATATGAGAATAAAGTGGTGATTTCGAGTCTCTCGAGCAAACACTTTGTAGTTTTTTTTGTGTGCCTGCAGTTCAATAGCTCGAAATGGGCCGGCCCATTAGCGCCAGTCTTTAGGCGGGTGGAACATAGGAGCTCTCTCCGAGAGCAACTAATTAGCGAGCACTCCTTCGAGAACTCCAAAGCCGTGCCTTCAGCGCCGCTACAGCTTAGTGGCGCCCACGCATTGCCCGACTGGGCCTGGCCCAATAAGGTTGATTTACGCGTTTGGTGAGACCGCTCGAGACACTGTAAGAGCGTAAAAACCAGCAAAAAAGCGGCCTTTTCGAGAATTCAAACTTGAGCCAAGGTCTTTACATACGAGTGTGCATCACCACTAGAACAACACTACTTCCTTGAATTATAAAAGCGCCAAAAGTACAAGAAAAGCTTGTGGCGCTATTTATAACATGTGTACTGTATCACACAGTTTCCTGAATTATTTTTAAAAAGCTCAAGGATTTGAATAGTTTCATCAATTTAGAAAAAAAAATGTTATTTTTTAAGAAAAGCACACAACTTCGAAAAAAAGTTCATCAATTTATAAAAAAGCTCATTGACTTAAAAAATCATTTATTTTGAAAAGTTTCATTGATTTTGAATCAAGTTCATCGATTTTGAGAAAAAAGTTCATCAATTTTCGAAAAAAGTTCATCTATTTGAAAAATGTGCATTGATTTTGAAAACATTTCTTTGATTTCAAAAATAGTTCATTGATGTTGAAAAAAGTTCATCATTTTTAAGAAGTTCATCGATTTGAAAAAAGTTCATCGATTTTGTAAACAAATTCATCATTTTCAAAAAAAGTTCATCGATTTTGAAAACAAAATCATCATTTTCAAAAAACTTCTTAAATTTGGAAAACGTTCATTTTTAAAAAAACAGTTCATAGATTTTGATAAAAAGTTCGAATAAATGTGAAAAGTTCATAAATTTTTTAAAACAAGTTCCTCCATTTATAGATAGGTTCTTCAATTTGAAAAAAAGTTCACGGGTTTTGAAAAGTTCTATTCATGGATTTAGAAAAGAACTTCCTCTATTTGAATAAAACAATTAGGAATTTCGAATAAAATAGTAAAGGGTAAAGAAAAAAAGAAAAAGAAAAACAACAGAAAACAAAGATGGAAAAAGGAAAACGAAGAATAGAAATAAAAGGTGTAAAAAGTCTAAAGAAAGCAGATCTTGGTCTGTGGATGGGTGGTGTTACGAACGAACCGTCAATCTCTAGGTGTATGGTTCGAATCCCAGGAAGACTGATGTTTTTGCGGATTAAAACTGTAAATTGACGGGCCGGCCCAGCAAGTGGTGTGAAATTGCACACAAACGGGCGCCTGCAGCGCTAAATAGGTAATCCCCACTTTTCGGAAATCTTCCAGAAAGCACTCCCTCACACCGTTACTTGGCACTTCATTTTTTTTTCGCACGCGTTTTTGGTTTTTGAGTTTGGTTTTTTCCTGTTTTCTTTCTGTGTTTCGGTTTTCGACAGGTCTTTCCTAGCTTTTTGAAAAAAATGCATGAAAAAAAATGTGTTTTTTAATTTTTTGTGAGAGAAAAAAAACGTTTTTTTTTCACTTTTTTTGTGAGAGGGACGGTTTTGCTTTCACGAGAGACATGATTTTGCCTTCATGAGAGGCACGACCGTACCTCTCAGAAATGAAAACAGAAAATGTTTTTTGTTTTTTTATCATGAGAGGTACGGTTTTGTTTTCGCGAGGGCTCAATTTTGCTTTTAAGAGAGGCACGACTATGTCTCTTGAAACGAAAAAAACAAGCTTTCTCTTTTTCTTTTTATCGTGGCTTGCACAGTTTTATTTTCGCGAGAGACACGGTTTTATTTCCGCGAGAGACACGGTTTTATTTCCGCGAGATCTTTGTCTGTGGTCGGGTGGTGTTACGAACGAACCGTCAATCTCTAGGTGTATGGTTCGAATCCCAGGAAGACTGATGTTTTTGCGGATTAAAACTGTAAATTGACGGGCCGGCCCAGCAAGAGGTGTGAAATTGCACACAAACGGGCGCCTGCAGCGCTAAATAGGTAATCCCCACTTCTTCGGAAATCTTCCAGAAAGCACTCCCTCACATCGTTACTTGGCACTTCATTTTTTTTCGCACGCGTTTTTGGTTTTTGAGTTTGGTTTTTTCCTGTTTTCTTTCTGTGTTTCGGTTTTCGACAGGTCTTTCCTAGCTTTTTGAGAAAAATGCATGAAAAAAATGTGTTTTTTAATTTTTGCGAGAGAAAAAAAACGTTTTTTTTCACTTTTTTTGTGAGAGGGACGGTTTTGCTTTCACGAGAGACACGATTTTGCCTTCATGAGAGGCACGACCGTGCCTCTCAGAAATGAAAACAGAAAATGTTTTTTGTTTTTTTATCACGAGAGGTACGGTTTTGTTTTCGCGAGGGCTCAATTTTGCTTTTAAGAGAGGCACGACTATGTCTCTTGAAACGAAAAAAACAAGTTTTCTCTTTTTCTTTTTATCGTGGCTTGCACAGTTTTATTTTCGCGAGAGACACGGTTTTATTTCCGCGAGAGACACGGTTTTATTTCCGCGAGATCTTTGTCTGTGGTCGGGTGGTGTTACGAACGAACCGTCAATCTCTAGGTGTATGGTTCGAATCCCAGGAAGACTGATGTTTTTGCGGATTAAAACTGTAAATTGACGGGCCGGCCCAGCAAGAGGTGTGAAATTGCACACAAACGGGCGCCTGCAGCGCTAAATAGGTAATCCCCACTTCTTCGGAAATCTTCCAGAAAGCACTCCCTCACACCGTTACTTGGCACTTCATTTTTTTTTCGCACGCGTTTTTGGTTTTTGAGTTTGGTTTTTTCCTGTTTTCTTTCTGTGTTTCGGTTTTCGACAGGTCTTTCCTAGCTTTTTGAGAAAAATGCATGAAAAAAAATGTGTTTTTTAATTTTTGCGAGAGAATTTTTTTTTTCACTTTTTTTGTGAGGGGGACGGTTTTGCTTTCACGAAAGACACGATTTTGCCTTCGTGAGAGGCACGACCGTACCTCTCAAAAATGAAAACAGAAAATGTTTTTTGTTTTTTTATCACGAGAGGTACGGTTTTGTTTTCGCGAGGGCTCAATTTTGCTTTTAAGAGAGGCACGACTATGTCTCTTGAAACGAAAAAAACAAGTTTTCTCTTTTTCTTTTTATCGTGGCTTGCACGGTTTTTTTTCCGCGAGAGACACGGTTTTTCCTTAGCGAGAGGCACGACTATGCCTTTCAGAAATGAAAAAATGTATTTTCTATTTTATCACGAGAGACATGATTTTGCTTCCGCGAGAGGCACGACCATGCCTCTCAAAAATGGAAAATATGTGTTTTTTGTTTTTTCTATCACGAGAGACACGGTTTTCCGTCTGGTTTTTCGTGATTTTTTTCAAAAACGTATCAACATGTGGTCTAGTTTTGAAGATCTTGATGTGAGCAGCAAAGCGATGTAACGGTTCAAGATTTAAACGCACGCTTTAAGAAATAAAATATTTTTAAGATACAAATTTACAAAAAAAAAAAAAGGTTACGACATGTGACATATATGCAGTATGTCACTTATGTCAATCTAAAATAATAAAAATGATCTTTAAAAAAATACTCATCAATTAATGATTTCGAAGCTCTTGTCGCTTAGTGCGAAATGTACGCCGGGCTCACGTGAAGGTTTTCCCCTTCTCGTACTTATGGGGCCAGCCTCTTTCAATGCTTTTTTTTTTATGTTTGCTACTCGCTTACTCCCTCCGTACCTAAATATTAGTCTTTTAAGATATTTTACTAGATGTCTACATACGAAGCAAAATGAATGAATCTATACTCTAAAATATATCTATATACATCTGTATGTAGTCCATTAGTTGAACCTCTAAAAAGACTTATATTTAGAAACGGAGGGAGTAATTCGGTTTGTTAGCTGGGTTTTGATCGCTCGATCAATAGTTTAGATGCTTATTTCTTCGTTCTGTACATTGCTTGCATTGTATAGTTTTCATTTGTTTTGTTTTCCTTTCTTTTCTGTCTTTGTTTCATGATTTTCATTTGTTTTTTCTTTCTTTCTTTCATGCATGTTTTCTTCCGTCTTTATCTTATCTTTCTTACAATTTTCTTCGGTATTCAATGGTTTTATGTATCTTCATTGGTTTTCCATTTCTTTTTTACTTTTTTTACTTTTCCTTATTTTCATTGTATTTTATGTTTCTCTGTAAGTTTTTTTTTATTGTTTCCATATTTTCATTTTTTTTCTCTTGGGTTTCAACATATTTCTTCATTTCTTTCTCTATTGGTTTTGTTTTGTTTTACTTATTTTCTGCTTTTTCTTTTCTTTTTATAGTTTATCTAGATTTCATTGGTTTTCATCATTATTTCAATGTTCTTCTGTTTTTTAAATTTTATTTCGCATTTCCTTTTTTGCTTTTCAGCACTTGTCCACTTTCATGTATACACATGGCATACTTTCTGTATACATGTTAAATATTTTCTAGTAAATCTTTAACATGTGTACTAATATATTTTTTGAATTATTTATATATTGCAAATATTTTTATACATCTTTAACTTTATTAAATACATGATTAACATTTTTTGAAACCTATGTTTTCATGTCTATTTTTAACATAAATAGTGTACATTTTTGGTATGCTTATGATTTGTTTAATATATATTTTAAAAATGTGTTTTGATTTCTATTTTTTTCATTGTACCTTTTCTATATACACCTTAAACATTTTTAAACACGTTAATAATTTTGAAGTACCTGACTATTTGTTATGTAAATACATGTTTTGATGAATACTTGTTTTGTTATGCGTTGTAATTTTTACTTGTAAATGAGGATCATTTTGTATGTACGTGTAATGTTTTTAAAATATATAATTAATATTTTTAAAATATGTGATAAACACTTCAAAAAATGAAAGGGAAAAATAAAAATAAAAATTAAATGGGAATAAAACAGAAACAAAATAATAAAAAAAGATTCAAACCAGAAGAAAACGGTAAATGAAAAAATGTAAATAGAAAATTGAAGAGAAAAGAACAAAGCATTTATGCGCTGGCTGGTGGTAAAAGCGGGAGATGCCACAGTACGTACAAATTGCTAGAAGCGATGTATAACTGGTCCCTCGTATGAGTTTCTCAAAAAAGGAAAAAAAGCCGCTCCCTCGTATTTCGATATGGACCAAGGAACCAAGACGTGCTAACAAGAAAAAAAACAAAAAAAAACCGCTCCCTCGTATTTCGATATTGTCATCTGCCTTCTGTTTCTAGGTCGTGTGCGTTTCGCTTAAGGAAATAGGTACGTAGCAAAGACGCCACCAGCGTGCGTCGATGGTTGTACAAAAAAGATCCCAGCTGGTTGCTTCGTTTCCCAGTGCGTCTCGTTCATACCCCTGCCGTCGGCCCGTACAAACGAACTGCACGCTTACACGTGATAGATACACGTCGTCATCGTCATCACTGGTGACGTGAAAGATATGTGTATTTGTACCTGTACCGTCTCAAAAAAGAAGAAGATATGTGTACATGTAATGCGGTCGGTTCAGGGGTGCTGCAGCCTGCAAAGGAAGACCAGACGACGCAAGCCACACGACCAACGCACGATAAGACGTTCACACTCGTGTCGTGTGACACCAAAGCTAGCCGGGAGCGTTCAAGCACTGTCTCGAAGATGAGTGGGTCAGTGTGGTGCATCGGAGGTGCGCGCGTCAGCGCGTGTGTGTGTACACACAAGATCCGGACGAGACGACGTACGGTTGCGCCCAGAGTCGGCGCACAGCTCAGCTCGGCTGATATGACCACGGGATCGAGTGCGCGCCGCGCGACGTAGGCAACGACGGCGCCGCCGGCCGGCGACCCGGCTCTCTCTCCCTCTCTCTCTGTCTCTTTCTCGCCAACCCCAACGTGCTTCGGCGTCCGGCCTGCGTGACAGCCACGGCCGGTAACATAACATCGCCGGGCCGTATGTGACGCCGCGCTCGCGCCATGTGCGTGCGTCGGTCTCATCTCTCATGCATGACTGACCAAGGGGCAGTCGCCCTCCCATCCAACCCCGCCGCGGCTGGGTGGATCGGTCAAGATGCTGCTGGTTGCGTTGCTTGCCGGGGCGGTGCGCTGCCGTGCTGTTCCCGCACGGTTCTCCCCGCCTCGCCCTCGGCCGCGCGACGTTGCACGCCCGCGCACCATGCATGCGCCTGGCGAGATCTTCTTCTCCGTACGTCTCGCGCCCGCCTGGACCCGGTCAAATACCAACGCCGCCTCACGAGCGGCATCTCTGTCAGCGTCGCGCTGTCTCGCCGGCGATCGCCGCGATCTCCGAAATCTGGATGGGTCTCTTCAGTGACATCAGAACGGGCGACGGGCGGTCGCCTTCGGAGCATGTCTCCTCGGACGCATGGTCTAAGCCGAGGAGAACAGTGCGGCACGTCTTGACCCCCGGCCCGAGCAACCGTCGCAGTGTCGTCCGGGGCCGCGTACGTCGAGCCACTGTCGGCCGGCCGACTCGCGCGCACCCAAACCCGGCGGCCGGTCAGCAACGACGTGGTTGGCCGATCCACACCTCGACGGAAAAGCGAGCAGACTACGTCGTACCCTCGCGCTTTTGCGTCCGCATCCTGTCACCGGTTCGCCATTGCCATCTCGATCGGTCTACTCCTCCCGGTGAGTGGACTGGTCCAAGGACTAGTTTGAAACGGCCACTATTGCTTGCACCATTGGTCGGGTCGGTCGCTCCATTGGCTACCTCATCCAAGGAGAGATTCTTTTCTCTCATTGCCGGTGCATGCATGGTCTAGCTTGCGGGACTCGGTCACCTAGTACTACTATGCCATCGATCGACCACCGTCCCCTCCTGCTCTCACCTTTCTGCATTTGGGTTTGACCAACCTCTTGCCATAAGAGAACGTAAAGTGCATTGTGCAATGCAAAACACATCGGGAATGTACGTGCGCTGCTCGTCTGCTCGTTGTCTTGTGACCAGTCAAATACCTGGAGCATGCTCAATAGATCCGAGCTCTACATTTGTCGGGTGTTTGTTACTATCCGATGAGTGTGCAGAATTGACCATGCACACGCAGATCATAATGCCCGTTAGTTTCTGAACATTGACGGCACATCTAGTCGTGCAAATAAAGCTCCTTTTCACGCCATGCATGCGTGATTGCCAGTAGGAAGGAGAATTATCTCTTGTGTATTGATCCTTCCTCACCTCTCTCTTATATACACATGAGTTAGGTTACATGGCCCTATCTAGGTGGCACGCAGGTCAAGGCATGGGAGTAGTGGATGCTATATACATGGAGTGTAGTCACAACACGTGGTGTTACATCATGTGTTAACACCCCCCTCAGCCGGAACTCTATGTGGATGAATGTTTAGGCTGGTACGAAACTCCTGGAATAGCTGTGATGGAAGCCCTTTCGTGAAGACATCAGCATGTTGGGAGCTTGAGGGGACATGGAGGATGCGAACTTCACCAAGGTTGACACGGTCACGCACAAAATGAAGATCTATCTCAATGTGCTTCGTACGTTGATGTTGCACTGGGTTTGTGGCAATGTAGGACGCGCTCACATTGTCACAATAGACCAGCATGGAACGTGTAGGAGGACGGTGTAGCTCATGTAGGAGTTGGCGGAGCCAACATGATTCGGCAACACAGTTAGCAACGCCGCGATACTCCGCTTCGGCGCTGGAGCGAGAAATCGTGTTTTGCCGTTTGGAGGACCAAGAGAGCAAGTTATGTCCGAGGAAAACGCAAAACCCCGAAGTGGAACGACGTGTGTCCGGGCAGCCAGCCCAATCGGCGTCTGTAGGCGAGGAGATCATGCGATGATGATTTGTAGAGTTGCAACCCGAAGTGAGTAGTGCCGCGAATGTACCGTAGGATTCGTTTGACGAGTTGCGTGTGAGAATCGCGCGGCGCATGCATGAAGAGACATGCTTGCTGAACGGCATAAGAGATGTCAGGGTGTGTGAGAGTTAGGTATTGCAGGGCACCGACAAGGCTGCGGTAGAGGGTTGGGTTGTCGAGGAGTTGACCAGCATGGGCGGAGGCTTTGGATTGTGAGTCGACAGGGGTGGAGACGGGTTTGCAATTGAGCATCTTAGCACACTCAAGGATCTCGAGGGCGTACTGTTGTTGGCAGAGGAAGAGGCCGGAGGAGTTGGGGGTGACGTTAATGCCGAGAAAGTGGTGGAGCTCGCCGAGATCAGTCATGGAGAACTCCCGTTTGAGGGAGTTGATGACATGGTGGAGAGCCTGAGGTGTGCTGGCGGTGAGGATGATATCATCGACATAAACCAATAGGTAAGCGATGGAGCTGCCGTGGGTGAGTATGAAAAGAGAGGAGTCACATTTGGAAGAGTGAAACCCAAGAGAGAGCAAGAAGGACCGAAAGCGATGAAACCAAGTGCGCGGGGCCTGCTTTAAGCCATAGAGAGACTTATGCAGAAGGCAGACGTGATCTGGTTTGGCTGGGTCGACAAAACCAGAAGGTTGAGTGCAATATACCGTTTCCTTGAGATCGCCGTGGAGGAAGGCGTTTTGCACGTCGAGTTGGTGTATCGGCCAGGAGCTGGAGGTGGCGATGCTGAGCACAACCCGAATGGTGGCCGGTTTGACAACCGGGCTGAACGTTTCGTCGTAGTCGACCCCTTCCTTTAGAGTGAAGCCACGGACCACCCATCGTGCCTTGTAGCGCGCCAAGGAGCCGTCGGTGTTAAATTTATGACGGAATATCCACTTGCCAGTAACCACGTTGACACCTGCAGGTTTCGGCACCAAAGACCAAGTCGAGTTTTTGATTAAAGCATCATATTCTTCACACATTGCGTGTTGCCAATGGGGGTCCTTGAGGGCGGAGCGGTAAGTGGGAGGAATGGGCGAGATGGTGCTGGTCGTGTGGGACAGAAAGAGGCGACGTGGTTGGCAAAAACCAGATTTAGCGCGAGTGCACATTTTGTGGGAATTCTGTGGCGGTGGAACCGGCTGGGCATTAGCAGGTAGACGTGGCACACGAGGAGTGGATGGCGCAGGATGCAAGGGAGATTGCGTGGGGCCAGGGGCGGCAGAGGAATGTCCGGGATCCGAGGGGGATCCGCTGGTAGAGGCGACAGGGGCGGACGGCTGGCGCGTGGGCGGGGTTGGCTGGTTGGTGGCGGCAGATTCGGTGGGATGGGGGCGATCCGAGGGGAGTGGGGTCAGCGCAGAAGGCGAGGGAGATTCGGTGGGTAGGCGCGCGTGGGGAGGCGATCGAGGGGAAGGCGGGGCCAGGGCGGGCTGGCGACCCGTGATTGACGTGCATGGGGGTGTAGCACCGGGCAGGGGCGGGAAAACCGGGTACGAGGTAGGTGGGTGCGCAGGAGAGATTCTGGCGGGATTGTTTGTGGCAGGGGAGGGACCAACCGAAGGTGTGGGTGTGTTATCGTATGGAAAAACTTGCTCGTCGAAAACAACGTGACGGGAGATGATAATTCTGCAGGAGGATAGGTCGTAGCATCGGTAGCCCTTGTGCTCGAGGGGGTAACCGAGGAAGACGCAACGGGCGGAACGTGGAGCGAGCTTGTGTGGCGACGTGGCGTAAAGGTTTGGAAAGCATAAGCACCCAAACACGCGAAGGTGATCATAGGTGGGGTGCACGCCGTGAAGGAGGAAGTATGGGGTGTGATCGTGAACAGCACGAGATGGGCGACGGTTGAGTAGATACGTGGCGGTGTGGAGAGCTTCGACCCAAAAGGGAGGGGGAAGATGAGCTTGGAGGAGAAGTGTTCGAACAATATCATTTGTAGTGCGAATGAGCCGCTCAGCTTTACCGTTTTGTGGCGATGTGTGGGGACAAGAAAAGCGGTAGGTGATGCCGTTGGTGGAAAAGAACGAGCGTAGGATGGAGTTGATGAACTCGCCACCATTGTCGCATTGCAAGGCCTTGACGGTCACGTTGTATTGGGTTCGTATGTAGGAGAGAAAGCGAAGAAGGGTGGTCGATGTGTCGGACTTGTTGCGTAGGGGAAAGGACCAGGAGAAGTGCGTAAAATCATCCAACACAATTAAGTAATATTGATAACCAGAGAAGCTTACAACGGGACTTGTCCATAAATCACAATGAAGGAGCTCAAAAGGAGCAAACGTGCAGCTATGAGAAGAGGGGAAGGGAAGGCGAGGTTGGCGGCCTAGTTGGCATGCCGGGCACGGTGAGTGCATGGGTTTATTACAAGGAGAAATAAAATCGTTCGACGCTAAGGAAGAAATAACATGGGGGCTTGGGTGGCCGAGCCGACGATGCCACACATCGGCAGTGGAGATGGTGGTGGAGAGGGCAGTGCGCCAAGCCTTATTGTTGCCGAAGAAGGGATAGAGGTCGCCGGAGCTAGCGGAGATCATGATGACCCTCCTCGTGCGAAGATCCTTCACAAGAAAACCAAACGGATAAAATTAAATGGAGCACGAGTTATCTTTGGTGAATTGTCGAACAGAGATGAGACTTGTAACAATATGGGGAGAAAATAGAACATCTTTGAGGTGGAAGTTGTGGGGCGGAAGGGTGGTGGAGCCAGAGGCCTGGATAGGGAGGTGTGTGCCATTGCCAACAACAATGCTAGACGAAAGATGCTTTAAAGAAGAGCTCGAGAGGTCGATGTTACCAGGGTTGCCGGTGACGTGGGACGAAGCGCCGCTGTCTAGGTACCATTCTTGCGGTGCGGATTGGCCGTTGGAAAAGTTGTTGGCGCTGTAGGCAACTTGCAGCATGGCGAGATGATCCCACGACGGCTGCTGCGGTGAAGGAGGTGGTGTGTAGCCGGGCACGCGCATCGGATACGCGTGGGCGTGGGAGCCGGGGGCAGGACCGAGCACGCCGGCAGAGTTGGGAGGAACCCAACCAGGGCGCGGGTTGGGAATGGCCATGCCATATGGAGCGAAGAACCCCATGTAGGGGTTGAGGGCATCGGTGGAGGAGCGCCGCGACCCCCTTGATCGCCGCGGCCACGGCCACGGCAGCGCCCGCGCCCGCGTCCACCCGAGTCGGCGCCGTCCTGACGATTACCGGAGCCACGCCCCGGTTGGGAACCAGAACCGCGGTCGTTGGGGCGGAAGCCGGAGGAGCCGCCGGAGGCTGGAGGGGGACCGGAGGGAGCACCGCTCCCGGTGACGGCGAGGACGGTGACTGGTTCATCAGCGATGCGTTGGGCGAGGTTCTCCTCGGCGAGCTTCAGGCGGGAGAAGACCGTCTCGAAGGGAGGAAGAGGGACGGTGTCCCCGAGGACGACGCGGATGGTGTCGAGGCGCTTGTCGATGCCGTGAAGAAATTGAGTGGTGAGATCCACCTCAGTGACAGCATGATCGATGTCAGCCAGCCCGGCGGTGAGAAGCTTCATGCGACGGGCGTACTCGGCGACGGAGAGGTCACCCTGCCGGAGATTGCGGTACTGCCGGTTGAGCATCATATACCGGGCAGCGCGATTTGCCAGGAAATAGTCACGGATGCGATGCCAGAGATCGAAGGTGGTGGTAGCCCCGACGACATGGTCGACGAGGTTGTCGGTGAGGGTGGCATAGATCCAGAGTACGATGTGGGCGTCGATCTCGCGCTGTTGGGGGGTGGTGGTGGCGGGGAGAGGCTGTTCGATGAACTGGGCGACCCCGTAGCGGAGGAGGACGAGCAGGAAGAACGACTTCCATTTGTGGTAGTTATGGTCGTCGGGGTTGAGGAGGAACTTGATGTGGTTTTGAATGCTGTCGAGGAAGATGGGATGACGCGGAGCCGGTGGTAAGGAGGACGGCATGGAGGCGGGGGGAGAGGAGAAGAGGGGCACAAAGTGGGAGGGTGGTGAGGCACCGCTGTGAGACGAAGGGGCGGTGCCGAAGACGAAGGGGGAGGCGGCGGCGGCAGTGAGGCCGTCGCTGTTGGCCGAACTGGAGGAGAGCACCGGCGAGGGGGCAGAGCTGGTGCCCTGGGAAGCGGCGGCGGCGGGATCGGCCATTGGGTTGGTGTCTGATACCAAGTAGGAAGGAGAATTATCTCTTGTGTATTGATCCTTCCTCACCTCTCTCTTATATACACATGAGTTGGTTACATGGCCCTATCTAGGTGGCACGCAGGCCAGGGCATGAGAGTAGTGGATGCTATATACATGGAGTGTACTTACAACACGTAGTGGTACATCATGTGTTAACATTGCCTGCCATTGTGTAGCCCTTGCTAAAGAATTCTTTCTGCAAAAACCCACACAGGAAACTAACCTATTTCTTAATTAGTACTAGGCCCCAAACCAAATATAGTGTACATTTTATTAAGCTAATGTACAGACAGGTCCCGGTGGATCTGACTCAGACTCAACTTTGATCCATTCAGGAACTGGGACGAGTATATGTTAAGTTATGGGGTGCACAAAGAATCTTTATTGACACGCATAATACTTTACTTGGATAGTTGGATTAGAAAACTAGAGTATGATTAACAACACGCATAACAACTCAAAATTGATTGTTACATGCTGGTAAGCTTCAAAAACACACATAATTAAATTGATCCTATATCTTTTTTTGCTCTCATTGGTTTGGGAACTTGAACCAAACTTTGGTGCATGAATCTTATCGTGGTGACCAACTGTATCATCGCCACTCATCTTTTGCTCACTCCCACACGACAAGATATCATATTATTAAGGGTGCAATGATGGATTTAGTACAAGATCTAGCTAAGCGCCCTACACTGCAGGTCCTTTAAGCTGTACTTTGCCCTAACAAAAAATGCACTACGTCAGATAATAAAAACAAAAATACTTTCGAAGTACACTATTACACGTTGTGTGTTACATGTTTATGTAAACAAAAATGGGGGGCGTGTCGTCCACTCGCTACACAAGCAAGCAGGTATAGAATTAAAATCTAGTATCCCATGTGCTTTTGTGTTTTTTCTTCTTCTGCTTGTGGGTGTTGGCTAGCTAGCTATTGTATGTGCTTTTGTGTTTTTTCTTCTTCTGCTTCTGGGTGTTGGCTAGCTAGCTATTGTACATGTCGCCGTGTGTCGACAACATAAGATAACACGATCTGACCTTTAGGTGTGCACATTATAAGTTCATAAGCATCCACTAAGCTGTCTCACCTACTGTTCGTCCGGGGCTGTATGCTAGACTTTATCAGTGCCATTACTGAGTTTTCCTTCTTTTTATCATGGATCCTTTGGAACACGAGGGTTTCCATTTACGACAAAGCAACCGAAAGAGGGTGGATGCACACATGTTAAACAAAGCACGGACAGCCCCAAAGAGCAAAGTCGACCTCATCAGCCTCCCAGCTCCCAGAGCTCGATCACCAACAGCTACACGTCAGTACTCCAAAGTTGCCAAAAACGGCAAAAAGTCCGGCGCATCGATGCCCTACACGACCAGCTCGAGCTTATAGCTTAGCTTATCTCAATCACGGCACTGTTGGTCGGTCATCCTTTAGCTAAGCCGGACGTACGTACTCGGTCGCAAACTCCAAAGCGATCAAAAGCGAAGCTTAGAAAAAGAGGTGGAAGAGCTAGCTACATGTTGCATGCAACGTTCCACCGTCCTTTCTATCCCTGCTGCACCAAGCAACGGATATGGTTTTTCTGCACCGGTTTTCGGTGCCGCCACACGGACGGGTTGCCCGGATTTGTCAATGCATGCATGATCGCCTGCGCGTGCAAAACCCTTTTCCTCTTTGTTGAAACTCTGCGCCGGGCGCGACACTTGTGTGGATGACGGAGTGGGTTGTTGGGCACGTAGATCCTTTGTCCACATTGGTTGGAACACCGGAGTCCATGAAAGTGACATGCATGCGTGTACGTTTGTTGTGTGAATCTCTGTCGACGACGAACCATGCATGCGTGTATGTTTGTTGCGTGAATCTCTGTCGACGACGAACCATGCATGCGTGCATATCCAAGAAAATTTCGGTTCCGGAATGGTCACGTGTAGTCTTGGCAAGAATTGAGTATAAATGGTTTCGTGCTATTTTGTGCGACTCTGACGTGTCGGGTGTGTTGCACGAGCGCCCAAGCATCTACTCCTTCCGTTCCTAAATATAAATCTTTAAAGATGTTTCATTAGTGGACTACATACAGATGTATATAGACATATTTTAGAGTGTAGATTCATTTATTTTATTTCGTATGTAGATTTGTAGTGAAATATCTTAAAAGACTTATATTTAGGAACGGCGAGAGCAGGAGCCAGAATAGCCGGGGCTTTTTATCGGGACTTGACGAACGTGCATGCATGCATGGCATAACAAACATACACGCCACGGGGAGTTTCCAGTCGAGAGGAGCTGCATAGATGGAACAAGAGACGGTCAGTGGCTTTACGGGCTTTGGCGCGTGCAGAACATTTGGGTGTTGTAATGGTACGAGAGTAGTGATGTTTGCTGTTTTGCGGGTTCTTTCGTTGTTGAGCAAAGTACAATCAAAGTCCTTACATACACGAACATATAATCATTCATGTAAACACACACTAGCAGCCAACACATCATCTTTAGATTGATGAAGTCGCCATATACGCTTTTGTAATCGATGTGAACGTCTCTTTTCACCGAACGCACATCATTAAAAGGCCTCGAATAAATCCAAAAAACATGAGCATCAATGTCAATTTTAGGATTTAAACTCTAATGACCAGGAGATATCATTGTCCTCCTAACCATCCAACCACATGTTGGTTCGCTTCATGTCTTTTGTCTAAAACCTTCTTTCTTAATCAATGTAATGGCAGGTTTTTGACTTGTTTCAGGAAAATTAACCTATTTTGTTACGTGAATGTTTATAAACCGGAATGGCAGAATGGCATCGTAATTGCTACATAATTTCGTAGGAAGTAATAGGACTTTTGAGCACAAATGGAGCCCACTGGCCTCAAATATTTACATAACTGGTTTGGTTGGGTGCAAGTATGGAGTTGTGCAAACTTTGTACTAAGGCATTTCTAACGTTGAATTGCAAATATGTCCCCGCATCCGTTCGCGGACGGAGGACCAGTACGCAGACACCAATGAGGAAGCCGGACATCTAACGTTGTCTGCCTATATTTCAACTACCGTTTAAACAAAACGTATGAAATTCATGCATACGGCATCGGCGGTCGTCCAGTTCCTTTATATTCCGCAGTGACAAACATGTCCTCTATTTGTTGTCTTCATAAATGCCGTCGGGGTTGAAGACACGTGAAGTGAAGGTGCAGTCTTCGACAAGGAAGAGTTGAACATGGGAGACGGACTGGCCCACATGGGACACACCAGGTCTTGCCGCCTCCCATGCCCGTCAGCCGGTGCTACTCGAGGAGGAACATGTTATTCCTATGCTCCTCTTACGTCTGCCGGAACACCGACATAGGAGCCGACGCAGGCAGCTCCTCCTCCGCCATGGCGGTGTCGTAATGCGCATGCACATGCTTCATTGTCAGTCTGACATGCAACAACACAGGGTCCGGCGTGGTGTCGTTGTCCGAGCCCGTCTTCATCATGGGATCGTTGGCGAAGACCTTGGACGAGCTAGCCGACATGCCCTGCTCGATCTGCCTTGCACGGCGGGACTACTAGGTGGCTGCAAGGGCGGCCACCTCATGCTCCATCTTTAACGAAAGACTATCCCATAGAGTGCTCCTGCGCGCGGTCATGGTGGATGTGTAGTAAAGGAGGATGATGTGGGGGTAGAAGTGTTGTAGTGTGGAGTTAGCTGGGTGTGGCCGCCTTTAAATAGCGGTTTTCGGTGAGGCCAAGCATCTCGATGTGTCAATATGCGGCGCCAGAGTTGGTTCCTCGACTGACGAGCCTACTTAATGGCGTCAGAAGGACACGTGGGCATTGAACGAGCGTGGTAAATATCCTTCCCGTCATGTACAACAAACGTCGCTCCGACACTGAACAGGCGCAAACACCGGCGATGCGGCACAGATGGTTCTCTTGCCCGTCACGTCGCTTCAATGCCGACGCCAATGAAAGGCCACTGAACAGGCGCAAACACCGGGGATGCGGCATGGATGGTTCTCTTGCCCGTCACGTCGCTTCAATGCCGACACCAATGAAAAGCCACGTCAGTATTGGGCCGTCGTCATTGCGAGCGGCCGCTCTACAACAACATGAATGCGGGCAGCTGACGAAAGGGCGAAGGCGGAGGGTTTTCGATGGGCCAGCCCCCCCCCCCCCCCCCCCCCCCCCCCCCCCGACTTAGTCTCTAGTCTGAGAAAACACATGTTCGAACTGACCTACAGATCAATACATGATTGTATTGGATAGCAAAATACGTCTGCAAGTCCAGACGTATGCATACGGTTGGAAGGTCAGGACAAGCCAGCTAGTTTCCTGGCCTGTTGGAGCAAAGTGGGTTTATGCCTTTATGATTGAGCACTACTCAAGTGAAAAGAACATTTTGTGAAGGCCGCCTTCTCCTTACTGTGACTTTGTCGCTAAGCTCATGAACACATGTAGTGCAGTGGCGACCTGATCAAAGCTGTAGACCAACCCCTACGCACCACCCTTCTCAACGGGGAGCAAAACCAAAATTCCCTTGAATCTCGACCTAATGGGACATTGACCATCTTTTTCAAACTGAATAGTAATACATAATATATATATTGGGCATCGTTTGGTGCTTTGATGTGGGAGGGTGGAGATAATGGGCAATCCATAGCCTACCTAGAGCACCAAGACATGACATTTGGTGCCGTTGAGATAAGTGTTGTGTACATGAGCTAAAGTAGCAATGCTCTTACTCGCAGCTACCCCAATACAAATGGATGCATTGATGCACCAACATTTGGTCAGGCTACTTTCTTCTCTGCTAGTGTTAACTTTGATTATCATAGTGCTACGATCATGTCCACTGGTCGAGCATTATATTTACAGCTTCTTTCCAACCTCCCTTTGCCCCGACAAGCCCTGCTACTCCATCGTCTCACCAATGACAGCCCTAGGTTTTCCATCTGAAAGGGCTATTTTATTTGTCCCCTAAAAGGCAGGGGTAGAGTACTTTATATAAACTTAATCATGGTTGGTGCAGTGTTACACGTGGCCTTAGCGTTGTCGTCCAAGGTATATATTATCTCCTAACTATTTTATGGCTCTGTTCGAGAAAAATAATAATGTCCTATGGCTGTCTTAGTAAAAGTTCATGTGTAGAGAAATAATTTAGAGCAACTTTAACTGGGCGACCCAAACAAACGACGTAGTTGTTCGTTTTTTATTCGTTTGGGTCAGACACGAACGTCCACTTCCGCGTTTGTGTCGACGCATGCGTTCAACGGTGGACAAACCCATTTTGTCGACGCGCGAAAAAAATATGCAAACATTTCAAAAATAAAAACAAACATTAGTTAAACATTAAAGCCGCCCACGAAGGCCGGCGAGAGTCCACTCGTCCACTGGTAGACCTCCGGCCGTGGCTCGGTCTTCGATGGAGGGGGCACGACGCAGTCGTCGGTGGGGGACAGCGCGATGGCCTCGATGAGATGCGCCTCGTACGTCGCGTCCTCCTTCTCGGCGTTGTGCCACTCTTCCTCCTCGCTCTCGCGGAGTGTGGCTGCCAGCACCGCCTGGTAAGCGGCCTCCGCCTCCCGGTCCTCGTCGCAAACGACAGGCGGGAGCGGCGAAGGGCCAGGCTGCGCGTCGCGCACGTTGCGCCGACGCTGCTCCTCGTGCTAGAGCACGAACCATACCTCCTAGCCAGGAGAGTCGGACGCGTAGATGGGGTTGAGCCGTTGCTCCGTCGTGAGTTGCCGCCCCAGTGACTCACCTCCTCCGCGTGCGTTCGCGTCGACCGCGGCACGGCCGGTACTGGGATCCTCTCCGGATCCAGATGTGAGTCGTGCGGGAGGGTCACGTCTGGGTACGGCAGCGGGATGCGGTGCTCCCAGTGCCACTGTGCTTGGTGCACCGGGACGCTGATAAGATGGCGAGGCCGACGGAAAGACGCCGGCGGGGGGAGTGCGTGGGGATGGACGGTGGGGGACTTGCCCTTGTTTTGGGCGGAGAAGCCAGCCATGTGTGATAGCTAGGGATCAGTCGTCGACGAGGGAGCAGAGAGGTGGCAAGATGGGGACGGGGTCTAAAAGCAGATGAGGCCGAACCCCACTGTACGCTCGGATTAAAAAAGTCCGACCGCGGTCGCTGATGCGTGGGCCCGTGAAGGGCGGTCAATATTGATTATGTTAACCGCGGGTAGTTGGGATGGACACCAAGAGGGCGCGTGCGTCCGCTTCGCGTTTGCGTCAATGCATTTCAGCCCTAAATTGGGTATGAAAATGGATCGACGCAGACGCGAAGCGGACGCGTTTTGGCAATGGATCCGCTCATTGGGCCATCATTTTTGTTTGAACGGACCCAAACGAACATGTGCAGACGAAATAGATCGCCCCGTTAAAGATGCCCTTAGCATGCTGATTTTGTACATGACCATGGCTGCCATGCAATGATGATGATCATGATACTTTCTATCACCTCGTTCGGCCGTCGTACTCATCTTTTGCGCATGAACAGGATATTGAAGCTGTGTGAGTGATATTGAAAACTATTCTAAGTAGTGATTCGTAAATCTTGCGGTCCCAATAAAACACTAATCCATGATGGTGCTTAAAGTGTCATTTGGGATTAATAAACTAAATGTCGTTTAATGATGTGGTCCTAATGGCCACCCATCTTTACGAGGGTCTGGTGCTATTGTGGCTGAATACGAACCCTCAAATCGTTGGATCCCCAAATTATTTGTATGTCCTTTGCGGGGTCTGCACATTTTCTGCTATTCAATTCTATCCCTCAAACACCTGTGGACATGTCCGGGCGTCCAAATTCAATCAAACTCGTAGCAAACTTGAGGGGTTTTGGAAGAGTAAAAGGCATCCACCTGTCAAATTAAAAGCTGTCATGTATCCTTCCCCTGCATCGAGATGGAGGAAGGCCACCTACTATTTTCTTTCTTACTATTTGACAGAAGGTGATTAGGTGTTTGACGGAAGGCTACTAGTTTCATTTTTCTTCACTAGCTATTTAGCATTTGGTGGATACTAGCTACTCCCCCGTTTCAGAATATAAGATGTATTAATTTATAGGCAAGTCAATCATTTGAATTTTTACAAGGATTATAGAATAAAATAACAACATCTGTAATACCTAGTAGATAAAATATGAAACTATTTATCATGGTGGATCAAATACATCTTATATAAAAAAACAGAGGAAGTATATAACATTTGACAAATACCGATACTAGCTATTAGGATTGGCGGAAGGTTTTCTAGTGTTTCATTTTTAGGTGGAAGCTATTAGTAATTAGCATTGCATTTGCTGGAAGGTTTGCTAGTTATGTTTGGCGGGAGCATGCTTGTTTCCCTTTTTTACCGTTGTTATTTTTTTTAATTTGATAGAGGCAGAATATTTGAGGTATATGGTTGGATGGACGACCCAAGTGTCTACGGACACGGACCATGGACCAATAGCGTGTCTGCTTTTAGGATATTATTGGAGATGCCCTATGCCCTTAGGGCATCTCCAGTGCCGACCCGCAAAAGTCTTCAATATCTGTCCATTTTAACGTCCGGACGTGATCCGCAAACATGATATTGAAGCGAACCATTCAATGCTAATCATAAAGTATTCGATTAGGAAGAGAAAAAGTAGGTGAGCGCGAGGCATGTGATGGGCTATCTATGGTGTGGCATTCTATTCGAAGGAGAGAGAGGAGAGCGGAACCATGCATGTAAAGAGAGAGAAAAGAGAGGATGACCATACAAACGCTTTTTGTTTGTCAAGTGGATGTCCGGACTCCGGTATAGCCCCCCTGCTTTGCGAGAAAACAGACATGCGGACCACTTCATGGAATAATGCATGACCGTGTTGGATTGCAAAAATGAATAAATATGTCCAGTCAGATATATACCAAAGTTTTGAGGGTCTTCTTTGAAGATTCCCTTACTCCCTCCGTCCTTGTGCATTGGGCATCTAACAAAAATCAAATACCCAAAACTCTTAAGACATCAAATAATCCCAAAACGATAAGGTGTCATAGGAGTAGTATTTTTATTAGCATGCTTACTTTGTATTAATTTCAAATAATACATACCGTACTTGGATAACTGCATATACTTACTTACCTAGGGCCTTCGTGTGATCAATAGTTTTTGACAAAAGGAGAGACGTGTAGCTTTAAGTTATATAACACAAACAACCAATAGGATCCTGATATCCACTCGATGTCAGGTCGGGGACAAAATGGACCAAACGCCTTCATAACCATAAATTACGTCACGTCACCGCATATATGCACAAGTGATGAAACTGATGGTGTCAATGGAAATCTGTTAGATTTTTTAGTTTTTGAAATATTTAATCTCTTAAATGAATAATTGTAAAATCATTTTCACCATTAAATCCGTCATGACGAGATCTTCGAAACTAGATATCGTACCATGTGTTTCGACATTTTTTGAGGTTAAAAGTTGTCATGTCTATTGCATATTAATTTCCATGGTGTTTAGAGAGTGACGTTGTCATGATATGTTTTAACTACTTTTTGTTCTATGTTTGAAGTAATTTTTGACATGCTATAAAAATTAATTAAGAAACTAAACTCACCATGGCGAAAATTACTAAAATTTGCCATGATCCATGAAATAATTTTGATATGGTTCATAATTAAAAACAAATATACTGTCAATTACTTTAAAAATGAATGGTCAACGACTCAAATTTCCATGAATCATAAGCTAAAATTGACATGGAGAATTACTTAAATTTTCCATGATACATGCACTAAAATTTTCCATGTTTCAATCAAGAAAATTTTCGATGGTCAAAATACTAGAATTGCCATGGTTGAAATACTAAAATTGTGACGATCTATAACTAAAATTGTCATGATCTATAAATTAAATTTGAAATGATGAATTACTAAAAATTGCCATGATCCATGAATCAAATTACTAAAAATTTGCATGGCCAATTAATAAAATTAATAAATTACAATTTTTTAACTAAAAATTTCCATGGTAAATTAATAAAATTTGTCATGAAAAGTAGTTCAAATACAATGGTAGCTTTAAATATAGAAGAAAAACTAGATGAAACATATCATGCAACTTTAGGGTAAACATCGTGGCAACTTGCGTGTAAACATCATGGCAACTGTTGGACCCCAAAATGGTCGCCGGAACATATCAACATTGGATCTAGTTTTGAAGATCTCGTCGAGATAAATTTAATGATGAAAACATATTTTTAATCAGATTTTTTATTTAACACATAAAACATTTTGAAGTCCGAAAAACCAAAAAGATTTCACTCATGTCATATGTTTGATTTGGTAAGATGGATGGTAATGAAGCCATTTGGACCATGTTGCTTTGTGCCACACATGTGGCACTTGCATTTGTGTAAGGATAAATGGTGATGAGAAATCAACTTACATGGGAAATACCTAGAAAAGCAAAACAAACTAATACTAAAGAGACATGCTGCTTAAAATTGTTCTTTCGCCTCTCTAGTCGTAAAGACTGTTGGCAAAAAGTTTTAGGATTTTGATGCAGGGGGAAGACGAGCCAACGAAGATATGAATTATGCCCATTTCTACTACATGGAAGACTTTGTCGGCATTGCGACACCATCCGTTATACCCTAGTACATTAGGAAATGGGCCCATTATGGACCATGTGCGTGTATGAGAGAGCATAGTTGGGATAGTCACACCTTCTTATTTTAGGAGTAGTAAGACCAAAATACACACCCATAACATCCATAGGTGGCAACTCTAGCTAGACTTTTTATGTGAAGCGAAAACTAAAACACATTTTTTTGAAAAGGAGGATCACCCGGGCCTCTGCATGTGAATGATGCATGCAACCATATTATTAAGCAAAAGGTCACACAAATGGTCTGTCATACAGTAGTTGCTTCCAAAAGAGCCAAAGTAAAGTGATAAATAGAATTACCACAATCGACAAAAGTAGAAAAAGATGAATAAGTACCTAGTCTATTATTGGACCGCCATCCATACTGGTTGTAAGTATCCCTACCGGCTCCCATTGGTTGCACTGAATAGCCATATGCTCATTGGCTTCCGCATGACTGAGTAACGACCACGTACGAACCCAAGCAGTGACTTTGTAAATAACCTGCAAAAAATGTACAAGAGTTTGTTTGTTAAAAATCGTATCATTAGTTAGAAGCAACATCGTTTACTACCCTCCCATCTTCTCTTGGCTAAGTTATCCTTAGTTAGAATCACTTCCTTGTGCACAAACCACATGAATATTTTAATTATCAATGGAACTTTAATTTTCCAAATATGATTAGTTTCGGAATTGTGCCACAGTTTATTAGGTTTAAATACATAAACTTGACACATAATATCCCATTGACGGATAGTTTCGAGTGAATCATATCCAGGTCATTCGAGAGTTGAGCATCCATCAAGCTCCACACAAAAGATGTAACTGGTTGTCCCATCGTTCATCTACTAGGGACCTTCTAAACTGGATATTCAAAGGGACAAATTGCAGTATTGTAGCAACATAAGCATCCTTATGTTGCACAATATTGTATATAGAAATCTATTATGTGTCTAGTGGTGTCTCCCCTAACCAAGTATCTTCCTAGAATCTAGTCGTTACCGTTTCAATGATAAATTTGGTTCTATGGAAGAAGAACACTCTCGTTATCATTATCCCCTTCGAGAAAGGAGAGTCATTGGGTCTAACAGTAACCCGGGCTAGAGCCTTGGAATGTAGGTACTTACTCCGTAAAATTTGTATCCACATTCTCGAGCACACCTTTATGCTTAACCTCTAAATTCTCAATCCCTAACCTACTCTGGTCCTTCGGTGCACATATAATATGCCACTTGGAAAGCTTGTATTTTGCTTTACTTTCATCGCTTTGGCAAAAAATCTTGATCGTCAGAAGTCTAAACTTTTTCGTACCCCTACAAGCACTTCAAAGAAAGACCGTAGGAACATCGACATACTTTTCAACACCGAATTGATAAAAACAAGCTGTCCACCATATGGCATAAGCTTACCCTTCCATCAGCTTAGTTTTTTTTTAAATCGATCTTCAATGCATTCCCATTCCCTATTGCATAGCTTACGATGATGAATTGGGATACCTAAATAACTAAATAGTAAGGAGCCCAACTCAAATTCAAACAATTGTCTCTAAGATTTTTGTTCTTCTTTGGCTCTTCCAAAATAGAACAATTCATTTTTGTTAAAATTGATCTTCAATCCTAACAGTTCTCGAAAAGGCATAGGACCAGCTTCACATTTCTAGGCTTTTCCATGTCATGTTCCATGATAATAATTGTGTCGTGTGTATTGTAGAATGGACACACCACCATCCACTAGATGAGGTACTAGTCCACCTACTTCACCGTCCTCCTTGGCCCGACCAATAAGAATCGCCAACATGTCTACAACTATGTTGAAGAAAATAGGAGATATCGGGTCCCCTTTGTCATAGGCCTTTTTGTGTCTGGAAATAATGACATGTGTCATCATTTACCTTTATCCCAACACTGCCTTTAAGAACATAAGATTCAACCTGGTTCCTCCAGGAATCGTCAAACCCTTCATACGTAAGGCATGTTGGAGGAACGCCCATTTAACCTCATCATACGCCTTCTCGAAATGAACACTGAAGATAACCCCATGTAATTTCTTTGAATGGATTTCATGTAATGTTTCATGTAGTACAACAATACCCTCTAGTATATGTCTGCCCCGCATGAAAGTCGTATGAGTTAGTTGTACCACACTATGTGCAATCCGCATCAGCTGGTTCGTACCAACTTTAGTGAATATCTTGAAACTCACATTAAGTAGACATGTTAATGTGAATTGCTCAATAAGAACTGCCTCCTCCTTCTTTGGCAACAACATTATCATTCCAAAGTTAAGGTGGAAGACCTCAAGTTGACCATTCAAAAGGTCATGGAACATGGGCATGAGGTCACCCTTAATGATATGCTAGCATATCTTATAAAATTAGGTTGGGAAACAATCAAGTCATGGTGCCCTATTATTCTTTATTTTCATGCAGGAATTGCAAAACTAGAAAATATGAACTCCTCATACATTACTTTGGTGCCCAAAAAGAGTTCTCCTGAGCAAGTAGGTGATTTTAGGCCTATCTCCCTCACTAGAATGGGACTTAAATTCCTCCCCAAAATGGTTGCCAATAGACTGAAGTTACAGATTATGAAATGCATCCATAAGAATCAGTATGGTTTCATCAAGTCCAGAACCATCCAAGACTGTGTTGGATGGACATTGGAATACCTACACCAGTGTCACCACTCAAAAAAAACCATTGTCATCCTCAAACTTGATTTTGAAAAGGCCTTTGACTCTTTGGAACATGAATTCATATTTCAGATTCTTAGGCACAAGGGTTTTAATGATAGGTGGATATTATGGGTACATCAGCTACTCACTTCTGGCTCTTCCTGTGTTCTTCTGAATGGAGTTCCTGGTAGAAAATTCATGTGCAAGAAGGGTGTTAGGCAGGGAGATACCATGTCCCCTCTCCTTTTTGCCATTGCTGCTGACTTTCTCCGAACCTTGGTAAATCAGTTGTTAGAGAATGGGCTCATTCAGCTGCCAATACCTTGCCATGATAAAGATTTTCCAATAGTCCAATATGCAGATGACACTCTTATCATTTTGCCTGCTGTGGAGTCCTAGCTACTAGAGTTCAAAAAGATGCTTATGCTTTTCTCCCAATCCACTGGACTTCAAGTGAATTATCACAAGTCTGCTCTTTTGCCTATCAACATTGATCAAGGAGAACTTCAAAGGCTAGCTGCCTCTATTGGGTGTAAGGTAGGATACTGCCTTTCACCTATCTTGGTATGCCTGTTGGGACAACCAAACTAAGGATTATTGATCTAATTCCATTGGTGGATAATATGGAAAGGAGGCTCTCTGCTAGCTCCTCCTTCCTGGCTCAGGGTGGTTGTTTGTAGTATCTCAACTCAGCTTTGTCCTCTGTTCCCATTTTTTTCCTCTGTAGTTTGGACATACCACCAGGGATCATTAAGTAGTTGGAAAGGATACAAAGACAATGTCTCTGGCGAAAAAATGGCCAAGACCATGCACCTTCTCTTGCGGCCTGGGACTTAGTGTGCAGACCAAAAATGAAGGGTGGTTTGGGGATTATGAATCTGTCAGTCCAGAATGAGGCACTGCTTCTTAAGCATGTGGATAAGTTCTTGAATAAAGCAGAAGTGCCCTGGGTTGATTTAATATGGAACACTTACTATCACAACACAGTTCCACAGGGTACCTTCCTTTGTGGATCATTCTAGTGGAAGGATATCTGCAAGAGAATGGACAACTTCAGAGCTGTCACCTATGTCCAACCAAACAGAGGAGATACTTTCCTGTTTTGGTCTGATTCCTGGGCAGTAGGCAACTCAACCCTGCCCCTAGCTCTTCGGTTCCAACGGCTATTCTCCTTTGTTATTGATACATTCTGCACTACTGAGGAGGTTTTCCAAGCTTTTGAGACAAATAACATGACCATCATGTTTGACTTGCCTCTTTCTGACAGGGCCTTCCAGGAGTTGGAAACAGTCACCTACTTACTCCAAAACCTTAATAGAGATCAGTTTAGATAAGATGTCTGGCTTTGGAGTAGTGACAGTAAGGTTTACTTTGTGAAGAAATACTACCTTCATGTCTATCAGCCCATTATACCCAACCCTCTGCTCAGTTGGATTTGGAAGAGTTGATGCACCATGAAGATCAAAATGTTTGCCTGGATGCTCATTATGGACAGGCTGAACACCCAAGATAAGCTTGAACGACGCCACTGGAAAGTTTCTGATTCAAACCTATGTGTTCTTTTTCATGCCAGAGTCAAAGAGGATAGGGATCACCTCTTTTTCAACTGCCTATTCAGCACCAGGGTTTAAAACTATCTTGAGATCACCTGGCAGGGTACTTCCATGTGGGACACTTCATTCGCAGCCAGTTAGATTTTCAGCATCCTTTCTTCTCTGAAGTAGTGTTCACTGCTTGCTGGAATATTTGGACAGTTAGAAATGCAAGGATTTTCAACAATGAGCGTCACAGGTTCAATAAATGGAAGTCTAGCTTCACTCATGATATCTCTCTTTTAGCCTATAGGATTAAGGCTATATTTAAGGAAGATCTACTTAAGTGGATCTCCTTCCTATCTTCCTAAGGTTTGTATATCTGCACCCACCCCTATTGTATATTCTAGTCCTCTCATGTACATAAACTCTCTTTATGTTGGAAGAAAAGAAAAGGCTGTGGGGTGATTCCCTACAGTAGCTAGTAAAAAAAATGCTATTCCTTTTGACGAGGTCTCTTGACTGGCCGTCCCGAAGAAGAGGTTATCTCTTTTTTTTGGGGGGGGGGGCTATTAAAGGAGTTATCTGGTGTGCATGAGAGATCTCAAAAAGCTATGTGGAGTATGGTCAAATCGCTATGTCCGAATGAGAGTCCTCCGCAAGGGATGGTCGAGCTTGCTATGCATTTCAAAGGACCCGGAGTCGCTTTGAGCTGTGGAAGACTTCGGCCTACCGCTGTCACGCCCAAGATGCGACCCTATCCTCAATTTGGCACGAGGGCCTCGTCAGGGATAGAAGTGCATCTCGTCGCGTCGCAAGAATGGATATCGTTACAAGTACATGTACTGAAAAGAAGAGTTATATAGTATTGGCTTGCACTCGCCACAAGCTACATCAGAGTCACATCAGTACCTTACATAATCATCAAGAGTAAGAGCAGGGTCCGACTACGGACGAAAACAAACGACAAAAGAAGAATGACGTCCATCCTTGCTATCCCAGGCTGCCGGCCTGGAAACCATCCTAGATCGAAGAAGAAGAAGAAGAAGAAGAAGAAGAAGCAACTCCAGATGAACAATCAACGCGCTCGCGTCATGTAACCTTTACCTGTACCTGCAACTGGTGTTGTAGTAATCTGTGAGCCACAGGGGACTCAGCAATCTCATTTCCAAAGGTATCAAGACTAGCAAAGCTTAATGGGTGAGGTATGGTTAAGTGGTGAGGTTGCAGCAGCGGCTAAGCATATATATTTGGTGGCTAACCTACGAGTACCAGAAATAAGAGGGGGAAGATCTACGCATAGCGGGCGTGAACTACAGATGACCAAATGAATGATCCTGAACACCTACCTACGTCAGTCATAACCCCACCGTGTCCTCGATCGGAGAAGGAACTCACGAAAGAGACAGTCACGGTTACGCACACAGTTGGCATATTATAATTAATTAACTTCAAGTTATCTAGAACCAGTGTTAAACAAAGCCTCCACGTTGCCACATAACCGCGGGCACGGCTTTCCGAAAGATTTAGCCCTGCAGGGGGCTCCAACTAGTCCATCACAAATTACCACAAGCCGCATAGAAATCCTCAATCACGAAGCTCGCGATCTCGTCGGATTCCCTAATGGAAAACCTCAACTCTGAGATTACCCAAAGCATCACCGGAATCCCGATGCACAAGATATCTCGTCAAAGGTAAAACTAATCCAGCAAGGCCGCCCGACGTGTCGACGATCCCGATAGGAGTCGCGTACCTCGTTCTCAGGACACGACGGATGGGTCACACTAGGAGTACCAAACCTCGGGTTGCCCCGCGGTGGCCCCGTAGTCTGCCAATTTGGACCAACACTCATGCGGAGCACTGGCCCGGGGGTTGATTAAATTATCCTCGGGGTCCGGAAAGTCCCTATGCAATTTTATTAGGTGATTAGGCAAATGTAGTACCAAAGTTGGGCCTTGCCAGACCAGCTTTAATCTAAAACGAATTATCAAGGGGGTCCCCATAACAACCCCGATCGTGTTAGGAGCGCTCATTTATGGAACATAACACCGGTAGCCGAAACTAAGGGGGCAAAGGTGGAACAAAACACCAGGCTAGAAAGGCCGAGCCTTCCACCTTTTACCAAGTATATAGGTGCATTAAATTAAATAGTATTAATATGGTGATATGACAAGGGATCCATGTTATCACATGGAAGCATCTGCACCTGCAACTAGCAACGCTATCAACATGATTAAGCAAGCAGTAACATAGCCAATCAGTGGTTTGCTAGGTCGAACAGGTTGAAGGAAATCATGGCATTGTTGAGAGGCTGAAATTTAACAGGTGGTAGGCAACGAGACGTAAACGATAGAAGCGATAAAACTAGCATGGCGATGATAGTAATGGTATCTGGGGAAATGATCATCTTGCCTGAGATCCCGCTTGGAAGAAGAATGCCTCCGTGAAGCAGACGAACCGACGTAGTCGAACGGGTCCTCACATTCCGGCACGCGTGCGGAACGCTATCGAGACGGGGAAACCGGAAACAAGCATCAACACACGATATTCACCACACGATGCACAACACATATGATGCATGAGCTACTGAATACATGCAGGTCACGGCAAGACAAAACACACAATCAAACACTACACATTAAGTGAAGTTCAATATGCAACGAGTTGCATATTGACGAAACTTCACGATAAATATTTAGTTCACTCCCGGTTATCTACACGCAATATTAATGTGGTTAAACATGCAAGAGGTGAAGCGGAAATTAAACTACCTATCTAGGCATTTTAAGTGAGGTCGGAAATGACATATAGCACCTCCGAAATGACCTCACATGCTAAATTACAATTCTGTCCAGATCTGAATTAATGCATTTAATTGGTTGTTAAACAGCAAAAAAATAGGTTTACGTGATTCTACGCGTCAAGGCAAGCAACCTACACGTAGAGAACATCTCCAACGGAGCTACGGATCAAAAGTTACGAGCTCCGCAAGATATGATGGCATGAATGCGATATGTGTGCAACGACGGCTACGAGCGCTTCAAAACAAACAACCCACAAGAGAAAATGAAACTACACAAGATCCTAAGCAAGTTTCATGTAGGACACGATCAAAACGGAGCTACGGTTCAACATCTACAGGCAAAACAAGAAATAACTACAAACTGCCCAAAACAGCTACATAGCAACTTCTACGCCTCACAACTCCGGCTACACAACTCCGATAAACTCAAGCAAGGCATGGCATGAAAGAGGGCAAGACGCACTACTACAAAAAACTAACAACAACTAACATGGCAGCAAGGAGCACTAGGAAAAGAAGACACAAAATGACACCTCACGCACTATTTCAGACTTAGTGAAAATATCACCTCCTGAAAGTGCAGTTTTCAGCCTGAAGCAATATTGACAGCAGCAAAGCCCTAAGCTACAGGTCTCCAAATGACATGAAATTTAACAGCATGCTAGAGAAACATAAGGGGTACCACTAACTCCATTGGGCCAACCTCAAAAGAGCTACAGATCACAAGCTAGAAGCAAAACAAAACAGCAACAAAATAATAGCAGATTCCAGACTTAGAAATATTTCAGCTCCTCTGAAACAACACTATTCAAGCAACTTGAGGGCAGTCAAACAACACCTAAACATGCCTTTCTATTGCAACCAAAAATACCAGGGACTAAACAAAACATCCAAGATCAACTCTCTAGTTGACAACTCCGTCAAACGACGCACGGATTAAATCCTACGAATTAATCAAAAGGGCAACATAGCAAAATATCTCGCAAACTAACTTCCTCGAAAGCTAAAACTAATTGCACAGAAAAATCCACGGGATTTTTCTACCCCGAAAACATATAAATAAGTGGGGTTTGCAACTCAAAATAACGCTACACAATAATGCGAGATAATACCTCTAAACGGGAAAATAAACTACCGGCAAAACTCTACACGGAAAAATACGAGTGACCGCTCTAAAATACGTAGAAATATGGTCCCTAAAACATGGACATTAAATCTATGGCATACGGGCAATCCGGATACACACGAAAATTAACTACGGAACGGAACCTATTGTAACAGCACGCAAAACAAAGCATTAGGCACCCTAAACAGCGTTAAACAAATATACAAGTTGGATAACCGTGTTCTACTCGCGAAGCTACCCCAAAACGATATATAACACGCTGCGATCCGACTAACGGAACTAAAGATACGGGCGTTTAAAATCTAACCTCTTATCTGGAATTATATTAATTCCAAATCAAGCTAAAATCACAAATGGGCCGAACGGGGTTCACACAGGTAAGGTGCGCAGGGGGCGAGGGATAGCTACCTTGGCCACTTGGGCCTGGCCGGTTGGAGAGGAGGCCGGCCTGGGGTAGCTCTACTGGGCCGAGGCGAGGCGAGGCCTACCCGGCTGCTGGGCCCGGCTCAGGCGCTGGGGAAGCTGGGCCAGCGGGGCCCACGCGCGGGGTCAACGGCGCGGCGGCTACTCCCGTCGCCCGCTGGAGCGAGGCCAGGCCATGGCGGCGGCGACCTCCAGGGCAGTACCGACGCAAGGGCCGGCGAGAGGGCGCGAGGCCGCGGCAGCTGGCGGCGGATCCGGCCTCGGCCCTCCCGGATCCGGCCGAGGGGCGCCGTTCCCGGCGACGAGGAGCTCGAACGGGGAGCTTCGGCGGCGGGGCAGGCCGGCGAGAGGCACGAGGCGGCGGCCTGATGCGGGGCGGCGCGGCTGGCGGCGGGCGGAGGCGCGCACGGGCAGGAAGGGTGACGAGGCCCCGGCAGCGTGGGGCGGCGGCGGCTGACGGCGGCAGCCTCGGGCGCCGGGAGATCCACTGCAGATCGGGGCGGCGGCGGCTCGGGCTTGCGCGGCGGCGGCTCGGGTCCGGGCGGGCCGCGCGCGGGCCTAGCGGGCCGGCGGCGGGAGGAGGGAGGCAGGTGGGAGGAGAGAGGCTAGGGTTTGGTGGGGTGCGGAAATTGAGGAGGATTTTGAGGAAGGCTGTCTAAAAATTAAGGAGGAGGGGGGTTTTATAGACAAATGGGGGGCTCGGTTAACCGGAATTTCGTTCCGGATCCAACCGCGGGGTCGGATTCGGACGATTCCGAACGCGGGTATGGGTACGCGGCCGTGTTGTGTAGATATCCGGAGATGAGAGGGAGAACGGGCGGTGCGGCACGGTTTTAAAAATACCGACAGACGTCTGACGAATAACCGAAGACGGTGCCGCTACGGGCGACCGTTCGGGTACCAGACGGTCTCCGATCGCGACGAAATTCGACAGGCGACCTAGCTATAACTAATCACGACCGCACGTCGAATCCCAACCCGATCAGAGAAAGTTTTAACCGCACTTTAAAAACAGGGTTCCAACGGTGCCGCGGGCGCGTGCGTGTGCGTTTGAGCTCGGATCGGACAACGACGAGAACCGACGACTACTAACGAATGCAAGTTTTGAAAACGGGCGGCAACGGAGATGCTGATGCAATGCTGATGATGCGATGATGATGCGGCCACTGAAAATACCCACACGACGAAAACGGAAAGTAAAGGGGAAGCTTCTGGAACGTCGGCACCGGGCTGTCACAACACTCCTACACTACAAGAGGATCTCGCCCCGAGATCCAAGAATGAAAGGGGGAGAGGATGAGAAAGCAAGAGGTAAAAATTTAGTCACTTCTTTGACAAACGAGTGAAACCAACGATCCTTGAAGGTTGCAAAGAGATGAGGACTGATATGAGAGAGGAGCAAGAATTCACGGAAAAAATTCAGCAGCACTTCGGTAGGAAAATGGGACAAAAATTCGAAAAGGTGGAAGAAATAGACAATATTCACCACAAACAAGTAAAATATAACAAGGGAACACCATGATCTTGGTAGAACAACATGATTGATCCAAAAGAGCAACATCACAATGCCTCCGGAAGAAGAGAATATGAACTAGCTCAAGCGGAAGAAAAGAATGAAGAAACAAACGACAACTATCAACACAATAGAATTGAAGAGCCTCCGGTTATAGAATTGACGTAGTGGTTAGAACCCAACAATGAAAAGAATAATATAGTAGTGGGCGTATGAAAATCATCTCAACAAATATGAGGTGACAACCAACCACTAAAAGAAACAAGGATAGATTGGGAGAAACAAGATATGAACAATCTCTTACACCAAGAGGATACAATGAGAACTTGGATTAATGACAAGCACCATGATAGCACAATCCATGGGAAAAGTTTTAGGTGAAGTCCAAACCAAGATAGCTCAATGAAGAAATCATGGGTTGAAAATATCTCATGATCATAGAATTGGTGGGTTTATCATTCTTGAAAAGAAAACTCTTCGAGTCTCCTACACTAACAAGAAGGCTACAATACCACCTCAAAGGATAAAGGAAGAACAAATACACTTGGAAAAGCAAGAGAAAGGATACTTGAGGTTCTCCAACAAGAATCTTGAAGAACACTTGAGAATGAATCCCATCCTTGACGAACCACAAAGAAGGACCTCCGTATACAAATGAACGAAGCAAAGATATCAAGGTAGAAAAGACTAAGATTATGCCCTGCCAAGATTTAGATGAAGCCTCACAAGGAGATACTTGATAGAACTTGAAACTCCGGAAAAGAAATATAAGCACCCGAGGAAGGAATTGAAACCATGAGCCACTCCGGCAGAAGAATTGAAATCTCTTGGACGAAGGAAGAACAAGAATAAGAATTATGTTAATCTCATCCTTCATCAAGTTTAATTGATGACAAGCAACGGATTTAGCATATCACTTATTCTTCTCAAAAGATTGAGGAGAGATATGAGCACAAACTAGAAGAAACCTTGAAAGAGGCACCGGTGAGAATTGAAATGAATGAGCCAACCCTGAATGACTGGAGATACATGAGAAAGAAGAGATCATGAGCCACCTTAGAGACAACTAGAACAAGGCACCGGATAAACGAGAGACAACGAAGAGACAACAATTGAGAAGAATTGAAGATGAAAGCTGAAAGCTGAGAACGAAGAATCTTCTAAAATGATGGCCTTCGGAGGAACGAGAAATAAAACAACTCGGAAATGCACCGGATAGCAAGAAAGGGATACTCATGATTGGGAATAATTCAAGGCGATGCCAGAAGGCTAAAACGAAGAATCATGAAGATAATGGACAAAGATTAAGAAAAACACTCCTTCGGATAGCAAGCTGAGAATGAGGAAGAGAACCCACCAAGAATTAGTAAGACACTCCGGAATAGAGAAGAATGAAAGGTGAGCCAAAGAATGAATTAATTGAAATAGATCTTGGAGAAGGAATATGACTGATGAAAATGATACTTACGTCATAGTTGAAAAGAATTAAAGATCTCCGGAGATGATTAAAAGAGCCAGGTAAGATCCTGGGAAAGAACCTGTGGGTTATGGGCCCACTCAAAGAAATCACCGTTGAAAAGATTACTAGAAAGATTGATATAGCACCGGTATGAAGAGAACTAGATGAAGTTGAGCACCTCAAAATAATTAGAAGAATTGAAAACACGAAACTTCCGAGATATCTTCAACACTTCGGAAGAAAAGAGAGGGATGAATAACCAAGATAGGCTGAAAGAATCTCCAACATAGGAAAGAATTACAAGGATGAAAAGGATATGAAGAACACGGACAACTGAATCAAATTCACCGGAAAGGAACAAAATGAAGAAATGATGAACTCGACTCCTGAGAATCTTCACAATGAATCACTGGTTACGAAAGGAAGAAAAGATAGCGGAAGCATCACTGATATGAAATGCAGTTGGATGAAATCCAATCACTGAAGAAAAAGGGCGGGAGGGCGGGGAAAAAACAAAGACAACTTGGGACGGATGAAATGAACTCCGGAATAAAATGAGAGACTGATCTGCAAGAATTGGAGAGGTTTGATTACACTTGAAGAGGAGCACACCGGTTGGAAAAGATTTAACATGACGACTCCGGTTGACAAGAATTAACAAGAGAATTGATTAAGCAAAAGGATCTGCATTCTCACATAAAAAATATGAGAACACAGATTAGGAAAGATCTGACATCATCACTTGACATCGAAGCAACAAGAATTACCACATTCCAACAAAACAAAGGGTGAGGCTTATGAAACAAGCCAGAACAAACTCATGAGAAAGATTTCCGTTCGATATTTTCGTGGACAGGATCGCACGGGCACGATTTACAGAAGCCATCAAGTGCAAGGCAGTGCACCCGACATACGAAGCGTCCCCGAGTCGTAGCAAGCTACAAGGACTCTTTAAGACACAACGTGTACTGCTGTAAGTCGACCGTGAACAAACGAATCCACTAGATGTCGAACCCCAACCTAACATCATGCATTTGTTGGAAGATTGTCCTATAAGCAACTACTTGAATTCCCACCTATGAATTCCCGAAATATCTGGTCATGCAATCTGGTACACGGATACAAGGAGTAATACCACACAACTCCTATACTAACCCGTCACTTGTATCACATCCGTCAACACACGACCAGAACCTCGGACCTTCATCTACAACAGATCCTCGTGATCACAACGATACAAAGTATGGCAGTACTCCCGAACAATCTGCACCAGTACTGGGGACATCAGGGTTATCTCGCCACTACCAGTATTGAAGCAATTACGAACATCCTTCGTTCTGAGATACTAAGAAATCTGAATGATAACGATGTGCTCAAGAATCCCCTGGAGCTCAACTCCCCGGAAGAAGATCAAATCAGACAGGAGGCACCAAGACAGAACTCCGTCACATCGGCATCATATAGATTCCAAGAATATCCACGTGATCCTAAAATTTTTGAGTGAGAAGAGGAGTAGAGTAAATTATTACGTCAAGATTCCTCACCAGAGAATAGAAGAGGAGAAAAAAAAGAATCCTACTCTCCGATATATAACTAGACTCAAATAGTTTTTCACTAGACTCGACTCGGCCAAGTTCGATCAATCAAGGGGGCTCCTAGGTCGGTCCTTGCTCTGATACCAACTTGTCACGCCCAAGATGCGACCCTATCCTCAATTTGGCACGAGGGCCTTGTCAGGGATAGAAGCGCATCTCGTCGCGTCGCAAGAATGGATATCGTTACAAGTACATGTACTGAAAAGAAGAGTTATATAGAATTGGCTTGCACTCGCCACAAGCTACATCAGAGTCACATCAGTACCTTACATAATCATCAAGAGTAAGAGCAGGGTCCGACTACGGACGAAAACAAACGACAAAAGAAGAACGACGTCCATCCTTGCTATCCCAGGCTGCCGGCCTGGAACCCATCCTAGATCGAAGAAGAAGAAGAAGAAGAAGAAGAAGCAACTCCAGATGAACAATCAACGCGCTCGCGTCATGTAACCTTTACCTGTACCTGCAACTGGTGTTGTAGTAATCTGTGAGCCACAGGGGACTCAGCAATCTCATTTCCAAAGGTATCAAGACTAGCAAAGCTTAATGGGTGAGGTATGGTTAAGTGGTGAGGTTGCAGCAGCGGCTAAGCATATATATTTGGTGGCTAACCTACGAGTACCAGAAATAAGAGGGGGAAGATCTACGCATAGCGGGCGTGAACTACAGATGACCAAATGAATGATCCTGAACACCTACCTACGTCAGTCATCACCCCACCGTGTCCTCGATCGGAGAAGGAACTCACGAAAGAGACAGTCACGGTTACGCACACAGTTGGCATATTATAATTAATTAACTTCAAGTTATCTAGAACCAGTGTTAAACAAAGCCTCCACGTTGCCACATAACCGCGGGCACGGCTTTCCGAAAGATTTAGCCCTGCAGGGGGCTCCAACTAGTCCATCACAAATTACCACAAGCCGCATAGAAATCCTCAATCACGAAGCTCGCGATCTCGTCGGATTCCCTAATGGAAAACCTCAACTCTGAGATTACCCAAAGCATCACCGGAATCCCGATGCACAAGATATCTCGTCAAAGGTAAAACTAATCCAGCAAGGCCGCCCGACGTGTCGACGATCCCGATAGGAGTCGCGTACCTCGTTCTCAGGACACGACGGATGGGTCACACTAGGAGTACCAAACCTCGGGTTGCCCCGCGGTGGCCCCGTAGTCTGCCAATTTGGACCAACACTCATGCGGAGCACTGGCCCGGGGGTTGATTAAATTATCCTCGGGGTCCGGAAAGTCCCTATGCAATTTTATTAGGTGATTAGGCAAATGTAGTACCAAAGTTGGGCCTTGCCAGACCAGCTTTAATCTAAAACGAATTATCAAGGGGGTCCCCATAACAACCCCGATCGTGTTAGGAGCGCTCATTTATGGAACATAACACCGGTAGCCGAAACTAAGGGGGCAAAGGTGGAACAAAACACCAGGCTAGAAAGGCCGAGCCTTCCACCTTTTACCAAGTATATAGGTGCATTAAATTAAATAGTATTAATATGGTGATATGACAAGGGATCCATGTTATCACATGGAAGCATCTGCACCTGCAACTAGCAACGCTATCAACATGATTAAGCAAGCAGTAACATAGGCAATCAGTGGTTTGCTAGGTCGAACAGGTTGAAGGAAATCATGGCATTGTTGAGAGGCTGAAATTTAACAGGTGGTAGGCAACGAGACGTAAACGATAGAAGCGATAAAACTAGCATGGCGATGATAGTAATGGTATATGGGGAAATGATCATCTTGCCTGAGATCCCGCTTGGAAGAAGAATGCCTCCGTGAAGCAGACGAACCGACGTAGTCGAACGGGTCCTCACATTCCGGCACGCGTGCGGAACGCTATCGAGACGGGGAAACCGGAAACAAGCATCAACACACGATATTCACCACACGATGCACAACACATATGATGCATGAGCTACTGAATACATGCAGGTCACGGCAAGACAAAACACACAATCAAACACTACACATTAAGTGAAGTTCAATATGCAACGAGTTGCATATTGACGAAACTTCACGTTAATTATTTAGTTCACTCCCGGTTATCTACACGCAATATTAATGTGGTTAAACATGCAAGAGGTGAAGCGGAAATTAAACTACCTATCTAGGCATTTTAAGTGAGGTCGGAAATGACATATAGCACCTCCGAAATGACCTCACATGCTAAATTACAATTCTGTCCAGATCTGAATTAATGCATTTAATTGGTTGTTAAACAGCAAAAAAAATAGGTTTACGTGATTCTACGCGTCAAGGCAAGCAACCTACACGTAGAGAACATCTCCAACGGAGCTACGGATCAAAAGTTACGAGCTCCGCAAGATATGATGGCATGAATGCGATATGTGTGCAACGACGGCTACGAGCGCTTCAAAACAAACAACCCACAAGAGAAAATGAAACTACACAAGATTCTAAGCAAGTTTCATGTAGGACACGATCAAAACGGAGCTACGGTTCAACATCTACAGGCAAAACAAGAAATAACTACAAACTGCCCAAAACAGCTACATAGCAACTTCTACGCCTCACAACTCCGGCTACACAACTCCGATAAACTCAAGCAAGGCATGGCATGAAAGAGGGCAAGACGCACTACTAGAAAAAACTAACAACAACTAACATGGCAGCAAGGAGCACTAGGAAAAGAAGACACAAAATGACACCTCACGCACTATTTCAGACTTAGTGAAAATATCACTTCCTGAAAGTGCAGTTTTCAGCCTGAAGCAATATTGACAGCAGCAAAGCCCTAAGCTACAGGTCTCCAAATGACATGAAATTTAACAGCATGCTAGAGAAACATAAGGGGTACCACTAACTCCATTGGGCCAACCTCAAAAGAGCTACAGATCACAAGCTAGAAGCAAAACAAAACAGCAACAAAAAAATAGCAGATTCCAGACTTAGAAATATTTCAGCTCCTCTGAAACAACACTATTCAAGCAACTTGAGGGCAGTCAAACAACACCTAAACATGCCTTTCTATTGCAACCAAAAATACCAGGGACTAAACAAAACATCCAAGATCAACTCTCTAGTTGACAACTCCGTCAAACGACGCACGAATTAAATCCTACGAATTAATCAAAAGGGCAACATAGCAAAATATCTCGCGAACTAACTTCCTCGAAAGCTAAAACTAATTGCACAGAAAAATCCACGGGATTTTTCTACCCCGAAAACATATAAAATAAGTGGGGTTTGCAACTCAAAATAACGCTACACAATAATGCGAGATAATACCTCTAAACGGGAAAATAAACTACCGGCAAAACTCTACACGGAAAAATACGAGTGACCGCTCTAAAATACGTAGAAATATGGTCCCTAAAACATGGACATTAAATCTATGGCATACGGGCAATCCGGATACACACGAAAATTAACTACAGAACGGAACCTATTGTAACAGCACGCAAAACAAAGCATTAGGCACCCTAAACAGCGTTAAACAAATATGCAAGTTGGATAACCGTGTTCTACTCGCGAAGCTACCCCAAAACGATATATAACACGCTGCGATCCGACTAACGGAACTAAAGATACGGGCTTTTAAAATCTAACCTCTTATCTGGAATTATATTAATTCCAAATCAAGCTAAAATCACAAATGGGCCGAACGGGGTTCACACAGGTAAGGTGCGCAGGGGGCGAGGGATAGCTACCTTGGCCACTTGGGCCTGGCCGGTTGGAGAGGAGGCCGGCCTGGGGTAGCTCTACTGGGCCGAGGCGAGGCGAGGCCTACCCGGCTGCTGGGCCCGGCTCAGGCGCTGGGGAAGCTGGGCCAGCGGGGCCCACGCGCGGGGTCAACGGCGCGGCGGCTACTCCCGTCGCCCGCTGGAGCGAGGCCAGGCCATGGCGGCGGCGACCTCCAGGGCAGAGTACCGACGCAAGGGCCGACGAGAGGGCGCGAGGCCGCGGCAGCTGGCGGCGGATCCGGCCTCGGCCCTCCCGGATCCGGCCGAGGGGCGCCGTTCCCGGCGACGAGGAGCTCGAACGGGGAGCTTCGGCGGCGGGGCAGGCCGGCGAGAGGCACGAGGCGGCGGCCTGATGCGGGGCGGCGCGGCTGGCGGCGGGCGGAGGCGCGCACGGGCAGGAAGGGTGACGAGGCCCCGGCAGCGTGGGGCGGCGGCGGCTGACGGCGGCGGCCTCGGGCGCGGGGAGATCCACTGCAGATCGGGGCGGCGGCGGCTCGGGCTTGCGCGGCGGCGGCTCGGGTCCGGGCGGGCCGCGCGCGGGCCTAGCGGGCCGGCGGCGGGAGGAGGGAGGCAGGTGGGAGGAGAGAGGCTAGGGTTTGGTGGGGTGCGGAAATTGAGGAGGATTTTGAGGAAGGCTGTCTAAAAATTAAGGAGGAGGGGGGTTTTATAGACAAATGGGGGGCTCGGTTAACCGGAATTTCGTTCCGGATCCAACCGCGGGGTCGGATTCGGACGATTCCGAACGCGGGTATGGGTACGCGGCCGTGTTGTGTAGATATCCGGAGATGAGAGGGAGAACGGGCGGTGCGGCACGGTTTTAAAAATACCGACAGACGTCCGACGAATAACCGAAGACGGTGCCGCTACGGGCGACCGTTCGGGTACCAGACGGTCTCCGATCGCGACGAAATTCGACAGGCGACCTAGCTATAACTAATCACGACCGCACGTCGAATCCCAACCCGATCAGAGAAAGTTTTAACCGCACTTTAAAAACAGGGTTCCAACGGTGCCGCGGGCGCGTGCGTGTGCGTTTGAGCTCGGATCGGACAACGACGAGAACCGACGACTACTAACGAATGCAAGTTTTGAAAACGGGCGGCAACGGAGATGCTGATGCAATGCTGATGATGCGCATGATGCGATGATGATGCGGCCACTGAAAATACCCACACGACGAAAACGGAAAGTAAAGGGGAAGCTTCTGGAACGTCGGCACCGGGCTGTCACAACACTCCTACACTACAAGAGGATCTCGCCCCGAGATCCAAGAATGAAAGGGGGAGAGGATGAGAAAGCAAGAGGTAAAAATTTAGTCACTTCTTTGACAAACGAGTGAAACCAACGATCCTTGAAGGTTGCAAAGAGATGAGGACTGATATGAGAGAGGAGCAAGAATTCACGGAAAAAATTCAGCAGCACTTCGGTAGGAAAATGGGACAAAAATTCGAAAAGGTGGAAGAAATAGACAATATTCACCACAAACAAGTAAAATATAACAAGGGAACACCATGATCTTGGTAGAACAACATGATTGATCCAAAAGAGCAACATCACAATGCCTCCGGAAGAAGAGAATATGAACTAGCTCAAGCGGAAGAAAAGAATGAAGAAACAAACGACAACTATCAACACAATAGAATTGAAGAGCCTCCGGTTATAGAATTGACGTAGTGGTTAGAACCCAACAATGAAAAGAATAATATAGTAGTGGGCGTATGAAAATCATCTCAACAAATATGAGGTGACAACCAACCACTAAAAGAAACAAGGATAGATTGGGAGAAACAAGATATGAACAATCTCTTACACCAAGAGGATACAATGAGAACTTGGATTAATGACAAGCACCATGATAGCACAATCCATGGGAAAAGTTTTAGGTGAAGTCCAAACCAAGATAGCTCAATGAAGAAATCATGGGTTGAAAATATCTCATGATCATAGAATTGGTGGGTTTATCATTCTTGAAAAGAAAACTCTTCGAGTCTCCTACACTAACAAGAAGGCTACAATACCACCTCAAAGGATAAAGGAAGAACAAATACACTTGGAAAAGCAAGAGAAAGGATACTTGAGGTTCTCCAACAAGAATCTTGAAGAACACTTGAGAATGAATCCCATCCTTGACGAACCACAAAGAAGGACCTCCGTATACAAATGAACGAAGCAAAGATATCAAGGTAGAAAAGACTAAGATTATGCCCTGCCAAGATTTAGATGAAGCCTCACAAGGAGATACTTGATAGAACTTGAAACTCCGGAAAAGAAATATAAGCACCCGAGGAAGGAATTGAAACCATGAGCCACTCCGGCAGAAGAATTGAAATCTCTTGGACGAAGGAAGAACAAGAATAAGAATTATGTTAATCTCATCCTTCATCAAGTTTAATTGATGACAAGCAACGGATTTAGCATATCACTTATTCTTCTCAAAAGATTGAGGAGAGATATGAGCACAAACTAGAAGAAACCTTGAAAGAGGCACCGGTGAGAATTGAAATGAATGAGCCAACCCTGAATGACTGGAGATACATGAGAAAGAAGAGATCATGAGCCACCTTAGAGACAACTAGAACAAGGCACCGGATAAACGAGAGACAACGAAGAGACAACAATTGAGAAGAATTGAAGATGAAAGCTGAAAGCTGAGAACGAAGAATCTTCTAAAATGATGGCCTTCGGAGGAACGAGAAATAAAACAACTCGGAAATGCACCGGATAGCAAGAAAGGGATACTCATGATTGGGAATAATTCAAGGCGATGCCAGAAGGCTAAACGAAGAATCATGAAGATAATGGACAAAGATTAAGAAAAACACTCCTTCGGATAGCAAGCTGAGAATGAGGAAGAGAACCCACCAAGAATTAGTAAGACACTCCGGAATAGAGAAGAATGAAAGGTGAGCCAAAGAATGAATTAATTGAAATAGATCTTGGAGAAGGAATATGACTGATGAAAATGATACTTACGTCATAGTTGAAAAGAATTAAAGATCTCCGGAGATGATTAAAAGAGCCAGGTAAGATCCTGGGAAAGAACCTGTGGGTTATGGGCCCACTCAAAGAAATCACCGTTGAAAAGATTACTAGAAAGATTGATATAGCACCGGTATGAAGAGAACTAGATGAAGTTGAGCACCTCAAAATAATTAGAAGAATTGAAAACACGAAACTTCTGAGATATCTTCAACACTTCGGAAGAAAAGAGAGGGATGAATAACCAAGATAGGCTGAAAGAATCTCCAACATAGGAAAGAATTACAAGGATGAAAAGGATATGAAGAACACGGACAACTGAATCAAATTCACCGGAAAGGAACAAAATGAAGAAATGATGAACTCGACTCCTGAGAATCTTCACAATGAATCACTGGTTACGAAAGGAAGAAAAGATAGCGGAAGCATCACTGATATGAAATGCAGTTGGATGAAATCCAATCACTGAAGAAAAAGGGCGGGAGGGCGGGGAAAAACAAAGACAACTTGGGACGGATGAAATGAACTCCGGAATAAAATGAGAGACTGATCTGCAAGAATTGGAGAGGTTTGATTACACTTGAAGAGGAGCACACCGGTTGGAAAAGATTTAACATGACGACTCCGGTTGACAAGAATTAACAAGAGAATTGATTAAGCAAAAGGATCTGCATTCTCACATAAAAAATATGAGAACACAGATTAGGAAAGATCTGACATCATCACTTGACATCGAAGCAACAAGAATTACCACATTCCAACAAAACAAAGGGTGAGGCTTATGAAACAAGCCAGAACAAACTCATGAGAAAGATTTCCGTTCGATATTTTCGTGGACAGGATCGCACGGGCACGATTTACAGAAGCCATCAAGTGCAAGGCAGTGCACCCGACATACGAAGCATCCCCGAGTCGTAGCAAGCTACAAGGACTCTTTAAGACACAACGTGTACTGCTGTAAGTCGACCGTGAACAAACGAATCCACTAGATGTCGAACCCCAACCTAACATCATGCATTTGTTGGAAGATTGTCCTATAAGCAACTACTTGAATTCCCACCTATGAATTCCCGAAATATCTGGTCATGCAATCTGGTACACGGATACAAGGAGTAATACCACACAACTCCTATACTAACCCGTCACTTGTATCACATCCGTCAACACACGACCAGAACCTCGGACCTTCATCTACAACAGATCCTCGTGATCACAACGATACAAAGTATGGCAGTACTCCCGAACAATCTGCACCAGTACTGGGGACATCGGGGTTATCTCGCCACTACCAGTATTGAAGCAATTACGAACATCCTTCGTTCTGAGATACTAAGAAATCTGAATGATAACGATGTGCTCAAGAATCCCCTGGAGCTCAACTCCCCGGAAGAAGATCAAATCAGACAGGAGGCACCAAGACAGAACTCCGTCACATCGGCATCATATAGATTCCAAGAATATCCACGTGATCCTAAAATTTTTGAGTGAGAAGAGGAGTAGAGTAAATTATTACGTCAAGATTCCTCACCAGAGAATAGAAGAGGAGAAAAAAAAGAATCCTACTCTCCGATATATAACTAGACTCAAATAGTTTTTCACTAGACTCGACTCGGCCAAGTTCGATCAATCAAGGGGGCTCCTAGGTCGGTCCTTGCTCTGATACCAACTTGTCACGCCCAAGATGCGACCCTATCCTCAATTTGGCACGAGGGCCTTGTCAGGGATAGAAGCGCATCTCGTCGCGTCGCAAGAATGGATATCGTTACAAGTACATGTACTGAAAAGAAGAGTTATATAGAATTGGCTTGCACTCGCCACAAGCTACATCAGAGTCACATCAGTACCTTACATAATCATCAAGAGTAAGAGCAGGGTCCGACTACGGACGAAAACAAACGACAAAAGAAGAACGACGTCCATCCTTGCTATCCCAGGCTGCCGGCCTGGAACCCATCCTAGATCGAAGAAGAAGAAGAAGAAGAAGAAGAAGCAACTCCAGATGAACAATCAACGCGCTCGCGTCATGTAACCTTTACCTGTACCTGCAACTGGTGTTGTAGTAATCTGTGAGCCACAGGGGACTCAGCAATCTCATTTCCAAAGGTATCAAGACTAGCAAAGCTTAATGGGTGAGGTATGGTTAAGTGGTGAGGTTGCAGCAGCGGCTAAGCATATATATTTGGTGGCTAACCTACGAGTACCAGAAATAAGAGGGGGAAGATCTACGCATAGCGGGCGTGAACTACAGATGACCAAATGAATGATCCTGAACACCTACCTACGTCAGTCATCACCCCACCGTGTCCTCGATCGGAGAAGGAACTCACGAAAGAGACAGTCACGGTTACGCACACAGTTGGCATATTATAATTAATTAACTTCAAGTTATCTAGAACGAGTGTTAAACAAAGCCTCCATGTTGCCACATAACCGCGGGCACGGCTTTCCGAAAGATTTAGCCCTGCAGGGGGCTCCAACTAGTCCATCACAAATTACCACAAGCCGCATAGAAATCCTCAATCACGAAGCTCGCGATCTCGTCGGATTCCCTAATGGAAAACCTCAACTCTGAGATTACCCAAAGCATCACCGGAATCCCGATGCACAAGATATCTCGTCAAAGGTAAAACTAATCCAGCAAGGCCGCCCGACGTGTCGACGATCCCGATAGGAGTCGCGTACCTCGTTCTCAGGACACGACGGATGGGTCACACTAGGAGTACCAAACCTCGGGTTGCCCCGCGGTGGCCCCGTAGTCTGCCAATTTGGACCAACACTCATGCGGAGCACTGGCCCGGGGGTTGATTAAATTATCCTCGGGGTCCGGAAAGTCCCTATGCAATTTTATTAGGTGATTAGGCAAATGTAGTACCAAAGTTGGGCCTTGCCAGACCAGCTTTAATCTAAAACGAATTATCAAGGGGGTCCCCATAACAACCCCGATCGTGTTAGGAGCGCTCATTTATGGAACATAACACCGGTAGCCGAAACTAAGGGGGCAAAGGTGGAACAAAACACCAGGCTAGAAAGGCCGAGCCTTCCACCTTTTACCAAGTATATAGGTGCATTAAATTAAATAGTATTAATATGGTGATATGACAAGGGATCCATGTTATCACATGGAAGCATCTGCACCTGCAACTAGCAACGCTATCAACATGATTAAGCAAGCAGTAACATAGGCAATCAGTGGTTTGCTAGGTCGAACAGGTTGAAGGAAATCATGGCATTGTTGAGAGGCTGAAATTTAACAGGTGGTAGGCAACGAGACGTAAACGATAGAAGCGATAAAACTAGCATGGCGATGATAGTAATGGTATCTGGGGAAATGATCATCTTGCCTGAGATCCCGCTTGGAAGAAGAATGCCTCCGTGAAGCAGACGAACCGACGTAGTCGAACGGGTCCTCACATTCCGGCACGCGTGCGGAACGCTATCGAGACGGGGAAACCGGAAACAAGCATCAACACACGATATTCACCACACGATGCACAACACATATGATGCATGAGCTACTGAATACATGCAGGTCACGGCAAGACAAAACACACAATCAAACACTACACATTAAGTGAAGTTCAATATGCAACGAGTTGCATATTGACGAAACTTCACGTTAATTATTTAGTTCACTCCCGGTTATCTACACGCAATATTAATGTGGTTAAACATGCAAGAGGTGAAGCGGAAATTAAACTACCTATCTAGGCATTTTAAGTGAGGTCGGAAATGACATATAGCACCTCCGAAATGACCTCACATGCTAAATTACAATTCTGTCCAGATCTGAATTAATGCATTTAATTGGTTGTTAAACAGCAAAAAAATAGGTTTACGTGATTCTACGCGTCAAGGCAAGCAACCTACACGTAGAGAACATCTCCAACGGAGCTACGGATCAAAAGTTACGAGCTCCGCAAGATATGATGGCATGAATGCGATATGTGTGCAACGACGGCTACGAGCGCTTCAAAACAAACAACCCACAAGAGAAAATGAAACTACACAAGATTCTAAGCAAGTTTCATGTAGGACACGATCAAAACGGAGCTACGGTTCAACATCTACAGGCAAAACAAGAAATAACTACAAACTGCCCAAAACAGCTACATAGCAACTTCTACGCCTCACAACTCCGGCTACACAACTCCGATAAACTCAAGCAAGGCATGGCATGAAAGAGGGCAAGACGCACTACTAGAAAAAACTAACAACAACTAACATGGCAGCAAGGAGCACTAGGAAAAGAAGACACAAAATGACACCTCACGCACTATTTCAGACTTAGTGAAAATATCACCTCCTGAAAGTGCAGTTTTCAGCCTGAAGCAATATTGACAGCAGCAAAGCCCTAAGCTACAGGTCTCCAAATGACATGAAATTTAACAGCATGCTAGAGAAACATAAGGGGTACCACTAACTCCATTGGGCCAACCTCAAAAGAGCTACAGATCACAAGCTAGAAGCAAAACAAAACAGCAACAAAAAAATAGCAGATTCCAGACTTAGAAATATTTCAGCTCCTCTGAAACAACACTATTCAAGCAACTTGAGGGCAGTCAAACAACACCTAAACATGCCTTTCTATTGCAACCAAAAATACCAGGGACTAAACAAAACATCCAAGATCAACTCTCTAGTTGACAACTCCGTCAAACGACGCACGGATTAAATCCTACGAATTAATCAAAAGGGCAACATAGCAAAATATCTCGCGAACTAACTTCCTCGAAAGCTAAAACTAATTGCACAGAAAAATCCACGGGATTTTTCTACCCCGAAAACATATAAAATAAGTGGGGTTTGCAACTCAAAATAACGCTACACAATAATGCGAGATAATACCTCTAAACGGGAAAATAAACTACCGGCAAAACTCTACACGGAAAAATACGAGTGACCGCTCTAAAATACGTAGAAATATGGTCCCTAAAACATGGACATTAAATCTATGGCATACGGGCAATCCGGATACACACGAAAATTAACTACAGAACGGAACCTATTGTAACAGCACGCAAAACAAAGCATTAGGCACCCTAAACAGCGTTAAACAAATATGCAAGTTGGATAACCGTGTTCTACTCGCGAAGCTACCCCAAAACGATATATAACACGCTGCGATCCGACTAACGGAACTAAAGATACGGGCTTTTAAAATCTAACCTCTTATCTGGAATTATATTAATTCCAAATCAAGCTAAAATCACAAATGGGCCGAACGGGGTTCACACAGGTAAGGTGCGCAGGGGGCGAGGGATAGCTACCTTGGCCACTTGGGCCTGGCCGGTTGGAGAGGAGGCCGGCCTGGGGTAGCTCTACTGGGCCGAGGCGAGGCGAGGCCTACCCGGCTGCTGGGCCCGGCTCAGGCGCTGGGGAAGCTGGGCCAGCGGGGCCCACGCGCGGGGTCAACGGCGCGGCGGCTACTCCCGTCGCCCGCTGGAGCGAGGCCAGGCCATGGCGGCGGCGACCTCCAGGGCAGAGTACCGACGCAAGGGCCGGCGAGAGGGCGCGAGGCCGCGGCAGCTGGCGGCGGATCCGGCCTCGGCCCTCCCGGATCCGGCCGAGGGGCGCCGTTCCCGGCGACGAGGAGCTCGAACGGGGAGCTTCGGCGGCGGGGCAGGCCGGCGAGAGGCACGAGGCGGCGGCCTGATGCGGGGCGGCGCGGCTGGCGGCGGGCGGAGGCGCGCACGGGCAGGAAGGGTGACGAGGCCCCGGCAGCGTGGGGCGGCGGCGGCTGACGGCGGCGGCCTCGGGCGCGGGGAGATCCACTGCAGATCGGGGCGGCGGCGGCTCGGGCTTGCGCGGCGGCGGCTCGGGTCCGGGCGGGCCGCGCGCGGGCCTAGCGGGCCGGCGGCGGGAGGAGGGAGGCAGGTGGGAGGAGAGAGGCTAGGGTTTGGTGGGGTGCGGAAATTGAGGAGGATTTTGAGGAAGGCTGTCTAAAAATTAAGGAGGAGGGGGGTTTTATAGACAAATGGGGGGCTCGGTTAACCGGAATTTCGTTCCGGATCCAACCGCGGGGTCGGATTCGGACGATTCCGAACGCGGGTATGGGTACGCGGCCGTGTTGTGTAGATATCCGGAGATGAGAGGGAGAACGGGCGGTGCGGCACGGTTTTAAAAATACCGACAGACGTCCGACGAATAACCGAAGACGGTGCCGCTACGGGCGACCGTTCGGGTACCAGACGGTCTCCGATCGCGACGAAATTCGACAGGCGACCTAGCTATAACTAATCACGACCGCACGTCGAATCCCAACCCGATCAGAGAAAGTTTTAACCGCACTTTAAAAACAGGGTTCCAACGGTGCCGCGGGCGCGTGCGTGTGCGTTTGAGCTCGGATCGGACAACGACGAGAACCGACGACTACTAACGAATGCAAGTTTTGAAAACGGGCGGCAACGGAGATGCTGATGCAATGCTGATGATGCGCATGATGCGATGATGATGCGGCCACTGAAAATACCCACACGACGAAAACGGAAAGTAAAGGGGAAGCTTCTGGAACGTCGGCACCGGGCTGTCACAACACTCCTACACTACAAGAGGATCTCGCCCCGAGATCCAAGAATGAAAGGGGGAGAGGATGAGAAAGCAAGAGGTAAAAATTTAGTCACTTCTTTGACAAACGAGTGAAACCAACGATCCTTGAAGGTTGCAAAGAGATGAGGACTGATATGAGAGAGGAGCAAGAATTCACGGAAAAAATTCAGCAGCACTTCGGTAGGAAAATGGGACAAAAATTCGAAAAGGTGGAAGAAATAGACAATATTCACCACAAACAAGTAAAATATAACAAGGGAACACCATGATCTTGGTAGAACAACATGATTGATCCAAAAGAGCAACATCACAATGCCTCCGGAAGAAGAGAATATGAACTAGCTCAAGCGGAAGAAAAGAATGAAGAAACAAACGACAACTATCAACACAATAGAATTGAAGAGCCTCCGGTTATAGAATTGACGTAGTGGTTAGAACCCAACAATGAAAAGAATAATATAGTAGTGGGCGTATGAAAATCATCTCAACAAATATGAGGTGACAACCAACCACTAAAAGAAACAAGGATAGATTGGGAGAAACAAGATATGAACAATCTCTTACACCAAGAGGATACAATGAGAACTTGGATTAATGACAAGCACCATGATAGCACAATCCATGGGAAAAGTTTTAGGTGAAGTCCAAACCAAGATAGCTCAATGAAGAAATCATGGGTTGAAAATATCTCATGATCATAGAATTGGTGGGTTTATCATTCTTGAAAAGAAAACTCTTCGAGTCTCCTACACTAACAAGAAGGCTACAATACCACCTCAAAGGATAAAGGAAGAACAAATACACTTGGAAAAGCAAGAGAAAGGATACTTGAGGTTCTCCAACAAGAATCTTGAAGAACACTTGAGAATGAATCCCATCCTTGACGAACCACAAAGAAGGACCTCCGTATACAAATGAACGAAGCAAAGATATCAAGGTAGAAAAGACTAAGATTATGCCCTGCCAAGATTTAGATGAAGCCTCACAAGGAGATACTTGATAGAACTTGAAACTCCGGAAAAGAAATATAAGCACCCGAGGAAGGAATTGAAACCATGAGCCACTCCGGCAGAAGAATTGAAATCTCTTGGACGAAGGAAGAACAAGAATAAGAATTATGTTAATCTCATCCTTCATCAAGTTTAATTGATGACAAGCAACGGATTTAGCATATCACTTATTCTTCTCAAAAGATTGAGGAGAGATATGAGCACAAACTAGAAGAAACCTTGAAAGAGGCACCGGTGAGAATTGAAATGAATGAGCCAACCCTGAATGACTGGAGATACATGAGAAAGAAGAGATCATGAGCCACCTTAGAGACAACTAGAACAAGGCACCGGATAAACGAGAGACAACGAAGAGACAACAATTGAGAAGAATTGAAGATGAAAGCTGAAAGCTGAGAACGAAGAATCTTCTAAAATGATGGCCTTCGGAGGAACGAGAAATAAAACAACTCGGAAATGCACCGGATAGCAAGAAAGGGATACTCATGATTGGGAATAATTCAAGGCGATGCCAGAAGGCTAAACGAAGAATCATGAAGATAATGGACAAAGATTAAGAAAAACACTCCTTCGGATAGCAAGCTGAGAATGAGGAAGAGAACCCACCAAGAATTAGTAAGACACTCCGGAATAGAGAAGAATGAAAGGTGAGCCAAAGAATGAATTAATTGAAATAGATCTTGGAGAAGGAATATGACTGATGAAAATGATACTTACGTCATAGTTGAAAAGAATTAAAGATCTCCGGAGATGATTAAAAGAGCCAGGTAAGATCCTGGGAAAGAACCTGTGGGTTATGGGCCCACTCAAAGAAATCACCGTTGAAAAGATTACTAGAAAGATTGATATAGCACCGGTATGAAGAGAACTAGATGAAGTTGAGCACCTCAAAATAATTAGAAGAATTGAAAACACGAAACTTCCGAGATATCTTCAACACTTCGGAAGAAAAGAGAGGGATGAATAACGAAGATAGGCTGAAAGAATCTCCAACATAGGAAAGAATTACAAGGATGAAAAGGATATGAAGAACACGGACAACTGAATCAAATTCACCGGAAAGGAACAAAATGAAGAAATGATGAACTCGACTCCTGAGAATCTTCACAATGAATCACTGGTTACGAAAGGAAGAAAAGATAGCGGAAGCATCACTGATATGAAATGCAGTTGGATGAAATCCAATCACTGAAGAAAAAGGGCGGGAGGGCGGGGAAAAACAAAGACAACTTGGGACGGATGAAATGAACTCCGGAATAAAATGAGAGACTGATCTGCAAGAATTGGAGAGGTTTGATTACACTTGAAGAGGAGCACACCGGTTGGAAAAGATTTAACATGACGACTCCGGTTGACAAGAATTAACAAGAGAATTGATTAAGCAAAAGGATCTGCATTCTCACATAAAAAATATGAGAACACAGATTAGGAAAGATCTGACATCATCACTTGACATCGAAGCAACAAGAATTACCACATTCCAACAAAACAAAGGGTGAGGCTTATGAAACAAGCCAGAACAAACTCATGAGAAAGATTTCCGTTCGATATTTTCGTGGACAGGATCGCACGGGCACGATTTACAGAAGCCATCAAGTGCAAGGCAGTGCACCCGACATACGAAGCGTCCCCGAGTCGTAGCAAGCTACAAGGACTCTTTAAGACACAACGTGTACTGCTGTAAGTCGACCGTGAACAAACGAATCCACTAGATGTCGAACCCCAACCTAACATCATGCATTTGTTGGAAGATTGTCCTATAAGCAACTACTTGAATTCCCACCTATGAATTCCCGAAATATCTGGTCATGCAATCTGGTACACGAATACAAGGAGTAATACCACACAACTCCTATACTAACCCGTCACTTGTATCACATCCGTCAACACACGACCAGAACCTCGGACCTTCATCTACAACAGATCCTCGTGATCACAACGATACAAAGTATGGCAGTACTCCCGAACAATCTGCACCAGTACTGGGGACATCAGGGTTATCTCGCCACTACCAGTATTGAAGCAATTACGAACATCCTTCGTTCTGAGATACTAAGAAATCTGAATGATAACGATGTGCTCAAGAATCCCCTGGAGCTCAACTCCCCGGAAGAAGATCAAATCAGACAGGAGGCACCAAGACAGAACTCCGTCACATCGGCATCATATAGATTCCAAGAATATCCACGTGATCCTAAAATTTTTGAGTGAGAAGAGGAGTAGAGTAAATTATTACGTCAAGATTCCTCACCAGAGAATAGAAGAGGAGAAAAAAAAGAATCCTACTCTCCGATATATAACTAGACTCAAATAGTTTTTCACTAGACTCGACTCGGCCAAGTTCGATCAATCAAGGGGGCTCCTAGGTCGGTCCTTGCTCTGATACCAACTTGTCACGCCCAAGATGCGACCCTATCCTCAATTTGGCACGAGGGCCTTGTCAGGGATAGAAGCGCATCTCGTCGCGTCGCAAGAATGGATATCGTTACAAGTACATGTACTGAAAAGAAGAGTTATATAGAATTGGCTTGCACTCGCCACAAGCTACATCAGAGTCACATCAGTACCTTACATAATCATCAAGAGTAAGAGCAGGGTCCGACTACGGACGAAAACAAACGACAAAAGAAGAACGACGTCCATCCTTGCTATCCCAGGCTGCCGGCCTGGAACCCATCCTAGATCGAAGAAGAAGAAGAAGAAGAAGAAGAAGCAACTCCAGATGAACAATCAACGCGCTCGCGTCATGTAACCTTTACCTGTACCTGCAACTGGTGTTGTAGTAATCTGTGAGCCACAGGGGACTCAGCAATCTCATTTCCAAAGGTATCAAGACTAGCAAAGCTTAATGGGTGAGGTATGGTTAAGTGGTGAGGTTGCAGCAGCGGCTAAGCATATATATTTGGTGGCTAACCTACGAGTACCAGAAATAAGAGGAGGAAGATCTACGCATAGCGGGCGTGAACTACAGATGACCAAATGAATGATCCTGAACACCTACCTACGTCAGTCATCACCCCACCGTGTCCTCGATCGGAGAAGGAACTCACGAAAGAGACAGTCACGGTTACGCACACAGTTGGCATATTATAATTAATTAACTTCAAGTTATCTAGAACCAGTGTTAAACAAAGCCTCCACGTTGCCACATAACCGCGGGCACGGCTTTCCGAAAGATTTAGCCCTGCAGGGGGCTCCAACTAGTCCATCACAAATTACCACAAGCCGCATAGAAATCCTCAATCACGAAGCTCGCGATCTCGTCGGATTCCCTAATGGAAAACCTCAACTCTGAGATTACCCAAAGCATCACCGGAATCCCGATGCACAAGATATCTCGTCAAAGGTAAAACTAATCCAGCAAGGCCGCCCGACGTGTCGACGATCCCGATAGGAGTCGCGTACCTCGTTCTCAGGACACGACGGATGGGTCACACTAGGAGTACCAAACCTCGGGTTGCCCCGCGGTGGCCCCGTAGTCTGCCAATTTGGACCAACACTCATGCGGAGCACTGGCCCGGGGGTTGATTAAATTATCCTCGGGGTCCGGAAAGTCCCTATGCAATTTTATTAGGTGATTAGGCAAATGTAGTACCAAAGTTGGGCCTTGCCAGACCAGCTTTAATCTAAAACGAATTATCAAGGGGGTCCCCATAACAACCCCGATCGTGTTAGGAGCGCTCATTTATGGAACATAACACCGGTAGCCGAAACTAAGGGGGCAAAGGTGGAACAAAACACCAGGCTAGAAAGGCCGAGCCTTCCACCTTTTACCAAGTATATAGGTGCATTAAATTAAATAGTATTAATATGGTGATATGACAAGGGATCCATGTTATCACATGGAAGCATCTGCACCTGCAACTAGCAACGCTATCAACATGATTAAGCAAGCAGTAACATAGGCAATCAGTGGTTTGCTAGGTCGAACAGGTTGAAGGAAATCATGGCATTGTTGAGAGGCTGAAATTTAACAGGTGGTAGGCAACGAGACGTAAACGATAGAAGCGATAAAACTAGCATGGCGATGATAGTAATGGTATATGGGGAAATGATCATCTTGCCTGAGATCCCGCTTGGAAGAAGAATGCCTCCGTGAAGCAGACGAACCGACGTAGTCGAACGGGTCCTCACATTCCGGCACGCGTGCGGAACGCTATCGAGACGGGGAAACCGGAAACAAGCATCAACACACGATATTCACCACACGATGCACAACACATATGATGCATGAGCTACTGAATACATGCAGGTCACGGCAAGACAAAACACACAATCAAACACTACACATTAAGTGAAGTTCAATATGCAACGAGTTGCATATTGACGAAACTTCACGTTAATTATTTAGTTCACTCCCGGTTATCTACACGCAATATTAATGTGGTTAAACATGCAAGAGGTGAAGCGGAAATTAAACTACCTATCTAGGCATTTTAAGTGAGGTCGGAAATGACATATAGCACCTCCGAAATGACCTCACATGCTAAATTACAATTCATTCCAGATCTGAATTAATGCATTTAATTGGTTGTTAAACAGCAAAAAAAATAGGTTTACGTGATTCTACGCGTCAAGGCAAGCAACCTACACGTAGAGAACATCTCCAACGGAGCTACGGATCAAAAGTTACGAGCTCCGCAAGATATGATGGCATGAATGCGATATGTGTGCAACGACGGCTACGAGCGCTTCAAAACAAACAACCCACAAGAGAAAATGAAACTACACAAGATTCTAAGCAAGTTTCATGTAGGACACGATCAAAACGGAACTACGGTTCAACATCTACAGGCAAAACAAGAAATAACTACAAACTGCCCAAAACAGCTACATAACAACTTCTACGCCTCACAACTCCGGCTACACAACTCCGATAAACTCAAGCAAGGCATGGCATGAAAGAGGGAAAGACGCACTACTACAAACAACTAACAACAACTAACATGGCAGCAAGGAGCACTAGGAAAAGAAGACACAAAATGACACCTCACGCACTATTTCATACTTAGTGAAAATATCACCTCCTGAAAGTGCAGTTTTCAGCCTGAAGCAATATTGACAGCAGCAAAGACCTAAGCTACAGGTCTCCAAATGACATGAAATTTAACAGCATGCTAGAGAAACATAAGGGGTACCACTAACTCCATTGGGCCAACCTCAAAAGAGCTACAGATCACAAGCTAGAAGCAAAACAAAACAGCAACAAAATAATAGCAGATTCCAGACTTAGAAATATTTCAGCTCCTCTGAAACAACACTATTCAAGCAACTTGAGGGCAGTCAAACAACACCTAAACATGCCTTTCTATTGCAACCAAAAATACCAGGGACTAAACAAAACATCCAAGATCAACTCTCTAGTTGACAACTCCGTCAAACGACGCACGGATTAAATCCTACGAATTAATCAAAAGGGCAACATAGCAAGTTGGATAACCGTGTTCTACTCGCGAAGTTACCCCAAAATGATATATAACACGCTGCGATCCGACTAACGGAACTAAAGATACGGGCGTTTAAAATCTAACCTCTTATCTGGAATTATATTAATTCCAAATCAAGCTAAAATCACAAATGGGCCGAACAGGGTTCACACAGGTAAGGTGCGCAGGGGGCGAGGGATAGCTACCTTGGCCACTTGGGCCTGGCCGGTTGGAGAGGAGGCCGGCCTGGGGTAGCTCTACTGGGCCGAGGCGAGGCGAGGCCTACCCGGCTGCTGGGCCCGGCTCAGGCGCTGGGGAAGCTGGGCCAGCGGGGCCCACGCGTGGGGTCAACGGCGCGGCGGCTACTCCCGTCGCCCGCTGGAGCGAGGCCAGGCCATGGCGGCGGCGACCTCCAGGGCAGTACCGACGCAAGGGCCGGCGAGAGGGCGCGAGGCCGCGGCAGCTGGCGGCGGATCCGGCCTCGGCCCTCCCGGATCCGGCCGAGGGGCGCCGTTCCCGGCGACGAGGAGCTCGAACGGGGAGCTTCGGCGGCGGGGCAGGCCGGCGAGAGGCACGAGGCGGCGGCCTGATGCGGGGCGGCGCGGCTGGTGGCGGGCTGAGGCGCGCACGGGCAGGAAGGGTGACGAGGCCCCGGTAGCATGGGGCGGCGGCGGCTGATGGCGGCGGCCTCGGGCGCGGGGAGATCCACTGCAGATCGGGGCGGCGGCGGCGGCTCGGGCTTGCGCGGCGGCGGCTCGGGCCCGGGCGGGCCGCGCGCGGGCCTAGCGGGCCGGCGGCCGGAGGAGGGAGGCATGTGGGAGGAGAGAGGCTAGGGTTTGGTGGGGTGCGGAAATTGAGGAGGATTTTGAGGAAGGCTGTCTAAAAATTAAGGAGGAGGGGGTTTTTATAGACAAATGGGGGGCTCGGTTAACCGGAATTTTGTTCCGGATCCAACCGCGGGGTCGGATTCGGACGATTCCGAACGCGGGTATGGGGACGCGGCCGTGTTGTGTAGATATCCGGAGACGAGAGGGAGAACGGGCGGTGCGGCACGGTTTTAAAAATACCGACAGACGTCCGACGAATAACCGAAGACGGTGCCGCTACGGGCGACCGTTCGGGTACCAGACGGTCTCCAATCGCGACGAAATTCGACAGGCGACCTAGCTATAACTAATCACGACCGCACGTCGAATCCCAACCCGATCAGAGAAAGTTTTAACCGCACTTTAAAAACAGGGTTCCAACGGTGCCGCGGGCGCGTGCGTGTGCGTTTGAGCTCGGATCGGACAACGACGAGAACCGGCGACTACTAACGAATGCAAGTTTTGAAAACGGGCAGCAACGGAGATGCTGATGCAATGCTGATGATGCGCATGATGCGATGATGTTGCGGCCACTGAAAATACCCACACGACGAAAACGGAAAGTAAAGGGGAAGCTTCTGGAACGTCGGCACCGGGCTGTCACACTACCGCGAAGGAGCTCAGGAGGCATGGGATATGGTGAATACCCGCTTCACCCAACTAAATCTAGAGCACATGGCCCGGGTTGGGCCGGTAGGGCCGATGGCAAATAAATTCCACTTCATCTGGTTTACTACCAAGTGATGCCCGCCGCCCGTATTTCACAAGAAGACTGTGCCTTAGATGCAAAATAGACCATCTTGACCAATCGCCTAGCACGTGATTATGTGTAATTTTTTTGGTCATGTATCAAGACACTTCCTTCCATGTTTGAGTATTCTATTATTAACCGGCCATCGGCTTCTACCTCCTTTGTCAATAACTGGGCAATGTTCTGTACTGTGTATCATGTAGTAACAGGAACTAATTTCTGAGAACGAGGCAATCCAACCATGTGGTGCGAACAGGCATGGAGCACACGGTAGGATTATGTTATATTATGATGAAACGTAAGAAACATCTTCTGAAGAAAATAGTTCCTTGATGGGTTCCTTTCTTTGGGGTACTACAAAAATCGTAGGTGTTATAGCTATGTATCCTTGTAGTACGGATAGCTGCTATTTTTTATCGACCAAGTTGTATCTCATGGCGAAGAGTGCCGATTATATGAACCTTATTTTTTATCGACCAAGTTGTATCTCAAGAAACACTAGCTTCCAGCTTCACCCGTCTTAGGTACGTATCCGGGCGAACCAGTCGTAACAACTGCAGAGGTGCTCCCTTTACCCCCTAGACAAATAGACGGAAACACAGGGGATAAGAACAGGAGCAAGGCAACCCAGCTTTGCAAGAATGATAAGTCCAACTGATGCATATAGTGGCATATATCAATATTCAGTCGAGGCATATAATACATAAAGATGTAGGAGAAATAAATACTTTGGTCGGCTTCACTATAGAAGCCCCGAGGTGAAATCAGGGTAGACACTCTATTTATCATGAACGCATTCCGATAGGTGCTTGAAGAAGTTCGGTTGATCCGGACATATTCTGGGAAAATTTAAGTGATCTAACAAAAAGTAAAACAAGAAAAACTTAAAGAAAAAAGTGTAAGGTTATGAAGAAGGGGGCGACGTCGGTCTAGCCGTAGAAACACCGAAGACGAGCTGCATTCCATGGGTTTTGCTTGAGGTGATTTCGTGTGGGTTGCACAGGCGATAAGCTCCTCCTGTCACGGCTTCAGCAATTATGAAAGGGCCCTCTTGTTTATAATTAGGTTTATGCTTCTACTTCTCTGCGAGGCGTAGGAAGAGTTCGCCCATGTTGTATGCCTTTTCCCGGACTTCCGTTCTTTGATAGTGCCGAGCTTGCTGTTGATAAAAAGTAGAACAGGCCTGAGCTATATCGCGCACGCCTTCCAATGCATCCAAGTCGTCTTGCCAATCTAACTTGGCCTCTCTTGACTCATACATGCGCACCCGAGGTGCATCGTGGATGATGTCGCAAGGGAGGACCACTTCGGGCCCGTACACCATAAAAACCGGTGTGTACCCTTTTGAGTGACTCAGGGTGGTGCGCAGGCCCCATAGCACGGAGTCGAGCTCCTCCACCCAGTGGCAGTTGGATTCCGTGAGAGATTGGATCAGTCGAGGTTTGATACCACTCATAATGAGCCCATTGGCTCGTTAGACTTGGCCGTTTGTTTGGGGGTGATATACCGAGGCATAATCGAGCTTAATGCCCAAGTTTGCACACCAATCTTTGACCTCCTAGGCGGTGAAGTTGGATCCATTGTCCTTTATTATGCTATGTGGGACATCGTAATAGTGTATGACGTTGGATATGAATTCAATCACCGGCTTTGCTTTGGCAGAGCTTACAGGCTTGGCTTTGATCCACTTAGTGAAGTTGTCCACCATAACCAGGAGTTATTTCTTTTCCTTGGTCCCCCCTTTAAGTGGTCTGATATGTCTCCAACGTATCTACTTTTCCTAACGCTTTTCCTCTTGCTTTGGACTCTAATGTGCATGATTTGAATGAAACTAACCCCGGACCGACGCTGTTTTCAGCAGAACTACCATGGTGTTGTTTTTGTGGAGAAATAAAAGTTCTTGGAATGGAACGAAACTTTGCGAGGATTTTTTGATATCAATAAGTAGAATTTCTGGAGCCAAGAGCCACCGGAGGGGGGCACCTGGGTGGGCACAACCCACCAAGGCGCCCCCCAGGCGCACCCCGGTGGGTTGTCCCCACCTGGTGGCCTTTATGACCCTAAAACCGACGCTATAAAATCACATTATTCCATAAAAAATTAAGGAGAAAAAATTATCGCGTTTCACGAGACGGAGCTGCCGCCGTCTCCTATTCTTCATCGGGAGGCCAGATCTGGAGTCCGTTTGGGGCTCCAGAGGGGGATATTCGGTCTTCGTCATCACCAACACATCTCCATCGCTAATTTCATGATGCTCCCCATCAGAAGTGAGTAATTCCTTCGTAGGCTCGCAGGTCAGTGAGGAGTTGGATGAGATTCATCATGTAATCAAGTTAGTTTTGTTAGGGCATGATCCCTAGTATCCACTATGTTCTGAAATTGATGTTGTTATGACTTTGCCATGCTTAATGCTTGTCACTTTGGGCCCGGGTGCCATGATTTTTCAGATCTGAACCGTTTATGTTATCACCATTATATCCATGTTCTAGATCTGATCTTGCAAGTTATAGTCACCTACTACGTGTTATGATCGGCAACCCCGGAGTGGCAATAGTCGGGACCACTCCCGATGATGACCATAGTTTGAGGAGTTCATGTATTCACCGTGTGTTAATGCTTTGTTCCGGTTCTCTATTAAAAGGAGGCCTTAATATCCCTTAGTTTCCAATAGGACCCCACTACCACGGGAGGGTAGGACAAAAGATGTCATGCAAGTTCTTTCCATAAGCACGTATGACTATTTACCGAATACATGCCTACATTATATTTATGAACTGGAGCTAGTGCCGTATCGCCCTAGGTTATAACTGTCTCATGATGAATATCATCCAACGAGTCACCGATCCAATGCCTACAAATTTACCTTATATTGTTGTTGCTAAGTTACTATTGTTGCTACTCCTATCGTTACTGCTACAAAATCACTGCTATCACTGTTACCGTTATTGTTGTTGCTGCTACTATCATCAAAACTGTCATATTAGTGTGCTACTAATCACATTGCTGCAGATAATTAATCTCCAGGCATGGTTGAATTGACAACTCAGCTGCTAATACCTTGAGATATTATTTGGCTCCCCTTGTGTTGAATCTATAAATTTGGGTTGAATACTCTACCCTCGACAACTGTTGCGATCCCCTATACTTGTGGGTTATCAAGACCTTTTTCTGGCGCCGTTGCCGAGGAGCATAGCAATATTTGTTGAGTCACTTGGGATTATTATCATATTATCACTATGAAGAATCTGAAGGATGGTAAGACTAAGATTTTTCCCTCTAAGACGAGGGGAGGTAAGGAACTGTCATTCAGCTCCGCTTTAGATTCACCTTCTATTATAAGTAAACTTGCAACACCACAACATGCTATTAATTCTGATATGTCACAAGTTATTGATGATGCTACTTCTGCTATGAATACTGCTCATGATGATGCTAGTACCTTCCTTAATGATCATGTGCCACTAAGTGAATTTCTTGATGAACAAATTGCTAGAGTAAGACATCATGATATTGTTGAATCTGATGATGAACTTGAAACTAAGAATCTTGAAACATCTACTAGAACTAGTCCTCCTAGATATGAACTGACAAAGGTACCGAAAGGTTATACTATGAGTGAGGAGGCAACTAGAGATATTCTTGCTTGTAAGGATAGAGATGATCTAGAGAAATTAATATGCAAGTATAAGAAAAGTCTCTGAATGCTAAAATGAAATGTGATCCCGAGTTTGCTACTTCACGTATCTTTATTGATGATAAGGATTATGAATTCTCTGTCGACCCAGAGTTAATCACTCTGGTTGAATCTGATCTTTTCCATGGTTATGAAACTGAAACTGTTGTGGCACATCTTACTAAGTTGAATGATATAGCCACCCTTTTTGCTCATGATGAGAAGATTCACTATTACTATATTCTCAAGTTATTTCCGTTCTCATTAAAGGGTGATGCTAAACCTTGGTACAATACTCTTGCTCCTGGTTGTGTGCGTAATCCCCATGATATGATTTATTACTTCTGTGAAAAATATTTCCCTGCTCATAAGAAACAAGCTGCCTTGCAGGAAATATTTAACTTTGTGCAAATTGAAGAAGAGGAGTCTCCCACAAGCTTGGGGGAGGCTTCTCCAATTGCTTAATGCTTTGCCTAATCATCCTCTTAAGAAAGATGAAATACTTGATATCTTCTATAATGGACTAACCGATGCTTCTAGGGATTTCCTAGATAGTTGTGCTGGTTGTGTTTTCAGACTATTGGGCAAGCTGAAGAAATATTGAATAACATATTGAAAAATTATGATGATTGGACTCCTCCTGAAACACCTATTAAACCCACTCCGAAGAAGAGGGGTATCTTATATCTCGGTTCTGAAGATATGCAAGAGGCAAAGAAATCTATGAAGGAAAAAGGTATTAAAGCCGAGGATGTTAAAGATTTACCACCTATCGAAGAAATACATGGGCTTGAAACACCACCACCACCTAAGTTGGTAGAGGTAAAATCTTTAATGAAATTCAATGATAGTGATGATCCTCGTAATAAACATCCTAGTCAATGCCTTTATGAGTTTGATAATTACATTAGAAATCAAGATCACTTCGACGCAAATGTTATGAAACAATTGAAATACAACTCTGATATGATTGCTCGCTGAAGTGACTTGTTATTTAGAATCTCAAATGATGTTAAAGGTGTAGGAAAGCATGCCTCTATGGTTCAAACTCAATTAGAACAAGTTGCTAAATCTCAAAGGGAGTTACTTGATGAAATGAACAATAATATAAGTGACTTTGCTGTTAGAGTAGTCACTAGAGGAGGTAAAATGACTCAGGAACCACTCTATCTTGAGGGACACCCAAAGAGAATTGAACAAGACTCTCAAAGAATTAACACTCATGCACCTAGTCCTTCTAAAAAGAAAAAGAAGAAGAAAATAATAGGACTTTGCCTATCTCTAGTGAACCTGAAATAGAAAAACCTCCTGATACTGATAATGAAGTTTCTATCTCTGATGCTGAAACTCAATCTAGTAATGAACACTCACCTTTTGATAATGAAAAAGATAATGATGACGTTCATTAAGACACTCAAACAAATGATAAAAACCATATAAAGATGTTGAGATAGAACCAACTGTTGATCTTGATAACCCACAACTCAAGAATAAAAGATATGATAAAAGAGACTTTGTGGCTAGAAAACATGGAAAGGAAAGAGAACCATGGGTTCAAAAGCCTATGCCCTTTCCACCTAAGTCAACGAAAAAGAAAGATGGTGAAGACTTTGAATGCTTTGCTGAAATGCCGAGGCCAGTCTTTTTGCGAACTCGCATGACTGATATCTTAAAAATGCCTCCTTATGCAAAGTATATGAAAGACATCATCACCAATAAGAGAAAAATACCAGAAGCTAAATTCTCCACTATGCTTGATAATTATACTTTTAAAGATGGAGTACCTAAAAAACTTGGAGATCCAGGAACACCAACTATACCTTGCTCCATTAAAAGAAATTATGTGAAAACTGCTTTATGTGATTTTGGAGATGGTGTTAGTGTTATGCCTTTCTCTTTATATAAAAGACTTGATTTGAATAAACTCACACCTACTGAAATATCTTTGCAAATGGCTGACAAATCAACTGCCATACCTATAGGTATTTGTGAGGATGTGCCTGTTCTTGTTGCTAATGTTACTATTTTGACTGACTTTGTTATACTTGAGATGCCCGAGGACGACAACATGTCGATTATCCTTGGTAGACCCTTCTTAAATACTACAGGGGATGTTATTGATTGCAATAAAAGCAAGGTCACTTTTCATATCAATGGTAATGAGCATACGGTGCACTTTCCGAAGAAACAATTCCAAGTGAATGGTATTAATGTTATTGAAAAATCTCCGACAATCAATATTAGAAGTTTTCAACTACCTCTACCTACTGTTAAAACGAAATATGAAATGCTTATTGTGGGGGACATTCATATCCCCATTGAGGTAACTTAGTGATTTACGAAAGTTCTTTGGTTTCATATTAATCGAAAGTGGTTGTTAATAAGACTTGACCAACCTTATTAATGGATCATTTTTGAGAGGTATGAAGTTGATGAATTTAGTGAGCACTACCTTATGTCCCTACCTTTTGTTTTCCGTTTTTCTTAGTTAAATAAAATAAAAGGCCATGCTTTGTCTATTTTATGAGTTTTTCGTGCAATAAAAAATGACCCAAAAATAAAAGTCCTCAGAATGCCGTGAAAATTTAACACAATTTTTTTTTTCTAAATATTTCTGAATTTCTGGTGCAAATAATATCAGAGGGAGGTGCAGTAGGTGGGACAACCCACTTGGGCACGCCAGGACCCCCACGCTCACCCCGGTGGGTGTAGTCCCCACATGGGCCCCCTCACTTACTTCTTCTTCCCACATCACTCCATTGACCGAGAAAAAATCACTCTCATTCTCTCTGTCGTGTTCTTGCTCCCAGAACCGTGGATTTCGATCTCTTTGCTTGAAGCTCCGTTTCCGAAACTGTTTTGGGAATTTGTTGCTTGGTTTGTGACTCCTCCACATGTCCATTTTTAGTGGTTTATATTTGGATTAATTAGCTACTCTTGGTGCTGCTGTAGATGAGCTTGCATGTTGAATTCTTGGAGTTCTAAGTAGTTTGTACGCGAACATTATGAACTTCTTTGGAAGGAGTTCTTCGAGGAGGAGATCCTTGGAGGCATCTTCTAGCAGCAGCCCCGCTCGCCGGTCTTATGTTGAACCAAGTGAGGGTCCCATTTGAAGTGCCACCACCAAAACATTCTTATGGGCATGCAATGATTATATGGTGAGCGTGGGCATTAAGGAGGAATTTGAGCAATATGTTCACAACGCCGATATCGATCCCTACATTTCAGAGAAGTGTGATCAATACCTCATCCTCACTGAATCATTTTTCAAAGAATTTAAATTCCCTCATCGTAAGTCTAGGGTGTCATTTAAACTGTATGAAAATCCATTTACCATTTCTCTAGGAAGGTTTGCTCACCTCTGCGAAATCCCTTTCCGGGGTTCGCTCGATGAGCCACCGAGGTCTGAGTTTGAAATATTTTTGACTAGTCTTTGCTATGGTGAAACTAGGGGAGTGACGCACGGTAGAATAAAGAGTGTTCATTTTCCTGCAATTCAGTACTTCACATTATTTAATGTGAAATCTATTGTAGGCAAGCGATATTGTAGTACACTTTGTGCTCCCGATCTGAGCCTCATACACACCACTCTCTACGGTGATAAAAGCTATAATGTTGGAGTGATTGTTGCACGTAGGTTACAACACAACACTGGAAGTGGATATTTTTATGGTGGAATTTATGCCACGCGCTTAGCCAGAGGGCTGGGTGTTTCACCTTTACCCTATGATCCTATTTTATCGAGGCAGTTTCTAGACTTTGATGCTATGAAACGTCATAAGATCCTTAGAGGTGATACTCATAATTTCACTTATAATTTGACGTTTAACAAGGACCCTGTCGTGGTTTTTTCACGGCAGATGTCCTCGTGAAAGGACTTAGTGAAGGAGCCATCGCACCTTGGTGGCGACTCAAAAGGGGTGAGCCAAAGCGAGACTCAGATTACCTAGGTTCGGCCCCTCGTGTGGAGGTAAAAGCCTATGTCCTTCTTTGTGTAGATTGATGATGGATTCGATTACAATGAGGGCGTAACTCGCCTGACCTAGCTCTTGATGATTTCTAACTTGCCCTATCTGCCCCAGAGACTCGCCTTTATATACAGGTCGAGGCCCTAGGGTTTACAAAAGTCCTAGCCACGCTACAGATCGTGGCCTTCCATATCTCTAAGTTGCCGTGCTTTCCAAGACTGGAAACCTCCTTGGCGGCTTATCTTCTGCATCAATCCTGAACCGCCATCTGGTTAATGCCCCCTGGGCTAAGGCTTGCATTAACCATGTATGAGTCGCCCCTTTAGTGACCTGACCCAGTTAGGGCGGGTTACACCGCATGTAATATCCCCAACATTAGGTTCCAGATTGACTTGAATCTATTCATGCCAATGAACTTCCACGCTCACTTTGGGTGACTTGTATTACTTCGACCTTTTGAAAAATGACAAGACGCCATCCCTCATAAATTGTTTGAGCCGCCAAATAGTTATTGATGACATCACCTTTTCACTCCATTTTCGGGATTCGTTGAAGTAATTGCCCAACGGATCTTTTTTATCGTCACCTTGTTATCCCGAAAATCCAGGCGCCATCATTGCGGGTTTTCAATCTATTGCCTCTATTCCCGCGCCTGCCGTTTCGTTTCCAGCGCTCGGCCTTTAAATAACCACAGGGGGGAGTGGGGGCGCCGTCACCTACCCCCACTTCATCTTCCTTGTCAGCTTCGTCTTCCTCGCACCTGCGCTTCGGCCTTCTCGCCATTCCCGAAGCTCCGTCGCCAGCCACTGCAGTCCGGGCGTCTCAAGGCCAATCGAAGGCGCGGTCTCCGTCGCGGATCTTCCGCATCCATCTCCTGGCATCGTCCTCCTCTCTCAGGTAAACACCCTTCCTCCTTAGGGTTAGACCTCAAACCCCATGTTCTTCTAGGTCAGCCTCGAAATGCGATGAACATCTCCCCACTATCTTGGATCCGTCAACATGCTGATGGTAGATCTTTCATAGTAGTCAATCACGGTAGTTTCAGTGCATCTCCCGGCCATTTGATGTTTACTTCATAGATCCATATGGCATCCCTGTCGCATTTTTCCGTTCATAGCTTTCGTAATTTCGACATGAATTATTTTTTCAATTTGGTCCACCCGTAGATCCGTAATTTATTGCTTGTTTTTAGAAACATGTTTATCCTCCGTCCAGGAATATCCCCAAGGAAAAAACCCTTTTAGATTTGCAACTCTCCTTCTTCCACCATGGCGAGTTAGAATATCCCCATAGCTACGCCTTTGATTACTGAATGGCGAGTCATAATGTCCGTGTAGACATACTGTAGATCACCCAACTGGCGAGTTACCACTTACATGGTTTCTAATAAACTGCCTTGTTCCTTCCTTTTGTAGTCATGGGCAATATCTCGAAATGCAACTGGTTACCAACTAAAATCAATGATGCCTATCTTGATAAATATGTTACGGCGGGTTATCTTGATACCAAAGAAATTGTTGGCTGGCGGACTGCCCCAGGCGAGGCGAGTCCCCATCCCGCCGAGGGGGAGGTAGTCATTTTTGTTGATCATCTTGAACGAGGCTTCAAACCTCCCGGGTCAAAGTTCTTCAGAGACGCTTTGCACTTCCTCAATGTTCACCCTCAAGACTTGGGGCCAAACTCCATCAGCAACCTCTGCCAATTCCAAGTGTTTTGTGAGGCCTATTTGCAGATAGAACCCACAGTGCTGCTATTCTGGAACTTCTTCTATGTGAACCGCCAAACCAAATTCACCAGCGGGCCTTGCTTGGAACTTGGGGGGTTAACATCCAGCGACGTCGCGAATGTGGGTTCCCACCTATCATTCTGCCCAACTGATACGTCTCCATCGTATCTACTTTTCCAAACTCTTTTGCCCTTGTTTTGGACTCTAATTTGCATGATTTGAATGGAACTAACCCGGACTAACGCTGTTTTCAGCAGAATTGCCATGGTGTTGTTTTTGCGCAGAAATAAAAGTTCTCGGAATGACCTGGAAATTTACGAGGATTTTTTATGGAATATGTAAAAAATACTGGCGCAAGAATCAACCAGAGGGGTGGAGCGAGGAGCCCACAAGCCCACCAGGCGCGGCCCCCTGGCCATGCCTAGCAGGCTTGTGGGGCCCTCGGAGCTCCACCGCTTCCAACTCCAGCTCTATTTAGTCCCTTTCGTCCGAAAAACAGAGAGAAGAGTTCATCGCGTTTTACGATACGGAGGCGCCACCACCACCTTTTCTTCCTCTAGAGGGCAAATCTGGAGTCCGCTCTGGGCTCCGGAGAGGGGAGATCGTCGCCATCGTCATCACCAACCTTCCTTCATCACCAATTCCATGATGCTCTTCACCGTTCGTGAGTAATCTCATCATAGGCTTACTGGACGGTGATGGGTTGGATGAGATCTATCATGTAATCGAGTTAGTTTTGATGGGGATTGATCCCTAGTATCCACTATGTTCTGAGATTGATGTTGCTACTACTTTGCCATGCTTAATGCTTGTCACTAGGGCCCGAGTGCCATGATTTCAGATCTAAACCTATTATGTTCTCGCCAATATATGTGTGTTCTTGATCCTATCTTGCAAGTTATAGTCACCTACTATGTGTTATGACCCGGCAACCCCGGAGTGACAATAGCCGGAACCAATTCTCGAGATGACCATAGTATGAGGAGTTCATGTATTCACAAAGTGCTAATGCTTTGTTCCAGTTCTCTATTAAAAGGAGAACCTTAATATCCCATAGTTTCCATTAGGACCTTGATAACCCACAAGTATAGGGGATCGCAACAGTTTTCGAGGGTAGAGTATTCAACCCAAATTTATTGATTCGACACAAGGGGAAGCCAAAGAATATTCTCAAGTATTAGCAGTTGAGTTGTCAATTCAACCACACCTGAAAGACTTAATATCTGCAGAAAAGTATCAGTAGCAGAGTAGTGTGATAGCAACAGTAGCAACGGTAACCAGTAGCAACAAAGTGACAACAGTAGCGGCAAAGTAACAGTAGCAGTAGTGACAACAGTAGCAACAGAGTAACAGTAGCAGCAGAGTAACGTAGTGAGGACCAGTAGGAAAAACTCGTAGGCATTGGATCGGTGATTGATGATTATGCCGGATGGTATTTAGCATGCAACAGTTATAACACGGGGAGATATTGTTGGGGAACGTCGCATGGGAAACAAAATTTTTCCTACGCTCACGAAGTCCTATCATGCTGATGTCCATCTACGAGAGGGGATTTCCGATCTACGTACCCTTGTAGATCGCACAGCAGAAGCGTTAGTGAACGCGGTTGATGTAGTGGAACGTCCTCACGTCCCTCGATCCACCCCACGAACCGTCCCACGAACCGTCCCGCGATCCGTCCCACGATCTAGTGTCGAACGGACGACACCTCCGCGTTCAGCACACGTACAGCTCGACGATGATCTCGGCCTTCTTGATCCAGCAAGAGAGACGGAGAGGTAGATGAGTTCTCCGGCAGCATGACGGCGCTCCGGAGGTTGGTGGTGATCTAATCTGAGCAGGGCTCCGCCCGAGCTCCGCAGAAACGCGATCTAGAGGTAAAACCGTGGAGGTATGTGGTCGGGCTGCCATGGAAAAGTTGTCTCAAATCAGCCCTAATAGCTCCATATATATAGGAGGAGGGGAGGGGAGGCTTGCCTTGAGTCTCAAGGAGCCCCAAGGTCTGCGCTACCAAGGGGAGGAGGAGTCCTCCTCCAATCCTAGTCCAACTAGGATTGGAAGGTGGAGTCCTTCTCTTCTTTCCCACCTTTCCTTTTTTTTCTTTCTCTTCTTTTGGTTTTTCTCTCTCTCTTGCGCAAGATAGCCTTGGGCTGACCCCACCTACTTGGTGCGCCACCCCCAAGGTCCTTGGGCCCTCCCGGGTGGGTGGTCCCCCTCCCGGTGAAGATTCGGAACCCATTCGTCATTCCTGGTACATTACCGGTAATTCCCGAAAACCTTCCGGTAACCAAATGAAGTCATCCTATATATCAATCTTCGTTTCCGGACCATTCCGGAAACCCTCGTGACGTCCGTGATCTCATCCGGGACTCCGAACAACATTCGGTAACCAACCATATAACTCAAATACGCATAAAACAACGTCGAACCTTAAGTGTGCAGACCCTGCGGGCTCGAGAACTATGTAGACATGACCCGAGTGACTCCTCGGTCAATATCCAATAGCGGGACCTGGATGCCCATATTGGATCCTACATATTCTACGAAGATCTTATCGTTTGAACCTCAGTGCCAAGGATTCATATAATCCCGTATGTCATTCCCTTTGTCCTTCGGTATGTTACTTGCCCGAGATTCGATCGTCAGTATCCGCATACCTATTTCAATCTCGTTTACCGGCAAGTCTCTTTACTCGTTCCGTAATACAAGATCCCGCAACTTACACTAAGTCACATTACTTGCAAGGCTTGTGTGTGATGTTGTATTACCGAGTGGGCCCCGAGACACCTCTCCGTCACACGGAGTGACAAATCCCAGTCTCGATCCATACTAACTCAACGAACACCTTCGGAGATACCTGTAGAGCATCTTTATAGTCACCCAGTTACGTTGCGACGTTTGATACACACAAAGCATTCCTCCGGTGTCAGTGAGTTATATGATCTCATGGTCATAGGGTCAAATACTTGACACGTAGAAAACAGTAGCAACAAAATGACGCGATCAACATGCTACGTCTATTAGTTTGGGTCTAGTCCATCACATGATTCTCCTAATGATGTGATCCCGTTATCAAGTGACAACACTTGCCTATGGTCAGGAAACCTTGACCATCTTTGATCAATGAGCTAGGCAACTAGAGGCTTACTAGGGACAGTGTTTTGTCTATGTATCCACACATGCATTGTGTTTCCAATCAATACAATTATAGCATGGATAATAAACAATTATCATGAACAAAGAAATATAATAATAACTAATTTATTATTGCCTCTAGGGCATATTTCCAACAGTCTCCCACTTTCACTAGAGTCAATAATCTAGTTCACATCACCATGTGATTCCAACGAATCCAACACCCATATAGTTATGGGGTCTGATCACGTCTTGCTCGTGAGAGAGGTTTTAGTCAACGGTTCTGAAACTTTCAGATCCGTGTGTTCTTTACAAATCTTTATGTCATCTTATAGATGCTGCTACTATGTGCTATGCTGCTACTATGTGCTATCCGGGAATACTCCAAATATCTACTCTACTATACGAATCCGTTTCACTAGTCATAGTTATTCGGATTAGTGTCAAAGCTTGCATTGACGTAACCCTTTACGACGAACTTTTTAACCACCTCCATAATCGAGAAAAATTCCTTAGTCCATCAGTTACTAAGGATAAATTTTGACCGCTGCTAGTGATTCAATCATGGATCACTCTCTGTACCTCTCAATAGACTTTGAGTTAAGGCACACATCAGGTGCGGTACCCAGCATGGCATACTTCAGATTCTATGGCCAAGGCATAGAAGACGACCTTCGTCTATTCTCTTTATTCTGCCGGGGTCGGGTTTTGAGTCTTACTCAAATTCACACCTCACAACGCAACCAAGAACTCCTTATTTGCTGATCTATTTTGAACTCCTTCAAAAACTTGTCAAGGCATGCATCTTGTTGAAACTTCTATTAAGCGCTTTCGATCTATCTCCATAGATCTTTGATGCTCAACGTTCAAGTAGCGCAATCCAGGCATTCCTTTGAAAAACTCCTTTCAAACAACCTTGTATGCTTTACAGAAATTCTACATTACTTCTGATCCACAATATGTCAACCACATATACTTATCAGAAATTCTATAGTGCTCCCACTCACTTCTTTGGAAATACAAGTTTCTCATAAACCTTGTACAAACCCAAAATCTTTGACCACCTCATCAAAGTGTATATTCCAACTCCGAGATGCTTGCACTAGTCCATTGAAGGATCACTGGAGCTTGCATACTTGCTAGTATCTTTAGGATCGACAAAACCTCCTCGTTGTATCACATACAATGTTTGCTCAAGGAAACCGTCGAGGAAACAATGTTTTGACATCCTATGTGCAATATTTCATAAATAATGCAGCAACTACTAACATAATTCTAACAGACTTTTAGCATCGCTACGAGTGAGAAAGTCTCATCATAGTCAACTGTTTGATCTTGTCGAAAACATCTTTGCGACAAGTCGAGCTTTTCTTAATAGTGACTTATCACCATCATCGTCTGTCTTCCTTTTAAAGATCCATCTTTACTCAATAGTCCTATGACCATCAAGTAGTTCTTCCAAAGTCTACACTTTGTTTTCATACATGGATCCTCTCTCGGATTTCATGGCTTCCAGCCATTTGTCGAAACCCGGGCCCACCATTGCTTTCTCCATAACTCGTAGGTTCATTGTTGCTCAACAACATGACCTCCAAGACAGGGTCACCGTACCACTCTGCAGTAGTACACGACCTTGTCAACCTACGAGGCTTGTAGTAACTTGATCCGATGCTCGATGATCACCATCATCAACTTTCACTTCAATTGGTGTAGGCGCCACTGGAACAACTTCCTGCGCCCTGCTACACACTGGTTGAAGTGATGGTTCAATAACCTCATCAAGCTCTACCACGCTCCCACTCAATTATTTCGAGAGAAACTTTCCTCGAGAAAGGATCCGTTTCTAGAAACAAACACTTTGCTTTCGAATCTGAGATAGGAGATGTACCCAACTGTTTTGGATATCCTATGAAGATGCATTTATCCGCTTTGGGTTCGAGCTTATCAGACTGAAACTTTTTCACATAAGTGTCGAAGCCCCAAACTTTCAAGAAACGACAGTTTAGATTTCTCTAAACCTCAGTCTATACTGTGTCATCTCAACGGAAATATGTGGTGCCCTATTTAAAGTGAATGCGGTTGTCTCTAATGCATAACCCATAAACGATAGTGGTAATTCGATAAGAGACATCATAGCATGCACCATACCAAATAGTGCGTGGCTATGACGTTCAGACACATCATCACACTATGATGTTCCACGTGGCATGAACTGCGAAATTTTTTCCACATTGTCTTAACTGCGTACCAAAACTCGTAACTCAGATACTCATTTCTATGATCATATCTTAGACAGTTTATCCTCTTGTTACGACGAACTTCACTCCTGAAACAGAATTGAACTTTTCAATATTTCAGACTTGTGATTCATTAAGTAAATACTCTTGTATCTACTCAAATCGTCATTGAAGTAAGAACATAATGATATCCACTGCGTGCCTCAGCACCCATTGGACTGCATACATCAAAATGTATCACTTCCAACAAGTTACTATCTTGTTTCATCTCAATGAAAACAAGGCCTTGCTCATGTGGTATGATTTGCATGTCACTAGTGATTCAAAATCAAGTGAGTATAAAGATCCATCAGCATGGAGGCTCTTCATGCAATTTATACCAACATGACTCAAGCGGCAGTGCCACAAGTAAGTGGTACGATCATCATTACCTCGTATCTTTTGGCACCAATATCATCAACATGTGTAACACTACGATCGAGATTCAGTAAACCATTGAAGGTGATTATTCAAGCAAATAGAGTAACCATTATTCTCTTTAAATGAATAATCGTATTGCAATAAACACGATCCAATCATGTTCATGCTTAACGCAAGCACCAAATAACAATTATTTAGGTTTAACACCAATCCCGATGGTAGAGGGAGTGTGTGACGTTTGATCATATCAACCTTGGAAACACTTCCAACACGTATCGTCACCTCGCCTTTAGCTAGTCTTCGTTTGTGCCGTAGCTTTCATTTCGTGTTACTAATCACTTAGCAACCGAACCGGTATCCAATACCCTCATGCTACTAGGAGTACTAGTAAAGTACACATCAACATAATGTATATCAAATATACTTCTTTCGACTTTTGCCAGCCTTCTTATCTACCAAGTATCTAGAGTTTCTCCGCCTCAGTGACCGTTCCCCTCATAACAGAAGCACTTAGTCCCGGGGTTTGGGTTTAATCTGGGGTCTCTTCATTAGTGCAGCAACTGCTTTGCCGTTTCATGAAGTATCCCTTCTAGCCCTTGCCTTTCTCGAAACTTAGTGGTTTTACTAACCATCAACTATTGATGCTCCTTCTTGATTTCTACTTTCACAGTGTCAAACATCGCGAATCGTTCAAGGATCATTGTATCTATCCTTGATATGTTATAGTTCATTACGAAGCTCTCATAGCTTGGTGGCAGTGACTTTGGAGAACCATCACTATCTTATCTGGAAGATCAACTACCACTTGATTCAAGCGGTTGTCGTACTCAGATAATCTGAGCACACGCTCAATGATTGGGATTTTCTCCTCTACTTCGTGGACAAAGAATCTTGTGGGAGGTCTCATACCTCTTAACAAGGGCACAAGCATGAAATCACAATTTCATCTCTTTAGAACATCTCTTATGTTCCGGGACGTTTCAAAACGTCTTCGGTGCCTTGCTTCTAAGCCATTAAGTATTTTGTACTGAACTATCATGTAGTCATCAGAAACGTGTATGTCGGATGTTCATAACATCTACACACGATGCTCGAGGTGCAGCACACCGAGTGGTGCATTAAGGACATAAGCCTTCTGCGCAGCAACGAGGACAATCCTCGGCTTTACAGACTCATTCTGCAAAGTTTGCTACCATCAACTTTCCACTATATTTTCTCTAGGAACATATAAAAACAGTAGAGCTATAGCGCAAGCTACATCGTAATTCGCAAAGACCATTAGACTATGTTCATGACAATTAGTTCAACTAATCGTATTACTTAAGAACTCCCACTCAAAAAGTACATCTCTATAGTCATTTGAGTGGTACATGATCCAAATCCACAATCTCAAGTCCGATCATCACGTGAGTCGAGAATAGTTTCAGTGGTAAGCATCTCTATGCTAATCATATCAACTATACGATTCATGCTCGACCTTTCGGTCTCATGTGTTCCGAGGCCATGTCTGCACATGCTAGGCTCGTCAAGCTTAACCCGAGTGTTCCGCGTGTGCAACTATTTTGCACCCGTTGTATGTGAACGTTGAGTCTATCACACCCAATCATCACGGGGTGTCTCGAAACAAAGAACTGTCGCAACGGTGCACAGTCGGGGAGAACACAATTTTTTCTTGAAATTTTAGTGAGAGATCACCTCATAATGCTACCGTCGTTCTAAGCAAGATAAGGTGCATAAAGGATTAACATCACATGCAATTCATAAGTGACATGATATGGCCATCATCATGTGCTTCTTGATCTCCATCACCAAAGCACCGACACGATCTTCTTGTCACCGGCATCACACCATGATCTCCATCATCATGATATCCATCAACGTGTCGCCATCGGGGTTGTCGTGCTACTCATGCTATTACTACTAAAGCTACGTCCTATCAATAAGTAAATGCATCTGCAAGCACAAACGTTAGTTTAAAGACAACCCTATGGCTCCTGCCGGTTGCCGTACCATCGACGTGCAAGTCGATATTAACTATTACAACATGATCATCTCATACATCCAATATATCACATCACATCATTGGCCATATCACATCACAAGCATACCCTGCAAAAACAAGTTAGACGTCCTCTAATTGTTCTTGCATGTTTTACGTGGTGACCATGGGTATCTAGTAGGATCGTAGCTTACTTACGCAAACACCACAACGGAGATATATGAATTGCTATTTAACCTCATCCAAGGACCTCCTCGATCAAATCCGATTCAACTAAAGTTGGAGAAACCGACACTCGCCGGTCTTCTTTGAGCAACGGAGTTACTCGTAGCGATGAAACCAGTCTCTCGTAAGCATACGACTAATGTCGGTCCGAGCCACTTCGATCCAACAATACCGCAGAATCAAGAAAAGACTAAGGAGGGCAGCAAAACGCACATCACCGCCCACAAAAACTTTTGTGTTCTACTCGAGAAGACATCTACGAGAGGGGATTTTCGATCTACATACCCTTGTAGATCGCACATCAGAAGCGTTAGTGAACGCGATTGATGTAGTGGAACGTCCTCACGTCCCTCGATCCGCCCCGCGAACCGTCCCACGAACCATCCCACGATCCGTCCCACGATCTAGTGCCGAACGGACGGCACCTCCGCGTTCAGCACACGTACAGCTCGACGATGATCTCGGCCTTCTTGATCCAGCAAGAGAGACGGAGAGGTAGATGAGTTCTCCGGCAGCGTGACGGCGCTCTGGAGGTTGGTGGTGATCTAATCTGAGCAGGGCTCTGCCTGAGCTCCGCAGAAATGCGATCTAGAGGTAAAATCGTGGAGGTATGTGGTCGGGATGCCTTGGAAAAGTTGTCTCAAATCAGCCCTAATAGCTCCATATATATAGGAGGAGGGGAGGGGAGGCTTGCCTTGAGGCTCAAGGATCCCCAAGGGCTGCACCACCAAGGGGAGGAGGAGTCCTCCTCCAATCCTAGTCCAACTAGGATTGGAAGGTGGAGTCCTTCTCTTCTTTCCCACCTTTCCTTTTTTTTCTCTTCTTTTGGTTTTTCTTTCTCTCTTGCGCAAGACAGCCTTGCGCTGACCCCACCTACTTGGTGCGCCACCCCCAAGGTCCTTGGGCCCTCCCGGGTGGGTGGTCCCCCCTCCCGGTGAAGATCCGAAACCCATTCGTCATTCCCGGTACATTATCGGTAATGCCCGAAAACCTTCCGGTAACCAAATGAAGTCATCCTATATATCAATATTCGTTTCCGGACCATTTCGGAAACCCTCGTGACGTCCGTGATCTCATCCAGGACTCCGAACAACATTCGGTAACCAACCATATAACTCAAATACGCATAAAACAACGTCGAACCTTAAGTGTGCAGACCCTGTGGGCTCGAGAACTATGTAGACATGACCCGAGTGACTCCTTGGTCAATATCCAATAGCGGGACCTGGATGCCCATATTGTATCCTACATATTCTACGAAGATCTTATCGTTTGAACCTCAGTGCCAAGGATTCATATAATCCCGTATGTCATTCCCTTTGTCCTTCGGTATGTTACTTGCCCGAGATTCGATCGTCAGTATCCGCATACATATTTCAATATCGTTTACCGACAAGTATCTTTAGTCGTTCCATAATACAAGATCCCGCAACTTACACTAAGTCACATTGCATGCAAGGCTTGTGTGTGATGTTGTATTACCGAGTGGGCCCCGAGATACCTCTCCGTCACACGGAGTGACAAATCCCAGCCTCGATCCATACTAACTCAACGAACACCTTTGGAGATACCTGTAGAGCATCTTTATAGTCACCGAGTTACGTTGTGACGTTTGATACACACAAAGCATTCCTCCGATGTCAGTGAGTTATATGATCTCATGGTCATAGGAACAAATACTTGACACGCAGAAAACAGTCGCAACAAAATGACACGATCAACATGCTACGTCTATTAGTTTGGGTCTAGTCCATCACATGATTCTCCTAATGATGTGATCCCGTTATGAAGTGACAACACTTGCCTATGGTCAAGAAACCTTGACCATATTTGATCAACAAGCTAGTCAACTGGAGGCTTACTAGGGACAGTGTTTTGTCTATGTATCAACACATGCACTGTGTTTCCAATCAATACAATTATAGCATGGATAATAAACGATTATCATGAACAAAGAAATATAATAATAACTAATTTATTTTTGCCTCTAGGGCATATTTCCAACAGATATGTAACTAGCTCCAGTTCGTCAATGTAATGTAGGCATGTATTCCGTATGTAGTCATACGTGCTTAGGGAAAAGAACTTGCATCACATCTATTGTCCATCCTGCCCGTGGTAGCGGGGTCCTAATGGAAACTACGGGATATTAAGGTTCTCCTTTTAATAAAGAACCAGACCAACGCATTAACACTTGATGAATACATGAACTCCTCGTACTATGGTCATCTCCGGGAGTGGTTCCGGCTATTGTCACTCCGGGGTTGCCGGGTCATAACACATAGTAGGTGACTACAACTTGAAAGATAGGATCAAGAACACACATATATTGACGAGAATATAATAGGTTCAGATCTGAAATCATGGCGCTCGGGCCCTAGTGACAAGCATTAAGCATGGCAAAGTAGTAGCAACATCAATCTCAGAACATAGTGGATACTAGGGATCAATCCCCGTCAAAACTAACTTGATTACATGATAGATCTCATCCAACCCATCACCGTCCAGCAAGCCTATGATGAGATTACTCACGAACGGTGAAGAGCATCATGGAATTGGCGATGAAGGAAGATTGGTGATGACGATGGTGACGATCTCCCCTCTCCGGAGCCCAGAACGGACTCCAGATCTGCCTTCCAGAGGAAGAACAGGTGGTGGCGGCGCCTCCGTGTCGTAAAACGCGATGAAATCTCCTCCTTGATTTTTTTACGGACGAAAGGGACTAAATAGAGCTGGAATTGGAGGCGGTGGAGCTCCATGGGCCCCACAAGCGTGCCAGGCGCGGTCAGGGGGGGGGGCAGGAGGGCTTGTGGGCTCCACGGTCCACTTCGGTTGATTCTTGCGCTAGTATTTTTTATATATTCCACAAAAATCCTCGTAAATTTCTAGGTCATTCCGAGAACTTTTATTTCTGCGCAAAAACAACACCATGGCAATCTTGCTGAATACAACATTAGTCCGGGTTAGTTCCATTCAAATCATGCAAATTAGAGTCCAAAACAAGGGCAAAAGAGTTTGGAAAAGTAGATACGACGGAGACGTATCAACTCCCCCAAGCTTAAAACCTTGCTTGTCCTCAAGCAATTCAGTTGACAAACTGAAAGAGACAAAAGAAAAACTTTTACGAACTCTGTTTGATCTTGTTGTTGCAACTATGTCTAACTCATATCCAAAATTTCAGCAAGATCATAAGCTAACCACATAAGCAAATGACATCTTGGTCTCATGGTGAACTCATATCAATGGCATAATCAACTAGCGAGCAATAATAATAAGTTTCAAACGTCAACACTTCAATCAAAACAATCATGAAGCAGTGTGAACAGATGGTATCTCGCTAGCTCTTTTCTGAGACCGCAAAACATAAATGCTGAGCACCTTCAAAGACCAAGGGCTGACTAAACATTGTAATTCATGGCAAAGAAGATCCAGTCACAGTCATACTCATCATCAGTCAAAAGCAAAGCATAAAAATGACATAGGTGCTCTCTAATTGGTGCTTTTATAAGAAGAGGATGACTCAATAGAAACATAAATAGACAGGCCCTTCGCAGAGGCAAGCATTGATTTGCAGAGGTGCGAGAGCTCAAGCTTTTAAAACAGAGATAATAATTTTGGGTGGCATGCTTTCATTGTCAACGCAATGACCAAGAGTTTTCACCATCTTCCATGCTACACATACTATATGCGGTTCCCAAACAGAAAAGTAAAGTTTTGACCCCCCCACCACCGATCAATCACACTCCACGGCTTGCCGAAAACTCGGGTGCCGTCCATACCAACAACAATCCAGGGGAGTTTTGTTTGCAATTATCTTTTTGATTTGAGCATGGAACTGGGCATTCCAATTACCGTCCCCTTTCTCGTGAATGATAGTGAATAAACACATATCGAGGATAACATGCCTAGCACGGAAGATACTGATAGCCCCCTGTCACCACATGAGCGGTTCGGGCATGCAAAACAGATTATTTCTTGAAGGTTTAGAGAGTGGCACATGCAAATTTACTTGGAACGGCAGGTAGATACCGCATATAGGTAGGTATGGTGGACTCATATGGAACAACTTTGGGTTTATGGAAGTGGATGCACAAGCAGTATTCACGCTTAGTACAAGTGAAGGCTTGCAAAAGACTGGGAAGTGACCAACTAGAGAGCGACAACAGTCATCAAAATGCATTGAGATTAACCAACATTGAGCGCAAGCATGAGTAGGACATAAATCACCATGAACATGAATATCATAGAGGCTATGTTGATTTTGTTTCAACTACATGCGTAAACATGTGCCAAGTCAAGCTGCTTGAATCATTCAAAGGAGGATACCATCCTATCATACTACATCATAATCATCTCAAAATTCATGTTGGCATCCAAGACAAACCATTATAAGCTCCTAGCTAATTAAGCATGGCATCAGAAACTATGATCTCCAAGTTGTCATTGCAAACATGTTTCTCACAACAAAGCTGAACTAGAAACGATGATCTAGTCATATTTACAAAAACAAAATAGATCGAGTTCATACCAGCTTTTCTAGGCTCAGTCACTTCATCATAAATCGTCATTATTGCCTTTCACTTGCACGACCGAACGATGTGAACAGTAATAAGAGTGCTCGTGCATTGGACTAAGCTGGAATCTGCAAGCAAACACAAAGGAGAAGACAAAGTAATATGGCTCTTTGACAGATAAACAGATATGCATGCGAGAGCCATTAAACATTGTAACCATGGTCTTCTACCTTGACCCAAAGAAAAAGAAAACTATTTACATGGGAAAGCTCCCAACAAGCAAAAGAAGAACGGGAAATCTTTTTGGGTTTTCTCAAACTAGACAAACACACGCGAAGAAAACGATAAATAGAAATAAACTAGCATGGATGATACAGTGGCAAAGTGTGAACACCGACTAAGAAAGTGAAAGTGTGAGCATGAATATAAAGTCGGTGAGAAACACGTACTCCCCCAAGCTTAGGCTTTTGGCCTAAGTTGGTCTACTCCCATGGATGGTCCGGGCGATATCCGAAATCATAATGGGGGTTGTACGGGAGCACTACAACCACTGACTGAATAGCTGCCTCACGGAGGCGAGCAGCCTTTGCCTCCCTCTCATACTCCTCTGCCTCTCCTCTGGTTATGTAATATATCCGTTTTACCTGAAAGTTAAAGAAGGCAGGAGCAGGAGGGGTAATATGGAAAACACGCTGTCCGTTAAATATTAACCGGTATAGGAGGGATTCATTATCCCTCTCAAGGAACTGATAGCGTGTCATAGCGGCGTGATCAAGGAAAGATGTATGGAGCGGCGGATCTCCTTCGCGGATGGGTACTCCAAGAAAATTTGCTATGCGAGTGGCATAGATCCCACCAAAGAAATCCCCTTCATTAGCATTATTATTCAGCCTCCTTGCTATTATAGCTCCCATGTTGAAACTTCTATCACTCGTTACTGCGCTCTTAACAATACTAAGGTCGGATGCGCAGAGGTGACAATACTCAATCTTGTCGTTAATGCATCTACCTATGAAGAGGGCAAAGTAATGCAAGGCAGGAAAATGAATGCTCCCCATGGTAGTCTGCGTAATATCTCTAGTTTCTCCAAGAGTTATACTAGAGAAAAAATCCCTAACCGAAGATTTAGGAGGATCATTGAGACTACCCCAACTAGGTATCTTGCAAATTCTATTGAAATCCTCTAAATCCATGGTATACGATTGGTCATAGAGATCAAACAGTACAGATGTATCACGGCCAACTGAAAATTTGAATCTTCGAACAAAAGAGGTAGTGAGAGTAACATATTGTTCACATTTATCAGAGTTGAATTCTTCGAGTCCGACATTGTGAACAAGTGTATCAAACTCGTCTTTGAAACCTGCCTCAACCATGAGTTCATCAGAAGGCCATTCACATGGTTGTACCTGTGCGTTCCTCGGTTGGTAAGGATCGGGTTCCCGAATCGCGAGACGGGGACCCCTCTTGCTTGAGGAACCACCATGATAGTTTCTCCTGAACATCTTCCTTTTGTGAAATTTTCAGTGACTCAAAGGAAAAGTGAACAAGGCTCAAATGAAACTCATAGCAACTACTCCGACAAGTGCCTACAGGCCATATCACGCATCAAAACTACTTGGGACCAGCTAAAATTAGCATGCAAAGCTCAAGAACAGGGTCACCAAGGTAGCAAAAATACGCAACGAATAAGGCACTAGAGCAATAACTAATTGGACCAATGGAGGAGTAACATACCAAGGAGCAATTTCCCCAAAACACTTTGGTAAATGGGGCTTTGCACAAGGAGATCGAAAATCACAGCAAGAAGAGGAAGAACACGGGTTTGAGCTGCGAAATGATTTTTTCTAGAGGTAGGAGAAGCAGATGGGAGCTAGAATAAGTGGAGGGGGACACGTGGGCCCCACAAGCCTAGTAGGCGCGGCCAGGGGGGGTGCCCGCGCCTCCAGGGCTTGTGGCCCACTAGTGCAGCCCCCTGACTAGCTCTCTGTCTCAGAATTTTTCAAAAATTCCAGAAAAAATCATACTTGATTTTCAGGACATTCGGAGAACTTTTATTTTCGGGGTACTTTTCTACGGGACGCAAAAAGCAGAAAACAGGAAAAACTAAAGCTAAATCTATTATTTTTCTTCTAAGCAACCGAAGGTGAAAGCTTGGAACAGAGGTTTATGACTCCTCGATTCATCCATCTCATGGTCATCGAAAGAAATCCGTCAATGAGGTTGATCAAGTCTCCTTGACAAACTTTCTACAATCGCAAAAAGAAACGGAGAATTTTCGAATAGCCACTAGGTTACCTCAATGGGGATGTGCATATCCCCAACAAGCAAATCATACTTCATCTTGACACTATGTATAGGGCATTCGAATATCCAAATAAGAATCGATGAAGTTTTTTCGATAGCATTGATGCAATGTACTCGATATTGTTTCTTCGGAAAGTGCACCGTATGCTCATTACCGTTGACATGGAAAGTGACATTGCCTTTGTTGCAATCAATAACAACCCCTGCAGTGTTTAGAAAGGGTCTTCCAAGGATGAACGCGCCATTGCATCATCCTCGGGAATATCCAGAATAACAAAGTCTGTTAAGATAGTGACGTTAGCAACCACAACAGGCACATCCTCGCAAATGCCGATAGGGAAAGCAATTGATTTGTCGGCCATTTGCAGAGAGATTTTAGTGGGTGTCAACTTATCCAGTTCAAGTCTATGATAAAGAGAGAGAGGCATAACACTAACACCGGCTCCAAGGTCGCATAAAGCAGTTCTAACATAGTTTCCTTTAATGGAGCAATGTATAGTGGGCACTCCGGGATCACCTAGTTTCTTAGGAGTTCCACCCTTGAAGGTGTAATTAGCGAGCATGGTGGAAATCTAAATCTCAGGTATCCTCCTCTTATTAACAATATCCTTCATGTACTTAGCATACACAGACATTTTGAGCATATCTGTCAAACGCATTTGCAGAAAGACAGGTCTAATCATTTCAACGAATCGCTCAAAATCCTCATCATCCTTTTTCTTGGATGGTTTGGGAGGAAAGGGCATGGGTTTCTGAACCCATGGTTCCCTTTCTTTACCATGATTCCTAGCAGTGAAGTCGTTCTTATCGTATCTCTTATTTTAGGCCGTGGGTTGTCAAGATCAACATGGTCAATCTCCACATCCTTATCATTGCTAGATTGAGCATCAACGTGAGCATCACTATCGATATTATCATTAGGCTCATGTTCATCACCAGATTGTGTTTCGGCATCAGAAACAGAGACATCATTTGGACTCTCGGGTGTAACAGCAACAGGATTGCTAGCATGCAAGTTCCTATCATCTTTCTTCTTCTTTCTAGGATGACTAGGTGCCTCGATGCTAACTCCTTGAGAACCTTGTTCAATTATCTTAGGATGACCCTCAGGATACAAAGGTTCCTGGGTCATTCTACCGCCTCTAGTGACGACTCTAACAGAATTGTCATTCAACTCATTGAGCAAGTCATTTTGGGCTTTAAGTACTTGTTCTACTTGAGTAGTAACCATAGAGGCATGTTTACTCAAGAGCTTAAGATCATTGACGTCTCTGTCCACACAAGAACTTAAATGACTAAGCATACGAGCATTCTGTTCCAATTGTCTCCTAACATTATCATTGAAACTTTGTTGTTTGACAACAAAGTTATCAAATTCATCCAGGCATAAGCCAGCAGGTTTATCAAAAGGAATATCACTCTCATTGAATCTACAAAGAGAATTTACTTCTACTACCTGTATCGGGTTATCAAGACCATGGATCTCTTCGATAGGTGGTAGATTTTTGACATCTTCAGATTTAATGCCTTTCTCTTTCATAGATTTCTTAGCTTCTTGCATATCTTCAGGACTGAGGAATAGGATACCTCTTTTCTTAGGAGTTGGCTTCGGAGGTGGTTCGGGAATAGTCCAAGCATTCTCATTGCACAAGATATTATTCAATAGGATCTCAGATTGTTCTACAGTTCATTCCCTAAAAACACAACCAACACAACTATCTAGGTGGTTCTTAGAAGCATCGGTTAGTCCATTGTAGAAGGTATCAAGTATTTAATTCTTTTCAAGAGGGTGATCAGGCAAAGCATTCAGTAGCTCGACGAGCCTCCCCCAAGCTTGTGGGAGACTCTCTTCTTCAACTTGCCCAAAGTTGTATATTTCCTGCAAGGCAGCTTGTTTCTTATGGGCAGGGAAATATTTTTCAAAGAAGTAGACATATCCTGGGGGCTACGCACACAACCAGGAGCAAGAGAAGTGAACCAGGTCTTAGCATCATCCTTTAGAGAGAAAGGAAACAACTTAAGGATATAGTAGTGGCGGATCTTTTCCTCACTCGTGAATAGGGTGGCTATATCGTGCAGCTTGGTAAGATGGGCTACAACCTTTTGAGACTCATAACCGTGAAAAGGATCAGATTCAACCAGAGTGATTAACTCAGGGTTGACAGAGAATTCATAATCCTTATCGGTCACAAAGATAGGCGAAGTAGCAAACTTCGGGTCGTATTTCATCCTAGCGTTCAAAGATTTTTCTTTCCACTTGCACAGTAACTTCTCAACATCATAGTTATCCTTAAAAGCAAGAAAGTCCTCAGCTATCTCTCCCTCCATAACATAACCCTTAGGCATATCAGGCAATTCATATCTAGGAGAGCTAGTTCTAACAGGCAAGATAGCAGGTTCTACTTCATTAATCTCAGCACTTTCAGAAGTATCATCACATCTAGCACCAACTCTAGCAATTTGTGCATCAAGAAATGCACCTAGTGGCAAAGCAATATCAAGCATAGCATCATCACAAGTATCATGGATAGCAGAGGTAGCATCGTCAAGCACATGCGACACATCAAAATTTCTAGCAGGAGGTGGTGTCGCAAACTTACTCATAGCTGAAGGTGAATCAAGTGCAGAGCTACATGGCAGTTCCTTACCTGTCCTCGTAGTTGAGGGCAAGACTTTAGTTCTTGGATCTTTCGGATTCCTCGAGGGTAGAGTATTCAACCCAAATTTATTGATTCGACACAAGGGGAAGCCAAAGAATATTCTCAAGTATTAGCAGTTGAGTTGTCAATTCAACCACACCTGAAAGACTTAGTATCTGCAGAAAAGTATCAGTAGCAGAGTAGTATGATAGCAACAGTAGCAATGGTAACTAGTAGCATCAAAGTGACAACAATAGCGGCAAAGTAACAGTAGCAGCAGTGACAGCAGTAGCAACATAGTAACAGTAGCAGTAGAGTAACGTAGCAAGGACCAGTAGGAAAAACTCGTAGGCATTGGATCGGTGATGGATGATTACGCCGGATGGTATTCATCATGCAACAGTTATAACACGGAGAGATATGTAACTAGCTCCAGTTCGTCAATGTAATGTAGGCATGTATTCCGTACGTAGTCATACGTGCTTCGGGAAAAGAACTTGCATGACATCTGTTGTCCATCCCTCCCATGGCAGCGGGGTCCTAATGGAAACTACGGGATATTAAGGTTCTCCTTTCAATAAAGAACCAGACCAACGCATTAGCACTTAGTGAATACATGAACTCCTCATACTATGGTCATCTCCAGGAGTGGTTCCGGCTATTGTCAGTCCGGGGTTGCCGGGTCATAACACATAGTAGGTGACTACAACTTGCAAGATAGGATCAAGAACACACATATATTGACGAGAACATAATAGGTTCAGATCTGAAATCATGGCACTCGGGCCCTAGTGACAAGCATTAAGCATGGGAAAGTAGTAGCAACATCAATCTCAGAACATAGTGGATACTAGGGATCAATCCCCGTCAAAACTAACTCAATTACATGATAGATCTCATCCAATCCATCACCGTCCAGCAAGCCTACGATGAGATTACTCACGAACGGTAATGAGCATCATGGAATTCATGATGAAGGAAGGTTGGTGATGACGATGGCGACGATCTCACCTCTCCGGAGCCCAGAACGGACTCCAGATCTGCCCTACAGAGGAAGAACAGGTGGTGGCGGCGCCTCCGTATCGTAAAACGCGATGGAATCTCCTCCTTGATTTTTTTCCGGACGAAAGGGACTAAATAGAGCTGGAATTGGAGGCGGTGGAGCTTCGTGGGCCCCACAAGCCTGCGACGCGCGGCCAGGGGGGTCGCGCCTAGTGGGCTTGTGGGCTCCACGCTCCACTTCTTCGGTTGATTCTTGCGCCAGTATTTTTTATATATTCCACAAAAAATTCTCGTAAATTTCCAGGTCATTCCGAGAACTTTTATTTCTACGCAAAAACAACACCATGGCAATTCTTCTGAAAACAACGTTAGTCCGGGTTAGTTCCATTCAAATCATGCAAATTAGAGTCCAAAACAAGGGCAAAAGAGTTTGGAAAAGTAGATATGACGGAGACGTATCAACTCTCCCTTCGGTTACTCATAAATGAAGGTGAATCAAGTGCAGAGCTAGATGCCAGTTCCTTACCTGTAGTCACCTTTTGCCCTTGTTTTGGACTCTAATTTGCATGATTTGAATGGAACTAACCCGGACTAATGCTGTTTTCAGCAGAATTGCCATGGTGTTGTTTTGCGCAGAAATAGAAGTTCTCGGAATAACCTGGAAATTTACGAGGATTTTAAGCGGAATATATACAAAATACTAGCGCAAGAATCAACCCGAGGGGTGGAGCGAGGAGCCCACAAGCCCACCAGTTGTGGGGCCCCTGGTCGCGCCTAGCAGGCTTGTGGGGCCCTCGGAGCTCCGCCGCCTCGAACTCCAGCTCTATTTAGTCCCTTTCGTCCGGAAAAAATCAGAGAGAAGAGTTCATTGCATTTTATGATACGGAGGCGCCGCCACCACCTGTTCTTCCTCTGGAGGACATATCTGGAGTCAGTTCTCGGCTCCGGATAGGGGAGATCGTCGCCATCATCATCACCAACCTTCCTTCATCGCCAATTCCATGATGCTCTTCACCGTTCGTGAGTAATCTCATCGTAGGCTTGCTGGACGGTGATGGGTTGGATGAGATCTATCATATAATCGAGTTAGTTTTGATGAGGATTGATCCCTAGTATCCACTATGTTCTGAGATTGATGTTGCTACTACTTTGCCATGCTTAATGCTTGTCACTAGGGCCCGAGTGCCATGATTTCAGATCTGAACCTATTATGTTCTCGCCAATATATGTGTGTTCTTGATCGTATATTGCAAGTTGTAGTCACCTACTATGTGTTATGACCCGGCAACCCCGGAGTGACAATAGCCGGAACCAATTCTCGGAGATGACCATAGTATGAGGAGTTCATGTATTCACTAAGTGCTAATGCTTTGTTACGGTTGTCTATTAAAAGAAGAACCTTAATATCCCATAGTTTACATTAGGACCCCGCTGCCATGGGAGGGATGGACAATATATGTCATGCAAGTTCTTTTCCCTAAGCACGTATGACTACATACGGAATACATGCCTACATTACATTGACGAACTGGAGCTAGTTACATATCTCTCTGTGTTATAACTATTGCATGATGAATATCATCCGACATAATTATCCATCACCGATCCAATGCCTACGAGTTTTTCCTACTGGTCCTTGCTATGTTACTTTACCGCTACTGCTGTCACTGCTGCTACTGTTACCGCTACTGCTGTCACTGCTGCTACTGTTACTCTGTCGCTATTGCTGTCGCTGCTGCTACTGTTACTGTTGCTAATGTTGCTATCACACCACCTTGCTACTGATACTTTGCTGCAGGTACTAAGTCTTTTAGGTGTGGTTGAATTGACAACTCAACTGCTAATACTCGATAATATTCTTTGGCTTCCCCTTGTGTCGAATCATCAAATTTGGGTTGAATACTCTACCCTCGAAAACTGTTGCGATCCCCTATACTTGTGGGTTATCACCAACCATACCAAAGGCTGGGCCGAGTCATGGTTCTATTGTCATGACACATCTCCTCCTGACGAGAAACCACTTCCGGGTTATAGAGAAGATCGCTTATCCATGCATTTCAAGCTGCCAGAAAAACTTACTGAAGAAGAAGAATCAACCTTTATCCCCGTCTTATCCCAGCTAAGGTCTTTGACCAATAATGGGCTTACTGGGGTTGACCTAGTCCGTTGTTGGGTGGAGTGGAGGATTCTTCCTTTGAGTCGCCGGGATGGCCTGATGTGCGAGTATGATGGCAGCGCGAACCACCCCCAATGTTTCTTCCATACAAGACTCACTGAAGAAGACATTGTTGAAATGATCAAGAAGTTAACTAGCGAGCCCTTGGAGAACTGTACCAAGATTGGGATCAAGCCTTTCTGCCTCTCCAACCCGGCTCCAGTGGTAACAATCTAAGTCGCCTCCTTTCATTCTTTCAATACGTTTCCCAACGTTCCTGATCTGAACTGTCATTACATCAATCAGAAAGGATCAACATTTTGGTCTCGAAGGCCCAAGGTGACTGTCCAGAAAACAACCAAGCCGCCTTCTAAGAAGAAGAAGAAGAACAAAGCCAAAGCCGCCGCCAAGGAGTCATCTGTCGTGGGCGAGTCTCGAGCCGGCGAAGAACAACAAGAGGTAAAAGTTTACCCTTATGCTTGTTATCACTATCTTCCGACTTATGCTTATGCCCCGTTACCTTTGTTCGTAGGAGGATGACTATGAGAGCCAAGATGATGTCGTCGAGGTAATTTCTATTTCTTCCGACTCAACTTCTCCTTCTCCTAAGCCGGCCAGGCGGATTTGTGGAAGCGTTACCATGTCTCACCCAAATGCTCATCTGGACCCTGATTTCCTTTTGAAGAAGGCGAGGTATACCCCCAAACGTCATACCCGAAGTCATTCTGACGACTTAGTTTCCGGGTTACCCGAAAAGACAACTGGTCGAAAACGACAAAGTGATGTATACTCCTGTTAACACCTTTCCCTTCTTGTGAAAAATGTTATTCACAATTCGTTCACTCCTTGAACTCTTGTCCATCAGGTCTCTCCTCCTTCATCCGACGACTCAGTAATGTCGGCTCTTCCCCCAATGATTCGTGTACAAGGGTAAGTTCTTTAATTAACCTTTTCCTTCCCAATAATGATACATGTCCTAACTTTGGTGTCTTTTCATCTCAGAGCACAAGCAAAGAAGAGGAAAACTAGCGACTTGTCTTCTGCTCCTAAAACAACTGAGGTGTTTGGTATGAGAACCTTTGTCCCAGAACTTGACGAAGACCCAGCGGCGACTCATGATGACCCTGTGGATGACATTCCTGATGTCTCTACTGATTCTCCAAGCCCTCTGAAGGAGGCCACTGAAAATGTTAACCCGCCAAGCTCTTCCAAGGCGGCTGAAGACCTAGATACCGTAGTTGTTACTCGTACTGGCTATTCTAAGCCTGCAAAAGCGGTGTTAACAAAACATGCATCCAAAGATACCCACTCTTCTGCAGAGAAAGACATCACCAAGCTGAAGCTTCCCAATTATGAGAAGCTTGAATTTGAGCAACTCTACTCTGGCTTTGTAAGTCACCTGGAGACAAGCTATGAAATGGAGAAGAGCTTGGTCAACATGATGCGAATCAAACATGAGGTACGTCTTTTGTTATTTGTATTTCCACCCATTAGCCTTCCACAAGACTAATTTTGTTTGATGAATTGTGTTCGTTGCATTAACTAGGAGACCCACATCTGTCTGTTGCCCCCAAGGGCCGGGTCATTTTTTTGAAAGATGAGATGGGTCTTGAATTAGATAAAAACTTCAACCTATAGCCCCCAAGGGCCAGGTCATCTTTTGAAAGATGAGACGGGTCTTGAATTAGATAAAAACTTCAACCTATAACCCCCAAGGGTCGGGTCATCTTTTGAAAGATGAGCCGGGTCTTGAATTAGATAAAAACTTCAACCTGTAGCCCCCAAGGGCCGGATCATCTTTTGAAAGATGAGCCGGGTCTTGAATTAGATAAACACTTCAACCTATAGCCCCCAAGGGCCGGGTCATCTTTTGAAAAATGAGCCGGGTCTTGAATTTGATAAAAACATCAACATGTAGCCCCCAAGGGCCGGGTCATCTTTTGAAAGATGAGTGGGGTCTAGAATTAGATAAAAACTTCAACTTGTAGCCCCCAAGGGCCGGGTCATCTTTTGAAAGATGAGCCGGGTCTTGAATTTGATAAAAGCTTCAACCTATGCCCCCCAAGGGCCGGGTCATATTTTGAAAGATGAGACGGGTCTTGAATTTTGTATGACTTTTGAAAAGAGTCATACATTAGCCCCCAAGTGTCAGGGATGTTACTTGCAATAGTTCTGAAACTTGCCTCCCCAAATTTTGTTTGCAGGAATCCTTGACCTGGACCGAGTCATCCTTAGCTGATTTGAAGAAAAACTTAGCCGAACAGCAGGATGCTCGGGCTAAATCTGAAGAGAAATATCGGTTGGCCCTTGCTGACATGGAGAAAATGAAGGCGGATCATAAAAAATTTGAGAAGAAAGCCCACGCTAATCAAGCTGTCATCATTAAGCGGGCGGAAGAAGCCGAGGAGAAGCTAGAAGCTCCCCTGCAAGAACTCTTCGGCTTGAAAAAGCACATCTCCAACATGACCCAAGCTATCTTTGGTAAGGGTCAATTCCCTTCATTTGTAAATCGCAAAAAAACATTTTGCAAATATTAACTGTCACATGTTGTCCTTTGTAGGTTCGCGAGCTGCCAATCTCCAAAAAGACTGCATGCTGAAGCTGAAGGTGATTTACACCTTTACAAAGCAATTTATACGGGAGGCATGATGACGATGAATGCGGTGATGGGCAACAAAGAGCCAATAAAGTCCATCAAGCATATACCGGGGTGCCTGTCGACATTACCCCCTCAAGTAGAAGAACTGAAGAGATCAGCCGCCTGCAAGGGAGCCCTCACCACCCTAAGCCGGTGTCTGGCTTATGCTCCCGAGCTAAAGGCCGAGGAGGTAGCTGCTGGTTTCCCAGAATTAAAGGATGACGAGTCGGAGTTCACCAAAGAAGATTACCACCGGTGTGTGAAAGAGTCTCGCTCCACGGGGACTCAGCTAGCGGCCAGCTTAGACTTGAGAAAATACCAGGCTGCGGATGATGGCAGTAATAGAAAGGTGACTCTTTCTTCGTTTGAAGTTACCAGCCTGACTCCTCGCCGGCGTAAGAACCCCTTTGACTTTGAAGCTGATCTATCTGTCTTCCTGAGCGATGAAGATGAATTTGTCGGTTTGTCCAAGTGCAATTGGAAACTGGGCGACTTACAGATCGTAGATGGAGAAAGCTCGAAGTAGGGTGACCCGGTGGCGGCTTGAGCTTTACTCAGCATGTAATTGGTTCGTCAAAAAACAATTTGATCTTTTTCTGACCGGGAAACGACGCCCGGTATGGCCGAGTGAGCCATGTAATAGTCTTTAGGTTTCAGGGAAACAATCTTCCACCCATGTTGTATGCTTGACAGTTCTGAATTGTCATCCTTTTTGTGAATCATGAATCGCCTTTCCCAATCTTTATGCTTGGTAATTTGGAAGTGTCATAGTTTTGAAAAAAAGTTTCTTCAACCTGTTTATCAGGGAAAGCATCATACGCTGACTCAATGATTTGCGGCAAGTGATGAACCAACCGAGTGGGTCATGGCGAGTTATAAATAAGGAGCCGGCTCAGTGAGTCACGATGAGTCATAAAAAATGCTTTATGAAACCTTGCGGCAGTGCCACGAAGATAGTCATAAAAATTTGTCGGCGCTATGAGTTACAACAGGATAGGACGAGTTTGCAAAACTCTAGTGCTACCCCAAGAAGGCTTTTGCAACAACCCAAGTTATTTAGACCGGCTGATCAGGCGCGAGTCAAGCTTCAGTGAAGCAGGTTCAATGAACCAATGGTTTCTCTATTTTCGATGTGTGGCTCTGGCCGGTACCTTTCATGTTTTAACCAAGGCGAGTTCAGGGTCCAAAAAGCGGATTGACTCGCCAAGAGTACATGGGTCCATAGGGCGACTCGTCGAACACATAGTCAAGTATAACCATTTGTAATGCGGTAATTTTTCGCTAGCCAAGAGGGTATTCAGGCTGAACTCAGTGAGTGGAAGCCCCAAAGTGACCTATGATTAGGAAAAAAACCAGACATAGGATTACAGAAGCGTATCCGCTCTTACTACAAAATGACTTGGGAGCTAGTAGCCCCCAAGTAAGCCGGCTTAGTTCTCAAAATCATATAAGGCGCCCATGTTTGAACCGTGCAATGTGGCAACTTTGGTCCTCTTTGGCTTACCAGTACCCAGTTTTGAAATAAGCGCATCATGGCGACTTATGCTCTTTGGTACTGATAGCGTCCATGCTTGGATGGCTTATGGAACAACAAAGAATCATGCTTTCAAGAAGCTGAAACGGCAAAGGACCCCAAAGTTCGTGGGTGCCGGCTTTATTGCTTTATAAATAAAAGAATACAAGTTTGAGATTGTAAAAAAGAAAGGAGCTCATGGCTCTAGGTGTAGTAAGGCCACAAGTGGGCGATATTCCAAGGGAGAGTTGTGTCAACCTCTGTCGTTGGCCTATCAAGGCGAAGATCCACCAAGTAGTATGAACCATTCTGAAGATTCTTGCTGATGACAAATGGTCCTTCCCATGACGGTGATAACTTATGCATACCAGTGTGGTCTTGAATCAACCGGAGCACTAAGTCGCCCTCTTGAAAAGTACGGCTCTTGACTCGACGACTGTGATAGCGTCGCAAGTTCTGTTGATAGATCGTTGATCGTGATGCAGCCAAGTCTCACTTTTCCTCCAAAGCATCCAATGAGTCTTGACATGCTAACTCGTTGTCCTGTTCCACATAAGCGGCGACTCATGGTGAATCGTGTCTGATGTCACTTTGCAATACCGCCTATGCCCCGTAGACCAGGAAAAAGGGAGTAAAACTGAGACATAAAACTGAGGGTAGTTCTTCAACCCAACACCCCGGGGTATGCTCCAGAGGAACCATAAGCCGGGGTTGATTCGTCGCAATATTTCTTGATTTGCCCTCTCCGCCTGTCCATTAGATTGGGGGTGTGCAACTGCAGAAACGTCAAGCCGGATATGCTCCCTTCCACAAAATTCTTGCATTGCGCCTTTTGATAGATTAGTACCATTATGAGTGATGATACTATGAGGGTACCCGAAGCGGAAGATCATCTTTTTTAGGAACTTGACGGCCGTGTATGCATCACAACTACTAACCGGCTCTGCTTCAACCCACTTGGTAAACTTGTCAACCGCCACCAATAGGTTAGTCTTTTTGTTGGATGACATCTTGAAAGGACCAACCATATCCAGCCCCCAGACCGCAAACGACCATGTGATTGGAATCATCCATAAGTCCTAAGCCGGCACGTGCATCTGACGCCCAAATTTTTGGCAACCATCACATCGATGAACTATGTCTTCAGCATCTGCATGATCCGTTAGCCAATAAAACCCATGCCTAAAATCTTTGGAAACCAGGGAGCGTGACCCGACATGATGACCACAGTCGCATGCATGAATTTTATTGAGAATCAGACATCCTTCCTCGAAAGAGACACACCTTTGAAATACTCGTGAAGTGCTTCGCTTATGCAACTTGCCGTTATGTATGACCATGGACTTGCATCGACGGACGATTTGGCGAGCTAACAACTCATTAGTGGGTAACTTGCCTCGTGTGAGATACACCATGTAGGGAACTGCCCAATCCGGGGTAGCAGGAAGAGCCGCCACAAGTTGAGACTCAGGATCTGGCACCGCCAAATCTTCCTTTGAAGGCAGCCTTACCGATGGGTTATGTAACACATCCAAAACGACATTGGGGGGAACCGGCTTTCATTGTGAACTAAGGCATGAAAGGGCATCTGCCGCTTCATTAAGTCGCCGATCGATGTGATCCAACTGATAACCATGAAAATGACCCGCCACGTCCGACACAGCTCGCCTGTAAGCCCCCATCAAGGGATCTCTGGAATCCCAAGTGCCAGAAACCTGCTGTGCCACTAAATCTGAGTCGCCCAAACATCAGGCTCGGGTTAGATTAATCTCTTTGGCGAGTCGCAACCCATGGAGCAGAGCTTCATATTCTGCTGCATTGTTGGTACATGGAAACATGAGTCAGAGGACATAGCAGAATTTGTCACCTTGAGGCGAAGTTAACACCACGCCAGCCCCCGAGCCTTCCCACTGCCTAGACCCGTCAAAATGGATGGTCCAATATGCGTGATCAGGCCTGTCTTCTGGAATCTGCAACTCGGTCCAGTCGTTGATGAAATCCACTAGTGCTTGAGACTTAATGGTCGTACGAGGGGTATATCGCACATGATGAGGTCCTAACTCGATGGACCACTTAGCAATCCGTCCAGTCGCTTCTTGATTTTGTATAATGTCACCAAGGGGGGCAGAACTGACCACCGCGATGGGATGCTCTTGGAAGTAGTGTTTCAGCTTCCGGCTCGCCATAAACAACCTAAAGACCAGCTTCTGCCAATGCGGGTAGCGTTGTTTGGAGAGGGTGAGGACTTCACTGATAAAATATATTGGTCGCTGAACCGGATATTCCTTTCCTTCTTCTTTTCGCTCGACGACCACTGCCATGCTCACTGCCTTAGAATTAGCCGCGGTGTACAAGAGCATAGGCTCCTTGTCCATCGGAGCATCCAATACTGGCGGAATAGCTAATTGTTGCTTCAGGGCCTCAAAGGCTTCGTTGGCTTCATCCGTCCAAACGAAACGATCAGTTTTCTTGAGTAACTGATAAAGAGGGTTGGCTTTCTCCCCAAGGTGACTTATAAAGCGACTTAGAGCCGCGATACGACCCGCCATGTGCTGAACTTGATTGATATTGGCCGGCTTGCCTAGTGAAGTGATCGCTTCAATTTTATCTGGGTTAGCTTCAATGCCGCGCTCTGACACCAGAAAACCCAATAACTTTCCTACGGGAACTCCAAAAACACACTTGGTAGGGTTAAGCCTCATCTGGTATACGCGCAAATTGTCAAAAGTCTCCTTGAGATCCTCCAAGAGTGACTCCTTCTTCTGGGACCTGACTACAATGTCGTCAACATAGGCATGTACATTACGTCCGATCTGGCTATGCAAGCAATTCTGGATGCAACGCTGATAAGTCGCCCCCGCACTCTTGAACCCGAACGACATAGACACGTAAAAGAAGGCTCCGAAGGGGGTTATGAAGGACGTTTTCTCCTGGTCCGCCACAGCCATCTTTATTTGGTGGTATCCTGAGTAAGCATCCAAAAATCACAATCACTCGCAACCCGCCGTAGAGTCAATAATTTGATCGATGCGGGGAAGGGCGAAGGGATCCTTTGGACAGGCCGTGTTGAGGTCGGTATAGTCAATGCACATGCAGAAGGTGCCATTCTTTTTTAGCACCAGGACCGGGTTAGCCAACCATTCAGGATGGAAAGCTTCAGTGATCAACCCAGCGGCCAAAACCTGGGCGACTTCCTCTCCAATTTCCTTGCATCGTTCCTCGTTAAACCGGCGACGATAATGCCGAACCGGCTTCATTTTGGGGTCAATATTAAGATGGTGCTTAGCGAATTCTCTCGGTACACCTGGCATGTCTGAAGGTTTCCATGCGAAGATGTCCCGATTCTCATGGATGAATTCGATGAGCGCGCTTTCCTATTTGGGATCCAGACCCGTTCCAATGGTGAACTGCTTGGTTGAGTCGCGAGGCGTGAAGTCTATCACCTTCGTGTCATCCGTTGGATTAAACTTGAGGGGCGGCTCTGAGTCAATCGTTGGTCTCTTGAGCGGCGTCATATCCGCCAGGTCAACATTGGCTTGGTGAAACTTGAGCTCCTCGGCCACGCAAGCCGTCTCGGCATAAGCTGCGTCTCCTTCCTCGCATTGTTGGGCTAGTTTCCTGTCCCAATTGATTGTGATAGTCCCCCTAGGACCAGGCATTTTGAGCTTGAGGTAAACGTAACATGGGCAGGCCATGAACTGAGCATAAGTTGGCCTTCCAAATAATGCGTGGTAAGGGATCTTGATCTTGACCACCTCAAACATGAGGGAATCGCTCCTGTAATTGTACTCCGTACCAAAAGCTATGTTAAGTGTGATCCGCCCAATGGGGTATGCCGACTTACCTAGAACGATACCGTGAAAAACCGTGGAAGATGGCATCAAGTCTTTCTCTAAGAAATTCATCCTCCGAAAGGTATCAAAATATAAGATGTTTATGCTGCTGCCACCAAAGCTAAGTCGCCAGGGTTATCAACTCGGGGTGGGTGATCCTCCCTACTCCAGGTGATGGGCTGCTCAGACCAATGGATGTACCTAGGGAGCGCTGGCTCAACCATGCTGAAAGTTCAATGTTTCATCTTTTGGTCCCGTTTGCAAGTGCTGGTGGTGAACAAATGATACCGTCCACTGTTCAACTGCTTAGGATTATTCTGAAAGCCAGCATTGTCATCCTGCCGCTGGGGATCTCCTTGCGGGGGCGGTTGCTAAAACACGCCCTGTGGGTTATACCGCTGTTGGTTGTGAACTTGGTACTGTCCACTATTAGGCTGTGACCCGCCCTGCGGGCCCGGGTTAGAGAACCCACCGAATAGGTTTCGTTGTGACCCCGGTGTGTTGAATTGTTCTTGTCGCCCGCCTTGATCACCTCCTTGACCTTTCTTGAGCGCCTCAGCTCGGAATTCCTGCATCACGTAGCAATCCTCCCAAGAGTGGGTAGATGGTACTTTGGCGGTGGCGTGCTGCGGGCAGGGGCCTTTGAGCATCTCGTGATAATTGCATGGCTTCTTCCCGCTGAAGCCCCGCTTCTTCTAGCATTGGTTCCTGTTGCTGGCGTTTGTATTGGCGACGAAATCTGTGGCACCGTCTTGTTGTCTCCCCTTACTTTTCCCGGCGTGGTTGTGGTTGCCTCGCCCCTGGAACTGGAGTGACCCTTGGATGACTGGCCTCTCCTCGCGGTGCTAATCTTATCATCATCTTCCCCAGAGTCCTTAGTGTCGTCTGACTCGGCATACCTGGTCACGGTGTCCATAAACTCACCCATGTCCTGCACCTTACGCTTGAGTTGCCCAAGCTTCAGCACCAAAGGCTCATAATGGAAATTTTTCTCCAGGATTTGCACTGCTTGAGCCGCCGGGATGCCGTCCGATAAGTGAATGACCTCTGCAACTCGCCGCGTCCAATGATGGGCTGACTCGTCCGATCGCTGAACATAGTGTTGTAAGTCGACGATGGTCATTGGGCATTTGCATGTCCCTCGGAAATTCTTGATGAAACGTTCCTTCAACTCTGCCCAAGTGTTGATGGAGTTAGGCGGCATGTTTTTCAACCATGTGCGCGTTGTTCCTTCAACCATCATGGTAAAATACTTGGCGCAGACCGCCTCATTCACATCGAGCATATCCATTGCAAGCTCGTAACTCTCGATCCATGATCCCGGCTTGAGATCTGGTGTGCAATTGGGTACCTTCCTTGGTCCCTTGAAATTCTTTGGCATTCGCTCGTTGCACAGAGAGGACATGAGACAGGGCACCCCAACGTGTCTGTCGCGTGTATCGATCGATGTGGGAGGGGTCTGGGTATAAGTCGGATAGCCTTGACCCGCCGCAGCCGCCATCTCCATGAGGCGGGCGGCTCGCGCTGCATCCACAATGTTTTGGGCTCGGGTATCGTGCATCCCGGGCGGGATGGTCTGCGGTGGATGCCGTTGCTCGTTGGTCACCGCGGGTTGATCCTCATGTTGACTCCTGGTGTGACTCGCCTGGGGTATAGAGTGTAGTCAGTCATGGCTGTGCGAATATTGCGCATGTTGGACCACCTCCATTTTCAGCATCTCAATGGTGTTTCTCGCCTCCACTTCGGCAGGGGAGTTTCCATAAATTGGGAGGGACTCCAAATGGCGGGTTGCCGCTAACACGTTATCCACGGGATTCGAGAAGTGCCCCCGTGGTGTCTGGAAGCGAGGTGCATGGGCCTCTGTTGGCTGAGGCGGTGGCGGGTTAGGCGGTGGTTGAACCGGACCCTCCCCTGGAGCGGCATGCCAAGGCCGATTGGGTCTCATCCCTGGAGTGTGTTGGGTGTCGAAGAGGCGAGTTGGATGTAGATCGGCCAGGAGGCGACCATGATGCCTCCTCTGGTGAATAGCATCGGACGCGCGCTGTTGTTGCTCGAGCCGCCAGCCTTCGATTTTCAGCCGTTCTGTCTCCGCGGTGATCCAGGTCTGCTGTGCCGCCATCCTGGCGGCTTCGGCTTCCATGTCCCGCTGAGTCTTGGCCATCTCCTCCTGTAGCTTCGCCAGTTCATCATTGATCGTTTCCTGATTCTCCGCTGTTACAATAATTGCCATGAGTTTGGTGATTTCTTCCGCCAAGTCCACCATGACTTGAGCCGGAGCTTTCAACGACCCGCCAGTCTCATTGTTGCCGACGTGGTTTGCCTGAGGTTGTGCCGCCCCCGCCATGTAAATGGCGACTTGTCGACAGGGTCCTACAAAGTCCTCGGAGTTTGCCGCCCGTGGAAACCCTCCGAGTTGTCCCTCATAGAGAGGGTGGATTGAATCTGTGTCGCCCATGGATGACTCGTCGTTAGAGTTGATGGGGGTGATCTCCTGGATCGCCAGTTTGTCCTATAAGCTGGCTCCCTGCGTAAAGCCGATGAAAACATGGCGTTTCTTGTCCTGACGTGTGGTGGGGTGGGCGTACCGGGCCGGCTCGACGATGTCGGTGGAGGTGTCCAGCTCAGGTACGGGTGCCCCAAACATGCCGATGAAGACGTGGATCTTGCCGAAGGGGACCTTGTAACCAGATTCGACAGAATCGGCTTCAGGCCCCCACTGCGAGTTGTTGTTGTAGTATTTTCCACGGCGGCTTTTCATCACGATGCCGACCGCATAGCTTCTTGACCCTGGAAGGGCTCCCTTTGAGAACTCAACTCCACCGTGCGCTAGCCCCACGGTGGGCGCCAACTATCGTGGTTTTGTCATGGCAGATGTCCTCATGAAAGGACTTAGTGAAGGAGACATCGCACCTTGGTGGCGACTCAAAGGGGGTGAGCGAAAGCGAGACTCAAATTTACCCAGGTTCGGCCCCTCGTGTGCAGGTAAAAGCCTATGTCCTGCTTTGTGTAGATTGATGATGGATTCTATTACAAGGAGGGCGTAACTCGCCTGACCTAGCTCTCGATGATGTCTAACTTGCCCTATTTGCCCCAGAGACTCGCCTTTATATACAGTTCGAGGCCCTAGGGTTTACAAAAGTCCTAGCCACGCTACAGATCGTGACCTTCCATATCTCTAAGTCGTCGTGCTTTCCAAGACTGGAAACCTCCTTGGCGGCTTATCTTCTGCATCAATCCTGAACCGCCATCCGGTTCATGGCCCCCTGGGCTAAGGCTTGCATTAACCATGTATGAGTCGCCCCTTTAGTGACCCGACCCAGTTAGGGCGGGTTACACCACAGGTAATATCCTCAACAGACTCCGTGGTAGACACATATTTGCGTGCACATGCTCTCTTTGATGTTCATAACAGGGGGAGATATTACGTTCTTGAAAGCGAGGCCCGAGCTCATAACACATCGGTTGTGGCTGCGCGGAGGAATAAGGCATCCGCACTGAGAGCCTCCATGAGCTACCACTCTGACCATTACACATGCTACTCACTGACTACCAAGTTAGGCCAAAAGCCTAAGTTTGGGGGAGTATGTATTCCCACAGACATTACATTCATGTTCACACATTTCATCCCATTTGTGGATGTCCACACTTTTTCATTGTATCATCCATGTTTAATTTATTTTCTCGCTTTCTTCTTGTGTGTTTCAAAAACTTTGAGAAAATCCAAAAATATGTTTCTTGCTTCTTTTTGATTTTTTGTTCCTAGTTTAAATTGTTATAGCACAAAAACAAAACCCAAAAATATTTCCTGGTTCTTCTTTTACTTGTTGGGAGCTTTCCTGTGTAAATAGTTTTTCTCGTTTTTGCTTTTCTCTTTCCTGTGAAATACCAAAAACTCCAAAAATATTTTAGTGTGTTTCTCTAAATTTCTTTTCTTTTTGTTGAGTTATACCGATGAGAAGACCACGATGAAAATATTAAGTGGCTCTCATTTGCATCATTATTGATTTGATAAAGAGCCCATATTACCTTGTCTTCTCCTCTTGAATAAAATGTTTGCAGATTCCATCTTAGTCCATGGCACTCTTGCACTATTATTATTTTCAAATCGTTCGGTCGTGCAAGTGAAATGCAATAATGACGATATTAGATGAACTGGTTGTGGCAGAGAGAAACGGATATGAACTCGACTTGTTCTGTTTTTGTAAATATGTTTAACCTAGTATCCATGATTCAACCTATTATGATCGAACATGTTTGCAATGACAATTAGATATTATAGTTCCTCATGCCATGCATAAGTTGCTAGGAGTGAATAATGACTTATCTTGGATATCAACATTGCATTAAAATGATTGTGATGTAGTATGATGATATGGTATCCTCCTCTGAATGTTCTAGTGGCTTGACTTGACACATGTTCATGCATGTAGTTGAATCAAAACCAACATAGCCTCTATCATATTTATGTTCATGGTGCTCATATCCTACTCATGCTACTATCCAGTGTTACTTATGCATAATGCATGTTCATGACCGTTGTTGCTCTCTAGTTGACCGCTTCTCAACCTATTTGCTAGCCTTCGCCTGTACTAAGTGGGAACTCTGCTTGTACATCAAAAACATGAAACCCAAGTTATTCTAGATGAGTCCACCATACCTACCTATATGCGGTATTACCCTGCTGTCCTAAGTAAATTTGCATGTGCCATCTCGAAAAACTTCAAATAAATATCCTTTTTGTGCGCCTGGATCGTTCATGGAACGACATGAGGTAGTCTGTATCTTCCATGCTAAACCGGTTATTCTCAGGTCGAGTGTTTATTCACCTGTCATCGCATGAGAAAAGGGCGGTAATAGGGATGCCTAGTCCCAAACTTTTAAAAAAACTGATCTCTCAAATAATCAAACAAAACTCCCAATGGAGTCATAACCTTTACCTTTCTGCTTGGAAACCGCGACTAGCGTGCTTAGCATGGGAGATATTGATAACTGATGGTCGTGAAGTAAATGAGAAGGGTGCATGTCTAAAATTTCATTTACCTCTGTTTTAAAAACTTGAGCTCTGGCACCTCTACAAATCACTGCTTCCCTCTGTGAAGGGACTATCTATTTACTTTTATGTTGTGTCATCACCATCTAAAATAAGCGCCAGAACCTCACAGCACTGCTATCATGCTGATGCATTATGTGTAGCTAATGTTGGGTGCATCAAGACTAGATCTTTTCTACCATAAATTACAATGTTTAGTCGCTGCTTGAACTTTGCGGGTGCTCTCCATTTATGTTTTGCGGTCTTAGAAAGGGCTATCGAGATGCCACTATTGTCATATTGTATCATGGTTCTTTTGACAACGTGTTGCTATTTGAGATATCTTATTATTGCTCTCTAGTTGATTATGTCATTGATATGAGTTAATATAATTTTTAAGAGTTATTTTCGACATGGTTAGTTATAATCTTTGCTTAAAACCTGGGTGCTGTTTAAGCTTATTTATGAAACAAGAGTAAAAGAGTTCGTAAAAGTTTTTCTTTTTCACTTTCAGTTTATCAACTAATTTGCTTGAGGACAAGCAAAGGTTTAATCTTGGGGGATTTGATATGTCTCCAGCATATCTACTTTTCCTAACGCTTTTCCTCTTGTTTTGGACTCTAATTTGCATGATTTGAATGAAACTAACCCCAGACTGACGCTGTTTTCAGCAGAACTACCATGGTGTTGTTTTTGTGCAGGAATAAAAGTTCTCGGAATGGAACGAAACTTTGCGAGGATTTTTTATATCAATAAGGAGAATTTTTGGAGCCAAGAGCCACCTGAGGGGGCACCTGGGTGGGCACAACCCACCAGGGCGCGCCTGCCCCCCCTCAGGCGCGCCCAGGTGGATTGTCCCCACTTGGTGGCCCCTATGACCATAAAGCCGACGCTATAAAATCATATTATTCCAGAAAAAAATCAAGGAGAAAGAATTACCGTGTTTCACGAGACGGAGCCGCCGCCGTCTCCTATTCTTCATCGGGAGGCCAGATTTGGAGTCCGTTTTGGGCTCCGGTGTGGGGGATCTTCGATCTTCATCATCAACAACACATCTCCATCGCCAATTCTATGATGCTCCCCAGCGGGAGTGAGTAATTCCTTCGTAGGCTCGCTGGTCGGTGAGGAGTTGGATGAGATTCATCATGTAATCGAGTTAGTTTTGTTAGGTCCTTATCCCTAGTATCCACTATGTTCTAAGATTAATGTTGCTATGACTTTGCCATGCTTAATGCTTGTCACTTTGGGCCCGGGTGCCATGATTTCAGATCTGAACCGTTTATGTTATCAGCATTATATCCATGTTCTAGATCCGATGTTGCAAGCTATAGTCACCTACTACGTGTTATGATTCGGCAACCTCGGAGTGACAATAGTCGGGACCACTCCCGGTGATGACCGCAGTTCGAGGAGTTCATGTATTCACCGCGTGTTAATGCTTTGTTCTGGTTCTCTATTAAAATGAGGCCTTAATATCCCTTAGTTTCCAATAGGACCCTGCTGCCACGGGAGGGTAGGACAAAAGATGGCATGCAAGTTCTTTCCATAAGCACGTATGACTATTTACCGAATACATGCCTACATTATATTTATGAACTGGAGCTAGTGCCGTATCACCCTAGGTTATAACGGTCTCATGATGAATATCATCCAACGAGTCACCGATCAAATGCCTACGAAATTACCTTATATTATTCTTGCTAAGTTACTATTGTTGCTACTCCTATCGTTACTGCTACAAAATCACTGCTATCACTGTTACCTTATTATTGTTGCTGCTACTATCACAAAGCTATCATATTACTGTGCTCCTAATCACTTTCCTATGGATAATTAATCTCCAGGTGTGGTTGAATTGACAACTCAGCTGCTAATACCTTCAGATATTCTTTGGCTCCCCTTGTGTCGAATCTATAAATTTGGGTTGAATGCTTACCCTCGAAAATTGTTGCGATCCCCTATACTTGTGGGTTATCATGGTCCGACCATATCCTTCCCCCAGACTGCAAAAGGCCACGTGATCGGAATTGTCCGAAGAGCCATTGGGGCATGTGGCTTTGATTTGCAAAAAGTTGACACCCTACATAATGGTGAATGAGTGTTTGGGCATCTTCTCGGGCTGTGGGCGCTTACCGATGATAACGTCATCCTTGTCCACTATGGAGCGAAGTGTGGTGAGCTCTTCTGTGGAGAGGGTTTCCGCGAGTACCTTAAGGGCTAGGGATGTCGTTTTAGTTTCAGCTCGGAGGGCTCTCTCTGGTTCACTTATGACTGTGATCACATAGTTCGGCCCTGGCATGTTGAGCTTCATGTACCCGTAGTGTGGCATGGCCTGGAATCTTGTGAAGGCTTCGCGTCCCAACAGGGCATGGTAACCGTTGTGAAAGGGCACGATGAGGAAGATAAGTTCTTCGGATCGATAGTTCTCGGGCATTCCCAATACCACGTCGAGTGTTACTCGCCCGGTACAGCGTGCTTCTTTACCGGGGACGATGCCTCGGAATATGGTGTTGCTACGTTCGATTCGAGATCTGTCGAACTGCATTTTTTTCAATGTGCCTCATAAATTAGGTTTAGACCACTACCACTGTCCATTAGTACCTTATTCAGCCGAAAGCCATCAACTATGGGGTTTAGGACTAGGGCGGCCGATGCTCGGCCCGTACTGGTGATCAGCTAGTTGTCCTTATCAAAAGTAATTGGTGTGTCTGACCATGGACTTGTTATCGCTATATGGTGAATTTGATGGAACTCTCGAAGAGTACTCTTTCTTTTATTTTTTGAGGAAAATGTTTTGTAGATCGTTAGGTTCTTCGCATTGCTTACCAGCAGCGATCCCGACCTTTCCTCTACAAGTGGATCCTTTAGGATGACCTCTCCACTTTTTGCAACTTGCATGATGACCCAACATGCTCAAAGGCTATGGGTGGAGCTTGTATTAGGTAGGGCCGAGTGTATGTGGCAAGGCTCATCCAGTAATGTGTCGAGGACCGATCAAGTCCGCGTTTTGTTCCTCTTCTCTACGGGCCCGAATGTATTCTGCCCTGAGAATGGGGGAGCACGCCTTCTTCGGGTTCCTCTTGCTTGCTCGATGTGTCTAGGCTCCGTGCGCATTAGCTGCATCTGCCAAGTGCTTTCCATGGAGCAATATTTGAGCACCAGGTTTGATAGCTCGGTGAAGGTTTGGACTCGGCGACGAGCGAGGGTGTTAAGGATGCCCTCGTCATGGCAGCTATGTTGGAAGGCGTTGATCACCTCCTGATCGCCGAGGCCTTCTTCCCTACCATTGCTAAGGAGGAATCTAGCCCAAAAGTGGTGTATTGATTCCCGTGGCCGTTGATTGACCTTGTGTGGGTGCAATAGGCCGAACCCTTCCGCTTTTCTCAATGGATGCTCGAGTTGGGTGGTGGGTGGGGTAAAATTTTGTGTTCCCATGAGGTACGAGTCCGAGACTTTGGCAACCGCATCCCGCACTTTTGCGGGGCTTGGTATAGCAGGGTTAGAGTCCGTGATTGTGACGAGATCCTGCCACACTGGTTGTGGGTCGCGTGCCTAGTCGACCCCTGGCTTCAAGTTTATCTCGGGACGAGATCCGAGTTCTCGATTATCAGAGGAGTTCGGATGTTCTGTAACCGGGACGTAAACCGTCCTTAACTCCGACAGCTGATGTGGGGAGCCTTTAGTTGGGCACCCGACGGTAACGACCAAATGCGTAATGGGTGGAACATGAATTTCCCTATCGTCGTGCCTAAGCCCAACTCGATCATAGATCGGAGATTGGTCACCTATCATGGCCATAGATTGGATCCGGTCGAGTGACTCGTGTAGCAACGGAGTCTCGATGGAGTTTGTATTGTTCAAGTGCTCGGGGTCGGACCACAATGTCGATCCCCCAGGATCGTTTTAGGACACTCCGGGGCCGTGTTCGGCCCAACAGAATCTGAGCAAATTGACCACATCGGGCTCTAAGGCCGGAACAAGGGTCAAAGTTGTCCTGATAGCGGGATCCATGACTGCCGAAGTCGAGGCGTCGAAACTCGTGGGTTCCTCAAAAGGAGCTAGGAGCCTTGTTAACACAAGATATCCCCGAGGGTTGGTAGTGAACTCTAGGCTCCCGAACCTTACTTCCTGACCTCGGGTGAAGCTTCCCACCTGGCTAAGGTGGCCGGACGGATCGGCATGCAGAACAATGCTTCCGAATGCGAAGATCTGTCCGGGGACAAAGATGTCCTTGCTGCGGATCTCTTCGCGGTTGACTAGTCGCGCCATCAATCCTTCCTATGATCCTACATCGGAACTCTCAATGAAAGTACCAATGTCGATGTGAAAACCGGCGGATCTCGGGTAGGGGGTCCTGAACTGTGGACCTTGGAAGGATGGGTTGCAGGAGAAGAATGAGAAAATATTTCCCAGGTTCAGGCCCTCTTGAGTAGGTAAAACCCTACGTCCTGCTTGATTATATTGATGATGTATGAGGATTACAGAGTTGATCTAACTCAAGATTGTATGAGCTAAACCCTAGATGAATCAACTTGCCTATGCGAATGAAACCCTCTGGTTTATATACACACCAGGGGTCCCTAGGGTTACGTATAGCCGACCTTGAGTCGAGGGTAAAGACACCAACCGAGACTACTGAACTTGGACAATAGGCGAGTCTTTGGAGTATTCCTTCTTCAACGCGAAGTCGTCACGCAATCCGGTCTTTGATAATACGGCCCATGTGTTTGACCTATAAAAGATGGCCGATCATCCGAGGACCCCTTAGTCCAGGAGTCCCTCACCTCCATCTTATCTACCCCCCACCCTTACTCTTCTTGCACCGATCGTCAAACCTTTGGGAGATGCTTCGCGGCCTGCCAACTGGCCTTGCTTCCTCGGCATGGAAGTGGAAATACTCCCTGTTTGTGCCTGCTAGCACCGCTTGTGCGCCTTGTGTGCAACCTGCATTACCCACATGAAGGCGCAGGGCCATGGGGTCCTGCCATGCCGACCTCGGTGAGGCCATCTTGGGAGAGCCTCAGGGGTAGCCTTGGGAAGCGCCCTCACAGCATACGACCCCGCGTGATCCTCGGCGATGATCCCTAGACGCTTGCCTCGTGAGGTAGGGGCTCTCGTGAGGGTCTTCCTTGCCGAGTTTACTAATGGGCCGAACCAGGCCTGCCCAACCACGTCACGCCCGAGGCCGCGGGCCGACGGGTCTGGGTACCGACGGTCCTAGAGGCCCGATAGTAGTCCCCGGACCCGTGTTGTGCATGGCTCCGCCCGGTGGGGGCGAAGCGACACAAGTCCCAATTGCGTGTGGGCCGGGCTCGACTTGTGGCGCCCGTGGCACGCGTGGAGCAGCCGGTCGGGGAATGAGGCGACGCAAGCTGAAACCATCCATGGGACAGTCATTGCACACGGCGCACCATGGGGCGCACGTTGCCTCCATTTCCCATGATGCCTGAGGGGCCGTGGTATCGGCTATAAAACTGCCACCCCCGGGGAGAGGAGCTGCCTCCACACCACTTCTCTGTTCCATCATCCTCTCGTGCTGCTCCACCATTCCTGTGTGAATGTCGCTTCCTTCTTCCTCCTTTTCATGGTGGCTAGGAGGGAAGCGTCATGCGATGAGGCGCTCGCGGGGCCTTTGGAGCCACGGCTGCCCCTACTGCGATGGCGCTGGGCCACTAGTGATGAGTAAGTACACCGTTGTTGTTGCTTCTTATTGTGTGACTTGTGTGGCTCAATGCATCTTGATCATTGATCTTTTTAGGGCGCTGACATCCGAGAGATGCGTCATCGGCCCACCAGGGGCGTCCTCTCATGCGCCGCCTTCTGGGGAGGCCTCCTACTCTGTGCATGGCCTAAGAAGGCCCAGTGGACCCACAATCTCCTTAGGGGCGATGACATGGACCCGTGGGCGCGTTGTCCAATCCACAACACCTGCCCCACAGGGTGTCGGGCGAGGCGGACCTGGAGCCGTGGGAGGCGGCGATCGTGCAGTAAGAGGAGGACGTGGCTCTCCGCAAGCGAGAGGCCGCCCGAACCGTTATGATGAGGAGGCGGAGAAGGAGCGCCTCGAAACCGTGGAGAGGCGCGTTCTTGCTCACGAGGCCACCTTCATGGTGATGCACGAGGGATCCCTGGCCGAAGTGGAGGCGAGGGTGGCCCGGGAGCGCGCAGTCACCTTGGAGGAATATCGCAAGGAACTTGCCCGATAGGAGAACCGTCTTCAACTCTGGCGCGACACACTCCACGGGAAGAGGCATGCTCAGGGCCCAGCCGCGGGACTCTCAGGCCGCTTTGGAGGCTGCCCTTCGGAGTGAGGAGGGCACTAAGGAGGTGCTGGTTGTGGTTCAGGCCCAGGTCAAAGAGGCTATTGACGTCGTGCACGAGGCCAGGGATGGCGCGGCTCATGCGGATATTATGGAGCTGCAGCGCGCCAACAAGTTCTTGGAGCTTGCCCGCTTTGCGAACGGAGCGCTCCATCTCTATGTCAGCGACGCCCGACCGCTGTATCGCACGTATGGAGACCGGGGCTACCTCGACTTCATCATCAAGGTGGTGGAGATGCTGGAGTCACGCGTCTCCAAGGTGGATAACGACATCAAGTCCAGCAAGCACGACCTCTTGGAAGGCGCGGTGATGCGTGTTTTCTCCAAATTACGCTGCCGTGACCCCACGTTCGACATTCCCGCATGATGGAGCCGGTGCCCGCGGACCTCCGGAACCCCCTCAGGGACGAGGTGTGCAAGCATGTGGAGTCTGTGGTGGAGTGATTTGTCCAAGCGGCACCATCTGAGGGGAGCACCAGTCCCGGCGCCGGGGCCATCGGAGGTCACGACGAGGATAGCACCTCCTCCGACTAGGCTTTTCTTTCCCTTTCCTGTTGCATCAAGAATCACTCGGCTCCGAAAGGGGCATCAGACGCTATGTAATACACCTTTGTTATGATTAGTGGTTCACTGTTATGCTTGGTGCATCCTCGTTCCTTCCGCGAGGCCCGTCGCATCCCTTATTGCATTTTTTGTGATTCGTTCGGGGGCTCCCGTGGCGCGTGGCTCCCGAGGCCTTCGCCCCGAGCGTTCTTGAGTACTTGCCCTTGCCCAACCACGTCTTTGCCCAACGATGCCCCGGTCATCCTTCCCCTCGTAGCCTCTGGGGTAGCTTCTTAGCGCGGCCCCATGGGGCGCCTCAAAGTTCCTGCTGATGGTTGCTGGTGCAAGCCTCGCGAAGCCGATATCCTCACAAGGGCCTTGCCCATGCGGCATGGCGACGAGTCGATCCCAAGCTGTTGGACGTGCCACGAGGCCGCATGCCCGCACCCCTAGGCTTCTCCAGGCCTTCGAGCCCAACAGCACACCCCGTGGGCGTGCGCTAGACGCGCTCTATCTCATGGTAGAAAACAGAACAACGTGGGCCCCTCTTGCCGAAGAGTCAAGTGAGACACGTGGCACGCGGTGGGCACCGGGCGCTCTCTCTTCCCATGTCGCCTCGGTACCATTCCGACGCTGACATAAAGTCTGCACGTGATGCAATGCCACTATTGCCCCTGTTAATCTTCCGCCCGTGGAATGCGTACGAGGCGGCATAGACTAAACGCCCACATTCTTCGTCCCCGCTCATCCTCGCTGTGGTGATGGAACCAACAAAGAGGTCCTCCTACGTCGAGAAGGAGATGTTAGCGAAGAGGGAAGCGAGTGTGCGATGGCTAGCAAGTGGAGGTGACCACCCTCGCGCGCCCGTTGCCACACTCGAGGCACCTCCTGGGGGGCGCGGGCACTCCCCGCCGGTGGCCCATGGTGACCTGAGCAGCCGCGGAAGGGGTTCCGTCCGTGGGAGCGAAGGGCACGACACACGCGGCGACCACGGACGGGGCCGATAGGGTGGCGCGGGCGCCCGACCTCCCAAGTAGAGAAGTGACTCCGCCAACGGGGCCTAGGAATTCATCATCCGGATGAACGACAGGCCCCGCATATGGCTCCGGCTCTCGGACTTTTTCACGGGGGAGATGGAGGAGCTTGTGACCCTATTCCTATGGCTACAGCAAGACGGCTGATGCAACGGGTCCACCTAGGTGGCGAAGGAGTTCAACTCCCTCGGCTTCTTGTTCCTGGCGCGCGGGTGGAAGTTGTTTGCCCTTGCCCAAGTCTTGCACGAAGGGAACATCCTCCACTTCAAGTTTGACGGGGCTACCACGCTCTTCATGAAGGTCTTCTAGAGTGCCGGTGGTCGCCTGGACTGCTGCATGGAAGGCGGTAGTAGTAGTAGGAGTAGCCTTCCCGACATCGACGGCAGCAGCACCAGCTCCTCCTCTGACGGGAGTGAGGGTGACAACGACTCCGATTGCTCCCCGGGCGCCCACGTCAAGGAGGAGGAGGACTCCAACTAAGCGTGCGCGACGCCAGCGTTGAGGCCCCCAATAGTGGCGCTTCAAGGGCCCTATCGTCTTTGTCTTGTGTCGTCTTCCCTTCCGTGTAACACAACATGTCGGCCCTGTGGGGCGTTGATAAGTCCATTTTGCATCATGTTTTCATGTTGATATTTATCACTTCTTGGGTTGTTATTTCACTTCACGGTACAATTCTAATGTCTTTTCTCTCTTATTTTGCAAGGTTTACATGAAGAGGGAGAATGCCGACAACTGGAATTCTGGCCTGAAAGTGGAGAAAGTTTGAGATACCTATTCTGCGCAACTCCAAACGACGTAAAAATCAACGAGGATTTTTTTTCCGGATTTATAAAAAATACCGGGGCGAAGAAGTGGCAGAGGGGCGCCAGGGGTTGGCCACAAGCCTGCACGGCGCGGCCACCCCCCAGGTCGCGCCATGAGGGCTTGTGGGCAACCTGCTGGCCCACTTGCCCCCCTCTTCTGCTATATGAAGGGTTTCGTCCAGGGGAAAATCAGGGAGGAGCTTTTTCGTGGTTTCGCCGCCGCCACGAGGCGGAACTTGAGCAGAACCAATCTAGAGCTCCGGCAGGACGATCCAGCCGGGGAAACTTCCTTCCCGGAGGGGGAAATCATCGCCATCGTCATCACCAACACTCCTCTCATCGGAGGGGACTCGTCACCATCAACATCTTCATCAGCACCATCTCATCTCCAAACCCTAGTTCATCACTTGTAACCAATCTCTGTCTCGCGACTCCGATTGGTACTTGTAAGGTTGCTAGTAGTGTTGATTACTATTTGTAGTTGATGCTAGTTGGATTACTTGGTGGAAGAGTTTATGTTCAGATCCTTGATGCTACGCATTACCTCTCTGATCATGATTATGATTATGCTTTGTGAGTAGTTACTTTTGTTCGTGAGGACATGGGATAAGTCATGCTAATAGTAGTCATGTGAATTTGGTATTCATTTGATATTTTGATGTGTTGTATGTTGTTTTTTCCTCTAGTGGTGTTATGTGAACGTCGACTACATAACACTTCACCATTATTTGGGCCTATAGGAAGGCATTGGGAAGTAGTAAGTAGATGATGGGTTGCTAGAGTGACAGAAGCTTAAACCCTAGTTTATGCGTTGCTTCGTAAGGGGCTGATTTGGATCCACTAGTTTATGGCTATGGTTAGACTTTGTCTTAATTCTTCTTTCGTAGTTGCGGATGCTTGCGAGAGGGGTTAATCATAAGTGGGATGCTTGTCCATGTAAGGGCAGTACCCAAGCGCCGGTCCACCCACATATAAAACTATCAACGTAATGAACGCGAATCATATGAACATGATGAAAACTAGCATGACAGAAATTCCCGTTTGTCCTCGGGAGCGTTTTTCCTCCTATAAGACTTTGTCCAGGCTTGTCCCTTGCTACAAAAGGGATTGGGCCACTTTGCTGCACCGTTTCTACTTTTGTTACTTGTTGCTTGCTACGAATCTTGTCACCACACAATCACTTGTTACCGACAATTTCAGTGCCTGCAGATTTTACCTTGCTGAAAACCACTTGTCAGATCCTTGTGCTCCTCGTTGGGTTCGACACTCTTACTTATAGAAAGGACTACGATTGATCCCCTATACTTGTGGGTCATCAAGACTCTTTTCTGGCGTCGTTGCCGGGGAGTGAAGCGCCTTTGGTAAGTGGAACTTGGTAAGGAAACATTCATATAGTGTGCAGAAATTTGTTGTCACTTGTCACTATGGATACTATTCCTTTGAGGGGCTTGTTCGGGGTATCTTCACCTCGAACGGAAGCACAGAGAGTTGCTCCTCAACCTGCTGCACCTACTGAAAATATTTTCTTTTAATTTCCTTCGGGTATGCTTGAGAAACTGCTGGCTAATCCTTTTACAGGAGATGGAACATCACATCCAGACTTGCATCTGATCTATGTAGATGAAGTTTGTGGTTTATTTAAGCTTGCAGGTTTGCCCGAGGATGAGGTCAAGAAGAAGGTCTTTCCTTTATCTTTTAAGGATAAGGCGTTGACATGGTATATGCTATGTGACGATACTGGATCATGGGACTACAATCGGTTGAAATTGGAATTTCATCAAAAGTTTTATCCTGTGCATTTAGTACATCGTGATTGGAATTATATTTATAATTTTTGGCCTCGTGACAGAGAAAGCATCGCTCAAGCTTGGGGGAGGCTTAAATCAATGTTATATTCATGCCCCAACCATGAGCTCTCGAGAGAAATTATCATTCAGAACTTCTATGCTCGGCTTTCTCATGATGATCGCACCATGCTTGACAATTCTTGTACCGGTTGTTTTATGAAGAGAGATATTGACTTCGGATGGAATTTATTGGAGAGAATTAAACGCAACTCTGAAGATTGGGAGCTTGAAGAAGGTAAGGAGTCAGGTATGACTTTTGATTGCGTTAAATCCTTTGTTGAGACAAATACGTTTTGTGACTTTAGCGCTAAGTATGGACTTGACTCTGAGATAGTAGCTTCATTGTGTGCGTCCTTTGCTGGCCATATTGATCTCCCCAAAGAGAAGTGGTTTAAATAACATCCTCCGTTTGAAGTCAATGTAGTCAAACCCACTCCAGTTGAAGAGAGAGTCATTGCCTATAATGATCCTGTGGTTCCCAGTGCTTACATTGAGAAACCACCTTTCCCTGTTAGGATAAAGGATCATTCTAAAGCTTCAACTGTGATACGTAGAGGCTATATTAGAACACCTACACCGCCAGAGCAAATTAGAGTTGAACCTAGCATTGCTATTATCAAAGATCTTCTGGCCGACGATGTTGAGGGACATAATATTCACTTCTATGAAGATGATGCTAGAATTGCTAAACCTCATGCTAGAGATAAACATAGGCCTGTTGTTGGCACGCCTGTGGTTTCTGTTAAGATAGGAGATCATTGTTATCATGGTTTATGTGATGTGGGTGCTAGTGTTAGTGCAATACCTCAATCCTTATACGATGAAATCAAAGATGAGATTGCACCTGTTGAGATAGAGCCTATTGATGTCACTATTCAGCTTGCCAATAGAGATACTATCTGCCCTGTAGGAATTGTTAGGGATGTTGAAGTCTTGTGTGGTAAAACGAAGTATCCTACTGATTTCCTCGTTCTTGCTACCGCTCAAGATAGCTTTTGTCCCATCATATTTGGCAGACCCTTCCTCAATACCGTCAATGCTCATATTGACTATGAGAAGCAAACTGTCACCTTTGGCTTTGAAGGTGTGTCACATGAGTTCAATTTCTCCAAGTTTGGTAGACAACCTCATGAAAAGGAGTTGCCTAGTAGGGATGAAACTATTGCCTTAACTTCTATTGCCATGCCTCCTACTGATCCATTAGAGCAATACTTGCTTGAGCATGAAAATTATATGCATATGGATGAAAGGGATGAGATAGATAGAGTTGTCTTAGAACAATATCCTATCCTTAAGAATAACTTGCCTGTTGAACTGCTTGAGGATCCGCCCCCACCAAAGGGTGATCCTGTGTTCGAGCTTAAACAGTTGCCAGATACTCTTAAGTATGCTTATCTGGATGAAAAAGAGATATATCCTATCATAATTAGTGCTAGCCTCTGAGAGCATGAAGAAAATAAGTTACTAAAAACTCCGAGGAAGCACCGTGCTGCTATTGGGTATACTCTGGATGATCTTAAGGGCATTAGTCCCACTCTATGCCAGCACAAGATCAAAACTGATCCTGATTTCAAACAAGTTGCTGATCATCAAAGGAGATTAAATCCTAAGATGAAACAAGTAGTAAGAAAAGAAATACTAAACATCCTGGAAGAGGGTATTATCTATCATGTTGCTCATAGCGACTGGGTGAGTCCGGTGCACTGCGTCCCTAAGAAGGGAGGCATTACCGTTGTCCCTAATGATAAGGATGAATTGATCCCACAGAGGATTATTACTAGCTATAGAATGGTGATCGATTTTAGGAAATTGAATAAATCCACTAGGAAAGATCATTACCCTTTGCCTTTTATCGACCAAATGCTAGAAAGGCTGTCTAAACACACACACTTCTGGTTTCTAGACGGTTATTCTGGTTTCTCCCAAATACCAGTTGCACAATCTGATCAGGAGAAAACCACGTTCACCTGCCCTTTCGGTACCTTTGCTTATTAGACGTATGCCTTTTCGCTTGTGTAATGCACCTGCCACCTTTCAAAGATGTATGATGTCTATATTCTCTGACTTTTGTGAAAAGATTGTCGAGGTTTTCAGGGATGACTTTTCCGTTTACGGGTCTTCCTTTGATGATTGCCTCAGCAACCTTGATAGAGTCTTACAGAGATGTAAAGACACCAATCTTGTCTTGAATTGGGAGAAGTGCCACTTTATGGTTAATGAAGGCATCGTCTTAGGACATAAAATTTCTGAAAGAGGTATTGAAGTCGATAAGGCTAAGGTTGATGCAATTGAGAAAATGCCATACCCCACAGATATCAAAGGTATAAGAAGTTTCCTTGGTCATGCTGGTTTCTATAGAAGGTTCATTAAAGACTTCTCTAAGAGACCAATCTCTTGCAAAAGGATATTCCTTTTGTTTTTGATGATGATTGTGAGGAAGCCTTCGAAATACTTAAGAGGCCTTTGATAACTGCAACTATTGTTCAACCACCTGATCGGAACTTACCTTCTGAGATCATGTGTGATGCTAGCGATTATGCTGTTGGTGCTGTTCTAGGGCAAAGAGTTGACAAGAAGTTGAATGTTATTCACTACGCTAGTAAAACTCTAGACAGTGCCCAGAGAAACTATGCTACTACGGAAAAGGAATTTTTAGCAGTCGTGTTTGCATGTGAAAAGTTCAGTTCTTACATAGTTGATTCCAAAGTCACTATTCACACTGATCATGCTGCTATTAAGTACCTCATGGAGAAGAAAGACACTAAACCTAGACTTATCAGATGGGTTCTCTTGCTGCAAGAATTTGATTTGCACGTTGTTGACAGAAAGGGTGCCGATAACCCAGTAGCAGATAACTTGTCTAGGTTGGAGAACGTTCTTGATGACCCACAACCTATTGATGATAGCTTTCCCGATGAGCAATTGAATGTCATCAATGCTTCACGTAGTGCACCGTGGTATGCTGATTATGCAAACTATATCGTTGCCAAATACATACCACCTAGTTTGACGTACCAGCAAAAGAAGAAGTTCTTCTTTGACTTGAGACACTACTTTTGGGATGATCCTCACCTTTATAAGGAAGGAGTAGATGGTGTTATTAGACGTTGTGTACCTGAACATGAACAGGGACAGATACTACAGAAGTGTCACTCCGAGGCCTATGGAGGACACCATGCGGGAGATAGAACTGCACACAAGGTATTGCAATCAGGTTTCTATTGGCCCACTCTCTTCAAGGATGCCCGTAAGTTTGTCTTGTCTTGTGACGAATGTCAGGGAATAGGTAATATTAGCAAACGTCGGGAAATGCCTATGAACTATTCACTTGTCATTGAACCATTTGATGTCTGGGGCTTTGATTATAGGGGACTTTTTCCAAAATCCAACGGGTATACTCATATCCTAGTTGCTGTTGATTACGTCACTAAGTAGGTACAAGCTATCCCCACTAGTAGTGCTGATCACAACACCTCTACCAGGATGCTGAAAGAAGTTATCTTCCCTAGATTTGGAGTCCCTAGATATCTAATGACCGATGGTGGTTCACACTTCATTCATGGTGCTTTCCGTAAAATGCTTGCTAAGTACGATGTCAACCATAGAATTGCGTCTCCCTATCACCTTGATACGTCTCAAACGTATCTATAATTTTCGATGGTTTCACTCTGTTATCTTGCCTTCTTTGTATGTTTTATGTACCTTTTTATATCTTTTTGGGACTAACTTATTAATTCAGTGCCAAGTGCGAGTTCCTGTTTTTTCCGTGTTTTTGACTCTTTTCAGATCTGATTTTGGAATGGAGTCCAAACGGAAGAAAAACCCCGAAATGATTTTTTCCCGAACGGAAGAAGTCCAGGGGGCTTTTGGGCCAAGCCAGGTGGGCTCCAGGGAGCCCACAAGCCCCCACTCCGCCACCAGGGGGGAGGCGGCGGTGGGCAGGTTTGTGGCCTCCCTGGCCGCCCCCTGACCTAGATGTTTGGCCTATAAATTCCCAAATATTCCGCAAAAAATCAGGGGAGCCTCGAAAACACTTTTCCGCCGCCGCAAGTTTCCATTTTTGCGAGATCTCATTTGGAGACCCTTCCCGGCACCCTGCCGGAGGGGATGTTGGAGGTGGAGGGCTTCATCATCATCATCATCGCCCCTCCAATGACTCGTGAGTAGTTCACTTCAGATCTACGGGTCCGTAGTTAGTAGCTAGATGGCTTCTTCTCTCTCTTGGAACTTCAATACAAAGTTCTCCATGATCTTCATGGAGATCTATCCGATGTAATCTTCTTTGGCGGTGTGTTTGTTGAGATCCGATGAATTGTGGACTTGTGATCAGATTATCTTTGATATATATTTGAGTCTTTGCTGATTTCTTATATGCATGATTTGATATCCTTGTAAGTCTCTCCGAGTCTTGGGTTTTGTTTGGCCAACTAGATCTATGATTCTTGCAATGGGAGAAGTGCTTGGTTTTGGGTTCTGCCATGTGGTGACCTTTCCTAGTGACAGTAGGGGCAGCAAGGCACACATCAAGCAGTTGCCATCAAGGGTAAAAAGATGGGGTTTTTATCATTGGTTTGAGATTATCCCTCTACATCATGTCATCTTGCTTAAGGCGTTACTCTGTTCTTATGGACTTAATACACTAGATGCATGCTGGATAGCGGTCGACGTGTGGAGTAATAGTAGTAGATGCAGAAAGTATCGGTCTACTTGTTTCGGACGTGATGCCTATAGAAATAATCATTGCATAGATATCATCATGACTCTGCACAGTTGTATCAATTGCTCGATAGTAATTTGTTCACCCACCGTCTACTTGCTTTCATGAGAGAAGCCACTAGTAAACACTACGACCCCCGGGTCTATTCACATCCATCGTTTACAACTCCGCTTTTACTTTGCTTTGTTACTTTGTTGCTTTCAGTTCTCACTTGGCAAACAATCTATAAGGGATTGAAAACCCCTTCATAGCGTTGGGTGCAAGATTTTTGTGTTTGTGCAGGATCTTGAGATACTCTTCCGCCAGATTGATACCTTGGTTCTCAAACTGAGGGAAATACTTACCGTCCGTGTGCTACATCACCCTTTCTGCTTCGAGGGAACACCAACGCAAGGCTCCAAGGCTACGGGGGAAATCCTTTGCATACTTGCCTAGGAAGTCCCTTAAGGCGTAGCCGCAGCTGAAGGACTCCTGGTGCCGTCGACACAACTATTTCTGGAGCCGTTGCAAGGGATACACAGCAGCCATCAAACGTATTTCTGGCGCCGTTGCCAGGGAGGATAAATCAAGATCTATCCAAGTAGGTCTCACAAACTATTCTCTTGCATTTACTTTTGTTGCCAGTTGCCTCTTGCTTTCCTCTCCCCCACTTTATTTTTGCCGTTTTCATTCGCCTTTCTCCTTCGCCGTTTTCTCTTGCCCTTGCCGTTTTCCTTTGCCAGTTTCTTGCTTCCTTGTGTGCTTGTTTGTTTGTTGAAGACATCAGGTCTGAAAACACCAAACTTTGCGACTTCTCGAGCACTAATAATAATGATTTTATTAGTACTCCGATTGCTCCCGCCACTAGTGCGGAATCGTATGAAATCAACGCAGATTTGCTGAATCTTGTTATGAAAGAGAAATTCTCTGGCCTTCCTAGTAAAGATGCCGCATCCCATCTCAATACCTTCATTGAGCTTTGTGATATGCAAAAGAAAAGAGATGTGGATAATGACGTGATTAAGTTGAAAGTTTTTCCTTTCTCGTTGCGAGATCGCGCAAAAACTTGGTTTTCTTCTTTGCCTAAAAATAGTATCGATTCTTGGGATAGAAGCAAAGATCTTACATATCCAAGTATTTTCCGCCGGCTAAGATATCCTTACGTAACGATATCATGAATTTCAAGCAACTTGATCATGAACACATTGCACAATCTTGGGAGAGGATGAAGCTTATGATTAGAAATTGTCCTGCTCATGGCTTGAGTTTGTGGATGATTATACAAATCTTTTATGCTGGCTTGAATTTCGCTTCTCGCAATATCTTGGACTCCGCCTCAGGTGGAACGTTCATGGAAATCACGTTAGGAGACGCTACAAAACTCCTAGACAATATCATGACCAACTACTCTCAGTGGCACACTGAAAGGTCGCCTGCTAGCAAAAAGGTGCACGCTATAGAATAGATTAACTCGCTTAGTGCTAAGATGGACGAGTTGATGAATTTGGTTGCTAGTAGAAATGCTACCATAGATCCTAATCACATGCCACTATCTTCTTTGATTGAGAGTAGCAACGCTAGTTTGGACGTGAATTTTGTTGGTAGGAACAATTTTGGCAACAACTATGCTTTTGGAGGAAACTATGTTCCTAGGCCTTTTCCTAGTAACTCCTCTAACAATTATAGCAATTCCTACGGCACCACTTATGGAAATCATAACAAATTACCCTCTTATCTAGAGAGTAATATCAAAGAGTTCATCAACTCTCAAAAGATTTTCAATGCATCCATAGAGGAAAATCTACTCAAAATAGACGATTTGGCTAAGAGCGTTGATAGGATGTCTTGTGATATTGATGCTTTGAAAGTTAGATGCGCTCCTCCCAAGATCAACTTGGATGAAACTTTGAAATCTATGCATATCTCCATGAATGAGAGCAAAGAAAGAACCGCCCAAATTCGCGCTAGACATGAATGGTTTAAAAGGGTGCGTTCTAGTGATGCAAATCGCGAAGATCTTAAAGCGCTTGGTGTGTCTCCTCTTGAATCTTTGTTTTCGCGTGTCAAACCTACTTATGGAGGGGCTGGATATGAATCCACTTTCGTTGAAAAACGCCCCAATGATTCGGAGTCCACCTATCTTGATGATAAAGGTGTGGAGAGTGGAGTAGAAGAAGTCAAAATTTTGGGTAGTAATGAAACTCCCACTTTGGATTTCAAGGAATTCAATTATGATAATTGCTCCTTGTTTGAATGCATTTCTTTGATGCAATCCATTGCAAACTCTCCACATGCTTATAGCCAAAGTAAAGCCTTTACCGCGCATGTCGTAGATGCTATGATGAAATCTCTTGAAGAGAAGCTCGAACTAGAAGTCTCGATACCTAGAAAACTACATGATGAGTGGGAACCTACTATCAAAATCAAGATAAAAAACTATGAGTGCAATGCTTTGTGTGATTTGGGTGCTAGTGTTTCCGCGATTCCAAAGTCTTTATGTGATATTCTTGGTTTTCATGAGATTGAAGAGTGTTCTCTTAATTTGCATCTTACGGATTCTACCATCAAGAAACCCATGGGGAGGATCGATGATGTTCTTATTGTTGCAAATAAGAACTATGTACCCGTGGATTTCATTGTAGTTGACATAGATTGCAATCCTTCATGTCCCATTATTCTTGGTAGACCTTTCCTAAGGACTATTGGTGCTATCATCGATATGAACGAAGGGAATATTAGATTTCAATTTGCTTTAAAGAAGGGCATGGAGCACTTTCCTAGAAAGAAAATAAGATTGCCTTATGAATCTATGACGAGGGCTACCTATGGTTTGAGCACCAAAGATGACTATACGTGATTCCATCACTTTCGCCTAGCTAAGGGCGTTAAACAAAAGCGCTTGTTGGGAGGCAACCCAACGAATCTATCCTTTTTCTTTCTGTTTTGTGTTTTACACACTTTCATGATTCTGTTATGATTGTGTTTTTTGTGTTTCTTTTTGCGTTTGTGCCAAGCAAAACCATTATAATTAGTCTTGAGGATGATCGTTTGGTCATGCTGGGAAAGACAGAAACTTTCTGCTCACAAAAAGAATTTTCATTTTTCTGTTAGAGCTTTTGAGTTGACATTTTTTGCTGCTGATTGCTACGCAAATTCTTCAGACTGTCGTAATTGTTCAGAATTTTTGAAGTACCAGAGGTATACTAAACATACAGATTGCTACAGACTGGTCTGCTGTTAACAGATTCTGTTTTTGTTGTGTTGGTTGCTTATTTTGAGGAAACTATGGATAGTATCGGGGGGTGTTAGCCATGTAAGATTGAAATTACAGTAACCCAACATCAGCACAAGTAGAATTTAAGTTTGCTACAGTACCTAAGGAAGTGGTGGTTTGCTTTCTTGTACTAATGATATCACGAGTTTCTGTTTAAGTTTCGTGTTGTGAAGTTTTCATGTTTTGGGTGAAGTTCTTATGGACAAAAAGATAAAGAGTGGCAAGAGCTCAAGCTTGGGGATGCCCAAGGCACCCCAAGAGATTCAAGGATGCCGTAAAAGCCTAAGCTTAGGGATGCCCCGGGAAGGCATCCCCTCTCCCGTCTTCAATCCATCTGTAACGTTACTTAGGGCTATATTTTTATTCACCACATGTTATGTGTTTTGCTTGGAGAGTCTTGTATCGTAGGAGTCTTTTATTTTTGATGTGTCACAACCATCCTTGCTGCACACCTAGAGAGAGAGACAAGCACACACCGTGATTTTGTCGAGCTTCACTTATATCTTTTGGTAGACAATTCAGCTCACGTGTGCTTCACTTATATCTTTTGAGCTAGATACTTTTGCTCTATGTGCTTCACTTATATCTTTTAGAGCGCAGAGGTGTGTGGCTTGGTAGTTGATCTATGCTTTTAAAGTACTCTCAAAAGGGGTAGTTATCCAAAGGGATACGAAAACTTCCACCTTCATGTGCATTGAATAGCTAGAGAAGTTTGATTCATCTCTATTAGTTTTGAGTTGTGGTTATGGTAATATTGAAGTCATGCTAGTAAGGTGTTGTGGATCTAGAAATACTTGTGTTGAATTTAGTGATTCCCGTAGCATGCACGTATGGTGAACCACTATGTGATGAAACCTGAGCATGATTAGTATATTGATTGTCATCCTTTGCGTGGCGGTCGGGATCGCGCGATGGTTTATACCTACCAACCCTTCCCCTAGGAGTATGCGTTGAATACTTTGTTTCGATTACTAATAAAACTTTTGCAACAAGTATATGAGTTCTTCATGACTAATGTCGAGTCCATGGTTTATATGAACTTTCACCTTCCACCATCACTATCTTCTTAGTGCTGCGCAACTTTCGCCGGTGCACAAAACCTACCATTAGCCTCCCTCAAAACAGCCACCATACCTACCTACTATGGCTTTTTCAAGTCATTCTGAGATATATTGCCATGCAACTACCACCATGATATGTGCCACCACGTCTACATTTCCTTTGCACGATTGTAAGATAGCTAGCATGATGTTTCCATTGATGTCTATGCCATGCTAGATCATTGCCACGGTACACTACCGAAGGCATTCCATATAGAGTCATAATTGCTCTAAGTTTTGAATTGAAAGTGGGATGATCATCATTATTGGAGCATTGTCCCATGTGAGGAAATAAAAGAGGCCAAAGAAGCCCATAAAAAAGAGGCCAAAGAGCCCACCAAAATGAAAAACAATGAGAGAAAAAGAGAGAAGGGACAATGTTACCACTTTTTCCACACTTGTGCATTTTGAGCACCATGATCTTCATGATTGAGAGTCTCTCGTTTTGTCACCACCATACAGCTAGTGGGAAATTCTCATTATATAACTTGGCTTGTATATTCCAATGATAGGCTTCCTCAAAATTGCCTTAGGTCTTCGTGAGCGAGCAAGTTGGATGCACACCCAATAGTTTTCTTTAAGAGCTTTCACATACTTGTAGCTCTAGTGCATCATTTGTATGGCAATCCCTACTCATTCACATTGATATCTATTGATGAGCATCTCCACAGCTCATTGATATGCCTAGTTAATATGACTATCTTCTCCTTTTTGTCTTGCAACCTCCACCACATTCCACACCATCTATAGTGCTATAACCATGGTTCACGCTCATGTATTGCGTGAGAGTTGAAAATGTTTGAGAAAGTAAAGGTGTGAAACAATTACTTGGCCAATACCGGGGTTGTGCATGATTTAAGTTCGTTGTGCAATGATGATAGAGCATAGCCAGACTATATGCTTTTGTAGGGATAACTTTCTTTTGGCCTTGTTATTTTGAAAGTTCATGATTACTTTGCTAGTTTGCTTGAATTATTATTGTTTCCACGTCAATAGAAAACTATTGTTTTGAATCTAATGGATCTGAACATTCACGTCACATAAGAGGAATTACAAAGGACACCTATGCTAGGTAGCATGAAAGCATCAAAAATTCATTCTTATCACTTCCCTACTCGAGGACGAGCAGGAGTTAAGCTTGGGGATGTTTGATACGTCTCAAACGTATCTATAATTTTTTATGGTTTCACGCTGTTATCTTGCCTTCTTTGTATGTTTTATGTACCTTTTTTTAATCTTTTTGGGACTAACTTATTAATTCAGTGCCAAGTGCCAATTCCTGTTTTTTCCGTGTTTTTGACTCTATTCAGATCTGATTTTGGAACGGAGTCCAAACGGAAGAAAAACCCCGAAATGATTTTTTCCTGAACGGAAGAAGTCCAGGGGGCTTTTGGGACAAGCCAGGTGGGTTCCAGAGAGCCCACAATCCCCCACTCCGCCACCAGGGGGGAGGTGGCGGTGGGCAGGATTGTGGCCTCCCTGGCCGCCCCCTGACCTAGATATTCGGCCTATAAATTCCCAAATATTCCGCAAAAAATAAGGGGAGCCTCGAAAATACTTTTCCGCCGCCGCAAGCTTCTGTTTCCGCGAGATCTCATCTAGAGACCCTTCCCGGCACCCTGCCGGAGGGGACTTTGGAGGTGGAGGGCTTGTTCATCATCATCATCGCCCCTCCAATGACTCGTGAGTAGTTCACTTCAGACCTATAGGTCCGTAGTTAGTAGCTAGATGGCTTCCTCTCTCTCTTGGATCTTCAATACAAAGTTCTCCATGATCTTCATGGAGATCTATCCGATGTAATCTTCTTTGGCGGTGTGTTTGTCGACATCCGATGAATTGTGGACTTGTGATCAGATTATCTATGATATATATTTGAGTCTTTGCTGATTTCTTATATGCATGATTTGATATCCTTGTAAGTCTCTCCGAGTCTTGGGTTTTGTTTGGCCAACTAGATCTATGATTCTTGCAATGGGAGAAGTGATTTGTTTTGGGTTCTGCCATGTGGTGACCTTTCCCAGTGACAGTAGGGGCAGCAAGGCACACATCAAGCAGTTGCCATCAAGGATAAAAAGATGGGGTTTTTATCACTGGTTTGAGATTATCCCTCTACATCATGTCATCTTGCTTAAGGCGTTACTCTATTCTTATAGACTTAATACACTAGATGCATGCTGGATAGCGGTTGACGTGTGGAGTAATAGTAGTAGATGCAGAAAGTATCGTTCTACTTGTTTCGGACGTGATGCCTATAGAAATAATCATTGCATAGATATCGTCACGACTCTGCACAGTTCTATCAATTGCTCGACAGTAATTTGTTCACCCATCGTCTACTTCCTTTCATGAGAGAAGCCACTAGTAAACACTACGGCCCCCGGGTCTATTCACATCCATCGTTTACAACTCCTCTTTTACTTTGCTTTCTTACTTTGTTTCTTTCAGTTCTCACTTGGCAAATAACCTATAAGGGATTGACAACCCCTTCATAGCGTTGGGTGCAAGCTTTTTGTGTTTGTGCAGGATCTTGAGATACTCTTCCACCGGATTGATACCTTGGTTCTCAAACTGAGGGAAATACTTACCGTCGCTGTGCTACATCACCCTTTCCGCTTCGAGGGAACACCAACGCAAGGCTCCAAGGCCACGGGGGAAATCCTTTGCATACTTGCCTAGGAAGTCCCTTAAGGCGTAGCCACAGCTGAAGGATTCCTGATGCCGTCGACACAACTATTTCTGGTGCCGTTGCAAGGGATACACAACAGCCATCACACCCTCAGTCCAGTGGTCAAGTAGAGCTAAGTAATAGAGAGATTAAACTGATTCTGCAAAAGACTGTCAACAGGTCTAGAAAGAATTGGTCTAAAAAGCTCGATGATGCACTGTGGGCTTATAGAACCGCCTATAAGAATCCCATGGGCATGTCTCCGTACAAAATGGTGTATGGTAAAGCATGTCATTTACCTCTTGAGCTAGAGCATAAAGCTTATTGGGCAATCAAAGAGGTCAACTTGGATTTCAAACTTGCCGGTGAGAAGAGGTTATTTGATATTAGCTCGCTTGATGAATGGAGAACTCAGGCATATAAGAATGCCAAGTTGTTCAAAGAGAAGGTTAAGAGGTGGCATGATAAGAGAATACAAAAGTGTGAGTTCAATGTAGGTCATTATGTCTTGCTATATAACTCTCGTTTAAGATTCTTTGCACGCAAGCATCTCTCTAAATGGGAAGGTCCCTATGTTGTTGAGGAAGTATATCATTCCGGTGCTATCAAGATCAACAACACGGAAGGTAATTGTCCGAGAGTTGTAAATGGGCAGAGAATCAAGCATTATATGACAGGTACTCCCATAAATGTTGAAAGCAATATCATCAATACCATAACTCCGGAAGAATACCTAAGAGATATTTATCAGGCTGTTTAGACTCCGAAAACGAAGAGGTATGTGATTCGGTAAGAAAACAGAGTCCAAAACTTTTCCACTAGGAAATTTTCTCCGTTTTGGAATATTTGAAAAAATACAAAAATTGGAAGTGGTCTTGAAAGTGCGGGAGGAGGCGACAAGCCTGCACGGCGCGGGCCCACGCTTGGCCGCGCCGTGAGGGCTTGTGGCCACCTCGTGCGCCTCCCGGACTCCGTTTTCGTGCAGGGTACTCCTTTTGGTCTGGAAAAAATCATTATATATACTCCCATTTGGTCTGACCCCTGCATCACGTAGATTTCCTCTATTTTTCGTTTCGAGCTTATTTTGTGCCGCAGATTTAGAGCAAGATGTCGTCTCAGGAATCTGTGGGGGAGAACAATCTCCCTCGAGCCTATGGAGAAGTAAATGCTGATCTAAAAAGAATGGAGGCCAAGGAGAGGCTACCTAAAGAAACCAAGGGCAAAACTAAGGAGAGGAATCAGGCGTGGGATGAAGTACAATCTGTGCTCAACAAGGAAGAAGTTCAAGAAGTGCATTTCGTCAAACCCTACCTCCACCTACTGTCTCCATCCTTGATTGAACTCTTGAGGTTTTGTGAAACAACACGTGCTCGCAATACTTGTATCACTCGTGAAGTTGTTTTGCTGGAAAAACATATCGCAGATCTCCAAGGTATAAATCAAAGATTAATGGCCCTCTTGGAGTCAAAGATTGCAACAACTCCTCCACCATCACCTCCTAAGGAAGACAACTAAGCATGGGTATGGGCAATCCCCTTGGCTTGTACCAAGTTTGGGGGAGTTGCCCCGGTATCGTATCACCATCACATCTTTTGCCTTCACCTTTGTTTTAGTTTTCCTTTTCAGTTTTCTCTTTCTCTAGTAGATTAAAAGTCTTAGTGTCTTAGTCTTGAGTTTTGCTTTGTGTCACCCCCGATGTACTCGAGCTCGTGAGCCATATAATAAAGAGTGTCTTAGTTGAAGGGCTTTGCCTCTTGCCATGATCAAAAGAGTGAGAACACAACAAAAGCATGAAAGATCATGTAATGATCTTATGGGAAGTGATGGCTTCACATATAAAAATAATGAGGATTGAAACTTGTTGCGGGTAGGCAAACGTAGACCTTGGTCATTGTTGAAATTAATAGGAAGTGATAAGGAAGGAGAGGTTCACATATAAATACATCATCTCTGACACCATCTATGATTGTGAAGACTCACTAAACTATTACATGCCTAGAAGTATATGTTGGACAAGGAAGACAACATAATGAATTGTGTTTTCTTGGCTCCGAACAATGTTATATGATTAGAGATCCCTTAGCATGCGACGATTGCTTCCACCTCACATTAGCCAAACCTCCCGCACTAAGTAGAGATACTATTTGTGCATCCATAAACCTTCAACCCAGTTTTGCCATGAGTGTCCACCATACCTACCTATGGATTGAATAAGATCCCTCAAGTAAGTTGTCATCGGTGCAAGCAATAAAAATTGCTCTCTAATATGTATGATCTATTAGTGTGTGGAAAATAAGCTTTGTACGAACCTGTGACGAGGAAGACATAAAAGCGACAGACTGCATAATAAAGTTCTTTATCATAGGGGGCAATATAAAGTGACGTTCCTCCGCACTAAGAGGACACACATCCAAACCTCAAAAGCGCATGACAACCTCTGCTTCCCTCTGCGAAGGGCCTATCTTGTACCTTTACTTTTTGCCCTTGAAATAGTCATGGTGATCTTCACCAATTCCTTATCTCACCTTTATCTTGGCTAACGTCATATGCTTGGGAAAGATCTATATTCACATGTCAACTTGGAGGCAAGTATTCATGAATTATTATTGTTGACATTACCCTTGAGGTAAGCAGTTGGGAGGCAAAACTATAAGCCCCTATCTTTCTCTGTGTCCAGCTGTAACTTTGATCTCATGAGTACCACGTGAGTTGTAGCAATTGTAGAGAACGAAAGAATGATTGAGTATGTGGATTTGCTTTACAAGCTCTTATTCGACTCTTTCTGATGTTGTGATAAATTGCAATTGCTTCAATGACTAAACGCTATCGGTTGTTACTTCTCGGTATGGTTCTTGATCCATGCTTTACTTTGTGAAGGAATTATCACTTTAGCATGAGAGATTATATGTTGGTATTGATGTTCCGATCTTCATCATGATGCATGCATGTTCGTATCTTGTTTTGTCGACACCTCTCTCCCTAAACATGTGGAAATATTTATTGAGCTAGGCTTTCGCTTGAGGACAAGCAAGGTCTAAGCTTGGGGGAGTTGATACGTCCATTTTGCATCATGTTTTCATGTTGATATTTATCGCTTCTTGGGCTGTTATTTCACTTCACGGTACAATTCTTATGCCTTTTCTCTCTTATTTTGCAAGGTTTAAATGAAGAGGGAGAATGCGGCAACTGGAATTGTGGCCTAAAAGTGGAGCAAGTTTGAGATACCAATTCTGCGCAACTCCAAACACCGTAAAAATCAACGAGGATTTTTTCTGGATTTATAAAAAATACTAGGCCGAAGAAGTGCCAGAGGGGCACAGGGGTTGGCCACAAGCATGCACGACACTGCCACCCCCCCAGGCCGCGCCATGAGGGCTTGTGGGCAACCTGTTGGCCCACTTGCCCCCTCTTCTTCTATATGAAGGGTTTCGTCCAGGCAAAAATCAGGGAGGAGCTTTTTCGTGGTTTCTCCGCCGCCACGAGGCGGAACTTGAGCAGAACCAATCTAGAGCTCCGGCAGGACGATCCTGCTGGGGAAACTTCTCTCCCGGAGGCGGAAATCATCGGCATCGTCATCACCAACACTCCTCTCATCAAAGGGGACTCGTCACCATCAACATCTTCATCAACACCATCTCATCTCCAAACCCTAGTTCATCACTTGTAACCAATCTCCGTCTCGCGACTCCGATTGGTACTTGTAAGGTTGCTACTAGTGTTGATTACTCTTTGTAGTTGATGCTAGTTGGATTACTTGGTGGAAGAGTTTATGTTCGGATCCCTGTTGCTACTCATTACCTCTCTGATCATGCTTATAATTATGCTTTGTGAGTAGTTACTTTTGTTCCTAAGGACATGGGATAAGTCATGCTAAGAGTAGTCATGTGAATTTAGTATTCATTCGATATTTTGATGTGTTGTATGTTGTTTTTCCTCTAGTGGTGTTATTTGAACGTCGACTACATAACACTTCACCATTATTTGGGCCTAGAGGAAGGCATTGGGAAGTAGTAAGTAGATGATGGGTTGCTAGAGTGATAGAAGCTTAAACCCTAGTTTATGCGTTGCTTCGTAAGGGGCTGATTTGGATCCACTAGTTTAATGCTATGGTTAGACTTTGTCTTAATTCTTCTTTCGTAGTTGCGGATGCTTGCGAGAGGGGTTAATCATAAGTGGCATGCTTGTCCAAGTAAGGGCAGTACCCAAGCGCCGGTCCACCCACATATCAAACTATCAAAGTAACGAACGCGAATCATATGAACATGATGAAAACTAGCATGACAGAAATTCCCCTGTGTCCTCGGGAGCGTTTTTCCTCCTATAAAACTTTGTCCAGGCTTGTCCCTTGCTACAAAAGGGATTGGGACACTTTGCTGCACCGTTGCTACTTTTCTTACTTGTTGCTTGCTACGAATCTTGTCACCACACAATCACTTGTTACCGACAATTTCAGTGCGTGCAGATTTTACCTTGCTGAAAACCACTTGTCAGATCTTTGTGCTCCTCGTTGGGTTCGACTCTCTTACTTATCGAAAGGACTACGATTGATCCCCTATACTTGTGGGTCATCAGGCGTGTAGGAGGGGTCATGTCTTTCATACTTTAAATCGATTGGTACTTTGGATTGAAAATAGACTTCTCTCCGTTACACTTCGCCAAGCTTGGACCCTCTCGAAGGTCATAACGATGCTCCGCGGTGCTGAGGCCTCAACCCCTGAGTGTGGGTACAAAGACTCTCAAGGCAGCCCCTTAGGGGTTTCACACTACTGAGGCCCCAGCCCTCGAGCGTCTATAGGAAGACTCCTGAGGCGGCCCCTCAGTGGCTCCGCGCTGCTGAGGCCTCAGCCCCGAGTGTGGGCATGAAGACTCCCGAGGCGGCCCCTTTGGGGCTCGTCTTCCTCGGGCGGGTGGCTCGCGCGAGGGGCTGCTGCTTGTGGGGCCTGCCTCATGAGGCCCCCCCAAGAGGAGTTCCGCGAATGGGGTGCCCTATTTTGACGGCGCGTGCTTGTTCGCTTGCGTCCGGGCGTTGCACGAGAAGTTCAAGGCCCCGTGGCCTTGATAAGGTGACACATGCGTGGAGTGTGCCAGCCAGCAAGAACCCATCTCTCTAGGTTCCCATTGTCGCCACGGCAAAACCATGCCATGGCACCGTGCCAAGCCCCATGCGAACGCGAGGCCCGAGGTAAGCTGGCGGGCGTGTGGCGGAAGGGTGTACCCTTTCTGTCTTCGTTGTTCCTTAGGGCAAGGTATCGGGCTTCCGCTGGGTGTGGGATTGGTAAGGAAAGGAGGAAACAAGGAAACTCCGAAAAACAGAAGACCAATTTTTTTACCAAAACCCCGAGGTTAAGTTGTTCGTGAGCCCAAAAAATGGAGTGCGGCCACTGCACCCAACACGGGGCTCATTCAAAGCTTGAAGAAAAAGGTGAACGAAAACTGCTTCCTGCTACCTCTTGAGCTTGCGTTGGTTTTTCCCTTGAAGAGGAAAGGGTGATGCAGCACATGAGCAGTAAGTATTTCCTTCAGTTTGAGAACCAGGGTATCAATCCAGTAGGAGAATCGCGTCAAGTCCAGAGTACCTGCGCAAACACAAAAGAGCTTGCACCCAACGCTATAAAGGGGTTGTACATCCCTTCAAGATTGATTGCAAAGTGAGATCTCAAGGCGGAAAGTGCAACGAAGTGAAAGAGTAAGGCTGAAAATATGGTGTGAGGTAGACCCGGGGGCCATAGTGTTCACTAGAGGCTTGTCTCAAAATAGAAAATATTACGGTGGGTGAACAAATTACTGTCGAGAAATTGATAGAACCGCGCAAAGTCATGACGATATCTAAGGCAATGATCGTACATATAGGCATCACGTCCGAGACAAGTAGACCGATACTTTCTGCATCTACTACTATTACTCCACACATCGACCGCTATCCAGCATGCATCTAGTGTATTGAGTTCATGACAAACAGAGTAACACTTTAAGCAAGATGACATGATGTAGAGGGATAAACTCAAACCAATGATGAAAACCCCATCTTTTTACCCTTGATGGCAACAACATGATGCGTGCCTCACTACCCCTTCTGTCACTGGGTGAGGTCACCGCACGGTATGAACCCAAAACCAAGCACTTCTCCCATTGCAAGAATCATAGATCAAGTTGGCCAAACAAAACCCACAACTCGAAGAGAATTACAAGGATATAAAATCATGCATATAAGAGATCAGAAGAAACTCAAATAAGATTAATAGATAATCTGATCATGAATCCACAATTCATCCGATCTCACCAAACACACCGCAAAAGAAGATTACATCGGATAGATCTCCATGAAGATCATGGCGAACTTTGTATTGAAGATCCAAGAGAGAGAAGAAGCCATCTAGCTACTAGCTATGGACCCGAAGGTCTATGGTGAACTACTCACGCATCATCGGAGAGGTCATGGTGTTGATGAAGAAGCCTTCCGTATCCGAATCCCCCTCCGGCAGGGCACCAGAACGTGCCCCATATGGGATCTTGCGGAGACAGAAGCTTGCGGCGGTGAAAAAGTATTTTCGTGGATCTCTCGCGCAGTTTTGGAATTTTTCTGAATTTATAGGCGGAAGAGGTAGGGCAGACATGCCAGAGGGGGCCCACAAGCCTGCTAGGCGCGGCCCCCCTGGCCACGCCTAGGGGGCTTGTGGGGTCCCCTGGTGGCCCCTTCCTTGGTTCTCAAGTCTGGCGCGCATCTTCTGTTCCGGAAAAAATCTTTTCGGAAATTTTATTCTGTTTGGACACCGTTTAAATCCTCCTCTGAAAAGGGTCAAAAACACGGAAAAAACAGGAACTGGCACTTGGCACTGAGTTAATAAGTTAGTGCCAAAAAAGATATAAAAGGCATACAAAACATCCAAAGTTTGACAAGATAATAGCATGGAACTATCAAAAATTATAGATACGTTGGAGACGTATCAAGCATCCCCAAGCTTAACTCCTGCTCGTCCTCGAGTAGGGAAGTGATAAAGACTTAATTTTTGATGTGGAATGCTACCTAGCATAGTTGTCCTTTGTAACTTCTTTCGTGTGACAAGAATGTTCAGATCCGTAAGATTCAAAACAATAGTTTTCTATTGACATTAAAACAATAATACTTCAAGCAAACTAGCAAGGTAATCATGAACTTTCGAAATAACAAGGCCAAAGAAAGTTATCCCTACAAAATCATATAGTCTGGCTATGCTCCATCATCCCCACACAACTAATTTAAATCATGCACAACCCCAATATTGGCCAAGTAATTGTTTTTGCACTCTTGCTTGCTCAAACCTTTTACAACTATCACGCAATAAATGAGCGTGAGCCATGGATATAGCACTATAGGTGGAGTAGAGTGTGGTGGTAGTTGTGAGACAAAAAGGAGGAGATGGTCACATTGACTCGGCGTATCAAAGGGTTATGTAGATGCCCATTAATAGATATCATGTGAATGAGTAGGGATTGCCATACAAAGTATGCACTAGAGCTATAAGTATGTGAAAGCTCAAAAGGAGAACTAGTGGGTGTGAATCCAACTTGCTTGCTCACGAAGACCTAGGGCAATTTGAGGAAGCCCATCCTTGGAATATACAAGCCAAGTTATATAATAAAGATTCCCACTAGTATATGATGGTGACAAAGCAAGAAGCTCTCAATCATGAAGAACATGGTGCTATTATGAAGCACAAGTGTGGAAAAAGATAGTAGCATTGTCCCTTCTCTCCTTTTCTCTTTTTTTTATTTGGGCTCTTGGGCCTCTTTGTTCTCTCCTTTTTTTGTGTGGGCAACTTTGGCCTCTTTTTTTTTATTTCCTCACGTGGGACAATGCTCTAATAATGATGATCATCACACTTTTATTTACTCACAGCTCAAAGCTTAGAACGATGATGACTCTATAGGAAATGCCTCCGGGAGTGTACCGGGATGTGCAACAATCTAGCTTGGCGTATGACGTTGAAACATCTCGCTAGCTATCTTACGATCATGCAATGGCAATATGAGAACGGTGGGAGTTGCATGGCAATATATCTCAGAATGGCTATGAAAATACCATAGTAGGTAGGTATGGTGGCTGTTTTGAGGAAGGCATATGGTGGGTTTGTGCACCGGCGAAAATTGCGCGGCACTAGAGAGGCTAGCAATGGTGGAAGGTGAAAGTGCATCTATACCATGGACTCACATTAGTCATGAAGAACTCACATACTTGTTGCGAAAGTTTTTATTAGTAATCGAAACAAAGTGCTAAACGCATACTCCTAGGGGAAGGGTTGGTAGGTGTTAACCATCGCGCGATCCCGACCGCAACACAATGGATGACAATCAAAAGATCAATTATGCTCCGACTTCCTAACATAGCGGTTCACCATACGTGCATGTTACGGGAATCACTAACTTCAACACAAGTATTTCTAGATTCACAACACCCTACTAACATAACTCTTAATATTACCAAATCCACGTCTCAAAACTAATTGAGAGGAATCAAACTTCTCTTTCTACTCAATGCACATGAAGATGGAATTTTTGTATCCTCATTGGGTACCTATCACCTTTGGGACTACTTTCATAGCACAAACCAACTACCAAGTCACGCACCGCCGTGCTCTAAAAGATCTAAGTGAAGCACGTAGAGCAAAATTATCTAGCTCAAATGATATAAGTGAAGCACGATGAGCATTCTAGCAAATTCACGATGAGTGCATGTCTCTCTCAAAAGGTGTGCGGCAAGGATGATTGTGACACAACAAAAAGAGAAGACTCCTACGATACAAGATGCTCCAAGCAAAACACATGTCATGTGGTGAATAAAAATATAGCTCCAACTAATGTTACCGATGGATTGAAGACGAAAGAGGGGATGCCTTCCCGGGGCATCCCCAAGATTAGGCTTTTTGGTCTCCTTGAATTTTGATTGGTATGCCTTGGGAATCCCCAAGCTTGAGATCTTTCCACTCTTTATCCCTTTGGCCATGAGAACATCACCCAAAACTTGAAAACTTCACAACACAAAACTTAAACAGAAACTCGTGATATCATTAGCACAAGAAAGCAAACTACCACCTCTTTAGGTATTGTAGAAATCTTGATTTATATTTATATTGTTGTTAGATTACTGTACTCTCACTTTTCCATGGCTATTACCCCCCCGATACTATCCATAGTTTCATCAAAACAAGCAACCAACTCAACAAAAAACAGAATCTGTCAAAAACAGACCAGTCTGTAGCAATATGTATACTTCATATATTTATGGTACCTCAAAACTTCTGAACAATAACGAATGCCTGGGAAAAAGGCATATCAACCAGCAGCAAAAAGAATCAACTCAAAATCTCTGTCTGAATAAAAATGAAAAATAATCTCGTGAGCGAAAAGTTTTTGTCTTTTTCCAGCAGGATCAAACAACCATCACCAAGACTAGTCATAAAGGTTTTGCTTGTCTCAAACACAAAAAGAAACAGAAAAGACACTATCATAACAGAATTATGATGGCGTGTACGCAACAAAAACGAAAGAAAAAGATAAATTCATTGGGTTTCCTCCCAACAAACGCTATTGTTTAACGCCCTTAGCTAGGCATAAAGCGATAGAATCACGTATCGTCGTCTTTGGTGCTCAAACCATAAGTAGCCCTCATCATAGATTCATAAGGCAATATTATTTTCTTTCTAGGAAAATGCTCCATGCTCTTCTTTAAAGGAAATTGAAATCTAATATTCCCTTCATTCATATCGATGATGGCACCGATAGTCCTTAGGAAAGGTCTACCAAGAATGATAGGGCATGTAGGATTGCAATCAATGTCAAGCACAATGAAATCCACGGGTACATAGTTCCTATTTGAAATAATAAGAACATCATTGATCCTTCCCATGGGTTTCTTGACAGTAGAAACCACTAGATGCAAATTAAGAGAACACTCCTCAATCTCATTAAAACCCAGAACATCACATAAAGACTTTGGAATTGCGGAAACACCAGCACCCAAATCACACAAAGCATTGCATTCATAGTTTTTGATTTCGATTTTGATAGTAGGTTCCCACTCATCATGAAGCTTTCTAGGGATAGAAACTTCCAATTCAAGTTTCTCTTCAAGAGATTTTGTCATAGCATCGACGATATGATCGGTAAAGGCCTTGTTTTGGCTATAAGCGTGTGGAGAGTTTAGCATGGATTGCATCAAGTAAATGCATTCAGTCAAGGAGGAACTATCATAATTGAATTCCTTGAAATCCAAAGTAGTAATTTCATTACTACTCAAGGTTTTAATATCTTCTACTCCACTTTCAATGCTTTTAGCATCAAGATAGATGGACTCCGAATCATTGGGGCGTTTTTCAACCAAAGTGGATTCATATCCAGCCCCATCATCATTAGGTTTGACACAAGAAAACAAAGATTCAATAGGAGTCACACCAAGCACTTTAAGATCTATGTGATTCTTATCACGAGAACACGCCCTTTTAAGCCATTAATGTCTAGCACGAATTTGGGCGGTTCTTTCTTTGATCTCACTCATGGAAACACGCATAGCTTTCAAAGTTTCATCCATATTGATCTTGGGAGGAGCACATCTAACTTTCAAAGCATCAATATCACTAGACATTCTATCAACGCTCCTAGCCAAATCGTCAATTTTGAGTAGTTTTTCCTCTATGGACGCATTGAAAATCTTTTGCGAGTTGATAAACTCTTTGATATTACTATCTAGATCAGAGGGTAATCTATAGTAATTTCCATGAGTATTGTTGTAGGAGTTGCCAAAGTTATTAGAGGCGTTACTAGGAAAGGGCCTAGGAACATAGTTTCCTCTAAAAGCATTGTTGTTGCCAAAATCCTACCAACAAAATTAACGTCCAAGCTAGCGTTGCTACTCTCAATCAAGGAAGACAAGGGTATGCCATTAGGATCTAAAGGAGCACTTCTACTAACAACCAAATTCATTAACTCATCCATCTTAGCACTTAACGAATTAATTTCTTCTATAGCGTGTACCTTTTTACTAGTAGGTGACCTTTCAGTGTGCCACTGAGAGTAGTTCGTCATCATATTGTCTAGGATTTTTTTAGCTTATCCTAACATGATTTCCATGAACGTTCCACCTGAGGCAGAGTCCAAGATATTTCTAGAAGCGAAATTCAAACCAGCGTAGAAGATTTGTATAATCATCCAAAGACTCAAGCCATGAGCGGGACAATTTCTAATCATCAATTTCATTCTCTCCCAAGATTGTGCAACATGTTCATGACCAAGTTGCTTCAAATTCATGATATCGTTACGGAGAGAGATAATCTTAGCCGGCGAAAAATACTTGGATATATAAGCATCTTTGCACTTGTTCCAAGAATCAATACTATTTTTGGGCAAAGACGAAAACCATGTTTTTGCTCGATCTCGCAACGAGAACGAAAAAAGCTTCAATTTTATCACATCATTATCCACATGTTTCTTCTTTTGCATATCACAAAGCTCAATGAAGGTATTAAGATGGGATGCAGCATCTTCACTAGGAAGGCCGGAGAATTGCTCTTTCATAACAAGATTCAGCAAAGCAGCATTGATTTCGTATGATTCCGCACTAGTGGCAGGAGCAATCAGAGTACTAATAAAATCGTTATTATTAGTATTCGAGAATTCACAAAGTTTGGTGTTTTGTGTCATGGTGACTTCAGCAATCAAGCAAGCAAACAAGCGAATAGAAAGCAAGCGAGAGAAAAGGGCAAACGAAAAAGGCAAATATTTTTGTAATTTTTTGTTTTTCAGAAGTGGGGGAGAGGAACACGAGAGGCAAAAAAGGTAAATGCAAGAGATGAGTTTGCAACACTTACTTGGATGAGTTCTTGACTTGATCCTCCCCGGCAACGGCGCCAGAAATCCTTCTGCTACCTCTTGAGCTTGCGTTGGTTTTTCCCTTGAAGAGGAAAGGCTGATGCAGCACAGGAGCAGTAAGTATTTCCCTCAGTTTGAGAACCAAGGTATCAATCCAGTACGAGAATCGCATCAAGTCCAGAGTACCTGCGCAAACACAAAAGAGCTTGCACCCAACGCTATAAAGGGGTTGTCAATCCCTTCAAGATTGATTGCAAAGTGAGATCTGAAGGCAGAAAGTGCAACGAAGTAAAAGAGTAAGGCTGAAAATATGGTGTGAAGTAGACCCGGGAGCCATAGTGTTCACTAGAGGCTTCTCTCAAAATAGCAAATATTACGATGGGTGAACAAATTACTGTCGAGCAATTGATAGAACCATGCAAATTCATGACGATATCTAATGCAATGATCATACATATAGGCATCATGTCCGAGACAAGTAGACCGATACTTTCTGCATCTACTACTATTGCTCCACACATCGACCGCTATCCAGCATGCATCTAGTGTATTGAGTTCATGACAAACACAGTAACGCTTTAAGCAAGATGACATGATGTAGAGGGATAAACTCAATACAATGATGAAAACCCCATCTTTTTACCCTTGATGGCAACAACATGATGCTTGCCTTGCTACCCCTTCTGTCACTGGGTGAGGTCGCTACACGGTATGAACCAAAAACCAAGCACTTCTCCCATTGCAAGAATCATAGATCAAGTTGGCCAAATAAAACCCACAACTCGAAGAGAATTACAAGGATATGAACGCAGGCCGAGTCAGGCACTGTGGAGGGCGTGGCGGGGTGGCCTCGATGTTGGTGGGCTGGTAGTGGCCGTCCGGCGCTGAGCCCCCGGGGCGCATGCAGTGAGCGTTGGCCATGGGGTTGGTGAAGCCGGAGCAAAACTAGAGCCGAAGATCATCTCCGCACTCCTAGTGGCGCACCAGATGTCGAAACCGGGACTCCGCGGATCCAAAATAGGTTCGAACTCTAGGGTGCGCTTGCTCTCCAATCCTATTGTACCTCCCAACTTCATGGCGACTCTGTGGTGGCTCATTCTGAGGTAAACTAACAGGAATACATGACAGTCTAACCAGGTCTGGGCCAGCTTGCGATGTAAAACCCTACTCGTGCGTGTTTGGGATTGCTGTAGGAACAAGACGAGTACAAAGGTGGGTTCTTGCCCTAGCAGAGACGATCGGGGTCGGATCCTCTACTACGGAGGTTGGGCCTCTCTTTTATACCGTCCTTGGTCCTCTTCCCCCCAAAAAACATTTGTGGGGAGGGTTGCCACAACAGCCATTTCGAAAGGAGACATGACTGCAGTCCGCCTTGACAAAGGAGGTCTTCGCGTGCAAAAGCCCTTCTTCATGATGTGCTGGTGGGCTTGGGTGTGACCTCCGTCCTGCCGAGCCCCCAGCCTTAGTCCTCTTGCACCGATCGAGAAACCTTTGGGAGATGCTTTGGGGCCCACCAGCTGGCATTGATTCCTTGGCATGAAAGTGGAAATCCTCCGTGTCCGTGCCTGCTGGCACCGCTCCTACACAGCCTATATTACCCACATGAAGGCACATGGCCATGGGGTCCTGCCATGCCACCTTCGGCGAGCCTGCCATGCGAGAGCCTCATGGGTAGCCTCGGGACGCGCCCTTGCAGCATGCGACCCCGCTTGATCCTCGGTGATGATCCCTAGACGCTTGCCTCGTGAGGTAGGGGCCCTCGCGAGGGTCTTCCTTGCCGAGCATGCCAATGGGACTAACTAGGCTTGCCCAGTCGTGTCGTATCCGGGGCCGCACGACGATGATTCTTGGTACCCCCGGTCCTAGAGGCTCGACAACAGGTACATATGTTAGTGGTACTGATCCACACTTCGACCCACAGGAACACCTCGCCGCCGACTTTGGGTGGGCTCAAGCCGAGATGAAGTGCCCGAGTAACTACCCCTCGGGATTTACCTAGTATGGACTGTCGAGTTCAATTTTACCAATACAAGTTGCTATGGGTATGTTTTGTATAGTTGTTGTGTTAAGTCTATTGAATTAAACACGCCTAACACATCTTGGCTATTTTCCATCACTTTTTCAAGACAACTTCACCATTTTATGCCTTAGCATCACCTTGCTTGCGATGTCTCACTGTGTCAATTTCAGTTTCACCGGTACAAGTTCTAATGACAACGTTAGGTTGTGTGTACTCTATAGTTAACACACCCGTTGTTTATTTTAGTAATGTGCAGTGTTGTTCAAGTATGAACTGTCCAATTTAATTTCACCAACACGAGTTACAATCTCACAATGCCTATGGTAGGTTGCTATTAAGCATGTTGTAGTGAACAATTATATCCACTACTTTTTCTCTCTCCCTTTGCTAATGTTATTTCATTAACATTTTCCATTTGTTGGTGGATGTTAACCCCTTTCTATGTACTCCCTCCATCCCAAAATAAGTGTCTCAACTTTAGTATAACTTTATACTAAAGCTAGTACAAAGTTGAGACACATATTTTGAGACGGAGGGAGTACTTATGTAGGGATACAATGAGTGATTATGTTGTTTACTATCAAGGTTAGTCATATCCCATTGTCTTATAGTATTTTAGAATATTTGTGCAATTGCAGCTTAGGTTCTAACAATTCTTTGTTGCTTGTAGGTACATATGTCAGCGGTACTAATGCATGCTTCGACCCCCTTTGCATATGGGGCAATGAGATAAACATGAACAAGTATCAAGTGAGCAAACTAAGAAAAAGTGTTAGGCAGAAGAGACAGATGATTGGTATTAAACTATTTCTTTATAATTTATCCAGGACATTAGTGAACTTTAGGACGGTTGACAAAAAAAGCGCGTTTGTGATCGGAATAAATATCACGAATGATTGTTAAATTAGCACGTTATGATAGTAGAGCCACCACACACAGTTAAAAGTTTTGGATTGTGTGTCAAAATGTAACAATCGCAAACAGGTCATGGATTAAATTTTTGTGATATTCATATTTCGCACACAGATACATATGCACCATCACATCGTATGTGTGGTTGATCACAAATGTATCATCAAAGTATGCAGTGTGGGATAGTCTACGACTTCACATAAGCTTACTTTAGGCAAATCGTCATCAGACGCTCGCCCCATCGCAAACGATGTTTTGATGTCGTGTGGGATGGGCCCCCTTGTCACCCACATTGGAAACGTTGCCTCAGAGAAAGGGGTTAAAAACCATTTTCATAGGATCTAACGGCACCAGTGTGCGTTAAGAAGTATGACCCAATTGCGTGGCTTAACACCGTGGTGCTTGACATTTGTATTTATATGGTGAAAACAGAGTCATGACATGCTAATATGAGAAAATGAATGGGGAGAATACATTCTTTAGGGATCATATATTTTGGAAGTTGATGATTGTGTTACCCCTGTTTATGGATATTACTATGTTGATATTTACCGATTCATCATTTCACAATGATCATACCTGAAAAACATTACATGTTGTAGGATTCGAAGTATGTCTAGAGGTGGGGGTGATTTGACTACTTGAGCAAATAAAAAACTTAGCTTTTCCCAATTTTAGTTGTGGGTAAGTTATAGAAAGTATAGAAAGTTAAGCACACCCTACACATGCAAGTCTAAGAGTATAGAAGCATAAAGTAAAGACATCACATGTAAGTAGAGGGTAGGGATAGGAAGATCAAATGCAAAGATGACACATAGATTTTTGTCGTGGTTCTGATAGGTGGTGCTATCATACGTCCATGTTGATGGAGACTTCAACCCATGGAGGGTAAAGGCCGCGAGATTCCACGGAGGGCTCCACCCACAAAGGGTCCATGGAGAAGCAACCTTGTCTATTCCATCATGGCTTATGTCCATGAAGGCTAGCTTCACTAATACTTGTGATCTGCGTTGCTTTTTTTGTGAACATGAACAGGTTATCGCAGCACAATGCGGGTAAGTATTTCCCTCATTTATGAAAGCAAGGTTTATCGAACCAATAGGAATATCAACCACAACCGTCTTAAGCGGTTGCACACAAAAGAACAAAAAGCTTGCACCCAACGCGAGCAAGAGGGTTGTCAATCCCCCTGGCCCCGTTATTTGCAAGAAAATGAGGTGTGTAGATAATTGTACATAGTTGTAAAATGCAAAACAAAATAAAAGAAAATAAATGGCAGCAAGGTATTGGAGGTTTTGGCAATATGTTATGAATAGACCCGGGGCCATAGTTTTCCCTAATGGCATCTCTCATGAAAATAGCATACGGTGGGTAAACAAATTACTGTTGGGCAATTCATAGAAGAGAGGATAGTTATGTGATTTTCATGACAATCATCATGTATATATAAGAATCATGTCCATAAACAAATAGGCCGACTTCTGCATGCACCTATTACTAATACTTCACTTCAAGAGCGCTTCTATGCTTGCCTCTCTACGTATTAAAGTTCATGATGAACGAAGTAATGCTTGGAGTAAGATGACATGATGTAGACAAAGTAAACTCAACCAATATGAATAAAGCTCATCGTTTTACCCTTAGTGTCCGCAACACAAAGATGCAACTTGTCCCCTTTTGTCACTGGGATATAGAAACTCACCAGGTTGAACCTACTACAACACACCTCTCTCACCGAAGAAATATCAATCTAGTTGGCCAAACTCTTTCAATACACCGGAGAGAATTACGAATCTATCATAATCATGCACATAAGAATCATATTATATATCACAGGAGACTCAAATGTTTATCACCGGATCCCAATAAACGCTCCATACAATAGAGTTACATCGTATGGATCAAAGTGAAGTTGCAATTGCCATTCTATTGCAGATCAAAGAGAGAGATTGCCATCTAGGTACTAGCTATGGACCCGTTGGTATATGGTGACCTAGACACACATCATCATGAGGGGCAACAAGGTTGATGAACAAGCCCTTCGTGATCGATCCCCCTCAGACATAGTGCCGGAACGGACCTCTAGATGGCCTCCCATTGGAGCTGAGACTTGTGGTGGCATAAAAAGTGTTTCGAGACCTCCCTCGAAGTTTTTAGGGTAGTTGAGAATTTATAGGCCACATAACGGAGCTAGGAGAGCCACGAGGGGGCCACAATCCATTAGGGTGCGCCCCCAGGTTGCACCCTGTTGGCTTGTGTGGGCCTCGTGCACCCTCCTGCCTCCTTCCGATGCTCCACGGTCTTGTTTTGTCCCAAAAAAAATCACAAAAAATTTAAGGGTAATTAGACTTTGTTTGGCACTGAAACCTGAAAAGTGGAAAAACATACAGAAAACAACAACTGGCAACTGGGCACTAGTTCAATAGGTTAGTTCTAAAAAAATAATATAAACTGGTACATAAGTGCATAAAAAGTGTTCTATAATGATAACATGATAGCATGGAACAATAAAAAATTATAGATATGTTGGAGACGTATCAAGCATCCCCAAGCTTAATTCCTGCTTGTCCTCGAGTAGGTAAATGATAAAAACAGAATTTTTGATGTGACATGCTATCCATGATGTATTATTCCGCATGTATGCTCATTGAGAAACGACGAATTAAGAAATATTAACACAACAATATTTATAATCATTAGCAACAAAATAATTATTTTTTCAAAGTGTATGATCCTCAAAGATTGTTTCAACCATATCCATCTTTATTACATTAGCAAGGCATGGCTCCATCTTCACCACATAACTACAAATGTCAAGCACCACGGTGCCCAAGTCACGCAATTGGATCGTACCTTTTCAATATGCATCAACTTCTTATTATTCACACAATACATGAGCGTGAACTACTGGACATAGCATAAAGGTGGAACAAAATAAGGTGGTAGGTTTTAAAGGGGTAGAAAAGTGGAGACGATAGGCTCATATCAACTAGGCATACCAATGGGCTATGGAGATGCCCATCGATAGATATTGACACAAGTAGGGATTGCCATACAAGTGATGCACTAGAGCTATAAGTGTATGAAAGCTCCACTCAAGCTAGGTGGGTGCGCATCCAGCTTGCTTGCTCATGAAGACCTAGGGCATTTGAGGATGCCTGTCATCGGAATATACAAGACAAGTTTATAAATTTTTGATTCCCACCAGCATATGAATGATATAACATGAGACTCTCTACATGATGAACATGGTGCCACTTTGAGGCACAAGTGTGGTAAAGGATAGTATCAAAGTCCCTTCTCTCTTTTTCTCTCATTCATTTTTTCATATATGGTGGTCTCATTTGGCCTCCCTCATCTTTATTTCCTCACTGGGACAGTGCTCTCATAATGATGATCGTCACACTTTCATTTACTTACAACTCATGGATAACTCGATATGATGAACTATGAAGCAACGTGATTGAAATATGAATGTATATCGCAGTTGTCAGCGGTGCGAGGTCGACACCTATGGGAATCAACGTGAAACCCTTGTTATCGTAGGGCGGGGATAGGTGACGTAAAGAGCAGAGCCAACGATCAGCACCCGACAAGCCTTTTTACCCAGGTTCGGGCCGCTTACGCGTAAAACCCTACCTCCTACTTGTCTGATTGTATTAAGCGTTTTTTTACAGTGACTGTTCATGATCGTCTTACGAGTCAAATGTCCAAGGAGTCTAACCCCTTATGAATGAGCTAAGGGCCTCCTTTTATAGGCAAAGGGGTCACCTACAGTGCTCGGTGGTTGGTTCACAAGGAGTTCCAGTGAACCTAGAGCGGTGCTTATCCATCTACCGCTGTCAGGTGCATTAAATGCACGTCTTGTCCTTGTCAGTGATGTGCTGGTGAAGACATGTATCCAGGTGTTTCGACACCTGGAAGGTGCGTTGGCGCATGCAGAATGCGCTGGAACTTGGAGGGCGGTGGCACCGTGGCAAGGGAAGTTGCCCTCAAGTGCCCAGCCCCGTCATCCTGGCAAGGGAGCTTGCCGGGGCCTTGGGTCTTCGTCCCGGCAAGGGAGCTTGCCGGGGCTTCGGTCGTCATCCTGGCAAGAGAGGCTTGCCGAGGTCTTGTGCTTGGTGAATTTATCACGCCCACCAAATGGGTGTGGCCTTGGTCATCTTCCCGGCAAAGCAGGCTTGCCGAGGCCTTGATAATCTTGGGGGTTGTATCTTGTCTGGGTCATGCCATGCCCTGTCGGAAGGGGCTCTTCGCGCCCGTGCACAAGTCTGGGGAACGAGGGACCCCAGTCTTTAGTGTACCAACATCAGTGTACTAGGACGTGCAATGATCTAGCGTGACATGTATTCATCATATGATAATTGGTGGCTTTTCTATAAATGCTATTTTGAATGGTGGCTTTGCCACAAATACTATGTCAGCTCTATATGATCATGCAATGAAATATGATGATGAACAAACTAGTCATGTGAAGTGACTATAGAATTTGCATGGCAATATATCTCGGAATGGCTATGGAAATGCCATAATAGGTAGGTATGTTGGCTGTTTTCAGGACGATATAATAAGGCTTATATGCAACACAGCATATCATGCCACTTGGTTTGGATGCACCGTCGAAAGTTGCACCAATCCTCGAGGTGAGAATGGGCTATGCGCGGTACTAGAGAGGGTAACAAATGTGAGGACGTGAGATTGCGTATGTGCATGTTATCACATTAGTCATAAAGAACTCATATACTTATTGCAAAGTTTTATTAGTCTTATTACAAATCAAAGTACTATTTGCATGCCCCGAGGGAGAGGGTTGGTAGGAATTAACCATTGCGCGACTCCAACACGAAACAACACTAGGTTTTCAATGAGGAATAGAAATGCTCACACATAATCACCATGCCCTTTTATTTTTCAGATGTTCAAGAAGTTTTAACATCTCTTAATAACGAAAACTCTCTGAATTAACGATTATGCACTCACACCTTTTCATATCACCACATCAATATCGTTAACAACAATTTCTCTATATGTGCTACATGATGTTATTAATTCTCACTTATTGAACACTCATTATTTTTCATCTAGTCTTATGACCCACGCAAATTAACTTCATTATTTATTTACTCTCAAACAAATATAAGTGAGGAATGAGAGCATATCATTTCTATAAAATCTACATGCCACTGTGCTAAAAAAGATATAAGTGAAGTACTAGAGCAATTGCTAAGCTCACAAGAAATAAGTGAAGCACATAGTGTACTCTAAAAAATTATGATGATGATGTATCTCTTTCAAATAGGTGTGTCCAGCAAACAATGGTTGTGGCAAACAGAAAGTAAAAGTAAAAAAAATAAAACGATGCTCCAAGCAAAATTCATATCATGTGACGAATAAAAATGTAGCTCCAAGTAACATACCGATGTATTGATACGAAAGAGGGGATGCCTTCTCGGGGCATACCCAAGCTTAGATGCTTGAGTATTCCTAGAATATTACCTTGGGGTGCCTTGGGAATCCCCAAGCTTAGGATCTTGCCACTTCTCATTCCTTTGTCTATAGAGATAGTACCCAAAACTTGAAAACTTCAATCACACAAAAATCAACAAAACTTCGTGAGATCCGTTAGTATAGACAACATACTAAACAATTATATATATAGTTATAAATTGATTATTCTTTTATTTTAGAATAATATACTCTATTATAACTTCTCTGTGGCTTATACCCCCTGATATAATCCATAGCATAATCAAAACAAGCAAAAAACGCATGCAAAAATAGAATCTGTTTAAAACAGAACTGTCTGTTGTAATATATTTAATTGCCATACTTATTTAACTCCAAAAATTATGAAAACTTAGGAGGACATGAGAAATTTGTATATACATATTTCTTAAAAATTCAGCTTAAAAAATGTTCGAGTAAAATCAGAGAAATTCCGCACTCGGCGTCAAAGTTTCTGTTTTTGCCCCATATCAATTCTAATCATCATGCAAATCATCCCAAAGGCTTTACTTGGCAGAAACAATAATTTAAACATAAAAACACAATTATTGTAGAGGCAATAATCTTGTCATCACACACTAACAAAAATAAATGATAACTATTCGGTTGTCTCTCAACAAGCTCTTTCTATATAGCCATTAAGATAGGCTTCAAATTTCAATTATGCTCACATAAAAGATAAGAAATGAATCACAAAGAGAGCATCATAAAACATGTGACAAGAACATTTAAATCTAACATAATTCCTATGCAAATGCATTTTATAATCAAACAATATATCAAGACAAGAAATGTCTAGCATAGGCAAGTAGGAAGAATGAAGCATTAACAATTTGAATATCAAGAGAGGTAAGTGAGTCACATGAAAATTTCTGTAACCATATTTTCCTCTATCATAATGATTACATGTAGGGTCATATTTGAATTCATTGATATAGCAATCATGTTTTCATTCAATGAACTATCATGAATTACTTTATAAATTTCATAATTTTTGGATTCATGATTTCAAGAAAGACCTCATAAAGATAATCTAGTGCACTCTCACTAGAAATTATTTCAACATAGATGGGTATTTTGAAAAGATTAGATAGTGGATGAGGATCCATTTATCTTTACTTTTGCTTTTCATTTTCTGTTAGTGTGTGACTGAAAAGGATCGAGATGGACCTAGAGGGGGGCGGGTGAATAGGTACAAATCCAAATTTTAATAATTACTTAGCAATTTTAGGCAAAAGTGTGGAATATGAGTGTAAGCCTAATAATTGCTATGACAAGGGGTAAACTATTTAGAGTGAAGTAAGACAAGCGGTAAACAATAATCAAATACAAGTATGTAATAAGGATTAACACAAGTAGAGAGTTAGGGTTAGGAATAACCGAAACTCCAAGAGAGACAAGGATGTATCCCGATGTTCACTTCCTTGGAGGGAAGCTACGTCACCGTTAGAGGGGCGGATGTTACCACGAAGGCACACCAACGCCACGAAGGCTCACCCTATTGTCCCTTTGAGATAAGTCCACGAAGGCGTTTCTCAACCACTAGTGGTAAGCCTTGAGGTGGTTCCAAACCTTCACAAACTTTCCGGGGGATATCACAATGGTTTGATTCCTCTCCGAAGACTCCTACCGACTAGGAGTCTCCAACCTCCAAGAGTAACAAGATCACGGGGATTGCTCAAAACTTGCTCAAATCACAAATCACTTTGGTGGGAAGGAGTAGAGGGAGACGATCTATATTTTGATTGGAACAACACTCAAAGGGACTCACAAATGCTCTTAGGATCTACGATTTGGTGTAGACAAGAGTGAGTGAGAGGAAAGGTGTTCCTGGGTGTATTCTAGCTGTGTTGAACACCCTTTCACGAGGTGGGAGAAGAGTATATATAGTGGGGAGTGAAATACAGCCGTTGGGACACTTTAAGTCACACAGGGTCCGGACGTCTGACAGTTGCCGGAAGTCCGGGCGTCCGCGAGGGGTCGGACGTCCGACAGGGGTCGGTCGTCCGAGGCCTGTAGATACGACTGAACTGTTTTGAATTGAATAGCGACCGGACGTCCAGAGAGGACCGGAAATCCGAGTTATACGACTCAACTTCTTCTGGTGGTAGGTTCCGGATTTCCGAAGGAGGTCGGACGTCCGGCCCTCGGACGTCCAAAGGGAGCCGGAAATCCGAGTTATAGAACTCAACTTCTACTCGTGCAGGGCTCCGGATTTCTGGGGCAGGTCGGAGGTCCGGCCCTCGGATGTCCGGAGACAGCCGGATTTTCGAGTTATATGACTCACAAACTTCTGGTGAAGGGTTGCGGATTTCCGAAGCCTGCCGGACGTCCGGCCCTCGGATGTCCGGAGGGAGCCGGATGTCCGAGGCAATAAACCTGTTTTGATGTAAGAACAGAGTGGAGAATATGTGGTATTGGGTATGACAGTAAAGATGTGGTATGAGCAAGTTCATCGCAAAACCTGTGATCCCCTCTTAATAGTGTGGGATCCCTATACTCAATATCAGTAAACTCAAAAGACTAGTCTACATCATCTTTTCTTAATCCCGAGCCTTCTCGAAATATAAATCCCCAAACTTCTCAGACACCCTTTGGCACATAATTCTCAATCTACTAAAGTACTTGCCATCCTGAGATACACTCAACAAATAGGATTAGTTTCCTATGTATGTGTTGTCATTAACACCAAAAGACGATTAGGGGCATAGCATGCACTTTCAATCTCCCCCTTTTTGGTAGTTGATGACAACATATACATAGGTCTCAAAAAGATTTAACATACATTATAGTCTAGGAGATATTTAGTACGGAGCTCCCCCTTAGTAGATGCATGATAAAAGAATCGAAGCTCCAATGGATCAACATTTAAAGATAATAGATCATCATAGAAGTAGTGGAGCAAAGCATAATATTATATGATGATATCATAGCAATCCATAGCAAATCACAATCATTCATAAGTAGCCATACATGAGTTTATCCATTACATTAAATCTCCAAAGACTAAAAACTACGATACATTACTCCCCCTTTGGCACCAAGTACCAAAAAGGGAGACATCAACAGCACCAATCACGCTCAGAGCTCATCACCATCATCATCAGCATCATCAGGCAAGCCACTGCCACTAGCCTCGTCAAGGAAATCAGACCACTCAAGACCAGATGGGAAGCCAAAATCAGTAGGAGGAGCAGCAGGAGGGGCCTCATCATCACTCACATCAAGAGCGTCCGAGGCTCTCAAACGAGCCTTGAGGGCATTCTTGGAGGAGACTAAGCGAGAAACCACATCATGGGTTTGACCACATTGGAAAGATACGACCTTCATCAAAGCAGATGTGCCTTGTCAAGGAATTTGGCAATGCGACCGAGAGGAGCGGAGCTAGATGAGGGGGTGGCGGCCCGTGCAGCAGTGCGGCGAGTGGATGTGGAGGATGATGGGGTTTTCTTGGGAGCATAGTCATCCGCCATGTGAGCGGGAATGACCCACTTGCGATGTGTGTGAGTGACAATCACAAAGAAATCAACAACATGGTTAATAAGAGCCTGGATGAAGGGGGCGTGAGGAAAGGCTCGCTTGTACTGAAAGTTAGCAAGCCAAATCTCATGCCATAGAAAATGAGGCACATTGATTTTGCCCTTGGGGTGCTCGAACAAGTGAGACATGATGTCGATACAATAGCCACTGCAAGAACCCTTATCACCCATCTTGGGATAGATGGTGCGGATGAGACACTAAAAAATGATGAAGTAAGGTGCCGCCAGATGGGCACCTGGTTAAGGTCCTTCATGCGTTCATCTGCATCAAGCTCACTTACTGGCTTGAGAAGATACCCACACGCGTCAATGGACTTAGGCGCATGGTTAGGATCATCCCTATGTATTTTGAAACCGGAATTGGCGAAACCAAGTGCGGCAACAAATGTATCATAAGAAGCTGTGAAGCGAACGTCAGAGGTGATCTAGCTGACAGTGTGGTTTGGACCAAAGTGGCATGTGGCATAGAACTGGTGAATGGCAGCAGCATTAAAGTCGCAATGAAAGGCAAACGGGGCGGCAAGCCCCGATGCCTCAATAAGCTCAATGGCACCCGGATATTTCGCCGGGTGCATGCGAATATGCTCAACATCAATATAGAGATGAATAGATAACCCCTTAGGAACTATGACTGTGGTAAAAATGTCCACCTGGACGTGTGTGCGGAAACGTGAGTCCGTAGAGTCACGTACGACAGCGTATTGATCAATGTCGCGGCGGAAAGTGAGGTATGAAGCCGCGCCAAGTGTGGTGAAGTTCGTGATTGCACGACCTAAAGTGGCAGGAGGTTCTAGTGAGATGCGGCGAGCTTCACCTGCAGGCTGGGCAGGAGGAGGTTGTGGCATGTATGACGCCCTGCGAGTCCCGGGCTTTGGCTTGGACCTTCGATCGACGTGTTGGCCAGGAAGGTCCTCAGCGGCAAGCTCCTCCTCGAAGTCGGGGTCATCACCATCAGACGACGAGGACGGAGAACGCCGGGCCGGAGAACGCCGGGCAGTCCGTTTGAAGGGACGACGTGGCTCATCCGATTTCGACCCCGTGCTAGCAGGGGCGCAAGATGATGAGCCAGCCACGGTCTTCCGAGCGCTGTGCTTGGTCTTGCCCATGGAGCACCAAAACCTACGCGGATGAAAAATCCCCAAATGAGGAACAAACATGGAGATTCATGGGAGAGGGAGAAAACCAAAACAAACGCGAAAGGAGACGGAGGAGCGACCTGAGGATGGATCCCGCGAAGAAGGAGGAAGGAGTGGAGGACCCGCGGAGGAGATCGGCCCGATCTCGAGTTTGGCGGCGCATGCAGGAGCTGCTCGAGCTGGCGGCGGCGGCTGTGGTAGGGAAAAGGGGCGCTGAGGGTTAGGGCAAGAGCCAAGCCCCCGCGCCCAGCTATATATATAGGCCCGAGGCGTCGGACGTCCGACAGGCGTCGGACGTCCGGAGGTGATTGTGGCGTCAGACGACCGACACATGTCGGACGACCGGAATGGAATTTGCCGCCGGACGTCCGAAACATGACGGACGTCCGAGAGGGAGGAGGAGGCAGAGGCTGATTCTGGATTTTTGTTTTGTTTTGATGATGAGATGTTGACTTGCATGGTTTATCACAAAAAAAATACGTACATAGTAGCCTACAAGCATTACATGTACTACTGGGGGACAGAAATTGATTTATGCGTACATTGTAAGCTTTTAAAAACAGAAAATAGAGACTCACTCCCCCTAAATGCATGCCCACACCAAGACACGAACATAATGTGAGTGTGTGTATGTGTGCAAGGTTTCAAGATATGTTGTCAAGCTCCAAGATACCAAGTTCACGCCTAAGTTGACAGAACCTAGCAACGCTAAGTGGCTTGGTGAAGATGTCGGCTAACTGCATGTCGGTACCCACATGGGTAATATCGATGTCACCCTTTTGCACATGGTCTCTCAAGAAATGATACCTAATAACAATATGTTTCGTGCGAGGGTGATCAATGGGGTTCTCGGAGATCTTTATGGCACTTTCATTATCACAAAGAAGAGGAACGTGTCGATACGTGATACCATAATCCTTTAGTGTTTGCCTCATCCATAGCAGTTGGGTTGCACAGCTTGCGGCTGCAATATATTCGGCCTCGACCTTGGAGAGAGAAACACAGTTCTGGTTTCTCGAGGACCAACTTACCAAGGAGCGTCCAAGAAATGACATGCACCGGAAGTGGATTTCCGCCCCACTTTATCATCGGCCCAATCCGCATAGGAATACCCAATAAGATCAAACTTTGCATCCTTAGGGTACCATAAGCCTAACTTTGGGGTGTGAACAAGGTATCTAAGAATATGCTTAACCGCCGTGTGATGGCTTTCCCTAGGGGAAGCTTGAAATTTAGCACATATGCCTAAACTTAACATGATTTCCGGTCTAGATGCGCAAAGATAAAGTAGTGAACCAATCATGGAGCGGTAAGTAGATGGGTCAAAAGGAATACCGTTTGTGTCTTCATTTAGAACTGCATCGGTGGCCATGGGTGTCTTCATTGGTTTAGCATTTGTCATATCAAATTTTTCGAGAATTTCCTTGAGGTACTTAGTTTGAGACAAGAAAATCCCTTCTTGAAATTGTTGTATTTGAAAACCAAGAAAGAACTTCAAGTCCGTGTTGAGTGACATCTCAAAGGTCTTGTTCATGGAGGCCGCAAATTTCTTGCATAAATGGATGTTAGGAGAACCAAAAATGATGTCATCTACATAGATTTGGCATAAGATCAAATCACCATTTTCTCTCTTAGTAAAAAGAGTGGGATCGATCACCCCCACCACAAAGCCATCATCGAGTAGGAACTTCTTAAGATGATCGTACCAAGCACGGGGTGCTTGTTTGAGGCCATACAGAGCCTTGTGAAGTTTATATACATGGTCTTTGTGGTGAGGGTCAACAAACCCAGGTGGTTGTGATACATATACCTCTTCCTATAGAGGACCGTTAAGAAAAGCACTTTTCACATCCATTTGATGCAAAGTAAAACCATTGAAAGCAACATAGGCCAATAAAATGCGAATGGACTCAAGACGAGCAACAGGGGCGAAAGTTTCACCAAAGTCCAAACCTTCAACTTGGGAATACCCCTGTGCTACTAACCTTGCCTTGTTGCGTAGGACAGTCCCGTTCTCATCTTCCTTGTTCTTGTAAATCCATTTAGTTCCAATGACATTATGTTCTTCAGTTGGTCGTTCTACCAATGACCATACTTCGTTGCGTGTAAAACTGTTTAGCTCCTCTTGCATAGCAAGGAGCCAGTCATTGTCACACAATGCATCCTGAACCCTGTGTGGCACGGTACTAGAGACAAACGAAAAGTGAGCACAAAAGTTTGTTAATTGTTTACGAGTCACTCTACCTTCCGACACGCCGGTGAGAATTTGATCAATATCAACACGACCGGCCACACGTGGCATGATGGAGGTCAAGGTTTCACGAGGTTCGACTTCGTTTCCATCATCAACGTCCTCAACATATGGATCATTTATGTGTGGAGGAAGATATTCCTCTTCGCGTTGCACCTGTTGAGATTCATCATCAAACATACCCATACTTTGGTCTACCTCTTGAAGATCAACTTGGTCTTGAGTGTGATCAGGGTGTGAGACATGTTCTCCCACTTGGTCCTCAACAACTGGCATGATGTGTGTGCTAGTATCTTGTGGAGGTACGGGCAGTGGACTGTCTTGAGGATGAGAAATACTGTCATCATCTTCATCATCATCATGGGGTCTTTGTTCCATGGGAAGAAGTGCTCCTACACCCATGTTTAGGATATCTTATGGGGAGTCTTCTTCACCTGCATCATTTAGATCAACTAGCTCCCCATGGGAGCGGTTAAATTCATCGAACGTCACATCACAGGTTTCTATAACACATCCAGTGGATTTGTTGTAGACTCTGTAGGCGTGAGAGATTGACCCATAGCCAACAAAAATCCGTTCAGTTGTTTTGGATTGAAATTTTCCTAACCGTTCCCGTTTGTTGAGAATGAAACATTTGCATCCAAATACACAAAAGTACTTAACATTGGGCTTGTTCCCAGTTAGGAGCTCATATGGAGTCTTCTCCAATATTGATCGAAGGAAGAGCCGGTTTTATGCATGACATGCTGTGTTGAAGGCCTCAGCCCAAAAACTATGTGGTGACTTGTATTCGTCTAACATGGACCTTGCCATTTCCACAAGTGTCCGGTTCTTCCTCTCTGCCACACCATTTTGTTGAGGGGTGTAAGGTGCGGAGTACTGATGTTCAATTCCCTCATCACTAAGAAATTCTTCTAGGGTGTAGTTCTTGAACTCAGAGCCATTATCACTTCTTACTGCCTTGATGTCCTTGTTAAACTTCCGCTGGGCTTGTTTGGCAAAGTCAATGAAGGTGATCTTCGTCTCGTCCTTGGACTTGAGAAAGAACACCCATGTATATCTTGAGTAATCATCAACAATGACTAGGCCATACTTTTTCCCTCCAAGACTTGCCCATGAAGGAGGCCCAAACAGATCCACATGAAGGAGCTCTAACGCCCTCGAAGTGGATACAATGTTCTTGGGTGGATGTCTTGATTGATGTTGTTTCCCAGCTATGCATGCACTACACACACGATCTTTCTTAAAAGATACATTTGTTAGTCCAAGGATGTGATTGCCGTTTAAGAGATTTTGAAGGTTTTTCATGCCAACATGCGCGAGCCGGCGATGCCACAACCATCCCATGTCGGCCTTGGCCATTAGACAAGTTGTATGGAAGGTGCTCTCTTTCGAGAAGTCAACCGTGTAAAGGTTGCCATCCAACTCTCCAACAAAGGCCACTTCAAGAGTGTCTCTCTTAAAGACTTTCACATTCGTTAGTCCAAATAATGTGTCATAACCGACGGAAGCCAATTGGCGAACTGAAAGTAAATGATATTGAAGAGATTGGACAAGCATGATATTTGCAATAGACATGTCATTTGTGATTGCCACCTTGCCCAACCCAATTACCTGCCCTTTCGACCCTCCACCGAATACAATGCTCAAGTATGGTCGAATGGCTTGCATGAAGTCATAGAGAAAGTTACTACCTCCGGTCATATGATTGGTGCATCCACTGTCGATCACCCATTTGGCTCCTCCGGAGAAAACATCCTGTAATGAATTAAGACTTGGTTTGAGGTACCCATTTTGTCATGGGATCTTTCACATTAGTTACAAGAGTCTTAGGGACCCAAACAACATAGAATCGGAATGCATTACGAGGACCAACGAATTTAGCATAGACCTCTCCTTCCTTTGATTTGCGTAGTACATAGGATGGAGGCATGAATTCGGTTGTCTTGTTGTGAGTAGACGAACCCCTAGTGGCCGATCCACTCACAACCTTACCTTTCTCCGTGTGTCCCTCTCGTACAAATATTTCTTTAAGCGGAGTGGTACACTTGAGAGGAGATGCACTTTTCTTGGCAGTGCTTGGGTTGAACCCAAGCCCTTCCTTAGCGAAGCCTCCATTGTGTCGACTTAAGATATCATTGAGAGTCTTTTGTCCTTGTGCACATGTCATGAGACCTCTGTCTAGCTGTGCCTTTAGCGAACAGTTTTCCTCAAGATAGATGTCAGTTCACTACTAGAGTTAGTAGTGCATGTATCAACATTAATAATAGGTGAGGAGTAGGCCTTAGCTAGAGTGTCAAGATAAGTGACCTTAAGTGCCTCGAAGCTCTTTGTAAGAACAGTAAGTTTCTCTTCCTTGTCTTTGAGAGACAAGGATAGACGCTCACAGTCCTTAGAAAGGGAAGCATGAGAGTTCACAAGTCGGTCTTTATCATTTAGTAATTCTTTGCACACAGATTCAGCCTTTTTCAAGGAGGCAAGATCATTAGCATGTTTATCAAGGTTTTCACCTACTTTTGAACATAGTGCATCATTTTGTGCTTCCTCATACATGACTTTCTGTTCAAGGATTTCATTTCTTTCCTTCTCCTCAGTGACAAGGGTTTCGAGTTCCTTGATGGTATTGGTGTGCTTACTCACCATTTCCATAAGTATGCTGAAAGGATCGATATGGTTGACTAGAGGGGGGGGTGAATAGACAACGACCACTTTTTAATTAATCTTAGCAAGTTAAGGTAAACAACATATAGGTTCACAAACATTACGACAATGAGGTGAACCCTAATGGAGCTAACAACGAGAGCTATTAAGACAAGTAAGATATAGTCAACAATATACGCATACACAAAGTAAAGGTTAGAGATAACCACAAGTGGAGCCGATGGAGACGAGGATGTGTTACCGAAGTTCCTTCCCTTTGACAGGAAGTACGTCTCCGTTGGAGTGGTGTGGAGGCACAATGCTCCCCAATAGGCCACTAAGGCCACCGTATTCTCCTCACGCCCTCGCACGATGCAAGGTACCGTGATTCCACTATAGGTGCCCTTGAAGGCGGCGACCGAACCTTTACAAACAAGGTTGGGGCAAACTCCACACAAAGCTTGGAGGCTCCCAACTACACCACGAAGCTTCACCACAATGGAATATGGCTTCGAGGTGACCTCAACCGTCTAGGATGCTCAAACACCCAAGAGTAACAAGATCCGCAAGGGATTGGTGGGGGAATCAACTTTTCTCTTGGTGGAAGTGTGGATCTAGGCCTTCTCAACCAATCCCTAAAGAATCAACAAGTTTGATTGGCTAGGGAGGGAGATCGGGCACTTTTGAGCTTAGGGAGCAACAATGGAGCTTGAGAGGGTAAGAGATGAGGTTCCACAGCTAGAAGAACCCTTTATATAGTGGGGGGGAAAATCCAACCGTTTTCCCACTCTCTGCCCAGCTCCAGCGTTATTACCGCTGGCTGCAGCGGTACTACCGCTCGCACTCCAGCGGTACTACCACTGACCAAGGGCGGTACTACCGCTGACTAGTGGTACTACCGCTGATCCCAGCGGTACTACCGCCGAGCCCCAAGAAAGTCTTCGCAAAAAGGTCCGTCCACGAACAACCGCTAGGCAGGCGGTACTAAGCTCCTGGAGCGGTACTACCGCCAGCCAGCGGTACTACCGCTGGCTGCAGCGGTACTACCGCTGGCATTCGAGCGGTACTACCGCTGGGGCCAGCGGTACTACCGCTGGCATTCGAGCGGTACTACCGCTGGGGCCAGCGGTACTACCGCTGGGGACCATTTTGCAAGGAGGAAAGAAACACAGTGGCGGGGCCGCTCAAAAGAAGAAGGTAAGGGAAAATATGTGAAGTGTGCGCGTGCAAAGATAGATTCCACCCAAACCTTTCCACTACGGTTCCCTTCTTAATAGTACGGCTTTCCTATGACTCAAATAAAGAGAATCGTAGAGAGCGTCGTGCTTTCATTCCATGAATGAGGAGGCGAGTCGTATTGTGCCGTTGACGTGTGTTATCTGAAACCTTAACACACACGGTTAGTCCTTTACGGTACTGTCATCAATCACCAAAATTACTTAGGAATAAACTATGCCCCAACAATCTCCCCCTTTTTGGTGGATTGATGACAATACCGGATTTGCACAGAGAATAATATGAGAACAAAAAGATAGAGATATATGACAATACGGGGCATATGACTCACAGCATATGATGGAAATAAATCTCACATAAGTTCATGTCTCACCAGCGATAGCAAACTAGAAGCAAACCAAGTTCGAAGCAAACCACGAAAGAAAGCAAAGCAAAGCAAAGTTCAACTCTGAAAACAAGTAAATCCAGCTCCTAGACTCTGTCCCCCTTTGGCACAAGACACCAAAAAGGGGCACACCTAACGCCACAGGTAGTTACTCCTCATCCTCCGCATCACCAGACTTGTCGGTACCCTCCTGATCGTCCTGCTCCTCCTCTTGCTCCTCAGCGCCAGACCACTGGTAACCTTGAGCCTGCATCCAAGTAGCCTCTGGAGTGATATCGTCCTCTAATCCGCTGTAGATGTCAACATCAAGAGTCCTTAGGACACGCTTGTGCCTCTGGCGGTTCTCCTTCTGAGCCATGTGCGCCTGGTACTAGCCCTTGGCCTGCATACAAAATAGGGTCTTCATCTTATCCTGCAGTTTGATGGCCCAAGATGGCATGGCAGAAGAGCGGGACTGAGAGGTGGTTCCTCTGTCAGCAGGAGTCTCTGTGTCAGTATCCATGTGCTGAGAGGAAGTTGATGGGTTGGCCCATTTATCCTTGACGCGAAGCTTGACAGGGTCGTGCACAACGTAGTCAGACTGAATGTAGAGCTCCTCCTGTGGATAAGTATCTTGCCACTTCTGACAAATATAAGCGAACAAATAGGGCCCGTAGATGGGAACCTTACACATTATGATGCAGTTCTAGAGCTCCATGAACATCACATCAGAAATATCAAGAGGGGCAGACTCCTTAGTCATAGCCTCCTCACAGAGCAGCAGCATCTCAGCCAAAGAGCCATGAACCTCGTCGAAGTTACCAATGCGAGGGAAGAGGGTGTTGAAGATCTGATGCATGATGTCCAAATGCTTGGAAGCACACCCTTCCTCACATAGAGTTGCTGCAGTCTGTCCTTGGCTGGGGGCCTATCAGTGGGGGCTGCAGCATGAGGACGCGACCCAAGTGGAGTGTCAGCTCCCTGGCACTCAACCTTGAGGAATGCCATGAATTCACGCCAGGTACCTGTCATCTTCTGAGTCCCGGTCATACATACCATAGAGCGCTCTTCATCAGGAGAGAAGTGGACCGTGACATAGAACTGGGCAACAACAGTGGGGTCAAAATCTGTTTTGAAAGTGATGATGTCCTTGATGCCCAGTTTGTCAATCAGAGAGAGGGCATCACCAAAATAGTCCAGGTTCCGCTGAAGATGAGCAAGGTCAATCCACTGAACGGGGACATAGTTCTTCTTGAAATGCATGACAATATCACGGTAGATCCTGCAGTGATCCTTTGCCCAAACATGGTCAACATTCTTGATCACAGCCCTCTCGTTGAGATAATGGTTCTGAGTGCGGAACCGCAGAAAGTCCTTGGGGGGCATTGTGCGGACATTGATCCCCTTGTCCTTGGTCGCGGTCTTCTTGAAGGACTGCTTTTTGGGTTGTAGACCTGAAGTGGCAGAACCCTCTGGAGCCTCTCGGTTGCGATACTGCTTTGACTGCGTGTCCCGTGGGGGGTTCGAACGGCGAGAATTACCCGTGACACAAAACACACAGCAAAAAGAAGCGACAAAAAGAGTCAAGGCAATGAACTAGAAAAGGCAGAAAAAATAAACACTCATTGCCAAGCATATGAAAAGAATGCACAGTGAATCCTCCTGGCGGTAGTACCGCTACCCCTGGCGGTAGTACCGCTGGGGTCCTAGCGGTAGTACCGCTACCCCTAGCAGTAGTACCGCTGGGGTTTGACTTTGAGATCTAACAGATAAAATAGACATCATGGATAGGGCTACACGATTTTGACGAGGGGCATGGGCTGTATATGAACACTAAGAATTCCACCACAGCCCTACACACATGAGACTCACAAGTACGACCGAAATAAGTGCATGCCTAGGCAAGTGAGGGCAAGTTTTAGATCTAATCCAAATAGTTCAAGTACTTGATCTAAAACATGTAAATCCTAGGGCATGGAAAAAATAAACCGCAAAGATTCATAGGACCGATACTCCCCTCAAATATCTCATTCATGCCATCCAAGAACAGGACACAAGATCAAAGACATGAATCCAAACCCCCAATGCTCCTAACCCTAGAACAAGAACATCAACCAATAGAAGAAGGGGAGGAGCTTTACCGGGATTCATGGCCCTTGGAGGAGGAAGGAGACGTGGAGCAACCCTTCCAATCGAACGGAGAGAAGGAGCTCCACAAATAAAGATCGAAATAGGGGGATTTCGGGCTAGGGGAGGGAGGAGCCGCGAGGAAGAATAAAGAGCCTGAGAAAAACGGGCTCCCCCTCCTTTATATAGCCCAAGGGGTACGGGCCAGCGGTAGTACCGCTGTGGACCTGGCGGTAGTACCGCTTCCTGGCGGTAGTACCGCTGGATGCAGCGGTAGTACCGCTGGGGTCCTGGCGGTAGTACCGCTACCCCTTGAGACATCCCTAAAAATTTCCTAGCAGGTCGTGTTAGATGAGAATCCTGACGGTAGTACCGCTATCCCTAGCGGTAGTACCGCTGGGGTCCTGGCGGTAGTACCGCTATCCCTGGCGGTAGTACCGCTGGGGTCCTGGCGGTAGTACCGCTACCCCTGGCGGTAGTACCGTTGTAAATGACACAACGCGGCTTAGGATAAGAGAAGAACTTGGGCAAATGACAAGTAAGGAAAAGAAATAGCACCAAAAAATATGTACTGACTTGTCATTGTATATCCTTTTCTTCTATATGAAGGAAAGGTTGGGAGGGGCGGTGGCCAAGGCCACCTATGTTTGAGACAATGGTATGACACCGCGAAGAATTATCCTTGGGTTCATGACCAATGCTCGTCTTTGAAGCACAAGTGCCATTTGACAATGGCTAAAGTGAAAGACTAGATTGATTTATGCATAATGGGGGGAGGGAGAGTTCATTGAGAGAACAACACTCCCCCTATGTCCATGCCTACATCTAGACCAAGATGGAATGCAAAGTGAGGTGCAACATGCCTAGTTTCAATCCACATTACTTGAATCAATGGTATTTAGCTCATGCCTTAACTCCCGGAACCTTGCTTCATCTAGAGGCTTAGTGAAAATATCTGCAAGTTGCTCTTCAGTGTGGATGAAGTGAACCTCAATATCACCTAGCTTGATATGTTCACGAATGAAATGATGGCGAATATCAATATGTTTGGTTTTGCTATGTTGCACTGGGTTGAGGGAAATCTTGATAGCACTTTCATTGTCACATAGAAGAGGCACTTTGTCACAAGTGACACCATAATCCTTTAAAGTTTGCCTCATCCATAGCAATTGTGCACAACAACTTGCAGCTGCCACATACTCAGCTTCGGTGGATGATAAGGAGACGCAATTCTGCTTCTTTGACGACCAACTTACCAATGAGCGACCAAGGAATTGGCATCCTCCAGATGTTGAGTTCCTCTCCACACAATCTCCTGCCCAATCTAAGTCAGAATAGCCAACTAGATTGAAGTTTGCTCCTTTGGGATACCAAAGGCCAAAGTTTGGGGTATGAGCCAAATATCGAAAGATTCGCTTAACAGCCATGTAATGACTTTCTTTTGGTGCGGATTGAAACCGTGCACATATCCCTACACTCAACATAATATCCGGTCTGGATGCACAAAGGTAAAGGAGGGATCCAATCATGGAGCGATATACCTTTTGATCCACTGCTTTACCAATGGGATCACTGTCAAGCTTGCATCTTGTTGGCATGGGGAACTTGACCGGTTTGACATCTTCGAGCTCGAACCGTTTGAGCATGTCTTGAGTGTACTTGGCTTGTTTGATGAATGTCCCTTCTAGACCTTGTTTAATCTCGAACCCGAGGAAGAACTTCAACTCTCCCATCATGGACATCTCAAACTTCTCAGTCATTAGTGCAGCAAATTCTTCATTGAAGGAAATGTTAGGAGAGCCAATGATAATATCATCAACATATAGTTGGCATATGAACAAATCCCCTTTAACCCTCTTAGTAAAAAGAGTGGGATCTATCTTCCCAATTTCAAACCCACGATCTTGTAACAACTCAGTAAGATACTCATACCACGCGCGTGGGGCTTGTTTAAGGCCATAGAGTGCCTTATTAAGTTTGTACACATGATTGGGGAGCTTGGGATGTTCGAATCCCGGGGGTTGTTTGACATAGACCAACTCATTTAAAGGACCATTAAGAAAGGCACTTTTCACATCCATTTGTTGTAATTTGAAGTTATGATGAGAAGAAAATGCAAGCATCATGCGAATAGATTCTAGACGAGCAACATCGGCAAAGGTTTCACCGTAGTCGATACCCTCGACATGGGAGTAGACTTGAGCCACCAATCTTGCCTTGTTTCGAATCACAATCCCATTGGCATCTTGCTTGTTCTTGAATATCCATTTGGTCCCGATGACATTATGTTCCTCCGTTGGCCTAGGCACTAAATCCTAGACTTGGTTGCGCTCGAAGTTGTTAAGTTCTTCGTGCATGGCCATAAGCCAATACTCATCATCGAGCGCTTCCTGTACCTGTTGAGGTTCACAATACGAAACAAACGCGTGATGCTCACAATAATTCCAAATCTGTTGACGGGTGGATACTCCCCTTTTTAAACTGCCAAGTACATTCTTCATAAGATGTGACTTGACTCTCAGCTTGTTCGCAATCTTGGCTGCTCGACGCTCCAAGAGTTCTTCATTAGATAACGGGGGAGCATCGACTTGTTTCCTTTGCTTGCCCTTGCGTCTTGAGCCGGCTGTTGGTGCTCCAGAAGGGAATTGTGAGACAGTCTCCTGATCATCTTGTCCTTCGACTTGAGCAGGTTCACTAGTTTGTTCTTGTAATTGTGGTTCCTGTTGATCTTGATCTTGTGCTTCTACTTGGTCTGGATCTCGGGGTTGCACTTGATCTTGATCATGAGCCGGTTCGGAGTCTTGGGGTAGTGCTTGAATATCCTGAGACACATCATCATTGTTGGGCAATTTATCTTGACCTTGAGCTTGTTTATTTTGTTGAGAGTCTTCTCTTTGTACATCGGAAGCGTGTGGGGCTTGTGGAGGTGATGGCTCCACTTGAGTAGAGCATTGTCTTTCTCCTTCGGCCACAAGGGGTTCCTCAATGGGGAGTATTTTCCCAATCCCCATTCTTCTTATGGCTTGGGGAGGAATTTCATCACCTACATCACAAAGACCACTTTGCTCCACTTGGGAGCCATTATTTTCATCAAACTCTACGTTACACGTCTCCTCAATTAGTCCGGTGGACTTGTTGAGGACACGGTAAGCATGAGAGTTTGTAGCATAACCAACAAAGATACCCTCATGTGCTCTAGAATCAAATTTAGCTAACCGTGCACCTTTCTTGAGAATGAAACACTTACAACCGAATACCTGGAAGTACTTGAGATTGGGTTTGTTTCCAGTTAGAATATCATACGGAGTCTTGTTCAAGCCTTTGCGGATGTAGAGCCGATTGGATGCATGACATGCTGTGTTGATGGCCTCTGCCCAGAAGTTATATGGAGATTTGAATTCTGCCATCATTGTCCTTGCAGCGTCTATCAAGGTCTGGTTCTTCCTTTCTGCCATGCCGTTTTGTTCAGGGGTATATGGTGCAGAATATTGGTGTTTTATTCCCTCATCACCTAGAAACTCATCTAAGGTGTAGTTCTTGAACTCGGTGCCGTTGTCACTTCTAATCATCAAGATCTTTGCTTCATGTTGACGTTGCGCTTCATTAGCAAAGTTGATGACCGTTTGTTGAGTTTCACTCTTCTTTTTAAAGAAATATACCCAGGTATATCTTGAGTAGTCGTCAACAATCACTAAGCAATACTTTCTCCTCCAAGACTATCAAATGATGGAGGACCAAACAGATCCATATGGAGAAGTTCCAATGGCCTCTTAGTGTAGATAAGAGTCGTTGGACGATGAGCAGTTTCATGAATCTTTCCTTCAATGCAGGCACTGCAAACACGATCTTTTGCAAAACTCACATTTGTTAGTCCACGAATATGGTCCCCTGTCAGAAGACTTTGCAAAGATCTCATATTGACATGAGCTAAACGGCGATGCCAAAGCCAGCCCACGTCAACTTTAGCCATTAAACATGTCTTAGTCTTACTGGGTCGCTTTGAGAAGTTCACCACATAAAGTCCATTTTCAACATATCCAACATAGGCTACTTTAAGAGTCTTGCTCCTTAGGCGGACCACAGTATCAAGATTAATGAATGTCGAAAAACCCATAATTGCGAGTTGACGAACCGAAAGTAAATTGCAGGCAAGTGACTCAACAAGCATGACCTTCTCAATAGATAAATCTTGAGAGACGACCACCTTACCAAATCCCAATACCTTTGAAGAGGATGCATCGGTGAATTGGACATGGGTGGGCATAGATGGAGAAGGATGCACATCCACCACTAAGTCCTTGCTTCCGGTCATATGATTTGTTGCTCCACTATCGAGCAACCATGACACCCCATCGGAAGCAAACTCCTGCAATAGATCAAGGCTTGGTTTTAGGTACCCATTTTTTAATGGGTCCTTTCATGTTAGAGACAAGGGTCTTAGGAACCCAGATAGCCCATTCAATATCCTCATCGTAGGAACCAACAAATCTGGCATAAACATGCCCATCACTAGCACAACATAAGACATAAGAGGAATTGAATTTGCCGGCTGTGTTAGTAGGGATGGTTTTGCCCTTCTTGAGGTTTCCATAGCCCACCTTGTTCCTGTTCACCTTCTGAGTCCCCTCACCCTCTTTGACAAAGATGTCCATGAGGGTGGGAGATCGTTTTTTCCTGTTCCTCCTTTTACCTTTTGACTTGGAGGTAAGTCCAAGTCCCTCCTTTCCTACAACACCCTTTTGAGTGCTCAAGAGGTCGTTCAGACTCTTCTCACCTTGTATGCATGCCATAAGGCCCTTCTCAAGTTTCTCCTTTAACTTGGCATTTTCCTCCACAAGATGTACATGCTCACAACAGGGGTTAGTTGCACAAGCATTATCAATTAACACAAAGGGAGGGCAAGTAGAGATCTCCTTGGTAATCTTAGCTTGGAGTTGATCATGAGACTCTTTTAGAGAGAAATGAACACCTTTCAAGACCTTGTGGGCCTTGTCAAGTGTATCAAACTTCTCTTTGAGTGTGTCATGGCCAACCTCAAGAGCATACTTTTCAGACTTAAGCATACGAGTAAGAACAACATCATGATCTAGTTGCTTTTGCATTTTAGCGCAGTCATCGTTATATGACTCCTCAAGAGCCAAACGAATAGTGCGCTCCTTTTCTAGAGCATTAGATAATTCGGCAATTTCATCGGCATAGTCACGACTGTGTCCCTGGAGCTCGGAGATGATCTCCTCATGAGACTCAATGAGGTCAGTGGCCTCACCCAGTTGTTCCAAGAGAGCAACAAAGTGCTTCTTGGGTTCTCCCTTAATAGTGCACATAAACTTGTCAAGATCATGCTCATTAAGTTCCCCAACATCACTATCTTCAACACAATTTAACAATGAAGGGGCGGAAGTAATGTTGGTCTTAATGATGGGAGTTACCTGATTGATACCTTTTGCCACGAGGCACTTGGTGATGTGGTTCTCGTTGGGGGCATTGAAGAGAGACACCTTCTGGGGAGGTGTAGTGGCAATAGCAACAGTTGTCGTTGCCACTGTATCATCATCATCATCGGAAGGGTACTCTTCAAGGGCCACCATCCCTTTTGGGTGAGGTTTCTTCACAAAGTTGTTCTTGATTGGAAATGATTTGGTTTTGTCTTTGCGAATGAGCTTGCCTCCGTTGTCTTCCCTTTTCTCATAGGGACTTTCGGCCATGAAGTGACTCACGTTACCACAGTTATAACATGTCCTTACTCGTTGCTTGGGTTTGAATACACTCGAGTTGTTCTTGGTGAAGGAGGGTCTTGAGTTCCTCTTGTTGCCCCAGAATTGCCTTGATGCAAGAGCCATGTGCTCATGCTAGGCATACTTTGTTTCTTCAGGGCAACCCTCCTCTTCCTCATCTTCTTCTTCTTCTTCTTCTTCAAGCATTGCTTTTTCTTTCAATGCAAGGTTGGGTGAGGTTGTCTTTGATCGAACACGACCAAGTGCATTGTCAGCTGTTTCGTTCATGATTGACATTGCAATGAATTCATCCAACACCTCACTGGAAGACAAGGAGTGGAAGTCTGGCTGCTGACGAATGACAGATGACATGGCTTTGTTGAAAGGCACGATGGCTTTAAGGAACTTGCGCTTGACCCATGTATCATCCACATCCTTGCTCCCATGATCCTTGAGTGCCACAGCAATAGCAGTCACCCTCCGATAGAGATCACGAGGGTCCTCGTCTTCCTTCATCACAAACTCATCGGCCTTATCAAGTATCACTTCATAGTTGGATCGTTGAATGCTTGAGCTTCCCTTGTACAACACCATAATATGCTCCCAACAATCCTTGGCCAAAGTGAAAGGACGCAAGTGAGGAAGATCTTCAGGTGGCACTGCAGACTGGAGGATAAACAAAGCGGAGTGATTGTATTGATTGTCTACATCTTCTCTTGGAGTGAGGTTGCTTGGATCATGGGGGTAATATCCTTGCTCGATGATTCTCCACAAGTTTTTTGAGCTGTGATTCAAATGAGACTTAATAGAAAATACCCAGTTAGCAAAGTCACCTTTCACAAGCTTAGGAGGAGGACCAACAGGATTAAGACGTGGTGCGGGAACGGATCCTCCATAGACCATGGGGGCGGAACTGAGGCATATGTTCCGGTCCCATCCTTTTCGTGAGATGACGGAGGTTGCATACCTTTAGCCGCTTCCTTAGAGGAGTTGGCCTCCGAATCAGAAACGGTGGGTTTAACCACTATAGCCGGTTCGGGTGAACTTTTAAATCCCTCAATTAACTCTTTAAGCATGGTCTTGACCTCATTCGTCAAGGACGTCTTGAGAGCGGCCATAGCCATATTCAAGTCGTCCCTTGTGACCGAAGTCAAGTCCATGGCCTCGGGTTGCCCATGGTTAATTCCCTCTTCACCTTCCATACTCTTCGGGTGGTTAAACCCTTAATAAAGAGACGTGGCTCTGATACCAATTGAAAGGATTGATATGGTTGACTAGAGGGGGGGTGAATAGACAACGACTACTTTTTAATTAATCTTAGAAAGTTAAGGTAAACAACATATAGGTTCACAAAAATTACGACAATGAGGTGAACCCTAATGGAGCTAACAACGAGAGCTATTAAGACAAGTAAGATATAGTCAACAATATACGCATACACAAAGTAAAGGTTAGAGATAACCACAAGTGGAACCGATGGAGATGAGGATGTGTTACCGATGTTCCTTCCCTTTGATAGGAAGTACGTCTCCGTTGGAGTGATGTGGAGGCACAATGCTCCCCAATAAGCCACTACGACCATCGTATTCTCCTCACGCCCTCGCACGATGCAAGGTACCGTGATTCCACTATAGGTGCCCTTGAAGGCGGCGACCGAACCTTTACAAACAAGGTTGGGGCAAACTCCACACAAAGCTTGGAGGCTCCCAACTAGACCACGAAGCTTCACCACAATGGAATATGGCTTCGAGGTGACCTCAACCATCTAGGATGCTCAAACACCCAAGAGTAACAAGATCCGCAAGGGATTGGTGGGGGAATCAACTTTTCTCTTGGTGGAAGTGTGGATCTAGGCCTTCTCAACCAATCCCTAAAGAATCAACAAGTTTTATTGTCTAGGGAGAGAGATCGGGCACTTTTGAGCTTAGGGAGCAACAATGGAGCTTGAGAGGGTAAGAGATGTGGTTCCACAACTAGAAGAACCCTTTATATAGTGGGGGGAAAAATCCAACCATTTTCCCACTCTGTGCCCGAGCTCCAGCGGTACTACCGCTGGCACTCCAGCGGTACTACCGCTAACCAGGGGCGGTACTACCAATGACTAGCGGTACTACCGCTGGTTGCAGCGTACCGCTGGCATTCCAGCGGTACTACCGCTGGTCCCAGCGGTACTACCGCCGAGCCCCTGGTAGTGCAAAAGCACTACCACCGCCAAGAAAGTCTTCGCAAAAAGGTCCGTCCACGTACAACCGCTAGGCAGGCGGTTCTAAGCTCCTGGAGCGGTACTACCGCTGACCAGGGGCGGTACTACCGCCAGCCAGCGGTACTACCGCTAGCATTCCAGCGGTACTACCGCTGGGGACCATTTTGCAAGGAGGAAAGAAACACAGTGGCGGGGGCCGCTCCAAAGAAGAAGGTAAGGGAAAATATGTGAAGTGTGCGCGTGCAACGATAGATTCCACCCAAACCTTTCCACTACGGTTCCCCTCTTAATAGTACGGCTTTCCTATGACTCAAATAAAGAGAATCGTAGAGAGCGCCGTGCTTCCGTTCCATGAATGAGGAGGCGAGTCGTCTTGTGCCGTTGACGTGTGTTATCTGAAACCTGAACACACACGGTTAGTCCTTTACGGTACTGTCATCAATCACCAAAATTACTTAGGCATAAACTATGCCCCAACATATGCGAAACATAGTGAGCTTCTTTCCTTTAAGAGAGCACATAAATTTGTTCATTTTAGCAAACATGGCATGATCTAAGTCATTATCCTCATAGTGATCTTCCGCATCTAGATACTCATCAGATGGAGTATAAGCTAGGCTTAAAGAGTTTAACCGTGGAGTTACCTTGACCTTATCATGGGAGTTTTGGTCTTCCTCATCTCCCATGGCAGTCTTTGCCATCAAACACTTGTGAGCGTTGCCCTTGTAGTCCTTCATATAGTTGTAGTGAACAACATCACCATTTTTGTTGACTAGCCTCAAGGTGTTTTGTGTATCCTAAGCTACTCCGGCAACTCCCCCAACATCTTCTGAATCTGATTCTTCTTGTGCAACCATTGCTCTTCCATCTGTCCTCTTGAACTTGGAGTTCATAGGGTTTGGCAACTTCTTCTTTACAAAGGTCTTTGGAAACCTTGGTTTGTCTTCTCTCTTGTCATAAGGGCAGTCAATGGAGAAGTGGTTGGTTTCCTCACAGTTATAGCATTTCCTCACATTCTTCTTTGGGAATCTTCCCTTGAACTTTCCTGCACTGAACTTCTTTACAAAGAGAGCAATGTCCTCAAAAGATGGGCTTTCATCAGAGTCAACATCATCACCATCTTCGCAGTCATCATCACCCTCTTCTTCTTCACTTTCTTCTTCGTCACATTCATGCTTGGCTTTCAAAGCAAGATTGATCTTTGATGTTGAAGTGCCATGCATGGCAAGGTGCTTTGTTGCATTTGCCTTTGACTCTTCAAATAATTGGAAAGTGGATATGATGTCATCCGGAGTCATTTCATTGAACCCATGGTGCTGCCTCATGTCCCATACCATTTGATGGTGATACGGAGCAAGAACATGAAGTAACTTGTCCACAAGAAATATCTTGGTCTGATTGAAACCATCTTGCGTCTTGTCACAGTCACATGACTCAATGTCTGCGGCGAGAGTCATGAGCCGTTCTAGTAGTTGCTTGGGAGACTCACCCTTTTCCATACAGAAATTCTGTAATTGCCTCTTGGCAATTTCATATTGAGCAAGCCGAAGAGTGGAGGTACCGGTCTTGGTCCTTATAATGCTATCCCACAGTTCCTTGGCACTTGTGATGTGAATGTAAGGTCTTCTTTGTTTGTCATTCATTCCTTTTCTTATGCACATGATCGCAGTGTCATTGAGATGCTTGTCATAAGTTTCTCTGGGAGTGAGGCACCTTGGATCTACAGGATTGTACCCATGCTCGAGGATGTCCAACATCTCATCATTGGCGTACCTAAGATGATCCTGCATACCAACTCTCCACAAAGCAAAATCGGAATTGTCATCAAGCAAGGGAGGTTTTCCTCCAGGATTGTACTTAGGTCTATCAATTTGAGATCTAGCATAAAGCCATGGAACACTGGTTTGGTTCCTTTCTGGAGGTTGTTGGCCAAATGAAGTATCGTGCACATGTGTCCCTGAGGCCCTCGGAGACGTGGTTGTCCCCGTGGTTAGTGATGCTAGTATCATTTGGACCATGGCCTCAAGAGAAGCATCATGCTCCTCTTTTTGCTTGGCAAGGGCCCGTTTTAGGTCCTCAGAGGTGAAAGACTTGACTTGCGAGGAAGTCCCGTCCCTCTGCACTGGAGCTACCGTAGCTGGTTCCCCGTCCATCTCGCTCTAGGGCGGTTAAGCCACACGAATCGAGCACGAGGCTCTGATACCAATTGAAAAGGATCGAGATGGACCTAGAGGGGGGGGGGGTGAATAGGTACAAATCCAAATTTTAATAATTACTTAGCAATTTTAGGCAAAAGTGCGGAATATGAGTGTAAGCCTAATAATTGCTATGACAAGGAGTAAACTATTTAGAGTGAAGTAAGACAAGCAGTAAACAACAATCAAATACAAGGCACACCAACGCCACGAAGGCTCACCCTATTCTCTCTTTGAGATAACTCCACGAAGGGGTTTCTCAACCACTAGTGGTAAGCCTTGAGGTGGCTTCCAAACCTTCACAAACTTTCCGGGGGATATCACAATGGTTTGATTCCTCTCCGAAGACTCCTACTGCCTAGGAGTCTCCATCTTCCAAGAGTAACAAGATCACGGGGATTGCTCAAAACTTGCTCAAATCACAAATCACTTTGGTGGGAAGGAGGAGAGGGAGACGGTCTATCTTTTGACTGGAACAACACTCAAAGGGACTCACAAATGCTCTTGGGATCTAGGATTTGGTGTAGACAAGAGTGAGTGAGAGGAAAGGTGTTCTTGGGTGTATTCTAGCTATGTCGAACACCCTTTCACGAGGTGGGAGAAGAGTATATATAGTGGGGAGTGAAATACACCCGTTGGGACACTTTAAGTCACACAGGGTCCGGACGTCCGACAGTTGCCGGAAGTTCGGGCGTCCGCGAGGGGTCGGACCTCCGAGAGGGGTCGGTCGTCCGAGGCCTGTAGATACGACTGAACTGTTTTGAATTGAACAGCGACCAGACGTCCGGAGAGGACCGGAAATCCGAGTTATACGACTCAACTTCTTCTGGTGGTAGGTTTTGGATTTCCGAAGGAGGTCGGACGTCCGGCCCTCGGACGTCCAGAGGAAGCCGGAAATCCGAGTTATAGAACTCAACTTCTACTCGTGCAGGGCTCCGGATTTCCGGGGCAGGTCGGACGTCCGGCCCTCGGATGTCTGGAGGGAGCCAGATTTCCGAGTTATATGACTCACAAACTTCTGGTGAAGGGCTGCGGATTTCCGAAGCCTGCCGGACGTCCGGCCCTCGGACGTCCGGAGGGAGCCGGATGTCCGAGGAAATAAACCTGTTTTGATGTAAGAATAGAGTGGAGAATATGTGGTATTGGGTATGACAGTAAAGATGTGGTATGAGCAAGTTCATCGCAAAACCTGTGATCCCCTCTTAAGAGTGCGGGATCCCTATACTCAATATCAGTAAACTCAAAAGACTAGTCTACATCATCTTTTCTTAATCCCGAGCCTTCTCGAAATATAAATCCCCAAACTTCTCAGATACCCTTTGGCACATAATTCTCAATCTACTAAAGTACTTGCCATCCTGAGATACACTCAACAAATAGGATTAGTTTCCTATGTATATGTTTTCATTAACACCAAAAGACGATTAGGGGCATAGCATGCACTTTCAGTGACAAAGATAAAGATAGCATGGCTAGGCAAGTAAACTACAGAGAAAAGATGCAAACTAGTGACAATCTAAGCAAGCAAAGATAAATATTTTTGTATTTTTGTGTGAGTCAAACTAAATATACCAGCAACTAAAAAGAGGAACAAATGAATGAACTTTTTTGCGGACTTACTTGATAGTTGGTTATGATATTCCCCGGCAGTGGCGCCAGAAATCCTTCCTGATACTTGTGATCTATGTTGGGTTTTCCGTGAAGAGGAATGGGTTATCGTAACACAATGCGGGTAAGTATTTACCTCATTTATGAAAGCAAGGTTCATTGGACCAATAGTAATACCAAGCATAACCGTCTTCAATGACTCCAAAAAAATAAAATAAAAACACCCAACGCGTGCAAGAGGGTTGTCAATCCCCTTGGTCTCGTTATTCGCAAGCAAATAAGGTGTGCAGATAATTGTAAAATGCAAAATAAAATAAAAGCTAATAAATGGCACCAAGTTATTGGATGTTTTAGCAATATATTATGCATAGACCCGGGGCCCATGGTTTTCCCTAATGGCATCTCTCATGAAAATATCACACGGTGGGTAAACAAATTACTGTTTTGCAATTGATAGAAGAGCGGATAGTTATGCGATTTTCACGACAATGATCATGTAAATATAGGCTTAACGTCCATAAATAAATAGGCCGACTCCTCCCTGCACCTTTTACTATTACTTCACTTAAAGAGCGCTTCAATGTTTGCCTCTCTACATATTAAGTTCATAACGAATGAAATAATGCTTGGAGTAAGATGACATGATGTAGACAAAGCAAACTCAACCATTATGAATAAACCCCATCGTTTTACCCTTAGTATCAGAAACACAAATACGAAGCTTGTGCCCTTCTGTCACCGGGATATAGAAACTCGCCAGGTTAAACCTACTAGACCGCACCTCTCACACCGAAGAAATATCAATCTAGTTGTCCAAACTATTTCTATAGATAGGAGAGAATTACGAAGCTATGATAATCATGCACATAATAATCATATTATATATCATAGGAGACTCAAATATTTATCATGAATAATCTAAACATAAACACATAATTCATCGGATCCCAACAAACGGACCTACAAAAGAGTTACATCATATGGATCAAAGAGAAGATGCGATGATCATTGTATTGAAGATCAAAGAGAAGGATTTCCATCTAGGTACTAGCTATGGAGCCGTAGCTTTGTGGTGAACTAATCACACATCATCATGACGGCAACAAGGTTGATGAAGAAGCCCTCCGTGCTCTATGCCCCCTTTGACAGAGTGCGGGAATGGAGCTCTAGATGGCCTCCATCGGAATAGAGACTTGCGGGGGCATAAAAAGTGTTTCAGAACCTCCCACAATGTTTTTAGGGTAGATGAAAATTTATAGGCCATAGAATAGAGTCAGGAGAGCCACGAGGGGGCCACAAGCCATCAGGGAGTGGGGCCCCCAGGCTGCGCCCTATTGGCTTGTGGGGGTCTTGTGCACCCTACCGCCTCCTTCCGATGCTCCACGGTCTTGTTTTGGCCCAGAAAAAAGTCACAGAAAATTTAAGGACAATTGTACTTCATTTGGTATTGAAACTTGAAAAGTGGAAAAACACGCAGAAAACAACAACTGGCACTGGGCACTGGGTCAATAGGTTAGTGCTAAAAATAATATAAACTCGTAGATAAGTGCATAAAAAGTGTTCTAAAATTATAACATAATAGCATGGAACAATGAAAAAATTATAGATACATTGGAGACATATCACTCACTGAGGGTATGTCTTCACGAAGTATCCAATCTCCTTGCCCTTACAAACTTCTTGGTTAAACTTCACATGAAGTCATAGGCTCCCAAGCAACACCAAACCCGACTAGGAGACATCACTCCCCAAAAGGTAGTAGATGTGGTAGTATGATGAACTCCTTACTCTTGTGCTTCAAAATATAATCTCCTCATGACTCAATCACTCCCTCACAGATTTGGCTTGGGTAGAAGAGATTGATTGGTTGGAAAGCAACTTGGGGAGGCTAGAAATCAAGATCCATATTGTAGGAGTCGAATATCTTGATCTCAACACATGAGTAGGTGAGCCTCTCTCAGAAAATGGATGGGGCAAGTGTTGGTTCATTCTGAGTGCTTCCTCCAAGAACGAGAGGCTAGTGGCGGGGTATATATAGATATCTCCAAAAATCCAATCGTTATAACATTATTGCCTTACTCGGCAAAACCGAAGCAAAAACTCGGTTGCACCGACTAGTGCAAAATGTGGCAACTTTTGGAGTTTCCGTGAGACCGTTATATAAATATCGATGGGTCCAATTTTGGCTGTCCTAGGTAGTTACACAAACTCGGTGGCACCGATGTGCAAAACTCAAAGATTTCGATTTTAGCAAATGGCTAACCAAGGAGTTGGTCACTGTGTTTTGGTCAGGCTAAAATCAAACTTGGTGGTACCGAGATGGGTTGGGTTGGTTGTGGATTATGTCTACGGTAGAACAATGGTAGGTCTGATTTGAAAATATTGGTAGCGCCAAATTTGAGTGTTTAGGCTTTGGACACAATATTTGTGGGAGAATTTCATGAGGGTTGTTTGTGGCTAACTCTAAGCACTTGAGCAACCAGATCATCATAGGTACCTCATCCCCTTTTAATACTATTGGCCTTCCTATGGACTCAATTGTGATTTCTCACATAAAAGCAAAATGTAGAGTGTTGAAGCTTGAATCTTGGCCAATTCTATTCTTCTCCTTTGTTGGGGCATTTCCTCACAATTCAGCCAATTCTCTGTGTGGACTTCATGTCAAATGTACTGGATAAAACTATTAGTCCAAGAGACAATGTATGTTGTCATTAATTACCAAAACCACCAAGGGAGTGATATGTCCATTTTGCATCATGCTTTTATATCGATATTTATTGCATTATGGCCTGTTAATACACATTACGGTACTATACTTATGCCTTTTCTCTCTTATTTTACAAGGTTTACTTGAAGAGGGAGAATGCCGACAGCTGGAATTCTGAACCGGAAAAAGAGCAAATCTAAGAGACCTATTTTGCACAACTTCCAAAGTCTTGAAAACTTATGGAGAATTATTTTGTAATATATAAAAAATATTGGGTGAAAGAAATACATCAGGGGACCCACCAGGTGGCCACAAGCCAGGGGCGCGCCCTGCAGGCTTGTGGGCCCCCCTGGCAGGCAACAAGTCCCATCTTCTGCTATATGAAGGGTTTTGCCCTGGAAAAAATCATATCAGAACTTCCGAGGCGAAGAGCCGCCGTCTCTAGGCGAAACTTCGGCATAACCAATCTAGAGCTCCGGTGGAGCTATTCTCCCGAGGAAACTTACCTCCTAGAGGGGGAAATCGAAGCCATCGTTATCACAAACGATGCTCTCATCGAGAGGGGGTCAATCTCCATCAACATCTTCATCAACACCATCTTCTCTCCAAATCCTACTTCATCTCTTGTATCCAATCTTTGTCTCAAACCTCAGATTGGTACCTGGGGGTTGCTAGTAGTGTTGATTACTCCTTGTAGTTGATGCTAGTTGGTTTACTTGGTGGAAGATCATATGTTCAGATCCTTAATGATTATTAATAATCTTCTGAGTATGAACATGAATATGCTTTGTGAGTAATTACGTTTGTTCCTCAGGACATGGGATAAGTCTTGCTATAAGAAATCATGTGAATTTGGTATTCGTTCGATATTTTGATCAGATGTATGTTGTATCTCCTCTAGTGTTGTCATGTGAACCTCGACTACATGACACTTCACCATAATTTGGGCCTAAGACAAGGCATTGGGAAGTAATAAGTAGATGATAGGTTGCTAGAGTGATAGAAGCTTAAACCCTAGTTTATGCGTTGCTTCGTAAGGGGATGATTTGGATCCATATGTTTCATGCTATGATTAGATTTATCTTAATTCTTCTTCCATAGTTGCGGATGCTTGCGAGAGAGGTTAACTATAAATGGGATGTTTGTCCAAGTAAGGGCAACACCCAAGCACCAGTCCACCCACAAACCAAATTATCAAAGTAACGAACGCGAATCATATGAGAATGATGAAAACTAGCTTCACAGAAATTCCCATGTGTCCCCGGGAGCGCTTTGCTTTATATAAGAGTTTGTCCAGGCTTGTCCTTTACTACAAAAAGGATTGGGCCACCTTGCTGCACCTTTGTTACATTTTCTACTTGCTACCCGTTACGAATTACCTTATCACAAAACTATCCGTTACCGATAATTTCAGTGCTTGCAGAGAATACCTTACTGAAAACCGCTTGTCATTTCCTTCTGCTCCTCGTTGGGTTCGACACTCTTACTTATCGACAGGACTACGATAGATAGTCTATACTTGTGGGTCATCAAGACGCTTTTCTGGCATCGTTGTCGTGGAGTGAAGTACCTTTGGTGAGTAGAACTTGGTAAGGAAAAATTTATATACTATGCTGAAATTTTACTGTCACTTGTCACTATGGAAAATAATCCTTTGAGGGGCTTGTTCGGGGTATGTTCACCCCGACCGAAAGCACAAAGATATTTTCCTCAACCTGCTGCACCTACTGAAAATATTTATTATGAAATTCCTTCGGGTATGATAGAAATAGCTAATCCTTATCCACGAGATGGAACACTACATCCTGATTTGCATCTAATCTATGTGGATGAAGTTTATGGATTATTTAAGCTTGCAGGTCTGCCCGAGGATGATGTCAAGAGGAAGGTCTCTCCTTTATATTTGAAGAAAAGGTGTTGACGTGGTATAGGCTATGTGATGATATTGGAACATGGAACAACAAACGATTGAAATTGGAATTTCATCAGAAGTTTTATCCTATGCATCTGGTTCATCGTGATCGGAATTATATTTATACTTTTTCGCCTCGTGAAGGATAAAGAATTTCTTAAGCTTGGGGGAGACTTAAGTCAATGTTATATTCATGCACCAATCATGAGCTCCCGAGAGAAATTATTCTTCAAAATTTTTATGCTTGGCTCTCTCGTAATGATCAATCCATGCTCGATACTTCTTGTGTTGGTTCCTTTATGAAGAAAGATGTTAAATTCAAATGGGACTTATTGGAAAGAATTAAACGCAACTCGGAAGATTGGGAACTCGATGAAGGTAATGAGTCGGGTATAAGCCTTAAGCTTGATTGTGTTAAATCCATTATAGACACCAATACTTTTCGTGATTTTAGCACTAAATATGGACTTGACCGTGAGGTAGTAGCTTCATTCTGAGAATATTTTCCTACTCATGTTGATCTCCCCAAGGAGAAGTGGTTTAAATATCATCCTCCCATTGAAGTTAAAGTAGTTGAACCTATTAAAGTTGAAGGAGAAACTATTATTTATAATGCTGATCATGTTATTCCTACTTCTTATATTGAGAAACCACCCTTTCCTGTTAGAATAAAGGAACATGCTAAAGCTTCAACTATGGTTCATAAGAGTTTTACTAGAACACCTATACCTCCTGAACAAATTAAAGTTGAACCTAATATTTCTATGGTTAGAGATATCTTGGTTGATAATATTGATGGGCATGTTATTCATTTCTGTGATGAAGATGCTAGAATTGTCAGACCGGATACTATAAGTAAACATAGACCTATTGTTGATGTGCCTTTCGTTTCTGTTAAAATAGGAGACCATTGTTATCATGGCTTATGTGATGTGGGTGCTAGTGTGAGTGCAATTCCCTTTACCTTATACCAAGAACTTATGAATGATATTGCACCAGCTGAATTAGAAGAAATTGATGTTACCATCAAGCTTGATAATAGAGATACTATTGCACCAATTGGGATTGTTAGAGATATTGAAGTCTTGTGTGGGAAAATAAAGTATCCTACTGATTTTCTTGTTCGTGGTTCCCCACAATATGATTTTTGTCCCATTATATTCGGTAGACCCTTCTTGAATACTATTAATGCTAAGATTGATTGCGAGGAAGAAACAGTTACTGGAAGATTTGGGGATGTGTCTCATGAGTTTAATTTCTCTAAATTTCGTAGACAACCACATGAGAAAGAAGTGCCTAGTAAAGATGAAATTATTGGTCTCGCTTCTATCGTTGTGCCTCTTACTGATTCCTTAGAACAATATTTGCTAGACCATGAAAATGATATGCATATGAATGAAAAGAATGAAATAGATAAGATTTTCTTTGATCAGCAACCTATTTTGAAACACAACCTGCATGTTTAAATACTTGGGGATCCTCCTCCACCCAAGGGTGGTCCCGTGTTTGAGCTTAAACAATTACCTGATACTCTGAAGTATGCTTATCTTGATGAAAATGAGATATATCCTATTAATATTAGTGCTAACCTTTCAGATCATAAAGAAAAGAGACTATTGAAAACTTTGAGGAAGCACCGTGTCGCTATTGGATATACTCTTGATGATCTTAAGGGCATTAGTCCCACTCTATGACAACACAAAATCAATATGGAGCCTGGTGCTAAACCAGTTGTTGATCACCAACGATGATTAAATCCTAAAATGAAGGAGGTGGTAAGAAATGAAATACTAAAGCTTCTAGAGGTAGGTATAATTTATCCTATTGCTGATAGTAGATGGGTTAGTCCCGTTCATTGTGTCCCTAAAAAGGGAGGTATTACCGTTTTTCCTAATGATAAAAATGAATTGATCCCGCAAAGAATTTTTACATGATATAAAATGGTAATTGATTTTAGGAAATTAAATAAAGCTACTAGGAAAGATCATTACCCACTACCTTTTATTGATCAAATGGTAGAAAGACTATCCAAACATACACATTTTTGCTTTCTAGACGGGTATTCTGGTTTCTCACAAATACCTGTGTCAAAAAAGGATCAAGAGAACACCACTTTTACTTGCCCTTTCGGTACCTTTGCTTATAGACGTATGCCTTTTGGTTTATGCAATGCACCTGCTACCTTTCAAAGATGTATGATGGCTATATTCTCTCACTTTTGTGAAAAGATTGTTGAGGTTTTCATGGATGATTTTTCCTTTTACGGAACTTCTTTTGATGATTGCTTGAGCAACCTTGATCGAGTTTTACAGATATGTGAAGAAACTAATCTTGTCTTGAAATGGGAGAAGTCTCATTTTATGGTTAATGAAGGCATTGTCTTGGGACACAAAATCTCTGAAATACGTATTGAAGTTGATAAAGCTAAAGTTGATGCTATTGAAAAAATGATGTGTCCAACAGATATCAAAGGTATAAGAAGTTTCCTTGGTCATGCTAGTTTCTATAGGAGGTTTATTAAAGACTTGTCTGAGATTTCTAAGCCTCTCACTAATCTTTTGCAAAAGGATGTTCCATTCTTTTTTGATGATGATTGTGTAGAAGCATTTGAAATTCTTAAGAGAGCCTTGATCAATGCACATGTTGTTCAACCACCTGATTGGAACCTACCCTTTGAAATTATGTGTGATGCCAGTGATTATGTTGTTTGTGTTGTTCTAGGGCAAAGAGTTGATAACAAATTAAATTTCATCCAATACGCTAGTAAAACCCTAGACAGTGCTCAAAGAAACTACGCTACCCACTGAAAAGGAATTTTTAGCAGTTGTGTTTGCTTGTGATAAGTTTAGACCTTATATTGTTTATTCCAAACTAACTGTTCACACTGATCACGCTGCTATTAAATACCTTATGGAAAAAAAGATACTAAACCTAGACTTATTAGATGGGTTCTTCTGCTACAAGAATTTGATCTGTATATTATTGATAGAAAGGGTGCTCATAACCCCGTAGCAGATAACTTGTCTAGACTAGAGAATGTTCTTGATGACCCACTACCTATTGATGATAGCTTTAGTGCACTAGGAGAAAAAGGACCATTTGTTCCGGTTCCAGAGGCCCATTATCCCCGGTTCTTGAACTGGGACTAAAGGGTCGGGACTAAATGCCCAAACCTTTAGTCCCGGTTGGCTTATGAGCCGGGCCTAAAGGAGCTCCACGTGGCCGCTGCAGGCAGCCCAGGCAGGAGGAACTTTAGTCCCGATTGGTCACACCAACCGGGACCAAATGGCATCCACGCGTCACCATCTAGTCGGAGCTATGTTTTTTTTGAATGGGGGGGGGGGGGTTGGGGGGTTTTGGAGGGTTAATTAACTGTTTTCATATTGTGTTAGCTAGATAATAGAGAGAAGTGTCCTCTCTTTCTCCGTGCTTGGTCGAACAACAAGTTTTCGTATATCTATCCGACGCTATTACATATATACAATATAACATCTTTTACAATTAATCCAAAAAATTATCTAATTAAGATCCAATGAGAAATCCACATGGCATTCTTCGTCTTTAGGTATGACGTGGTCAAGCAAGAATCCTGCCAATTCCTCTTGAATTGCTCGTATGCGATCAAATGGTAGGAGTTCATCCCGCATCTACGAGATCTAATTTAAAGAAGGGGGTCAATACATGAATATATATGAATAAAACTCAATACAATTGTGAATATTATTTACGTACTTGTAATTGTTTCTCAGAGAAGACCCGCTCACAGGTCGAGTGGCGAATGAACTCACATACGTAGTATGCACATAAAACAATGCCTTCTTTCCGGTACATACACTTTACGAGAATAGAGTTCAATCAAACTGATAAGCAAGCATGGTAATGATATATTGATGAAAATTTGAATAAATTAGAGATGCGCGGAACTAGCTAGTACTACTTACTTTGGGGTGCGTAAATCGCAACTCTTTGTTTAGACCGGGAACCTTATTGGCGAACTTCGTCCAAACCCTACCAGGCAAAGAAAATGATTACTTGATATCAGGAAATTGCCGATATGGTCTCGGTATATTGACTGAACTTACTTCTTGAGAATTGCAGTAATGTCCTCACAATCCTCTTCGGCTTTACGTCTCGAGTCTAAGACATTTACTAATGCCCTGCCAACGTCAATGGATAGCAGAATAAAGTGGTCTCTGCGCACGCATATATAACTCATCAATTACATTACTTAATTAACCTCGAGTAAGCGAAACCGAGTTTACAGAGAAGACAACAACACTCACTTGTAGTTGCAAGGAAAGATTATTTCCCCTTTTTTGATGTATAAGGAATGATTTTAGCAAGTTCTCCTCGGTCTCTTTGATTGAGTTTCATACCGCCAATTCATTTACGACATTTGGGCTAATGAACCCAACGTCGACGATTCCTGCTATTTTTAATTCGACGATCTTCAATCTGCATAATATATATAGTGAGGATAATTATATATACATGCAATGAACGAGCTGAGCTGGAGACTTAACTATAGAAGTAATACTTACAGACAGTAGGAAGCTATGAGTTGTTTGTCGAGGGCCAACTGATTGTATAACTAAAATAACTCCTCAAATTGAATAGTAATCACTGGAAGTCTAATGAATTCGTGCACTGGTTTCACTACCACATATATAGATTTTCCCACACTTCCTGCAGGTTTTCATGTACCACTCATGCAATCCATGCATCATCGTTGTTAGAGCAGGATGACCAGGTTTGACGAGAGGCTTCCCGTGCGCGTATTTATATTGTTCTTTTGATACATCATCCCCCAAGTAATCATCAGGATTGGTACCGGGCACCATCTCCGGATGATTAGCGACGACCGAGCCCGGGAATTGTTTTCCCACTTATTCGTTCTACTAACCTTGCATCACTAGAAGTAGTTCCCGACCGCACCGCTTGTGCATTTGTCTTTTTAAGAATGCGGTCATAGTTGGAATCCGATGGAAGCGCTGGTGCTCGCTGTAGTTGATTGATTGTGCGCTCCACTTTCATCGGATCTAGCATCTCCTTCGGAAGTGGAGTTCATATGTCCTCGTTTTTCTCCTTAGTCCTCTCATATGGTAACTTTTCCAGAGGCTTGAGAGATGGACCATATTTCCCGCCTCTGCTTGTACTTCTAGCCTCCGGAGAGAAGGAGGCGTATCTCTTCCACTTGAGAAAAGGAGGCAGACTGCTCTGACGCGCCGGACGAGCCAGAGTAGCGACGTTTGTCTTCCGACGTTGCCCACGAGGCGAAGGAGTAGGCGGACTGCTGTGACATGTCGGAGTAGGAGAAGGAGGAGGAGAAGTGCCCTCACGCGTCGGAGGAGCTGGAGAAGGAGGCGGAGTGCACTGATCACTCCCCGGAGAAGGAGGAGGAGGAGGGGGGAGGAGGCGGAGTGCCCTAACTCGTCGGAGAAGGAGGACGAGGCGGAGGCATCCAGTTTGTAAGCTTGATGAACTCCTTCTATCATAGACATGTACTCCCCAGAGCACGAACCAGCTCTATCTCCCCTTCACCTGTAGGGTGGTCAAGCTCGAGCTGCTCAAATTCCTCCATTACTTGATCCACCATCACAACAGCATAGCCATGTGGAATCAGAAGGCAGTGAAAAGTTCCGTTGGGTTGAGGAAGTTCAACAGTGCCGACAGCCGCCTTGAAAGTGTGGTTCCGACATTTCAGCATAAGCTCGCAACGTTGATCCTCCGTTATAGTATCCACGGTGTAGCTAGGAGCCGTGAAGTCATGTTGAACGGGCTTCGTGGAAGCCACGCTGCTTCTCCGCTGAGATGGCGGGATACCTTCTAGGGTAGCTTCGTGCCGTTGAGATAGTTGGCCGGTAGCTCGCTGGCTCTTAAGTTCCTCAAGCTTTTGCAGTCTTGCCTTGATCTGTTGCATGTCGCCCACCTCCGCTTTTCTCTTTCTCTCCCGGCTTCTGTAACCGCTTGCGTTAGGAAAACCAAAATTCCACGGAACGGAGCCTGGTGTGCCTCGTGTTCGTCCAGGGTGCTCAACATTCCCTAAGGCCTCAGTCAGCTCGTCCTTCTCTTCGCCTGGAATGAACGTCCCTTCCTGTGCTGCGGCGATACACTTTTGAAGCATGATCATGGGTATTGCAAGTTTATCGTCCGTCCAACAGGACTTCCCTGTTTCAGGGTCCAAAGTTCCCCCAACCCTGAAGAACCAAGTCCTTGAACGGTCTGGCCAGTTCAATGTATGTGGTTGGACCCCTTTAGCAATCAGACATTCTCAGCTTTGTCCCACAACGGTCGGGCTTTGAGATAGCCACCTGACCCTGTACAATGGTGATACTGCTTCTTTGCGACATTGTTCTTGGTTGTCTCTGACAGTTTCTTACTCTTCTCCGATGACTTGTAGGCCACAAATGCGGGCCAGTGATATCTTATCTTCTCAAATCGGCCGACGAATTCTGGAGTCTTCCATTTGTCGACAAACATTGATTTCAAATCGTTCTTCCACTTCCCGAAAAGATGTGCCATCTTCTTAAGAGCACACGCCTTGACCAGTGGCTCTATAACTGGCTTATTTGGATCCTCCTCTGCCGGTAGGGTGAAATTTTCCTTTAGCGCGGTCCAAAGATCATCTTTCTCCCTATCGCTGACGTAATCACCTTCAGGGACGTCGTCACCCTTAGGATTTTTCCATTGCTTGATGTTGATCGGGACGTTGTCCCTAACAATAGCTCCGCACTGAGCATAAAATGCGTCCTTGGTCAGCTTGGGTTCAATCAGTAGGCCATCGTCCGCGAGTTCTGTGATCGTGAACTTTTCATCCATGCACAACCTTCTCTTCGGGCCTCGTATCTTTACTGAAGTTTGGCTCGATCCAGAGGGCTATAAAAGAAGAAAGAATAGTTAATATATGTACATACCTTCGGGCTTAATTAATACATATACCTCGCCGGACTTTGCAACATCTCCCTCCTCCGTTCGGTCACCGGAGTCGTTATCATGGTCTCCTTCTTCCTCCGGCCTTCGGTCACCGGAGCCATCATGATCATGCCCTTCATCCTCCATTGTTCGATCATCCGAGCCGTCATCCTCTCCTTCCGGACCATCGGTGCCATTGAGATACGACAAATAATCACCGATCATCATCTCCCCAACAACTGTTCTCTTTGATCCATGTAGTTTCTTCAAATATTTCAGCTCCTTGTATGAATAACCGAATTACACGAACTTTTATGTTTTACCCATGCACACACCTTTTCATATTTCGTTTCCAAATGTTGAATAGTTCATAGATGTACGTTATGATAAATAATGCAACAGATCTCGAGAGGCAAAAAGGTTTTCTTCCAGCTAGAACCAATAATCAACTTAATACATCTCAAATTTAATAACGAATACATCTCTAGTATAATCTCTCCCACTCGCGGTTCATCATCAAACTGATCACCCAAAGAGCTGTCGTTGTACCGAGGCACGGGCGGTGGAAACCCACAGAGAAGGTACCATAACAGGATCATAGCTCGGGTGAGATCCCTGAAGAACCTGCCAGGTATTGGAGAACCTGGCGTCCAACGCAACCAAGTAGCGATGGATATGCTCGTCCTCCTCATTCACACGACGAAGTACCTCCTCCTCGGGGGCCGGCTGCCTCCGCACCGAAAGTGGCCTACACGACCGCCACCAAAGAAGCTCCGGGTCTACGACGGGAGCCTGATTCCTCGCCAAGATGCGCCCCCCAGAAGGTAGCACCTCCGAGTGCCAGCCCGACGGAGCCCAATCCTGCACATGCTGGTGCCTATCAAGCAGGTGGTCACTACCGAGTCGACGACCAAGATGTGGGATGGGCGTCGTCGACGTCGAGAACAATTTCTACAACTATTTAACGAATAAATCTGGAATTAATATATGTCGTTGATGATTTTTTTGCAAATTCCAATTTAATTAGGTAGCAATGGGCAGGAATAGAGAAACAAATATGCATTCATTTTTCAAAATAAAATTAAAGAGATTCAAAAGCACGATTCATCACATATGAATGACAATTTTTATACTACATGCCCTTATCTATCTCAATAATCTACCTTTTATCTACATGATTTCTATGAACAAAAATTGTATGAACACAAATTTTATCTACTGGAATTAATATATACTGCTAAGGCATTATATCTACACGTACGTTATATGAACAAATTTCTATGAACAAAAGTTTTATGAACGCAAAAATTGTATGAACAAAATTTTTATCTACTAGAATTAATATATACTACTAAGGCGTTATATCTACACGTACGTTATATGAACACAAATTTCTATGAACAAAAATTGTATGAACAACAATATGCAGGGGCGGCGGCAGCGACAAGCAGATCACGCAGAGGAGGAACTCACCGGGGCCGACAGGCTCGGGGCGACGGCGACGGGCTCGGGGGCGGCGATGGCAATGTGCTCGGGGCATCGACGGCGGCGAGGAGGACTGGATCGGGGGCGGCGGAGGCGACGACGTGCTCGGGGACGGCGGCGACGGGCTCGGGGACGCGGAGATGACACGAGGACTGGATCAGGGGCGGCGACGACGAGGACTGGCTCGGAGGCCGAGACAAGCAATGGGAGACTTTTGGGGGAAATTTCGACAACTCCCACCTATAGGCGAAAACGATTGGTCCCGGTTCGAGGCACAAACCGGTACCAATGCACCCCTTTCGTCCCGGTTGGCGCCTCAAATCGGGACTAAAGGCCAATTTCCCGCAGCCCAAAGGGTGGGAAGAAGAAACCTTTAGTCCCGGTTGGTGTCAATAATCGACATGAAAGGGCGTATTTCGTGTCTGCCGGTGGCATAAACCAGGACTAAAGGCATGTGCGTGCCACAGCCGCGGTGCGGTTGGATTTTTAGTCCCAGCTCGCTAATCGGGAGAGTCCGAGAGTGGTTTATAAGCGCTCGTGCGCAGACCCTCTCGAGCTCCTCTCAACTGTAGGCTTCCGGGCCTTCTGCAGGCCTGAATCCTGGGCCAACTCTCTGGTTTGGTTTCTAGTTGTATTCAGGCCGTGGAGGCCTAGTAGGTGGCATTTTTATGAAAAAATCTAGTTTTTTTGTTTTTCTTTTCACTTTATTTATTTTATTTTGTGACTAACTTTACTAAAAAATAGATTTTTGAGTGATTCTTTTTGCTGGTATTTAATATTACTGTGTTTTTTCATTAAATTCAATTTGGTAGGTTTGAGGTCATTTTAAATGACTCTTTTAATAAAAAACAAATCTGTAACAAAAGGGATTTCATTTTTTTGAACTTATTTGAACTCAAGACTTTTTTGTTGGAAATATGCCCTAGAGGCAATAATAAATTAGTTATTATTATATTTCTTTGTTCATGATAATCGTTTATTATCCATGCTATAATTGTATTGATTGGAAACACAGTGCATGTGTGGATACATAGACAAAACACTATCCCTAGTAAGCCTCTAGTTGACTAGCTCGTTGATCAAAGATGGTCAAGGTTTCCTGACCATAGGCAAGTGTTGTCACTTGATAACGGGATCACATCATTAGGAGAATCATGTGATGGACTAGACCCAAACTAATAGACGTAGCATGTTGATCGTGTCATTTTGTTGCTACTGTTTTCTGCGTGTCAAGTATTTGTTCCTATGACCTTGAGATCATATAAGTCACTGATACCGGAGAAATGCTTTGTGTGTATCAAACGTCGCAACGTAACTGGGTGACTATAAAGATGCTCTACAGGTATCTCCGAAGGTGTTTGTTGAGTTAGTATGGATCGAGACTGGGATTTGTCACTCCGTGTGACGGAGAGGTATCTCGGGGCCCACTCGGTAATACAACATCGCAGACAAGCCTTGCAAGAAATGTGACTTAGTGTAAGTAGCGGGATCTTGTATTAAGGAACGAGTAAAGAGACTTGTCGGTAAACGAGATTGAAATAGGTATGCGGATATTGAAGATCGAATCTCAGGCAAGTAACATACCGAAGGACAAAGGGAATGACATACGGGATTATATGAATCCTTGGCACTGAGGTTCAAACGATAATATCTTTGTAGAATATGTAGGATCCAATATGGGCATCCAGGTCCCGCTATTGGATATTGGCGGAGGAGTCACTCGGGTCATGTCTACATAGTTCTCGAACCCGCAGGGTCTGCACACTTAAGGTTCGACGTTGTTTTATGCGTATTTGAGTTATATGGTTGGTTACCGAATGTTGTTCGGAGTCCCGGATGACATCACGGATGTCACAAGGGTTTCCGAAATGGTCCGGAAACGAAGATTGATATATAGGATGACTTCATTTGGTTACCGGAAGGTTTTCGGGCATTACCGGTAATGTACTGGGAATGACGAATGGGTTCCGGATCTTCACCGGGAGGGGGGACCACCCACCCGGGAGAGCCCAAGGACTTTGGGGGTGGCGCACCAAGTTGGTGGGGTCAGCCCAAGGCTGTCTTGCGCTAGAGAAAGAAAAAACCAAAAGAAGAGAAAGAGAAAAAAAGGAAAGGTGGGAAAAGAGAGAAGGACTCCACCTTCCAATACTAGTTGGACTAGGATTGGAGGAGGGGACCTCCCCTTGGTGGCGCAGCCCTTGGGGCTCCTTGAGCCTCAAGGCAAGCCTCCCCTCCCTCCTCCTATATATATGGAGAAATTAGGGCTGATTTGAGACAACTTTTTCAAGGCAACCTGACCACATACCTCCACGGTTTTACCTCTAGATCGCGTCTCTACGGAGCTCGGGCGGAGCCCTGCCGAGATTAGATCATCACCAACCTCCGGAGTGCCGTCACGCTGCCGGAGAACTCATCTACCTCTCCATCTCTCTTGCTGGATCAAGAAGGCCGAGATCATCGTCGAGCTGTACGTGTGCTGAACGCGGAGGTGCCATCCATTCGGCACTAGATCGTGGGACGGATCGCGGGACGGTTCGTGGGACGGTTCGCGGGGCGGATCGAGGGACGTGAGGACGTTCCACTACATCAACCGCGTTCACTAACGCTTCTGCAGTGCGATCTACAAGGGTACGTAGATCGGAAATCCCCTCTCGTAGATGGACATCACCATGATAGGTCTTCGTGCGCGTAGGAAATTTTTTGTTTCCCATGCGACGTTCCCCAACAGCTAGGTTCATGCGTAGATGTAATCTCGAGTAGAACACAAAAGTTTTTGTGGGCGGTGATGTGCGTTTTGCTGCCCTCCTTAGTCTTTTCTTGATTCCGCGGTATTGTTGGATTGAAGCGGCTCGGACCGACATTACTCGTACGCTTTCGAGAGACTGGTTTCATCGCTACAAGTAACTCCATTGCTCAAAGATGACCGGCGAGTGTCGGTTTCTCCAACTTTAGTTGAATCGTATTTGACCGAGGAGGTCCTTGGATGAGGTTAAATAGCAATTCATATATCTCCATTGTGGTGTTTGCGTAAGTAAGATGCGATCCTACTAGATACCCATGGTCACCACGTAAAACATGCAACAACAATTAGAGGACGTCTAACTTGTTTTTGCAGGGTATGCTTGTGATGTGATATGGCCAACGATGTGATGTGTTGGATGTATGAGATGATCATGTTGTAATAGTTAATATCGACTTGCACGTCGATGGTACGGCAACCGGCAGGAGCCATAGGGTTGTCTTTAAACTAACGTTTGTGCTTGCAGATGCGTTTACTATATTGCTAGGACGTAGCTTTAGTAGTAATAGCATGAGTAGCACGACAACCCCGATGGCGACACGTTGATGGAGATCATGGTGTGACGCCGGTGACAAGAAGATCGTGCCGGTGCTTTGGTGATGGAGATCAAGAAGCACATGATGATGGCCATATCATGTCACTTATGAATTGCATGTGATGTTAATCCTTTATGCACCTTATCTTGCTTATAACGACGGTAGCATTATGAGGTGATCTCTAACTAAAATTTCAAGACGAAATTGTGTTCTCCCCGACTGTGCACCGTTGCGACAGTTCTTCGTTTCGAGACACCACGTGATGATCGGGTGTGATAGACTCAACGTTCACATACAACGGGTGCAAAACAGTTGCACACGCGGTACACTCGGGTTAAGCTTGACGAGCCTAGCAAGTGCAGACATGGCCTCGGAACACATGAGACCGAAAGGTCGAGCATGAATCGTATAGTTGATATGATTAGCATAGAGATGCTTACCACTGAAACTATTCTCGACTCACGTGATGATCGGACTTGAGATAGTGGATTTGGATCATGTACCACTCAAATGACTAGAGAGATGTACTTTTTGAGTGGGAGTTCTTAAGTAATATGATTAATTGAACTAATTTTCATGAACATAGTCTAATGGTCTTTGCGAATTACGATGTAGCTTGCGCTATAGCTCTACTATTTTTTATATGTTCCTAGAGAAAATTTAGTTGAAAGTTGATAGTAGCAAACTTTGCAGAGGATTGTCCTCGTTGCTGCGCAGAACGCTTATGTCCTTAATGCACCACTCGGTGTGCTGCACCTCGAGCGTCGTTTGTGGATGCTGTGAACATCCGACATACACGTTTCTGATGACTACACGATAGTTCAGTGCAAAATACTTAATGGCTTAGAAGCAAGGCGCCGAAGACGTTTTGAAACGTCACGGAACATAAGTGATGTTCTAAAGAGATGAAATTGTGATTTCATGCTTGTGCCCTTGTTAAGAGGTACGAGACCTCCGACAAGATTCTTTGTCCACAAAGTAAAGGAGAAAAGCTCAATCGTTGAGCGTGTGCTCAGATTGTCTGAGTACGACAATCGCTTGAATCAAGTGGGAGTTAATCTTCCACATGAGATAGTGATGGTTCTCCAAAGTCACTGCCACCAAGCTGTGAGAGCTTCGTGATGAACTATAACATATCAAGGAGAGATACAATGATCCTTGAGCGATTCACGATGTTTGACACTGCGAAAGTAGAAATCAAGAAGGAGCATCAATAGTTGATGGTTAGTAAAACCACTAAGTTTCAAGAAAGGCAAGGGCTAGAAGGGATACTTCGTGAAACGGCAAAACAGTTGCTGCACTAATGAAGAGACCCAAGATTAAACCCAAACCCGAGACTAAGTGCTTCTATAATGAGGGGAACAGTCACTGAGGCGGAGCAACTCTAGATACTTGGTAGATAAGAAGGCTGGCAAAAGTCGAAAGAAGTATATTTGATATACATGATGTTGATGTGTACTTTACTAGTACTCCTAGTAGCACGAGGGTATTGGATAACAGTTCGGTTGCTAAGTGATTAGTAACACGAAATGAAAGCTACGGCATAAACGGAGACTAGCTAAAGGTGAGGTGACGATACGTGTTGGAAGTGTTTCCAAGGTTGATATGATCAAACGCCGCACACTCCATCTACCATCGGGATTGGTGTTAAACCTAAATAATTGTTATTTGGTACTTGCGTTAAGCATGAACATGATTGGATCGTGTTTATTGCAATACGATTATTCATTTAAAGAGAATAATGGTTACTCTATTTGCTTGAATAAATCACCTTCAATGGTTTATTGAATCTCGATCGTAGTGTTACACATGTTCATAATATTGGTGCCAAAAGATACAAGGTAATGATGATAGTACCACTTACTTGTGGCACTGCCGCTTGAGTCATGTTGGTACAAATTGCATGAAGAGGCTCCATGCTGATGGATCTTTATACTCACTTGATTTTGAATCACTAGTGACATGCAAATCATACCACATGAGCAAGGACTTGTTTTCATTGAGATGAAACAAGATAGTAACTTGTTGGAAGTGATACATTTTGATGTATGCAGTCCAATGGGTGCTGAGGCACGCAGTGGATATCATTATGTTCTTACTTCAATGATGATTTGAGCAGATACAAGAGTATTTACTTAATGAATCACAAGTCTGAAATATTGAAAGGTTCAATTCTGTTTCAGGAGTGAAGTTCGTCGTAACAAGAGGATAAACTGTCTACGATATGATCATAGAAATGAATATCTGAGTTACGAGTTTTGGTACGCAGTTAAGACAATGTGGAAAGTGTTTCGCAGTTCATGCCACCTCGAACATCATAGTGTGGTGATGTGTCTGAGCGTCATAGCCACGCACTATTTGGTATGGTGCATGCTATGATGTCTCTTATCGAATCACCACTATCGTTTATGGGTTATGCATTAGAGACAACCGCATTCACTTTAAATAGGGCACTGCGTATGTCCGTTGAGATGACACAGTATAGACTGAGGTTTAGAGAAATCTAAACTGTCGTTTCTTGAAAGTTTGGGGCTTCGACACTTGTGTGAAAAAGTTTCAGTCGAATAAGCTCAAACCCAAAGCGGATAAATGCATCTTCATAGGATATCCAAAACAGTTGGGTACATCTCCTATCTCAGATCCGAAAGCAAAGTGTTTGTTTCCAGAAACGGATCCTTTCTCGAGGAACGGTTTCTCTCGAAAGAATTGAGTGGGAGGGTGGTAGAACTTAATGAGGTTATTGAACCATCACTTCAACTAGTGTGTAGCAGGGCGCAGGAAGTTATTCCTGTGGCGCCTACACCAATTGAAGTGAAAGCTGATGATGGTGATCATCGAGCATTGGATCAAGTTACTACAAACCTCGTAGGTTGACAAGGTTGCGTACTACTGTAGAGTGGTACGGTAACCCTGTCTTGGAGGTCATGTTGTTGAGCAACAGTGAACCTACAAGTTATGGAGAAAGCAATGGTGGGCCCGGATTCCGACAAATGGCTGGAAGCCATGAAATCCGAGAGAGCATCCATGTATGAAAACAAAGTGTAGAATTTGGAAGAACTACTTGATGGTCATAGGACGGTTGAGCAAAGATGGATCTTTAAAAGGAAGACAGACGATGATGGTGATAAGTCACTATTAAGAAAAGCTCGACTTGTCGCAAAGATGTTTCCGACAAGATCAAACAGTTGACTATGATGAGACTTTCTCACTCGTAGCGATGCTAAAAGTCTGTTAGAATTATGTTAGTAGTTGTTGCATTATTTATGAAATATTGCACATAGGATGTCAAAACATTGTTTCCTCGACGGTTTCCTTGAGAAAACATTGTATGTGATACAACCAGGAGGTTTTGTCGATCCTAAAGATACTAGCAAGTATGCAAGCTCCAGCGATCCTTCATTGGACTGGTGCAAGCATCTCGGAGTTGGAATATACACTTTGATGAGATGATCAAAGATTTTCGGTTTGTACAAGGTTTATGAGAAACTTGCATTTCCAAAGAAGTGAGTCGGAGCACTATAGAATTTCTGATAAGTATATGTGGTTGACATATTGTGGATCAGAAGTAATATATAATTTCTGTAAAGCATACAAGGTTGTTTGAAAGGAGTTTTCAAAGGAGTACCTGGATTGCGCTACTTGAACGTTGAGCATCAAAGATCTAAGGAGATAGATCGAAAGTGCTTAATGGAAGTTTCAACAAGATCCATGCCTTGACAAGTTTTTGAAGGAGTTCAAAATAGATCAGCAAAGAAGGAGTTATTGGTTGCGTTCTGAGGTGTAAATTTGAGTAAGACTCAAAACCCGACCCCGGCAGAATAAAGAGAATAGACGAAGGTCGTGTTCTATGCCTTGGCCGTAGAATCTGAAGTATGCCATGCTGGGTATCGCACCTGATGTGTGCCTTGACTCAAAGTCTGTTGAGTGGTACAGAGAGTGATCCATGATTGAATCACTAGCAGCGGTCAAAATTTATCCTTAGTAACTGATGGACTAAGCAATTTTTCTCGATTATGGAGGTGGTTAAAGAGTTCGTCATAAAGGGTTATGTCGATGCAAGCTTTGACACTAATCCGAATAACTATGAGTAGTGAAACGGATTCGTATAGTAGAGTAGATATTTGGAGTATTTCCGAATAGCACATAGTAGCAGCATCTATAAGATGACATAAAGATTTGTAAAAAACACACGGGTCTGAAAGTTTTAGAACCGTTGACTAAAACCGCTCTCACGAGCATGACGTGATCAGACCCCATGACTATATGGGTGTTGGATTCGTTGGAATCACATGGTGATGTGAACTAGATTATTGACTCTAGTGCAAGTGGGAGACTGTTGGAAATATGCCCTAGAGGCAATAATAAATTAGTTATTATTATATTTCTTTGTTCATGATAATCGTTTATTATCCATGCTATAATTCTATTGATTGGAAACACAGTGCATGTGTGGATACATAGACAAAACACTATCCCTAGTAAGCCTCTAGTTGACTAGCTCGTTGATCAAAGATGGTCAAGGTTTCCTGACCATAGGCAAGTGTTGTCACTTGATAACGGGATCACATCATTAGGAGAATCATGTGATGGACTAGACCCAAACTAATAGACGTAGCATGTTGATCGTGTCATTTTGTTGCTACTGTTTTCTGTGTGTCAAGTATTTGTTCCTATGACCATGAGATCATATAACTCACTGACACCAGAGGAATGCTTCGTTTGTATCAAACGTCGCAACGTAACTGGGTGACTATAAAGATGCTCTACAGGTATCTCCGAAGGTGTTCGTTGAGTTAGTATGGATCGAGACTGGGATTTATCACTCCGTGTGACGGAGAGGTATCTCGGGGCCCACTCGGTAAAACAACGTCACACACAAGCCTTGCAAGCAATGTGACTTAGTGTAAGTTGCGGGATCTTGTATTACGAAACGAGTAAAGAGACTTGCCGGTAAACGAGATTGAAATAGGTATGCGGATACTGACGATCGAATCTCAGGCAAGTAACATACCGAAGGACAAAGGGAATGACATACGGGATTATATGAATCCTTGGCACTGAGGTTCAAACGATAAGATCTTCGTAGAATATGTAGGATCCAATATGGGCATCCAGGTCCCGCTATTGGATATTGACCGAGGAGTCACTCGGGTCATGTCTACATAGTTCTCGAACCCGCAGGGTCTGCACACTTAAGGTTCGACGTTGTTTTATGCGTATTTGAGTTATATGGTTGGTTGCCGAATGTTTTTCGGAGTCCCGGATGAGATCACGGACGTCACGAGGGTTTCTGGAATGGTCCGGAAACGAAGATTGATATATAGGATGACATCATTTGGTTACGGAAGGTTTTTGGGCATTACCGGTAATGTACCGGGAATGACGAATGGGTTCCGGATCTTTACCGAGAGGGGGACCACCCACCCCGGAGGGCCCAAGGACCTTGGGGGTGGCGCACCAAGTAGGTGGGGTCAGCCCAAGGCTTTATTGCGCAAGAGAAAGAAAAAACCAAAAGAAGAGAAAGAGAAAAAAAAAGGAAAGGTGGGAAAAGAGACAAGGACTCCACCTTCCAATCCTAGTTGGACTAGGATTGGAGGAGGACTCCTCCTCCCCTTGGTGGAGCAGCCCTTGGGGCTCCTTGAGCCTCCAGGCAAGCCTCCCCTCCCTCCTCCTATATATATGGAGCAATTAGGGCTGATTTGAGACAACTTTTTCAAGGCAGCCTGACCACATACCTCCACGGTTTTACCTCTAGATCGCGTCTCTGCGGAGCTCGGGCGGAGCCCTGCCGAGATTAGATCATCACCAACCTCCGGAGCGCCGTCACGCTGCCGGAGAACTCATCTACCTCTCCGTCTCTCTTGCTGCATCAAGAAGGCCGAGATCATCGTCGAGCTGTACGTGTGCTGAACGCGGAGGTGCCGTCCGTTCGGCACTAGATCGTGGGACGGATCGCGGGACGGTTCGTGGGACGGTTCGCGGGGCGGCTCGAGGGACGTGAGGACGTTCCACTACATCAACCGCATTCACTAACGCTTCTCCTGTGCGATCTACAAGGGTACGTAGATCGGAAATCCCCTCTCGTAGATGGACATCACCATGATAGGTCTTCGTGCGCGTAGGTAAATTTTTGTTTCCCATGCGACGTTCCCCAACATTTTTGTGTGTTCAAAATGCACCATTCAAGGCCACATCATCAATTTTCAACACTTCCCGAGTTCATTTGGTAATTTTCATGCATTTACTTGTTTTTTTGATCTAAATGGCCCAGAAATTGAAAAGCACTACAAATGAACTCTGAATAGGTAGAAAGTTGGCATGGTATCATCATTTCACCCACATAGCATGTGCTAAAAAGTTGAGAGGATTGTGGCAAAAACTGGATGCACTTCGTGTACAAATCGTACAATCTTTTTCGAAGTATCACGGTTTCTTACGAAAACTCATCTCTTACAAAAGGGATCTCATTTTTTTGAACTTATTTCAACTCAAGACTTTTTGTGTTTTCAAAATGCACCATTCAAGGCCACATCATCAATTTTCAACACTTTCCGAGTTCATTTGGTATTTTTCATGCATTTACTGATTTTTTTTGAGATAGATGGCTCAAAAATTGAAAAGCACTACAAATGAACTCTGAATAGGTTGAAAGTTGGCATGGTATCATCATTTCACCCACATAGTATGTGCTAAAAAGTTGAGAGGGTTGCGGCAAAAACTGTATGCACTTCGTGTACAAATCGCACAATCTCTTTCGAAGTACCAGAGTTTCTTACGAAAACTCATGTGTAACAAAAGGGATTTGATTTTTTTGAACTTATTTGAACTCAATACTTTTTGTGTGTTCAAAATGCACCATTCAAGGTCACATCATCAATTTTAAACACTTTCCGAGTTCATTTGGTATTTTTCATGCATTTACTGACTTTTTGATCTAAATGGCCCAGAAATTGAAAAGCACTACAAATGAACTCTGGACAGGTTGAAAGTTGGCACGGTATCATCATTTCACCCACATACCATGTGCTAAATAGTTGAGAGGGTTGCGGTAAAAACTAGATGCACTTCGTGTACAAATGGGACAATCTCTTTCGAAGTATCAGGGTTTCTTACGAAAACTCATTTGTTACAAAAGCGATTTCATTTTTTTGAAGTTATTTGAACTCAAGACTATTTGTGTGTTCAAAATGCACCATTCAAGGCCACATGATCAATTTTCAACACTTTCTGAGTTCATTTGGTATTTTTCATGCATTTACTATTTTTTTGAGCTAAATGGCCTAGAAATTGAAAAGCACTACAAATGAACTGTGAATAGGTTGAAAGTTGGCATGGTATCATCATTTCATCCACATAGCATGTGCTAAAAAGTTGAGAGGGTTGCGGCAAAAATTGGATGCATTTCGTGTACAAATTGAACAATCTCTTTCGAAGTATCCGGGTTTCTTACGAAACCTCATCTGTTTCAAAAGGGATTTCATTTTTTGAACTTATTTGAACTCAAGTTTTTTTTGTGTTCAAAATGCACCATTCAAGGCCACATGATCAATTTTCAACACTTTCCGAGTTCATTTGGTATTTTTCATGCATTTACTTAAGGGATTTCATTTTTTTTGAATTGGATGTTTTGTTTTTCACTTTATTTGTTTAATTTTGTGAATAAATTTACTAAAAAATAGATTTTAGCGTGATTCGTTTTCCTGCTATTTAATATTACTATCCTTTTATCATTATATTTAATTTGGTATGTTTTAGGTTATTTTAATTGACTATTTTAAGAAAAAAACAGATCTGTTACAATTGGGATTTCGTTTTTTTGAACTTATTTGAACTAAAGACTTTTTGCATATATATGTGGTCGAAATGCATGATACCATGAAGTTAGAAAGGTCTAAACCATTCAAAAGTAGCAAATGAAGTTAGAAAGGGCTAAACCATTCAAATTTGGAAACTATAATGGCACAAACAGAAACTAGACATATATAAATTGGTCCAAGCAGTACATAATGATACTAGTCCAAACACTACATAATAATAGCTAGCATATATATATACAAGTGTTCGTCGTTGTGAACACTACTCTTCTGAATCGGCTGAATCAGAATGTCCACCTTGTCAGAGGTGACGCCGGCCATAGTTGACGACTTGAATCTTGCGGTACAACTCGTACAAAACGTATGCATCTTTTGTTGCATACTCAATGTTGATACGGTGAAGTGGGGTCCTCTCCCAAGGTCTGTGCTGAGACTTTGGGAATTTGGTCTTCATATCACCATACTCCTCGTCGATCAAGGCGACTTCCATATGAGCCATCGAAGTCCTCGCATGTCGAAGCCTGAATTCCTGTTGGAGATCAATGAGGCAATCAGCTGGTATCTCAAAACCAAAGTTGTGCCTCATCTTGAGCTTGTCGTTCGTTATGTCAACGGTAACAAAAGTGATGCCACTTCGAAGGAAGTCCATGAGTTCTGGACAATGCTTGTCACTATTACAACAACAACAAATTAAAATGGAAAAAATGTTACATACTGCTCCAACAAGGAAAAATGTTTCACTACAACTAAAGAGAAAATTATCTTTAGGATTCAAATGGAACATATTGCTATCCTATGCAATTTTCATGTCCTATGAATTGATCAAGAAACCATAAATTAACTATGACATATATATATATATATATATATATATATATATATATATATATATATATATATATATATATATATATTCTCCCACGGTTTTGCAAATATGCAAAAAGCTAGACATATTGCATATTGCTATCCAATAGAACCTAGAGAGATCACTATAGCTATCCAATGGAACCTAGAGAGATCACTAGCTATATGCAATTTTCATAACTATGACATATCATATTGCTATCCAATGGAACCTAGGGAGATCACTAGCTATATGCAATTTTCATAACCTTGGATCGAAGAACGCCGCATAAAATTGTTTCACCACAACTAAAGAGAAATTGATCTTTATAGGATTCCAAAATGTAACATATAGTTATCGATCCTATGCAATTTTCATAACCTTGGCTCAAAGAAAGCCTCAAAACATACCTCGCCCATTGAAAGATCAATACATGGTGTTTGAAACACAGTTGGATGACGGCAACACCTCGTTGATCGGTCGTGTACTCCAGATCAAGCCCCAAGAACTTCTCATGATCCACCGCGGCGTCAAGCCACCATTCCTTCAACTGTCTAAGAAACTCCGGCACCTCCCTGCTCTCGTTCGTGTACACGACATTGAGCTTGTTGTTGCCATGTGCGAGCACCTCTCCGAAGCGAGTTGGCATGGTGGAAGAAGCGAAGGGAAGAAGAGAGGGGAAGAAGAGAGCGAGAGAGGAGAAGAACAAAGAAATGGCAAGACTCTGCTTTGGTTGTGCTTTTGCGAAGCGGGATGCAAACCGTTTGGGCCTTTAGTCTCGGGTTGGGACACCAACCGGGACTAAAGGGTGATACGAACGGTTGCCACCACCACTTCATCTCGGTTTGCTTTACTAACCGGGACTAAAGGGGGATACGAATGGTCCACCTGGTCCCGGTTTGACCCACCAACCGGAACTAAAGGGGGTTACGAACGGTCCCTGCCTATTGGTCCCAGTTCGTGTCTCGAACCGGGAGCAATGGCCCATGATGCCCGCCTGGCGCCCTGGCCTCATGATCCAGGACCAATGACACCATAGGTCCCGGTTCGTGGGTGAACCGGGACTAATGGGATTTATTCAAGTGGACCAAACTAGTGGTGATGAACAATTAGCCGTCATAAATGCTTCGTGCAGTGCTCCTTGGTCTGCTAATTATGCTAACTACATTATTGCTAAATTTATACCGCCTAGTTTCACATACCAACAAAATAAAAAGTTCTTCTATGATTTAAGACATTACTTTTGGGACAACCCACACCTTTACAAATAAGGAGTAGATGGTATTATTGGATGTTGTGTACCTGAGCATGAACAGGGACAGATCCTACACAAGTGTCACTACGAGGCCTACAGAGGACACCACGCGGAGATAGAACTGCACACAAGGTATTACAATCTGGTTTTTATTGGCCTACTCTCTTCAAGGATGCTCGTAAGTTTGTCTTGTCTTGTAATGAATGTATAAGAATTGGTAATATTAGTAGACGTTATGAAATACATATGAATTACTCTCTTGTTATTGAACCATTTGATGTTTGGGGTTTTGATTATATGGGACCTTTTCCAAAGTCCAATGGGTATACTCATATTCTAGTTGTTGTTGATTATGTTACTAAGTGAGTAGAAGCTATTCCAACTAGTAGTGCTTATCATAACACTTCTATTAAAATGTTGAAAGAAGTTATTTTCCTAGATTTGGAGTCCCTAGATTTAATGACTGATGGTGGTTCACACTTTATTTATGGTGCTTTCCATCAATTGCTTGCTAGGTATAATGTTAATCATAGAATTGCATATCATTATCATCCTCACTCTAGTTCTCAAGTAGAATTGAGAAATAGACAAATTAAATTGATCTTGCAAAAGACCGTTAATAGATCTAGAAAGAATTGGTCTAAGAAACTTGACGATGCATTATGGGCTTATAGAAACGCTTACAAAAACCCTATGGGTATGTCTTCGTATAAAATGGTTTATGGTAAAGCATGTCACTTACCTCTAGAGCTAGAACATAAAGCTTATTGAGCAATTAAAGGGTTTAACTATGATTTCAAACTTGCTGGTGAGAAGAGGGTAAAGAAAAGGTTAAGAGATGGCATGGTAGAAGGATACAAAAGCGTGAATTCAATGTAGGTGATCATGTCTTGCTATACAACTCTTGTTTAAGATTTTTTGCAGGCAAACTTCTCTCTAAATGGAAGGGCCTTACATTATCGAGGAAGTATATCGTTCTGGTGCCATCAAGATCAACAACGCCGAAGGCACATATCTGAAGGTAGTAAATGGGCAAAGAATCAAACATTATATCTCAGGTACTCCCACAAAAGTTGAAACCAATATTGTCAATACCATAACTCCGGAAGAGTACATTAGGGAGGCCTATACGAACGTTTAAGACTCCAAAAAGTAATTGGTATGTGTTACGGTAAGCAAACCGACTCCAAAACTTTTCCAATGGCAATTTTTATCAGTTTCAGAATATTTAAAAAATAGGAAGATTCAAAGCAGCCCAAAAAGTGCACGAGGAGGGGACAAGCCAGGCGGCGCGTCCTACCCCCTAGGCGCGCCCTACAAGCTTGTGGCCACCCCGTGTACCCTCCGGACTTCGTTTTCTTGTGGAATACTCCTTTGGTTTGGTAAAAATAATTATATAATCTCCCGAAAGTTTTGACCTTAGTATCACGACAATATCTCATGCTTTCGTCTGGAGTTGTTTCTGTAGCAGATTTAGAGCAAGATGTCTTCACAAGAGTCTGTCAGGGAGAGTCGTGTCTTCCACCTGACACCGGGGGCCGAAGCATTCACCAAAGCCAACCACTTCGGGCAGACCGCGGAGGAAGAGATGGAGGCTGACTTGAAAAGGATAGATGCTATGGAGGAAAACCAAGAAGTTACCTCTCGTCTACAACCCGGAGCCATGTCGGAAGAACTTCAGAGCTCAGCAATTCCGAATTCAGTTATCCCTCCCAATGCAAAATTTCTTACTAATGAAAATATGAAAAAGAGTGTTGATTTGTGTCCCACAGCAATGGAACATCCATGGGTTATGGGTGCTCTAACCGTCACTAGAAAACTTCTCAAGGAAATAATGGATCTCAGACAGGGAAATAATAAGCTTGAGGAGGATAATCACATTCTAAGGCGCCGAGAATATAAAACCACCACCTCCGAAGAAAGACAACTAAATACATGGCTATAGGGCACTTCCCTTGGCTTGTTCCAAGCTTGTGGGAGTTGACCCGGTATCATATCACCATCACATCTTTTACTTTCTTCGTTTTTCTCCGTTTGATCTTTTTGGTAATACCTTGATCTAGTAGAATGAAGTTTTAGTGTGATCTAGTTTTGAGTTTTGCTTTATGTCCCCCTATGTAAGCATGTCCGGGAGTTATATAATAAAGAGTAGTTTTGAGTTGAGGGCTTTACATGCTTGCTATGATCTTGAGAAATAGAAATAGAAAGAAGTGTAGAATAAAAGAAAAAGAGTATATAATGATCTTATGGGGAGTGATGACTTCCCATATAAAAAGTATGTTGATCAAAATTTGTTGTGAGTTGACAAACAAAGCTATTGGTGATTGCTGCAATTAAAAGGAAGTAATAAAGAAAGAGAGGTTCACATATAAATATATTATCTTGGACATCTTTTATGTTTGTGAGCACTCATTAAAATATTATATGTTAAGAGGATGATATTGGACAAGGAAGACAACATAATGAGTTATGTTTGCTTATTTTCGAATAGAAGTTATATGCTTATAGATCCTTCAACATGTGTCGCTAGCTTCCACCCCATATTAGCCAAAAACTTCCGCACCAAGTAGAGATACTACTTGTGCATCCAAACACCTTTAACCCAGTTTTTCCTTGAGAGTACACCATACCTACCTATGGATTGAGTAAGATCCTTCAAGTAAGTTGTCATCGGTGCAAGCAATAAAAATTGCTCTCTAAATATGTGTGATCTATTAGTGTGAGGAAAATAAACTTTATACGAAATTGTGATACGGAAGAAATAAAAGCGACACGCTGCATAATAAAGTTCTTTATCACAAGGGGCAATATAAAGTAATGTTCTTTTGCATTAAGAGATTGTGCGTCCAACTATAAAAGCGCATGAGAACCTCTGCTTCCCTCTGCGAAGGGCCTACTTGTTACCTTTACTTTCTAATACTTACCTTTATGTAAGAGTCGTTGTGATCTTCACTATTTCCTTTATTTCGCCTTTATCTTTTGGCAAGTGTCATGTGTTCGGGAATGATCTAGACAAATATATCCACTCTGATGTGGGTGATTGTGAGTTATTATTGTTGACATTACCCTTGAGATAAATAGTTGGGAGGCAAAACTATAAGCCCCTATCATAGGTACCGCGTGAGTGTTAACAATTATGAAAGACCATAAGATGATTGAGTATGTGGATTTGCTTTACAAGCTCTTATATTGACTCTTTCCTACGTTGCGATAAATTGGAATTGCTTCAATGAATGGAATCATAGTTTGTTAGTTCTCAATAGAGTTCTTGATTCATATTTTACCTTGTGAATGAATTGTTAATCTAGCATAAAATATTCTACGTCAATATGTGTTGTTGTTCTAAAGATAACCATGACACCTTCATGTACGTATTTTATTTTATCGACACCTCTATCTCTAAACATGTGGGCATATGTATCGATCTTGGCTTTCGCTTGAGGACAAGCGAGGTCTAAGCTTGGGGGAGTTGACACATCCATTTTTCATCACGCTTTTATATCATTATTTATTGCATTATGGGCTGTTAATACACAATATGGTAGTATACTTATGCCTTTTCTCTCTTATTTTACAAGGTTTACAAGAAGACGGAGAATGCCGGCAGCTGGAATTCTGAACCGGAAAAGGAGAAAATCTAAGAGACCTATTATGCAAAACTCCAAAATTCCTGAAAACTTACACAGAATTATTTTGGAATATATAAAAAATATTGGGAGAAAGAAATACATCAGGGGACCCACCAGGTGGCCACAAGCCAGGGGCGCGCACTACCCCCCTAGGCACGCCCTGCACGCTTGTGGCCCCCCTGGCAGGCCTCTAGTGCCCATCTTCTGCTATATGAAGGGTTTTGACCTGGAAAAAATCATATTAGAATTTTCGGGGCAAACCACTACCGTCTGGTGGTGGAACTTCGACCGAACCAATCTAGAGCTCCGGCGGAGCTATTCTTTAAGGGAAACTTCCCACCCGAAAGGGGGAAATCGAAGCCATCGTCATCACCAACGATCCTCTCATCGAGAGGGGGACAATTTCCATCAACATCTTCATCAGCACCATCTCCTCTCCAAACCCTAGTTCGTCTGTTGTATCCGATCTTTGTCTCAAACCTCATATTGGTACCTGGGGTTGCTAGTAGTGTTGATTACTCCTTGTAGTTGATGCTAGTTGGTTTACTTGATGGAAGATCATATGTTCAGATCCTTAATGATTATTAATACTCCTATGATTATGAACATGAATATGCTTTGTGAGTAATTACATTTGTTCCTGAGTACATGGGATAAGTCTTTCTATAAATAATGTGATGAGATGTATGATGTCTCTCCTCTAGTGGTGTCATGTGAACGTCGACTGCATGACACTTCACCATTATTTGGGCCTAGGGGAAGGCATACGGAAGTAATAAGTAGATGATGGGTTGCTAGAGTGATAGAAGCTTAAACCCTAGTTTATGTGTTGCTTCGTAAGGGGCCGACTTGGATCCATATGTTTCATGCTATGGTTAGATTTATCTTAATTCTTCTTTCGTAGTTGCGGATGCTTGCGAGAGAAGTTAATCATAAGTGGAATGTTTTTCCAAGTAAGGGCTGCACCCAAGCACCGGCCCACCCACATACCAAGTTATCAAAGTAACGAACGTGAATCATTTTAGCATGATGAAAACTAGCTTGACAGAAATTCCCATGTGTCCTCGGGAGCGCTTTGTTTTTATACAAGAGTTTGTCCAGGTTTGTCCTTAGCTACAAAAAGGATTGGGCCACCTTGCTGCACCTTTGTTACATTTGTTACTTGCTACCCATTATTAATTACCTTATCACAAAACTATTTGTTACTGATAATTTGAGTGCTTGTAGAGAATACCTTGCTAAAAACCGCTTGTCATTTCCTTCTACTCCTTGTTGGTTCGACACTTTTACTTATCGAAAGGACTACGATAGATCCCCTATACTTGTGGGTCATCAGGGAGCATATGTGCTTTCAATCTCCCCCTTTTTGTTAGTTGATGACAACATATAATCAAAGCTTCAATTAAAGATATGAAGTAAAATATGATAGCTTTAAAGGATACTTGACTTGTACAAGCTCCCCCTAAATGTGTGCAATTTCCTTTAAGGAATAGTTGCTTTGGAATGCACAGTCACACACATAGTAGAAGGGACAGCATGAGTCATGTGTACCTTGTCTATATGCATTAAACATATGTGAATAAAATGTCTCCATGTTCAAGACTCACTCTTGCAAACAATATGTGCAAGAAGCAAGAGATAATCTTGAACAAGGATATGATGCATATACTTACTTTGAAGTCCTTAAGCATTTTAACAGTAGGAACACACTTGAGAAAACAATTGTTCGATAACACAAGAGTATTCTATGGTAAAGGTGCAAAGAGCTTCAATAGTACCAAGGCATGGAAGACATATTGAAAATAGCACTTGACGAGTCAAGATAGATATGTCTCCAAGAACATTTTGAACTCTCTCCCCCTAAATATGAACATTAGTTTATCCTCCCCCCCTGAATATTAGCATGTAGATATTGGGGGTAGGTAGTGTTGGGGATATTATCTACGGTGTGACCCACCCTAGTTGGGTCGGGTCACCAGGTTGGCAACTCATCCTTTGGCGATTTAAGATTTGGCCCGATAGGCCCGGGAGCTGGATGGCGGTTCAAGATCCTCGTGGAGAACCAGTTATCGGGGAGTATTCCAGTCTTGGAAAGCACGACGACTTAGAGATAAAAAGAATCACGACTTGCGTGAGGGCAAGGAATCTTGTAAATCCTAAGGCCTCGACCTATATATAAAGGCGAGTCCCAGGGAGGGAGGGGTAGGTTAGAAATCATCGAGTGCTAGGTCAGGCGAGTTACGCCCTCCTTGTAATCGAAACACCATCAATACAACACTAAGCAGGACGTAGGCTTTTACCTCCTTACGAGGGGCCGAACCTGGGTAAATCTCTGTCTCGCTCCCGATCAACCCCTTTGAGTCGTCACCAAGGTGCGATGGCTCCAACAGTAAGTCCTTTCACGAGGACATCTGCCATGACAAAACCACGACAGTTGGCGCCCACCGTGGGGCCTGCGCATGGTGGAGTTGAGTTCTCAAAGGGAGCCCTACCAGGGTCAGGGAGCTACGCAGCGGGGCTCATGACTCGGAGCCGCCGCGGGAAGTACTACATCAATAACTTGCTGTGGGGACCCGAGGCCGATTCAATCGAATCCGGCTACAGAATCCCCTTCGGCAAGATCAACGTCTTTGTCGGCATGGTTGGATCGCCTATGCCTGAGCCGGACATCTTCACCGACATCGTCGAGCCGGCCAGGTACGTCCGCCCTGTCGCGACGCCAAATCTAACCCGCCCGGTCTTTGTTGGTTTCACACAGGGATCTGAGGAACCAGGACGATCGGTGACTCAGGAGACCACGTCAGTCAACACTGATGACGAGTCATCCATGGGCGACTCAGATTCAATTCAGTCTCTACATGGGGGCTGCCTCGGAGGCCTGTCACTAGCAATGGACCCCGAGGTTCTCGACCAGACCCGCCGTCAGATCTCTGTTTACATGGCAGGGGCGACTCAGCCCCCGCCAAACCCAGCACGCAACGACGGGACTGGCGAAACATCCAGAAGCCCAGCTGCGATCTTGGTGGATTTGGCGGCAAAGATAACAAGGCTCATGGCGACCCCTGTAGCAGCAGAAAACCAGGACACGATAAACGCCGAGTTAACAAAGCTAAGAGATGGGGTGGCAAAGGTTCAGCGGGACGCTGAAATAGAAGCCGCCAGGATCGAAACCCGGCATGTCAAATCACCGCTGAGGCAGCTCGCCTGAACACCGAAAACTGGCGGCTCGAGAGGCATCAGCGCGCATCTGACGCTGTCCATCAGCGGAGGCACCAGGGGCGTTTACCCCCTGATCTCAACCCGACCCGCCTATTCGACACTCCACGTACTCCCGGGGCAGGAGACGCTCCGGGAGGAGGGCCGGGCCAGCCGCCAAACCCGCCTCTTCAGCCAGCTGTTGATCGCGTCCCTCAATTCCAAACACCTCGAGGTCACTTTTCCAACCCGGTGGACAACGTCCTCGCCGCGACTCGCCATTTAGAGTCCCTTCCGATTCATGGCAACACCCCAGCTGAAATAGAAGCAAGGAACGCCATTGACATGTTGAAGACGGCGGTGGTTCAAAACGCCCAGTTCTCGCACAGCCTCGATCGGCTGCACTCCACCCCCCAGGCAAGCCGCACCAGGAGCCGGCTAGAGGACCAGCCCGCCATAACCAGTGGACCGCGACCCCTTCCCTAGGTCAACTCGCCTGATCGGGATCACCAGGACATCCAAACCGGCCCAGCGCCACTTGTTGGAGGCAGCAGGCAGGTAGGGGTGGCATGCTTGGCCCCCGCCCTTCGCAATTAAGGGACCAAGAAAGCTGCCTAACTACACCCCGGACCTTGAGCCAGCGTCATGGGTTGAGAGTTACAAAATCGCCATGGACCTGCTCGATGTAAGTGAAGCAATCTGCGCCAGGTACTTCACAATGATGCTCGAGGGAACGGGTCGTACTTGGTTAAAAAACCTGCCCCCCAACTCCATCCAGACTTGGGCTGAATTGAAAGAGCGTTTCATCAAAAACTTCCGGGGAACTTGCAAGCGCCCGATGACAATAGTCGATTTACAACACTGCGTTCAGCGTCCTGATGAGTCGGCTCACCACTGGACGCGGCGGGTCACAGAAATCATTCACTCGTCGGACGGCATCACGGTGGCTCAGGCTGTGCTGATCTTGGAGCAAAACTGCCACTATGAGCCCTTGGTACAGAAGTTGGGGCTACTCAAGCGAAAGGTCCAGGATATGGAGGAACTAATGGATACCCTCACTAGGTGCGCCGAGGCGGACGACACCAAATATCCAGGAGAAGATGGCGGCAAGGCCAACTCGCCGAGGAAAGGCGAGTCATCCAAAAATCATACCCGGTTTCAGGGACGCGCCCGCCATAATCACTGAGGGAACGACAAGAGAAGGCAGTAAGAAGAATCCTCGGACTTAGTTGCCAACACCAATGCCAACAACGGCAACCATCGTCACAAGAAGAGGGGTTACAGTGGCAAGAAGCCGAGCAATTATAACGAGATACTCAAGGGCCCCTGCCCGCACCACGCCATGGCAGACGGACCGGCGACTCATTCGTGGGAGGACTGTTACGTGATGCGGGAATTTAGGGCGGAGGCAATCAAAAAAGGGCAAAGCGGTGACCCGGACCAACGGCAGGGACAGTTCGGTGCACCTAATCAACGCCAGAACCTGTTCGGCGGCTTCCCTGAACCGGGGGCTCAAGGCGGCTCGCAGCAAAGCAGCGGCCAATATCTAGTGCATAACCAACGGCGGTATAACCGGCCCGTGATTTTTCAACAGCCACCCCCACAGGGGGCTCCGCAGGGGCAACACGATAATGGCGGGTTCCGCAACAATCCCAAACAATTAAGAAACGGGCAATACCACGTCTTCACCACCAATGCCTGCAGGCGTGATAAAAAGGTGAATCACCGAGCGTACAGTGTATCTGAGCCGACACTCCCTAGGTAACTCCACTGGTCCGAGCAAATTATATTGTGGAGCAGGGAGGATCACCCGCCCAGAGTTGACAACCCCGGCGACTTAGCGTTGGTCGTGGCTCCTCAAGTCGGGGGATATACCTTATCGAAGGTACTGATGGATGGTGGTAGCAGCATCAACATATTATACTTCGACACTTTTCGAAGGATGAACCTGCTGGAGAAAGATTTAATGCCTTCAACCACGGTATTCCACGGAATTGTCCTAGGTAAATCGGCATACCCCATAGGCCGGGTTAAACTCACAGTTGCGTTTGCAACAACATCTAATTACAAGAGTGAGTCGCTTATGTTTGAGGTGGTCAAGTTATAGAGCCCCTATCATGCGTTGTTTGGGCGACCGGCTTACGCCCGTTTCATGGCTCGCCCTTGCTATGTTTACCTTAAACTCAAGATGCCTGGTCCTAAGGGACCCATCACGGTTGATGGTGACAGGAGGACAGCAAGAGAGTGTGAAGAAGGGGATGTGGCTTACGCAGAAGTCGCTTGCGCTGCAGAAGAGCTCAAATATCACCTGGCCAATGCTGTCCAGCTGATATGTCACCTCTAAAGAAGCCAACAACAAATGCTTAGCCGCCCCTCAAGTTCAAACCAACAGACGACACTAAGATAGTGGATTTCGTCCCTGGCGACTCAACCAAGCAGTTCACTATCGGGGCAGGTCTGGACCCCAAATAGGAAAGCGCGCTCATCGAATTCATCCATGAGAATCGGGACATCTTCGCATGGAAACCTTCTGACATGCCTGGTGTACCGAGAGAATTCACTAAGGACCATCTTAATGTTGACTTAAAAGCAAAACCGATTCAGCAATATCTTCGCAGGTTCAATGAGGAACGACGCAAGGCAATCGGGGAAGAAGTCTCCCGTCTTTTGGCCGCCGGATTCATCGTAGAGGTCTTCCGCCCCAAATGGTTGGCTAACCCGGTCCTGGTGCTCAAGAAGAACGACACCTTCCGCATGTGCATTGATTACACAGATCTTAATAGAGCCTGTCCAAAGGACCCTTTTGCCCTTCCCCGTATCGATCAAATCATCGATTCAGTGGCGGGCTGCGAGCGTTTGTGTTTCCTCGACGCTTATTCCGGGTATCACCAAATCAAGATGGTTGTGGAAGATCAGGAGAAGACAGCTTTTATAACCCCCTTCAGGGCTTTTTTCTATGTGTCCATGCCGTTTGGGCTCAAAAGCGCTGGGGCGACTTACCAGCGCTGCATCCAAAATTGTCTCGAGGCCAAATCGGGCGCAACGTCCACGCTTACATTGACGACATTGTGGTCAAAACTCATAGGAAGGAGACGCTCTTGGAAGATTTAAGGGAAACATTTGACAATCTGTGGGTATACCAGATGAAGCTTAATCCCACCAAGTGTGTCTTTGGCGTTCCCGCAGGAAAGTTGTTGGGTTTCCTGGTATCTGAGCGCGGCATTGAAGCCAACCCGGACAAAATCGAGGCGATTACTTCGCTTGGGAAACCGGCAAATATCAATCAAGTTCAACGGATGGCGGGTCGTATCGCGGCTTTAAGTCGCTTCATAAGCCGCCTGGGAAAAAAGCTATTCCCCTTTATCAGTTGCTTAAGAAATCTGACCGTTTTGTTTGGACAGACGAGGCCAATGAAGCTTTTGAAGCCTTGAAGCAGCAGCTGGTCAACCCGCCGGTTTTGGCCGCCCCGACTGAAAAAGAGCCTATGCTTCTGTACTTTGCGGCAAACTCCAAGGCGGTGAGCGTGGCAGTGGCCGTCGAAAGGAAGGAAGAAGGGAAGGAATATCCGGTGCAACGCCCGGTGTATTTCATTAGTGAGGTGCTAACTCTCTCCAAGCAACGATACCCGCACTGGCAGAAGTTGGTCTATGGGGTCTTTATGGCGAGTCGAAAGCTCAAACACTATTTCCAAGAGCATCCCATCATGGTGGTTACCTCCGCTCCTCTCGGGGACATCATCCAAAACCGAGAAGCGATAGGGCGAATCGCCAAATGGGCGATCGAACTTGGGCCACACCATGTGCAATACACCCCTCGCACGGCTATCAAGTCTCAGGCCTTGGTTGATTTCGTCAATGATTGGACCGAATTACAGATTGCGGAAGACAGGCCCGACCTCACGTACTGGACTATTTACTTTGACGGGTCTAGGCAATTGGAAGGCTCGGGGGCTGGCGTGGTATTGATTTCGCCCCAGGGAGAGAAATTCTGCTATGTTCTCCGACTCATGTTTCCATGCACCAACAACGCTGCAGAATACGAAGCCTTGCTTCATGGTTTGCGACTCGCCAAGGAGATGAACCTCACGCGGGTCAGATGTCTTGGCAATTCTGATCTGGTGGCTCAGCAAGTTTCAGGTACTTGGGATTCTCGGGACCCCCTGATGGCGACTTACAGGAGGGTTGTGCCTGATGTGGCGGGTCATTTCCATGGCTATCAAGTTGATCATGTCGACAGGCGCCTTAACGAAGCAGCTGATGCCCTTTCGCGTCTCGGCTCACAGCGTAAGCCGGTTCCTCCCAATGTCTTTCTGGATATTTTGCATAATCCTTCCGTAAGGTTGCCCTCAGAAGAGGAGTTGGCAATACCAGACCCTGAGTCCCAATTCATGGCGGCTCTCCGTGTTACGCCGGATTGGGTTCTTCCGTATCTGGCATATCTCGCCCGAGGCGAGTTACCTTCGGATGAAGTGTTGGCTCGCCAAATTGTTCATCGAAGCAAATCCATGGTCATCATCAATGGCGAATTATATAAGTGAAGCACTTCCGGGGTATTCCAACGATGCGTTTCTTCCGAAGAAGGATGCGTGATTCTGAACTACATCCATGCCGGAGATTGTGGGCATCATGCCGGGTCACGCTCCCTGGTTTCAAAGGCATTTCGTCACGATTTCTTTTGGTTGACGGCTCATGCAGATGCAGAAGAGATAGTTCGTCGATGTGATGGTTGCCAGCATTACGGACGACAGGCTCAGGTGCCGGCTCAAGAACTAAGAATGATACCTATTACTTGGCCTTTCGCGGTCTGGGGGCTAGACATGGTTGGCCCCTTTAAGATGCCGTCCAACAAAAAAACTCATCTGCTGGTGGCGGTTGACAAATTTACCAAGTGGGTCGAAGCAGAACCTGTTGGTGCTTGTGATGCGGAGACAACGGTCAAGTTCTTGAAAAATCTGATCTTCCGGTTCGGATATCCACACAACATTATTACTGATAATGGTACTAATCTATCACAGGGTGCGTTGCAGGAGTTTTGCCATCGTGAGCACATCCGGCTTGATGTCTCTGCAGTGGCTCATCCACAATCTAATGGGCACGCCGAACGGGCGAGTCAGGAAGTATTGCGAGGAATCAAACCCGACTTATGGTTCCCCTGGAACACACCCAAGGGTGTTGGGTTGAGGAGTTGCCTTCAGTACTATGGAGCATCCGGACCACCCCAAACCGTTCTACGGGTTTTACTCCCTTTTTCCTGCTGTACGGAGCAGAAGCTGTTCTTCCCACTAACATTAGGCATGACTCGCCCAGAGTTGTTGCTTATGTGGAACAGGACAACGATTTGGTGCGTCAAGATTCTTTGGATGCTTTGGAGGAAGCACGCGACTTGGCTGCCGCCCGATCGGCGATTTATCAGCAGGACTTGCGGCGTTACCACAGCCGCCGGGTCAAGAGTCGAACCTTTCAGGAGGACGACTTAGTGCTTCGATTGGTCCAAGATTGCACTGGCATGCATAAGTAATCACCACCATGGGAAGGACCGTTCGTCGTCAGCAACAGCCTTCGCAACAGGTCATACTATCTGATGGATCTTTGGCCTGATCGGCCAACCACAGAGGCTGAGTCAACTCGCCCCTGGAACATCGCCCACTTGCGGCCTTATTACACTTGAGCTATTAGCTCTGCTTTTTGTAAGTTTTTCATTGTTATGAAGCAATAAAATTGATGCTCACAAGCTCGGGGGCTTTCGTGCTATTTCATCTTATTGAAAGTATGGATCTTTTATTTTGCTCCTCAACAAGTCGCCCAAGCATGGACGCTATCCATACCAGAGAGCATAAGTCGCCATGATGCACCTATTACAAAACTGGGTATCGATGAGCCAAAGTGGATCAAAGTCGCTACAAGCGGGCGATTCAAACATAGGCGCCTTATATGATTTTGTGGATTAGGCCGGCTTACTTGGGGGCAATATGTTCCCAAGTCGTTTTGTGGTAATAGCGTATACGCTTCTACAATCCTATGACCGGTCTTTCCCCTAATCATAGGTCACTTGGGGGTTTCCTCTCACCGAGATCAGCCTTACTACCCATTTGGCCTGTGAAAAATTACCGCATTACAAATGGTTATACTGGACTGTGTGTTGGCCGAATCGCCATATGGACCCATGAACTCTTGGCGAGTTACTCCGCTTTATGGACCCTGAACTCGCCTTGGTTAAAACATGTCTGGTACCGGCTAGTGCCCCACATAGAAAATAGAGAAACCATTGGTTCACTGAACCTGCTTCACTGAAGCTTGACTCGTGCCTGATCAGCCGGTCTAAATACTTGATCTTTTTATACAAAAAGTCTCCCTTGGGTAGCACTTGAGTTTATATAACTCGTCCTATCCTGTCGCGACTTGAATGAGCCGACGAAATTCTCATTTTTTACCTTCCTCGCACTGCCACACGGTTTTTCAAATTTTTCCGACTCACCTTAACATCTGGAGTCGGTTATTATTTTATAATCCATTACTCATTGAGGTGATTTGATGTATGTTTTTAAGCCTAACAGGTTGATGATCAAAATCATTATTGCCATGATGGGTCAAGCATCATAAAACGCCCTGAGGGCGGGTCAAGCATCATAAGGCGCCCTGAGGGCGACACAAGGGTTTTTAAGAAATCACAGAACAGGGTTGTTTTCTACGAATGACTTATTACATGGCTCTGATAGAAAAATCCATGAAGGATTACTCTGCTGATGTCCCCGGGTCAGCCTGCTTTGAGCTCTGACCGACTTCAATTTGCAAGTTGCCCAATACCCAGTTAAACTTGGATAAGGTGGCAAATTCATCTTCATCGTTCAGAACTGATGAGAGATCCACCTCCAAATCAAAAGGGTTCTTGGGTCGACGCGGAGTCAAGCTGGTTGTCACAAAGGTTGGCGGATTAACTTTCTTATTCTTGTCATCATAGGCAGCTTGATACTTCGATAAATACAAGCTTGCTGCAAGCTGAGTCCCCGCCAAGCGGGATTCTTTGACAACGCGCTGGTATTCCTCTTGAGCAAATTCTGACCCGTCGTCCTTGAGCTGGGGAAAGCATGCTGCTACTTCTTCGGGTTTTAATTCTGGAGCGTACGCCAAGCACCGACTCAACATAGTCAGTACCCCTTCTCGGGCAGCTGACCGGGTTAGCTCACCGATCTAAGGCGGAACGGTAGATAAGCAGCCAAGCATCTTTTTGATTGATGTTATGGGTTCCTTGGCACCAATCACTGCTTTCACGGTCAGCACGCTTCCGGTATACAGTTGCTCTGTTAATGTGTAAATCGCCTTCAGCATCAGGACGCAGTCATTCTGAAGGTTGGCGGCTCTCGGACCTATATAAGGGATAATGATGGTCAGTAACTTCTTCATACTAAGTTATTTATTTAAAAAGTGCAAGGTTAGGGTTTTGTTTCTTACCAGAGATAGCTTCTGCCATGTTGGAGATATGTTGCTTTAAGCCGGTCAGCTCTTGTTGCACGGTTTCCAATTTAGCTTCAGCGTTTTCCGCTCGCTTTACCACGGCGTCTTGATCAGCTTGAGCCTTTTTGAGGGCGGCTTTCAGCTTCTCCATCTCAGATAAGATTATTTGATATTTTTCTTCTGATTTTGCCCGTGCATCTTGCTGATCGGCTAAATTTTTCTTTAAGTCGCCAAATGCCGACTCAGCTTGGGCAAGAGATTCCTGTCGAAATATATTATCAAGGGGCAAGTCTCAGAATTATTGCATGCAACATCTCTGACACTTGGGGGCTAATGTATAACTTTTTAGACAAAATTATACAGTATCAAGACCCGGCTCATCTTTCAACAAGATGACCCGGCCCTTGGGGGTTACAGGTCGAAAGATTTTTTCTAATGACAAGACCCGGCTCATCTTTCAAACAAGATGACCCGGCCCTTGGGGATTACAGGTGAAAGATTTTTTCTACTATCAAGACTCAGTTCATCTTTTAACAGATGACCCGGCCCTTGGGGGTTACAGGTCGAAAGATTTTTCTACTATCAAGACCCAGTTCATCTTTTAACAGATGACCCGGCCCTTGGGGGTTACAGGTCGAAAGATTTTTCTACTATCAAGAACAAGTTCATCTTTTAACAGATGACCCGGCCCTTGGGGGTTATAGCTCAAAAGATTTTTTTCTACTATCAAGACCCGTCTCATCTTTTAACAGATGACCCGGCCCTTGGGGGTTAATGAGGATAATATAGTATGCAGTAAGGCGTACCTCATGTCTGTTCTTCATCATAAGGAGCAGACTCTTTTCCATTTCATAACTCGCCTCCAGGCGACTTGCCAAGCCGAAGCAGAGTTCTTTAAATTCAAGATTTTCATATTGGGATAGCTTGACCTTGGAAATTTCATGTTCAATAGAAGGTTGAGCTGATGATGATACGTGCTTCGACAAGACTGCTGAAGCCGGCTTAGAAAAGCGAGTGGCAGTGATAATCACAGCATCTGGATCTTCTGCCGTTTTCAACGGAATCGGCGGATTGGGCGTTTCCATGCCTTCCTTGGGCGAATTCGGGAGATCCGCTTGATCTTTAGAGTTATCCTTGGCCGGGTTATCCTGAATCGGCGCTGGTTTTTCAATAGGCTCCGGAGCTGTAGTGGAAGTTGACCCGCCAGTTTTCCTCTTCTTCGCTTGTGCCCTAAAAGAAAAGGGGGATGTGCTTAAAAACAAACATTATCATCATCAGGACAATGTAAGTGTTATAAGAACTTACCCTGGCACGCGGATCATCGGCGGAAGGGCTAACATCACTGAGTCGCCTGACGAAGGAGGAGAATTCTGCAAAAATATCACCTCAAGATGTGAGCGAGTTATAAATATGATCCAAAAGGAAACGAAAGGAGATGCTATTAAAAGGATACCTCATTCTGCCTCTTCTTAGTTTTTATTGGTAACCCGGACACCAAGTCTCCAGAATAACTCCGAGTTTTCCGATTGGAAGCATATTGTGTTTTCTTCAAAAGGAAATTAGGATCCAAACAAGCATTTGGGTGAGACATGGGAACTTTCCCACAAATCCGCCTGGCCGGCTTAGGCGGAGGAGAAGATGAGTCGGAGGAAACATAAATTACCTCTACGGAGTCTTCCTGGCTTTCGTTGTCCCCATTCTACACAAGAGATACGGAGGCGTAAACACAAAACTATAACAATGAATGGCGAGTCAAAGAAGATAGAATTTTACCTCTGAAAGTACATCGCCAACTTGGGATTCGTCTGCGTCAGACGGCTCAGTAACGGCGACTTTGCCTTTGCCCTTGGATTTCTTCTTTGGGGCGGCTTGGCTTGCTTCAGAGCCATCTTTTTCGGCCTCTGGACCAGAATTTGTCACCTTTCTGAAGTGACATTTTTATTATGAGAATCATAATTCACGTAAGTCGGAAGGAATAAAGTAAAGGCGGGTTAAGTTATTTACCTTTGGCGCCGGGTTGATCTTGCAGAATGGCTTAAGACCTATTTGGCCACACTTGGCCAAGGGCTCGCCGGTCAACTTCTTGATGATGGATATAATGTCGTTTTCTGTCAGTGTTGTACGGAAGTAGCACTGGGGATGGTCCAATGTGCCATCAAACGCACACATTAAGCCGTCTCAGCGACTTAAGGGGAGGATGCACCATTCAACCCAGCAGCGGATCAAATTGATCCCAGTAAGATCGTTGTTTGTCAGAGATCTTAACTCGGATAGCACTGGGATAAAATTTGACTCCTCTTCTTCAGTAAGCTTGTCTGGGAGTTTGAATTTTGTCGGAAGGCGTTCCTCCCTATAGCCAAGGAGCTTGTTCTCACCCTCAGGAGAAGTTTCCTGGCAATAAAACCAAGACTCGCCCCAGCCTTTGGGATGGCTTGGCATGGCGAGTGATGGGAATGGACTGTCCCTGCGGTGTTGAACGTTGACGCCTCCAAGTTCCAAGCTAGGGCCATTGGAAAATTCTGTCTGCAGATTCAAATGAAAAAATACCAGAACAAAGGAACTGAAGGTTCCATCCGCAAGTAGGCTTCACAGAAAACTTGGAACTGACATAAATTGCTAATCGAGTTAGGTCCTAAGTCTTGGAGGCGGACATTCATGAAGGTCATGGCGTCTCTGAGGAATTTTGACCCTGGCGGCTTAAATCCCCATTCGAGGTGGTCAACAAAAACAACTATTTCCCCTTCCTTCGGGTTGGGAATCTCTTCTCCAAACCTGGAACGCCATCCGATAACCTCTTTCGGGTCAAGATTTCCCGTCTTCACACAGTCGTTGAGAAAAGCTTCATCAACTTTGGTCGTGAGCCAATCGGCCTTGAAAACGGTACACATGCTACAAAGGGAGAGATTATGGGTAAATTAACTCACCAAGCGCCTACTGAGTGGTTTAAAAGATCAATTATCTCATCGAACATTTGTCACGTGACTAAGGGAGTTTGTTGACGCGCCAACAAGGGGCCCGGTCAGAATACCAGGGCGATTTATGAATTTCCTACTGCTTAAGAGCTTGGAGCTTCAGAGATGTTTGCTAAAATGGTGAAGTATGGATCTACAAACAGGTTTTATACAACAGGCATTAACATATAGATCTACAGAGCAGGCAAAAATGAATGAAAAAGGCTTGGATAAAGGAGAACAGCCTATGGCTGAGGTGAGGACAGTGAAGCTGGTTTGACAAAAGCCTTTCTAGATGTTCAAACCGAAGCTAGTCAACTAATGGTATGGTTGATGCTACTGCGCCTACTGTTATCATCGTGAACTAATCAGCGATTATGGAGGTATTCGAAGTGTTCTAAGAAACTGGTAGGCATGAACTTCGAGGAACTAAGATCTACCTCTAATGGCGGAGGACTGACCTGGTGATGGCGACCGGAGGCGACCAAGGAAGATCCGCGACGAGTGCTGCGTGTTTAGCTACCGTCGTGATGCGTCGGATGCGGTGACCGGAGACGGAGGTCTTCGGGCAGCGACGGAGCTCTCGGTACCGTCGCAGGGAAGAAGGGGACGACAAGATGGGTAGGTGGAAATGTGCCCTGTCCCTTCCCCCGGCCTATTTATTAGGCCAGGCGCTGGAATCAAGGCGCCTCGCGCGGGAAGTGCCGATGGGATAAAGATTCGCTATGATGGCGCCAATTTTTTTGGGATATCTGTGCCGAAGGATCCATTGGGGATTGCGTCATTATCTCTTCCGAGATTAAAGGGATAAGATGATGCCAACAAGAAGTGGTTCGGCGACTTGGGTATCTCCGCAACAGATGGCGGTTTAAGTGTGTAATGCATAAAAGGAGCAGAATGAGTCGCCCCTAACTAGATAAGAATATTGGCGTGAACAGGTTCAAGTCAATCTGGGGCCTAATGTTGGGGATATTATCTGCGGTGTGACCCGCCCAAGTTGGGCCAGGTCACCAGGTAGGCAACTCATCCTTTGACGATTTAAGCTTTGGCCCGATAGGCCCGGGAGCTGGATGGCGGTTCAAGATCCTCGTGGAGAACCAGTTATTGGGGAGTATTCCAGTCTTGGAAAGCACGACGACTTAGAGATAGAAAGAATCACGACTTGCGTGAGGGCAAGGACTCTTGTAAACCCTAAGGGCTTGACCTATATATAAAGGCGAGTCCCAGGGAGGGAGGGGTAGGTTATAAATCATCGAGTGCTAGGTCAGGCGAGTTACGCCCTCCTTGTAATCGAAACACCATCAATACAACACTAAGCAGGACGTAGGCTTTTACCTCCTTACGAGGGGCCGAACCTGGGTAAATCTCTGTCTCGCTCCAGATCAACCCCTTTGAGTTGCCACCAAGGTGAGATGGCTCCAACACTAAGTCCTTTCACGAGGACATCTGCCGTGAAAAAACCACGACAGGTAGGGTGAGACAAGAATACAAGAAGGGAAATAAAACATTTCTATCCCTTTAAAGATAGATGGTAGATTTGATCTTTCTTTTCCACTTAATGTAGTGTCTCTCCCGTTGGGTGAGATTAATATGTCTCCCCCTTGAATATTAATCCCCTTTTGGTAAGCATAAGGTTTGATATTTCTCCCTCTTTTGCATAGATTTACAAAAAGGGGACTTTCTAGCTAAAGTACAGAAACTCACTAGAGAAGAAAGTGATGACGGTGAAACCGGTCACATCCCAGAGTGGGATCTTAGGGTATAAAACTTTTTCTTCACGTGTGTCCCTTTGTGTCGTAACCATGGACAATCTTCATCCTTTAACAATATGCTTGGGTCGGTCTTCACTATGAAGAGAGTAATTTAATGACACTTTTCATAATCTTCTCACATGTCTCTCTTGTCCTCCACTCCCATGATGTTTTTCCCTTAAAGAACTATGTGGCGCTTTGGTTTATTGTATGATGTATTCGCTTCCTTATCCTTTCTTTTTCACGGTTTGGTAGACATGTCCGTCACATAGAAACCCGGCGCCACATCATTGGTTAGGACGAATGGTCCGTCTCTGTACCCAAGATTGTTGAGATCCACATTTTCATTATGTACCGCGGTTATCCTTTACCACGCCTCCTGTCAAATTGACCCATTTGACCAAAACAAAGGGACCTTAAAATCATGTCCATAGTCAAGTTCCTATATCTCCTCTATGTAACCATAATATGTGTCCTTCTTCCTATTGGTGTTTGCCGCATCAAAGTGGACACAACTATTTTGGTTGGTGCTCTTTTTATCTTGGCCGGACGTGTAAAATGCATTCCCATTTATCTCGTACCCTTTGAAAGTCAATATGTTAGAAGATGGTAATTTGGCCAACAAGTACATGTCATCTTCAACAATGTTGTTATTCATGAGATGGGTTTTCAATCAACTGTTGAAAGTCGCCATGTGTGTACATTTAATCTAGGGGTCAGACTGCTCTGGTTTCTTGGAGCATACAATATCCATGTGTTCCTCGATATACGGAGCCACCAAGGTGGAATTTTGTAGAACTATGTTATGTGCTTGCGCGCAATAATGTCTATCCCTACATATTACTGAATCCTTTTCTAGCATGCCTTTTCCACTCAGTCTCCCCTCATGTCGTTATTCACGAACACCAATCGGCTTAAGGTCAGGAATAAAGTCATCACAAAACTCAATAACCTCCTTTATTTCATGGCCCTTGGAGATGCTTCCTTCTGGCCTAGCATAGTTATGAACATATTTCTTTAAGACTCCCATGGATCATTCAAAGGGCGAGATATTGTGCAGAATTACAGGACCCAGAATGGCAATCTCTTCGACTAGGTGAACTAGGACATGCGACATGATATTGAAGAAGGATGGTGGGAAGACCAACTCGAAACTGACAATACATTGCACCAAATCATTCTGTAACCTTGGTAGGATTTCTGGATCAATTACCTTCTAAGAAATTGAATTGAGGAATGCTAATAGCTTCACAATGGTAATAGAACATTTTCTTGTAGAAGCGCTCTCCATGCAACCGGAAGCAATTGCGTCATAATCACATGGAACTTATGAGACTTTAGGTTTTGGAATTTTTTCTCTATGATATGTATTATTCCCTTTACATTCGATGAGAAGCCAGACGAGACCTTCATACTGAGCAGGCATTCAAAGAAGATTTCCTTCTCGTCTTTGGTAAGAGCGTAGCTCGCAGGACCTTGATACTGCTTTGGATGCATGTCGTCTTTTTGTGCATATGTTGCTGGTCCTCGCGTGCCTCAGGTGTATCTTTTGTCTCCCCACACATGTCCAAGAAGCCTAGTAGGTTCACACAAAGATTGTTCATCACGTGCATCATGTCAATTGCAGAGCAGACCTCTAGGAGTTTCCAATGGGGTAGGTCCTAAAATATAGATTTGTTCTTCCACATGGGTGTGCGTCCGTCAGCATCATTAGGGACAGATTGTTCGCCAGGGCCCTTTCCAAAGATTACTTTTAAATCCTTGACCATATCAAGTATATGTTCACCAGTAAGATGGTCAAGCTTCTACCGGTGATCTGCCTTACCTTTGAATGCTTGCTTCTTTCTTAAGAGATGCTTGATCAGAAGAAATCGAGGATGTCCCAGGTACACATTCTTCTTAAATTTATCCAAATATATACTTTCGGTCTAATCTAAACTGTGTGTGCGTGCATTGTATCCCTTGTTTGTCTGTCCTGAAAGGTTACTAAGAGCAGGCCAATCATTGATGGTTACAAACATCAATGCTCATAGGTCAAATTCCTCCTGTTTGTGCTCATCCCACACACTCACACCTTTTATATCCCACAACTGTAAAAGGTCTTCAACTAATGGCCTTAGGTACACATCAATGTTGTTGCCAGGTTGCTTAGGACCTTCGATGAGCACTTACGTCATAATGAACTTCTACTTCATGCACAACCAAGGAGGAAGGTCATACATTCAGAGAGTCACATGTCAGGTGCTATGATTGCTGCTCTGTTCTCCAAAAGGATTAATGCCATCTGCACTTATACCAAACCAATAGTTCCTTGCGTCTTCTGCAAACTCCGGCCACTTACTCTCGATTTTTCTCCACTGTGGCCCATCAGCGGGTAGTTTCAACTTCCCGTCTTTCTTACGATCTTCTTTGTGCCAATGCAACAAGTTGGCATGCTCTTTGTTTTAGAACAAATGATTCAACCGTGGTATGATAGGAGCATACCACATCACCCTGGAAAGAGTCCTCTTCCTGGGGCGCTCTCCCTTAACATCAGTAGGGCCATCGCGGTTGATCTTATAGCACAATGCACCGCATACCAGGCATGCATTCAAATTCTCGTACTCCTCACCGTGGCAGAGGATGTAGTCATTAGGGCATGCATGTATCTTCTGCACCTCTAATCCTAAAGGACAAACAACCTTTTTTTCTTCGTACATACTGTTGGGCAATTCATTATCCTTTGAAAGCATCTTCTTTAACATTTGTAACAACTTCTTCAGCTTCTTCCCCCATTGTAGTACCATCGTATTCAGGGAACCTAGGATAGTTGTTATCATCCTCTTCTTCTTCATTCTATTCCATTAGAACCCCTCTTTCTCCATGCTTGGTCCAAAAGTTAAAGCCGGACATGAAACTAGACGTAAACATATGGACGTGAAGGAATATTGAGCTAGAGTAATTCCTATCATTCTTACAAACACCTCATGGACAACACATAAAACCATCACGCTTGTTTGCCTCAGACGCACGCAAAAAACTATGCATGCCATTAATATGAACTTGGGAGAGCGTCGGTCATCATACATCCACTGCCGACTCATCTTCATTACACAACACCGAAAAGACCAAATTAATACAAGTTCATACGGACTTATTCTCATAAAACAACATACAACACTCTAGGTAAAGCATTTAAATGCAACAATAAATACAATCAAAATCGCAACGAAGGTAATAATTGATCCAACATCATAATGATACCAAGCCTCTTTATTAACAACTTATTTTCTAATCTTCAAGCGCATTGCATCCATCTTGATCTTGTGATCATCGACAATATCGGCAACATACAACTCCAATTTCATCTTCTCTTCTTTAATTCTCTTCAATTTTTCTTTCAAATACTCATTTTCTTTTTCAACTAAATTTAACTTCTCGATAAGAGATTCGGTTGCAAGTTCCGGTTCACATATCTCCTAGATAAAAATATCTATGTTAACTTGATGGGCCTAATTTTTATGAACATGATTGCAACAGATAGTTATAAAAGATATTATACCACATCCAAATCATAAACCGGACGAGGGCTGATTGGGACGGATACCAAAACCATGGCACTACGTATAACAAACAATCATACAAGTAAGAAAATTATACAAGAAACTATGTAAATCGTACAAATAAGATTTTTTTTCACAAAAGGAATAAGAACAAGAGCCTCACCGAGGTGGTGCCGGCGACGGACCAACGCGTGCGATCGACGGTGGTGAGGACGGGGATGGGAAGGCAATAAGTAAACTACACCTACACATATGCAAACTAAGAAGTTAATTTGAGCTCAAATTGCATATTAATCAAATAAAATCCCACATAATTACTCCCAAACTAAAACCCACAACTCACAATACTTATAAAGCATGAAACAAGCTAAACTAGAAATGAAAGGTGAAAGGATGAAGTTGCTAACCTTTTACAACCCTTGGATAGATGGGGTGCCTCATATCTTGACAAATGTTGGCAAAAATGGAGGATGAGAGCCCGAGCTATAGGGAAAACGTAGAGGAGAAAATAGAGAGGATGAGCGTGAGCTCGGGCTGTACGAAGGGGTTTATATAGGGACATATTTTGTCCCGGTTGTTGGTACAAACCAGGACTAAAGGTCCACCTCTAGTCCCTTTTGGTAATACCAACCGAGACGAAATGCGTTCGCTGGGGCCCCAGCCCGACGCTAGCCTGCCACCACCCCTTTAGACCCAGTTTGTAATACCAACCGGGGCAAAAGGTCACAAATGAATCGGGACAAATGGTGGTCGTGCCCCCGTCCGCTCGTAGCCGTTGGGACCGGGACTAATGATCACATTAGTCCCGGCCCAAACCAAACCAGGACTAATGCTTCGGACGAAAGGCCTGTTTTCTACTAGTGTTAGCTTCAGTTGAGCTTTCATACACCTATATCTCTAGTGCATCCGTTGCATGGCAAACCCTACTCCTCGCACTGATATCTATCGAACGACATCTCCATAGCCCGTTGATACACCTAGTTGATGCAAGACTTTCTTCTCCACTTTCAATCCTTTGATACCTACTACCATATTCTATTCCACCCTTATGCTATATCCATGGTTCACGCTCATATATTGAGTAACTAATAAAAAGTTGAAGCGCATAACAAAGTATGATCCAATTGCGTGACTTGACACCATGGTACTTAACATTTGTATTTATGGGATGAGGACGGATCCATGCTATACTTATATGATAAAGTGAATAGAGAGTGGACATCCTTTAAGGATCGTACACTCTGAAACTTGATGATTATGTTGCTTATGTTTATGAATATTACTATGTTAATGTTTATTGATTCATCATTTCTCAATGATCAAACCTGCAACGGATTACATGCCGGGTAGCATGTCACATCAAAAATTATGTGTTTATCATTTACCTACTCGAGGACGGGCAGAAATTAAGCTTGGGAATGCTGATATGTCTCCAACGTATCTATAACTTTTAATTGTTCCATGCTATAATATTACCATTCTAGGATGCTTGTGGGTGTTTATGTACAAATTAATATTATTTTTGAGCACTAACTTATTAACCCACTATCCAGTGCGAGTTACATTTTTCTACATTTTTGTTGGCTTTTCAGTTTTACAGTACAAAACAAAGTCCAACTGCCCCGAGACTTTTTTATGATTTTTTCTAGACCAAAAGAAGACCTGGAAGCATCTCGAGAAGACTCGAGGCTGCACGAGGAAGGCAACACACATGAGGGTGCGCCCAGGGGGTGGTTGCGCCCCGTTTTGTGTTGGCGTACCTCTGCGTCCTATAACTTCTCAAGTACTCCAAAAACCCTAGGGAGCCACCCGAAACACTTTTTCCATTGCCACAAGTCTCTATTCCATTGTGAGGCCATCCTAAGCCCTTTTCTGATGTCCTACCAGAGGGGGGATCAATCACCGACCCGTATAACGCGTGAACCCACATAATTCCGGCGAGTATACGGGCTCGTCCCAATTTTCTGGCTAGAACAGAGCCCGTATACTCGTCCGGCCCGTAAATGTTTTTACCACGGCCCGCAAACCTCACCCCCGAAGCCGTATATTTACGGGTTTTCGGAGCAGATACGGGTCGAAACCCTATCCCCCCGTCGTCGCATTTCGCCACGATTCCCCACTCTCTCCCTCGCATTTCTCATAGTTGGTGAGCCCTCTTCTGCCTCCAAACACCATGTGGGGCCGTATGTGGAGCTCAGGCCGCAGCTTCGGCGGGGGAGGCGACCCTCAGAGTGAACGGTGCGTCCGCGCGGATGGCGCAAGGAAGCGGGCGGCGAGGAGCTTGTCGAACCAAGGCCTCGAGCCGACGTCAAGCCTCCTCCCTCGTGAGACGGAGGAGTACGACCGCCGGCACGGGCGGCGCCCTCCTTTGCCGCGGGCTCTTCCTCCGCCGCAGGGGCCCATCCGACGCGACGCTTCTCCCCGTGAAGAGGGAGTGGGCGGTTGAGCCGGAGGACCGTCATCTCGTCATCGTCAAGCAGGAGCCGGAGGAGATCGCACGCCGAGGCGTCGTCGGGCCCGAAGATTATGTCGGCGACGAGGTCGACATGGTCGCGGCCGCCATTGGCGAATGGAGCTTGCACGAGGAGGCGGAGCGCCGCCACCATGATGAGGAGCTCGAAGACCTCCTGTTCAAGCAGGCGGGCGCAGCCAACCTCGTCGTGAAGGATAAGGACGACGAGCGGTGGCGCATCCGCGAGGAGAAGAGGGAGAAGTTCATCGACCTCGTCAGCTCTGACATGGAGGATTGAGCTCCTCCACCGCGTCGTCCTCGGCCGCAAGCTCGTCCATTTTGATACATCAACCTCGGCCTCCCCGTTGCGAGATCCCCCACCCCCTCTAGTAGTAGTAGTAGAATGTAGTATGTATGATCATGTAGTATGTGATGAACTATGAATAATAAGTGTGGTTGCAATTTCTTCCGCAAAAGTTTTTTTCAAATTATAGTTTCATATACGGGGTCTATTCTGCAGCGCACGATGTCATCCCGCAAAACATGTCTTCGTCGAACTGCAAATGCCTTATGCGGATCGGCATTATACGGAGTCTGTTAGAGATGCTCTTAGATTTGCATTCTATTGTACAATTGTACGAATTTATGACCCAAATTAACCCTTATAATTTTATGATTTTGGTTAGTAGAATTTACATAGGATTCTGATAATTAAGATTCTATGATTTATGATCATACCATTAGAGCTCCGATCCGATTCAGAATCACGACTCTGAGTACCTTGTGTACGAGCAACAAAGGTACCCCACCACATAGCGCCATAGCAAAGGATGGAGGCTAGGGGAACTAGATTTCGGCGCCAACTACTACTTCGATCTCGTGCGCTAGGATCTCCCACTCACGGATATTAGTCAATTGTGCGTGGTCGAGTCCAGCTGGTTTACTGATCAAATAAGGCATGTGCCAATGCATCGTTTCTTAACACGTTACCATAGAAACATTAATAATTTAAGAGACTACTAGCCCAATGCATTGGTTCTTAGAGATTGTCTTTAAATTTAATAATTTGGTGCTCATGCATAGATGTGATTGGGCTATTAACCATTTTTACCTATGATGACGTGCAATTGTTGTATCTTAGCTAAAATACAACATTACTCTCTTTCATCATTAAGTAATATGACACATCAACAAAACGTCTATAAACTCACGCTAAGAAACCTTCATTGGCACATGCCTAAGTGGGAAGTACGCCCTACATTGAGGGCTCCACCATTTATGTGAGAAAAGACATCTCTTATGATTATTGTAGCCATGTTTTCATTTTAATACTCCTTGACTGGGACTGCCCATACCTATTTTGTAGAGAGAGAAACAAAAAACTTTAATATTGCAATTCTATCTGGAACTATGTACGCGCTATACCGGCCTTTAACACGACTAGTTAAGATCTTGTAGGAGGATGCAAAAGCAGCATGTACGAGGATAATACAAGTAGTATATACAGTAGGTATACACTTCAAGTAGTGCATGCTCTATCACAATTCCCACTTTTGAAACCACCCAAGTTTTGGTTAAGCCGTCCGGCTTGTTGTAGCCGGCAGCAGGAGTACTAAGTATTAGTATGAGAAAACGCCTTACATTATGAGACGGAGGGAGTAGTATTATTTAGCTAAGTGTAAGCTTTGACAAATGCAACTGTCAACAAGGTACAAAAAGCGTGCTTCATCAGACATGATTAGACGGATAATGGCGGTTGTGCGTTAATTAAACAACTGTCATGAGTACTCACTAGTCCGCGATGCTATGCACAGTGGGGATAGATGAAGGGACTACGTAGTGGGGCACACATGACATCTAACTAACGATGCCATTAGCCTTTAGCTGCAAGGTCTTTACAGTAGAAGCTAGTGTAGTAGCTAGTGTCCATCCATAAAGTCGGTGCCATGATACACTAACTTAACCCATCTGTTATGTCCTGCCTTATCGAACCTGCCTTATCTAACTAGAAGCTAGTGGAGTAGTAGTACGTTATCTTCTCGCCGTTCAATCTTGACTTCTCAACATGCATGCTTTATATTGTTCCTCTTAACTTTATTACTAGTTGATTACCATTTGATTTTCGTACAGAATCTACAAATACAATACTACTCCAACAAACGGTTTGACATAAGCAATAATTAGTGGCCATCAACACACAGCTGGCACTAGCATTAGTTTACCAACAGCAAATTTCAAACACAGGGTCAATCAGTTCTTCACTACAGACCTTGAGAGATGCGGGGGCGCATGCAGATGCTAGTGGCCGCTCTGCTATACCAAACATTCCAGGCCCTCTCCAGATCGAGATCAGAATTCGGATGCTAATATTCTTTCTGGCACTCGGAGAGAAGGATCGAGTGACCAGTGATAAATCCAGATGGCTATATACTTGGTCAATCATTTCTTAAATTTCGTATTCTGGTACGCCTGCAATGCAAAGCAAGAAGATTATTAGTTTTTGAAAGCCTTAAGCAAGAATATTATCTGTCCATCGAAGAAAAAGGTGACCAATTAGCTCTGGCTCGTTTTCAGAGGATGCTCTTTGGCAAAATTCCAACGGCATAAACAAAGTTGTCAGAGGAAATGCATCATACATCGGAATAAAAAAAATCCCTTTTGGATTTGGATGGTGCGCGTTGTGTCAACTTGAGAGCAAAGTGGCTCTGACAAAAAGATATTATATGCTTTCTCCTTTGCCTCCTTTTCTCGGACAGAAAGCTTTTGCAAAATTGCATGGTGGAAGTCTGCTATATTCCCCCATTTTATTTCCTGCCAGAATTCTCTCAGCGATGCTGGGGGCAAGAAATGCAAAAGCTACCTGACCAGATGAGCATATAAGAATTATTAATTACTTCAAAAAGTTATTTTGGTTTATTTGAGGGCGTCTAGACGTACTTTGCATCTGATACTTAAGGCTACGGTTTCAAATTACCGTGTCGTTCCGTATGTGTTTTCCCAAGCTTCCAGTTTTACCTAACACGCAAAGTAATGGAAGAACTCCTTATGAGCTCATGGAATTTGATCAATGCTAATTCAAGTTCAAGTCATATTAGAAATTTAGTTCATCAATTCATTTGTTTCACAGTGAAGAAGCCTTGCGCTACTCGGAAAGTACTTACTAGAGCGATGTGTGGATCCATTTTCTCGAAACAGGCTTTCGCCCCGCTTTATATATAAAGCACACATACCAGCCTCCATACCACCATGGTCCGACAAAGTGAAAAACCAAAAGAGCGTTGGGGCAACAGCACAAGCACTCCCAAATAAAGCAAAAAACATCAAATAATGCCAACAAGGGCCAAGCTAAGCATCATGAGGGCGGGGAGAGAGCCGTCGGCGGACATCAGCAGCGCGTCCAGGTAGCCCTGAAGCCGGACGCGGTCTCGGGGCCTAGCGAGCGGATGCCAGTGTTGCAAGAAGGCAAGAAATTTGAAGAATGAGTCAGAAGCATGTCGCTGGAACACCCGCTCAATCACCATCTTATTGCGAGTCGTCCATAGAGTCCATGAGAGAGCGGCGAAGATCAGCCAGAACAGCCGGCGCTTACGGCCAGCCTGGGTGGCCCGTGCCTGCAGAAAGTCTGCCAGGTCATGGGCCTCCCACTCAGGGCCCAGAGCCTCACGTACAAAGCCCCAAAGGGCCTGAGCCGCAACGCAAGAGGAAAGAATGTGGGTGCCATTCTCCGGGACGTGGCACAGGGGGCAAGTGTCGTTACCCGGACCGTGGCATTTCAACACCTCGGTCCCTGAAGGCAGGCGGTCCCGGAGAAGCTGCCACACGATGATCTTAATCTTCAAGGGCAGCGGGGCCTTCCAAAGTGGAGATAACCACGGGAGGACCGGCGTCCGACACAGAACCAAATAGGCCGAGCTAACGGAGAAATTTCCCGAAGGAGACAGACTCCAAGCCGCAGAATCTCTATCCGACGAGACTGGGAGATGCACCACTTCCTGCAAGGTTTCCCACTCGTGGACCTCGGCTGGGCCTAGGGGGCGGCGGAACGGCACATGCCATCCGTCCTCCCGAGCGGCTGCGGCGACAAGGGCGGCAGGGTCACAGCATATAGCAAAGAGCCTAGGGAAACGCAGGCGAAGAGGTTCACCATCCAGCCATGGGTCTAACCAAAACTGTGTCCCAGCTCCATTGCCCACCGAGATCCGAAGGCCCAGCCTAATATCATGCTTGATGCCTTGAATAGATTTCCAGAACTGCGACCCAGTCGTAAGAGAGCAGGCCAGAAGGGGTCTGTCTTGGAGGTATTTAGCCTCAAGCAGCTGCAACCACAGGCCCCCATCTCCCTGTAAAATCCGCCACACCCATCTGAGCATCAGGGCAACATTCATACTGCGGGACGCCGGTATGCCCAAGCCCCCACGATCCTTCGGTAAGCAGATATCAGCCCACTTCACCATGTGATATTTGGGCCTACCATCCCCTGCCTGCCAAAAGAACCTAGCCACCTCCTTATCGAAGGAGCTATGCACGCTCTCGAGCAGGATATACATCCCCATCATATACATGGGGAGGCTCGCGAGGTTAGCAGAGATGAGGACGGTCTTGCTGCCCTTAGAAGTGAATCTACCGCACCAGGGTTCCGCACGGGAGGCTACCCGTCCCACTAGCGGATCAAACCCGCTAACCAAGATCCGAGACTCCACCATGGGCATCCCCAAGTAAGAGATGGGGAGGGCAGCCAACTTGCAGTTGAGATTGTCGGCAATCCTGCGTTGTTCCTCGGCGGAGTAGCCGAGGACCACAACCTCACTCTTGTCAAAGTTAACCTTAAGATCAGACATTTCCTCGAAGCAGAGCAGCAAAAACTTAAGATTAGCAATGTCCGAGTCCAAACCTACGACCATGATCATGGTGTCATCCGCATACTGGAGATGGGAGACCCCCCCTCCCGCAATGAGGTGACCAACCACCCCCTAGATATGGCCGGCCAGCTTGGCCTTATCCAAGATGCTAGCGAGGGCGTCAACGGCGAGGTTGAAAAGCAAGGGGGATATAGGGTCCCCTTGCTTTACTCCCCTAGAAGCCTGGAAGAAGGGGCCTACGTCACCGTTGATGTTGATCGTCGTGTTCCCAGATCTGACAAGCTGCATGATCCAGGAACACCACCTGTTGCCAAATCCCCGTCGTTCCATAACTAACGTCAAAAAGGACCAATCAAGGCGGTCATATGCCTTCTGGAAGTCCAGTTTAAGGAAGACCCCTTTGAGCCCCTTGGACGCCACCTCGTGAACAATCTCGTGAAGAGCAAGGATCCCATCATGAATCCGCCGGCCTTTCGGGAATGCGGACTGGAGGGGGTGAGCAATCCGTTCGGCCAAAGGGGACAGGCGAGTAGCGCAAACTTTAGCAAAGATTCGTGCCACCATGTTAATAACGCCGAAGTTAAGCCTGCCTATTGATACGTCCATTTTGCATCATGCTTTCATGTTGATATTTATTACTTTATGGGCTGTGATATTACTTTGTGGTACCATATTTATGTCTTTTCTCTCTTATTTTGCAAGGTTTATTTGAAGAGGGAGAATTCAGGCAGCTGGAATTCTGGACTGGAAGAGGAGCAAATCTTAGTTCATTATTCTGCACAACTCCAAATGCCCTGAAAATTTACGTGGAATTTTTTGGGATTATATAAAAAATACTGGGCGAAAGAAGTACCAGAGGGGAGCTACCAGGGCGCCACAAGCTTGGTAGCCGCCACCCCCTGGTGGCGGCTACAGGGCTTGTGGGCTCCCTGACGGCCCACTGGCCCCCCTCTTTTGCTATATGAAGGGTTTCGTTCCAGAAAAATCAATCGGGAGCTTTTTCGTGGTTTCGCCGCCGCCTCGAGGCGGAACTTGAGCAGATCCAATCTAGAGCTCCGGCAGGACGATCCTGTCGGAGAAACTTCTCTCCCGGAGGGTAAAATCGTCGCCATCGTCATCACCAACACTCCTCTCGTCGGAGGGGAGGCATCTTCATCAACATCTTCATCAGCACCATCTCCTCTCCAATCCCTAGTTCATCTCTTGTAACCAATCTTCGTCCCGCGACTCTAATTGGTACTTGTAAGGTTGCTAGTAGTGTTGATTACTCTTTGTAGTTGATGCTAGTTGGATTACTTGGTGGAAGAGTTTATGTTCAGATCCTTGATGCTATTCATTACACCTCTGATCATGATTATGATTATGCTTTATGAGTAGTTACTTTTGTTCCTGAGGACATGGGATAAGTCATGCTCATAATAGTCATGTGAATTTGATATTCGTTCGGTATTTTGTTATGTTGTATGTTCGTCTTTTCCTGTAGTGGTGTTATGTGAAGGTCGACTACATAACACTTCACCATATTTGGGCCTAGAGGAAGGCATTGGGGAGTAGTAAGTAGATGATGGGTTGCTGGAGTGACAGAAGCTTAAACCCCAGTCTATGCGTTGCTTCATAAGGGGATGATTTGGATCCACTAGTTTAATGCTATGGTTAGACGTTGTCTTAATTCTTCTTTCGTAGTTGCGGATGCTTGCGGGAGGGGTTAATCATAAGTGGGATTCTTGTCCAAGTAAGGACAGTACCCAAGCGTCGGTCCACCCACATGTCAAACTATCAAAGTAACGAACGTGAATCACATGAACATGATGAAACTAGCATGACAGAAATTCCCGTGTGTCCTCGGGAGCGTTTTTCCTCCTATAAGACTTTGTTCAGGCTTGTCCCTTGATGCAAAAGGGATTGGGCCACTTGCTGCACCATTGCTACTAGTTGTTACTTGTTACTTTTCACTTGTTACGTTTCACCTCACTACACCATCACTTGTTACCGCTACTTTCAGTGCTTGCAGTTATTACCTTGCTGAAAACCGTTTATCACATCCTTCTGCTCCTCGTTGGGTTTGACACTCTTACTTGTCAAAAGGACTACGATTGATCCCCTATACTTGTGGGTCATCAAGACTCTTTTCTGGCGCCGTTGCCGGGGAGGGAAGCGCATTTGGTAAGTGGAAATTGGTAAGGAAACATTTATTTACTATGCTGAAATTTATTGTCACTTGTCACTATGGAAACTGTTCCTTTGAGGAGTTTGTTCGGGGTATCTTCACCATGAACGGAAGCACGAGGAGTTGTTCCTCAACCTGAGGTACCTACTGAAAATATATTTTATGAAATTCCTTCGGGTATGCTTGAGAAACTGCTGGCTAATCCTTTTACAGGAGATGGATCTTCACATCCAGACTTCAATCTGATCTATGTAGATGAAGTTTGTGGTTTATTTAAGCTTGCAGGTTTGCCCGAGGATGAGGTAAAGAAGAAAGTCTTTCCGTTATCTTTGAAGGATAAGGCGTTGACATGGTATAGTCTATGTGATGATACTGGGTCATGGGACTACAATCGGTTGAAATTGGAATTTCATCAAAAGTTCTATCCTATGCATTTAGTACATCGTGATCGGAATTATATTTATAACTTTTGGCCTCGTGACAGGGAAAGCACAGCTCAAGCTTGGGGGAAGCTTAAATCAATGCTATATTCATGCCCCAATCATGAGCTCTCGAGAGAAATTATCACTCAAAACTTTTATGCTCGGCTTTCTCATGAAGATCGTACCATGCTTGACACTTCTTCTACCGGTTTTTTTATGAAGAAGGATATTGATCACAAGTGGAATTTATTGGAAAGAATCAAACATAACTCTAAAGATCGGGAGCTGGAGGTATGAATTTCCAGTTTGATTGCGTTAAATAATTTGTTGAGACAAACACTTCTAGAGATTTTAGCGCTAAGTATGGACTTGACTCTGAGATAGTAGCTTCTCTATGTGAATCTTTTGCTTCTCATGTTGATCTTCCCAAAGAGAAGTGGTTTAAGTATCATCCTCGTGTAGAAAGCAACATAGTCAAAACCAATCTTGTTGAGGAGAAAGTCATTGCTTTTAGTGATCCTATTGTTCCTTGTGCCTACGCTGAGAAACCACCATACCCTACTAGGATAAAGGATTATTCTAAAGATCCAACTGTGATACGTAGGGGTTACATTAGACCACTTGCACCCGTGAGAAGATTAGAGTTGAACCTAGTGTTGCTATTATCAAAGATCTCTTAGTCGAAGACGTAGACGGGCATGTTATCAAATTCTGTGAGGACTCTGCTAGAATTGCTAAACCTCACGTGAAAGACAAATACAGACCTGTAGTTGGTCTGCCCGTTGTTTCTGTCAAGATAGGAGATCACTGTTACCATGGTTTATGTGATATGGGTGCTAGTGTTAGTGGAATACCCCGTTCCCTATATGATGAAATCAAAGATGAGATTGAACCTGCTGAGTTAGAACCCATTGATGTCACTATTACGCTAGCTAATAGAGACACTATCTGCCCTGTGGAAATTGTGAGAGACGTAGAAGTCTTGTGTGGTAAGACGAAGTATCCTGCTGATTTCCTCGTCCTTGGTACTTCACAAGATAGCTTTTGTCCCATCATATTCGGTAGACCCTTTCTCAACACTGTCAATGCTCACATTGATTGCATTAAGCAGACTGTCACAGTTAGTTTCGAGGGTGTGTCTCATGAATTTAACTTCTCCAAGTTTGGAAGACAACCCCATGAAAAAGAGTCGTCTGGTAGGGATGAAATCATTGATCTTGCCTCTATTGCCGTACCTCCTACGGATCCTTTAGAGCAATATCTGCTTGAGCATGAAAATGATATGCATATGAAGGAAAGAGATGAGATAGATAAAATTGTCTTAGAGAAATATCCTATTCTCAAGAATAATCTGCCTCTTGAACTGCTTGGGGATCCCTCCCCACCAAAGGGTGATCCTGTGTTCGAGCTTAAACAGTTGCCTGATACTCTCAAGTATGCCTATCTTGATGGGAAGGAGATATATCCTGTTATTATTAGTGATCTCCTCTCAGAGCACGAAGAGAAGAAGTTACTAAAAACTCTGAGGAAGCACCGTGCTGCTATTGGATATACTCTTGATGATCTTAAGGTATTAGTCCCACTCTATGTCAGCACAAGATTAAAATCGATTATGATTCTAAACCAGTTGCTGATCATCAAAGGAGATTAAATCCTAAGATGAAAGAGGTCATTAGAAAATAAATATTAAAGCTTCTGGAAGCAGGAATCATTTATCCTGTTGCTCATAGTGATTGGGTAAGTCCAGTGCATTGCATACCTAAGAAGGGAGGTATCACCGTCGTTCCTAATGATAAGGATGAACTAATCCCACAAAGGATTATTACTGGCTATAGGATGGGGATAGACTTCCGGAAACTAAACAAGGCAACTAGGAAAGATCATTATCCTTTGTCGTTTATTGACCAAATGCTACAAAGGCTATCCATACACACACACTTTTGCTTTCTAGACGGTTATTCAGGTTTCTCGCAAATACCTGTTGCACAATCTCATCAGGAGAAAACCACTTTCACCTGCCCCTTCGGTACCTTTGCTTATAGACGTATTCCTTTTGGCTTATGCAATGCACCTGCCACCTTTCAAAGATGCATGATGGCTATATTCTCTGACTTTTGTGCAAAGATTGTCGAGGTTTTCATGGATGACTTCTCCGTTTACGGGTCTTCCTTTGATGATTGCCTCAGCAACCTTGATCGAGTCTTACAGAGATGCAAAGATACCAACCTCATCTTGAATTGGGAGAAGTGCCACTTTATGGTTAATGAAGGCATCGTCTTAGGACACAAAATCTCTGAAAGAGGCATTGAAGTTGATAAGGCTAAGGTTGATGCAATTGAGAAAATGCCTTGTCCCACAGATATCAGAGGTATACGAAGTTTCCTAGGTCATGCTGGTTTCTATAGAAGGTTCATTAAATACTTCTCTAAGATTTCTAGGCCTCTTACCAACCTATTGCAGAAGGATGTTCCTTTTGTTTTTGATGAGGATTGTGAGGAAGCTTTCGAAATACTTAAGAAGGCTTTGATAACCGCACCTATTGTTCAACCACCTGAATGGAACTTTCCCTTTGAAATAATGTGCGACGCTAGTGATTATGTTGTTGGTGTTGTTCTAGGACAAAGAGTTGACAAGAAGTTGAATGTTATTCACTACGCTAGTAAAACTCTAGACAGTGCCCAAAGAAACTATGCCCCTACGGAAAAGGAGTTTTTAGCAGTTGTGTTTGCACGTGAAAAGTTCAGATCTTATATAGTTGACTCCAAAGTCACTACTCACTCTGATCATGCTGCTATTAAGTACCTTATGGAGAAGAAGGACGCTAAGCCTAGGCTGATCAGATGGGTTCTCCTGCTACAGGAATTTGATTTGCACGTCGTTGACCGAAAGGGTGCTGATAACCCTGTAGCAGATAACTTGTCTAGCCTAGAGAATGTCCTTGATGACCCACGACCTATTGATGACGGCTTCCCTGATGAACAATTAAATGTCATCAGCACTTCAAATAGTGCACCGTGGTATGCTGATTATGCAAACTATATCGTAGCCAAATACATACCCCCCCAGTTTCACCTATCAGCAAAATAAGAAATTCCTCTTTGATTTGAGACACTACTTTTGGGATGATCCTCACCTTTATAAGGAAGGAGTAGATGGTGTTATTAGACGTTGTGTGCCTGAACATGAACAGGGACATATCTTGCAGAAGTGTCATTCCGAAGCCTACGGAGGACACCATGCTGGAGATAGAACTGATCATAAGGTATTGCAATCAGGTTTCAATTGGCCCACTCTCACTACTGGAATCCAGAACTTTGCCGTCAGCCAGTTCTTTACCGTCTGCTGGCTGACGGCAAAGAACCTCTTTGCCATCAGTTGACACAATACAGACGGCAAAGAACTGACACATGGCAAAAATACTATTTGCCATGTGTGGGTCCTTTGTCGTCTGCCAGCAGACGACAAAGAGCCCCAGGGCAGACGGCAAAGGGGACGAGTGGGCCCCATGCCTGCCGTGTCCGAAATCCGGGGCCTTTGCTGTCTGCGGTCCTTTGCCGTCAGCCGTACGACCCTTTGCCGTCTGCCTTACGTCCCTTTGCCGTCGGGGGGCGGACGGCAAAGGGGCCTCCCTATAACGGCCGTTACCCCCCACCTCGCTCACTGTCTCTCTCTCTCTCTCTCAACCCGACCACTCTCACCCCTGCCGGCGAGATCCCCTCCCCGCGGCGAGCCTACCCCCCGGCGAGCCCACCCCCCCGGTGATCCCCTTCCCGCGGCGACCCACCCCCGCCCCCTGCAGCCGCCGCCCCCTGCCGCCGCCCCCTGCCGCCGCCGCCCCCTGCCGCCGCCCCCTGCCGCGCGCCGCCCCCTGCCGCGGCCGCCCCCTGCCGCGCGCCGCCCCCTGCCGCTGCCGCCCCCTGCCGCCGCCCCCTGCCGCCGACGCCCCCTGCGGCGAGCCCCCAGCCGCGCGCCCCCGTGCCGCCGGCGCCCCCTGCCGCCGCCCCCTGCCGGTGAGTTTTTTTTTGTTTTTCTTTTTAAAAAAGTTAATTACTTTAGTTAGTTTATTAGGTTAGTTTTTTTATTATATATAGGGTAATTTAGTTAGTTTATTTGGTTAGATTATTAGGCTAATTAGGTTAGTTAGTTAGGTTAGAAGAAAAAAAGTAGAAGGAAAAAAAGCAGGAGAAGAAGAAGAAGAAGAAGAAGAAGAAGAGGAGGAGGAGGAGGAGGAGAAAAAAGAAGAAGAAGAAGAAGAAGAAGAAGAAGAAGAAGAAGAAGAAGAAGAAGAGGAGAGGAGGAGGAGGAGAAAGAGGAGGAGAAAGAAGAAGAAGAAAAAAAGAAGAAGAAGAAGAAGAAGAAAAAGAATAGAAGGAGAAAAAGAGGAGGGGGAGTAGGAGGAGAAAAAAGAAGAAGAAGAAGAAGAAGAAGAAGAAGAAGAAGAAGAAGAAGAAGAAGAAGAAGAAGAAAAAGAGGAGAGAGGAGAAGAAGAAAGAAGAGGAAAAGGGAACCCCGGCACCCCGAAACTGACCCTCGACCCCCGACCCCTGACGCCCGACGCCACTGACCCCCGACCATCGACCTCCGACGCCACTGACCCCCGACCCCCGACCCCCGACGCCACTAACCCTCGACCCCCGACGCCACTGCCCCCGACCCAGCCCCTCGGCCCACGACTCCCGACCCCCGACGCTCGACGCCACCAACCCCCGACCCCCGACGCCACTGACACCCGACATCACTGACCCTGGACCCCCGACGCCATTAACCCTGGACCCCCGACGCCACTGACCCCCCACAACCGACGCCACTAACCCCCCGACCACCGATGCCACTGACCCTCGACGGCACTGACTCCCGACGCCACTAAGCCCCGACCCCCGACACCTCTTCTGCCTTCTTTTGAGCGAGAAGGTGCTTTTCGGCCTTCCAGAGGCCCACGGGGTCATAGTTTTGAAAATTATGAGTTAGGTCACATATTTTCCGATCATGTTAATTATAAAAACATTGTATTTGTGTTGATCGGGTGAATTTCAATGTGCAGTTGTTCGACGACCTCCACGTGCGTTGGACGTTTGTTGGTGAGCACAAATGACTTCTCTTCCTACCCCCTTAATTTGCTCTGTCCCGGTCTTCGTGCCGATGAAACTTGCTAGCTATAGGTTTCTTCAATCATGAGTATGCGTGACCAGTATGCGTCTCCCGTTCGAAAGGGCGACATCTATAAATATGCATTTCTTTGCATATTTATAACCGCCATCCTTTCGAATTGTCCAACATTATCCATGGACAGCCCGAGTATGTGTAGATTGGGTTTGTTTTCCCGTATGCTGTGCTCCGGATCCGATGCGGAATTTCGTCAGTGCCTCCCCTGTTGTTCTCCGGGTACACATCCTCTCTGCTTATTGCCGAGACGTGTATCAGGAGAACAGCGGGGAGGTGCTGCCGAAATTGTGCGTCGCATCTGGAGCAGAGCATGGGAAAACGAACCCAGTCTACACATACTCGGGTGGGATTAGGACCTATCTTTACCTATTAGCGTGTAGGTTGCATGGACGTAATAAAACTGACAAACTTGATTAGCGTATGAATATAGATGATGAATTATGTATTTATTTCTTGTGCCCCCATAGGTAGCTAGGCAACATGAGTGATCGTGCTTGGATGTACACTGGTCACCCTAGTCCGAAAGACATGACCCATGAATGGTTAACAAAAACCAGGGGGTTTGTGAGAGCCGCATTTGCAAATGGCCAGCAAAAAACATGGTGCCCCTGTCCCAACTGCGACAACTGGAAAAAGCAGACAGAGTTTGAAATGGGTAAACACTTGCAGAAGTGGGGTTTTACGCCTAATTATACGGTGTGGACTTTTCATGGTGAGTCTGACCAACGTGCCAGAGCTGAGGTGATTCGTCGTCGCACCGACGAGCATGGTACCGGGATTGAAGACATGGTGCAAGACTTTGATGATGCTCGGGATTCGGACGATGAGATGGAGGAATCTGCAAAGGCCTTCTATGAAATGCTGGAGTCTTCAAAACGTCCTCTCCACGAGCAGACTGAGCTTTGTCAGCTGGATGCCATCGCGCAAGTAATGGCTCTGAAGGCTCAATTCAACCTAGGCAGAGAATGCTACGACGCGATGATGACAATATTTGGATGCTTTCTACCCAAAGGCCATGTACTGCCTGCAAACCTGTACGAGTCAGAGAAAATCCTCCGTGTACTAAAGATGCCCTATGAGAAGATACATGCCTGTGAGAATGGATGTGCCTTATTTAGGCTTGAGTATGCGGCCTTGAACTATTGCCCCATTTGCAATTCTTCCAGGTATATTGTGGTAGACAACGGCATAGGTGAGAAGAATCAGACCAAAATCCCCATTAGTGTTCTTCGATATCTGCCAATCGTACCAAGACTTCAACGTCTTTTCATGGTCGAAGAGACGGCTAGACAGATGACATGGCACAAATTGGGCAAAAGAACCGAACTAGATGCGGATGGGAACAAGATGCTGGTACACACTTCAGATGGTTTTGCGTGGAGGCACTTCGATGCATTACATAAGGATAAATCGGAAGATCCAAGGCAACCTAGAGTTGCCATCAGCACGGATGGGTTCAATGTGTATGGTATGACGGCAGCACAATACAGTTGTTGGCCTGTATTTGTCATTCCACTAAATTTGCCACCCGGAGAGATTATGAAAAGAAAGAACATTTTCCTGACGTTGATAATTCCAGGGCCCAACTATCCGGGGAAGAATATGAATGTGTACATGCAGCCGCTTAAGGATGAGTTGCAAGAAGCCTGGGATAATGGGATCAAGACCTACGACGCGGCTACCAAAACAAATTTCAAAATGCATGTGTGGTACATGTACTCGACGCATGATTATCCGGCGTTTGCGCTATTCGCTGGCTGGTGTGTGCATGGAAGGTTCCCGTGCACCACATGCAAGGCAGCTCTTCAGTTCCGTTGGCTGCAGGCTGGTCGCAAGTATTCTTGCTTCGACATGCATAGACAATTCCTGGATCCTGACCATAAGTTCAGAAAAGACAAGAAGAATTTCATCAAAGGTAGAGTTGTCAAAAACACTGCACCAGCTGCGTTGACAGGCCAACAGACCCTTGATCAGTTAAACGCTCTCGAGCCCGATCCTTTCCGTCCAGGATACTTCAAAGGGTATAATACGGAACACGCCTGGACTCACAAGTCATGCTTATGGGATCTCCCTTACTTCAAAGACCTCCTTTGCCCACACAACATTGACGTGATGCACACTGAAAAGAATATTGCGGAGGCCATTTTTGGTACATTGTTCGGCATAGAGGGGAAGTCAAAAGATAATCCTAAGGCTAGAATCGACCTGGAGGCTCTATGTGATAGACCGTTGCAAAACTTGCGACAACGGAAAGGAAAGCAAAGCATAGCGAAGCCAAAGGCATGGTTCAATCTTGAAAGGCCAGCTATGAGGGAAATGCTATTGTGGGTGAAAATGCGGTTGATGTTCCCCGATGGGTATGCTGCGAATCTAAAGAGGGGAGCGAGTCTTGAGAAATTGAAAATATTTGGGCTCAAGAGTCATGATTGGCACATATGGATTGAGCGGGTAATGCCGGTGATGTTGCGTGGCTTTATCCCTGAGGATGAATGGCTAGTACTGGCAGAGCTGAGCTATTTCTTCCGTTCTCTTTGTGCGAAAGAACTATCGCCTGGCGTGCTAGATGAAATGGAAGAGTTGGCGCCGGAGTTGGTCTGCAAATTAGAAAAGATCTTTCCACCGGGATTCTTTAATCCAATGCAACATTTGATTTTGCATCTCCCGACCGAGGCAAGAATGGGGTGGCCCGTTCAAAATTGATGGTGCTACTCAACTGAGAGGATGTAGAAGACGCTTCGAGCTAAGTGTAAAAATAAACGTAGAATTGAAGCATCGATGGCCGAGGCATTCATTACTGAGGAGGCGGCAAACTTCGTGACAGCACACTACGAAGCCAAAAATTATCATTTGCATAACCCGAAGCCTCGGTACAATGATGGCGATCGAGAAAAAGTTCGATCCAACCTCAGCCTATTCAAAGGTAAGCTCGCACCATCCGGTGCTTCGAAAGGGAAATCGTTGGATGTCGAAGAATGGCGGACCATTTCATTGTATATCTTCACCAACCTAACAGAAGTGCGGCCGTACATCGAGTAAGTTCTCGGTAATTTATTGTTCCGCAACTTCTAATTGCTTTGAACCACTCTTATTCCCGGATATTTGATATAGTCGATACGTCGTCGAATTCTCGGATGGAGCGGTCATCGAAAAGGATTCCGTCGAAGAGTATGAGCTTCTCGCAAAGCATGGAGGCGACTATCCTGGTTTCATCTCTTGGTTCAAACAAAGGGTAATTAATTACCATTAAGGGCCCATTTGACTTATTGGTCTAATTTGCGGCTAATGCATCCATTCTTTCATATTAAACTTGTAGGCTGATGCAGAGTCTATGGACGCCGAGTTGAGACAAGTCGCTAATGGTTTTGACTATAAGGTCCGTTCATTTGACAAATACAACATCAACGGGTATCACTTTCGTACCTTTGGCAAAGAGCTATCTATGCCCGACCTAAAGACTACAAATTGTTCTGTCTCTGCTATCGGCGAAGGAGACACCGAGTATTATGGAAGGGTTGAAGCAATTTATGAACTTCTATTCTATTGTGAAAACCCACCGACCGTCGTAGTATTCAAATGTTATTGGTTTGAGCCGAGGGAGACTAGAAGGACTCATGAACATATAGGACTAGTCGAAATCAACCAAAACACCCACTTAGATGTTCTCGATGTCTATATTACGGCTCAACAGGCGACACAAGTTTTCTATCTACCGTGGGCCTGCCAAACTGATCCAAATCTCAAAGGTTGGGATGTCGTTTATGAAGTGCCACCACATTTTAGACCACCTACCCTCAATGAAGAGGATTACGAACCTCACATTAACCCAGACACATATGAAGGAGAATTCTTCCAAGAAACACGTATGTCCAAGAAACGTTTCAAGAACCGCTCTACTTCACCCCAGAACATTGAAGTAGACAGCGACAGTGAATCCGTCTTAACCCCTGAGCCCGAACAGGAAGAGCTGGAAGAAGAAGAGGTTACTGCTGCGGATGACCTGTCACTTCTTGACCGATTACATAATGGTGGCCTTCCACATGTTCTTCTAGATAGTGATGATGATGATGCATTTATTGATGATAGTGATGATCATGATGCATTTATTGACCCCGAAGCATATATAGACGAGGACGATTGTTATTAGTTCATGTCAGGTATTCAACTATTATACTATATATAAATTTTGAGTTCATGTTAGGTATTCAATTTTTATTAGTCATGTTGGTATTTATGTTGTACTAATTTCATTTACTCTTTGTCATGACAGGTGTTGAAAGATGGTGGGAAAGGGTCGAAAGCATGCCGCGGCTGCTTCTTCGTCGGCGGGTGATGGGATGGGTACTTCTATTCCTGCCTCGCCTCTTCGGAGAGTGTTGCTCTCTACTATGCAAGGAGCGGCCCCCGTGAGAGGAGGTCGACCACCCGCGAAGCCGAGAGGCACTAAAGGTACACGTTGTATTCATGTTGGTATTTATGTTGTACTCATGTTGTATGCATATTGGTATTTTATTACTCATGTTGGTATTTATGTTGTACTAAAGGTACACGTGGCTGCGGGAGAGGTAGGGCTACACGGTCTCCGCCACCACCCCAAGCTAATTCACCTGAGCACAGGAGGACTTCTAGGGTGGATTCGTCTGAGGTGGAGGCTACACGGTCTCCGGTTCACGAGCCTCGGGTCGACGAGCCTCAGGTCCACGAGCCTTTGACCCACGAGACTCGTGTCCCAGAGGCTTCCTTCCACACGACTGCGGAGCACAGCAGGGATGAGGGTACGTCCCAAGAGACCCAGTGGGATACCTGGCCTGAGCCAACTGGCCATGCTGGTAGCGACGAGGAGCTGGGTGAGGGGGATACCCAGTGGGATACCGTCTACCAGCGTGGTAGTTCGGGGCTCCCGCTCGTGCCAGCGACCCCCGACCAGAGGTGGTCGATTAGGCCAAATGGGGACAAGTAAGTTAATTTACTCTTATTTAACCTTTTGCCTTCGCGTTTTCTCAAATATCTAATGTTTTGGCTTCAATTTGTCATACTGTAGGGGTTGGATTGTTGCCAAGGGTGTCCGCAAGCCCAACAGCGTCCTCGGTGTTCTTTGCCGTCAAAACTTCCCAGGGTTTGTTACGTTTCCCGGTCGGGAGCGAGAGGTAGGGATGACCTGGGAGCACTACTTGGGTGCCCCGGCCCCGTCGGAGGTGGAGATCGACGGTGTTTTGTGTGACACGAGGGCGGACATGGTGATCCGAAAGTTTTGGGTAATTTCTCTTTCACACAATTATAAATTAACCATAGCTATTTATTGTACTAATCGGTGTTGTCTCGTTTGCAGACCTTCTACAGGTGTGAGGAGGGATACGAGGACGATGCGGCAAAGGTTATCGAAACCGAATGTCGCCGCCTACTTCAAAACTTTCGGCACGAGGCTCGGGTGCAGGCTGTTCGAGACTACTATGCCACGCGGCGTATTAGGATTGATAAGGCGAAGTGCCGTGATGCTAAGATGGAGAAGGAGCATTACATGAAGGTAATTACATATTATTAAGGCTTTGTAGTTAGTTTCCTTGATTTGGTTCTTACGCACTGAATTTTCTCTTTATTAACTTAGGTGCCCCCGAGATGGTGTGTGGATAAGATGGATTGTTGGGAGGCCTTGGTGGACCAGTGGTGCTCCGAAACGTGGGAGACCAGCCACAACAACGCCAAGGAGAGGCGTGGCAAAATGGTTGGCGTGCCACACCATCAAGGGAGCGTCAACTTAATCCAATTTGGCGAGAACTGGGTATGTGGTTTTCTTCATGCCTCATGCAATTCATTCTTAATGCTATCTTGAGCCCTTTACCAATACAATTTTCTGCTCTCTCTCTTTTAGGCGCGTCACAATAAGACGGAGGCGCCACAGATGTACGACCTGTATGCGATGGCCCATACTGCCTCGTACAAGAAGGTCAAGGCATTCTCTCAGTCTGACCTCGAGCATCCAGAAAACTTCACCAACATCTCCTCCCACGACAAGCTCGTGAAGTACAGAGATCACGGGAAGGCGAGGAAAGGGGAGGACTTTAACCCGAGCGAGGGGCCTATTGATCCAGAGCTGGTGATGATAGCTGGCAACGGGAGGCCCCATGGCTCGCTCGCCATTGGAGACGGCCTTATACGTTGTCCTAGCACTCTCCGGCAGATAAAGGCACGCCAAACGAGCTCTTGTCCGGAGATAACACGTCGTCCACGGCCAGTCGAGCTCGCCATCGAGGTTAGTTTAATGGACTCAACTATCTTTCCGCATTATGTTGTGCGTTGGAACCAATATGATTACATTGCTAACAATGATTTGTGTTGCAGGCTGCTATTCAGAAAGAGAGAGCGGCAATGCAGGCGGCTATGGCGGAGAAGGATAAGGAAATTAGGGAGCTGGAGGAGAGGACGACTGCATTGGTGGAGGCGGAGAGGGCACGGAATGAAGCGTCTACCAGGGCCATATACGAGCTCTTCGTGGTAAGTTTCTTCTTCATGTTATTTCAAATCTTGCATTTGAATGTCCGTTTCATTAATAAATAAAAAGTTTGACTTGTCGAAACCAAATGTACAGTCTATGTGCGAGAAGAACGGCCAAGTCCTTCCGCCGATGCCAGTCATTAACGTGGCGGGGACGGTGAGTTTCATTTCAGTGGAGTGATCTTAAGAGTGCCCTCATGCTAACTACACATTGCAAACGATGTTTGGTGCAGAATATGTCCCGAAACGCATCGCACGACCCTTCTACAGTCGAGCCTTCTCCAGGGCGGCCTTCTCCAGGTGAAACAAGCCAGAGCCACCGTGCTTCACCCTAACTTAGGTATGTTATTTCTAGTGTTTTAATAAAAAATAGCTAGACTTCCATCTAATGACATAATTAGCTTAGTTAGCTGCAAAATAGCTAGACTTCCATCTAATGACATAATTAGCTTAGTTAGCTCCAAGAAGAAGGAGGAGAGGGAGGAGGAGAAGAAGAAGGGGACAAAAGGATAAGAAGAAGAAGGAGAAGAAGGGGACTTCCTCTTTTTCTCCTCTTCCTTCTCCTTCTCCTCCTCCTCCTCCTCCTCCTTTTTCTTCTTCTTCTCCTCTTCCTTCTCCTCCTCCTTCTTTTACTTCTTCTTCTCTTTCTCTTCTCCTATAGTTAGCTAGGGTTCCACCTAAATGACATAATTAGCTTAGTTAGCTCCTAAATGGCCTATTTAATAAAAAAATGACCTATACTTAGCTAATTATCCTCGAAATGACATAATTAGCTCCAAAAAGGCATTCTTAGCCAATTTAGCCCGAAGAAGGGGACAAGAATAGAAAAAGAGGAAAATGAAAGCAAGGAAGAGGAAAAAGGAGAAGAAGAAGGAGGAGAGGGAGGAGGAGAAGAAGAAGGGGACAAAAGGATAAGAAGAAGGAGAAGAAGGAGAAGGAGCTGAGCTCCTTCTCCTTCTTCTTCTCCTTCTTCTCCTTCTCCTCTTCCTTCTCCTTCTCCTCCTCCTCCTCCTCCTTTTTCTTCTTCTTCTCATCTTCCTCCTCCTCCTCCTTCTTTTACTTCTTCTTCTCTTTCTCTTCTCCTATAGTTAGCTAGGGTTCCACCTAAATGACATAATTAGCTTAGTTAGCTCCAAAATGGCCTATTTAATAAAAAATGACCTATAGTTAGCTAATTATCCTCGAAATGACATAATTAGCTCCAAAAAGGCATTCTTAGCCAATTTAGCCCGAAGAACGGGACAAGAATAGAAAAAGAGGAAAATGAAAGCAAGGAAGAGGAAAAAGGAAAAGAAGAAGGAGGAGAGGGAGGAGGAGAAGAAGAAGGGGACAAAAGGATAAGAAGAAGGAGAAGAAGGAGAAGAAGAAGGAGAAGGAGAAGGAGAAGGAGCTCCCGCTCCTTCTCCTTCTCCTTCTCCTTCTTCTTCTCCTTCTTCTCCTTCTTCTCCTTCTCCTCTTCCTTCTCCTTCTCCTCCTCCTCCTTCTCCTCCTTTTTCTTCTTCTTCTCCTCTTCCTCCTCCTCCTCCTTCTTTTACTTCTTCTTCTCTTTCTCTTCTCCTATAGTTAGCTAGGGTTCCACCTAAATGACATAATTAGCTTAGTTAGCTCCAAAATGGCCTATTTAATAAAAAATGACCTATAGTTAGCTAATTATCCTCGAAATGACATAATTAGCTCCAAAAAGGCATTCTTAGCCAATTTAGCCCGAAGAAGGGGACAAGAATAGAAAAAGAGGAAAATGAAAGCAAGGAAGAGGAAAAAGGAAAAGAAGAAGGAGGAGAGGGAGGAGGAGAAGAAGAAGGGGACAAAAGGATAAGAAGAAGGAGAAGAAGGAGAAGAAGAAGGAGAAGGTGAGCTCCTTCTCCTTCTTATTCTCCTTCTTCTTCTCCTTCTTCTCCTTCTTCTCCTTCTCCTCTTCCTTCTCCTTCTCCTCCTCCTCCTTCTCCTCCTTTTTCTTCTTCTTCTCCTCTTCCTCCTCCTCCTCCTTCTTTTACTTCTTCTTCTCTTTCTCTTCTCCTATAGTTAGCTAGGGTTCCACCTAAATGACATAATTAGCTTAGTTAGCTCCAAAATGGTCTATACTTAGCTAATTTCTCTCCGAAATAACCTATATATACACTACTTCATCTAGTATTATTTTTCTAACTTTCTTATTTGTCATTTTGCAGATTACCTTCACTTCACGGGAAGCTTGGTTGATGGAATGCTTGAAGATGATTTCTTGTACCATGTGTTGTATTGAAACTATTGTAGTATATGAATATATGAAACTTTGTATGCACGTGGATGAAACTAGTGTAATATATGGTTTGGTACGGATGTAACTTCCATAATATGTATGCACTATGGATGAGAGTTATTTTAATATGGTTATGAGTACGGAAAGATATTTATTTATGTCAAATATATATATCCTGATTATTGTTAAAAATGCTGGATATAACAAAAAACAAATAAAAAAGGGGCTGGTTCCCCTCTTTGCCGTCTGCCCCCGCATGGCAAAGGGGGGGAGGCAGACGGCAAAGGGGGGAATCTGCCCCCCCTCTCTCCCCTCTTTGCCGTCTGCCACCACATGGCAAAGGGGGGGGGAGGCAGACGGCAAAGGGGGGAATCTGCCCCCCCTCTCTCGCCTCTTTGCCGCCTGCCACCACATGGCAAAGGGGGGGAGGCAGACGGCAAAGGGGGGAATCTGCCCCCCCTCTCTCGCCTCTTTGCCGTCTGCCACCACATGGCAAAGGGGGGGAGGCAGACGGCAAAGGGGGGAATCTGCCCCCCCCTCTCTCCCCTCTTTGCCGTCTGCCACCACATGGCAAAGGGGGGAAGGCAGACGGCAAAGGGGGGAGGCCTCCGTTAACACTTAACGGGGACGTTGCAATATATGCCGTCCCACTTATTTTGCTGTCCGCCCCCTCATGGCAAAGATTCTTTGCCGTCCGCTTTGGGAAAGCAGACGGCAAAGAGCCTCTTCACCGGATTTTTTTTACCGTCTACTTTGCCGTCTGCTGACCGACGGCAAATCCTTTGCCGTCCGTGGTAGCCCCCTTTGCCGTCCGCCTTGGCAGACGGCAAATTTCTGAATTTCAGTAGTGTCTCTTCAAGGATGCCCGTAAGTTTGTCTTGTCTTGTGACGAATGCCAAAGAATAGGGAACATCAGTAAGCGTTAGGAAATTCCTATGAACTATTCACTTGTCATTGAACCATTTGATGTCTGGGGCTTTGATTATATGGGACCCTTCCCGAGTTCCAATGGGTACACTCACATCTTAGTTGCTGTGGATTACGTCACTAAGTGGGTAGAAGCTATCCCCACTAAAAATGCTGATCACCACACCTCTATTAAGATGCTTAAAGAAGTCATCTTCCCAAGATTTGGAGTCCCTAGATATTTGATGACTGATGGCGGTTCACACTTCATTCATGGTGTTTTCCGCAAGATGCTCGCTAAGTACGATGTCAAGCATAGAGTTGCATCTCCTTATCATCCTCAATCTAGTGGTCAAGTGGAATTGAGTAATAGGGAGATCAAATTGATCTTACAAAAGACCGTCAATAGATCTCGAAAGAATTGGTCTAGCAAACTTGACGATGCACTATGGGCTTATAGGACTGCTTATAAGAATCCCATGGGCATGTTGCCGTATAAAATGGTTTACGGTAAGGCCTGTCATTTACCTATTGAGCTGGAACACAAAGCTTATTGGGCAATCAAAGAGCTCAACTTTGATTTCAAACTTGCCGGTGAGAAGCGGTTGTTTGATATCGGCTCGTTAGAAGAATGGAGGGCCCAGGCATATGAGAATGCCAAGTTGTTCAAGGAAAAGGTTAAGAGATGGCACGATAAACGAATACAGAAACGAGAGTTCAATGTAGGTGATTATGTCCTGCTGTACAATTCTCCTTTAAGATTCTTTGCAGACAAGCTTTTCTCTAAATGGGAAGGTCCTTACGTTATCGAGGAAGTATATCATTCCAGTGCCATCAAAATCAATAACACGGAAGGAAATTTTCCTAGAGTGGTAAATGGGCAAAGAATCAAGCATTACATCTCTGGTACTCCCATTAATGTTGAGACCAATATCATCAATATCATAACTCCATAGGAGTACATAAGGGATGTTTATCAGCCTGTTTCAGACCATGAAAATGAAGAGGTATCTGTTTCGGTAAATAATTGGACTCCGAAACTTTTCCAATAGGAAATTTCCTCCGTTTTGGAATTTTTGGAAAATTAGAAAAATAAGAAGGAGTCAGGGGAGTGCACGAGGCGGCCACAAGCTTGGTAGCCGCCCCCTACCTCCCTGGTGGCGGCTAGGGGGCTTGTGGGCACGTCGTGTGCCTCGCGGACTCCGTTTTCTTGCGGAGCACTCCTTCTGGTCCAGAAAAAATCATTATATATTCGCCCGAAGGTTTTGATCTCCGTATCGCGCAGTTTTCCTCTATTTTCATTTCGAGCCTGTTGTCTGCCGTAGATTTAGAGCAAAGATGTCTCAGGAATATGTTGGGGAGAATGATCTTCCCCAAGTTCATGAAGAAGTAGATGCTGATCTGAAAAGAGTAGAGGTCACGGAAGCCAGGGACAAAACTAAGGAGAAAAACCAAGCTAGGGAGGAAGTTCAACCTATGTTCAACATTGAAGACGTTGAAGGAGTAGATTTCTCCAACCCTTCCTCCACGTGCTATCTCCATCCTTTATTGAACTCTTGAGGTTTTGCGAAACAACTCATGCTCGCAATATTTCCCTTTCTCGTGAAGTTGTTTTGCTGGAAAACCATGTCGCAGATCTCAAAGGCATAAATCAAAGATTGATAGCTCTCTTGGAATCAAAGGCAAGGACACCACCACCATCACCACCAAAGGAAGACAACTAAGCATTGGTATGGGCAATCCCCTTGGCTTTTGCCAAGCTTGGGGGAGTTGCCCTGGTATCGTATCACCTTTATATCTTTTGCTTTTACCTTTGTTTTAGTTCCTTCCTTTTTAGTTTTTATTTGTTCTCGTAGAGGAATAAGTTTTTAGTGTTTAGTTTGAGTCTTTTGCTTTTGTCTCTCCCCCTTTGTATTCGAGCTTGCGAGCTATATAATAAAGAGTATTTTAGTCAAGGGCTTTGCTTTGTGTCGTGACCAAAAGTATGAAAAGAATGATAGCATGAAAGATCATGAGATGATCTTATGGGAAGTGATAACTTCACATATGACACGTATGACGATTGAAACTTGTTGAGAATAAATCAACATAGACCTCAGCCATTGTTGCAATTAATAAGAAGTAATAAGAAAAGAGAGGTTCACATATAAATATATCATCTTAGACACTTTCTATAATTGTGAGCACTCACCAAACTATTACATGCTTAATTAGGATTAGATGTTGGACAAGGAAGACAACATAATGAATTGTATTTGCTTGGTTCCAAAGAATGTTATATGATTAGAGATCCCTTAGCATGTGACAATTGCTTCCACCTCATATTAGCCAAAACTCCCGCACCAAGTAGAGATACTACTCGTGCATCCATAAACCTTCAACCCAGTTTTGTCATGAGAGTCCACCATACCTACCTATGGATTGAATAAGATCCTTCAAGTAAGTTGTCATCGGTGCAAGCAATAAAAATTGCTCTCTAATATGTATGATCTATTAGTGTGTGGAAAATAAGCTTTGTACGAACCTGTGATGAGGAAGACATAAAAGCGACAGACTGCATAATAAAGTTCTTTATTACAGAAGGCAATATAAAGTGACGTTCCTCCGCACTAAGAGGACATGTATCCAAACCTCAAAAGCGCATGACAACCTCTGCTTCCCTCTGCGAAGGGCCTTTCTTGTACCTTTACTTTTTGCCCTTGTAAGAGTCATGGTGATCTTCACCAATTCCCTATTTTGCCTTTGTCTTGGCTACCGTTGCATGCTTGGGAAAGATCTATATTCATATATGAACTTGGAGTTGAGTACTTATGCTTTATTATTGTTGACTTTACCCTTGAGGTAAACGGTTGGGAGGCAAAACTGTAAGCCCCTATCTTCCTCTGTGTCCAGCTGAAACTTTGATACCATGAGTACCACGTGAGTTGTAACAATTGTGGAAAACAAAAGAGATGATTGAGTATGTGGGTTTGCCTTACAAGCTCTTATTTGACTCTTTCTGATGTTATGATAAATTGCAATAGCTTCAATGACTTTGGACTGTTGTTGCTTACTTCTCGGTAAGGTTTTTGTCTCATACTTCACTTTGTGAAGGAATTGTTACTTTCCCATAAGAATCTTTATGATGTATTGATGTTCTATTTGTGATAATGATTCCCTCATGTCCGTATTATGTTTTATCGACACCTTCGTCCCTAAACATGTGGACAAGCGAGGTCTAAGCATGGGGGAGTTGATACGTCCATTTTGCATCATGCTTTCATGTTGATATTTATTGCTTTATGGGCTGTTATATTACTTTGTGGTACCATATTTATGCCTCTTCTCTCTTATTTTGCAAGGTTTATTTGAAGAGGGAGAATTCAAGCAGCTGGAATTCTGGACTGGAAAAGGAGCAAATCTTAGTCCACTATTCTGCACAACTCCAAATGCCCTGAAAATTTACGTGGAATTTTTTGGGATTATATAAAAAATACTGGGCGAAAGAAGTACCAGAGGGGAGCTACCAGGGCGCCACAAGCCTGGTAGCCGCCACCAGGGGGGTGGCGGCTACACGGCTTGTGGGATCCCTGACGGCCCACTGGCCCGCCTCTTTTGCTATACGAAGGGTTTCGTTCAAGAAAAAATCAATCAGGAGCTTTTTCGTGGTTTCGCCGCCGCCACGAGGCGGAACTTGAGCAGATCCAATCTAGAGCTCCGGCGGAAACTTCTCTCGTGGAGGGGGAAATCATCGCCAACGTCATCACCAACACTCCTCTCGTCGGAGGGGAGGCATCTTCATCATCATCTTCATTAGCACCATCTCCTCTCCAATCCCTAGTTCATCTCTTGTAACCAATCTTTGTCTCGCGACTCCGATTGGTACTTGTAAGGTTGCTAGTAGTGTTGATTACTCTTTGTAGTTGATGCTAGTTGGATTACTTGGTGGAAGAGTTTATGTTCATATCCTTGATGCTATTCATTACACCTCTGATCATGATTATGATTATGCTTTGTGAGTAGTTACTTTTGTTCCTGAGGACATGGGATAAGTCATGCTGATAATAGTCGTGTGAATTTGATAGTCGTTCGATATGTTGTTATGTTGTATGTTGTCTTTTCCTCTAGTGGTGTTATGTGAACGTCGACTACATAACACTTCACCATATTTGGGCCTAGAGGAAGGCATTGGGGAGTAGTAAGTATATGATGGGTTGCTGGAGTGACAGAAGCTTAAACCCCAGTCTATGCGTTGCTTCGTAAGGGGCTGATTTGGATCCACTAGTTTAATGCTATGGTTAGACGTTGCTTAATTCTTCTTTCATAGTTGCGGATGGTTGCGAGAGGGGTTAATCATAAGTGGGATGCTTGTCTAAGTAAGGGCAGTACCCAAGCGACGGTCCACCCACATATCAAACTATCAAAGTAACGAACGCGAATCACATGAACATGATGAAACTAGCATGACAGAAATTCCTGTGTGTCCTCGGGAGATTTTTTTCCTCCTATAAGACTTTGTTTAGGCTTGTCCCTTGCTGCAAAAGGGATTGGGCCACTTGCTGCACCATTGCTACTACTTGTTACTTGTTACTTTTCACTTGTTACGTTTCACCTCGCTACACCATCACTTGTTACCGCTACTTTCACCTATGTCCAGGGTGCCGATATAGAATTCCTGGAACATTGGCATAATAGTCAGGCGCAAGGTCACCCAGAATGTCTGAAAGAAGATAACCGGGAGGCCATCTGGCCCCGTGGCCGAGCACGCCTTCATAGAGGCGATCACCTGTCCCACCTCCTCCGGGGAGAACGGGAGAGTAAGCTCCGCATTCTGCGCATCGGACACCTGCTCAGCTAGCGGCCAGAAGTCCTCGCGCAGGGAGATGCCTCCGAGCGGCTCAGCTGAGAACAACTCCTTATAGACGGAGTGAATATGGGATGAGATGTCCTTTGGACTTTCCAAGAGGGCGTCGCCATCCTAGAGGAACGGAATAGCGCATTTCCGCCTACGGCCATTAGCGATGGCCTGGAAGTAAGCAGTGTTTGCATCCCCCTTCGGGAGCCAGTTTTGGCCCCCACGACGCGCCAGAACAACTCCTTGCTCTTGAAAATATCCATGAGCGAGGTATCGAGGGAATTCCTCCTCATCTAGTCGTCCGGGAACAAACTTGGCCCATCAGCCAAGTCATCCAACTCCTGCAACTCACCAAGCAGGGCCCCTTTACGGGTCTGTAGGTCAGCTCCCAGATTGGCCCCCCAGCCCCTGATAGCCTGGCGGGCCAACTTAGCACAGTGGTGCCACACATCCACCGCACAAAAAACACGCGGCATGGATGAGGCCGCCAGACGCCAGCAGTCGCGAACCCTATCGCAGAAACCAGGTTGCTCAAGCCAGAAAGTCTCAAAACGAAAACGACAGGATCGAGGAGGGGCGCCATCCCCCGTCGAGAAAACCACGAGGTATGGTCAAAGCCAATCCGCGTGACCGCCTTAAGCTCGCAGAGGGGGAACATCACTTCCCATTGGGCAGACACAAAGACCAGATCCAAGACACTCCGGATGGGGTCCACCTGTTTATTAGACCATGTGAACCTAGCCCCTACGCGGGCTATTTCACGGAGCGCCAAATCCGCAATGCAGTCATTGAAAAGACGCATACGAGGACGATCCACATTTAGCGAGCTTTTATCAGAAGCCCATCTAATGAGGTTGAAGTCACCGGCCACCACCACGGGGGTGGTGCACCTCTCCACCTTGAGTCTGAGCTCGGCAAGGAAATCGGCCGAGCGGGCATGGTCGGCGGGACCATAGACGATAATCACCTCCCAACTCACGTGGACTCGTCGGTCGGTGACAGCCATGCTCACGAAAAACTCCCCGCGGTCCATGTCCTCCCCACAGAACGCATCTTCCCTAACACAAAGCAAAATGCCCCCAGAGTGGCCCTTCGCAGGGAGCCACTGCGAGGCAAAATGGTGACGGGACAACCGCTGGAGTTCAAGCATGCTAAAATCCTGGCGAATCGTTTCCTATAAACCCACAATGCCAATATGTTCCTGTTGCATATAATCGATGAGTTGCTGCCACCGGCCAGTGAGGCCGAAGCCCCTAATGTTCCAGCATAGGAGCTTCATTTAATAACCTCCTTTGGATACCTAGGACCCGCAAGCGGGGCCAAACTAGCCCTCCCAGCAATCGCAGGAAAGGGTGCAACCTTAGGCGGGCGGCCCCGGCGTCCCCGGGCAGAAGGGACAGCGGAGGTCACCTGATCTAGGGAGGCAGAGCTGGGAACCGAGCCTCGCACCCCTCGACGAGACTCCGAGGGGTGGAGACCGGTGGGAGGACGTCCCCTGGGCTCCCGTGCAGCGGGGGGCCCATCCCTGGGCGTCACGATCCCACCAACTGCCGAGGGTGCACCACCATCCCTGGTCTCTCTATGACCAGGTTTGGCGGGCACCGAGGAGGAGGGTTCATCCCGCGCTGCGACTGTGCGGGCTTTCACCAATGCCCCCTCAAACCTCTCCTTGGCGCACAAGGCAGAGATATGCTTTAGAGGTGGGCCTTTCTCCCCTCTGAATACAATACCACTATCCAAGGCTACCACATCCAAATGGGGCACCATCTCGCTAGTGAGCATAGAAAACCGAGAACCAGAAAGAGAGGCAGGGGGAGGGGACGTACCTGGGAACAAGTCGCGGGCCGCGGCACGGCGGGCCGCCAGCTGAGGGATCATCGGGATACGGCCATCCTGGAGGACCCGGGACTGGCTGATCCGCATACTCTGCCGCGAGCCACCACGGGTGAGGGGCTCTCCCGTGGTCTGGTGCGGGGCGTGAGTGGGGACACCTCAAGCCAACCAGGGTCAGCGACCGGAGGGGGCCCTGGTCCGGGGACCCCAAGGCGGGAGGCGGGGGGGGGGGGGGGGTGACCCCGGAGAGCGCGAGTAGCAGACCACCCCTGGCGAGCGTGGGCAGGAGGCAGGGCACACCTCCAGGCCCACACTCACCTCCTCCTGAGTGGCGTCCGCCGGCACGACCGAGAGAGGAAGAGGGCACCCAGTGTCAGCCGCAGACATGGGCACTAACGCCACCACTGGAGTGCCCCCCGCGTGTCCCGTCGGCCCGGCAGCCGAGGTAGCGGGGATCCGCCCAGCACCAGACGACTCGGGCGGAGCCCCTCCAGCATCCACATCCCCCTCAGAGGACGAACCCTCCTCTGAGGAGCCTCCCTCATCATCGAGCCCCCCATCCTCCGGCGCCGGGTCATCCGAGTCCACACCCGAGGGGTCCATCGGAACAGGGGACTCGAGTTCAAAGGTGAGGCGTCTACCTTTAGAGCCGAAGTAGATGACCAGCGACAAACCATCAATCTCAGCAGGAGCCGGGCATAGAATCTCAATGCGAGAAGGGCCATCATCCTCAAAAGAAATCAGGTCAGCGGTGATCAGCTTGCCCACAGGCTCAGAGATGGCTTTCAGAATGTGAGTGAGCATGCCACCCCGCGGAGCCGCACTGCCTCCCCTCGGGAGGCCATAGACGAGGACCCACACCTTCTCCAAAGGCGGCACGGGGTCCGGTTCGACTGCCGCCACCTTGACGGAGATCATGAGCTTGTTGATAGGACAGCAGATGACGTCGTGGGAACAGACCCGGAGGAGCTTGGCCGATGGAAATGGAACCAAGAAGATGAGGGGGGCCGTCTCCGTCACCTCCCAAGCGAAAGAGGAGTCATGAAAGTCACCGATGTAGGCCGCAAGCTCATCCCGGATGAGATCGTCCGAGATCACCAACCCAGCTGGGGTGGCCTGCTCAGGAGCCAGGGTGACCGTCGCCAGGTGGGGCCGAACAACCTCCTCCTCAATCTTGGCATCCACGAAGTAGAAACTCCCCCGCTTAGTGCCGTAGCCAAGGTTGGCCAGGGTCGTGGGACAGCGGGGGGGGGGGGGGTGGGGGGGCTCACACTCCGAGCGGTAGTGACCTGCGCATCCGCAATTGATGCACATCGTGTCCACATGAGAGCGCTCGCGACTACCCTGCGCTGGGGGTTCTGGAGCCTCCTGCTCAGGAACCCCCGGTGGAGCCGGGAAGTCATCGCCCACCGGGGTCGCACCAGCCGCCCTCTTCTTCTTAGACTTCTTCTTCTTCTTCCCCACAGACGGGGCGACCGAGGGGGCAACTGGAGGAAGCACCGGAGATGCCCGCCTAGAGGGCCCATCCTACCGACGCCAGTCCGCACCCTCTGCCCGAGAGGGGCGCCAGTCGGAACGGCGGACCTCAGCACCGTGTCGAGGAGGAGGGCCACCCCGCCGCTCCTCCCGACGGTGGTCCACGCGGTCCCTCCGCCAGGCCGGCACCGAGGAACGGGGAGTGGGGGGACGGGCCAGCGGGTCACGAGGGACATGCTCATCACGCGACCGGGGTGCCGGAGGTGGACGTGCCACCAGCTCAGCACGCAGAGCAGCCTCCCGTTCAACGTCAGGAGGACTCAGGCGGGCCGCTTCCCGGCGGTGGATGTCCCCCGGCGAGCCCGGCAGCGGCATGCGAGGGTCCCGCTCAAGGTCCCGGGGCGGCGGGCGGCGACGAAGGGAGGTGCCAACATAGTAGTCCGGCGACCTCCCTGCTCGGTCCGAGCCATCACGCCCGGAACAAGACGAACCACCACCAAGACCCTCGTTCATGGCGTGGCCACGGGCAGACGGCGCGGGACGGGGCTGCTGGTCCGCCGGGGATGCGCGCTTAGGCCGAGGCTGGCCGTCACCCGCGAGGCGCGCCATAAGAGCAGCTTTGTACGAGCGGACCGGGGATGGAGGGGCGGACCAAAGGGCCGGCCTGGGAGAGCTAGCGCAGCACACACCGGGCCGCCAGGAAGAAGGGGTGGGAGCCGGGGAGAGGCTGCAGACCCCTGGGGCCCGACCTGCGGCGCAGCGGGAGCAAGGCCCGAGGCCAAACTGGGCAGGACGGGCGGCGCGGGAGGAGCGGGGCACAGACCGGTGCGGTGAGCTAGGGCGAAGTCGCGTCGAGCAAGGGGAGGACGAGGGGAGTAGGGGAACGCGGGAGACGAGGCAGAGGGAGGCGGCGCACGGGGGGAGGAAACCCAATCGCCCCCCCCCCCCCAGCAGGCCAAGTGGCCACCGGGCCTCGCCCGGCTCCCTGCGCAAGGCGAGATTGGGCCGAGGCCCATCTTCTGTTGACACGCGCCAACGCCTGCGAGGCGCGACGGGCCGCACGAGCGACTTCCTCGGCCGAGAGGGTACGCGAATGGGCCCGCGGCGGCCCAGCCGGGAGGCAGACGACCCGCTCACCCGAGAGCAGGCCCACCCTGCTAGGGCACCGGGGAGGCAGGTCCTGCGGGGAGGCTCCCGCCGCCGGCACCGGCGCCGCCGCCGCACAGGGCAACAGGGCACCAGCGCCTGGCCGGGAGGATCCCTCCCCAGCCTCGGCGGCCACCAAGGGGGATAACCCGGGCGGCGCGCCAGGCCGGGCAAGGGCAGGCCGAGGGCAAGTCACCGGGAAGTGGCGGCGTGGCGTGGCCGCCTAGATACACCGGCTCGGGGCCTTCCCGGCGCGCCGACTGGCCGGACGTGCCGCGACGAGGAAGCTCCTGAGCAGCCGCGGTGCCAGGGAGATGGGGAGCTCCACCCGCCCCGCGCCATCGGAGTGCGTCGGGGAGCCTGCACGTCCCGCCTCCGCTGCCTCCTCGGCCCAATCCGCACAGCGTTGCGAAGAACGGGGGAAGCAGAGCGACGCCCCCCCAACCGGGGCAGCCGCCCGCGGCGAGGGGGGAGTGGCAGGGTCATGGCGTCCGCCGTCACAGCAGAGGGGACGCGCAGGTCATCACCCTGGTATCCGTTGCTCTGAACTCCAAGCAGCCCCTCCTCGCTTTCAGAAAAGCATGTGTGGATCCATAGTCCTAGCCATTCTCATAACGGGATAATAAAGCAAACAAAGACCATGACATCCAGAACGAAGTCTGTCAAGCCAACCTTCCATCTGCAAAAATACAACATGAGGCGTATTCATTGACTTCGACCTCAGATTCACTACTTCTTAGAGAAGTAGTTTACTTAATTGTCACAATTCCAAGGAGATAATCTTGAAGGGCTTCTCATAAGAGGCGCACTTCGGTACAACACCCCTCCCAAAACGTATAAAGGGCAGAGGGATCATTTCCAGGGCGTACCACGCCACGCCGTACAGACCATCTGTGTCGCTGTACGGACCGCCAGCGTACATCCACGACTGCCGTGCGTGTATGCCCTGCATGGGCCACTCCGCTGATACGAGTAAAAAAAGAGAATTCGTCCGATCGCGCGACTGCCGCCCGTGTACGCTCGCCAAGCGGCCGCCACGGGCGAAAACCTAATCCCTTCGTCGTTCGCGTCGCCCGCTATCTTCACCGCCGGCGACGTTGTCCGCCTACGTTGGCTAGCCTACGCGCTGTCTTCACCGCCTGAGTCACTGCTGATCATGGATGATCGTCACCTCTCTGACGGCAGCGACGAGGTAGGCAAGATGTCAGTTTTTTAACATCGCATTGATTTCCTATTGTAATGAAATATAAAATTATGCAACATATATCGTTAAGCAATTTGTTATGAAAATGATTATATTTACGATGACTTTAAATGATATTTGATTCAATCTAACACTATATATAAACATCGTGTATAGATAAACGAAGAGACGGGTTATGAAGGCAATGATTGGGAAAGCAAGGATGAATCCTTGACATTGAATGTAGACCATCATGTTGAAGACAACTATATGAGTTTGGATGAATCTTATAGTGGCAATTTATGTGTCATGAATGTTGACATAAACATGAAATACAAACGTATCCAAATACACTTACATGTAAAAAGAAATTGACTTTTTACAGGTAGACGAGTATGATGACAATGAGAATATGGATATAGATGATTCATATGCAGAAAGTGGTAGTCAAGTAAGGTTCATAAATAATGAGGTCATTCGATGACATAACAACCTTATTAACACTTATATAAATTATTTTACATCCCGCAGATGGACGGAATATAGTCGATGATTACATTAACCAGAGTGACGTCGATGCATCTTTTGACGAGAGCTCGAGCAAATTAAGTTTTTTAAGAGAAGTTATATATGACACGTGTCGATACAACAACTGACAGATATACATGGTTTTATGTATTTTTTATGCAGGGAGATGTTGTTGGCCCTACTGGGAAAGATGAACATGATGTTGGTGATGACTGTAATTTTGACGTTGGCTATGATGAATTTTAACAAGAGTCACTGGACAGACATTGGAAGGTGATGGCCATCACGTTCAGGTCAGAAGAGGAGGCATACTATTTCTATAATGCATATGCGAAGGAACGTGGGTTCAGCATCAGAAAGGACTTGCTGAGACGGAAAAAGAATGTTGAGGGAACTATGCTCTTCAGGAGGTTTCTATGTTCTAGGGCTGGGAAATGACAAACCAAGTTGTGTACCATGGAAGGGAGGACCCGTAGGCTTAGACCGGAGAGTCGTTACTTGTGTGAAGCCCATCTAATAGTGAAGCTTGATACTGACCATGGAATTTGGAATGTCAGCAGTTTCAGCGATGTTCATAGTCACATTCTTCCTAGACCAGACGAAGTTACGTTTCTCCGGTCACATAATCGGATAAGGGAATATCAGAGGCTTGGGATTTTAGCTATGTCACGTGCTGGGATCAGAAAACACATTATTTTTTGAAAACTTCGTCAGTAGGTACGGGTCCTATGCTAAGGCTGGTTTTGAGAGGAGAAAGCTCTATAACATGTGCTACAGAGAGAAGATGAAATTTCTTGCAAAGGGTAATGCTGACACTTCTATTGGGATCATGATGACCAGAAAGGAGAGAGATCCAGATTTTTTCTTTGAGCACACAGTTGACGGTGAAGGCATGATCCAAAACCTGTTCTGGTGCGATTCACAGTCATGTCGGGATTATCTTGACTTTGGTGATGTTACCGTCTTCGACGACACGTACAAGATGAATAGGTATGGAATGCCATATATACCTTTCTTAGGCCGAATCAATCATTGTTGCACCACAGTGTTCGGTTATGCTATTGTCTCTGACGAGACGGAAGGTACGTATGTTTGGTTGCTTCAGACGTTCTTGAGAGCTCACTGTCAGAAAAAGCCCAGATCCGTAATTACTGATGGAGACGCATCCATGATAAGGGCCATAAGGTCCGTCCTTTCGGACGCATGGCATCGACTTTGTTTGTGGCACATAGAGAAGAACATGCAGAAACACCTTCATCACAAATCTCTGAAGGAGTTCAGGTCTGTTCTTTACTATGCCACTACACATAGAGTCTTTGAGGAGAGATGGGCAGTGTTTTACTGCTAAATGGGAGTCCGATAAAACTAAGACATGGTTGCATAGGATGTACAGGAACAAGAGGTTGTGGGCAACATCATATCTGTGTGGTGGGTTCTTCCTTGGGATGCGGAGTAATCAGAGAAGCGAGAGTGTGAACTCGTGCCTCCATATGCATCTCGAGTCTGGTATGATCATTGTTGACATGGTTGTGCACTACGAGAACTGTATCGTTCGACTACGTGAAAACGAGGCGCATGATGACTGCACGGCCTTACAGACACTCCCAGTAGTAGTTCTTGATGAGTTTAAACACATTGAGAAAGCCGCTGCCCGTGAGTTCACTAAGACAAACTTTTACATGTTACAACAAGATATGAAGAAGGCGGGAGAACTTCAAATCGTTGAAAGAATAAGAGGAGCAGTCGGTCATAGATTTGTAGTGGCATGGAAGAATAACAACGATCTCTTATTCAAAGTGGACTACACACCTGATAACTCTGAAGAAACAGTGAAGTGCAGTTGTCAAAGCATGAGGCACAAAGGTCATCCTTGCAAACATATTCTTTACGCGCTGATGCAATTAGGCTTACCTGAAATACCTAAGTGTTTAGTACTGCAGAGATTCACCAAAAATGCTAGAGGTGGGCTGCCCGTCAAGCGCACTAGCGATCTGTTTGCATGGGGATGGGCTGGTACTAAGCAGAGAGCTAAGTACAGTGAGTTGACTATATTATCTGCAAAAGCACCTCATGTTGCATGTCATATATCATTTTTATTCGATAAAATGTGTTGGGGAACGTTGCATGGGAAACAAAAAATTTCCTATGCACACGAAGACCTATCATGGTGATGTCCATCTACAAGAGGAGATTAGATCTACGTACCCTTGTAGATCGCTAAGCGGGAAGCATTAAGAAACGTGGTTGATGTAGTGGTACAGCTTCGTGATTCATATCACCGTCGTCCCACGATCCGTCCCACGATCCGTTCCGATCTAGCGCCGAACAGACGGCACCTCCGCATTCAGCACACGTACAGCTCGATGACGATCTCGGCCTTCTTGATCCAGCAACTAAGACGGAGAAGTAGATGAGTTCTCCGGCAGCGTGACAGCGCTCCGGTGGTGGTTATGATCTACTCCTGCAGGGCTCCGCCCGAGCTCCGCAGAAATCCGATCTAGAGGTAAAACTATGTGGAATAGGCTTGAGTTGCACGTGGCAAAATTGTGTCTCAAAAAGCCCTAAACCACCAATATATATAGGAGCAGGGGAGGGGCTAGCCTTGGGGCACAAGGGCCCCAAGGGTGTGCCGGCCGAAGGGTGGAGGAGGACTCCTCCTCCAATTCGGTTTGGGAAGGAGGAGTCCTCCTCTTCCTTCCCACCTCCCTCTTTCCTTTTTTTCTTCTTTCCTTTGGTATTTTTGCTTGTGGCACCATAGCCCTCTTGGGATGACTCCACCAGCCCACTAAGGACTTGGTGCGCCACCCTAAGGCCATGGGCTCACTCCCGGGTGGGTGGGGCCCTCCCGGTAAACACCCGGAACCCATTCATCACTCCCGGTACACTGCCGGAAATGTCCGAAACTTTCCGGTGACCAAATGAAACCATCCTATACCACACATATAACTCAACTATACTAAAACATCACCGAACCTTAAGTGTGCACACCCTGTGGGTTCGAGAACTATGTAGACATGACCCGAGACACTCCTCGGTCAATATCCAATAGCGGGACCTGGATGCCCATATAGGATCCTACATATTCTCCGAAGATCTTATCGGTTGAACCTTTGTGTCAAGGATTCATATAATCCTGTATGTCATTCCCTTTGTCCTTCGGTATGTTACTTGCCCGAGATTCGATCGTCGGTATCCGCATACCTATTTTAATCTCGTTACCAGCAAGTCTCTTTACTCGTTCCGTAATAGAAGATCCCGTGACTTACACTTAGTCACATTGCTTGCAAGGTTTGTGTGTGATGTTGTATTACCGAGTGGGCCCCGAGATACCTCTCAGTCACACGGAGTGACAAATCCCAGTCTTGATCCATACTAACTCAACGGACACCTTCAGAGATACCTGTAGCCCACCTTTATAGTCTCCCAGTTACGTTGTGATGTTTGATACACACAAGGTATTCCTCCGGTGCCAGTGAGTTATATGATCTCATGGTCATAGGAATAAATACTTGACACGCAGAAAACAATAGCAATAAAATGCACGATCAATATGCTACGTTCATAGTTTGGGTCTAGTCCATCACATGATTCTTCTAATGATGTGATCCAGTTATCAAGTGACAACACTTGCACATAGTCAGAAAACCTTGACTATCCTTGATCAACTGGCTAGACAACTAGAGGCTTGCTAGGGACATTGTTTTGTCTATGTATCCACACATGTATCTATGTTTTCATTCAATACAATTATAGCATGGATAAACGATTATCTTGAAACAGGAAATATAATAATAACTATTTTATCATTGCCTCTAGGGTGTATTTCCAACAATATGAAGGTTTGTGTGTAGGATATAATATCGAATACAGACACTAAGGAAAGTGATTATGTGAGTCGGCATAAAGTTACGAAGGATGATGCATTTCAGCCAAATCGCGACCATGTGTTGGTTCGTGATCTAGTTAAAGTTTCAACTAAAGGGGCACCCAAATAAGATAGTAAAGGCCATGTTAAGGACGATCCTCAGCTAACTAAAAATGGTAGACCAATAGCTTTTGACGAAAAGAAGCAATGCCTATGCGGCTTATGCCGAACAAAAGGTCACTTTGAAAACAATTTTCCTACAAATCAGAAGTATGTGTTTTCGTTTGGTCAATTTACTTATTTTCTACATTCTCGTGTCTATGAAATTTACACAAATGCTCATATCTTTGTATGCAGGAACATGGGAGGATGAGACAATTACAAACTAGTTCGTTGTGATAAAGCATCATCACTGTAAGCTTGTTTGTTTTAATGTGAGACGACGACAATATGCTGATGATGCATTATGGATGATACTTTTTATGTGTTTCGCATTGTTCAAACGTTGATGAATATGCTGATAATGAATTATGGATGATATTTTTGATGTGTTATTACCCAAACGTTGATGATGATGTTATTTTCTTACTATTAAGAGTATTGTGATGTAGCCGCTGCCGGCGATCAGCGATGTTCTTTGATCTTTTGTAAAATAGATAAGTAAAAATGCCCATCGAATCACGACAGGCTGGGGCGTACATGTTAAAATATTATGCGGAATCACGTCAGGCTGGGGTGTACACGCGGTGCACAGCGGCGGATATCTTTATATAACTTTTCTTACATGTTCTGATGGCGTTGGCGTACTTAACGCGGTCATCAGCGCCCTCGCTCGGGGAGGTGGTACTAAAGTAGCGGCTTCCTGCGCACGTTGTGGAGTGCCGCTCGAGCGGAAATGTCCGGCCCAGCAACTCCCGTAGCATGAAATCTGGGCCGACCCAGCAACGCCCGTGCCATGCCGGTCCAGCAGGTTGGGCGCCCCGATCGCGGTGACCGCGGCGGTCACCGGCGTACGAACTTTATTGTAATTATTATTCCCGCGTTGCTTTGTTGGATGAGATAACACCGATATAAATAGGTTTTATCTGTTTATAGTGTTAATTCTATCATAGTGCTGGTCCTACCTCACTATGATGTAGGGGATGTGTTGTGATTTACAAAACATCACCTACGTTAGTGTAGTACGGTAGATCCATCCACTTTGAAAGAATTTTTTCGATATTCTTCAAACGCGTTGAATTTTTTATGTTGCATACTTTCAGCATTACAAGCATGTATGTCAAATTTAGGCTCAATGAGACATCTTTTGTTTTTTTTATGAATTTACAAAGACAAAATATTAAAATACTAACCGAACGTGATGAACCGTGTATTAGTTGTCAGATTTTGTTTAAATTGCTTGTGAGAGCCTAGGGTAGGCATATGAACACTACTAGGAAAAGGCTTGCTAATGGCGCACCTATTTTTGCTACTAATGGCACACTATAGGTGCGCCACTAGCATCACGCCATTAGATTTTTTTACTAATGGCGCACCACAAGTGCGCCATTGGTATCTGGTATACTAATGGCGCACCAGGTAGTGCGCCATTAGTATTGCTCACGGTGCGCCATTAGTATGCCTCCCAGGTGCGTCATTAGTATGCCTCTCAGGTGCGCCATTAGTATGCCTCCCAGGTGCGCCATTAGTATTCCTTTCAGGTGCGCCATTAGTATGCCTCCCAGGTGCGCCATTAGTATGCCTCCCAGGTGCGCCATTAGTATAGCCCATGGTGCTCCATTAGTATCTGGTATTCTAGCATATATATGTTTTTTTTCAAAACCACAAATTCAACAACACATAACATATATATCAAATATATAATACATAATATGTGCCCAATAGTTTTACTGATCCACAACACATAACATATATGAAAAGTTGCATAACAAATTTCATGATCCATATATCAAAACTCCATAGCATCCATACATCCAAAATTCCATAGCATCCATATATACATATAGTTCCATAGCATGCATACATACATAGCTGCATAACAAATATAGTTCCATAGCATCCATTCATTATTCACATACAATTTTTTGAGCTACAATATTATTATTTTTGCATTAATATGTTACCATTATTATTTTAGATGAGAAAAAAGACAACTATGGCTCCAAAGGTTTGCTTTATGTCTTCACGCCACATAAGTAAACGAAGTAGAAGGGGCGCACGTTTAGGAGCTCCAGCGCGTGGTCCTTTTGAACTTCCCCTCGCAAAAGAAGTATGGATCAAAAGCGTTAGAGAAAGAAAACAGATGATTCAGAACTACAAATTTTGATACATATTGACTTCTAACATAACAACACCAGCAATGTTTGTTACAAAATTTAGGAGGTATCAAGATACTTAAATTGTCAACTAGTGACAACTACACACACACACACAAAGATATATACACATAAGCTCCAAAGAATACAGCTAAGATTTTCAAGAGGACATTCACATACAAGAATAAGCACATGATGTTTGGTTCCAAATTATAAATATAAGCTGCCGATGTTGCGCTGAATCCAAAGTAATCCCAGCTACATAGGTCACACGCTCGCTCTAATGAGATGCGATACGAAATGTTTAAGCCTGAAGGAAAGAAGCAATGGTATAGGCACAAACTTTCCAGTCATGGAGATGATACTACGATCATAGTGTTCACCCTTGATTGCAAACAAAATCTAACTAGTAAACGCACACAATCAGCAGCCCCTATATATAACTCCATAAAAGTATTAGAACAGATGCATCAGAACTGAATTACCTGTGAGCAACAGCAGGAATGAGCCTTCAGGCTGCGCGAGGAAGGAGACCGTCTTGGCAACCTTCTCCAAGCACTCCTGACTCTGCACCAGCAATGAATCGCCATTCCTCTCCACAATTCAGTCAAACCTGTAAACATAGTTTTTCATCAAGTTACTCGATCATAAGGCATGTGAGCAGGATGCGATGAATATCGCATGAACCACCAACAGTGTGAAACTGGAACTACGCAAAGAACATAAAGCAGAGTGAAAATGTTTAACAAAAGGAAAATGGGCACCTTTGTCACATCAGGGTCAATATATTTCTATCATCATAACCCTGCAAAGAATAATGTGCATCACACAAGAACCACCATAGTTAAAACATCAAGACAAACCAGATATGGTGTCTACTTTATGCTACAACATTATCATCAGTATTACAACAACATATGGATACTCACTGTTGGATGAGACCATATACAGTACCACTACAAAATAAATAGGCCACCACATGCCGCGGTGCACCATCATACTTGATCCGACCTCGATGTTCATGAGCATGCCGTCCTCCCACTCCGCGGTGGGCAGCTCAAAGCTGAACCAAACCGGCCAGGTCACAACGGTTAAGTGACACTGGACCAGACCGTCGACGAGTGGGAGGAGCCTAAGGCGAACCGCACCTCATGCACTTCTGCACCTCACATATTAGAAGTTTGCATATTAGAAAAGGAAGGAGGATATTAAGCTACCATCTAAAAAACACTAGATCAATTGCAGATTAAAAAATTGATAGCAGCCCATATTAATTTACATGAAACATGTCATATGATTGCATACTAGAAATGACATCAAGATTTTATTAAATAGTCTATCTGTTAAAATGTTTTAATCTGGATTGTTATTTAATATAGCTTGTTGTTGAACCGTATTTGTTAAAAATACCAAGTTAACTCGGCATCCTTTACACTTAGAATAAGTAGCACTAATCTAAAAGATTATGTTCATTATCTGCACAGGTTTATGTTACTTCATGTGCAGATCCTAAAAGTTTCCTAATAACTAAACATAGCCAAATAGTATAAAAGTTACATTGTAGTAAAACTCATAAAACAATAATCTACACAGGGAAATTCCTTTTTGAGAGATGCATGGATTGAAAACTCGATGATGTAACTAAGGATCTGCAAAGAGAAAATAAAATATTGGTATGCAGAAGTATGTCCTTGTGAATTCATTGCACAAACTGGATACGGTCTGGGCACCACTTTCCGTAAGTTATGTCCACGCTCCTATGAGGCTCGACCATCACGACTAGAGGTTCCTGCAGATAGAAAGAAAGAGCGTGAGGGAGAGAAACCGAGGGGGGGGGGATCCGGCGCCCCCGTGGATTGGTCAACCCTGCGCGCCTCCGCCGTACTGGATTTGGGAGGGAGGGATCTGGCGACACAGATGCTAGATACGACGCCCCCATGGATTGGTCAACCCCGCGCGCCTCTGCCGTACTGGATTTGGGAGGGAGAGAACATGAGTTGAGGATGTGAGGGAGGGTTGTGAGGAGGAGGAGATGGAGTGGACAGACGCACCTGAGTCACCGGGGCCAATCCTACCAAAACCCTAGTAACAAGAGACGGTCGCGGATAGCATTGGAGGACACGCGTGCTGGATCTCCCATGATAGGAGGGAGTAGCAGAGTGAGGGGATCCATGTGGTGTGCGTGGCACCATCGATTCCGGCCGGTAGGTCGCGTGGATCGAGCGTCGTTAATGGTGGCGGCGATGAGAAGAGTTGTTCGGGAGAGAGATGTCGAGTTGTGGATGAGGGAGGAGGAGTGCGGGGTTGTGGGTTGGGTGAGAGGGTCAGGGGGATGAGGGCGGTCGTTGGATCCGGTAGGATCCGACGGTGTTAATCCGTGATCCACCTAACATGTTTATGGACCAATTAAAATACAGTACATGCATATAATGTTATAAGCATCTAAAATACTCGTAATGGACTAAAAATAAAGTGTTAAATCACGTCAACTTTTTTATAACCTAGGAAATTCAAAACAAATCCAAAAAACTTCTCATTGTGTCACCAAATGTGACCTAGTTTTCACGAAGAATAACGAACTTGGAATAAGACGAATATCTTTTCAAAAGGGTTATGAGAAATGGGTTTTAAAAAAGAAAAAAAAATCATTTTTGTCTTGTTGGAGTGCCAAAAATAACCTGACGTCGTTGGGCTCGGATCTATGGGCAGCTCGATCGAAGGAGAGGATAGGAGGGACGGATGCGTCCGCGTGCTCGGATCGATGGGCGGCTTGGGCGGCGGGATTGAAGGAGGGGAAAGGAGGAAGGGGTGGTGGTGCGAGAGAGGGAAGCGGCTAGGGTTTTGACTGGTTTCTGTATAACTCAAGTGAACTAGCAGCAAGGGAACACAAATTTTCACCTCATCATCTTCCACCTCCTGCCAATCCTCATCGTCCCGTCCTTCATCCTGCAAAATGGCAGAGCATTACTTGTAAAAAGTTCTTTCCAGTTCCAGCACAAATGGGGTGCCCGAGATCCTACAGCCAAGAACTCTAAATCCCCACCAGTTGGGCACAAGAAACATGCCTAGAACGGCATAAAGAACACCCAGACGTGCCAAATCTCACAAGACGAGCGAGATTTTGGAGAAAAGATCTCCGAGCAATCATCACCCAAGGTATTGGGAACTCACCATATCCTTCTCGGCGGGACGCGGCGAAGGTCCTGGCGGCTGAGGCGGGGGCGCCGAGGTGGGAGGCGCCGAAGCGTCGAGAGATGGCTACAAGTAATGGAGCGGAGGGTGCGGTCGATGTTCTCGTCGGCGGTGCGGACGACGTGGGTGTGGAGCTGGATGGGGCGCATGGCAGCGTCGAGCGCGTAGAGGCGACTGTCGAATGGATTCCCGCAGCAGCGCTCCTCCTCCGTGACCCTCTATCCCGCTGCCCGAGGGCGGATGCTCCTCCTCCTCCTTGAGATCTTGGGCTGGAGAGGCGGGGCGGATCTGGGGGACGGGATCCGGGGCTGCGCGCAGGCACAACAGAGCGGGGGGGGGGGGGGTCTGGGGGATGGGATCCGGGGCGGATCCGGGGGACGGGATCCGGGGCAGGCACTGCCGGGTAGCAATGGCGCACCCCGGAGCGGTGCGCCATTAGATTTTTTTGATAGCAATGGCGCATCCCCATGCAACGCGCCATTAGTAAATACTTTTTTATATAGCAATGGCGCATTTCACAGAGGTGCGCCATTAGTAATCTTTTTTTTGGATAGCAATGGCGCACCCCAAAGAGGTGCGCCATTAGTTGGATAGCAATGGCGCTCGGGGGGGAGGGAGGGGGTGGGTGGTGCGCTCTGCCGATTCTGAACCGAGCGAGGAGACAGGGGAGGGTGCGGGGGGTCGTCGACGGCGGTGGAGCGGGGGAGGGTGGGGGGGTCGTCGGCGGCGGTGGAGCAGGGGAGGGTGCGGGAGGTCGTCGGCGGCGGTGGAGCGGGGGAGGGTGCGGGGGGTCAGCGGCGGCAGTGGAGCGGGGGAGGGTGCGGGGGGTCGTCGGGGGCGGTGGAGCGGGCCGGGGAGGGTGCGGGGGGTCGGCGGCGGCGGTGGAGCGGGGGACGGTCTGGTGGGTGCTCGGCGGCGGTGGAGCGGGGGAGGGTGCGGGGGGTCGTCGGCGGCGGTGGAGCGGGGGGTACTCGGCGGCGGTGGAGCGGGGAAGGGTGCGGGGGGTGCTCGGCGACGAGGGTGGTGGTGCGCCATTAGTAGTTTTGCAAAACAAAAAAAATTATAGTAGTGGCGCACCACCTACATATGCGCCATTAGTAACCCTGGTTACTAATGGCGCACCTCCTCTCATGCGCCATTAGTAGTTGTGCAAAAAAAAAATAGTACTGGCGCACCACCAACAGATGCGCCATTAGTAACACTGGTTACTAATGGCGCACTAGCTGTGGTGCGCCATTAGTAGTTTTGCAAAAATATATATATATATATATAATAATAGTAGTGGCGCACTAGTAACTGATGCGCCATTAGTAAGCAGGTTACAAATGGCGCACCAGCTTCTGGTGCGCCATTAGTAGTTTTGCAAAAATATATATATATATAATAATGGCGCACCGAGAGTGTGGTGCGCCATTAGTATCCACCACACTAATGGTCCACCTCACATGGTGCGCCATTACTATATAGTAGTGACGCACTGTTTGTGTGGTGCGCCATTAGTATCTATATCATCTATAGCCCTTTTCCTAGTAGTGGAACCCGCAGTACAAGTTTGATACTATTTTAAAGACGGTAAAAAAAAAGACAGTTGTTCATCACATGCCGTTTTGGTAGGAACGAAAGGCCTCTCTTGAAGGAGTATTTTTTTGACATCCTTCAAACGGGTTGTATTTTTTATGTTGCATACTTTTAGCATTAGAAGCATGCATGTCAAATTTGGGCTCAATCAGAAATCTTTTGAATTTTTACAAATATACGAAGATAAATTATAAAAATAATAACAGAACGTGATGCACCTCGTATTAGTTGTCGGATTTCGTTTAAATTGCTTGTGAGATCCTAGGGTACGCATATGAACCCACACACCAAGTTTGATACTATTCTGAAGAGGGTAAAAAAAGACACTTCTTCACCACATGTCGTTGTGGTAGGAATGAAGGACTTGTCTTGAAGGAGGATTTTTTCGACATCCTTCAAACGTGTTTAATTTTTTTTATGTTGCATACTATTAGCATGAGAAGCATGCATGTCAAATTTGGGCTCAATCTGACATCTTTTGAATTTTTATGACTTTACAAAGATAAATTATAATAATACTAACCAAACATGATGCACCGTATATTAGTTGTCGGATTTCGTTTAAATTGCGTGTGAGATCCTAGGGTAGGCATATGAACCCACTGACCAAGTTTGATACTATTTTAAAGACGGTAAAAAAAAGACACTTGTTCAACACACGTCGTTCTAGTAGGAACGAAGGGCCTGTCTTGAAGGAGGATTTTTTCGACATCCTTCAAACCGGTTGAATTTTTTTATGTTGCAAACTATTAGCATTAGAAGCATGTATGTCAAATTTGGATTCAATCAGACATATTTCAAATTTTTTTATGAACTTACGAAGATAAATTATTAAAATACTAATAAAATTAGAGTAACCCGATTAAAGCCGCCCTAGGTCGTCGTACTGGGCCGGGCCATCATGTGCGCGGCGACCACATAGCCACCGCATCATGCACAGCCAGTAGCCCTAACCACCGTACACAGCGAAGGATTTTTAATTAGTACCACGTTGTTTTTCTTAACCATTCACCACCGATTTAAATTGATTTATCCGTCCACAACATTATGTCTTTAATAGTGGCGGTTTTATTGTGGTGTGCTTATATACATTAGAGCAACTCTAACAGACCCCGTATCCCGCCGGACCGTAAAACGCGTTTGCAGTTCGCGCAAAATAGCTTCTGCGGGCTGGCCCGGGCTGGCACAGATGCAGACGCCCAAATGGATCCGTAAAAGAGTATATTCGCGGAATATACTTTTTACGGGTCGGCTTTGCGGGGTATGATCTTTGCGCCGCTGCATCCCGCATATCATCAGCCCGCAAATATCAAATACAACATAATTCAACAATCAAGAACAAACTGAATTATTCGAATCAAACATAATACAATGATCATCCGCATAACTGTAGCAAACTTAAATAGTGCAATACAAAACTTGTCATGAATACAAATAGAAATGAATACAAAAATAAATCAATGTCCAGCCCTTTGCCAATGGTGCTCAACGAGATCTTCCTGAAGTTGAAAGTGGGTGTCTGCATTTTCAATCTCCTTGTATGTCCGAAGAAAAGCTCTAATGTGGTTTGGGTCTCTAACTGGTTTGACACGGCTACCCACATTGTCGGAAAAGAATTCTAAGTTCAAGTCTCTCTCATCTTTAAGAATCATATTGTGCAGGATAACACAACATGTCATGATGTTCTTCAAGGTTTTCTTATCCCAAAAATGAGCAGGACCACGGACAATGGCAAACCTAGATTGCAAAACCCCGAATGCTCTTTCAATGTCTTTGCGGGCTGCCTCTTGCACCCTTGCAAATTCACATTGTTCTTTTATTTTGGGTTCTTTGATGCTCTTGACAAATGTGCACCAAGGAGGGTATATACCATCTACAAGATAGTACCCCTTTGTGTATTCATGCCCATTGATAGTGTAGTTGCAAGCAGGAGCATCATCACTAGCAAGCCTAGCAAACAAACGAGACCGTTGCAACACATTGATATCATTGAGAGTGCCCGGCATACCAAAAAAGCAATGCAAAATCCATAAATCCTCGGATGCTACGACATCTAGCACAATTGTTGCATCATGAGACTTGCCACAATACATTCCTTGCAAAGCCTTGGGGCAATTTCTCCAATTCCAATGCATACAATCAATGCTACCTAGCATGCCAGGCCAACCTCTCCTCTCATTAGATGACATCAATTTCTTTGTGTTATCTTCATTGGGTGCCCGAAGATACTCAGGACCGAAGACACGGACGATCACTTTCGCAAATCTACGCACAAACTCAATTGTGCTATCTTCACCAATGCGAAGATACTCATCGGCATAGTCAGCCGGAACGCCATATGCAATCATCCGCATAGCTGCGGAGATTTTTTTGATATGCACTAAATCCTTTTAAGCCCGCGACATTCCTTCTTTGAGTAAAATACCAGCAATTTGCCTCGCAAGCTTGAACAAGTTTCACAAAGAGGGATCAGCGCATTGTGTACATTCTCCGGAAGAGGTGCGGAGGATATGTAGGATTCCCCGTGAAATAGTCTTGCATCAACATCTCGTTCCCAAGATGGCGATTCCGAGGAATGCACAAACGCCCGACAGTCGATCCTCGCCTCCTCTTCCGGTGCTCGTCTTCATGCTCCTTCACGGCAAGCGCCATGACTAATGTTTGCTGCTGAAAGTTCGCAAGCATGGTCTCAACATCCGAGTCGTCCGAATCGGACGAATCAGATAGTAAGAATTTCTCGCACGGGGTCAACTCCATCTACACGCACACCGATGCATCAATATACTACACACCTCGCAAAAATCACAAAAAAGGGGCTAACCGGTGGCGGGTGATCCCGGGCGGCGACGGCGACGGGGCGCGGCTCTTCTCGCCGGATCCGGAAGGGCGGTGCAGCGGCTCGGCGCGGGAGGGTGTGGGGCGGCCCCGGGGCGCGATTCCGCCTACAGATATGCCGGAATCGCGGGCGGAGGGCGGACAGAAGCAAAGGCGGGCGGCGACGGAAGGAAGGGAAAAGAGCGCGGGCTGAAATGTCCCTCCCGCCAACTGCTTCTCTTTGATGCAGGGTACCGCAACCGCGAGGGGGAAACCCGCGTTTTCCCGGGTTGGGGTCGGGAATTTGCCGCGCCCCCAAAAATTTTTGCGGGCAGGGACGGGATGCGGGGTCTGGTCGGGCTGGCTTTCTGGCCCGTACCCACATTTTGACGGTTATATTGCAGGTCGGGGACGGATGCGGGGTCTGCTAGAGTTGCTCTCAGTACTTTAGGATAGATCCATCCAGTATTAAAAATAGTTATATGTATTTTTTATATTTTATTAAACACGTAGGTTCGTACATGAAGTACGTGCGTACAATTATGAATTTTCAACTTTTGAGAGGAGGTGGACATGGTTACGGGAGCACCCCACGTGAAAATATGAACGAAATCTGACACCGACCGCACGTTGTGTGACGTCCGGATACTATTTCGGCCATTTTCCACGATAAAACCCTAGAAAATTGATCTAACGTCAGACATATTTCAAACTTGGTACCTATGCTTAACACGGAAGCTGCTACTTGCACAAACAAAATAGGACCGTTTTGTGAAGTTTGAAAACGAATCTATGCACAAGGCCACACCTATCGATGTGTATGTAACACGTAAGTTTGTACATGAAGTACGTGTGTACACTCATGAAAATTTATCCAACTTTTGCGAGGAGGTGGACATGGTAACGGGAGCACCCTACGCGAAATATAAACGAAATCTCACACGGAACGCACGTTGCGTCACGTCCGGGAAGTATTCCGATCATTTTCGATGACAAAACTTTAGCAAATTCATCTCCCGTAACCATGTCCACCTCCCGTATTCCGATCATTAGACGTCATTCAAACTTGACACCGAGGCTTAGCACGGATGCTCTACTTGGACAAAACAATTGGGACCATTTTGTGAAATTTAAAAATGAATCTATGCACAAGGAGACCTATTGATGTGTATGTAACACGTAAGTTTGTACATGAAGTACGTGCGTACAATCATAAAATTTATCCAATTTTGCGAGGAGGTGGGCATGGTCACGGTCACGGGAGCATCCCATGCGAAATATGAACGAAATCTGACACCGAACACAGACTGCATCACGTCCGGATAGTATTTCAGTCATTTTCGACGATAAAACCCTAGAAAATTCATCGAACGTCACAAGTCTTTCAAACTTAGCACCGATGCTTAACACGAATGCTGCTACTTGCAAAAAAAATTGCGACTGTTTTATGAAGTTTGAAAATGAATCAATGCACAAAGAGATCTATTGTTGTGTATGTAACACGTAAGTTTGTACATGAGGTACCTGTGTACAATAATAAAATTTACCCAACTTTTACAATGAGGTGGGCGTGGTCACGGGAGCACCCAACGCGAAATATGAACGAAATCCGACACCGAATGCATGTTGCATCACATCCGGACAGTATTTCGACCATTTTCAATGATAAAACCCTAGAAAATTCATCGAATCTCAGACGTCTTTCATACTTGGCACCGATGCTTAACACGGATGTTGCTACTTGTAGTAAAAAATTGAGACCGTTTCATGAACTTTGAAAACGAATCTATGCACATGCAAACCTATCGATGTGCATGTAACATGTAAGTTTGTACATAGAGCACGTGTTTACAATCATGAAATTAGCCAACTTTTACAAGGAGGTGGGCATGGCCACCGGAGCACCCCACGCGAAATATGAACGAAATTCGACACCGAACGCACGTTGTGTCACGTCCGGGCAGTATTTCGGCCATTTTCGACGATAAAATCCTAAAAAAGTCATCGACCGTCACACATCTTTCAAACTTGGCACTCATACTTAACACATATGCTGCTACTCGCACAAAAATATTGGGACCGTTTCGTGAAGTTTGAAAATGAATCTATGCACAAGGAGACCTATGGATGTGTATGTAACACGTAAGTTTGTACATGTAGTACGTGCGTACAATCATGAAATTTACCCAACTTCTGCGAGGAGGTGGGCATGGTCATGGGAGCACTCCACACGAAATATGAATGAAATCCGACACCGAACGCACGTTGCGTCACGTTCGGGCAGTATTTCGGAATTTTCGAATATAAAACCCTAGAAAATTCATCGAACGTGAGACAGATCGCCCAAACCCGCCATGCATGTCGGCCTATGTGGGCGTAGTGGGGCGACAAGCAGAAACCCTACGCCCGTAACACACGAGCATTGCGCCGCCACGTGATCGCCCATCATCGCCCGCACCCCCCGTGATCGCCCCTGCGCCGCCACGTGATCGCCCTGCGCCACCACCAACCCGTGACCCCCCTATGCCGCGCCACTCATCGTACACACACGACCAAACACGCGTGGAGTCTCCACCGCCGTCGAGCCCACAATAGGCTCCCGCCCGCCCCGCGAGGAGTCTCCATCGCCGTTCCCATCGGCGGCCCGTCGCCCACGCCTGGTCGGTCATCGTCAATGAATTCAGGTAATTTATTTATGTTTTCTTGAAAATTACTATTTGTAGTAATTATAAAAAAATAATTAATATAGGTTTAGCAAAAAATAATGCAGTATGGACATCAACGGTGTGATCGCATGTTCAATATAGAAGTGGCTTAGCCTCGTCGAGAAGCTTACAACTGGACAGCATTTTACGTTTTATGCAACGAATTTACAAGAAATGTTGCTTCTACCGTCCATCAAAATGAGAGATTTTCTGTTGCATTTTATGATAAAAGGTTATAATCCAAACAATGAGAAATTTGTAATATAAGAACCATTAGGCAGTAAAGGTCTTATTTCACTAAGGTCGGACGACGTGTTTGCTATATTTGGCTTCAAGAATGAAGGTGTTGATGTTTTTTATATTCTTAACATTGAAGGAAAGAATTCAATAAAAAATACACATTCAGTTTGCGGACAGAAAAATTGGTGACATAATGATTGATGATTTGGTTGAAAAAATTGTGAGGGGTAAATCCAGCGACGATGACTTCGTCCGTATGACGGTTCTAGTTTGTTAGGAACTGTAATTGCACCAATGTCTAATGTATATGTTCTAAAGGAATACTATGTGTTGGTGTAGGATGTAAAGCTAATCACTAAGTGTCTCCATGTTGCGAATATGTTTGAGGGAGGTTGGTAAAGTTTTGTAGAACGGGCGTGTTAGGCAATGGCCAACCCGAAACCTTGCGCTCCTTCAAGTATGATTTTTTATTCATGCATGCATTTTCATTAATATGTGCTACTTGTCATAATTCTTGAACTTACATAAATTATTTTATAGTACTTATATTGGGAGAAGGTGGAGTCAACCACGGGGCCCAAATATGACCCCTTATTACTGTTGAGTCCTTTGATGAAAAATTGGACAGAAAGCCGTGCTAAGTTAAGGGACAAGTACGACATCGCCAATGGACGTGTCCATTTAACAGTAGTACAAACTTTTATTTGAAATTCCATTATTATTGTGTATAGAATAGCTAATTTTTGTTTTTCATAATGCAGATCGAGGACAACATTATTGATGAATATAGAAGAACAAAGATTGCATGTCAGCATTCATGTAGTAATAAAAAACCAAGTAGCAGAAAATCAAGCATCATAGGAAAGAGGAAAGAGAACAGTACATCGGATGCTCCCGCGAGCCTGAAGCCTTTTATGAATCGGGTTATGAATGATATAAAGGAGATCCGCAAGGAAATTCTCCAGACTTTCGGAGTTATGCGCACAAGTGGCAATCCGATCAATTACATTTTCATATATTTTATTATGTTCGTCAAAAAGTATAAACTAACTTAATTTTTTATTATGTTGTAGAGTATGATAGAGGAACTGAATAAAACCGAAGTCCGCTACAAACCGGGTAACCTTGAAGAACAAGAAAAGAATATGTTTGGTGAGAAGAACATTTTTTTCGAAAAGAATTTCATTATGATGACTTGCACACGCGTGAAGGTCCAAAGGGTGTTGGCAACAATGATATTGTTTCTGAACGAGACACAATAGGGAACTTCAGTGCGTATAAAGGTGACAAAGAGGACCCTATAGAGTTACCGGAACATTCGGAACAGAAGGAGGTATCATCGTTACGAACGGATGATATCGCAGATGAGAAGGAATGGCTAGCAACACTAAACGATCAAGATAAGTCTCACGTCATGTCACATGATTGTAGCTCTATTGAAGAGAGAACGAAGCAGATTCTTGGGAAATGAACACGAATCCCTTCAAAGTACGTTGAGTCTCCTTTCATTGCAGCGCCTAAGCGTGAGAAACATGCCGTTAAAACGAGTAAGTTTACATTCTTCTAATAAATTAATGTATTTAAAATGTTGCCTCACTAACGTACTTGACATTTGTTGCAGTGATGTTTGAGAAACAAAGCTATGCTGACATTTATTATGCAGATGGAGTGGTGACTGCGGCAGTACAGTATGTCCGGGCATATGAGAAGCCAAAAATGAATAAGAATCATGCAATATACAATGGTGGCATGAACGACGTACTCACTACCAACAGAGCTCGCATCATACTAATTCATGGATGGTTATCTGGTGATGTAAGTAACTCACGTCTCTATTATATGATTTTACAAAATACATACACATATAACACTAACATTATAATATTTTTGTAGATAATAGACGCATAAAGCGTCATACTTGTCCCAGAAAGTTGCCGCGGGTCGTGTCCTATTACCGACATACATGACTCATTTGCTTTTGACTCGACTAGATAAAGTCCGTCCAACGAAGTCCAACAACAATAGCGACTACGAAATCAATTTGAATGAACCACTTAATATATGCTTGACTGAGTATTTCAAAAAACCGAAGGTAAGGTTTTATTTATAATGACACATGAGTTTGTTTTAAATGCTTACTTACTGCAAACATACTTCGATGATCATCATGTTGGCTTATTTCACTCTTAACAAGAATGGCAACCCCTGGATTATAGTTGTCATGCATACTCGAAAGAAAGAGTTTCAAGTTCTTGATTCTTTGATGGGTGAGAAATGACTGAATCTACTAGAAAATTAGTAGAGTATCTGGTATGTTCCATTATTATTTGTGTATTTTTCATAGTCGGCATACACATTATTTTTCAAAGTTTTGTGAAACACATGCAGAGAGAACAACTAGCAGGAGATATAGAAGATGCAAATGAAAGTTTAATTATTATGTATCTGGATGTGTCGGCATGGCCTATTATTGCATACAACATTCCACAACAAGAAGATGGGTGAGTTTGAACTTAAATGTTATGTATGTTTTATCTTTGCGATGCTTTTTGATTTATGTCAAATGTGAATCAGGAATTCATGTGGCTTTTTCGTCCTCCGACGCTTTGAGCAGAGGAACGGTGAAAAATTCATAAGTAGAATTTCCCAGGTGAGTCTTTTTAATATGCAAAATTGTTTTTTTAATATATCAACATACATTACAAATATATATTTACTTTTCAGGAATCAATTAATGATGCGCGACAAGCCATGACAGCTGGAAATATTTTTTCGCTGAAGAATGTCCCATCGGAAGTGAAAACCCAAGTTTTTCGGCTATCAAGGAGGAAGAAAAAATAGCTTCTCCACAAAGATGCATTAGCTAGGCATGCCTCAGTTTTTGTCAAAACTTTTTATTTCTCATGGCGAACTCATTTTGTAATTTGAGAAGTGTGGTATTTTTCTAAATATGACATTATCACTAGTAGGAAATGGGTCTTCCGGCCGGAGCGAAAAACCACATTAGCCCCGGTTCAAACTAAAATCGGGACCAATGCCAGGCATTGGTCCCGGTTCAGTTTGCCAAGGCATTCGTCCCTGTTCAGTTCACCTCATTAGTCCCGGTTCGGGGCAAAAACCGGGACTAAAGATCCAGCGATTGCCACATGGCGTGCCGCGGAGCATTAGTCCCGGTTTGTGGCAAGAACCGGGACTAAAGGATAGGCTATTAGTCCCGATTTTAGATAAAAACCGGGACTAAAGTGTTGCATATATAAACCCTCACCCCTGCCCATCCTCTCCTCTTTTTTTGGCTGTTGAAGTGTGACCATGCCATGCTCTTGACACTCTAGTTCATGGACATGAGGTGTTCGATGAAATACCCGAGCCACACTACGTAAGCTTTCTCCTCTCCAAGCTCGACCTCCAAGCTTCACTTTCCTCAATATTTGTCTAGGTTTGGTTGTGCACCAACTGCACAAGTGTTTTAAAATGTTAGCTACTTCATCCTTTCATCTGTCACTGCTAGTTCAGCTCATCTCAAATGCTCAAATTAACTTCTTAGAGTCTGCACATATGTAGGGTGCCATCCTGTGACCGTCCTCACCGTTGCCGATCACCCGCGCCGATCTCGTCGCGAGCACCACCGTGGCCTCTTGTTCTTATCTTTTTTTTAAATAAAAAAATTCTTAATTGTATGATTTAGATACATACTTTTATAAATTACTTACTTTCATTATTTTCTGTTATTATATAGTGCGATGGTTTTGGTATCCGCCTTCGTCGGTCCTCGTCCTGTCTATGATTCAGATGTGGTATATATTATCTTTTATAACTATTTGTTTTATTTAGTGTTTATGACAATTATGACGACCAACGTGACATATATTTTTTTCATATAGGAGGTATGTGAACTGGAAATTCCAACCCACATAGAAATTCTTGTCGAGAAGTTAAATATGGTTGAAAAAGAAAAAAAAATACTTGAAGGAAAAATTGAAAAAAATTGAGGAGAAGAATATGGAACTAGAGTTGCATGTCGCCGATGTCATCGATGATCGCAAGATGAAGATCGATGCGATGCGGTTGAAGATGGATGCAATGCGCTTGAAGATGGATGAAATGCGCTTGAAGATTAGGAATATTAGAAAATACGACATTGATAAAGAGGCCTGGTATCATTATGTTGTTGGGTCAATTGTTACCTTAGTTGCGATTTTGATCGCATTTGTTGTTGCATTGAAATGTTTTACATGGTATTATGTTGTTTTTTTAGAGAACTTTATGTATTTATTTTTTGCAATAATAACATTTGATCACTAATGTGTTGTGGTTTTAATGTGATGATGAACTTGTATTAATTTGGTCATTTCTCTATTCATGATGTTCTGCAATGGTTTTTTGATATACTTAATTTCATAATAGAGATGAACCGCCAATGGATGTACGGTGACCGACGCACTTCGGAGTACATTACGAACCGGGACTAATGCCCGAGTCACACTAACGTTCACACAAAATGGTATCCTCGACCGAGGTTAGCAACCTTATCCTTTTCATCTGTAATTGATACAAAAATATTGCATGTGTCAATGTACGGTGGTCATTTCACTATTCAGGTATGATGCCAGATCGATGCATGTAAGCCATGGATGTACGGCGAACGACGCGGTTCCGGATTTATTGCAGGCCTGCATAAATTTATCGATGTGGCTGGGGCAAAAAAAGTGGATAATTTTATGCCTTGTCCATGTGTTGGCTGTCGAAACGTGAAGGAGTACTCTAGCTCGAAAACCATTCATATCCACTTGCTTCAGAGAGGTTTCATGCCCACATATTATTATTGGACCATGCACGGAGAAAGAGGGGTTACGATGAAAGACAATGAAGAAGAAGATGATGATGAAAAGTATCCTATGTTCATGAAGAATACGGTGATACTACAATGGAAGACAATGAAGAGGAAGGAGGTGAAGAACAACCGACATCAGATGATCCCGCTGATGGTCTTGGTCCGGTCATTTGTGATGCAAAGAGAGAATGCAATACAGAAAAGGAGAAGTTCAAGTTGGAGGCCATGCTAAAGGATCATAAGAAGTTGTTGTACCCAAATTGCGAAGATGGCAGCACAAAGCTCGGTACCACACTGGAACAGTTGAAATGCAAGGCAGAAACTGGTTTTTATGACAAGGGATTTGAGAAGTTACTGAAAATATTGAAGCCGAAGCTTCCAAAGGATAGCGAATTGCCCGAGACTACGTACGAAGCAAAGAAGGTTATTTGCCCTCTTGGATTAGATGTGTAGAAGATACATGCATGCATAAATGACTGCATCTTGTACCACGGTGAGAAGTACGAGAATATGGATAAAAGCCCGTTATGCACTGCATGTCGGTACAAGATCAGACAGGATGACCCTGGTGATGTGATGTCTACTACGCAACCTTCTCCTTGTAGACGTTGTTGGGCCTCCAAGTGCAGAGGTTTGTAGGACAGTAGCAATTTTCCCTCAAGTGGGTGACCTAAGGTTTATCAATCCGTGGGAGGCGTAGGATGAAGATGGTCTCTCTCAAGCAACCCTGCAACCAAATAACAAAGAGTCTCTTGTGTCCCCAACACAACCAATGCAATGGTAAGTTGTATAGGTCCACTAGTTTGGAGATGAGATGGTGATACAAGTGCAATATGGATGGTAGATATAGGTTTTTATAATCTGAAATTACAAAAACAGCAAGGTAACTAGTAACAAAAGTGAGCACGAACGGTATTGCAATGCGTGGAATCAATGCCTAGGGTTCATACTTTCACTAGTGGAAGTTCTCTCAACAATGATAACATAATTGGATCATATAACTAGCCCTCAACATGCAACAAAGAGTCACTCCAAAGTCACTAATAGCAGAGAACAAACGAAGAGATTATTATCGGGTACGAAACGACCACAAAGTTATTCCTTCTGATCGATCTATTCAAGAGTCCGTAGTAAAATAGCACGAAGCTATTCTTTCCGTTCAATCTTTCATAGAGTTTGTACTAGAATAACACCTTAAGAGATACTTATCAACCAAGACCCGAATGTCACCTAGATACTCCATTGTCACCTCAAGTATCCATGGGTATGATTATACGATATGCATCACACAATCTTAGAATCACCTATTCAACCAACACATAGAACTTCAAAGAGTGCCCCAAAGTTTCTACAAGAGAGTCAAAACGTGTGCCAACTCCTATGCATAGGTTCCCAATATCACGAACCCGCAAGTTGATCACAGGAGATAGACACATGCAAGACATACATCAAGTGTTCTCAAAGACTCAATCCGATAAGATAACTCCAAAGGGGAAACTCAATTCATTACAAGAAGGGAGAGGGGGGAGAACATCATAAGATCCAACTATAGTAGCAAAGCCCACGGTACATCGAGATCAAGACATCTCAAGAACACGAGAGAGAGATCAAACAAATAGCTACTGGTACATACCCTCAGCCCCGAGGGAGAACTACTCCCTCCTCGTCATGGAGATCGCCGGGATGATGAAGATGACCACCGGAGATGGATTCCCCCTCCGGCAGGGGGCTGGAACGGGCTCCAGATTGGTTTTTGGTGGCTATAGAGGCTTGCGGCGGCGGAACTCCCGATCTAGGTTTCTTTCTGGAGGTTTCTGGATTTATAGGACCAGATGACGGTGGAGTTGCGTCAAGTGGGCCCTTGAGGGCCCCACAAGCTTGGTTGGTGCGGCCTGGGGGGTGCCGACAGGGCTTGTGGCTTCCTCGGGACCCCTCTCCGGTATCTTTTTCTTCTGGTATTTTTGATATTTTCCATAAAAAATTATCACGAAAAAATTGTTCCGTTTGGACTCCGCCTTAAAAAGGGTCAAAAACATGGAGAGAACAGGAACTGGCACTTGGCACTAAATTAATAGGTTAGTCCCAAAAAAAGATATAAAAGGTATATAAAACATCCAAAGTTTGACAAGATAACAACATGAAACCATCAAAAATTATAGATACGTTGGAGACGTATCAAGCATCACCAAGCTTAACTCCTGCTCGTCCTCGAGTAGGGAAGTGATAAAGAATGAATTTTTGATGCTTTCATGCTACCTAGCATAGATGTCCTTTGTAACTCCTCTTATGTGACATGAATGTTCAGATCCGTTAGATTCAAAACAATAGTTTGCTATTGATGTGGAGACAATAATACTTCAAGCAAACTAGCAAGGTAATCATGAACTTTCAAAATAAAAAGGCCAAAAGAAAGTTATCCCTACAAAATCATATAGTCTGGCTATGCTCTATCATCCTTGCACAACGAATTTAAATCATGCAAAACCTCGGTATTGGCCAAGTAATTGTTTTCACACCTTTACTTTCTCAAACTTTTTCAACTCTCACGAAATACATGAGCGTGAGCCATGGTTATAGCACTATAGGTGGAATGGAGTGGTGGAGGTTGTGAGACAAAAAGGGAGAAGATGGTCACATTGACTAGGCATATTAAAAAGGCTATGGAGATTCGTCTTAATAGATATCAATGTGAATGAGTAGGGAATGCCATACAAAAGATGCACTAGAGCTATAAGTATGTGAAATCACTAAAGGAGAACTAGTGGGTGTGCATCCAACTTGCTTGCTCACGAAGACCTAGAGACATTTTGAGGAAGCCCATCATTGGAATATACAAGCCAAGTTATATAACAAAAATTCCCACTAGTTATATGGTGGTGACAAAATGATAGGCTCTCAATCATGAAGAGTATGGTCCTTATTATGAAGCACAATTGTGGAAAGGAGATAGTAGCATTGTCCCTTCTCTCTTTTTTTGGGCTCTTTGGCCTCTTTTTTTGTGGGCATCTTTGGCCTATTTTTTTTGTTTCCTCACATGGGACAATGCTCTAATAATGATGATCATCACAATTTTATTTACTCAAAGCTCAAAGCTTAGAACAATGATGACTCTATATGAAATGCCTTCGGTAGTGTACCGTAACAATGATCTAGCATGGCATAGACATCAATGGAAACATCATGCTAGCTATCTTATGATCATGCAATGGAAATGTAGAAGTGGTGGCACATGTCATGGTGGTAGTTGCATGGCAATATATCTCGGAATGGCTTTGAAAATGCCATAGTAGGTAGGTATGGTGGTTGTTTTGAGGGAGGCTATATGGTAGGTTTATGTACCAGCGAAAGTTGCACGGTACTAAAGAAGATAGTGATGGTGGAAGGTGAAAGTGCATCTAAATCATGGACTCAACATTAGTCAAGAAGAACTCATATACTTGTTGCAATAGTTTTATTAGTAATCGAAACAAAGTATTCAACGCATACTCCTAGGGGAAGGGTTGGTAGGTATAAACCATCGCGCGATCCCGACCGCTACACAAAGGATGACAATCAATAAACTAATCATGCTCAAACTTCATCACATAGCGGTTCACCATATGTGCATGCTACGAGAATCACTAACTTCAACACAAGTATCTCTAGATTCACAACACCATACTAACATAACTTAAATATTACCACAACCACATCTCAAAACTAATTGAGAGGAATCAAGCTTCTCTTTCTACTCAATGCCCAAGAAGATGGAAGTTTTTGTAACCCTTTGGATAACTACCACTTTTGGGACTACTTTCATAGCATAAGCCAACTACTAAGACACACACCATTGTGCTCTAAAAGATATAAGTGAAGCACATAGAGCAAAATCAACTAGCTCTAAAGATACAAGTGAAACACATGTGAGCTGAATTGCCTAACTCAAAGGATATAAGTGAAGCTCGACAAAATCACGGTGAGTGCATGTCTCTCTCTCTAGGTGTGCATCAAGGAAGATTGTGATACAACAAAAATAAAAGACTCCAAAGATACAAGACGCTCCAAGCAAAACACATATCATGTGGTGAATAAAAATATAGCTCCAAGTAACATTACCGATGGATTGAAGACGAAAGAGGGGATGCCTTCCCGGGGCATCCCAGAGCTTAGGCTTTTTTGGCATCCTTGAATAAACTTGGGGTGCCTTGGGCATCCCCAAGCTTGAGCTCTTGCCACTCTTTATCTCTTTTTCCATAAGAACTTCACCCAGAACTTGAAAACTTCACAACACAAAACTTAAACAGAAACTCGTGATATCATTAGTATAAGAAAGGAAATCACCACTTACTTAGGTACTGTAGAAAACTTAAATTCTACTTATGTTGGTGTAGGGTTGCTGTATTTTCACTTTTCCATGGCTAGTATCTTCCGATACTATCCATAGTTTCATCAAAATAAGCAACCAACTCAACAAAAACAGAATATGTTAACAACAGACCAGTCTGTAGCAATCTGTATACTTCGTATACTTCTGGTACTTCAACAATTCTGAACAATTACGACAGTCTGAAAAAATTGCATAGAAATCAGCAGCAAAAAGAATCAACTCAAAATCTCTTACAGAATAAAAATGAAAATTCTTTTCGTGAGCAGAAAGTTTCTGTCTTTTTCCAGCATGATCAAACAATCATCACCAAGACTAATCGTAACGGTTTTGCTTGACACAAACACAAAAAGAAACACAAAAGACACAATCATAACAGAATTATGATGGTGTGGAGAAAACAAAAAAGGAAGCAAAAAACAAAGAAAAATTTATTCATTGGGTTGCCTCCCAACAAGCGCTATCGTTTAACGCCCTTAGCTAGGCATTGATTTCAGTGATGCTCACATAAAAGGTAAGGATTAAAACACAACGAGAGCATCATGGAGCAAATGGCTAGCACATTTAAGTCTAACCCACTTCCTATGCATAGGGATTTTGTGATCAAACAATTTGTTGGAGCAAGAATCAACTAGCATAGGAAGGCAAAACAAGCATAGCTTCAAAAATGTCAACACATGGAGAGGAAGCTAGATACTATTGCAATAAGTAGAAGCATATGATCCTCTCTCATAGTAATTTTCAGTAGCATCATGAATGAATTCAACAATATAACCAGCACCTCAAGCTTTCTTTTCATGATCTACAAGCATACGAATTTTACTACTCTCCACATAAGGAAATCTATTCTCAAGAATAGTAGTGGGAGTATCGTAAAGGACTTGAATGCTACAAATAGTTTCCACATTGAAAAATCAAGGTTTAGCAAAGGGGTACTCGAGAGTATGACAAGTTTTATCATCCCTCTTCTTTATAGCATAAGTATCCTCGCAATAATCATCATAGATAGGAGGCATGCAAAAGTCATAGTAAATTTGATCACTCAAAGTGGGGGGACTAAAAGGATCATCTTCACTTAACGAAGCATCCCCAAGCTTGGGACAAACTTTAATTGTAGAAAATATATTCTCAAACATGGCATCCCCAAGCTTGTGCTTTTGCAAATCATAGACATAATCACTCTCATCATTAATAGCATGAATAGCACCAAGAGTATATCAATTATTGTCATCCTCCACATATATACCATTTGGGAGAGATACCTCTTTACCTTTAATTTTTCTTCTTTTCTTCTTCTTCACCACATGTGAAGATTTACTTAATTCTTCCAAGCTTCCTTTTGGAGAGGTTGGTTTAATAGAGAGCTCCTCCTCGTTACCTGATTCATCATAAGAAATAATAGGAGGGTATTGGGAAACCTCTTCCCCTTCGTTAGTCTTATCTTTATGTACTATTTGTTTCCTTGCCTTTAGGTAATTGGCAATATAAGGATTCTCAATGCAATCCACCGCACAATACAAATAAATTTCTTCTAGATCATAATCAAGAATTTTCATGACATCCCAATCTGGAAGGTCCTTAGTTATACGTTTCATTTCTTCATATCTCAGAAGAAAACTAAGTTCATTGTGACACGCAAGGGAAATCAAGTCATCACAATTTTTGGACACGATTTGATCATGAAACAATTTGCATTGCAGATTTAAATGACAATGTTCATTGCAAAGTTCGCAAGGACGGCTATCAATATTAAATATTTCAGCACAATCATCTAGCCTCACATGCAACGACTCCTTGTAGACGTTGTTGGGCCTCCAAGTGCAGAGGTTTGTAGGACAGTAGCAATTTCCCCTCAAGTGGGTGACCTAAGGTTTATCAATCCGTGGGAGGCGTATGATGCAGATGGTCTCTCTCAAGCAACCCTGCAACCAAATAACAAAGAGTCTCTTGTGTCCCCAACACACCCAATACAATCGTAAGTTGTATAGGTGCACTAGTTCGGTGAAGAGATGGTGATACAAGTGCAATATGGATGGTAGATATAGGTTTTTGTAATCTGAAATTACAAAAACAGCAAGGTAACTAGTAACAAAAGTGAGCACGAACGGTATTGCAATCCGTGGAAACAAGGCCTAGGGTTCATACTTTCACTAGTGGAAGTTCTCTCAACAATGATAAAATAATTGGATCATATGACTAGCCCTCAACATGCAACAAAGAGTCACTCCAAAGTCACTAATTGCGGAGAACAAACGAAGAGATTTTTGTCGGGTACGAAACCACCACAAAGTTAATCCTTCTGATCGATCTATTCAAGAGTCCGTAATAAACTAGCACGAAGCTATTCTTTCCGTTCAATCTTTCATAGAGTTTGTACTAGAATAACACCTTAAGATACTTATCAACCAAGACCCTAATGTCACCTAGATACTCCATTGTCACCTCAAGTATCCGTGGGTATGATTATACGATATGCAACACACAATCTCAGAATCATCTATTCAACTAACACACAGAACTTCAAAGAGTGCCCCAAAGTTTCTACCAGAGAGTCAAAACGTGTGCCAACCACTGTGCATAGGTTCCCAATGTCACGAACCCGCAAGATGATCACAACAGATAGACACGTGCAAGACATACATCAAGTGTTCTCAAAGACTAAATCCGATAAGATAACTCCAAAGGGGAAACTCAATTCATTACAAGAAGGGAGAGGGGGAAGAACATCATAAGATCCAACTATAGGAGCAAAGCCCACGGTACATCGAGATCAAGACATCCCAAGAACACGAGAGAGAGAGAGAGAGATCAAACACATAGCTACTGGTACATACCCTCAGCCCCGAGGGAGAACTACTCCCTCCTCGTCATGGAGACCGCCGGGATGATGAAGATGGCCACCGGAGATTGATTCCCCCTCCGTCAGGGGGCGGGAATGGGCTCCAGATTGGTTTTTGGTGGCTATAGTAGCTTGCGGCGGCGGAACTCCTGATCTAGGTTTCTTTCTGGAGGTTTCTGGATTTATAGGACGAGATGGCGATGGAGTTGCGTCAAGTGGGCCCCTGAGGGGCCCACAAGCTTGGTTGGTGCTGCCGGGGGGGGGGGGGGGCGCCAACAGGGCTTGTGGCTTCCTCGGTACCCCTCTCCGGTATCTTTTTCTTCCGGTATTTTTGATATTTTCCATCAAAAATCATAGCGGAAAAATTATTCCCTTTGGACTCCGCCTGAAAAAGGGTCAAAAGCACGGAAAGAACATGAATTGGCACTTGGCACCGAATTAATAGGTTAGTCCCAAAAAAGATATAAAAGGCATATAAAACATCCAAAGTTTGACAAGGTAACAGCATGAAACCATCAAAAATTATAGATACGTTGGAGACGTATCATGATGTTGAGGGCGATGACGAGCCCCCCAGGAAGAAGGTTTCTGCTAAGGTTATGTGGTATGCTCCTATAATACCACGTTTGAAATGTCTGTTCAGAAACAATGAGCATGCCAAGTTGATGTGATGGCACAAAGACAAGCGTAAGAAAGACGGGAAAAAGTTGAGACACCTCGCAGATGGGTCGCAGTGGAGGAAAATCGAGAGGGAGTGGCCGGACTTTGCAGATGACCCAAGGAACTTATGGCTTGGTCTAAGTACAAACGACATGAATCCTTTTGGGGAGCATAGCTGCAGTCACAGCAGCTGGCCCGTGACTCTATGTATCTACAACCTTCCTCCTTGGTTGTGCATCAAGCGGAAGTTCATTATGATGTCAGTGCTCATCCAAGGACCGAAGCAACCCGGCAATGACATTGATGTGTACCTAAGGCCATTAGTTGATGAACTTTTGCAGTTGTGGGCCAAAGGAGGTGTACGTGTGTGGGATGAGCACAAACATCAGGAATTTGACCTACGATCATTGCTGTTCGTAACCATCAATGATTGGCCTACTCTTAGTAACATAGCAGGACAGTCAAACAAGGGATACACTCCATGCATGCACTGTTTAGAAAAGACTAAAGGTACATATTTTGAAAAATCTAAGAAGGTTGTCTACCTGGGTGTCGTCAATTTATTCCGACCAATCATCCTCTAAGAAAGAAAGGCAAGCATTTCAACGGTGAGGCAGATCACCGGAAGAAGCCTAACCTCCCTACTGGTGATGAGTTATTGGCTATGGTCAAGGATTTGGATCAAATAGTAATCTTTGGAAAGGGTCCTGGTGGTCAATCTGTTCCGAAAGATGACGTTACCAGACACGTGCCCATGTGGAAAAAGAAATCTTTATTTTGGGAGCTACCCTATTGGAAACACCTAGAGGTTCGGTCTTCAATCGACGTGATGCACGTGACGAAGAATCTTTGCGTGAACCTGCTAGGCTTCCTGAACGTGTATGGGAAGACAAAAGATACAACAGAAGCACGGGAGGAGCAGCAACGTATGAAAGACCCATACGACAATAAGACTGATAAAGGGCGTCAATACTTAAGCAGCTACGCTCTTACCAAAGTAGAGAAGGAAATCTTTTTTGAATATCTAAGCAGTATGAAAGTCCCCGTGGCTTCTCGTCTAATATAAAGAGAATAATAAATATGGCAGAGAAAAAATTCCAGAATCTGAAGTCTCATGATTGCCACATGATTATGACGCAGTTGCTTCCGGTTGCATTGAGGGGGCTTCTACCGGAAAATGTTCGATTACCCATTGTGAAGCTATGTGCATTCCTCAATGCAATATCTTAGAAGGTAATAGATCGAGAACATCTGGAAAGGCTACAGAAGGATGTGGTCCAATGTCTTGTCAGTTTTGAGTTGGTGTTCCCCCAGTCCTTCTTCAATATTATGACGCATCTCCTCGTTCACCTAATCGACGAGATTTCCATTCTCGGTCGTGTATTTCTACGCAATATGTTCCCCTTCGAGAGGTTCATGGGAGTCTTAAAGAAATATGTTCATAACCGTGCTAGGCCAGAAGGAAGCATCTCCAAGTGCTATGGAACAGAGGAGGTCATTGGGTTCTGCGTAGACTTTCTTCCTGACCTTAAGTCGATTGGTGTTCCTGAATCACGGCAAGAGGGGAGACTGATTGGAAAAGGCACACTAAGAAAGAAAGCAGTGATATGTAGGGACAGGCGTTCTTTCACTCAAGCACACTACACAGTTCTAAAAATTTCCACCTTCGTGGCTTCATATATCGAGGAGCACAAGAATTTTGCACGCTCTGAGTTCCCGGGGAAGGCTATCTCCTGGATTGAAGAAAAACACATGGATACTTTCGGTAGTTGGTTGCGAGCACGTCTCATGAATGACAACACTGTTGGAGATCAACTCTACTGGTTGGTCGCGTCACCTTCTTCGACTGTATTACATTTTGAAGGGTACGAGATAAACAGGAATACATTTTACACGACCACCCAAGATAAAAAGAGCACCAACCAACACGGTGGTGTCCGCTATGATGCGACAGACGAGAATCGGAAAAATGACACATACTATGGTTACATAGAGGAGAGATGGGAACTTAACTACGGACCTACTTTTATGGTCCCTTTGTTTCGGTGTAGTTGGGTGAACATGAATGGAGAAGGGGTAAAGGTAGACCAGTTGTACGGAATGACAACAGTTGATCTCAAGAATCTTGGTTACAGAGACGAGCCATTTGTCCTAGCCAATGATGTGGCTCAGGTTTTCTACGTGAAATACATGTCCTCCACACCGGAAAAAAGAAAAATAAGCAAATGAATACATCAGACGATGAGCGAAAGCGTCACATAGTTCTTTCAGGGAAAAAACATCGTGGGTATTGAGGACAAGACTGTCAGCAGATTATAATAAGTTTGATGAAATTCCGCCCTTCATAGTGAGAACTGACCCAAGCATCCCGTTAAATAATGAAGATGCTCCATGGTTACGGCCAAAGCGATCATAGGCAAGGGATCGAAATATAAATCTATGTAATGTATTAAACTTAATGTGATGTGTACTAATGTATTAAACTTTATGTGATATGTACTATTGTATTAAACTTTATGTGATGCGTACTAATGATACTTTGTGATTTTCCTTTGAATTGTGCATTTTGAACACACAAAAAGTATGGAGTTCAAATAAGTTCAAAAAATGAAATCCCTTTGTAACAGATGAGTTCTCGTTCGAAACTCTCATACTTCGAGAGAGATTGTCCATTTTGTACACGAAGTGCATCCAGTTTTTGTCATACCCCTATCAACTTTTTAGCACGTGCTATGTGGGTGAAATGATGATACCATTCCAACTTTCAACATTTTTAGAGTTCATTTGTAGTGCTTTTCAATTTCAGGGTCAACTAGCTCAAAAAAAAAGTAAATGCACGAAAAATACCAAATGAAGTCAGAAATTGTTGAAACATTGTGATATGCCTTTTAATGGTGCATTTTGAACACACAAAAAGTATGGAGTTCAAAAAAATGAAATCCCTTTGTAACAGATGAGTTCTCGTTCGAAACCCTCATACTTCGAGAGAGAGTGTATGTTTTGTACACGAAGTGCATCCAATTTTTTTCATAACCCTCTCAACTTTTTATCACATGCTATATGGGTGAAATGATGATACCATGCCAACCTTCAACATTTTCATAGTTCATTTGTACTGCTTTTCAATTTCAGGATCAACTAGCTCAAAAAGAATAAGTAAATGCACGAAAAATATCAAATGAAGTCAGAAATTGTTGAAAATTTGTGATGTGCCTTGCAATGATACATTTTCAACACACAAAAAGTACGGAGTTCAAATAAGTTGAAAAAATGAAATCTCTTCGTAACACATGAGTTCTCGTTCGAAACCGTGATACTTCGAGAGAGATTGTCCGTTTTGTACATGAAGTGCATCCAGTTTTTGTCGTAACCCTCTCAACTTATTAGCACATTCTATGTGGGTGAAATGATGATATCATGCCAACTTTCAACATTTTCAGAGTTCATTTGCAGTGCTTTTCAATTTCAGGGTCAACTAGCTCAAAACAAATAGGTAAATGCACGAAAAATATCAAATGAAGTCATAAATTGTTGAAAATTTGTGATGTGCCTTTGAATCGTGCATTGTGAACACACAAAAACTATGGAGTTCAAAAAAGTTTAAAAAATGAAATCCCTTTGTAACACATGAGTTCTCGTTGGTAACCTCATACTTCTAGAGAGATTGTCCGTTTTGTACACGAAGTCCATCCAGTTTTTTTCATAACCCTCTAAACTTTTTAGCACATGCTATATGGGTGAAATTATGATACCATGCCAACTTTCAACATTTTCAGAGTTTAATTGTAGTGCTTTTCAATTTCAGGGTCAACTAGCTCAAAAAAATAAGTAAATGCACGAAAAATACCAAATGATGTCGGAAATTGTTGAAAAATTGTGATGCGCCTTTGAATGGTGCATTTTGATAACAAAAAAAGTATGGAGTTCAAATAAGTTAAGAAAATGAAATCCCTTTATAACAGATGAGTTCTCGTTTGAAACCCTGATACTTCGAGAGAGATTGTCCGTTTTGTACATGAAGTGCATCCAGTTTTTGTCGTAACCCTCTAAACATTTTAGCACATGCTATGTGGGTGAAAATATGATACCATGCCAACTTTCAACATTTTCAGAGTTCATTTGTAGTGCTTTTCAATTTCAGTGTCAACTAGCTCAAAAAAAATAAGTAAATGCACGAAAAATACCAAATGAAGTCAGAAATTGTTGAAACATTTGTGATGTGCCTTTGAATGGTGCATTTTGAACACACAAAAAGTATGGAGTTCAAATAAGTTCAAAAAAATGAAATCCATGTGTAACAGATGAGTTCTCGTTCGAAACCTTGATACTTCAAGAGAGATTGTCCGTTTTGTACACGAAGTGCATCCAGTTTTTGTCGTAACCATCTCAAATTTTTAGCACATGCTATGTGGGTGAAATGATGATACCATGCCAACTTTTAACATTCTCAGAGTTCATTTGTAGTGCTTTTCAATTTCAAGGTCAACCAGCTCAAAAAAAAAAAGTAAATGCACGAAAAATATCAAATGAAGTCAGAAATTGTTGAAAATTTGTGATGTGCCTTTGAATGGTGCATTTGAATCACACAAAAAGTATGGAGTTCAAATAAGTTCAAAAAAATGAAATCCCTTTGTAACACATGAGTTCTCGTTCGAAAACATGATACTACGAGAGAGATTGTCCGTTTTGTACACGAAGTGCATCGAGTTTTTGTCGTAACACTCTCAACATTTTAGCACATGCTGTGTGGGTGAAATGATGATACCATGCCAACTTTCAATATTTTCAGAGTTCATTTGTAGTGCTTTTCAATTTCAGGTTCAACTAGCTCAAAAAAAAGTAAATGCACGAAAAGTACCAAATGAAGTTAGAAATTTCATAAAGTTTTTTTGTTAAAAATTTTAATAAAAAACACAAAAAAAGAGTCAACTAAAAAGAATCAATTAAAACATTAACTAAAATGAATGAATTAAAAATAATCAAGTAAAATTATCAAAGTGCTTATTTGTTAAAAAGAATCAAGTAAAACATTAACTAAAAAGAAACAAAAAAAAGATCAAGTCAGAAGAATTTTAATAAGTTTTTTGGTTAAAATATTTAATAGAAAACTAAAATAAAAGAGAAAAGAAAATCTTTAATAGCAAAAAATGAAAGTAAAGTTATTCGCAAATTTCAAAGAATTCAAATTTGAGAATTAAATATTTAGTGTAAGTAGAATAAAAATAAAGTAAAGAACAAAATAAATATAATGGAAAAAATTAAAAATAGATGAGAATTTATAGAGAAATTTCAACCCAAATTCAAAGTGAGCTCACTTTGAATTTAGGTTAAATTTTGTCTTTAAATTCATATATATTTTCAATTTTTAAATTTAGGCAGAGAGAGTGCGTTTAGGCACGTAAGCCTCGTTTAGAGAGGAGCTCAAAAGAGCACGCGCAACGGTGCTTATAAAGCACTACGAGAGCCCCTCGCTCGGCAAGGTGTGACTAAACAATGCGTGTCCTGCAGCGGAGCGAGCCGATGTCTTTAATTCCGGGTCGTGGCTCGAATCGGGACTAAAGACCCTTTAGTCCCGGGTCGAGGCACGACCCGGGACTAAAGGCCCTCGCTTCCCGCCCCTCCGCCTGTCGAAAAGGGGTCTTTAGTCCCGGGTCGTGGCTCGAACCGGGACTAAAGGAGGTCTTTAGTCTCTGTTCGAGCCACGACCCAGGACTAAAGCTCCGCCTATATAAGCGGGAGTTGGAAACTTCCAACCCAAATCGCCCAATCTTTCTCTTCCTCCTCTCGCGCTCGGACGAACTGCTCGACGCCGCCGCCGTCGCCGTCGCCCTGTCGTCCTCCTCGCCGTCGCCGTCGCCCTATCGTCATTCTCGCCAACGTCGTCGCCCTGCCATCCTCCTCGCCGTCGCCGTCGCGCCGTCGTCGTCGCCCTGTAACTCCTCGCCGTTGCCGTCACCCTGCCACTCCTCGCCGTTGTCGTCGCCGTCGCCCTGTCATACTTCTCCTTGCCGTCGTCGTCGCCGTCGCTCCGTCGCCCTGGCACTCCTCGTTGTCGCCGTCGCCCCGGCGGTGAGCCTCTTTCCTCTCCTCTCTCGATCGATCGTCGATCATGCATGTAATTTACTACATATACGTACGTGTAGATTCTTAATTAGCTAGATGCTTAATTAGTTGATTAATTAGGTTATTTGTAGATTAGGTAGATGCTTAATTAGTAGATTACGTTATTTGTGTTATTTTTGTGTTATGTAAATTTGTGTTATGAGGGTTAGGTAGTTAATTAGTGTTAATTAATAGGTTAGTGTTAGCTAGTTTAGGGTTATGTAAATTTAAGTAAGTTAGTTTAGGGCCTTTTAGTTTAGGTCACAGTTAGCGTTTAAGCATATACAGATTAATCTACAATCTACAAATGTCACTTAAATCACTACAAAAATCACTTAAGCATATAAATGCTTAAGTGATATTTGTAGTGATATTTGTAAGTTGTAGAATATTTGTAGATTGTAGATTGTACATGTTTAAGTGAATTTTCTTTTAGGTGTAGGTTAAGCTAGAGAAAACAACATTGTTAGCTAGTGTTAATAATGGATTTATCAAGATTTCCACATTATGTATGTGCACAAGTTGATTCAATTTTTTTGATCTCATCTATGTAACCTAGCTAGCTAGATTCTATATGTCACATGTCTATCATAGTATTGAAGAAATACATAGCTTCATCATTACCTGGTAGTAACAAACGCATGGCGCTATCAAGCTCTCGAAAGTTGTTTTGGAACGGAGTTCCTGATAGAATAATTCGCTTTATGGCACGAAGTTTAGCAAAGTCCTTCCAAATAGCGATATTCAGATGGCTCTTTTTGAACTGCGTACCAAAAGCTAATTATCCTATTCGGAATTCCGTTACAAAACAACTTTGTAAAGCTTCATAGCATCATGCGCCTCTCACTACTAGGTAATTATTGTTGGAATTATGCCCTAGAGGCAACAATAAATGTATAGTTATTATTATAATTCCTGTATCAAGATAATAGTTTATTATCCACGCTATAATTGTATTGAATGAAGACTCATTTACATGTGTGGATACATAGACAAAACACCGTCCCTAGCATGCCTCTAGTTGGCTAGCCAGTTGATCGATGATAGTCAGTGTCTTCTGATTATGAACAAGGTGTTGTTGCTTGATAACTGGATCACGTCATTGGGAGAATCACGTGATGGACTAGACCCAAACTAATAGACGTAGCATGTTGATCGTGTCATTTTGTTGCTACTGTTTTCTTCTGTCAAGTATTTATTCCTATGACCATGAGATCATATAACTCACTGACACCGGAGGAATGCTTTGTGTGTATCAAACGTCGCAACGTAACTGGGTGACTATAAAGATGCTCTACAGGTATCTCCGAAGGTATTAGTTGAGTTAGTATGGATCAAGACTGGGATTTGTCACTCCGTGTGACGGAGAGGTATCTCGGGGCCCACTCGGTAATACAACATCACACACAAGCCTTGCAAGCAATGTAACTTAGTGTAAGTTGCGGGATCTTGTATTACGGAACGAGTAAAGAGACTTGCCGGTAAACGAGGTTGAAATAGGTATACGGATACTGACGATCGAATCTCGGGCAAGTAACATACCGAAGGACAAAGGGAATGACATACGGGATTATACGAATCCTTGGCACTGAGGTTCAAACGATAAGATCTTCGTAGAATATGTAGGATCCAATATGGGCATCCAGGTCCCGCTGTTGGATATTGACCGAGGAGTCTCTCGGGTCATGTCTACATAGTTCTCGAACCCGCAGGGTCTGCACACTTAAGGTTCGACGTTGTTTTATGCGTATTTGAGTTATATGGTTGGTTACCGAATGTTGTTCGGAGTCCCGGATGAGATCACGGACGTCACGAGGGTTTCCGGAATAGTCCGGAAACGAAGATTGATATATAGGATGACCTCATTTGATTACCGGAAGGTTTTCGGAGTTACCGGGAATGTACCGGGAATGACGAATGGGTTCCGGGAGTTCACCGGAGGGGGGCAACCCACTCCGAGGAAGCCCATAGGCATTTGGGGGGGTCACACCCGCCCTCAGTGGGCTGGTGGGACAGCCCACCAATCCCCTATGCGCCAAGAGAGAAAAAATCAAAGGAAAGAAAAAAAAAGGAAGAAGTGGGAAGGGGGAAGGACTCCCTCCCACCAAACCAAGTAGGACTCGGTTTGGGGGGGGAGAGTCCTCCCCCCTGGCTCGGCCGACCCCTTGGGGATCCCTTGGACCCCAAGGCAAGGTCCCCCTCCCTCCTCCTATATATATGGGGCTTTTAGGGCAGATTTGAGACGACTTTCTCACGGCTGCCCGACCACATACCTCCATAGTTTTTCCTCTAGATCGCGTTTCTGCGGAGCTCGGGCGGAGCCCTGCTGAGACGAGATCATCACCAACCTCCGGAGCACCGTCACGCTGCCGGAGAACTCTTCTACCTCTCCGTCTCTCTTGCTGGATCAAGAAGGCCGAGATCATCGTCGAGCTGTACGTGTGCTGAACGCGGAGGTGCCGTCCGTTCGGTACTAGATCGTGGGACTTATCGCGGGATTGTTCGCGGGGCGGATTGAGGGATGTGAGGACGTTCCACTACATCAACCGCGTTCTCTAACGCTTCTGCTGTACGATCTACAAGGGTACGTAGATCACTCATCCCCTCTCGTAGATGGACATCACCATGATAGGTCTTCGTGCGCGTAGGAAAATTTTTGTTTCCCATGCGAAGTTCCCCAACAGTGGCATCATGAGCTAGGTTCATGCGTAGATGTCTTCTCGAGTAGAACACAAAAGGTTTTGTGGGCGGTGATGTGCGTTTTGCTGCCCTCCTTAGTCTTTTCTTGATTCCGCGGTATTGTTGGATTGAAGCGGCTTGGACCGACATTACTCGTACGCTTACGAGAGACTGGTTTCATCGTTACGAGTAACCCCCTTTGCTCAAAGATGACTGGCAAGTGACGGTTTCTCCAACTTTAGTTGAATCGGATTTGACCGAGGAGGTCCTTGGATGAGGTTAAATAGCACCTCATATATCTCCGTTGTGGTGTTTGCGTAAGTAAGATGCGATCCTACTAGATACCCTTGGTCACCACGTAAAACATGCAACAACAAAATTAGAGGACGTCTAACTTGTTTTTGCAGGGTATGATTGTGATGTGATATGGCCAACGATGTGATGTGATATATTGGATGTATGAGATGATCATGTTGTAATAGAAATATCGACTTGCATGTCGATGGTACGACAACTGGCAGGAGCCATAGGGTTGTCTTTATACTAACGTTTGTGCTTGCAGATGCGTTTACTATTTTGCTAGGATGTAGCTTTAGTAGTAATAGCATAAGTAGCACGACAACCCCGATGGCAACACGTTGATGGATGATCATGGTGTGGCGCCGATGACAAGAAGATCGTGCTGGTGCTTTGGTGATGGAGATCAAGAAGCACGTGATGATGGCCATATCATGTCACTTGTGAATTGCATGTGATGTTAATCCTTTTTTGCACATGTTTTGCTTAGAACGACGGTAGCATTATGAGGTGATCTCTCACTAAAATTTCAAGATGAAATTGTGTTCTCCCCGACTGTGCACCGTTGCTACAGTTCGTCGTTTCGAGACACCACGTGATGATCGGGTGTGATAGACTCAACGTTCACATACAACGGGTGCAAAACAGTTGCGCACGCGGAACACTCGGGTTAAGCTTGACGAGCCTAGCATGTGCAGACATGGCCTCGGAACACATGAGACCGAAAGGTCGATCATGAATCATATAGTTGATATGATTAGCATAGGGATGCTTACCACTGAAACTATACTCAACTCACGTGATGATCGGACTTGGGATAGTGTAAGTGGATCATGAACCACTCAAATGACTAGAGAGATGTACTTTTTGAGTGGGAGTTTAGCATATAATTTGATTAAGTTGAACTCTAATTATCTTGAACATAGTCTAAGTCCACTTTGAATATATTTGTGTTGTAGATCATGGCTCACGCAAGTGTCATCCTGAATTTTAATACGTTCCTAGAGAAAGCTAAGTTGAAAGATGATGGAAGCAACTTTGTAGACTGGGCTCGTAATCTTAAGCTAATCTTACAAGCTGGAAAGAAGGATTATGTCCATAATGCTGCGCTAGGAGATGAACCACCCGCTACGGCTGATCAGGATGTTAAGAACGCTTGGTTAGCACGTAAGGAGGACTACTCAATAGTTCAATGTGCAGTCTTGTATGGCTTAGAACCGGGACTTCAACGTCGCTTTGAGCGTCATGGAGCATTTGAGATGTTCCAGGAGTTGAAGTTTATCTTTCAGAAGAACGCCCGGATCGAGAGGTATGAGACCTCCGATAAATTCTATGCTTGCAAGATGGAGGAAAACTCGTCTGTCAGTGAACATGTGCTCAAAATGTCTGGGTACTCAAACCGTCTAGCTGAACTAGGGATTGAACTCCCGCAAGAAGCTATCACTGACAGAATCCTTCAATCACTGCCGCCAAGCTATAAAGGCTTTGTGTTGAACTACAACATGCAAGGGATGAACAAGTCTCCCGGCGAGTTGTTTGCGATGCTGAAAGTCGCAGAGTCTGAACTCCGTAAAGAGCATCAAGTGTTGATGGTGAGCAAGACCACTAGTTTCAAGAGAAACGGCAAAGGCAAGAAGGGCAATTCGAAGAAGAGCGGCAAGCCTGTTGCCAATCCGCCGAAGAAACCCAAGGCTGGACCTAAGCCTCAAACAGAGTGCTTCTATTGCAAGGGTATGGGTCACTGGAAGCGCAATTGCCCCAAGTATCTGGCAGATAAGAAGGCGGGCAAAGAAAAATCAGGTATATTTGATATACATGTTATTGATGTGTACTTAACCGGCTCTCGTAGTAGTGCCTGGGTATTCGATACCGGTTCTGTTGCTCACATTTGCAACTCGAAGCAGGAACTGCGGAATAGACGAAGGCTGGCGAAACACGAAGTGACGATGCGCGTAGGAAACGGTTCCAAGGTTGATGCAATCGCCGTCGGCACAGTGTCACTTCAACTACCATCGGGATTAGTGATGAACTTAAATCATTGTTATTTAGTGCCTGCGTTGAGCATGAACATTATATCTGGATCTTGTTTATTGCGAGACGGTTACTCTTTTAAGTCTGAGAATAATGGTTGTTCTATTTCTATGAGTAACATCTTTTATGGTCATGCACCGAATGTGAGAGGATTGTTCATATTGAATCTTGATAGAGATACACATATACATAACATTGAGACCAAAAGAGTTAGAGTAAACAATGATAGCGCCATATTTTTGTGGCACTGCCGCTTGGGTCATATTGGTGTAAAGCGCATGAAGAAACTCCATGCTGATGGACTTTTGGAGTCACTTGACTTTGATTCACTTGACACGTGCGAACCATGCCTCATGGGCAAGATGACTAAGACTCCGTTCTCCGGAACAATGGAGCGTGCAAGTGACTTGTTGGAAATCATACATACCGATGTGTGTGGTCCAATGAGCGTGGAGGCACGCGGCGGATATCGTTATTTTCTCACCTTCACTGACGATTTAAGTAGATATGGTTATGTCTACTTGATGAAGCACAAGTCTGAAACATTTGAAAAGTTCAAGCAATTTCAGAGTGAAGTGGAAAATCATCGTAACAAGAAGATCAAGTTCCTATGGTCTGATCGTGGGGGTGAATATCTGAGTTTCGAGTTTGGTACTCACTTAAGACAATGTGGAATTGTTTCGCAGTTAACACCGCCTGGAACACCACAGCGTAATGGTGTGTCCGAACGTCGTAATCGTACTTTGTTAGAAATGGTGCGATCTATGATGTCTCTTACTGATTTGCCGTTATCGTTTTGGGGTTATGCATTAGAAACAGCTGCATTCACTTTAAATAGGGCACCATCGAAATCCGTTGAGACGACACCATACGAACTGTGGTATGGCAAAAGGCCAAAGTTGTCGTTTCTTAAAGTTTGGGGATGTGATGCTTATGTCAAAAAGCTTCAGCCTGAAAAGCTGGAACCCAAAGCGGAAAAGTGCGTCTTCATAGGTTACCTAAAAGAGACAGTTGGGTACACCTTCTATCTCAAATCCGAGGGCGAAGTGTTTGTTGCTAAGAACGGAACTTTTCTCGAGAAGGAGTTTCTCTCGAGAGAATTGAGTGGGAGGAAGATAGAACTTGACGAGGTTGTCGAACCTCTCATCCCTCTGGATGGTGGCGCAGGGCAAGGGGAAACCTCTGTCATTGCAACGCCGGTTGAGGAGGAAGTTAATGATGATGATCATGAAACTCCAGTTCAAGTTTCTGTTGAACCACGCAGGTCGACGAGATCACGCGCTGCTCCAGAGTGGTACGGTAATCCCGTCTTATCAATCATGTTGTTAGACAACAATGAACCTGCAAATTATGAAGAAGCAATGGTGGGCCCAGATTCCAACAAATGGCTAGAAGCCATGAAATCCGAGATAGGATCCATGTATGAGAACAAAGTGTGGACTTTGGAGATATGCTGTCTGAGGGCCGCAAGGCTATTCAGAACAAATGGATCTTTAAGAAGAAGACGGACGCTGACGGTAATGTGACCGTTTATAAAGCTCGACTTGTGGCAAAGGGTTTTTCACAAGTTCCAGGAATTGACTACGATGAGACTTTCTCTCCCGTAGCGATGCTTAAGTCCGTCAGAATCATGTTAGCAATAGCTGCATTTTTCGATTATGAAATCTGGCAGATGGATGTCAAAACGGCGTTCCTTAACGGTTTCCTTAAGGAAGAGTTGTATATGATGCAACCCGAAGGTTTTGTCGATCCTAAAAATGCTGACAAGGTGTGCAAGCTCCAGCGATCCATTTATGGACTGGTGCAAGCATCTCGGAGTTGGAACAAACGCTTTGATGAGGTGATCAAAGCATTTGGGTTTATACAAGTGGTTGGAGAATCTTGTATTTACAAGAAAGTGAGTGGGAGCTCTGTGGCGTTTCTAATATTATATGTGGATGACATATTACTGATTGGAAACAACGTAGAGCTTTTGGAGAGCATAAAAGGTTACTTGAATAAAAGTTTCTCTATGAAGGACCTAGGAGAAGCTGCTTACATTGTAGGCATTAAGATCTATCGGGATAGATCAAAACGCCTGATAGGACTTTCACAAAGCACATACCTTGATAAAATTTTGAAGAGGTTCAAAATGGAACAGTCCAAGAAAGGGTTCTTGCCAGTGTTACAAGGTACGAGATTGAGTAAGACTCAGTGCCCAGCAACTGATGAAGATAGAGAGCATATGCGTTCCGTCCCCTATGCTTCAGCCATAGGCTCTATCATGTATGCAATGCTGTGCACTAGACCGGATGTTAGCCTGGCCATAAGTATGGCAGGTAGGTTCCAGAGTAATCCAGGAGTGGATCACTGGACGGCGGTCAAGAATATCCTGAAGTACCTGAAAAGGACTAAGGAGATGTTTCTCGTGTATGGAGGTGACGAAGAGCTCGCCGTAAAAGGTTACGTCGATGCAAGCTTTGACACAGATCCGGACGACTCTAAGTCGCAAACCGGATACGTATTTATTCTTATTGGGGGTGCAGTAAGCTGGTGCAGTTCCAAGCAAAGCGTCGTAGCAGATTCTACATGTGAAGCGGAGTACATGGCTGCCTCGGAGGCGGCTAAGGAGGGTGCCTGGATGAAGCAGTTCATGACGGATCTTGGAGTGGTGCCAAGTGCACTGGATCCAATAACCTTGTTCTGTGACAACACTGGTGCCATTGCCTTAGCAAAGGAACCAAGGTTTCACAAGAAGACCAGACACATCAAACGACGCTTCAACCTCATCCGCGACTACGTCGAGGAGGAGGACGTAAATATATGCAAAGTGCACACGGATCTGAATGTAGCAGACCCGCTGACTAAACCTCTTCCACGGCCAAAACATGATCGACACCAGAACTGTATGGGTGTTAGATTTATTACAATGTAATTCACATGGTGATGTGAGGGCTAGATTATTGACTCTAGTGCAAGTGGGAGACTGTTGGAATTATGCCCTAGAGGCAATAATAAATGTATAGTTATTATTATAATTCCTGTATCAAGATAATAGTTTATTATCCATGCTATAATTGTATTGAATGAAGACTCATTTACATGTGTGGATACATAGACAAAACACCGTCCCTAGCATGCCTCTAGTTGGCTAGCCAGTTGATCGATGATAGTGAGTGTCTTCTGATTATGAACAAGGTGTTGTTGCTTGATAACTGGATCACGTCATTGGGAGAATCACGTGATGGACTAGACCCAAACTAATAGACGTAGCATGTTGATCGTGTCATTTTGTTGCTACTGTTTTCTGTGTGTCAAGTATTTATTCCTATGACCATGAGATCATATAACTCACTGACACCGGAGGAATGCTTTGTGTGTATCAAACGTCGCAATGTAACTAGGTGACTATAAAGATGCTCTACAGGTACCTCCGAAGGTATTAGTTGAGTTAGTATGGATCAACACTGGGATTTGTCACTCCGTGTGACGGAGAGGTATCTCGGGGCCCACTCGGTAATACAACATCACACACAAGCCTTGCAAGCAATGTAACTTAGTGTAAGTTGCGGGATCTTGTATTACAGAACGAGTAAAGAGACTTGCCGGTAAACGAGGTTGAAATAGGTATACGGATACTGACGATCGAATCTCGGGCAAGTAACATACCGAAGGACAAAGGGAATGACATACGGGATTATACGAATCCTTGGCACTGAGGTTAAAACGATAAGATCTTTGTAGAATATGTAGGATCCAATATGGGCATCCAGGTCCCGCTGTTGGATATTGACCGAGGAGTCTCTCGGGTCATGTCTACATAGTTCTCGAACCCGCAGGGTCTGCACACTTAAGGTTCGACGTTGTTTTATGCGTATTTGAGTTATATGGTTGGTTACCGAATGTTGTTCGGAGTCCCGGATGAGATCACGGACGTCACGAGGGTTTCCGGAATAGTCCGGAAACGAAGATTGATATATAGGATGACCTCATTTGATTACCGGAAGGTTTTTGGAGTTACCGGGAATGTACCGGGAATGACGAATGGGTTCCGGGAGTTCACCGGAGGGGGGCAACCCACTCCGGGGAAGCCCATAGGCATTTGGGGGGGTCACACCAGCCCTTAGTGGGCTGGTGGGACAGCCCACCAATCCCCTATGTGCCAAGAGAGAAAAAATCAAAGGAAAGAAAAAAAAGGAAGAAGTGGGAAGGGGGAAGGACTCCCTCCCACCAAACCAAGTAGGACTCGGTTTGGGGGGAGAGTCCTCCCCCCTGGCTCGGCCGACCCCTTGGGGATCCCTTGGACCCCAAGGAAAGGTCCCCCTCCCTGCTCCTATATATATGGGGCTTTTAGGGCAGATTTGAGACGACTTTCTCACGGCTGCCCGACCACATACCTCCATAGTTTTTCCTCTAGATCGCGTTTCTGCGGAGCTCGGGCGGAGCCCTGCTGAGACGAGATCATCACCAACCTCCGGAGCGCCGTCACGCTGCCGGAGAACTCTTCTACCTCTCCGTCTCTCTTGCTGGATCAAGAAGGCCGAGATCATCGTCGAGCTGTACGTGTGCTGAACACGGAGGTGCCGTCCGTTCGGTACTAGATCGTGAGACTGATCGCGGGATTGTTCGCGGGGCGGATCGAGGGACGTGAGGACGTTCCACTACATCAACCGCGTTCTCTAACGCTTCTGTTGTACGATCTACAAGGGCACGTAGATCACTCATCCCCTCTCGTAGATGGACATCACCATGATAGGTCTTCGTGCGCGTAGGAAATTTTTTGTTTCCCATGCGAAGTTCCCCAACAATTATGAAGTTATGGTCCATGGCTTAATCATTACCTGGTAGTAACAGACGCATGCGCTATCAAGCTTTAGAAAGTTGTTCAGGAATGGAGTTCCTGATAGAATAATTCGCTTTTTGGTACGAAGTTCAGCAAAGTCCTTCCAAATAGCGATATTCGGATGGCTATTTTTGAACTGCGTACCAAAAAGCTAATTATCCTATTCAGAATTCCGTTAGAAAACAACTTTGTAAAGCTTCATAGCATCATCCGCCTATTACTACTAGGTAATGATAAAGTCATGGTTTTCTTCAATCCTTTGACAGTACACAATCTGACATATAGAAGAAGGGTAGATGAGATCCGGAAAAATATGGATCATTTTCTACACATCCAGAATGTTGCCGTTTTGTTAAATCCCTTCAAGTTTAAGAGAATCTGTTAGACATTTTTAGAGTATAGATTCACTCATTTTGCTCCGTATGTATGATGAAATCTTTAAAAGGTCTTATATTTTGAAACGGAGGTAGTATAAGTTTAGAAAAGTTTATTAAATAGTAGGAATTTAAATATTAGGACATACGATGACCGGCCCGCATCCTCGTCGTCGACTCGGTGGCGACCACCTGCTTGATAGGCGCCAGCATTTGCGGGACTGGGCTCCGCCGGGCTGGCACTGGGAGGAGTTACCTTCCGGGGCATGCAGCTTGGTGAGGAACCAAGCTCCCGTCGTCGACCCGGAGCTTCTTTGGTGGCGGTCGCGGGGGCCACTTTCGGTGCCTAGGTTGCCGGCCCCCGAGGAGAACGTACATCGTCGTGTCAGGGAGGAGGACGAGCACGTCCGTCGCTACATGGAGGCGTTGGATGCGAGGTTCTCCAGTACCTGGCAGGTTCTTCAAGGATCTCACCCGAGCTATGATCCGGTGATGGTCCCTGCTCTTTGGGTATCCACCGCCCACGCCTCAGTACAACGACGACTCTTTGTTGGTTGATCAACTATATATTATTTGATAATATTAAGTGGATTATTCGATGATGCATTAATTAAGTGGATTATTCGATGATGTTTAATTAATTTGTAGATACTATGGATCCATGATGACCCACAAGTATAGGGGATCAATCGTAGTCCTTTCGATAAGTAAGAGTGTCGAACCCAACGAGGAGCAGAACGATCTGACAAGTGGTTTTCAGCAAGGTAATATCTACGGGCACTGAAATTATCAGTAACAAGTGATTGTATGGTGACATGATTCGTAGCGAGCAACAAGTAACAAAAGTACCAACGGTGCAACAAAGTGGCCCAATCCCTTTTGTAGCAAGGGACAAGCCTGGACAAAGTCTTATAGGAGGAAAAATGACCCAGAGGACACACGGGAATTTCTGTCATGCTAGTTTTCATCATGTTCATATGATTCGCGTTCGTTACTTTGATAGTCTAATATGTGGGTGGACCGGCGCTTGGGTACTGCCCTTACTTGGACAAGCATCCCACTTATGATTGACCCCTCTCGCAAGCATCCACAACTACGAAAGAAGAATGAAGACAAAGTCTAACCATAGCATTAAACTAGTGGATCCAAATCAGCCCCTTACGGAGCAACGCATAAACTAGGGTTTTAGCTTCTGTCACTCTAGCAACCCATCATCTACTTACTACTTCCCAATGCCTTCCTCTAGACACAAATAATGGTGAAGTGTTATGTAGTCGACATTCACATAACACCACTAGAGGAAAAACAACATACAACACATGAAAATATCGAACGAATACCGAATTCACATGACTACTATTAGCATGACTTATCCCATGTCCTCAGGAACAAAAGTAACTACTCACAAAGCATACCATATTCATGACCAGAGAGGTAATGAGTAGCATCAAGGATCTGAACATAAAATCTTCCACCAAATAATCCAACTAGGATCAACTACAAGGAGTAATTAACACTGCTAGCAACCTTACAAGTATCAATCGGAGTCATGAGATGGAGATTGGTTACAAGTGATGAACTAGGGTTTGGAGATGAGATGGTTATGATGAAGATGTTGATGGTGACGAGTCCCCTTCGATGAGAGGAGTGATGGTGATGATGATGGCGACGATTTCCCCCTCCGGGAGGGAAGTTTCCCCGGCAGGATCGTCCTGTCGGAGCTCTAGATTGGTTCTGCTCAAGTTCCGCCTCGTGGTGGCGGCGAATCCACGAAAAAGCTCCCTTCTGATTTTTTCTGGACGAAACTCTTCATATAGGAAAACATGAGCGCCGGAGGGGCAACAGGGGGCCTACAAGCCCTCCAGCCCCGGCCAGGGGGGTAGGCCGGGGCTGGCAGGCTTGTGCCCCCCAGGTGGCGCCCCTCTCGTACTTCTTCCGCCCAGTATTTTTTATATATTCCCAAAAAATTCCACGTTGATTTTCACGGCTTTTGGAGTTGCGCAGAATAGGGATCTCAAACTTGCTCCTTTTTCAGGCCAGAATTCCAACTGTCGGCATTCTCCGTCTTCATGTAAACCTTGCAAAATAAGAGAGAAAAGGCATAAGTTTTGTACCGTGAAGTGAAATAACAGCCCAAAAAGCGATAAATATCAACATGAAAGCATGATGCAAAATGGACGTATCAATCCAATACACGGCACAGACGAATATCAGGAAGACGTGATGCATGGTGTCATCCGCGGGGATGATATTTTAGTTCGCGATGTCGATGTCACGAATCAGTTTCTGAACGAGTTCGGCGAGCGAGATAAGTCTCTCAACACACGAGGTAGAAGCTCCGGCGAGGTAGACGCGCACGCCTTGGGCGTGGAGGAATCGGCGGCCTCCAATGAGTAAGAAGCCGATGAGGGAGAAGCCGACCGCTCCGGCGAGGTGCACATATATATTAATAAATTAATAATTTGCAATTAATATATTGCCTCCTGTGATAAAGAACTTTATTATGTAGTCTGTCGCTTTTATGTCTTCCTCATCACAGGTTCGTACAAAGCTTATTTTCCACACACTAATAGATCATACATATTAGGGAGCAATTTTTATTGCTTCCACCGATGACAACTTACTTGAGGGATCTTATTCAATCCATAGGTAGGTATGGTGGACTCTCATGACAAAACTGGGTTGAAGGTGTGTGGATGCACAAGTAGTATCTCTACTTGGTGCGGGAGTTTTGGCTAACATGAGGTGGAAGCAATCATCACATGCTAAGGGATCTCTAATCATATAACATTGTTTGGAACCAAGCAAACACAATTCATTATGTTGTCTTCCTTGTCAAACATCTACTTCTAGGCATGTAATAGTTTATTGAGTGTTCACAATCATAGATGGTGTCAAGGATGCTATATTTATATGTGAACGTCTCCTTCTTTATCACTTCCTATTAATTGCAACAATGACCAAGGTCTACGTTTGTCTACCCTCAACAAGTTTCAATCATCATCCTTTTTATATGTGAAGCCATCACTTCCCATAAGATCACTACATGATCTTTCATGCTTTTGTTCTTTCTCGATCTTTTGATCATGGCAAGAGGCAAAGCCCTTCAACTAAGATACTCTTTATTATATGGCTAACGAGCTCGAATACATCGGAGGTGACACAAAGCAAAGCACAAGACTAAAACACTAAGACCTTTATTCTACTAGAGAAAGAGAAAACTGAAAAGGAACAAACTAAAACAAAGGTAAAGGCAAAAGATATGATGGTGATACGATACCGGGGCAGCTCCCCCAAGCTTGGCACAAGCCAAGGGGATTGCACATACCCATGCTCAGTTGTCTTCCTTTGGAGGTGATGGTGGTGGAGTTGTTGAAATATTTGATTCCAAGAGGGCCATTAATCTTTGATTTATACCTTGGAGATATGTGATATGTATCTCCAGCAAAACAACTTCACGAGTGAGATAAGTATTGCGAGCACGAGTTGTTTCATGTCGTGGGTATAAGTCTGACAGTAGAAGTATAGGGTACGAAAGGATGGGCAGAGCCTTAGCTACGGCGAGTATGTATGAGTTCAGGCCCCTCTATGGTGGAGGTAAAAGCCCTACGTCTCAGTGCTCTTGGGAGCTTAGTGTCGAGTGGATTATAGGATTACAGCAAATGCCAACCCTTGCACCAGTGGGGAAGGGCCGCTTATATAGAGTGCGCTGCCCTTCATAATGGCCCGGTGGACAAGGGTGGAATAGTGGCGAATAAATGTCTACGTTACAGGTAACGTAAGTCTTAAATGCTAATAATGGTGTATGAAAACGTATGACCGTTGCCCTCCTGGGAGGTTACGATGTACAGAGTGGATTCTAGTCGGTACGTTAAATATGCTCCGAGTAGATCGTCGCCGACTGGATGATGGGGGCGTCCTTAGTTCAGTCGGAACTGTTTAAGGGCCTTGTCCTCTATGAAGGGTAGTCCTTGGGTAGGACCTATAGGGCAGGCCTATGACCCTACCCTGGGACTATAACCCCATCATTAGTCCCCGAATGGATCGGGGTTGGAACGATGAAGTGATGTCTGGAGTATGGAACCGACTGGTATGGAGGTGACTTTAGCGTTGTTTGCCTCGATCCATTTTATCCTTTCAACTAGTGACCCGAGTGAATATACCAGTGAAACGAACCGGAACCGAGTGCTTCCGCGGAATCTTTCGACGTGACTGGTCAACTGACAGCGCCGGATTTTCCGGGATCCTCAAATATCGGTTGCCGCGCGCTCAGCGGGGATGACGACATCGACATCGAGTAGGTTTTTCCTCCTCGATTACTGCGCCTTTATCTTCTCCACTAATCTTGCTTCAGCCGGTTGGGGGGATAAGATCTTGGGTCCACCTGTTAGTGACCCAGTCGGAAGCCTATTTAAGCCTCTCCGGCAGGATTTCCTGTTGCGCTGCTCATCCTCCTCTCATTAATCTCGCTCCTCCCGCAGCTCTCTGCACACCTCAAGCCTCGTCCTTCCCCTCCTCCTCTGCGGATCCGTCGCCTTCGCCATAACGAAGGGGCAGACCAGCAAGCTCGAGTCGCAGAAGAAGAAGAATAAGAAGAAGGGGGCGCTGTCGGCGGGTTGGATCCAGGGGGATTTCGTCACCTTTCGGTGACGGAGAACGACGTGCTCGAGTTGGTGGAGCATGGCATGATCGTCAACAAGTCCTGGAGGCTGCCGGAAGGCGAGACGGAGCCGGCGCCGAAGGAGGGGGAGCGCGTTCTGCTGCTCAGCCATGTGGCCAGAGGCTTCTCCTTGCCTCCCCATCCTTTCTTCCGAGGTATCATGACTTACTTCGGGGCGCAGCTCCATCACTTTCCTCCGAACGCTATAGCTCACCTTGCTGCATTCGTCACCCTCTGCGAGTGCTTCATTGGATGTCCTCCCCACTGGGGGCTCTTTAAGTATGTCTTCTCCGCTAGATCCCAAACCGTCAAAAAGCTTAGCCAGTCGGACGATAAGACCCACATCCTCCAGCTCTGCGGGGGTTTAGGCTTCCAAAAGAAAACAAAGAGTAGCTATCCCTCCCTCCAGCTATCCGAGTCAGTTAGGAACTGGCAATCGTCCTGGTTATATTGCCAGGACATTGCTTGTCCGAATGCTTCGAGCGGGTTGCCACCTTTCAGTTTAGACAATCCGAGCCCTCCCAGGAAGCTTGCGCTCTCTAAAGGGGAAAGAATCCAGATCCAGCCTTTGGTCGACGCGCTGATAGCCGTCGTCCATAAGGGAGTCACCGGCACGGACCTGCTGGAGACTTTTCTGGGTCGACGCATCCAGCCGCTGCAGGCCCGACACCACGCCATGTGGCACTACGCGGGGCCTTCGGATTCCACTCGGTCTCATCCAGAGGACGTGAGCGGGGATACTGTGAGTGCATGGGTCCACGGCATCACAGGCGCGTGTGATAACCCCGTGGGAGCCCCGCGGGTGAAGCCCTTCCGCGCCGAAAATCCTCCTCCGAATGAGGTGAGTACATGTTGTCGAGTGCTTTTAACCTTCTCAGCTTTATTGCTTTTCTTCTCCCGCTGACTGACGTTGCCGACTGTGTTTTGTGCAGGAGTGGACTAACTGGCATTCTGCAGTCTCGAACGGGAATCCAGCCGAGGAAGAGGAGGGCAGCTAGGAGGGCAGCGCGGATAGCGCCGAGTACGTCTCTGACAGTGGGGAGACGGAGGAGGAGTCGGAAGAGGAGGAGGAGGATGGGGAGCAGAGCTCGCCACCCTCACCACCAGAGCACCAAACCAAGCGCCGTCATGACCCCACTGCTCTGCCGGCTCCTCCCGCGGCCCCGAGTGCTCCAACAGCTCCTCCCGTGGCTCCGAGTGCTCGGAGCATGAAGAGAACCAGGGGTGCTTCTGCTCAGCCCGTGAACCAGCCGTCCAAGGTGGCCAAACCTAGTGGGCCTAAGCCTCGGAAAGCTTTGCCTCGGATGAGGATCGCTGTTCCGGTCGCCTCAGCGTAAGTGTCTTGTTCTTCCATCTTCCTTTAGTATCCGATTGAACTTCTCTTTTTGGGAACTCATGCTTATCCGTCGAGTGGATTTCACTCAACAGAGCTGCTACCTCCGCCACCTCTCTGCTGCGCCAGGACGATGATCCCATGGACACGGATAACGCCGCCACGTCCCAGCAAGGTACATTGTCACGACTCCGAGAGCTGCATTACTATTTCACGAGTGTTGTCTTTGATCTTGACCTTTTTCTGCAATTTTATTTTGTTTAGTCGGGCTTCCTTTGGAGGTGATCCATCTGGAAGACGACGACCAAAGGGGGTCGGAGCTGGCTTTGGCGCCTGTCCCTGGGGTTACCCCATCTGCTGCCAATCCCACCATGAACGTGCCGCCGACTGAGACGGTGGCCCTCACGGCGGAACCGACTGGAGCGGAGCTCGGGATGCCCAGGGAGTCTTCTGCTGCGCCGGGTCTGTCGGCTGTTCAATGTGATACCCGGCGCCTCCCGAAAGATCAGGTAGGAGCCGCCAAGGACGCCATGATGCAGGTGGAGCTGATGGTGAGCGACGCCAAGGGAGCGTATGACTCCATCGCGTCCCTGTACAAGAAGAGCTTGGAGCTTCGGGACGATATCCGAGTAAGTGCGCTAGTAAGTGTTTACTTTCCTCTTGTTACCCACTTGGGGTTTCAGTGATATACTCGGATACAGTAGGATGATTTTGGAGTGGGTTCACTCCGAGAAAACCCAGTGGGTGTAGTCCCCGAGAATGGGTGTAGTCCCTGAGTGTAGTGTTACTCGGGTCGAGTAATAGTAATCTCATAGTGTTGTTGGTTTGATATGGAGCTCAATAGGGCCGACCTGTTCAGCTTCATACCAGTGGGGTCACTCTCAGTGAACCCACTGGGAGTAGTCCCCGAGACCGGTGTCGATTGCTTGCATCAGCACGGGTCTGAAGAATTTTGAGCTTTGATTGTTTTGCCATATCCGTGGAGACTTTTTCCTTGTTGAATGTGGCTGATCCTCCCTTTGTGTCTCTTTGGCAGAAGACTTGTGAAATGGGATCGGCGTACAATGCTCTAAAGGCCGAGAAGACTCAGCTTACTGTGGACTTGGAGGTGGCCGTGAATAACCTGGCTGGTGTGAAGAAGGCTCTTGCTGACCGAGAGAAATCTTTGGAGGAATCCCTAGAGACCAACAGGTCACTGGTGGCCGAGGTAGAAAAAATGAAGAAGGAGAGATCTGACTGGATGGCTCAGCTGAAGGTGATGAACACTCGGTGCAGGGCACAGGAGAACTACGTCAGCGACTGGGCGAGGAAGATGGTCGCACTGCTTGGCGGTAAGTTCTTGCCGAGTGCTTTTTGACTTTGGAGTTCACTCCACGCTTATTTTCTGCTTGTCTTTTCTTTGCAGATTTCTGTCGGGATGTTGAGGCTGAAGCAGCCGAAATTGAACGGTCGCTTGTTCCGAATGTTCCACTCGGCGATGAAGCTAACCGGGACATGCTCCGAGCGCATTCTCGCCTTAACAGGGTGGGCCCTTTCATTGGCCGCCTGAGAAAATTTGTTGGCCGGATCGACAAGGAGCTGTGGCCAGAAGACGAATCCCGGAGCGAAATAGATGGGTTGATGACTCGGCTGGAGGACGTCCCAGGCAGAGTGCAGGCATGGAAGAAGTCTGCCGCTCGGTGTGGTGCGGACGTGGCGCTATCTCTGGTCCGAGTGCACTCCAAGGAAGCCCGCGAAGAAAAGCTGAAGACGTTGCATGTCGCCAACACCAAGAAGCTTCGATTCGAAGATTTCATGGAGACCTTCCTCGACACAGCCACTCACATTGCAGACGGAATCGACCTCGACACCTTTGTGGAGCCTGCCACTCCCGGCGACGCTTGAAAAAACTTTGTGGTGAACGCACATTTACCTCGGTATGCCGAATGGTATCTGTATTAAACTTTGGCCACTGCTGTTGGCCGTCACATTCGTGGTTCGGTGTGGATAAACTTGATTCCCACCGAGCCGACTGATCGTGGATCCAACTTGAATTCGAATCGGATCTTTTGCTCTTCTTTCGCTGAGTTTTTTTTGACACGATTTTGGCTCGTGGTTTTTGTTTGGCGTCTCTTGGTGAAGCCAATGGAAAACATGCGGAGCATGTAGTTGTCAGTTGTCTTCACATCCACATGAGCCTCAATGAGGGTCTGCTAAGCCTCCGAGTGCGCACTCGGAGCGAGTTTTTTACTTAGGCGACTCTGGGTCGCGGCTAAGTCCCCGAGTGTGACTGTTAGTGCGCACTCGGAGCGAGTTGTTACTCATGTAGTTGCCAGTTGTCTTCACATCCACATGAGACTCAATGAGGGTCTGCTAAGCCTCCGAGTGTATCTCGAGTATACACTCGGAGCTAGCCTTTTACTTAGGCGACTCTGAGTCGCAGCTAAGTTCCCGAGTGTGCACTTTTCGTGCACACTCGGAGTGAGTTGTTACTCATGTAGTTGTCAGTTGTCTTCACATCCACATGAGTCTCAATGAGCGTCTACTAAGCCTCCGAGTGTATCTCGAGTATACACTCGGAGCAAGGCTTTTACTTAAGAGACACTGAGTCGCAGCTAAGTCCCCGAGTGTGACTTTTCGTGCACACTCGGAGTGAGTTGTTACTCATGTAGTTGTCAGTTGTCTTCACATCCACATGAGCCTCAATGAGGGTCTGCTAGGCCTCTGAGTGTATCTCGAGTACACACTCGGAGGAAGCTTTTTACTTAGGCGACTCTGAGTCGCAGCTAAGTCCCCGAGTGTGACTTTTCGTGCACACTCGGAGTGAATTGTTTACTTAGGCGACTCTGGGTCGCAGCTAAGTCTCCGAGTGTGACTTTTCGTGCACACTCGGAGCGAGTTTGTACTTAGGCGACTCTGGGTCGCAGCTAAGTCTCCGAGTGTGACTTTTCGTGCACACTCGGAGCGGATTTTTACTAAGGTGACTCTGGGTCGCAGCTAAGTCCCCGAGTGTGACTTTTAGTGCACACTCGGAGCGAGTTTGTACTTAGGCGACTCTGGGTCGCAGCTAAGTCTCCGAGTGTGACTCTTAGTGCACACTCGGAGCGCGTTTGTACTTAGGCGATTCTGGGTCCCAGCTTAGTCTCCGAGTGTGACTCTTAGTGCACACTCGGAGCGAATTTGTACTTAGGCGACTCTGGGTCGTAGCTAAGTCTCCGAGTGTGACTCTTAGTGCACACTCGGAGCGAGTTTGTACTTAGGCGACTCTGGGTCACAGCTAAGTCTCCGAGTGAGACTCTTAGTGCACACTCGGAGCGAGTTTGTACTTAGGCGACTCTGGGTCGCAGCTAAGTCTTCGAGTGTGACTTTTAGTGCACACTCGGAGCGAGTTTGTACTTAGGTGACTCTGGGTCGCAGCTAAGCCCCTGAGTGTGACTTTTTAGTGCACACTCGGAGTTAGTTTTTTAGATCGGAGTCTGCAAACGCGGAAGAATTTTGAATCGGCAAGAAATCATTCTGCTTTGTATTACTTCAATGATACTTGTTCTTTACATTGTCTCCATCGGCGGTTACGTGTAGAAGCGCTTCAGTAGATCTCCATTCCATGCCCGCGGCTCGTCCGTTTCCCTGTCGACGTTGTAGAGTCGATATGCTCCGTTGTTCAGCACCTTAGAGATGATGAACGGTCCTTCCCAGTCGGGAGCCAACTTGTGTGGTCTCTGCTGATCCACTCGGAGCACCAGGTCGCCTACTTGGAATGTGCGGCTCCTGACATGCCGCGCGTGAAATCGCCGCATATCTTGTTGATAAATTGTTGAACGGATCAGTGCCATCTCACGCTCTTCTTCTAGAAGATCCACTCCATCTTGTCTGGCTTGCTTTGCTTCGGCTTCGGAGAAGAGTTCAACTCGTGGAGAGTTGTAAAGCAAGTCACTCGGAAGGACTGCCTCTGCTCCATAAATGAGGAAGAACGGGGATCGCCCTGTCGATCTATTCGGAGTTGTGCGGAGGCCCCACAGCACCGAAGGCAGCTCGGCGACCCATGCGCCGGCGGCATGTCCAACTTCTCGTAGGAGTCGAGGCTTGAACCCTTGGAGAATAAGTCCATTCGCCCGCTCTGCTTTCCCGTTTGTTTGGGGGTGCGCCACAGATGCAAAATCCACTCGGATACCTTGGCCTGTGCAAAAACCTTTGAACCTGTGCGAGTCAAAGTTTGTGCCATTGTCGGTGATTATGCTGTGCGGAACCCCGTATCTGGCGATGATGTCTGTGATAAATTTGATGGTCGTAAGGGCATCAAGGTCTTGATGGGCTTGGCTTCAATCCACTTGGTAAACTTGTCGACTTCTACCAGCAGATGAGTGAATCCTCCTTGGCCTGTTCTGAATGGTCCGACTGTATCTAATCCCCACACTGCGAATGGCCAAGCAAGAGGAATTGTCTTCAGCGCAGACGTTAGCTTGTGGGACTTGTTTGAATAGAACTGATAGCCTTCGCAACGATCGACCATATCTTTTGCCATTTCATTGGCCTGCAACCAGAAGAAACCAGCTCTGAATGCTTTGGCGACGATTTCCTTTGAGGAGGCATGGTGTCCGCAGGTTCCCGAGTGGATTTTACAAGATTAACTGTCCCTCCTCAGGAGAGATACATCGCTGAAGGACACCTGAAACACTTTTCCTGTATAACTGGTCATCAATGACGGTGAAGGACTTCGATCTACGAACAATCTGCCTAGCTTGGACTTCGTCTTATGGTAACTCTTGCCTCATGATGTACGCAATGAACGGCATAGTCCATTCGGGAATGACAGCTAGAATCTCCATGATCAAATTAACCACAGCGGGAACCTCGACTTCAGTTGGATCTGTTGAGCTCTTCGGTTGTACTGGTTCCTCTGTAAAAGGATCTTCTTTCACCGAGGGGAGGTGTAGGTGCTCGAGGCAGACATCACTCGGGACCGGTCTCCGAGTGGATCCAAGTTTTGCCAATTCATCTGTTGCTTGGTTTTTATAGTCGGGGAACATGGTGAAGTTCCAGACCTTGAAACTTCTTCTCGAGCTTCCTTATTGCGTTGCAGTATGCAGTCATGGTGGGGTTCCTTACATCCCATTCCTTCATTACTTGATTAACCACCAGATCTGAGTCGCCATAGACCATCAGGCGACGGACGCCGAGTGTAATGACCATGCGCAACCCGTAAAGGAGAGCTTCGTACTCTGCTTCGTTATTCGAAGAATCAAAATGTATCTACAACAGATACTTGAGTTTATCACATTTTGGGGATATGATCACTACGCCGGTGCCGGAGCCATTCAACATCTTAGACCCATCGAAGAACATGGTCCAATGAGCCGAGTAGATGTGAGTCGGTTGCTGTTGTTCTACCCATTCTGCTATGAAGTCAGCCAGAGCTTGAGACTTTATAGCTTTCTTGGCTTCGAACTTGATGTCGCAGTATAGCATCTCCATTGCCCACTTTGCCACTCGGCCTGATGCATCCCAATTGTGGAGAATTTCTCACAACGGAGCATCAGATATGACAGACACCAAGTGGTCTTGGAAATAATGAGCCACCTTCTTTGCAGTCATGTAGATCCCGTAAATAAGCTGCTGATAATGGGGATACCTCTGCTTGGAAGGAGTCATAACTTCGGAGACATAATATACTGGCCGCTGAACCTTGTACGCTTTGCCTTCTTCTTCGCGTTCGACTGTCAGAACGATGCTGACGACTTGATTTGTAGCCGCGATGTACAGAAGAAGGGGTTCTTTACTGAGCGGGACAGTAAGAACCGGCTGGGTGGAAAGCAGGGCTTTGAGGTCGTCGCATGCAATTTGGGCTTCGTTTGTCCACTCGAAGGTATCTCACTTCTTCATGAGTCGGTACAGAGGTAACGCCTTTTCGCCGAGTCGAGCGATAAACCTGCTCAAAGCCGCTAGGCAACCTGTGAGCCTTTGAACATCATGTATTCTTACCGGCCGCTCCATTCGGACAATGGTCCCGATCTTTTCGGGGTTGACATCGATCCCTCGTTCGGAAACTAAGAAACCGAGTAACTTCCCGCTGGGAACGCCGAATGAACAATTGGCTGGGTTGAGCTTGATATCGTACCTACGTAGGTTGGCGAATGTTTCTGCCAAGTCAGTCAGCAGGTCAGAACCTTTGGGTGACTTGACTACGATATCGTCCATATATGCCTCCACATTTCGACCGATCTGGTCAAGGAGGCATTTTTGGATCATACGCATAAAAGTTGCTCCTGCATTCTTCAAACCGAAAGGCATAGTGATGTAACAAAAACACCCGAATGGGGTGATGAAGGCTGTTTTTAATTCATCCGGACCATACAGACGGATCAGATGATAGCCCGAATAGGCATCAAGGAAGGATAAACGCTCGCAACCCGCAGTCGAATCAACAATTTGATCAATGCGGGGGAGCGGGAAGTGACCTTTCGGACAGACCTTATTGAGATGCTTGAAACCGATGCACATACGGAGAGACTTGTCTTCTTGGGCACCATGACAACATTAGCGAGCCACTCGGAGTGGTGTACCTCGCGAATGAAGTTGGCTGCCAAAAGTTTAGCCACCTCCTCTCCGATTGCCTTCCTCTTGTGTGCGGCGGACCGACGCAGGCGTTCTCGGACAGGCCGAGCAGCAGGATCCACATGCAATCGGTGCTTAGGCAACTCCCTGGGTACACCTGGCATGTCAGCAGGCTTCCATGCAAAAATGTCCCAGTTCTCAAGGAGGAATTGGATGAGCTCGACTTCCTATTTTGGATCAAGGGTGGTGGAGATGTTTGTCGAGGCGGCGGCGTCGTCCGTCGGATGGATGCAGACTTTCTTCGTGTCTCCCGCCGACTGGAATGCGGACTCGGAAGCTAGCTTCTTTGAACACATCAGGTCAGCAGGGTTGGCGGTCTTCTTGTACTCATCCAGCTCGAGAATAGCCATCTGCTGATCAGCAATCCTCGACCCCTGCTGCAGACACTCCTCGGCCCGCTGCCGATTGCCTGTGACCGTAATCACACCTTTGGGACCTGGCATCTTCAGCTTCAAATAGACGTAACACGGACGGGCCATGAAACGCGCATATGCCGGACGGCCCAGAATCGCATGGTATGCACTCTGGAAGTCCACCACCATCTTCTCCTTGCGGCAGTTCTTGTCAGAGCCGAAGACGACATCCAACGCAATCTGGCCGAGTGATTTGGCCTTTCGTCCTGGGACGACTCCGTGGAAATGCATACTGCTCTCGCTAAGTTTGGACATCGGAATGCCCATCCCCTTGAGAGTGTCGGCGTACATGATGTTCAAGCCCCTGCCACCGTCCATGAGGACTTTGCGCGGCCTGACTCCTTCCACCACCGGGTCTACGACCAGAGCTTGCCTCCCTGGGGTGGGTACGTGTGCTGGATGGTCCGACTGATCAAAGGTGATCGCAGTCTGTGACCACTTGAGGAACGTGGGGGTGGATGGGGTTGCCATGTTCACCTCCCTGTTCACCAGCTTCAGTCGACTTTTGCTTTCCACATCAGCAAAAATCATCAACGTTGCATGGACTTGGGGGAACGGATCCTCCTTGTCCTCATCATCTTGCTCGGTGTCCTCACTCGGTTGTCCATCACTGAATCCTTGGATCAGGAGGCGACACTGCCGAGTGGTATGCTTCGGCAATATGACATTGCCTTCTTCATCCGTATTCGTGTGGATTGGACATGGTTGATCTAGGATGAAGTTTCCTGACTGCCTCTTCTTGGGGGTGTACTGAGCTTTCCCCTTGCCTTTGAACTTGGCATTTGTAACGGCTGTTGCCTCTGCCTGCGGAGTGGATTGAGGTTTTTTGCTTCTGCTTCCGATTGTTGTTCCCATCTCCATCGGCGACTGACTTATGCTTGCCGCTACGTATGCGGTCCTCTTCTTCGCCATTAGCATAGCGCGCGGCTATCTCCATCATCTTTCTCATGGAGATGTCGCCTGTCCGACCGAACTTCAGGTACAGATCTCTGTACCGCACGCCTGCCTTGAAGGCGCAGACTGCTTGGTGCTCTGTGACGTTCTCCACCGTGTGGTAGAGGGTCGTCCAGCGCTGGATGAAATCGCGCAAGGTCTCGTTCTGCTTCTGGACATAGTGTTGGAGCTCTACGAGACCAGCGGGGCGCTTGCACGTACCCTCGAAGGTCCTGATGAAGACTCGGGACAGATCTGCCCAGCTGTAGATGCTTGACGGAGCTAACTGGTTTAGCCAAGAACGCGCCGAGCCGTCGAGCATCAGGGGGAGATGTTTCATGGCGACATGGTCATCTCCACCACCGATCTGGACCGCCACTCTGTAGTCGTCCAACCAAGTCTCTGGTTTGGACTCTCCTGTGAACTTGCTGATTCCCATTGCCAATCGAAAGTTGGGAGGGATGTTAGCTGAGCGTATTGCCCGACTGAAGCACTCGGGACCAGAGACAACGGTCCTGCTTCCACTCGGACGGTCTCTATCGTGACCATCACGGTGGGCTCGACTTCTGTCGACCTTCTTCTGGGTAATGTACCCTCTTGCGTCAGGCCTTGGATCATGCACGTCACTGCCCGAACGACGATCATCGTGATGCCGGGGCCCGTAAGGCCCACCCCACGGAGGGGTACACGAACGGCGACGATCTTGTGGATGAGACCGAATGGGAAGCGGATTCCGACTCGGGTCCCTGGAACGGCTGCCTCCTCTGCGCCGCTGATGAGAGTCGGGACTGAAAACCGATCGATGCGTGTTCGCGTGAACATAACTGTTGTGGATCATGTTGTGCGACTGGGAGACCGCCGAATTTTGCTGCTGCGCCGTATGCAACAGGGCACGAATCTCTCGATCCCTCTACCAACCTCTGAATCAGTTGGCTGGAGAGAATCGGCTATCCTGGCGGCCGCAGCCAAGTTGAGGATGGGTGTGCGGAACACCTCGACGTTGCTCTGGCGAGTGCGTCGACTGGTAGAACGATGGTGTTGACGACGAGCGCCGGATGATTCTCCGAACTCATGCTCGTTCGGACCGGTCTGGAGGGGACTTTCATGGGAACCGGCCATGAGAACTTCGGCTGCAGGCCTGCGACCCGGGTACTCGGAAGGTAGCTCAGTCGGAACTGAGTCCAAGCACTGGGATGGCGGCGGGACCACAACCGACTCGAGCACCGCCACTTGAGAGGACGCGCTCTGTTGCGCCTGGGCGTGTCGCACCCAACGCTGGAGCCCCGGACGACGGGATCGCTTGTTGCGGCGCGTGACAGGGGCGAAGGCCGACACCGGGGTCGATGGCTGGAGAAGAAGAACACCGCGGGAACTGGCACGGAAGTGCGTAGCCCCGTGACTGGGAAGCGCCCCTCTCGTACTTCTTCCGCCCAGTATTTTTTATATATTCCCAAAAAAATCCACGTTGATTTTCATGGCTTTTGGAGTTGCGTAGAATAGGCATCTCAAACTTGCTCCTTTTTCAGGCCAGAATTCCAGCTGTCGGCACTCTCCCTCTTCATGTAAACCTTGCAAAATAAGAGAGAAAATGCATAAGTATTGTACCGTGAAGTGAAATAACAGCCCAAAAACCGATAAATATCAACATGAAAGCATGATGCAAAATGGACGTATCAATCCAATACACGGCACAGACGAATATCAGGAAGACGTGATGCATGGTGTCATCCGCGGGGATGATATTTTAGTTCGCGATGTCGATGTCACGAATTAGTTTTTGAACGAGTTCGGCGAGGGAGATAAGTCTCTCAACACACGATGTAGAAGCTCCGGCGAGGTAGACGCGCACGCCTCGGGCGAGGGAGGAATCGGCGGCTCCAATGAGTAAGAAGCCGACGAGGGAGAAGCCGACCGCTCCGGCGAGGTGCACATATATATTAATAAATTAATCATTTGCTATTAATATATTGCCTCGTGTGATAAAGAACTTTATTATGTAGTCTGTCGCTTTTATGACTTCCTCATCACAGGTTCGTACAAAGCTTATTTTCCACACACTAATAGATCATACATATTAGGGAGCAATATTTATTGCTTGCACCGATGACAACTTACTTGAGGGATCTTATTCAATCCATAGGTAGGTATGGTGGACTCTCATGACAAAACTGGGTTGAAGGTGTGTGGATGCACAAGTAGTATCTCTACTTGGTGCGGGAGTTTTGGCTAACATGAGGTGGAATCAATCATGACATGCTAAGGGATCTCTAATCATATAACATTGTTTGGAACCAAGCAAACACAATTCATTATGTTGTCTTCCTTGTCCAACATCTACTTCTAGGCATGTAATAGTTTATTGAGTGTTCACAATCATAGATGGTGTCAAGGATGCTATATTTATATGTGAACCTCTCCTTTTTTATCACTTCCTATTAATTGCAACAATGACCAAGGTCTACGTTTGTCTACCCTCAACAAGTTTCAATCATCATCCTTTTTATATGTGAAGCCATCACTTCCCATAAGATCACTACATGATCTTTCATGCTTTTGTTCTTTCTCGATCTTTTGATCATGGCAAGAGGCAAAGCCCTTCAACTAAGATACTCTTTATTATATGGCTCACGAGCTCGAATACATCAGAGGTGACACAAAGCAAAACTCAAGACTAAAACACTAAGACCTTTATTCAACTAGAGAAAGAGAAAACTGAAAAGGAACAAACTAAAACAAAGGTAAAGGCAAAAGGTATGATGGTGATACGATACCGGGGCAGCTCCCCCAAGCTTGGCACAAGCCAAGGGGATTGCGCATACCCATGCTCAGTTGTCTTCCTTTGGAGGTGATGGTGGTGGAGTTGTTGAAATATTTGATTCCAAGAGGGCCATTAATCTTTGATTTATACCTTGGAGATATGTGATATGTTTATCCAGCAAAACAACTTCACGAGTGAGATAAGTATTGCGAGCACGAGTTGTTTCATGTCATGGGTATAAGTCTGACAGTAGAAGTATAGGGTACGAAAGGATGGGCAGAGCCTTAGCTACGGCGAGTATCTTTGAGTTCAGGCCCCTCTACGGTGGAGGTAAAAGCCCTACGTCTCAGTGCTCTTGGGAGCTTAGTGTCGAGTGGATTATAGGATTACAGCAAATGCCAACCCTTGCACCAGTGGGGAAGGGCCGCTTATATAGAGTGCGCTGCCCTTCATAATGGCCCGGTGGACAAGGGTGGAATAGTGGCGAATAAATGTCTACGTTACAGGTAGCGTAAGTCTTAAATGCTAATAATGGTGTATGAAAACGTATGACCGTTGCCCTCCTGGGAGGTTACGATGTACAGAGTGGATTCCAGTCGGTACATTAAATATGCTCCGAGTGGATCGTCGCCGACTGGATGATGGGGGTGTCCTTAGTTCAGTCGGAACTTTCTAAGGGTCTTGTCCTCTATGAAGGGTAGTCCTTGGGTAGAACCTATAGGGCAGGCCTATGACCCTACCCTGGGACTATAACCCCATCATTTCACAAACCTCAAAAGTTAAATCTAGGATGGAGACAGTAGGTGGAGATAGGGTTTGAGGAAATCCACTTCTTCAACTTCTTCCTTGTTGAGCATAGATTGCACTTCGTCTCATGCCTGACTCTTCTCCTTAACTTTGCCCTTGGTTTCTTTAGGTAGCCTTTCCTTGGCCTCCATGACTTCCATCCTTTTCAGATCAGCATATACTTCTCCATAGACTTGAGGGAGATTGTTCTCCCCCACAGATTCCTGAGACGACATCTTGCTCTAAATCTGCAGCAGAAAACAAGCTCGAAACAAAAATAGAGGGAATTTGCGTGATACAGAGGTCAGACCTTACGGGAGAATGTATAATGATTTTTTCCAGACCATAAAGAGTACTCCGCACGAAAATGGAGTCCGGGAGGCGCACGAGGTGGCTACAAGCCCTCCAGCCCTAGCCAGGGGGGTAGGCCGGGCCTAGGAGGCTTGTCGCCTCCTCGGGCACTTTCCGCACTATAAATTTTTCTAATTTTTCAAATATTCCAAAACGGAGGAAAATTGCTACGGGAAAAGTTTTGGAGTCAGTTTACTTACCGAATCACATACCTCCTCGTTTTTGGAGTTTGAAACAGGTCGATAAATATCCCTTATGTACTCCCCCGGAGTTATGGTATTGATAATGTTGCTCTCAACATTTATGGGAGTACCTGAGATGTAATGCTTGATTCTCTGCCCGTTCACCACTCTCAGACAATTACCTTCCGTGTTGTTGATCTTGATAGCACCGGAACGATATACTTCCTCAACAATATAGGGACCTTTCCATTTAGAGAGAAGCTTGCCTGCAAAAAATCTTAAACGAGAATTGTATAGCAATACATAATCACCTGCATTGAGCTCACGCTTTTGTATCCTCTTATCATGCCACCTCTTAACCTTTTCATTCAATAACTTGGCATTTTCGTATGCCTGAGTTCTCCATTCATCAAGCGAGCTAATGTCAAATAACCTCTTCTCACCAGCAAGTTTAAAATCAAAGTTGAGTTCTTTGATTGCCCAATAAGCTTTATGCTCTAGCTCAAGAGGTAAATGACATGCTTTTCCGTACACCATTTTGTATGGAGACATGCCCATGGGATTCTTATAGGCAGTTCTATAAGCCCACAATGCATCATCGAGCTTCTTAGACCAATTCTTTCTAGACCTGTTAACAGTCTTTTGCAGAATTAGTTTAATCTATCTGTTTCTTAGCTCTACTTGACCACTGGACAGAGGGTGATAGGGATACGCAATTCTATGGTTGACATCGTACTTAGCAAGCGTTTTACGGAAAGCACCATGAATGAAGTGTGAACCACCGTCGGTCATTAGATATATAGGGACTCCAAATCTAGGGAAGATAACTTCCTTAAGCATCCTGATAGACATGTTGTGATCAGCACTACTAGTGGGGATAACTTCTACCCACTTAGTGACATAATCAACAGCAACTAGGATATGAGTATACCCGTTGGATTTTGGAAAAGGTCCCATATAATCAAAGCCCCAGACATCAAATGGTTCAATGACAAGTGAATAGTTCATAGGCATTTCCTGACGTTTACTAATATTACCTATTCTTTGACATTCGTTACAAGACAAGACAAACTTACGGGCATCCTTGAAGAGAGTGGGCCAATAGAAACCTGATTGCAATACCTTGTTCGCAGTTCTATCTCCCACATGGTGTCCTCCATAGGCCTCGGAGTGACACTTGTGAAGGATCTGTCCCTGTTCATGCTCAGGTACACAACATCTAATAACACCATCTACTCCTTCCTTATAAAGGTGAGGATCATCCCAAAAGTAATGTCTCAAGTCAAAGAAGAATTTCTTATTTTGCTGATATGTGAAACTAGGTGGTATATATTTGGCAACGATATAGTTTGCATAATCAGCATACCACGGTGCACTACGTGAAGCGTTGATGACATTCAATTGCTTATCGGGAAAGCTATCATCAATAGGTTGTGGGTCATCAAGAACGTTCTCCAACCTAGACAAGTTATCTGCTAAGGGGTTATCAGCACCCTTTCTGTCGACAACATGAAAATCAAACTCTCGTAGCAAGAGAACCCATCTGATAAGTCTAGGTTTAACGTCTTTCTTCTCCATGAGGTACTTAATAGCAGCATGATCAGTGTGAACAATGACTTTGAAATCAACTGTTGGGGAACGTCGCATGGGAAACAAAAAAATTCCTACGCGCACGAAGACCTATCATGGTGATGTCCATCTACGAGAGGGGATGAGTGATATACGTACCCTTGTAGATCGTACAGCAGAAGTGTTAGAGAACGCGGTTGATGTAGTGGAACGTCCTCACGTCCCTCGATCCACCCCGCGAACAATCCCGCGATCAGTCCCACGATCTAGTACCGAACGGACGACACCTCCGCGTTCAGCACACGTACAGCTCGACGATGATCTCGGCCTTCTTGATCCAGCAAGAGAGACGGAGAGGTAGAAGAGTTCTCCGGCAGCGTGACGGCGCTCCAGAGGTTGGTGATGATCTCGTCTCAGCAGGGCTCCGCCCGAGCTCCGCAGAAACGCGATCTAGAGGAAAAACTATGGAGGTATGTGGTCGGGCAGCCGTGAGAAAGTCGTCTCAAATCTGCCCTAAAAGCCCCATATATATAGGAGGAGGGAGGGGGACCTTGCCTTGGGGTCCAAGGGATCCCCAAGGGGTCGGCTGAGCCAGGGGGGAGGACTCTCCCCCCCCCCCCAAACCGAGTCCTACTTGGTTTGGTGGGAGGGAGTCCTTCCCCCTTCCCACTTCTTCCTTTTTTTTTCTTTCCTTTGATTTTTTTCTCTCTTGGCGCATAGGGGATTGGTGGGCTGTCCCACCAGCCCACTAAGGGCTGGTGTGACCCCCCCCCCCCCCAAATGCCTATGGGCTTCCCCGGAGTGGGTTGCCCCCCTCCGGTGAACTCCCGGAACCCATTCGTCATTCCCGGTACATTCCCGGTAACTCCGAAAACCTTCCGGTAATCAAATGAGGTCATCCTATATATCAATCTTCGTTTCCGGACTATTCCGGAAACCCTCGTGACGTCCGTGATCTCATCCGGGACTCCGAACAACATTCGGTAACCAACCATATAACTCAAATACGCATAAAACAACGTCGAACCTTAAGTGTGCAGACCCTGCGGGTTCGAGAACTATGTAGACATGACCCGAGAGACTCCTCGGTCAATATCCAACAGCGGGACCTGGATGCCCATATTGGATCCAACATATTCTACGAAGATCTTATCGTTTGAACCTCAGTGCCAAGGATTCGTATAATCTCGTATGTCATTCCCTTTGTCCTTCGGTATGTTACTTGCCCGAGATTCGATCGTCAGTATCCGTATACCTATTTCAACCTCGTTTACCGGCAAGTCTCTTTACTCGTTCTGTAATACAAGATCCCGCAACTTACACTAAGTTACATTGCTTGCAAGGCTTGTGTGTGATGTTGTATTACCGAGTGGGCCCCGAGATACCTCTCCGTCACACGGAGTGACAAATCCCAGTCTTGATCCATACTAACTCAACTAATACCTTCGGAGATACCTGTAGAGCATCTTTATAGTCACCCAGTTACGTTGCGACGTTTGATACACACAAAGCATTCCTCCGGTGTCAGTGAGTTATATGATCTCATGGTCATAGGAATAAATACTTGACACACAGAAAACAGTAGCAACAAAATGACACGATCAACATGCTACGTCTATTAGTTTGGGTCTAGTCCATCACGTGATTCTCCCAATGACGTGATCCAGTTATCAAGCAACAACACCTTGTTCATAATCAGAAGACACTGACTATCATCGATCAACTGGCTAGCCAACTAGAGGCATGCTAGGGACGGTGTTTTGTCTATGTATCCACACATGTAAATGAGTCTTCATTCAATACAATTATAGCATGGATAATAAACTATTATCTTGATACAGGAATTATAATAATAACTATACATTTATTATTGCCTCTAGGGCATAATTCCAACAGTCTCCCACTTGCACTAGAGTCAATAATCTAGCCCTCACATCACCATGTGAATTACATTGTAATAAATCTAACACCCATACAGTTCTGGTGTCGATCATGTTTTGGCCGTGGAAGAGGTTTAGTCAGCGGGTCTGCTACATTCAGATCCGTGTGCACTTTGCATATATTTACGTCCTCCTCCTTGACGTAGTCGCGGATGAGGTTGAAGCGTCGTTTGATGTGTCTGGTCTTCTTGTGAAACCTTGGTTCCTTTGCTAAGGCAATGGCACCAGTGTTGTCACAGAACAAGGTTATTGGATCCAGTGCACTTGGCACCACTCCAAGATCCGTCATGAACTGCTTCATCCAGACACCCTCCTTAGCCACCTCCGAGGCAGCCATGTACTCCGCTTCACATGTAGAATCTGCTACGACGCTTTGCTTGGAACTGCACCAGCTTACTGCACCCCCAATAAGAATAAATACGTATCCGGTTTGCGACTTAGAGTCGTCCGGATCTGTGTCAAAGCTTGCATCGACGTAACCTTTTACGGCGAGCTCTTCGTCACCTCCATACACGAGAAACATCTCCTTAGTCCTTTTCAGGTACTTCAGGATATTCTTGACCGCCGTCCAGTGATCCACTCCTGGATTACTCTGGAACCTACCTGCCATACTTATGGCCAGGCTAACATCCGGTCTAGTGCACAGCATTGCATACATGATAGAGCCTATGGCTGAAGCATAGGGGACGGAACGCATATGCTCTCTATCTTCATCAGTTGCTGGGCACTGAGTCTTACTCAATCTCGTACCTTGTAACACTGGCAAGAACCCTTTCTTGGACTGTTCCATTTTGAACCTCTTCAAAACTTTATCAAGGTATGTGCTTTGTGAAAGTCCTATCAGTCGTTTTGATCTATCCCTATAGATCTTAATGCCTAGAATGTAAGCAGCTTCTCCTAGGTCCTTCATAGAGAAACTTTTATTCAAGTAACCTTTTATGCTCTCCAAAAGCTCTACGTTGTTTCCAATCAGTAATATGTCATCCACATATAATATTAGAAACGCCACAGAGCTCCCACTCACTTTCTTGTAAATACAAGATTCTCCAACCACTTGTATAAACCCAAATGCTTTGATCACCTCATCAAAGCATTTGTTCCAACTCCGAGATGCTTGCACCAGTCCATAAATGGATCGCTGGAGCTTGCACACCTTGTCAGCATTTTTAGGATCGACAAAACCTTCGGGTTGCATCATATACAACTCTTCCTTAAGGAAACCGTTAAGGAACGCCGTTTTGACATCCATCTGCCAGATTTCATAATCGAAAAATGCAGCTATTGCTAACATGATTCTGACGGACTTAAGCATCGCTACGGGAGAGAAAGTCTCATCGTAGTCAATTCCTGGAACTTGTGAAAAACCCTTTGCCACAAGTCGAGCTTTATAAACGGTCACATTACCGTCAGCGTCCGTCTTCTTCTTAAAGATCCATTTGTTCTGAATAGCCTTGCGGCCCTCAGGCAGCATCTCCAAAGTCCACACTTTGTTCTCATACATGGATCCTATCTCGGATTTCATGGCTTCTAGCCATTTGTTGGAATCTGGGCCCACCATTGCTTCTTCATAATTTGCAGGTTCATTGTTGTCTAACAACATGATTGATAAGACGGGATTACCGTACCACTCTGGAGCAGCGCGTGATCTCGTCGACCTGCGTGGTTCAACAGAAACTTGAACTGGAGTTTCATGATCATCATCATTAACTTCCTCCTCAACAGGCGTCGCAATGACAGAGGTTTCCCCTTGCCCTGCGCCACCATCCAGAGGGATGAGAGGTTCGACAACCTCGTCAAGTTCTATCTTCCTCCCACTCAATTCTCTCGAGAGAAACTCCTTCTCGAGAAAAGTTCCGTTCTTAGCAACAAACACTTTGCCCTCGGATTTGAGATAGAAGGTGTACCCAACTGTCTCTTTTGGGTAACCTATGAAGACGCACTTTTCCGCTTTGGGTTCCAGCTTTTCAGGCTGAAGCTTTTTGACATAAGCATCACATCCCCAAACTTTAAGAAACGACAACTTTGGCCTTTTGCCATACCACAGTTCGTATGGTGTCGTCTCAACGGATTTCGATGGTGCCCTATTTAAAGTGAATGCAGCTGTTTCTAATGCATAACCCCAAAACGATAACGGCAAATCAGTAAGAGACATCATAGATCGCACCATTTCTAACAAAGTACGATTACGACGTTCGGACACACCATTACGCTGTGGTGTTCCACGCGGTGTTAACTGCGAAACAATTCCACATTGTCTTAAGTGAGTACCAAACTCGAAACTCAGATATTCACCCCCGCGATTAGACCGTAGGAACTTGATCTTCTTGTTACGATGATTTTCCACTTCACTCTGAAATTGCTTGAACTTTTCAAATGTTTCAGACTTGTGCTTCATCAATTAGACATAACCATATCTACTTAAATCGTCAGTGAAGGTGAGAAAATAACGATATCCGCCGCGTGCCTCCACGCTCATTGGACCACACACATCGGTATGTATAATTTCCAACAAGTCACTTGCACGCTCCATTGTTCCGGAGAATGGAGTCTTAGTCATCTTGCCCATGAGGCATGGTTCGCACGTGTCAAGTGAATCAAAGTCAAGTGACTCCAAAAGTCCATCAGCATGGAGTTTCTTCATGCGCTTTACACCAATATGACCCAAGCGGCAGCGCCACAAAAATATGGCGCTATCATTGTTTACTCTAACTCTTTTGGTCTCAATGTTATGTATATGTGTATCTCTACCAAGATTCAATATGAACAATCCTCTGACATTCGCTGCATGACCATAAAAGATGTTACTCATAGAAATAGAACAACCATTATTCTCAGACTTAAAAGAGTAACCGTCTCGCAATAAACAAGATCCAGATATAATGTTCATGCTCAACGCATGCACTAAATAACAATGATTTAAGTTCATCACTAATCCCGATGGTAGTTGAAGTGACACTGTGCCGACGGCGATTGCATCAACCTTGGAACCGTTTCCTACGCGCATCGTCACTTCATCTTTCGCCAGCCTTCGTCTATTCCGCAGTTCCTGCTTCGAGTTGCAAATGTGAGCAACAGAACCGGTATCGAATACCCAGGCACTACTACGAGAGCCGGTTAAGTACACATCAATAACATGTATATCAAATATACCTGATTTTTCTTTGCCCGCCATCTTATCTGCCAGATACTTGGGGCAATTGCGCTTCCAGTGACCCATACCCTTGCAATAGAAGCACTCTGTTTCAGGCTTAGGTCCAGCCTTGGGTTTCTTCGGAGGATTGGCAACAGGCTTGCCGCTCTTCTTCGAATTGCCCTTCTTGCCTTCGCCATTTCTCTTGAAACTAGTGGTCTTGCTCACCATCAACACTTGATGCTCTTTACGGAGTTCAGACTCTGCGACTTTCAGCATCGCAAACAACTCACCGGGAGACTTGTTCATCCCTTGCATGTTGTAGTTCAACACAAAGCCTTTATAGCTTGGAGGCAGTGATTGAAGGATTCTGTCAGTGATAGCTTCTTGCGGGAGTTCAATCCCTAGTTCAGCTAGACGGTTTGAGTACCCAAACATTTTGAGCACATGTTCACTGACAGACGAGTTTTCCTCCATCTTGCAAGCATAGAATTTATCGGAGGTCTCATACCTCTCGATCCGGGCATTCTTCTGAAAGATAAACTTCAACTCCTGGAACATCTCAAATGCTCCATGACGCTCAAAGCGACGTTGAAGTCCCGGTTCTAAGCCATACAAGACTGCACATTGAACTATTGAGTAGTCCTCCTTACGTGCTAACCAAGCGTTCTTAACATCCTGATCAGCCGTAGCGGGTGGTTCATCTCCTAGCGCAGCATTAAGGACATAATCCTTCTTTCCAGCTTGTAAGATTAGCTTAAGATTACGAGCCCAGTCTACAAAGTTGCTTCCATCATCTTTCAACTTAGCTTTCTCTAGGAACGTATTAAAATTCAGGATGACACTTGCGTGAGCCATGATCTACAACACAAATATATTCAAAGTGGACTTAGACTATGTTCAAGATAATTAGAGTTCAACTTAATCAAATTATATGCTAAACAACCACTCAAAAAGTACATCTCTGTAGTCATTTGAGTGGTTCATGATCCACTTACACTATCCCAAGTCCGATCATCACGTGAGTTGAGTATAGTTTCAGTGGTAAGCATCCCTATGCTAATCATATCAACTATATGATTCATGATCGACCTTTCGGTCTCATGTGTTCCCAGGCCATGTCTGCACATGCTAGGCTCGTCAAGCTTAACCCGAGTGTTCCGCGTGCGCAACTGTTTTGCACCCGTTGTATGTGAACGTTGAGTCTATCACACCCGATCATCACGTGGTGTCTCGAAACGACGAACTGTAGCAACGGTGCACAGTCGGGGAGAACACAATTTCGTCTTGAAATTTTAGTGAGAGATCACCTCATAATGCTACCGTCGTTCTAAGCAAAACAAGGTGCAAAAAAGGATTAACATCACATGCAATTCACAAGTGACATGATATGGCCATCATCACGTGCTTCTTGATCTCCATCACCAAAGCACCGGCACGATCTTCTTGTCACCGGCGCCACACCATGATCATCCATCAACGTGTTGCCATCGGGGTTGTCGTGCTACTTATGCTATTACTACTAAAGCTACATCCTAGCAAAATAGTAAACGCATCTGCAAGCACAAACGTTAGTATAAAGACAACCCTATGGCTCCTGGCGGTTGTCGTACCATCGACATGCAAGTCGATATTTCTATTACAACATGATCATCTCATACATCCAATATATCACATCACATCGTTGGCCATATCACATCACAATCATACCCTGCAAAAACAAGTTAGACGTCCTCTAATTTTGTTGTTGCATGTTTTACGTGGTGACCAAGGGTATCTAGTAGGATCGCATCTTACTTACGCAAACACCACAACGGAGATATATGAGTTGCTATTTAACCTCATCCAAGGACCTCCTCGGTCAAATTCGATTCAACTAAAGTTGGAGAAACCGTCACTTGCCAGTCATGTTTGAGCAAAGGCGGTTACTCGTAACGATGAAACCAGTCTCTCGTAAGCGTACGAGTAATGTCGGTCCAAGCCGCTTCAATCCAACAATACCGCGGAATCAAGAAAAGACTAAGGAGGGCAGCAAAACGCACATCACCGCCCACAAAACCTTTTGTGTTCTACTCCAGAAGACATCTACGCATGAACCTAGCTCTGATACCACTGTTGGGGAACGTCGCATGGGAAACAAAAATTTTCCTACGCGCACGAAGACCTATCATGGTGATGTCCATCTACGAGAGGGGATGAGTGATCTACGTACCCTTGTAGATCGTACAGCAGAAGCGTTAGAGAACGCGGTTGATGTAGTGGAACGTCCTCACGTCCCTCGATCCGCCCCGCGAACAATCCCGCGATCAGTCCCACGATCTAGTACCGAACGGACGGCACCTCCGCGTTCAGCACACGTACAGCTCGACGATGATCTCGGCCTTCTTGATCCAGCAAGAGAGACGGAGAGGTAGAAGAGTTCTCCGGCAGCGTGACGGCGCTCCGGAGGTTGGTGATGACCTTGTCTCAGCAGGGCTCCGCCCGAGCTCCGCAGAAACGCGATCTAGAGGAAAAACTATGGAGGTATGTGGTCGGGCAGCCGTGAGAAAGTCGTCTCAAATCTGCCCTAAAAGCCCCATATATATAGGAGGAGGGAGGGGGACCTTGCCTTGGGGTCCAAGGGATCCCCAAGGGGTCGGCCGAGCCAGGGGGGAGGACTCTCCCCCCCCAAACCGAGTCCTACTTGGTTTGGTGGGAGGGAGTCCTTCCCCCTTCCCACTTCTTCCTTTTTTTTCTTTCCTTTGATTTTTTTCTCTCTTGGCGCATAGGGGATTGGTGGGCTGTCCCACCAGCCCACTAAGGGCTGGTGTGACCCCCCCCCCCAAATGCCTATGGGCTTCCCCGGAGTGGGTTGCCCCCCTCCGGTGAACTCCCGGAACCCATTCGTCATTCCCGGTACATTCCCGGTAACTCCGAAAACCTTCCGGTAATCAAATGAGGTCATCCTATATATCAATCTTCGTTTCCGGACTATCCCGGAAACCCTCGTGACGTCCGTGATCTCATCCGGGACTCCGAACAACATTCGGTAACCAACCATATAACTCAAATACGCATAAAACAACGTCGAACCTTAAGTGTGCAGACCCTGCGGGTTCGAGAACTATGTAGACATGACCCGAGAGACTCCTCGGTCAATATCCAACAGCGGGACCTGGATGCCCATATTGGATCCTACATATTCTACGAAGATCTTATTGTTTGAACCTCAGTGCCAAGGATTCGTATAATCCCGTATGTCATTCCCTTTGTCCTTCGGTATGTTACTTGCCCGAGATTCGATCGTCAGTATCCGTATACCTATTTCAACCTCGTTTACCGGCAAGTCTCTTTACTCGTTCCGTAATACAAGATCCCGCAACTTACACTAAGTTACATTGCTTGCAAGGCTTGTGTGTGATGTTGTATTACCGAGTGGGCCCCGAGATACCTCTCCGTCACACGGAGTGACAAATCCCAGTCTTGATCAATACTAACTCAACTAATACCTTCGGAGATACCTGTAGAGCATCTTTATAGTCACCCAGTTACGTTGCGACGTTTGATACACACAAAGCATTCCTCCGGTGTCAGTGAGTTATATGATCTCATGGTCATAGGAATAAATACTTGACACACAGAAAACAGTAGCAACAAAATGACACGATCAACATGCTACGTCTATTAGTTTGGGTCTAGTCCATCACATGGTTCTCCCAATGACGTGATCCAGTTATCAAGCAACAACACCTTGTTCATAATCAGAAGACACTGACTATCATCGATCAACTGGCTAGCCAACTAGAGGCATGCTAGGGACGGTGTTTTGTCTATGTATCCACACATGTAAATGAGTCTTCATTCAATACAATTATAGCATGGATAATAAACTATTATCTTGATACAGGAATTATAATAATAACTATACATTTATTATTGCCTCTAGGGCATAATTCCAACATCAACTATGTAAGACCTGAACTTTTCACATGCAAACACGACTGCTAAAAATTCCTTTTCCATAGTAGCATAGTTTCTTTGGGCACTGTCTAGAGTTTTACTAGCATAGTGAATAACATTCAACTTTTTATCAACTCTTTGCCCTAGGACAACACCAACAGAATAATCACTAGCGTCACACATGATTTGAAAAGGCAAGTTCGAATCAGGTGGTTGAACAATAGGTGCAGTTATCAAAGCCCTCTTAAGTATTTCGAAGGCTTCCTCACAATCATCGTCAAAAACAAAAGGAATATCCGTTTGTAAGAGATTGGTAAGAGGCCTAGAAATCTTAGAGAAGTCTCTGATGAACCTTCTATACAAACCAGCATGACCAAGGAAACTTCTTATAACTTTGATACTTGTGGGGTATGGCATTTTTTCGATTGCATCAACCTTAGCCTTATCGACTTCAATACCTCTTTCAGAAATTTTATGTCCTAAGACGATGCCTTCATTTACCATAAATTTGCACTTTTCCCAATTCAAGACAATATTGGTGTCTTTACATCTCTACAAGACTCGATCAAGGTTGCTAAGGCAATCATCAAAAGAAGACCCGTAAACGGAAAAGTCATCCATGAAAACCTCGACAATCTTTTCACAAAAGTTAGAGAATATAGCCATCATGCATCTTTGAAAGGTGGCAGGTGCATTACATAAGCCAAAAGGCATACGTCTATAAGCAAAGGTACCGAAAGGGCAGGTGTAACTCGTTTTCTCCTGATCAGATTGTGCAACTGGTATTTGGGAGAAACCAGAATAACCGTCTAGAAAGCAGAAGTGTGTGTGTTTAGACAGTCTTTGTAGAATTTGGTCGATAAAAGGCAAAGGGTAATGATCTTTCCTAGTGGCTTTATTCAATTTTCTAAAATCGATCACCATCCTATAGTCAGTAATAATCCTCTGAGGGATCAATTCATCCTTATCATTAGGGACAACGGTAATGCCTCCCTTCTTAGGGACGCAATGCACCGGACTCACCCAATCGCTATGAGCAACAGGATAAATAATACCTGCCTCCAGGAGCTTTAGTATTTCTTTTCTTACTACCTCTTTCATCTTAGGATTTAGTCTCCTTTGATGATCAGCAACTCGTTTGAAATCAGGATCGGTTTCCATCTTGCGTTGGCATAGAGTGGGACTAATGCCCTTAAGATCATCAAGAGTATATCCAATAGCAGCACGGTGATGCCTCAGAGTTTTTAGTAACTTCTTTTCTTCATGCTCTCAGAGGCTAGCACTAATTATAATATGATATATCTCTTTTTCATCCAGATAAGCATACTTAAGAGTATCTGGCAACTGTTTAAGCTCAAACACAGGATCACCCTTTGGTGGAGGTGGATCCCCAAGCAGTTCAACACGCATCACTGTTAGCAAATATGATGAAAAGGTCTGCCAAATGATGGGACAAAAGCTATCTTGGGTGGTAGCAAGAACGAGGAAATCAGCAGGATACTTCCTTTTACCACACAAGACTTCAACATCCCTAACAATTCCTACACGACAGATAGTATCTCTATTGGCAAGATGAATAGTGACATCAATAGGCTCTATCTCAATAGGTGCAATGTCATCTTTGATTTCATCATATAAGGATTGAGGTATTGCACTAATACTAGCACCCATGTCACATAAACCATGATAGCAATGATCTCCTATCTTAGCAGAAACAACAGGCGTGCCTACAACAGACCTATGTTTGTCTCTAGCGTGAGGTTTAGCAATTCTAGCGGCATCTTCACAGGAGTGAATACTATGTCCCTCAACATTGTCGGACAAAAGATCTTTGATAATAGCAATGCTAGGTTCAACTCTAATTTGCTCACGGGGTGTAGGTGTTCTAATGTAGCCTCTATGTATCACAGTTGAAGCTTTAGAATGATCCTTTATCCTAACAGGGAAAGGTGGTTTCTCAATGTAAGCACTGGGAACAACAGGATCATTATAGACAATGACTCTCTCTTCAAATGGATTGGGTTTAACTACATTGACTTCTAAAGGAGGATGATATTTAAACCACTTCTCTTTGGGGAGATCAACATGAGTAGCAAATTATTCACACAATGAAGCTACCATCTCAGAGTCAAGTCCATACTTAGTGCTAAGGTCACAAAAAGTATTTGTTTCAGCAAAGGATTTAACACAATCAAACTGAAAATTCATACCTGACTCCTTACCTTCTTCAAGCTCCCAATCTTGAGAGTTGCGTTTAATTCTCTCCAATAAATTTCATTTGAAGTCAATATATCTCTTCATAAAAGAACCGGTACAAGAAGTATCAAGCATGGTGCGATCATCATGAGAAAGCCGATCATAAAAGTTCTGAATGATAATTTCTCTCGAGAGCTCATGATTGGGGCATGAATATAACATTGATTTAAGCTCCCCCAAGCTTGAGTGATGCTTTCTCTGTCACGAGGCAAAAAATTATAAATATAATTCTGATCATGATGTACTAAATGCATAGGATAAAACTTTTGATGAAATTCCAATTTCAACCGATTGTAGTCCCATGATCTAGTATCATCACATAGCCTATACCATGTCAACGCCTTATCCTTCAAAGATAAAGGAAAGACCTTCTTCTTGACCTCATCCTCGGGCAAACCCGCAAGCTTAAATAAACCACAAACTTCATCTACATAGATTAGATGCAAGTCTGGATGTGATGTTCCATCTCGTGTAAAAGGATTAGCGAGCAGTTTCTGAAGCATACCTGAAGGAAATTCAAAGCAAATATTTTCAGTAGGTGCAGCAGGTTTAGGGGCAACTATTTGTGCTTCCATTCAAGGTGAAGATACCCCGAACAAGCCCCTCAATGGATTAGTATCCATAGTGACAAGTGACAATAAATTTCAGCACACTATATGAATGTTTCCTTACCAAGTTCCACTTACCAAAGGCGCTTCACTCCCCGGCAACGGCGCCAGAAAAGAGTCTTGATGACCCACAAGTATAGGATCAATCATAGTCCTTTCGATAAGTAAGAGTGTCGAACCCAACGAGGAGGAGAAGGATCTGACAAGTGGTTTTCAGCAAGGTAATATCTACGAGCACTGAAATTATCACTAACAAGTGATTGTATGGTGAGATGATTCGTAGCGAGCAACAAGTAACAAAAGTAGTACGGTGCAGCAAAGTGGCCCAATCCCTTTTGTGGCAAGGGAAAAGCCTGGACAAAGTCTTATAGAAGGAAAAACGCCCCCGAGGACACACGGGAATTTCTGGCATGCTAGTTTTCATCATGTTCATATGATTCGCGTTCGTTACTTTGATAGTTTGATATGTGGGTGGACCGGCGCTGCGGTACTGCCCTTAATTGGACAAACATCCCACTTATGATTAACCCCTCTTGCAAGCATCCGCAACTACGAAAGAAGAATTAAGACAAAGTCTAACCATAGCATTAAACTAGTGGATCCAAATCTGCCCCTTACGAAGCAACACGTAAACTAGGGTTTAAGATTCTATCACTCTAGCAACCCATCATCTACTTACTACTTCCCAATGCCTTCCTCTAGGCACAAATAATGGTGAAGTGTTATGTAGTCGACATTCACATAACACCACTACAGGAAAAACAACATACAACACATCAAAATATCGAACGAAAACCAAATTCACATGACTACTATTAGCATGACTTACCCCATGTCCTCAGGAACAAAAGTAACTACTCACAAAGCATAACATATTCATGACCAGAGAGGTAATGAGTAGCATCAAGGATCTGAACATAAACTCTTCCACCAAATAATCCAACTAGCATCAACTACAAGGAGTAATTAACACTACTAGCAACCTTACAAGTACCAATCAGAGTCGTGAGACGGAGATTGGTTACAAGTGATGAACTAGGGTTTGGAGATGAGATGGTGTGGATGAAGATGTTGATGGTGATGAGTCCCCTCCGATGAGAGCAGTGTTGGTGATGACGACGGCGACGATTTCCCCCTCCGGGAGGGAAATTTCCTCGGCAGGACGATCCTGCCGGAGCTCTAGATTGGTTCTGCTCAAGTTCCGCCTCGTGGCGGCAGCGAATCCACGAAAAAGCTCCCTTCTGATTTTTTTCTGGACGAAACCCTTCATATAGCAAAAGATGAGCACCGGAGGGGCAACAGGGGGCCCACAAGCCCTCCAGCCCCGGCCAGGGGGGTAGGCTGGGGCTGGCAGGCTTGTGGCCCCCAGGTGGCGCCCCTCTCGTACTTCTTCCGCCCAGTATTTTTATATATTCCAAAAAAGTTCCACGTTGATTTTCACGGCTTTTGGAGTTGCGAAGAATAGGCATCTCAAACTTGCTCCTTTTTCAGGCCAGAATTCCAGCTGCCGGCATTCTCCCTCTTCATGTAAACCTTGCAAAATAAGAGAGAAAAGGCATAAGTATTGTACCGTGAAGTGAAATAACAGCCCAAAAAGCGAAAAATATCAACATGAAAGCATGATGCAAAATGGACGTATCAATCCAATACACGACAGAGACGAATATCAGGAAGACGTGATGCATGGTGTCATCCGCGAGGATGATATTTTAGTTCGCGATGTCGATGTCACGAATCAGTTTCTGAATGAGTTCGGCGAGGGAGATAAGTCTCTCAACACACGAGGTAGAAGCTCCGGTGAGGTAGACGCCCACGCCTCGGGCGAGGGAGGAATCGGCGGCTCCAATGAGTAAGAAGCCGACGAGGGAGAAGCCGACCGCTCCGGCGAGGAGCATATATATATATATATATATTAATATATTAATCCTCTGCTATTTATATACATATATTAACGCTCTTTCTTTTAGCCCTCCTGATCGAGCAAATCTTCAGTACGGACGAAATGAGGCCCAACCAAGAAGCTGGATGACAGTGAGAGATACATGATCGAAACAGTCTCAAATGCCGGGCAACCAATTGCTCCCACAGATGTAAAGCAGAAGTTTGTGAAGGCATGCAGAGTTGTTGTTAGGGACTACATCCCTATCACCACTCGAGAATGGATTAAGCCAAGGGGGGAAGGAGTCTCATATGTAGGCACAGCAGCCAAAGAAAACCTTTGGAGAAAGCTCATGCTTCATTTCACCCTGCCGGCGCCAAAGGTGGATCCAGATGAGGAGGAGCCAAATGAGGAGGAAATGAAGAGGCGAAAAGAGGCCCTAGAGAAAAAAGTCAAGGAGTGAGCTCTTAAGAAGATGGTTTGCACCAGGATTTTATCTTGAAAGATAAGACTCTAGATTTCGATCATGGCTATGAGAAGATAAAAGACTACTCGACCGAATTTGTGCCGTACAAGAAATTGGAGGACGCCTTGAAAAAGTCTGAAACAAATAGGATGAATGCAGGCAAGAAGAAGTACCACCATATTTTGGGGCCTGGTGGCTACGACGGTAAGATGTCTAAGTGGGAAGCACTTGAGGCATCATTTCTGGCAAAAAATATCACTCCACAGCCCTTAAGATGGCTCGAACGGGGAAGAAACTGGTTTTACGGGCATGGGGGCTTGTTGGACAAAGAAGGGAAGGCAATATATAACAAAAGTCACAAAGATAATCCCCTACCCATCGAGGAGATTAGACTGCAGTACAGGATGTTGAAGAGGGATGGTTCTTACCCGATAGAGAGAACGACGAGCTCACATGCGCCCTTGGGAATAAGGAACACAAAGGGCGAGCACAAGGCTTACCAGGGTCCCCACCGTGGATGCTTGCGTTCTCCGAGGAAAGGAAGATATTTCCGGATAGAAGCCATCAGAGGAGAAAGGAAAAGGAGCCACGTGATAAAGCGGCTGTGGCAGACCAGCTGCATAATCAAGAAGAAGCAATAAAGTGGCTACATCACGATCAAATCGACAGACAACAAGGTAGCGGCCAATCTCAGCGGCTCATGATAGAAGCTCCATCGAATCGGAAAAGCAGTGTCACTTCCACGCAGCTCCAGGATGATGGTGATGATGCACTGACGACGGATCCTCCTCGACGCTACCTAGTGGATGATATCACAGAGAGCACACCTTGTGAGCTAAAGGTGAAAGTTTCTAACTTAACGTTGACAGTCGCGGTCGGCATGCCATACCAATTGGACATAATCCAACTTGGCATTGCTCTCCGGTTCCAGAAGGGTACGTTGTCGTCGCGGTGGATGAAGTGATGAAAGTTTTTGAGGAGCTGAACCTCGACCACCCTGCTGGTCAAGATAGAGATTTGACTCAACTTGGAGAAGTCAAGAAACAAACCGTTGTATGGCCAAAGGAGGACATTTTGCTTCCCAATTGGATGCCAAGGACACCGACTCCTCATAGCAGCAATCCTTCTTCGCCTCCACCTCACCACTCTCCAGCGCAACCGTCGTCCTCGCCGCCTCACCAGTCTCTAGCGCAGCCGTCTCCACTGCCGCATCAACCGTCTCCACCGCCCCGTCAGCCGTCTCCGTCCACTGAGGATGAGAGCAAAAAGCGGAAACGTACCACCGCTAATAGTGGCGGCAGAAAGTTCCGACCACCGAAACGTAAGTTGTCGCCCCTCCCAAAAGTACCTCATAAGGATATGGAGAAGAGACCTTGGGACTATACTGTTGAGGACAATATTAAGAGGGCAGACGCCCAGCATCAACAATGGAAGGCTGAAGTGGCTAACAAGAAGAAGCTGAAAGAGCCAGAGTTCCCGAACACCCCAGAAGATCACGTCGCGTGCGTAAAAATGCTGAAAAACCTTGCAGATGCCCCGCCACCGTTGCCAGCAGACTATGAACGTTCTATTTTCAATTCGACTCAGGCAAAAAAGCAACGGTTGAAGAGTAGTACGTCCAGCGGAAAATCAGTTGCCCAACTCGGACAACAGAAAAACCAATCGTGCCCCCCGCTCAAAGTGTATTCCGATACAAAGGTGTGCTCGAGCGGAGCTGCGGTCGAGCAGAGGAATGATGAAACAACTGCTATCGATCCGGAGTTTGTTGCAATATACGGAGAAGTGGCCAAGGCTCAAGGCATGTCTATTGATGAGTACTTAGACCATTTGCAGGAATTCGCTCACGTAACATACGTTTACCGGTACGGGTCTCCTCTCGTCAAACCTGAGTTAGTCAACGAGCTACCAACCAAAATGCGAAGATTGCATGACTGGTACATGCAAGCATGTACTAAACAGCAAAACTGGATATATGTTGCATATGAAGACGAGCATTTTGGGACTGGATGAGGCATGCACATGATTGAATTCGACGAATTATTTCAGTTATACAAACAAGACGCCCTCGAAAAATCTATCATCAGTGCCTATTGTTTGTAAGTATTATTAATTTATGTCATTAAGTCTTACTCAGCTCGTTCTTGCATGTATAATCTTACTCATCACTATATTAATTTTGCAGAATGAAGATTCTCCAATGCAAAAGAGGACAAATCTATGACATTGGGTCCATTGACCCATATTACTGTTGGGGAACGTCGCATGGGAAACAAAAAATTTCCTACGCGCACGAAGACCTATCATGGTGATGTCCATCTACGAGAGGGGATTTTCGATCTACGTACCCTTGTAGATCGCACAGCAGAAGCGTTAAGAAACGCGGTTGACGTAGTGGAACGTCCTCACGTCCCTCGATCCGCCCCGCGAACCGTCCCACGAACGGTCCCGCGATCCGTCCCACGATCCGCTCCGATCTAGTGCCGAACGGACGGCACCTCCGCGTTCAGCACACGTACAATTCGACGATGATCTCGGCCTTCTTGATCCAGCAAGAGAGACGGAGAGGTAGATGAGTTCTCCGGCAGCGTGACGGTGCTCCGGAGGTTGGTGGTGATCTAATCTCAGCAGGGCTCCGCCCGAGCTCCGCAGAAACGCGATCTAGAGGAAAAACCGTGGAGGTATGTGGTCGGGCTGCCGTGGCAAAATTTGTCTCAAATCTGCCCTAATACCTCAGTATATAGGAGGGAGGGAGGGGAGGAGGCAGCCTCAAAACCTAAAGGTTTGGCCGAAATTGGAGGTGGAGGACTCCTACTCGAATCCTACTTGGAGTAGGATTCCACCTTCCCACTTGGAAACTCTTTCCACCTTGTGTTTTTTCCTTCCCAAACCTTATGGGCCTTAGTGGGAACTTATTCCAGCCCACTAGGGGCTTGTTTATCTCTTCCCATAGCCCATGAGACGCCTTGGGGCGTGACACCCCTCTCGATGGTCCCCGTCACCCCTCCCGGCACTCCCGGTACACTACTGATGAGCCCGAAACTTTTCCGGTAATGCCCGGAAACTTCCCGGTAACAAAATGAGGTCATCCTATATATCAATCTTCGTCTCCGAACCATTCCAGAAACCCTCGTGACGTCCGTGATCCCATACGGGACTCCGAGCAACATTCGGTAACCAACCATATAACTCAAATACGCATAAAATATCGTCGAACCTTAAGTGTGCAGACCCTGCGGGTTCGAGAACTATGTAGACATGACCCGAGGGACTCCTCGGTCAATATCCAATAGCGGGACCTGGATGCCCATATTGGATCCTACATATTCTGAAGATCTTTATCAGTTGAACCTCAGTGCCAAGGATTCATATAATCCCGTATGTCATTCCCTTTGTCCTTCGGTATGTTACTTGCCTGAGATTCGATCGTCAGTATCCGCATACCTATTTCAATCTCGTTTACCGGCAAGTCTCTTTACTCATTTCGTAATACAAGATCCCGCAACTTACACTAAGTCACATTGCTTGCAAGGCTTGTGTGTGATGTTGTATTACCGAGTGGGCCCCGAGATACCTCTCCGTCATACGGAGTGACAAATCCCAGTCTTGATCCATACGAATTCAATGAACACCTTCGGAGATACCTGTAGAGCAACTTTATAGTCACCCAGTTACGTTGCGACGTTTGATACACACAAAGCATTCCTCCGGTGTCAGTGAGTTATATGATCTCATGGTCATAGGAACAAATACTTGACACGCAGAAAACAGTAGCAACAAAATGACACGATCAACATGCTACGTCTATTAGTTTGGGTCTAGTCCATCACATGATTCTCCTAATGATGTGATCCCGTTATCAAGTAACAACACTTTCCTATGGCCAGGAAACCTTGACCATCTTTGATCAACGAGCTATTCAACTAGAGGCTTACTAGGGACAGTGTTTTGTCTATGTATCCACACAAGTATTGTGTTTCCAATCAATACAATTATAGCATGGATAATAAACGATTATCATGAACAAAGAAATATAATAATAACTAATTATTATTGCCTCTAGGGCATATTTCCAACAGTCTCCCACTTGCACTAGAGTCAATAATCTAGTTCACATCACCATGTGATTTCAACGAATCCAACACCCATATAGTTCTGGGGTCTGATCACGTCTTGCTCATGAGAGAGGTTTTAGTGAACGGTTCGGAAACTTTCAGATCCGTGCGTTCTTTACAAATCTTTATGTCATCTTATAGATGCTGCTACTACGTGCTATTCGAAAATGCTCCAAATATCTACTCTACTATACGAATCCGTTTCACTACTCATAGTTATTCGGACTAGTGTCAAAGCTTGCATCGACGTAACCCTTTACGACGAACTCTTTAACAACCTCCATAATCGAGAAAAATTCCTTAGTCTATTTAGTTACTAAGGATAACTTTGACCGTTGATCAGTGATTCAATCCTGGATCACTCTGCGTACCTCTTAACAGACTTGCTGCAAGGCACACATCAGGTGCGGTACTCAGCATGGCATACTTTAGAGTCTACGGCTAAGGCATAGAAGACGACCTTCGTCTATTCTCTTTATTCTGCCGTGGTCGGGTTTTGAGTCTTACTCAAATTCACACATTACAACACAGTCAAGAACTCCTTCTTTGCTGATCTATTTCAAATTCCTTCGAAAACTTGTCAAGGCATGCATCTTGTTGAAACTTCTGTTAAGCGTTTTGATCTATCTACATAGATCTTGACGCTCAACGTTCAAGTAGCTCAATCCATGTATTCCTTTGAAAAACTCCTCTCAAACAACCTTTTATGCTTCACGGAAATTCTACATTACTTCTCATCAACAATATGTCAACCACATATACTTATAATAAATTCTATAGTGCTCCCACTCACTTCTTTGGAAATACAAGTTTCTCATAGACCTTGTACAAACCCAAAATCTTTGATCATCTCATCAAAGTGTATATTCCAACTCCGAGATGCTTGCACCAGTCCATTGAAGGATCGCTGGAGCTTCCATACTTGTTAGTATCTTTAGGATCGACAAAACCTTCTGGTTGTGTCACATACAATGTTTGCTCAAGGAAACCGTCGAGGAAACAATGTTTTGACATCCTATGTGCAATATTTCAAAAATAATGCAACAACTACTAACATAATTCTAACATACTTTTAGCATCGCTACGAGTGAGAAAGTCTCACCATAGTCAACTGTTTGATCATGTCGGAAACATCTTTGCGACAAGTCGAGCTTTTCTTAATAGTGACTTATCACCATCGTCGTCTGTCTTCCTTTTAAAGATCCATCTTTACTCAATAGTCCTATGACCATCAAGTAGTTCTTCCAAAGTCTACACTTTGTTTTCATACATGGATCCTCTCTCGGATTTCATGGCCTCCAGCCATTTGTCGGAATCTGGGCCCACCATTGCTTTCTCCATAACTCGTAGGTTCACTGTTGCTCAACAACATGACCTCCAAGACAGGGTTACCGTACCACTCTGCAGTAGTACGCGACCTTGTCAACCTACGAGGTTTGTAGTAACTTGATCCGATGCTCGATGATCACCATCATCAGCTTTCACTTCAATTGGTGTAGGCGCCACAGGAACAACTTCCTGCGCCTTGCTACACACTGGTTGAAGTGATGGTTCAATAACCTCATCAAGTTCTACCACCCTCCCACTCAATTCTTTCGAGAGAAACCTTTCCTCGAGAAAGGATCCGTTTCTAGAAACAAACACTTTGCTTTCGGATCTGAGATAGGAGATGTACCCAACTGTTTTGGATATCCTATGAAGATGCATTTATCCGCTTTGGGTTCGAGCTTATCAGACTGAAACTTTTTCACATAAGTGTCGAAGCCCCAAACTTTCAAGAAACGATAGTTTAGATTTCTCTAAACCTCATTCTATACTGTGTCATCTCAATGGAAACACGCGGTGCCCTATTTAAAGTGAATGTGGTTGTCTCTAATGCATAACCCATAAACGATAGTGGTAATTCGATAAGAGACATCATAGCATGCACCATACCAAATAGTGCATGGCTATGACGTTCGGACACATCATCACACTATGATGTTCCAGGTGGCATGAACTGCGAAACAATTTCCACATTGCCTTAACTGCGTACCAAAACTCGTAACTCAGATATTCATCTCTATGATCATATCGTAGACTGTTTATCCTCTTGTCACAACGATCTTCACTCTAAAATAGCTTTGAACTTTTCAAAATTTCAGACTTGTGATTCATCAAGTAAATACTCTTGTATCTACTCAAATCGTCACTGAAGTAAGAACATAATGATATCCACTGCGTGCCTTAGCACTTATCAGACTGCACACATCAAAAATGCATTACTCCCAACAAGTTACTCTACTTGTTTCATGTGGCATGTTGTGCATGTCTCAAGTGATTCAAAATCAAGTGAGTCCAAACGATCCATCAGCATGGAGCTTCTTCATGCATTTTACACCAACATGACTCAAGTGGCAGTGCCACAACTAAGTGGTACTATCATTATTACTTTTTATATTTTGGCACTAATATTATGAACATGTGTAACACTACGATCGAGATTCAATAAACCATTGAGGGTAATTATTCAAGCAAATAGAATAACTATTATTCTTTTAAATGAATAATCGTATTGCAAGAAACACGATCCAATCATGTTCATGCTCAACGCAAACACCAAATAACAATTATTTAGGTTTAGCACCAATCCCGATGGTAGAGGGAGCATGCGACGTTTAATCATATCAACCTTGGAAACACTTACAACACGTATCGTCACCTCGCCTTTAGCTAGTCTCCGTTTATGCCGTAGCTTTCATTTCGTGTTACTAATCACTTAGCAACCGAACCGGTATCCAATACCCTCGTGCTACTAGGAGTACTAGTAAAGTACACATCAACATCATGTATATCAAATATACTTCTTTCGACTTTTGCCAACCTTCTTATCTACCAAGTATCTAGAGTTGCTCCGCCTCAGTGACCGTTCCCCTCATAACAAAAGCACTTAGTCCCGGGCTTGGGTTTAATCTAGGGTCTCTTCATTAGTGCAGCAACTACTTTGCCGTTTCACGAAGTATCCCTTCTAGCCCTTGCCTTTCTCGAAACTTAGTGGTTTTACTAACCATCAACTGTTGATGCTCCTTCTTGATTTCTACTTTCACAGTATCAAACATCGCGAATCGCTCAAGGATCATTGTATCTATCCTTGATATGTTATAGTTCATCACGAATCTCTCACAGCTTGGTGGCAGTGACTTTGGAGAACCATCACTATCTTATCTCGAAGATCAACTCCCACTTGGTTCAAGCGATTGTCGTACTCAGATAATCTGAGCACACGCTCAACGATTGAGCTTTTCTCCTTTACTTCGTGGACAAAGAATCTTGTCGGAGGTTTCATACCTCTTAACAAGGGCACAAGCATGAAATCACAATTTCATCTCTTTAGAACATCTCTTATGTTCCGTGACGTTTCAAAACGTCTTCGGCGCCTTGCTTCTAAGCCATTAAGTATTTTGTACTGAACTATCGTGTAGTCATCAGAAACGTGTCGGATGTTCACAACATCTACAGACGACGCTCGAGGTATAGCACACCGAGTGGTGCATTAAGGACATAAGCCTTCTACGCAGCAACGAGGACAATCCTCGGTTTTACAGACTCAGTCTGCAAAGTTTTCTACTATCAACTTTCAACTAAATTTTTCTCTAGGAACATATAAAAACAGTAGAGCTATAGCGCAAGCTACATTGTAATTCGCAAAGACCATTAGACTATGTTCGTGACAATTAGTTCAATTAATCATATTACTTAATAACTCCCACTCAAAAAGTACATCTCTCTAGTCATTTGAGTGGTACATGATCCAAATCCACTATCTCAAGTCCGATCATCACGTGAGTCGAGAATAGTTTCAGTGTTAAGCATCTCTATGCTAATCATATCAACTATACGATTCATGCTCGACCTTTCGGTCTCATGTGTTCCGAGGCCATGTCTGCACATGCTAGGCTCGTCAAGCTTAACCCGAGTGTTCCGCATGTGCAACTGTTTTGCACCCGTTGTATGTGAACGTTGAGTCTATCACACCTGATCATCACGTGGTGTCTCGAAACGAAGAACTGTCGCAACGGTGCACAGTCGGGGAGAACACAATTTCATCTTGAAATTTTAGTGAGAGATTACCTCATAATGCTACCGTCGTTCTAAGCAAGATAAGGTGCATAAAGGATTAACATCACATGCAATTCATAAGTGACATGATATGGCCATCATCATGTGCTTCTTGATCTCCATCACCAAAGCACCGGCACAATTTTCTTGTCACCGGCGTCACACCATGATCTCCATCATCATGATCTCCATCAACGTGTCGCCACCGGGTTGTCGTGCTACTCATGCTATTACTACTAAAGCTACGTCCTAGCAGTATAGTAAACGCATCTGCAAGCACAAACGTTAGTTTAAAGACAACCCTATGGCTCCTGCCGGTTGCCGGACCATCGACGTGCAAGTCGATATTAACTATTACAACATGATCATCTCATACATCCAATATATCACATCACATCGTTGGCCATATCACATCACAAGCATACCCTGCAAAAACAAGTTAGACGTCCTCTAATTGTTGTTGCATGTTTTACGTGGTGACCATGGGTATCTAGTAGGATCGCATCTTACTTACGCAAACACCACAACGGAGATATATGAATTGCTATTTAACCTCACCGAAGGACCTCCTCGGTCAAATCCGATTCAACTAAAGTTGGAGAAACCGACACTCGCCGGTCATCTTTGAGCAACGGAGTTACTCGTAGCGATGAAACCAGTCTCTCGTAAGCGTACGAGTAATGTCGGTCCGAGCCGCTTCGATCCAAAAATACCGCGGAATCAAGAAAAGACTAAGGAGGGCAGCAAAACGCACATCACCGCCCACAAAAAACTTTTGTGTTCTACTCGAGAAGACATCTACGCATGAACCTAGCTCATGATGCCACTGTTGGGGAACGTCGCATGGGAAACAAAAATTTTCCTACGCGCACGAAGACCTATCATGGTGATGTCCATCTACGAGAGGGGATTTCGGATCAACGTACCCTTGTAGATCGCACAGCAGAATCGTTAAGAAACGCGGTTGATGTAGTGGAACATCCTCACGTCCCTCGATCCGCCCCGTGAACCGTCCCACGAACCGTCCCGCGATCCGTCCCACGATCCGCTCCGATCTAGTGCCGAACGGACGGCACCTCCGCGTTCAGCACACGTACAGCTCGACGATGATCTCGGCCTTCTTGATCCAGCGAGAGAGACGGAGAGGTAGATGAGTTCTCCGGCAGCGTGATGGTGCTCCGGAGGTTGGTGGTGATCTAATCTCAGCAGGGCTCCGCCCGAGCTCTGCAGAAACGCGATCTAGAGGAAAAACCGTGGAGGTATGTGGTCGGGCTGCCGTGGCAAAAGTTGTCTCAAATCAGCCCTAATACCTCAGTATATATAGGAGGGAGGGAGGGGAGGAGGCAGCCTCAAAACCTAAATGTTTTGCCGAAATTGGAGGTGGAGGACTCCTACTCCAATCCTACTTGGAGTAGGATTCCACCTTCCCACTTGGAAACTCTTTCCACCTTGTGTTTTTTCCTTCTCAAACCTTATGGGCCTTAGTGGGAACTTATTCCAGCCCACTAGGGGCTGGTTTATCTCTTCCCATAGCCCATGAGACCCCTTGGGGCGTGACACCCCTCTCGATGGTCCCCGTCACCCCTCCCGGCACTCCCGGTACACTACTGATGAGCCCGAAACTTTTCCGGTAATGCCCGGAAACTTTCCGGTAACCAAATGAGGTCATGCTATATAACAATGTTCGTCTCCGGACCATTCCGGAAACCCTCGTGACGTCCGTGATCCCATCCGGGACTCCGAGCAACATTCGGTAACCAACCATATAACTCAAATACGCATAAAACATTGTCGAACCTTAAGTGTGTAGACCCTGCGGGTTCGAGAACTATGTAGACATGACTCGAGGGACTCCTCCGTCAATATCCAATAGCGGGACCTGGATGCCCATATTGGATCCTACATATTCTGAAGATCTTTATCGGTTGAACCTCAGTGCCAAGGATTCATATAATCCCGTATGTCATTCCCTTTGTCCTTCGGTATGTTACTTGCCTGAGATTCGATCGTCAGTATCCGCATACCTATTTCAATCTTGTTTACCGGCAAGTCTCTTTACTCGTTCCGTAATACAAGATCCCACAACTTACACTAAGTCACATTGCTTGCAAGGCTTGTGTGTGATGTCGTATTACCGAGTGGGCCCCGAGATACCTCTCCGTCATACGGAGTGACAAATCCCAGTCTTGATCCATACTAACTCAACGAACACCTTCGAAGATACCTGTAGAGCAACTTTATAGTCACCCAGTTACGTTGCGACGTTTGATACACAAAAAGCTTTCCTCCGGTGTCAGTGAGTTATATGATCTCATGGTCATAGGAACAAATACTTGACACGCAGAAAACAGTAGCAACAAAATGACACGATCAACATGCTACGTCTATTAGTTTGGGTCTAGTCCATCACATGATTCTCCTAATGATGTGATCCCGTTATCAAGTAACAACACTTGCCTATGGCCAGGAAACCTTGACCATCTTTGATCAACGAGCTAGTCAACTAGAGGCTTACTAGGGACAGTGTTTTGTCTATGTATCCACACAAGTATTGTGTTTCCAATCAATACAATTATAGCATGGATAATAAATGATTATCATGAACAAAGAAATATAATAATAACTAATTATTACTGCCTCTAGGGCATATTTCCAACAATTACAATCATCACCAAAGTGTCGAAACGAATCCCCGCGAGACACAGAATAACTTGGTACAAGGGTTAAGGTTTTGCAATACCAAAAGGGAAATATTATTTCCTTACAACTTCAAGTGAGTGTTACTATACACACATTCTATTTTCGCTTACTCGATGTTATTATAAGTGTACGTATAATTGACTTGTTATGCGTGCGCAGGTTCCACTTTATTTTGTTAATCATTGTACCTGACGAGGGACAAGTAATAGTCATGGACCCGAAACGCACATCCCTTGCTGAATGGACGAACATGCAGGAATGCCTCCAGATGTAATTTCAATCATTATGGCACTATATCGACAACTTCTCGTTCATTTCCTGATAGCAAGGAGTTAGTATAGAACTCCTTTATTCGTTTTCTTTTCTTTGCAGGGCTTGGAAACGGGTCACCGCCAAGGCTCGGGATGATTCGAAGTCAGAGCTTATATTTAAACAAATAGATGTAAGTAACTACTAGCTAGATCCGCACATCTCTTTATTCTAGTTTTAATACCATTATAATTCTTGATTATGTTTTTGATTGAACTCTGTTCTCGTAAAGTGCTTGAGGCTAGAACACGGAAACAATTTACGTGGATACTATGTTTGCGAGTTCATTCGCCACATGATCCATGAGAAGGGCAAAACTCGGGACATCGAAAAAATCGAAGTACGATAAACAATACTCACATCTTTATTTTATTACCGTGAATTGTGTTTGTTTTCATTGATATATATATTAACCCCTTCTTTAAATTAGATCGAACGGTTGCGGGACGGTCTTCTACCAAAGGAACGTGTAGGAGGAATTCAAGAGGAAATTGTCGGATTCTTAGATACACATGTCCTAGATGTCAAGGGAGAATACTATTGCGCGTCGATGCAAATGATATGAAATGATATAGTGTAAAAAATATGCGTGCATGTAACTCGTGTCTACATTTTGTAAATATGTTCGACAAAGCACGACGGATGAGATGATGTAATATATTCGTGACGAGGATGTGCAATATAATTACATTGTATACATACTATTATTTTGTCAAGTGAAAAACGCCGTTTGCCATCCATTCAGGGTGTTGTGAGCGGACCGGGACAAATTTTTAGAACATTTGTAACTCTTTTTTAATAAAAGTTTTTCAAAACACTTATTTTTTATTTTATTTAACAAGATACAATAATTTTAAGTTTTTTAAAGAAAATACTTAGTCAATTCCATTCAAACCAACATTTTAATTTAAAAGGATTCATTTCACTCAACTTTTTAAGAAATATTACATAACGATTGAACGAAATTTAATCTAACATTCTAAGTCCCAATTGAGTCATTGTCGACGCCGCCGAGGTCGTCGTGGTCGAAGCCAAACGCTTGGTCGCCGTCTTCATCGCCGCTGCCGCTGGTGCCGCTCACGTCGACGACGGGCGCAATGGAGACCGCGAGGTCAGCATTGTAGCCGGGGAAGTCGGGCGGGTCCTCGGGGTCACCGGCGACCGGCGCAATGTGGATGTATTCCTGGACAAACTGGGGTGGCATGACAATCTCTGACGCCCGGATGGCCGCCTCGAGCCCCGACATGTCCTCCGGGTCACCCTCCTACGCTGCAACCTGTCGGTACTCCGCCAAAAGGGCAAGCTCCGTCTCCGTCTCCGATGGAGGCACGCGGCTCGATCCAGAGCCGCCCCCGCCATGCGAGGGGCCATGGTGCGGTGGTCACCACTGGCAAACATGACCGACGCACGTCCGCCGGAGCCTCCACGGTCGCCGGCGACGCGGGAGGGCCGAGCGGTGCCGCGGCGGAAGGCAGCGAAGCCAGTGTTGATGGGGGCTGGAATGGCGCCGACGGTCGCATGCGCATGATGCGGGGCGACGACCTCCTCGAAGCTGCGGTATCCCATTGCTGGTGCCATCGGGCGCGGTTGTGCTTTATCAGCGGCCGCGGACCAACGAACACCTGGAGACGCGTGTTGCGGTCGGCGGCGAGCATGTCCGGCAAGACGAGGTTGTTGGGGCGTACAGAGGGCCCCGCAGCTCCTCCAGCGACATCCGCGCTCGGTAGAGGCCGATGACAGGGCGGAAAGGTGGGTACCGGGCTTGGGGACCGGCACCAACAGCACTCCGTCGACGATGAGGCGCCACACCGATGGCATCCGCACGTCCGACACGACAGGGATGCCGAAGTGGGGGAGCTCCTCCACCTCCCCGAGCGTCAGGTTGGGGCAGGCCATCGCCGGAGATGGAGGGAGAAGGGCGAGCGAGGGGAGAAAGGAGGCGACGAGGGCAAAGGATAGAGGGGCGAGCGAGTGTGGGAGTGAGGCGCTGGGGGCGGTGCATTTATATAGGACGAGCGGGAGGAGGCAAACAGGGATGATGGGTGGAGTATTGATGGTCGTCAACGGCGACCGAGGCGGGCAGGCCGACGGTGAAGGCGGGCGGATCGGGGCGAAGGCGGGTAGACCAAGCTGACGTGTGAATCGACGAAATGCGCAAAAGCGCGTGCCACCGCGACGATCGACGGGACGCTTCGCGAGTTTGCGCCGGAGTAATGGCCATGACAGTCTGCGCCGAAGTAATGCCGGTTAATGAAGCGACCTTATCGGCCTTCTGCGCCACTGTAATGCGGGCGGCTGTACCGCGCGGTGCGTATAGGTGCATCCACCTCATACACGTGCGTACGGCACGATGCGGCGCGTTAGGACGCGGTACGGCGTAAACATTTTTATTTCCATTGTACCCTTTTTTATGAAAGGGTATAAACTAATCTAAACCGTTGATGTGTTTAAAGGGTTAACCGAAGCCGAAGTGTTGTGATAAACAAAAATAATCACTAGAAAAGGGGATCAAATCAAGTCCACACTAATACCACACAGTATTACATTGATTTGACAATGAATGTTATTCCTCTGTGTTCAAATATGTATTCCCATCGTAGTTAGACTAGTTAGATCAAAACCAAAATGCCGACGTCGTGGAATACATCACGTGGTTGAGTAATTGATTGAGGAATTTCGTAAAAGAAAACACCCTGAAGTACGGGAGGAATTATGATGTGCTTCGTGATCAAATAGGGACAACGTAGTAAATCGATGTCACCGTCGTAGAGATAACAGCTTCGAGACCCAAATTAAAGCAACCCCACATCCTGTCCCGACCCGTAAAATAACCACCAAAGTGCGGGTCGGGGCAGAAAAACCTGCCCGATCAAACCGCGCATCCCGCCTCGGCCCGCAAATATTTTTGCGGGCCGTGGCAAAACTTTCCACCAACCTCTAGTTTCACGAGCCGGGAGGCCGACCCGAGCTCAGCCTCTATCCGCAGCAAGATTTGGCGGGAGGGACATTTCCGCGCGGCCTTTCCCGCTCCCCCACCCGCCGCCACCATTGCCTCCGGTGCAACCTCCGCGGCCGTTCCTCGCCGCCATGGACACCTCCTTGCTGCCCCCCGTCACCGTCGAGGTCGCGCACGCTCCTTCCCCTCGGGTGGATCTCGTCGCCGGCCATGTAGGCCCCGCCGTTGCTCAAGGTAGCTCCGCGCCTGCCCGCAAGCGGCTGGGCAACGTGGTCGTGCCGGGTGAAAATCTGACAGCCCCCGCCGCGAAGGCTCTCGCTCCGGGCGCTAACGCTGTTGTGCGATCTCGGCCGGCGGAGAAGGTCACCAAGGCCGCGGGCATCAAGAGGAAGAGGATTCAGGCTCCTCCTTCATCCTCTCACTCCATCCCGGAAAGAGATGCCCCGGCGATGCCGTTCAACGGTGTCGCTCCCCCCGCAAGCGAGGTGTTCGACGAAATGGCCGGAAGGTATGCGTCTTCAAAGAACTACACGATCTTGAAAGATCAAGCTTTGATCCAAGCATAGAGTGCGGTGTCTCTTGATGTATGCACGGGTACATTTCAAACCGGCAAGAGATATTGGCAAAGGATCGAAAATCAATACTTCCGCATTATGGCAAAGTATCCCAATAGTACTCCACCCACATTTCGGTCGCTTGAAGGGCGTTGGGAGAATATCAAGCTTATGTGCAGCCGTTGGGCAGTTTGCTTGGAGCAAGTACGCAATGCACTTTCAAGTGAGACCGTTGAATCCGACTATGTGACTTTGTTTTGCCTTTGTTCAAGTTGTGTGTAACCATATTTGCATCATGAGAATTGATTACATCACTTTGTTCACATTGTGTAGGACAAGATTTCCCAACATAGATACAAAGACATGGAAGCTTCGAAAGGCAAATTCTTCAAACTAGAGCATTGTTGGGAGTTGCTCCAAAAGTGCGAGAAGTGGAAGTTGATCGACAAAGAATCTTTGTTGTTCGCTGAAGAGAACAATATCATGTCAATGAACCGCGATGACATGGACGACCTCATCAAAACATGGCATGATATGGCAAGGAGAGAGATCTTGAAGAGGAGAATGGTCTTCTCTGCTCCATATGGTGGCAATGCCGATGAACTTCAAGATGGACTCGATGGCGTGGAGTGAAGATCGACCAAGATGATGCAAGACCCTCTTTTGCGTTTGTCGTATTGAACTTGGCTTTTATTTCCGCGTAAAACTGTGTTATGTTTATTTGAATTTGAACTTATTTGTGAGAACTTATGGCAAATGCAAGAATTGAGCATTTTCTGTTTTCGGGGCGACGCGGCCGTGTCCGAACAGATCCCGCAAAAGTCGATCCGTATAAAAGCATATTCGGTGAAAATACTTTTATACGGGTCCGTTTGGGGGTCTGCATCCATGTCAGGCCGCACCGACCCGCAAAAGGGATTTTGCGTGAACTGCAAACGCGTTTTACGGACTCGCATTATGTAGGGTGTGCTAGAGTTGCTCTTAGCCACTCGTAGCTTGTGTTGGCAGTTGAGTATCAAGAAGGAGAAAACACATGGCTAATTACCCGCCACAATAAAAAAAATCACCACCCTTCTGTACGTTTTGTCATGCTTACCTCGTGCCCTTTATTTCAGACCACTACTCTAGATCGACTAGAAAAGGATACCTCATAGCCATTTCCCAGTTGTACTCGCACGCATCTGATCCGATAATACGTAGGAGTACTCAGCAAGCGTGCGTGCAGCATCGCGCGACACATAACACGTAAATTCTGTGGGTGTACTTAACCAGCTGCGGTGGACAGCCAAAAGATAACGGACGTAAATTCTGTGGGCGTAGTATGTCAATCTGGCGTTGTGCGATGGCTGATGCTACGTACTCGCTCCGTTCATAAATATTGTATATCAAGAGATTACGTATAGATATATTTTAGAAGGTACTGTATTATAACTTATTTATGGTTTATACCCCAGATACAATCCATAGCTTCATGAAAACAAAAAAACTACGCAAATAAAAACAGAATCTAACAAAAACAGAATAGTCTTTAGAGCATCTTCAACAGCCGCGCTTCGCGCCGCGTCCAAAAAATGTGTTAGCCACGCGCGCTTGGGCTGGTTTAGCGCGGGGATAGGCGTTGGCTCCAACGGCCGCGCTATAATGCAGCGCGCGCGCCGCTCCAACAGCGTCCAAAAATGCAGCGCGCGCAGCACGCACAAACCACATGTACATTTCAGAAAATAGGAGCAAAAATGATCAAACAAACAAAATAAATCAACAATAAATAGTCATTACAACTCAAACAAATAGTTTATCGTTCAGTACAACAAATAATGCAATAAACACAACCAATAGTTCATGAACAATACAATACAAATATGCAATAAACACAACGAAATCATGCTCTTTGTCGTCCATGCCATGCCCACCACTCTTCAATCAGATCCTTCTGAAGATCATTGTGCGTTGCGGGACGCCGAATGGCATGATAGGAGGCAACCAAACGGGCTACCCTTTCAGCCCTCCGTCGCACTCGCATGGGATGTCCCAAGAGCTCATACTGTGAGCAGTCTAAATCTTGGCCACGCTCATTCTCGATGATCATGTTGTGCATGATCACACAAGCGTGCATGATGTACCGCAGCGGAGACAGGCCGGGGAAGCGCCTGAGTGGTCGCCGGCGGGCGCAGGCGGCGCGGGGATAGGCCGGGGAGCGCTTGAACAGTCGCCGGGGGCGCGAGCGGCGGCGGCGGCGCGGCCGGATGGGGGTGGCAGTGGGGAGCGAGCGCGCGAGAGTGGAGGAGCGAGCGCGGGAGAGTCGCGCGCGCGGGAGCTGGCGCAGCAAGGGGCGCGCGATTGCGTTTCGGCCAGCGCGTTGAACTAAAAATGCCGCTCGCGCTGTTTTTACGCGCCCGCTGGAGCTGCCCGCCGTGTTGCGCGCGCGCTAAAACTGCCTTTTTTGCGGCGCGGCGCTAGTATAGCGCGGCTGTTGAAGATGCTCTTAGTAATCAGTAATGGACATATACTTCTGTAACTCTAATTTATTTTTAAAATCAGGAAGATCTGAGGAATTTGTATTGAAATACAGTGTAAACAATTTAGCTTAAAATGACATCACAGCAAAATCAGAGAAATTCTGTACTGGACGTTAAAGTTTTTCTTTTGCACTGTGTCAATTCTACTCATCATGCAAATCATCTCCAAAGCTTTACTTGATAGAAACACTAAATAAAACATAAAAGCACAATCATTAAAGAGGCAATAATCGTGTTATCACAAACTAATAGAAAGTAAAAATCAAAAATAAAGATAACTATTGGGTTGCCTCCCAACAAGCGCTATTCACTACCAGAAATATAGGCTTCAAACCCGGTTCGTTTGGACCATTATCCCCGTTTCAGGAACCAGGACCAGAAAAGCAAGACTAATGCTAGCCCTGGTTCGTCCCCGAATTGACACTAATGGTCCTCCACGTAGCGGGGCTAGGAGCGAGGGGGGTATTGGTCCCGGTTCTTATTACGAACCGGGGCTATTGTTTCGCTGCCTTTTTTTGAGCATTTTTTAGTGTTTAGGGCTTTGCACTAAATTGGATGGAAGCTATTTTGTTGTCCCTTTTTTGTTTGCTATTTTCTCATTTATTTGTTTTGGGCATTTTTTAATTTGTGTTTTGCACTAAATTGGATGATACATGTACATCAATAAAGGAACAACTATATTGCGCATCATCGTCATGAATATATTACAACATCTCATCCGTCGTGCTTTGTCGAACATATTACAAAATGTAGACACGAGTTACATGCACATATGCATCTCTTTTACACTTTAACATTTCACTTCAACCGGCGGGCAATAATATTCTTCCTTCACATCTAGGACCTCTGCATCTAAGAATCCGACAATTTCCTCTTGAATTGCTCGTACGCGTTCGTGTGGTAGAAGAACGTCCCACAACCGTTCGATCTAATTTAAAGAAGGGGTCAATATATATCAATGAAACCAAACACAACTGATGGTAATAAAATAAAATTGTGAGTATATTTTATCGTACTTTAATTTTGTTAAGTCCCGATTTTTGCTCGTCTCATTGATCGTCTGGCGAACGAACTCGCAAACATAGTATCCACATAAATTGTTCCCCTGTTCCTGTCTCAAGCACTTTACGAGAACATAGCTCAATCAAAAACATAATCAAGCATGATAATGGTATTGAAACTAGAATGAAGAGATGCGTGGATCTAGCTAGTAGTACTTACATCCATTTGTCTAAATATAAGCTCTAGCTTCCAAACACCCTGACACTTGACGGTGAACCGTTTTCAAGCCGTGCCAAGAAAAAGGAAATGAATAAACGAGTTTTATATTAATTACTTGCTATCAGTAAATGAATGAAAGTTTGCCGATATAGTTCCATAATGATTGAAATTACCTCTGGAGGCATTCTTGCATGTTCGCCCAATCAGCGTGGGGTTTGTGTTTCGGGTCCATGACTTTTACTAGTCCATTGTGAGGTACAATGATTAACAGAATAAAGTGGAAGCTGTGCACGCATAACGAGTCAATTATACACTTAACATCGAGTAAGCGAAAATAAAATGTGTGTACAAGACAATAACACTCAGTTGAAGTTGTAAGTAAATAGTATTTCCCTTTTGATAGCGAAAAACCTTAACACTTGTACCAAGTTATTCTCTGTCTCGCGGGGATTCAGTCCAAGACTTTTGTCATAAATAAACTATGGGTCAATGAACCCAATGTCATAGATTCGTCCTCTTTTGCACTCCAGAATCTTCATTCTAGAAAATTAGGTGGCGTTTTTTATTTTTTTTATATTTTAATAATTTTAATCCGAGTTTATATTTTAATTCTTTGTAATTAAATAAATTTTTTCTCTTTTATTTTAGTTTTCTATTAAACATTTTAACAAAAACACTTTATAAATTTTTTGAGTTGATATTTTTTTTATTCTTTGTAGTTAATGTTTTACTTGATTCTTTTTAACAAATAAACACTTTAATAATTTTAGTTGATAGTTTTTAGTTCATTCTTTTTTGTTAATGTTTTAGTTGATTCTTTTTACTTCATTCTTTTTGCTATTAATTTATTCTTTGAGCTAATTCATCCTGAAATTGAAAAGCACTACAAATGAACTTTGATAAGGTTGAAAGTTGGCATGCTATCATCATTTCACACACATAGCATGTGCTAAAATTTGAGAGGGTTACGACAAAAAATGGATGCACTTTGTGTCCAAATCGGACAATCTCTTTCGAAGTATCATGGTTCCGTCCGAAAACTCATCTCTTACAAAGGGATTTCATTTCTTCAACTTATTTGAACTCCAGACTTTTTGTGTGTTCAAAATGAACCATTCAAAGCTACATCATCAATTTTCAACCCTATCCGACTTCATTTGGTATATTTCATGCATTTACTCATTCTTTGAGCTAAATGACCCTGAAATTGAAAAGCAGTACAAATGAAATCTCAAAAGGTTGAAAGTTGGTATGGTATCATCATTTCACCCACATAGCATGTGCTAAAATTTTGAGAGGTTTATTTTGGTAATTTTTAGGTTATTTTAAATGGGTGTTTTAATCAAAAACAAATTTTATTATTCTAGTTTTATATTAAAGTTTCTAACAAAAAATACTTTATGAAAATTGTTTTTGCTATTAATGTTTTGAACAAAAAATACTTTAATAATTTTAGTTGCATAAATTTTATATATTTTAGCGTCAAAAATACTAGAGGTTTATAAAAGCTTTTTAGTTGATTCCTTTTGCTATTAGAGTTTTATAAAATCTTTTTAGTTGATTCTTTTTGCTCTTGAAGAATATTATAGTTTTGTTTTAGTTCATCATAATAGAATATTTTAATTGATTATTTTTTGTTCATTCTTTTTGCTATTAACAGAATATTTTAGTTGATCATAACACAATATCTTAATAAAATATTTCAATTTCAGGGTCATTAGTTTGTACCAACAAATGAAGCGTGCTATATATGTGGTCGAAATGCATGATACCATGAAAAGTAGCAAATGAAGTTAGAAAGGGTTAAACCATTCAAATTTGGATACTAATGATATAAACAGAAACTAGACATAAATTGGTCCAAACAGTACATAATAATACTCGTCCAAGCAGTACATAATAATAGCCAGCACAGATATATATACAAGTGTTCGGTGTTGTGAACACTACTCGTCTGAATCAGAAAGTCCCCTAACTGGTGGTGCTGGTGCTGGTGCGAGGTGACGCTGGTCATAGTTCATGATTCAAATCTTGCGGTACAACTCGTATGAAACGCATGCATCTTTTGTTGCATACTCAATGTTGATACCGTCAAGTGGGGTCCTCTCCCACTTTTTGTGCTGATACCTTGGGAATTTGGTCTTCATATCAGCGTACTTCTCGTAGATCAAGGCGACTGCCATATGAGCCATCGAAGTCATATGATGTTCAAGCTTGAATTTGTCTTGGATATCAATGTGGCAGTCAGCTGGTATTTCAATACCGAAGCTGTGCCTCATCTTGAGATTGTCGTTCCTTATATCAACACTAGCAAAATTTATGCCGCTGAGAAGGAAGTCCATGAGTTATGGACAATGCTTGTCACTGCAACAGCAACAAATTAAATTGGAACAAATGTTACATACTGCTGCAACAAGGAAAATTGTTTCACTACAACTAAAGAGAAATTGATCTTTAGGATTCAAATGGAACATATTGCTATCCTGTGCAATTTTCTATCGTATGAATTGATCAAGAAACCCTAAATCAACTATGACATATATATGTGTTCTCCCACAGTTTTGCCAATATGCAACAAGGAAAATTGTTTCACTACAACTTAAGAGAAATTGATCTTTAGGATTCAAATGGAACATATTGCTATCCTGTGCGATTTTTATATCCTATGAATTGATCAAGAAGCCCTAAATTAACTATGACATTTCTATCCAATGGAACATAGAAACTGCATAAATTCACTATGACATATATATATATTGTTATACAATGGAACCTAGATCACTATATGCAATTACTATCCAATGGAACATAGAAACTTCATATTGCTATCCAATGGAACCTAGATTAGTATATGCAATTTTCATAACCTTGGATCAAAGAAAGCCTCAAAACTTACCTCGTCCATTGGAAGACCATGACATTTATCTTGAAACATAGTTGGATGACAGCAACACCTTGTTGATTGGCCGTGTACTCCAGATCAAGCCCCTTGAACTTATCATTCTCCTCTGCCTGTTGAAGTCGTTCCTGGAAATAGGAAAGAAAACGCGGCACCATGGCACTGTCATTCGTGTAAACGACGTTGAGTTTGGCCGTGCCATGTGCGAGCACCTGTCCGTAGCGAGTGGTTGGCATGGTGGAAGGAGAGAAGGGAAGAAGAGAGGGGAAGAAGAGAGGAGAGCGTGAGAGAAGAAGAAACAGAGAAATGGAAAAAACTTTGCTTCGGTTCATGCTTTTCATCGCTCGAAACGACGATGGAGGCGAACCGTTTGGACCTTTAGTCCCGGGTTGAGCCACCAACCGGGACTAAAGGGGGATACGAACGGTTTCCACCACTCATTAGTCCCGGGTTGAGACACCAACCGGGACTAGAGGGGATACGATCGCTTGCCACCAGGAGCGAGGCCTATTGGTCCCGGTTCGTGTCTGGAACCGGGACCAAAGGGGTGATATGAACCGGGACCAATGGCCCACGAGGCCGGACGACACCCTGACCTCACGAACCGGGACCGATGCCCCCATAGGTCCCGGTTTGGGACTAATGGGATTTCAGGCCCTCGACCAAAGCCCTCTTTTCTACTAGTGATTGTTTTATGCTCCTAGCTAGCCATATTGCACAGTTTCAAGTGTCTCTTTGACGCTCAACCCATAAGTGGCTCTCATGATTGATTCATATGGTGATATAATTATCTTCCTAGGGAAGTGTTCCATTCCTTTATTTAATGTAAATTGGAACATTATATTTCCCTTTTTCATGTCAATGATTGCACCTATTGTTCATTGGAAGGGTCTACCAAATATAATTGGATAAGGAGGGTCACAATCAATATCAAGCACAATGAAATCTACAGACACATGATTTTTGCATGCAATTATCAGCACATCATTTGTTCAACCCAAGGTTTTCTTGATGGTATAATTTGCAAGACGCAAGTTTAGGTAACATTCTTCGATATTATTGACACCAAGCACATCATATCAAGTTTAGGTATAGTTGAAACACTAGCACCAAGGTCACACAAAGCATTGCATATATTTATTTATCTTAATTTTGATAGTAGGTTCCCACCCATCATGCAACTTTCTAGGAATAGAAACTTCAAGCTCAAGTTTCTAATCAGAAGCTTTCACCATAGCTTCCACTATATGTTGAGTAAAAGCTTTGTTTTGTCATAAGCATTGAGTGAGATAATAATTGATTAAAGCAAGGAAATATATTCTACTAAATAGCAATTATCATAAAGTCTTTGTAGTCCAAAATAGTGGGCACATCACTAGAGTTTTGACCTCTCCAAACCCACTTTTTTAGTTTTAGCATTAAAAGCATCACCCTCCAAGCAAACGAGATGCTTCTTTACTAGAATTGACTCATATCCAGTCCCTTTATCATTCACATTCAGAGAAGTAAACAAAGAATCAATAGGAGAAGTACCAATAATTATAAGATCTTCATCAAGTTTTCGGTAAAAAATGGGTGGAAGAGCTTTTTCTAGGAATTCCCGCCTAGCTTTCAACATAGCGGTCCTCTCCTTACTTTCATTTATAGGAACTTGCATAGATTTAATAGTCTCATTAAAATCATTCTTATAAGGTAAAGCGTTTTAAGAGTTTCTACGTCAAGAGCAATCCTATCCATGTTTTTAGCCAAAGTATTAACAACATGCAATTTTTTCTTCTACCATAGTATTGAAAACTTTTTGAGATTTAATGAATGCCTTATTTGTGTTCTCAGTGTTAGATGGTATCCTATTAGAATTTGTAGAATAATTTCCATAATAATTACCAAAACCATTAGAATTATTATCGGGATATGGCCTAACATTGAAATTACCCCCATGATCAATGTTGTTGAAATTATCCCGCGAGACAACGTTCACATCAATAGCATAATTATTTTGTTCAATCATGGTAGACAAGGTCATATCGTTAGGATCAACATGGGTATTTTTATTAGCATCCAAATTCATAAGAGCATCCACTTTTTCGCTCAAGGTAGCGATTTCCTCAACATAATTTACCTTCTTACCGGTTGGAGCTCTCTCGGTATGCCATTGAAAATAGTTGGTCGTGATGTTGTACACAAGTTTGGTGGCCTCTCCTAAGGTCACCTTGAAATGTCTCCAACGTATCTACAATTTTTGATGGTTCCATGCTATTATCTTGTCAAACTTTGGATGTTTTGTATGCCTTTTATATCCTTTTTGGGACTAACTTATTAACTCAATGCTAAGTGCCAGTTCTTGTTTTTCCATGTTTTTGACCCTTTTTAGAGGAGGATTTTAAGCGGTGTCCAAATGGAATAAAACTTTCGAAAAGATTTTTCCGGAACAGAAGATACGCATGAGACTTGACAACCAAGGCAGGGGCCACGAGGGGACCCCACAAGTCCCCTAGGCGCGGCCAGGGAGGCCCGCGCCTAGCAGGCTTGTGGGCAGCCTGTGGCTCGTCTCCCTACCTCTTCTTCCTATAAATTCAGAAAAATTCCAAAACTACGAGAGAGATCCACGAAAATACTTTTCCGCCGCCGCAAGCTTCTGTCTCCGGAAGATCCCATCTGGGGCACGTTCTGGTGCCCTGCCGGAGGGGGGATTCGGATACGGAGGGCTTCTTCATCAACACCATGACCTCTCCGATGATGCGTGAGTAGTTCACCATAGACCTTCGGGTCCATAGCTAGTAGCTAGATGACTTCTTGTCTCTCTTGGATCTTCAATACAAAGTTCTCCATGATCTTCATGGAGATCTATCCGATGTAATCTTCTTTTGCGGTGTGTTTGTCGAGATCCGATGAATTGTGGATTTATGATCAGATTATCTATGAATCTTATTTGAGTTTCTTCTGATCTCTTATATGCATGATTTCATATCCTTCTAATTCTCTTCGAGTTGTGGGTTCTGTTTGGCCAACTTGATCTATGATTCTTGCAATGGGAGAAGTGCTTGGTTTTGGGTTCATACCGTGCGGTGACCTCTCCTAGTGACAGATGGGGCAATGAGGCACGCATCGTGTTGTTGCCGTCAAGGGTAAAAATATGGGGTTTTCATCATTGGTTTGAGTTTATCCCTCTACATCATGTCATCTTGCTTAAGGCGTTACTCTGTTCGTCATGAACTCAATACACTAGATGCATGCTGGATAGCGGTCGATGTGTGGAGTAATAGTAGTAGATGCAGAAAGTATCGGTCTACTTGTCTCGGACGTGATGTCTATATGTATGATCATTGCCTTAGATATCGTCATGACTTTGCGCGGTTCTATCAATTTCTCGACAGCAATTTGTTCACCCACCGTATTATTTGCTATTTTGAGAGAAGCCTCTAGTGAACACTATGGCCCCCGAGTCTACTTCACATCATATTTTCAGCCTTACACTTTTACTTCGTTGCACTTTTCGCCTTCACATCTCACTTTGCAATCAATATTGAAGGGATTGACAACCCCTTTATAGCGTTGGGTGCAAGCTCTTTTGTATTTGCGCAGGTACTCTAGACTTGGCGCGATTCTCCTACTGGATTGATACCTCGGTTCTCAAACTGAGGGAAATACTTACTGCTCCTGTGCTGCATCACCCTTTCCTCTTCAAGGGAAAAACCAACGAAATCTCAAGAGGTAGCACACCTCCATGAAGGTACCACGTGCAGCAGAATCTAGAAGATTTCTAGACACAAAGTTTAGTCCAGCATAGAATTTTTGGATAATCATCCGCAAGTTTAAACCTTCTATTGGGCAAATTGTTATCATAAATTTCATCCTCTCCCAAGCTTGTGAAATAAGTTCATGATCTTTCTTTTTAAAATTCACTATTTGATTTCTAAGGGAGATGATCTTAGCAGGAGGAAAGTACTTGGCAATAAAAGTATATTTACACTGATCCCAAGTTCCAATACTACTACGTGGTAAAGATGAAAACCAAGCTTTAGCTTTCTCTCTTAGTTAACAAAGGAAACAATTTTAATTTCACAATATCATTATCCATATCCTTTTTATTTTGCATATCACAAAGTTCAACAAAGGTCTTGAAATGTGAACCGAGATCCTCATTAGGACTTCCCGGAAATAACTCTTTCATGACAAGATTCAGTAATGCAGCATTAATATCAAAAGCATCTGCACTAGTGGTGGGAGGTATTGGAGTACTAATAATATCAATGTTATTAGTATTTGAGAAGTCACACAACTTGGTAGTATCTTAAGACATGGTGAACGAGCAAGCATAGTGACAAGCAAGACAAGCAAACTAGAGAGCGAAAATGCAATCTAGTGACAAGCAAAACAAGAAAAGGTAAATATTTTTGATTTTTTTTACGAGACAAGCTAAATATACTAGAAAATAAAAGAGGAACAAGTGAATGAAATTTTGTGTGGATTTACTTGGTTGTTGGTGATGATATTCCCCGTCAATGGCGCCAGAAATCCTTCCTGATACTTGTGATCTGAGTTGGGTTTTCCATGAAGAGGAACTCATTAGCGAAGCATAATGTAGGTAAGTATTTCCCTCAGTTATGGAACCAAGGTTTAACGAACCAATAGAAATATTAACCAAAACCGTCGACAGTGGTTGTACACAGAATAACAAACAACTTGCACCCAACGCGGGCAAGACGGTTGTCAATCCTCTTGTCTTGTTATTTGCAAGAAAATGAGGTGTGTAGATAATTGTAGATATCAATGTAAAATAAAAACAAGTAAATGGCAGAAATGTATTGCAGGTTTTATCAATATGTTACGAATAGACCCGGGGGCCATAGTTTCCCCTAATGGCACCTCTCATGAAAAATAGCATAGGTGGTTAGACAAATTACTATTGGGCAAATGACAAAAAAGCGGATAGTTATGCGATATTCACGACAATGGTTATGTGTATATAGGCATCATGTCCATAAACAAATAGATTGACTCCTGCCTGCAACTATTACTATTACTCCACTCATCGACCGATGTCCAACATGCATCTAGAGTATTAAGTAAAATAGAGTAATGCATGGAGAACAATGACATGATGTAGATAAAGTAAACTCAAGCAATATGAATACACTCCATCATTTTATCCTTAGTAGTAGAAACACAAAGATGCATCTTGTCCCCTTATGTCACTAGGATATAGAAATTCGCAAGGTTGAACCTACCACAACACACCTCTCTCACCGAAGAAATATCGATCTAGTTGGCCAAACTATTTCAATAGATCGGAAAGAATTATGAAGTTATCATAATCATCCACATAAGAATCATGTAAGTATTGAGAGGAGACTCAAATATTTATCATGAATAATCTGAACATAAACCCACAATTCATCGGATCCCAACAAACGCACCGCACAAAAGGAATTACATCATATGTATCAAAACATGGATGGGATTATCATTGTATTGAGGATCAAAGAGAGAGAGATTTCCATCTAGGTACTCGCCATGGACCCGTAGGTCTGAGGTGAACTACTCACACATCATCGTGAGGGCATCAAGGTTGATGAAGAGGCCCTGTGTGATCTATGCCCCCTCCGGTAGGGTGCCGGAACAAAGCTCCAGATGGCCTCCCATCAGAACAAAGACTTGGGGTGGTGTAAAAAGTGTTTCGGGACTCCTTCTGATTTTTTATGGCACAAAAGAATTTATAAGCCACAGAACAGAGTCAGGAGGGCCGCGAGGGAGGCACAAGCCATCAGGGCGCCCCCTATTTTGTGCCATGTTGTCTGGTGGGCCCCTCGTGCGGCCTCCACCCTTCTTCTGATACTCCTTGGTTTTCTTTTGGTCCAGAAAAAATCACCAAAAAGTTTTAGGTCAATTGGGATACCTTTATTATGGAAAACCTGAAAAGTGAAAAACATGTAGAAAACAGCAACTCACACTCGGGAGTGGGTCAATATGGTAGTGCCAAAAAATAATGTAAATTGATAAAAAAAACCCCAATAGTATTCTAGAATGATAATATATCAACATGGAACAATCAACAATTATAGATACGTTGGAGACATATCATGCGCTATTTTGTCAATTGGCCAACAATAATCTGTCAACCCATCGTATGTTATGTGCAAGAAAGAAGCCTCTAGCGAAAACTATGGCCCTCGAGTCTACTCAAGTTATATTACTAAAAATACCAAAATATTTCTCACATTTATTTTCTGTTGTTTACTTATATATTTATATTATCTATTTATCAGTATTTAATGCTTGGAAATAATGAGTTAAGGGGGCTTGACAACCCTCTTGCGCGCGTTCGATGCAAGTGTTTGATTCTGTGTGTGTAGGTGCTCATGACAAGAGTTTGTGTGATTCTCATATTGGTTCGATAACCTTCCTTCTCACTCAGATAAATACTTATATATACTACGGTGCATCTCCTCTCCTATGCGGGGAAAATCCCAACGCAATTTACAAGTAGCAGGAAGAATTTCTGGCGTCGTTGTCGTGGAGTATCATCAAATCCTTATGAGGTTCCTTCACACAAATTATCATTCACATGTTCTACTTTTTATTTTTCCTTAAAATTATCAAACACACAAAAATATATCTATCGTGTTTGCTAGTTTACTTTCTTGCTTTTTTACTATGGCTAGTTCTTCTCTTGTTCCATGCACTCCTGAGAATGAGGTGCCTAATTTTAAACAAAGGGGAGGAGAAAGTTCAAAAGATGCTTGGCATATGATTTTCGATGCTCAAAACAGATCAACTTGAAGGCAATCGACCAACATTTTGCTTCATTATTTCTATGTGGGTACTACTTCTTGGTATAGATTTGTGCTTGACAATATTGTTGGTGGTAATTTATTAATGAGTTTTACTTATGATATTTTCAAAGCCATAGAAAATTTGATGGGATCACCACCTATTCCTATTAATGAAATACCTAGAACATGTTATGCCAAGGCTAGAAATTATTGAAAATAAAATGCCAACCATGGAACAAATTGGGGTTTGAGATAAAAAAGATTCGTAATCATATTACTCAATTTTTATCAATGGCAGTGATTACTTTGAAAACACTAAAAGAAAAGGATGCAATAATTAATGATAGGGTGGAGAAAGTTTTCGCTGGAATTGATAAAATGGAGGAAGTGAGTAATAAAATGTTCCACTTTTACCTCCACTAAAACCAATGCTAGGACTCCTCTCAATAAAAATCCAAAGGTTATATGTTTCCTACGCCTACAAGTGTCATACCTAGTAGAGGAAACGAAGATCTAAAAATTGTTAGTGTACATCCCCATTTTATATACATGATAAAGGAACCTATCATCAATCCTCCTCTCTTTATTCCTAGGAGTTTGGACATCAATAAAATATGTGCTAAAATACCTAGGAATCATGGTTGTGTGATTGAGGAGCTGGACAAGGGGGATGATAACACTTGATACTATGCATTACGCCTAGCTAGGGGCATAAAACAGTAGCGCTTGTTGGGAGGCAACTCAATAGTTATATTAAATTTTATGTTTAATTTGTTTTTTAGTGTCTTACCATGATTATTTATACTATAATGATTGTATTTTTATGTTTTAATTAGTGTTTGTGCCAGTAAAGCCTTTGGTATGATTTGGATGATAGTAGAATTGTTCATGTGCAAAAATAAAAACTTTTACACACAGTGTACAAATTCTATGATTTTCCTAGAACACCTTTTTGATCTAAATATTTTACACATAATTGGTATAAAAATTTCTAGGTTGTCCTAATGTTTCAGAATTTTCAAAGTTACATCAGTATGGTCTTAGTGTTGACAACTATAGATTCTTATGTTCTAGATAGATTCTATTTTTACTTGCATAGTTTGCTTGTTTTGATGATGCTATGGATTACAGTGCGGGTATAATTCATGGATAAGTTAGAATGAAGTAAATTATGAAATAATTAAATATGAACCAATTGATAACAGTACCAAAAGTTTATAATTTTTCTATTATACTAATGGATCTCGCGAGGTTTCTGTTGAGTTTTGTATGCTGAAGTTTTCAATCTTTGGGTGAGACAACGATGGATGAACGAATCAGGAGCGGTAAGACCCTAAGTTTGGGGATACCGAAGGCATCCCAAGGTAATATTCAAGGAGGACCCAAACATCTAAGATTGGGGATGCCCCCAGAAGGTGGGCATCCCCTCTTTCGTTTCCATTCTTTCGGTATGTCACTTGGAGCTATATTTTTATTCATCACGTGATATGTGTTTTGAGTGGAGTGTCATATATTATAGTTTGATTTTATTTTAGTTTGTGGCAATCATTGTTTGCTTGACACACCTATTTTAGAGAGATACAAGTTCATCCTAATTTCTTACAATACGCTATGTGCTTCACTTATATCTTTTGAGCTAGGGAGTTTCTCAAATGCTTCACTTATATCTTTTAGAGCACGGCGGCGTGTAAATTTATATAAATAATTGTAATATCATGCTTCACTTAAATATTTTTAGATTATAAGGAATAGTAACGTAAATATGCATGGGTTATAAGACTAGTCCAGAAAGGATAGGTATTCAAGGAGGGTATAATAAAAACCTTTTTGTAGCTCACTAAAAGAGAACTATGGGTTAATTATCACTAGTGTAGCGACGTGCTATAACTACGGTTTTTAACCCCTTTCCAAGATGAATATTTATATCGTCACTACTAGGAAAGGGCTTATAGGTGAACCCTGGTAGGTGGAGGGCTGTGTTGGGCACCCACCATTGCTATTGTTCAAAAAGAGTTGTGGCATGTGCCATACTCCACCCTCCACACGTAAGGTCATACGAGTGGAGGGTGGTGGTTTGTGCCTGCTCTTACAAAGTGGCTCGATAGCTCGACAGTGTAGTTGCGGGCAGTTAGCGTCGCCCGCCACTGGTTCTCCCATATGTGTGGGGTTGGCTATAGAAGCCCGCCACAATAATAGATTCGCAAACCGCACCACCCCATCCAAATTTGTTTGAAATTTGAAGTGGGGGGCAACTATTTTTTGCCCGCCACACTTGTGTTAGCTTCGCACCTAGTGAATCACCACGCCCGCATCTATTTTAGGTTCCTCCCCCTCCCTCACTCAGTTAGTTCTTCTCCCCCTCTTCCCCTTGACGCCATTGTGTGCCTCGCCCGGCACAGCCTCCGTTCCTCCGACCCACACCATCGCTGGATCTGCTACCCGGCCGGTCCTTCTCCATGGATGCCGCCGAATCTACTCTTTGTTTGCCTCCGACCCGCGACATCGTAGGTTTTGCTCGGTGCCATCCGCCTCGACCACCGATGTCGACGTCTGGCTCGACCGACCGCCACCGTCATCTGCCTCGAGTGCGACTGTTGTCGTCCGGCTCGACCACCACCACCGTCATCCGCCCCTACCGATGATATCGTCGATCATGTAATATTTTTGTGTTCTTCCATGTTACCTTATTTATTTGATAGAGAAATTTATAGACCTAGGATCAAAAGTAGGAACATAATGGATAATAGAACAAAAATGCGATATTTTGTATGTAATAGAACAAAATGTAATACCTTAATTGTGTAGATAAAGATGAAATCTACAATAAAAGTGCTTTAGGATCGGTTAGACTCTAAAGATGACTTGAAAATGGGTGCCAACATTTTGGTGAAACGTTTATTAACTTTCATTTCATCAAATTTCTGGTACTCTATATATTCATATGAAGCAAAGGTCATGCCGAATTTTCATGTTCTTCCGTGTTATCAAATTGCTTTAGGATTGGTTAGACTCTAAATATGACAACCGTTAATTGCATTTTCTTACGTTTGAAACCTGCTTGGGATTATTAGGGACCATGAAGTGCAAGATCTGCAATGTCTGCCAAAATTCATGTATGGAGAGTCTCAAAAATGAAGTGTAGTTCGGGTATTTTTGAGAAAGGCATTTCAAAAATTAGTGGTAATAGTCTTTAACTTGAATTTGTATTGAATTATGGACATTTTTTAACTGTTTTACTGACTTTACTTACTTTGTTATTTATTATTAAATATTTCATAGTGTGTTCCATGCAACATAAGGGATGACTTCAACAATTCATATGGTAACTTGTTGTACATTGAGGATGATGATGGGCGTGAATTCAAATTGGATCTATGCCAAGGAAAGAATAAAACAATTATATATGGTCATGGATGGGAGCAATACATTGCAGTCAACAATCTTAAAGAAGGAGAACTCGTAGCCTTTTCCATAGAAGGAGAGGTGAACAAGTTAAGGACATTATATGTCAACAGCGGTGATGATCATGATGACCAAGATGACATCGACAACCAAGATGATCAAGATGACATCGACAGCCAATATGAAGATGAGGACGTCCAAGATGAAGATGAGGACAACCACGATGAAGAAGATGACAACCAAGATGAAGAAGTGGACATTGAAGATGAAGATGATGGTCCTATCCTTTCTAAATTTTTTTCTCAAAGGATGAAGAAAATTACTTGGGACGATGCAACTAATGTGAAAGCGGTGTTACCATCGTCTTTGGCCTTCTTCGGGACGCCCTTTGTGCACCATCTAACAAAAACCAAGATGGTCAAAAAAGTTATGGTGAGATGTTTTATACTCTTTCATCTCATTTTGGTCATAACCAAGTATGGTGAGATGTCTAACATTTCGTTATCTCCATTTTGTCTTAGTGATGGGAATTTCATAAGTTACCTTTGAAGATGTTTTCCGGAGTGGGAATCCCCGTTGTCGACACCACTAGAGTAATCCATGGATAAAGAGGGCATGTCACGACCGTCCAATACAAGACGGAATCTCACGGGCACATATCATTCTATAAGTCCGGCTGGCGGGAGTTCATCAAGGGAAAGAGAACTAATGGTCGACACCCTCGTGGTAATCACTATAAGGAATAGCAACCGCAACGACTGTCAGATGATTGTTGTTTTTAACGATGTTTAGAACTAAGTCATGAATATATCAACCACAGAATTAATTAGTATGTTTAGATGAATGTGAGACATTGATGTTTGTTTCTTATGTCGAACAAATTTCAAGTGAAATATTGAGAATTAATTAGTATGATAAGATGAATTCATTCTGCTATTATATTGAGAATTGTGCCTCCTCATCCCTCTGTATCGACGGGCAAAACATTGCAACATCTAAGGTGGCAGCAGTGGCGGGCAACAGACCCCAGTTGGGACGGGCGAGTGAGAAGGCTCGATACTGGAAACAACATACCAGTGGCAGGCTGTTCTTAGTGTCCGACACTGTAAGGTTGTAGCAGTGGCGGGCGAGAGCCTTCTTCTGATGGGGTTATAGCTGTTGAGGAACGTCGCATGGGAAACAAAAAAATTCCTACGCGCACGAAGACCTATCATGGTGATGTCCATCTACGAGAGGGGATGAGTGATCTACGTACCCTTGTAGATCGTACAGCAGAAGCGTTAGTGAACGCGGTTGATGTAGTGGAACATCCTCACGTCCCTCGATCCGCCCCGCGAACAATCCCGCGATCAGTCCCACGATCTAGTACCGGACGGACGGCACCTCCGCGTTCAGCACACGTACAGCTCGACGATTATCTCGGCCTTCTTGATCCAGCAAGAGAGACGGAGAGGTAGAAGAGTTCTCCGGCAGCGTGATGGTGCTCCAGAGGTTGGTGATGACCTTGTCTCAGCAGGGCTCCGCCCGAGCTCCGCAGAAACGCGATCTAGAGGAAAAACCGTGGAGGTATGTGGTCGGGCTGCCGTGGAAAAGTCGTCTCAAATCAGCCCCAATACCTCTGTATATATAGGTGGGAGGGAGGGGACCTTGCCTTGGGGCTCAAGGAGCCCCAAGGGGGTCGGCCGAGTCCAAGGGGGGAAGGCTCCCCCCCCCCAAACCGAGTTGGACTTGGTTTGGTGGGTGGGAGTCCTTGCCTTCCTTCCCACCTCCCTTTTTTTTCTTTCTCTTTGATTTTCTTTCATATGGCGCATAGGGCCCTTTTGGGCTGTCCCACCAGCCCACTAAGGGCTGGTGCGCCACCCTTATGGCCTATGGGCTTCCCCGGGGTGGGTTGCCCCCCCCCCCCCCGGTGAACTCCCGGAACCCATTCGTCATTCCTGGTACATTTCTGGTAACTCCTAAAACCTTCCGGTAATCAAATGAGGTCATCCTATATATCAATCTTCGTTTCCGGACTATTCCGGAAACCCTCGTGACGTCCGTGATCTCATCCGGGACTCCGAACAACATTCGGTAACCAACCATATAACTCAAATACGCATAAAACAACGTCGAACCTTAAGTGTGCAGACCCTGCGGGTTCGAGAACTATGTAGACATGACCCGAGAGACTCCTCGGTCAATATACAATAGCGGGACCTGGATGCCCATATTGGATCCTACATATTCTACGAAGATCTTATCGTTTGAACCTCAGTGCCAAGGATTCATATAATCCCGTATATCATTCCCTTTGTCCTTCGGTATGTTACTTGCCCGAGATTCGATCGTCAGTACCCGCATACCTATTTCAATCTCGTTTACCGGCAAGTCTCTTTACTCGTTCTGTAATACAAGATCCCGCAACTTACACTAAGTCACATTGCTTGCAAGGCTTGTGTGTAATGTTGTATTACCGAGTGGGCCCCGAGATACCTCTCCGTCACACGGAGTGACAAATCCCAGTCTTGATCCATACTAACTCAACTAACACCTTCGGAGATACCTGTAGAGCATCTTTATAGTCACCCAGTTACGTTGCGACGTTTGATACACACAAAGTATTCCTCCGGTGTCAGTGAGTTATATGATCTCATGGTCATAGGAATAAATACCTGACACGCAGAAAAGAGTAACAATAAAATGACACGATCAACATGCTACGTCTATTAGTTTGGGTCTAGTCCATCACGTGATCTCCTAATGCCGTGATCCAGTTATCAAGCAACAACACTTTGTTCATAATCAGAAGACACTGACTATCTTTGATCAACTGGCTAGCCAACTAGAGGCTTGCTAGGGATGGTGTTTTGTCTATGTATCCACACATGTAAATGAGTCTTCATTCAATACAATTATAGCATGGATAATAAACGATTATCTTGATACAGGAATTATAATAATAACTATATTTATTATTGCCTCTAGGGCATAATTCCAATAGTCTCCCACTTGCACTAGAGTCAATAATCCAGCCCTCACATCATCATGTGAATTACATTGTAATAAATCTAACACCCATACAGTTCTGGTGTTGATCATGTTTTGGCCGTGGAAGAGGTTTAGTCAGCGGGTATGCTACATTCAGATCCGTGTGTACTTTGCATATATTTACGTCCTCTCCCTCGACGTAGTCGTGCATGAGGTTGAAGCGTCGTTTGATGTGTCTGGTCTTCTTGTGAAACCGCGGTTCCTTTGCTAAGGCAATGGCACCCGTGTTGTCACAGAACAAGGTTATTGGATTCAGTGCGCTTGGCACCACTCCAAGATCCGTCATGAATTGCTTCATCCAGACACCCTCCTTAGCCGCCTCCGAGGCAGCCATATACTCCGCTTCACATGTAGAATCTGCTACGACGCTTTGCTTGGAACTGCACCAGCTTACCGCACCCCCATTAAGAATAAATACGTATCCGGTTTGCGACTTAGAGTCGTCCGGATCTGTGTCAAAGCTTGCATCGACGTAACCTTTTACGGCGAGCTCTTCGTCACCTCCATACACGAGAAACATCTCCTTAGTACTTTTCAGGTACTTCAGGATATTCTTGACCGCTGTCCAGTGATCCACTCCTGGATTACTCTGGAACCTACCTGCCATACTTATGGCCAGGCTAACATCCGACCTAGTGCACAACATTGCATACATGACAGAACCTATGGCTGAAGCATAGGGGACGGAGCGCATATGCTCTCTATCTTCATCAGTTGCTGGGCACTAAGTCTTACTCAATCTCGTACCTTGTAAAACTGGCAAGAACCCTTTCTTGGACTGTTCCATTTTGAACCTTTTCAAAACTTTATCAAGGTATGTGCTTTGTGAAAGTCCTATCAGGCGTTTTGATCTATCCCTATAGATCTTAATGCCTAGAATGTAAGCAGCTTCTCCTAGGTCCTTCATAGAGAAACTTTTATTCAAGTAACCCTTTATGCTCTCCAAAAACTCTACGTTGTTTCCAATCAGTAATATGTCATCCACATATAATATTAGAAACGCCACAGAGCTCCCACTCACTTTCTTGTAAATACAAGATTCTCCAACCACTTGTATAAACCCAAATGCTTTGATCACCTCATCAAAGCGTTTGTTCCAACTCTGAGATGCTTGCACCAGTCCATAAATGGATCGCTGGAGCTTGCACACCTTGTTAGCATTCTTAGGATTGACAAAACCTTCGGGTTGTATCATATACAACTCTTCCTTAAGGAAACCGTTAAGGAACACCGTTTTGACATCCATCTTCCAGATTTCATAATCGAAAAATGCAGCTATTGCTAACATGATTCTGACGGACTTAAGCATCGCTAGGGTGAGAAAGTCTCATCTTAGTCAACTCCTTGAACTTGTGAAAAACCCTTTGCCACAAGTCGAGCTTTATAAACGGTCACATTGCCGTCAGCGTCCGTCTTCCTCTTAAAGATCCATTTGTTCTGAATGGCCTTGTGGCCCTCGGGTAGTACCTCCAAAGTCCACACTTTGTTCTCATACATGGATCCTATCTCGGATTTCATGGCCTCTAGCCATTTGTTGGAATCTGGGCCCACCATTGCTTCTTCATAATTTGTAGGTTCATTGTTGTCTAACAACATGATTGATAAGACGGGATTACCGTACCACTCTGGAGCAGCACGTGGTCTCGTCGACCTGCGTAGTTCAACAGAAACTTGAACTGGAGTTTCATGATCATCATCATTAACTTCCTCCTCAACTGGCGTCGCAATGACAGAGGTTTCCCCTTGCCCTGCGCCACCATCCAGTGGGATGAGAGGTTCGATAACCTCGTCAAGTTCTATCTTCCTCCCACTCAATTCTCTCGAGAGAAACTCCTTCTCGAGAAAAGCTCCCTTTTTAGCAACAAACACTTTGCCCTCGGATTTGACATAGAAGGTGTACCCAACTGTCTCTTTTGGGTAACCTATGAAGACACACTTTTCCGCTTTGGGTTCCAGCTTTTCAGGCTGAAGCTTTTTGACATAAGCATCACATCCCCAAACTTTAAGAAACGACAACTTTGGCCTTTTGCCATACCACATTTCGTATGGTGTCGTCTCAACGGATTTTGATGGTGCCCTATTTAAAGTGAATGCAGCTGTTTCTAATGCATAACCCCAAAATGATAACGGCAAATCGGTAAGAGACATCATAGATCGCACCATCTCTAATAAAGTACGATTACGACGTTCGGACACACCATTACGCTGTGGTGTTCCAGGCGGTGTTAACTGTGAAACAATTCCACATTGTCTTAAGTGAGCACCAAACTCGAAACTCAGATATTCACCCCCATGATCAGACCGTAGGAACTTGATCTTCTTGTTACGATGATTTTCCACTTCACTCTGAAATTGCTTGAACTTTTCAAATGTTTCAGACTTGTGCTTCATCAAGTAGACATAACCATATCTACTCAAATCATCAGTGAAGGTGAGAAAATAACGATATCCGCCGTGTGCCTCCACACTCGTCGGACCACACACATCGGTATGTATGATTTCCAACAAGTCACTTGCACGCTCCATTGTTTCGGAGAACGGAGTCTTAGTCATCTTGCCCATGAGGCATGGTTCGCACGTGTCAAGTGAATCAAAGTCAAGTGACTCCAAAAGTCCATCAGCATGGAGTTTCTTCATGCGCTTTACACCAATATGACCTAAGCGGCAGTGCCACAAAAATATGGCGCTATCATTGTTAACTCTAACTCTTTTGGTCTCAATGTTATGTATATGCGTATCGCTATCAAGATTCAATATGAACAATCCTCTCACATTCGGTGCATGACCATAAAAGATGTTACTCATAGAAATAGAACAACCATTATTCTCTGACTTAAAAGAGTAACCGTCTCGCAATAAACAAGATCCAGATATAATGTTCATGCTCAACGCAGGCACTAAATAACAATGATTTAAGTTCATCACTAATCCTGACGGTTACTGAAGTGACACTGTGCCGACGGCGATTGCATCAACCTTGGAACCATTTCCTACGCGCATCGTCACTTCATCTTTCGCCAGCCTTCGTCTATTCCGCAGTTCCTGTTTCGAGTTGCAAATATGAGCAATAGAACCGGTATCGAACACCCAGGCACTACTACGAGAGCCGGTTAAGTGCACATCAATAACATGTATATCAAATATACCTGATTTTTCTTTGCCCGCCTTCTTATCTGCCAGATACTTGGGGCAATTGCGCTTCCAGTGACCCACACCCTTGCAATAGTAACACTCCGTTTCAGGCTTAGGTCCAGCTTTGGGTTTCTTCGTCGGATTGGCAACAGGCTTGCCGCTCTTCTTCGAATTACCCTTCTTGCCTTTGCCGTTTCTCTTGAAACTAGTGGTCTTATTCACCATCAACACTTGATGCTCTTTACAGAGTTCAGACTCTGCGACTTTCAGCATCGCAAACAACTCGCCGGGAGACTTGTTCATCCCTTGCATGTTGTAGTTCAATACAAAGCCTTTATAGCTTGGCGGCAGTGATTGAAGGATTCTGTCAGTGATAGCCTCTTGCGGGAGTTCAATCCCCAACTGAGCTAGACGGTTTGAGTACCGAGACATTTTGAGCACATGTTCACTGACAGACGAGTTTTCCTCCATCTTGCAAGCATAGAATTTATCGGAGGTCTCATACCTCTCGATCCGGGCGTTCTTCTGAAAGATAAACTTCAACTCTTGGAACATCTCAAATGCTCCATGATGCTCAAAGCGACATTGAAGTCCCGGTTCTAAGCCATACAAGACTGCACATTGAACTATTGAGTAGTCCTCCTTACGTGCTAACCAAGCGTTCTTAACATCCTGATCAGCCGTAGCGGGTGGTTCATCTCCTAGCGCAGCATTAAGGACATAATCCTTCTTCCCAGCTTGTAATATTAGCTTAAGATTACGAGCCCAGTCTACAAAGTTGCTTCCATCATCTTTCAACTTAGCTTTCTCTAGGAACGTATTAAAATTCAGGATGACTGTAGCGTGAGCCATGATCTACAACACAAATATATTCAAAGTGGACTTAGACTATGTTCAAGATAATTAGAGTTTAACTTAATCAAATTATTTGCTAAACTCCCACTCAAAAAGTACATCTCTCTAGTCATTTGAGTGGTTCATGATCCACTTACACTAGCTCAAGTCCGATCATCACGTGAGTTGAGTATAGTTTCAGTGGTAAGCATCCCTATGCTAATCATATCGTCTATATGATTCATGATCGACCTTTCGGTCTCATGTGTTCCGAGGCCATGTCTGCACATGCTAGGCTCGTCAAGCTTAACCCGAGTGTTCCGCGTGCGCAACTGTTTTGCACTTGTTGTATGTGAATGTTGAGTCTATCACACCCGATCATCACGTGGTGTCTCGAAACGACGAACTGTAGCAACGGTGCACAGTCGGGGAGAACACAATTTCGTCTTGAAATTTTTAGTGAGAGATCACCTCATAATGCTACCGTCGTTCTAAGAAAAATAAGGTGCATAAAAGGATTAACATCACATGCAATTCATAAGTGACATGATATGGCCATCATCACGTGCTTCTTGATCTCCATCACCAAAGCACCGGCACGATCTTCTTGTCACCGGCGCCACACCATGATCTCCATCAACGTGTTGCCATCGGGGTTGTCGTGCTACTCATGTTATTACTACTAAAGCTACTTCCTAGCAAAATAGTAAACGCATCTGCAAGCACAAACGTTAGTATAAAGACAACCCTATGGCTCCTGTCGGTTGCCGTACCATCGACGTGCAAGTCGATATTTTCTATTACAACATGATCATCTCATACATCCAATATATCACATCACATCGTTTGGCCATATCACATCACAAGCATACACTGCAAAAACAAGTTAGACGTTCTCTAATTTTGTTGTTGCATGTTTTACATGGTGACCATGGGTATCTAGTAGGATCGCATCTTACTTACGCAAACACCACAACGGAGATATATGAGTTGCTATTTAACCTCATCCAAGGACCTCCTCGGTCAAATCCAATTCAACTAAAGTTGGAGAAACTGACACTTGCCAGTCATCTTTGAGCAACGGGGTTACTCGTAGCGATGAAACCAGTCTCTCGTAAGCGTACGAGTAATGTCGGTCCAAGCCGCTTCAATCCAACAATACCGCGGAATCAAGATAACACTAAGGAGGGCAGCAAAACGCACATCACCGCCCACAAAAACTTTTGTGTTCTACTCGAGAAGACATCTACGCATGAACCTAGCTCTGATACCACTGTTGAGGAACGTCGCATGGGAAACAAAAATTTTCCTACGCGCACGAAGACCTATCATGGTGATGTCCATCTACAAGAGGGGATGAGTGATCTACGTACCCTTGTAGATCGTACAGCAGAAGCGTTAGTGAACGCGGTTGATGTAGTGGAACGTCCTCACGTCCCTCGATCCGCCCCGCGAATAATCCCGCGATCAGTCCCACGATCTAGTACCGAACGGACGGCACCTCCTCGTTCAGCACACGTACAGCTCGACGATGATCTCGGCCTTCTTGATCCAGCAAGAGAGACGGAGAGGTAGAAGAGTTCTCCGGCAGCGTGACGGCGCTCCGGAGGTTGGTGATGACCTTGTCTCAGCAGGGCTCCGCCCGAGCTCCGCAGAAACGCGATTTAGAGGAAAAACCGTGGAGGTATGTGGTCGGGCTGCCGTGGAAAAGTCGTCTCAAATCAGCCCCAATACCTCCGTATATATAGGTGGGAGGGAGGGGACCTTGCCTTGGGGCTCAAGGAGCCCCAAGGGGGTCGGCCGAGTCCAAGGGGGGAAGGCTCCCCCCCCCAAACCGAGTTGGACTTGGTTTGGTGGGTGGGAGTCCTTGCCTTCCTTCCCACCTCCCTTTTTTTTCTTTCTCTTTGATTTTCCTTTGTATGGTGCATAGGGCCCTTTTGGGCTGTCCCACCAGCCCACTAAGGGCTGGTGCGCCACCCTTATGGCCTATGGGCTTCCCCGGGGTGGGTTGCCCCCCCCCGGTGAACTCCCGGAACCCATTCGTCATTCCTGGTACATTTCCGGTGACTCCGAAAACCTTCCGGTAATCAAATGATGTCATCATATATATCAATCTTCGTTTCTGGACTATTACGGAAACGCTCATGACGTCCGTGATCTCATCCGGGACTCCGAACAACATTCGGTAACCAACCATATAACTCAAATACGCATAAAACAACGTCGAACCTTAAGTGTGCAGACCCTGCGGGTTCGAGAACTATGTAGACATGACCCGAGAGACTCCTCGGTCAATATCCAATAGCGGGACCTGGATGCCCATATTGGATCCTACATATTCTACGAAGATCTTATCGTTTGAACCTCAGTGCCAAGGATTCATATAATCTCGTATATCATTCCCTTTGTCCTCCGGTATGTTACTTGCCCGAGATTCGATCGTCAGTATCCGCATACCTATTTCAATCTCGTTTACCGGCAAGTCTCTTTACTCGTTCCGTAATACAAGATCCCGCAACTTACACTAAGTCACATTGCTTGCAAGGCTTGTGTGTGATGTTGTATTACCGAGTGGGCCCTGAGATACCTCTCCGTCACACGGAGTGACAAATCCCAGTCTTGATCCATACTAACTCAACTAACACCTTCGGAGATACCTGTAGAGCATCTTTATAGTCACCCAGTTACGTTGCGACGTTTGATACACACAAAGTATTCCTCCGGTGTCAGTGAGTTATATGATCTCATGGTCATAGGAATAAATACCTGACACGCAGAAAAGAGTAACAATAAAATGACATGATCAACATGCTACGTCTATTAGTTTGGGTCTAGTCCATCACGTGATTCTGCTAATGACGTGATCCAGTTATCAAGCAACAACACTTTGTTCATAATCAGAAGACACTGACTATCTTTGTTCAACTGGCTAGCCAACTAGAGGCTTGCTAGGGACGGTGTTTTGTCTATGTATCCACACATGTAAATGAGTCTTCATTCAATACAATTATAGCATGGATAATAAACGATTATCTTGATACAGGAATTATAATAATAACTATATTTATTATTGCCTCTAGGGCATAATTCCAACAATAGCAGTGGCGGGAGGTGAGTGGCAGGCGATCATGAGAGCCTTGCCCACCACTACAGGGCTTTTCCCAGCCGCCACTACTAGGCATTCCTCCCGTAGTACATCGCCGTGCATGTGTGGGCCATAGAGGGTCCATCCCACACGACACGGAACAATCGTCAGCGATGGTAATGATGAACACAGACGATCTACCAAACATAATCATGTGTGGTGCAGCAATAGATCGCACAAACTATATTTTGGGCATACATGTGGGATTTGGGATCAATCACACACGTCTATCATGAATCAAATGCGTCTAATTGATCATGGTAAACAAACGGTGTTTGACCTTTTATCGTTTGCGAAACATTACCTCATCCATGCGGGCCATGGTAGACATTATGTGTGATATCCTCATCATCGCGCACGAGATTTCCCTGGTACCTGTCTTCCTTGCATGATATAATCACACACGTTTCATGGAAAATTTATGTGTGAGATCGTCCTTGCATCGAGCATGGTTTCCTTTTGGATCACGTGTGAGATAAGGTGCTATCGCAAATGATTGAGGAGCTCGTACACAGATGTACAAGTGATGCAAATCAATGTGATTTCTTATGTATCAAAAACATTTCAGTGTATATCTCGTGTGCTTTTCCCATAGATTATAGGCGGTTGCGCTATGACTTACGTGTGCTTTCCATTCTGGATCGTGCATTCTTGGTTGCTTGAACCGTGTGCGTTGAAATGTCCAGGTTATTGTAAAATATCGCATTTGAATCACCCTGCGAATAGCAATATGCAAACAGACAAATAGTGTCCACGCGAAGAGCATTCATCATAATTGGCCACAATATGCAGTTGAACAAATAGTATACGCAGGAAGAACATTCATCATAATTTAAAAAATATGCAATTGAGCAAATGGTAGATAAATTTCATAGATGTATGGACATACGCAGTACATAATCATATTGTATGAAATACAAAGACATGATCACATGCAAAACAAAGCATCCATGCATATATGTTTAGCTAATAACACTATATGAATGTGTACTTATTGTTGGGGGATATGAACACTGAAGTCTTCAATGTCTTTAGTGGGCTTGATATAGTGATTCACAAAGAAGGTGCTGATAAATTTCCGAACACACATCAATTCATTTGTGGCGAGCGGTTTAGAGGTCATCGGTCCGAAGATCAACCGCAGGACTTTTAGATCATAATATGACATACGTGTGAAGTAGAATATAGTAGTTAAGAAATAGACTTATTGGTTCAATGTTGTTAGCATCGACACCACATAGAGCATGTGTGCATAGGTTCATCATATGTGCGCAAACGTAGTATCCACATAGGCTGGTGCCTTGTTGTTGTTGAGAACACTGGCATTTTTCTACAGTATTAGTCATGTATTTGCCATGTTAGGAACAACCTAACCGGTGTAACTTGTTTCTTTTTTCTTTGGAGGTTTACTTAGAAATTTGAATACCTCACTAGCATTTTCTGAAAATAACGAATTTCATTGTCTTACCGGAGAAATGATCACGTGCTCCAGAGGTAGTTGGCGGTCGAACCAACTCCCTCCTAAAGTTATGTTCTTTGACAATACACTGCAAATGAAGATGAATTTTCACATACTCAATTCTTGAACCATATACGAACACAACATATTGACATCAAATAATTCAATTCCTATCCATGAAATCCTAAATATGATTCAAATCCTGAGGCTTATTTGAATCTGAGAGAGAATCCAGGTAGTAAACTTTGTTGACTTTTGGTACAATGGCCACCAAGATCCAGTAATGGCTATAAATAAATAAAACTTTGAACTTACGAACTATGTCGAAAACTGAAAGACGATCAATGTACACGTTGTTGTATATTCAACTTATTATTCATGATATGGCCACATGAAGAATTCTCCTATCTATAAGTCGAATAAGACCTTGGCGACATGATAAATAGAAGCCTTGTGTGTCTCATTATTACTTAACAAAAAGCCGTTTGCTAAATCAGGATCTATGAAATACACATGCACCCTTATTGATCTCTGCATCGTCAATTCTTTGAGAGGAATACAATACAATTAGCTTTTTTCATTTATAGCCTTGTGGAGAAGTTGATCAGAGGTTGTGAAGTACTTGCAACATCAAGCATTTGACAAGAGTGGCAGCAAGCTCATCAAAGTTGAAGAAGAGATGAAAGTCCTAGAATTCCACATTGTTAGTACCTCCAAGGTGAGAGAAATACCTACTATCGTAGTGCACTTCCAGAATGTTCCGGTCTTCTCCTTGTGACATTCTATCCATGCAATATTTATGTAACTTGCGACAACTCGAACTGCACTCCTCAAAGTATTCGCCAACAAGAAATTGTTGGCCATGCTTGTACTTGTGTGCTTCAAATGGGTCTACTTTCTTACTAAAAAGTAGCTTTTCAAATTCTGGTTGAGACATTCTGTGAGAAACGGGAATACCCATCCCTTCGAAAAACTTGTTGTTAATTTTGTTATGGGTGGTGACTCTTTGTAGTAGGAGGCTCTTGGTCCCATCAGTCCTTGTTTCTCCTTTCATGAATGACGTGTTGCTGAGAAGTCTCTCAAGGTATGATGGACTGCTGAACAAATGATGCCACTGTGACGGGTTGTTGAGCTGTAGTACCAGAGCTGAAGGATAGCTAACAACCCGTTGAAGCTATGTAGGGCTTCTGAGCAGCTGGTGCCAACATGTCGGTGCGTTGATGCAGCTGTGACAACACGTTGGTTTGCTCAGCAGGCACTGACGACACGTCGATATGCTTATCAGGTGGTTGGGAACCGTTGTACTTATGAGCAGGTGGTTCTTGACTTTTGGACTCGTTCGCACACGGTTCTAGACTTTCGAACTGCTTAGCAAGAGGTTTCGGACTTTCACACTGCTTAGTAGTTGGTTCGACCGAGTTTGTCTATTAAGCATGCAGTGCCGATGTGTGTGTACTTTCTGCTTGAGTGGCCGACATCTCAATCGGTGATACGTCTTCAACAATTGTAGGCCTTGCCACATGCTGCTCACGAGCGGTCGATGACCTGGCCTGTGCGGCACGAAGTTGGGCGGGCTGACCATAAGTTGATGCCTCGGGCATCATATTCCCAAGAGTATGTTCATCGGGGGACTCACACAAGATCTGCTGTCATGAGAAGAGATTCACTAGTTCGAGGGCGACATTCGTTGCTTTTGGGGGGCTGGAGGGATCTCATCCGAGAAGTCTATTTCTTTCCGTGGCCACTGTACATGATTTAACCGTGTTTCTTCCAAGGACCTATGCTAACCAGGGTCCCCAAGGACATTCTTCACGGCAAAATTACTCAGTCCCGACTTTATTTCAGTCACTTATCACTTCATCTTTGAAAGTTTAATCCCAACTTCAACAACATGTGTTGACGAGAGGGATAAGGATTGACATTCGATCAGGGTGCATCCTATGGTGTAGACGTACGATCCGTGTGGCTTTGGTTTTGGCCAATCATTCTGCACGACCGTTACGACCACATACAACAGCGCGAGAGATTTCCACATTGACGGAGACTGGGCTTGCGTTGGTTTTTCCCTTGAAGTGGAAAGGGTGATGTAGCACAGGAGCAGTAAGTATTTCCCTCAGTTTGAGAACCAAGGTATCAATCCAGTAGGAGAATCGCGTCAAGTCCAGAGTACCTGCGCAAACACAAAAGAGCTAGCACCCAACGCTATAAAGGGGTTGTCAATCCCTTCAAGATTGATTGCAAAGTGAGATCTGAAGGCGGAAAGTGCAACGAAGTAAAAGAGTAAGGCTGAAAATATGGTGTGAAGTAGACCCGGGAGCCATAGTGTTCACTAGAGGCTTCTCTCAAAATAGCTAATAATACGGTGGGTGAACAAATTATTGTCGAGCAATTGATAGAACCGCGCAAAGTCATGACGATATCTAAGGCAATGATCATACATATAGGCATCACGTCCGAGACAAGTAGACCGATACTTTCTGCATCTACTACTATTACTCCACACATCGACAGATATCCAGCATGCATCTAGTGTATTGAGTTCATGACGAACAGAGTAACGCCTTAAGCAAGATGACATCATGTAGAGGGATAAACTCAAACCAATGATGAAAACCCCATCTTTTTACCCTTGATGGCAAGAACATGATGCATGCCTTGCTACCCCTTCTGTCATTGGGTGAGGTCACCGCACGGTATGAACCCAAAACCAAGCACTTCTCCCATTGCAAGAATCATAGATCAAGTTAACCAAACAAAACCCACAACTCGAAGAAAAGTATAAGGATATGAAATCAGTCATATAAGAGATTAGAAGAAACTCAAATAAGATTCATAGATAATATGATCATAAATCCACAATTCATCGGATTTCGACAAACACACCGCAAATAAGATTACATCGGATAGATCTCCATGAAGATCATGGAGAACTTTGTATTGAAGATCCAAGAGAGAGAAGAAGCCATCTAGCTACTAGCTATGGACCCGTAGGTCTATGGTGAACTACTCACGCATCATCGGAGAGGTCATGGTGTTGATGAAGAAGCCCTCCGTATCCGAATCCCCCCTCCGGCAGGGCACCAGAACGTGCCCCTGATGGGATCTTGCGAAGACAGAAGCTTGAGGCGGCGGAAAAGTATTTTCGTTGATCTCGTGATTTTTTCTGGGATTTTAGGGATTATATAGGCGAAAGACCTAGGGTAGGGGAGGCCCAGGGAGCCCACAAGCCTGGGAGGTGCGGGCCCCCCTGGCCGCGCCATGAGGGCTTGTTGGGTCCCTGGTGATCCTCTGCCTTGGTTCTCAAGTCTCCTGATTGTCTTCTGTTTCGGAAAAAATCTTTTAGGAAGTTTTATTCCGTTTGGACTCCATTTAAAATCCTCCTCTGAAAAGGGTCAAAAACATGAAAAAAATAGGAACTCGCACTTGGCACTTAGTTAATAGGTTAGTTCCAAAAAAGATATAAAAGGCATACAAAACATCCAAAGTTTGACAAGATAATAGCATGAAACCATCAAATATTATATTTACGTTGGAGACGTATCAACGACTCATGTTGCACGCATTAGGGGTCACCACCCACGGTTCGCTAGGCACACGGCTTTAGTGATGAATCGTGTGTGATTGGTAAGCTAAATTGCACATGTCCAATTGATACATACCGGAGTGAGATCAACTGAACATTCTAGCAATAGGGTAAATGATCATAAATAGTTCAAATTCATTGCTAGAGTTGACATCACATTAATCTAGGTCAACATAAGGCTGGGCATACCGCGCAATAGAGTACATATGTGAAACTTCTAATAGAACAAACGCTGTACACATCTCTCACGATTCAGTACATGCAACAATCCAGTATAGAAGACATAATGTTTAGTCTTTTGAATTAATTGCCATGTACATTGGGTCATCGCGATCATTAGGTTAACCCCTAATGAACTTAGGTTTTCTGATGATTCTACGCTTCTCCTCCTTCATGTCGCATGGCCCCTCTAGTGGCAACTTGTCATATTCATTTTACTCATCCTCATCACCAACATTCTCGACGCCTAGTACCCTCCTCTTCCCATACATCACTACATGGTAGTTCCTATGCAAGGGGTCTAGCACATAGAAAATATGGGTAGCATCGCTGACAAGAATAAATGGGTCCTTGTGATATGCGATATTTCTGTGATCAACATATGTCTTCCTATCAGCATCAACCTATATGTTACTGAGAGGGACCCATCTACACTTGATTAATGCCACCTTCACTTGCACATAGTTAAGCACCCAAATCTATTTGATGGTTCCAAAGTACACATGTTTATCATCTTCATCTACAGTTAGACATTCTATTCGAACAGAGTTGTTCTGATACAAGGTCTTACCATCACGTTCCTCATTGTAGAACGAGTTGCCATTTCTGTCGTACTCTTCGTACTTCATAATTATTGCTGATGGCTGATGACCCACAAGTATAGGGGATCTATCGTAGTCCTCTCGATAAGTAAGAGTGTTGAACCCAACGAGGAGCAGAAGGATCTGACAAGTGGTTTTCAGCAAGGTATTCTCTGCAAGCACTGAAATTATCGGTAACAAGTAGTTGTGTGACAATATGATTCGTAGCAAGTAGCAAGCAATAAAAGTAACAACGGTGCAGCAAGGTGTCCCAATCCCTTTTGTAGCAAGGGACAAGCCTGGACAAACTCTTATAGGAGGTAAAACGCTCCCGAGGACACATGGGAAATTATGTCAAGCTAGTTTTCATCATGTTCATATGATTCGCGTTCAGTAGTTTGATAGTTTGATATGTGGGTGGACCGTTGCTTGGGTACTACCCTTACTTGGACAAGCATCCCACTTATGATTAAACCCTCTCGCAAGCATCCGCAACTATGAAAGAAGAATTAAGACAAAGGCTAACCATAGCATTAAACTAGTGGATCCAAATCAGCCCCTTACGAAGCAACGCATAAACTAGGGTTTAAGCTTCTGTCACTCTAGCAACCCATCATCTACTTACTACTTCCCAATGCCTTCCTCTAGGCCCACATAATGGTGAAGAGTTATGTAGTCGACGTTCACATAACACCACTAGAGGAAAAACAACATACAACACATCAAAATATCGAACGAATACCAAATTCACATGACTACTTATAGCATGACTTATCCCATGTCCCGAGGAACAAAAGTAAGTACTCACAAAGCATAATCCTATTCATGACCAGATAGGTAATGAATAGCATCAAGGATCGGAACATATAATATTCCACCAAGTAATCCAACTAGCATCAACTACAAAGAGTAATTAACACTACTAGCAACCTTACAAGTACCAATCAGAGTCGCGAGACGGAGATTGGTTACAAGAGTTGAACTAGGGTTTGGAGATGAGATGGTGCTGATGAAGATGTTGATGGTGACGAGTCCTCTCCGATGAGAGGAGTGTTGGTGATGACGATGGCGACGATTTCCCCCTCCGGGAGGGAAGTTCTGCCAGAGCTCTAGATTGGTTCTGCTCAAGTTCCGCCTCGTGGCGGCAGCGATTCCTCCTGAAAGCCTCCTCCTAATTTTTTCTGGAATGAAACCCTTCTTGTAGAAAAAGAGGGGGTCCAGAGGGCCATGAGGGTGCCCACAAGCCCCCTAGGCGTGGCCAGACGGGGCGCCTAGCAGGCTTGTGGCCTCCTGCTGGCTCCCCTTTAGTACTTCTTCGGCCCAGTATTTTTTAGAAATCCCAAAATAAATCCTCGTTGATTTTCACGGCTTTTGGAGTTGCGGAGAATAGGTATCTCAAACTTGCTCCTTTTTCAGGCTAGAATTCCAGCTGCCGGCATTCGCCCTCTTCATGTAAACCTTGCAAAATAAGAGAGAAAAGGCATAAGTATTGTACCGTGAAGTGTAATAACATCCCATAAAACGATAAATATCAACATGAAAGCATGATGCAAAATGGACGTATCAACTCCCCCAAGCTTAGACCTCGCTTGTCCTCAAGCGGAAACCGAGATCAATAAACATGCCCACATGTTTAGAGAGAGAGGTGTCGACAAAACAAAATACGGACATGCAGGCATCATGATCATAGTTAGAATAGGAATAACATCATATTATCTCTTATGCTAAAGTGATAATTCCTTCACAAAGTAAAGTATGGCTCAAGAACCTCAATGAGAATTAACAACCGATAGCCTTTAGTCATTGAAGCAACTGCAATTTATCACAACATCGGAAAGAGTCAAATAAGAGCTTGTAAAGCAAACCCACATACTCAATCATCCTCTTGTCTTCTACAATTGCTACAACTCATGTGGTTCTCATGAGATCAAAGTTTCAGTCGGACACAGAGAAAGATAGGGGCTTATAGTTTCGCCTCCCAGCCATTTCCCTCATGGGTAATATCAACAATACTAATTCATGAATACTTACCTCCAAGTTTACATATGAATATAGATCTTTCCCTAGCATATGACGTTAGCCAAGATAAAGGCGAAATAAGGAATTGGTGTAGATCACCATGACTCTTTCAAGGGAAAAAGTAAAGGTACAAGATAGGCCCTTCACATAGGGAAGCATAGGTTGTCATGCGCTATTGAGGTTTGGATGTGTGTCCTCTTAGTGTGGAGGAACGTTACTTTATATTGCCTCCTGTGATAAAGAACTTTATTATGCAGTCTGTCGCTTTTATGTCTTCCTCATCACAGGTTCGTACAAAGCTTATTTACCACACACTAATAGATCATACATATTTAGGGAGCAATTTTTTATTGCTTGAACCAATGACAACTTACTTGAGGGATCTTATTCAATCCATAGGTAGGTATGGTGGACTCTCATGGCAAAACTGGGTTGAAGGTTTATGGATGCACAAGTAGTATCTCTACTTAATGCGAAAGTTTTGGCTGATATGGGGTGGAAGCAAGCGTCACATGCTAAGGGATCTCTAATCATATAACATTGTTCGGAACCAAGCAAACACAATTCATTATGTTGTCTTCCTTGTCCAACATCTACTTCTAAGCATGTAATAGTTTAGTGAGTGTTCACAATCATAGATGGTGTTAAAGATGATATATTTATATGTGAACCTCTCCTTCTTTATCACTTCCTATTAATTGCAACAATGATCAAGGTCTATGTTTGTCTACCCTCAACAAGTTTCAATCAACATTCTTTTTATATGTGAAGCCATCACTTCCCATAAGACCATTACATGATCTTTCATGCTTTTGTTCTTTTCTTATTCTCTTGATCATGGCATGAAGCAAGGCCCTTAACTAAAACACTCTTTATTATATGAATCACGAACTCGAATACATCGGGGGTGACACAAAGCAAAACTCAAGCCTAAAACTCTAAGGACTTTAATCTACTAAAGAAAGATAAAACCAAAAAGGATCAAACTAAGAAAAGGTAAAGGCAAAAGATGTGATGGTGATACGATACTGGGGCAGCTCCCCAAAGCTTGGCACAAGCCAAGGGGATTGCCCATACCCATGCTTAGTTGTCTTCCTTTGGAGGTGATGGTGGTGGAGTTGTTGCAACTTGGGGTTGATCCTCCGTTTTCCAAGGCATAGGTGCTCCATCATGGAAAGATGAACGAGTCTCCGGAATCCTCAAATCTGCAGCCAACCGTATTGATTTAAATCTATACTCATACTCATAGTTTTGGTTCTGCAGGTCATAGATCTGGGCTTGGAGGTGATCAATTCTGTCATAGAGCCCGGAGATGTGCTTCCTGATGTCATTGGCATTGATCATGTGGTTGGCGTTGAGTCCATGCTCCACCATCCCTTGGCACTTGAATACTTGTTGCTCCATTGCTTCGAGCCTCGCCTCCATGCTTCCGGTCTTCTTGGGCGCCTCAACATCACGGATGTGCAGCATCCCTTCATGCATCTCAATAGATTGAGGGTGTTGCAGCACTCCCGCGAGGTAGGGATTAATGACCTTCTCGAAGATCTTGTCCTTCGGAGCTTTTGGGGACGTCATAGCGATCTAGATCTGCAGAAGAAATAGGCTCGAAATGAAAACAGAGGAAATTTGCATTATACGAGGGTCAGACCTTTCGGGAGAATATATAGTGATTTTTTCCGACCAGAAGGAGTACTCCGGAAGAAAACAGAGTCCGGGAGGTACATGAGGTGGTCACAAGCCCCCCAGGCGCGACCAGGGGGTGCCCGCGCCTGGCAGGCTTGTCGCCTCCTCGTGCGCTTTCCGGACTACTTTAAAATTTTCTAATTTTCTAAAAATTCCAAAACGGAGAATAATTCCTACTGGAACAGTTTTGGAGTATGTTTACTTACCGAATCACATACCTCTTTGTTTTCGGATTCTGAAACAGGCTGATAAATATCCCTTATGTACCCCTCCGGAGTTATGGTATTGATAATATTGCTTTCAACATTTATGGGAGTACGTGAGATATAATGCTTGATCCTTTGCCCATTTACCACTCTCGGAAAATTACCTTCCGTGTTGTTGATCTTGAGGGCACCGGAACGATATACTTCATTAACAATGAAGGGACCTTCCCATTTAGAGAGAAGCTTGCCTGCAAAAAATCTTAAACGAGAATTATATAGCAAGACATAATCACCTGCATTGAACTCACGCTTTTGTATCCTTTTATCATGCCACCTCTTAACCTTTTCTTTGAACAAGTTGGCATTTTCATATGCCCGAGCTCTCCATTCATCAAGCGAGCTAATATCAAATAACCTCTTCTCACCAGCAAGTTTGAAATCAAAGTTGAGCTCTTTGATTGCCCAATAAGCCTTATGCTCTAGCTCAAGAGGTAAATGACATCCTTTGCCGTAAACCATTTTGTACGGAGACATGCCCATGGGATTCTTATAGGCAGTTCTATAAGCCCGCAGTGCATCATCGAGCTTCTTAGACCAATTCTTTCTGGACCTATTGACAGTCTTTTGCAGAATTAGTTTAATCTCTCTATTGCTTAGCTCTACTTGACCACTGGACTGAGGATGATAGGGAGATGCAATTCTATGGTTGACATCATACTTAGCAAGAGTTTTACGGAAAGCACCATGAATGAAATGTGAACCACCATCAGTCATTAGATATCTAGGGACTCCAAATCTAGGGAAAATAACTTCTTTAAGCATCCTGATAGAGGTGTTGTGATTAGCACTACTAGTTGGGATAGCTTCTACCCACTTAGTGACGTAATCAACAAAAACTAGGATATGAGTATACCCGTTGGATTTTGGAAAAGGTCCCATATAATCAAAGCCCCAAACATCAAATGGTTCAATGACAAGTGAATAATTCATAGGCATTTCCTGATGTTTACTGATATTACCTATTCTTTGACATTCGTCACAAGACAAGACAAACTTACGGGCATCCTTGAAGAGAGTGGGCCAATAGAAACCTGATTGCAATACCTTGTGTGCAGTTCTATCTCCCGCATGGTGTCCTCCGTAAGGCTCGGAGTGAAACTTATGTAGGATCTGTCCCTATTCATGTTCGGGTACACAACGTCTAATAACACCATCTACTCCTTCCTTATAAAGGTGAGGATCATCCCAAAAGTAATGGCTCAAATCAAAGAAGAATTTCTTCTTTTGCTGGTACGTGAAACTAGGTGGTATATATTTGGGAACGATATAGTTTGCATAATCAGCATACCACGGTGTGCTACGTGAAGCATTGATGACATTCAATTGCTCATCCGGAATGCTATCATCAATAGGTTGTGGGTCATCAAGAACATTCTCCAACCTAGACAAGTTATCTGCTACGGGGTTCTCAGTAACCTTGTTATCGACAACATGCAAATCAAATTCTTGTAGCAAGAGAACCCATCTGATAAGTCTAGGTTTAGCGTCTTTCTTTTCCATAATATACTTAATAGCAGCGTGATCAGTGTGAATAGTGACTTTGGAATCAACAATGTAAGACATGAACTTTTCACATGCAAACACGACTGCTAAAAATTCCTTTTCCGTAGTAGCATAGTTTCTTTGGGAACTGTCTAGAGTTTTACTAGCATAGTGAATAACATTCAACTTCTTGTCAACTCTTTGTCCTAGAATAGCACCAACAACATAATCACTGGCATCACACATGATTTCAAAAGGTAAGTTCCAATTAGGTGGTTGAACAATAGGTGCAGTTATCAAGGCCGTCTTAAGTATTTCGAAGGCTTCCTCACAATCATCGTAAAAAAAAGGAATATCCTGCTGCAAGAGATTGGTAAGAGGCCTAGAAATCTTAGAGAAGTCTTTAATGAACCTTCTATAGAACCAGCATGACCAAGAAAACTTCTTATTCCTTTGATATCTGTGGGGGATGGCATTTTCTCGATCGCATCAACCTTAGCCTTATCGATTTCAATACCTCTTTCAGAAATTGTATGTCCTAAGACGATGCCTTCATTAACCATAAAGTGGCACTTCTCCCAATTCAAGACAAGGTTGGTATCTTTACATCTCTGCAAGACTCGATCAAGGTTGCTAAGGCAATCATCAAAAGAAGACCCGTAAACGGAGAAGTCATCCATGAAAACCTCAACAATTCTTTCACAAAAGTCAGAGAATATAGCCAGCATACATCTTTGAAAGGTGGTAGGTGCATTACATAAGCCAAAAGGCATACGTCTGTAAGCGAAGGTACCGATAGGGCAGGTGAAAGTGGTTTTCTCCTCATCAGATTGTGCAACAGGTATTTGGGAGAAACCGTAATAACCGTCTAGAAAGCAGAAGTGTGTATGTTTAGACAGTCTTTCTAGCATTTGGTCGATAAAAGGCAAAGGGTAATGATCTTTCCTAGTGGATTTATTCAATTTCCTAAAATCGATCACCATTCTATAGCGAGTAATAATCCACTGTGGGATCAATTCATCCTTATCATTAGGGACAACGGTAATACCTCCCTTCTTAGGGACGCAATGCACCGGACTCACCCAATCACTATGAGCAAGAGGATAGATAATACCTGCTTCTAGGAGCTTTAGTATCTCTTTTCTTACTACCTCTTTCAACTTAGGATTTAATCTCCTTTGATGACCAGCAACTGGTTTGGAATCAGGATTAGTTTTAATCTTGTGCTGGCATAGAGTGGGACTAATGCCCTTAAGATCATCAAGAGTATATCCAATAGCAGCACGGTGCTTCCTCAGAGTTTTTAGTAACTTCTTTTCTTCATGTCTGAGAGGCTAGCACTAATTATAACATGATATATCTCTTTTTCATCAAGATAAGCATACTTAATAGTATCAGGCAATTGTTTAAGCTCGAACACAGGATCACCCTTTGGTGGGGGTGGATCTCCAAGGAGTTCAACATGCAAATTATTCTTAAGGACAGGATATTGTTCTAAGAAAACTCTATCTATCTCATCCCTTTCATCCATATGCATATCATTTTCATGCACAAGCAAGTATTGCTCTAAAGGATTAGTAGGAGGCACAACAATAGAAGCTAGGGCAATAGTTTCATCCTTACTAGGCAACTCTTTTTCATGAGGTTGTCTACCAAACTTGGAGAAATTGAACTCATGTGGCACACCTTCAAAGCCAACAGTGACAATTTGCTTCTCACAGTCAATATGAGCATTGACAGTATTGAGGAAAGGTCTGCCAAATATGATGAGACAAAAGCTATCTTGTGTGATAGCAAGAACGAGGAAATCAGCAGATACTTTGTTTTACCACACAAGACTTCAACATCCCTAACAATTCCCACACGGCAAATAATATCTCTATTGGAAAGCTAAATAGTGACATCAATAGGTTCCATCTCAAAAGGTGCAATCTCGTCTTTAATTTCATCATATAAGGATTGAGGTATTGCACTAACGCTAGCACCCACTTCACATAAACCATGATAACAATGATCTCCTATTTTAACAGAAACAACAGGCGTGCCAACAACAGGCCTATGTTTGTCTCTAGCATGTGGTTTAGCAATTCTAGCAGCATCTTCACACAAGTGAATATCATGGCCATCAACATTGTCGGACATGAGATCTTTGATAATAGAAATGCTAGGTTCAAATCTAATTTGCTCAGGGGGTGTAGGTGTTCTAATGTAGCCCCTACGTATCACAATTGAAGCTTTAGAATGATCCTTTATCCTAACAGGGAAAGGTGGTTTCTCAATGTAAGCACTGGGAACAATAGGATCATTATAGGCAATGACTCTCTCTTCAACTGGATTGGGTTTAACTACATTGACTTCTAAGGGAGGATGATATTTAAACCACTTCTCTTTAGGGAGATCAATATGAGCAGCAAATGATTCACACAATGAAGCTACTATCTTAGAGTCAAGTCCATACTTAGCGCTAAAATCACAAAAAGTGTTCGTTTCAACAAAGGATTTAACGCAATCAAACTTGAAATTCATACCTGACTCCTTACCTTCATCAAGCTCCCAATCTTCAGAGTTGAATTTAATTCTTTCCAATAAATTCCATTTGAAGTCAATATCTCTCTTCATAAAAGAACTGGTACAAGAGGTGTCAAGCATGGTGCGATCATCATGAGAAAGCCGAGCATAGAAGTTCTGAATGATAATTTCTCTCGAGAGCTCATGGTTGGGGCATGAATATAACATTAATTTAAGCCTCCCCAAGCTTGAGCGATGCTTTCTCTGTCACGAGGCCAAAAATTATAAATATAATTCCGATCACGATGTACTAGATGCATAGGATAAAACTTTTGATGAAATTCCAATTTAAACCAGTTGTAGTTCCATGATCCAGTATCATCACATAGCCTATACCATGTCAATGCTTTATCCCTCAAATATAAGGGAAAGACCTTCTTCTTGACCTCATCCTCGGGAAAACCTGCAAGCTTAAATAAACAACAATCTTCATCTACATAGATTAGATGCAAGTCTGGATGTGATGTTCCATCTCCTCTAAAAGGATTAGCCAGTAGTTTCTCAACCATACCCGAAGGAAATTCATAGCAAATATTTTCAGTAGGTGCAGCAGGTTGAGGAGCAACTCCTTGTGCTTCCGTCCGAGGTGAAGATACCCCGAACAAGCCCCTCAAAGGATTAGTTTCCGTAGTAACAAGTGAAAATAAATTTCAGCACACTATATAAATGTTTCCTTACCAAATTCCACTTACCAAAGGCGCTTCACTCCCCGGCAATGGCGCCAGAAAAGAGTCTTGATGACCCACAAGTATAGGGGATCTATCGTAGTCCTTTCGATAAGTAAGAGTGTCGAACCCAACGAGGAGCAGAAGGATCTAACAAGTGGTTTTAAGCAAGGTATTCTCTGCAAGCACTGAAATTATCGGTAACAAGTAGTTGTGTGACAAGATGATTCGTAGCAACTAGCAAGTAACAAAAGTAACAACGGTGCAGCAAGGTGGCCCAATACCTTTTGTAGCAAGAGACAAGCCTGGACAAACTCTTATAGGAGGTAAAACGCTCCCGAGGACACATGGGAAATTCTGTCAAGGTAGTTTTCATCATGCTCATATGATTCGCGTTCTCTACTTTGATAGTTTGATATGTGCGTGGACTGTCGCTTGGGTACTGCCCTTACTTGGACAAGCATCCCACTTATGATTAACCCCTCTCGAAAGCATCCGCAACTACGGAAGAAGAATTAAGGCAAAGTCTAACCATAGCATTAAACTAGTGGATCCAAATCAGCCCCTTACGAAGCAACGCATAAACTAGGGTTTAAGCTTCTATCACTCTAGCAACCCATCATCTACTGACTACTTCCCAATGCCTTCCTCTAGGCCCAAATAATGGTGAAGTGTTATGTAGTCGACGTTCACATAACACCATTAGAGGAAAAACAACATACAACACATCAAAATATCGAACGAATACAAAATTCACATGACTACTTATAGCATGACGTATCCCATGTCCTGAGGAACAAAAGTAACTACTCACAAAGCATAATCATATTCATGACCAGAGAGGTAATGAATAGCATCAAGGATCTGAACATATAGTCTTCCACAAAGTAACCCAAGTAGCATCAACTACAAAGAGTAATTAACACTACTAGCAACCTTACAAGTACCAATCGGAGTCGCGAGACGGAGATTGGTTACAAGAAATGAACTAGGGTTTGGAGATGAGATGGTGCTGATGAAGATGTTGATGGTGACGAGTCCCCTCCGATGAGAGGAGTGTTGGTGATGACGATGGCGACGATTTCCCCCTCCGGGAGGGAAGTTTCCCCGGCAGGATCGTCCTGCCGGAGATCTAGATTGGTTCTGCTCAAGTTCCCCCTCGTGGCGGCGGCGATTCCTCCCGAAAGCCTCCTAATTTTTTCTGGAACGAAACCCTTCTTGTAGCAAAAGAGGGGGGGCAGAGGGCCACCAGGGAGCCCACAAGCCGCCTAGGCGCGGCCAGGGAGACCGCGCCTAGCAGGCTTGTGGCCTCCTACTGGCTCCCCTCTCATACTTCTTCAGCCCAATATTTTTTATAAATTTCAAAATAAATCCTCGTTGATTTTCATGACTATTGGAGTTGCGCAGAATAGGTATCTCAAACTTGCTCCTTTTTCAGGCCAGAATTCCAACTGCCGGCATTCTCCCTCTGTTGGAAATATGCCCTAGAGGCAATAATAAATTAGTTATTATTATATTTCCTTGTTCATAATAATCGTTTATTATCCATGCTAGAATTGTATTGATTGGAAACTCAAATACATGTTTGGATACATAGACAACACATTGTCCCTAAAGAGCCTCTAGTTGACTAGTTCGTTGATCAAAGATGGTCAAGGTTTCCTGACCATAGGCAAGTGTTGTCACTTGATAACGGGATCACATCATTAGGAGAATCATGTGATGTACTAGACCCAAACTATGAACGTAGCATATTGATCATGTCCTTTTATTGCTATTGTTTTCTGCGTGTCAAGTATTTGTTCCTATGACCATGAGATCATATAACTCACTGGCACCGGAGGAATACCTTGTGTGCATCAAACGTCGCAACGTAACTGGGTGACTATAAAGGTGCTCTATAGGTATCTCCGAAGGTGTCCGTTGAGTTAGTATGGAGCAAGACTGGGATTTGTGACTCCGTGTGACAGAGAGGTATCTCGGGGCCCACTCGGTAATACAACATCACACACGAGCCTTGCAAGAAATGTGACTATGTGTAAGTCACGGGATCTTGTATTACGGAACGAGTAAAGAGACTTGTCGGTAACGATATTGAAATAGGTATGCGGATACCGACGATCAAATCTTGGGCAAGTAACATACCGAAGGACAAAGGGAATGACATACAAGATTATATGAATCCTTGACAATGAGGTTCAACCGATAAGATCTTCGGAGAATATGTCAGATCCAATATGGGCATCCAGGTCCCGCTATTGGATATTGATCGGAGAGTGTCTCAGGTCATGTCTGCATAGTTCTCGAACCCGCAGGGTCTGCACACTTAAGGTTCGATGACGTTTCGGTATAGTTGAGTTATAGGTGTTGGTAACTGAAAGTTGTTCAGAGTCTCGGATGAGATCCAGGACGTCACGAGGAGCTCCGGAATGGTCCGGAGGTAAAGATTGATATATAGGAAGTTCTGTTTTGGTCACCGAAAAAGTTTCGGGCTCATCGGTAGTGTACCGGGAGTGTCGGGAGGGGTGCCGGGGACCATCGGGAGGGGTGTCACGCCCAAGGGATCTCATGGGCTATGGGAAGAGATAAACCAGCTCCTAGTGGGCTGGAATAAGTTCCCACAAAGGCCCATAAGGTTTGAGAAGGAAAAAACACAAGGTGGAAAGAGTTTCCAAGTGGGAAGGTGGAATCCTACTCCAAGTAGGATTGGAGTAGGACTCCTCCACCTCCAATTACGGCCAAACTTTGAGGGTTTGAGGCTGCCTCCTCCCCTCCCTCCCCCTATATATACTAGAGGTATTGAGGGTTTTTGAGACACAACTTTGCCACGTGCTGCTCAACCCTATACCATGCAGTTTTTCCTCTAGATCGTATTTCTGCGGAGCTTAGGTGAAGCCCTGCCGGAGTAGATCATCACCACCACCGACGCGCCGTCACGCTGCCGGAGAACTCTTCTACCTCTTTGCCCCCTCTTTCTGGATCAAGAAGGTGGAGATCGTCAGCGAGCTGTACGTGTGCTGAACGCGGAGGTGCCGTCCGTTCGGCACTACATCAGGAAGGATCGTGATGAAGTTCGTGGGACGCATCATGATGAAGTTCGCGGGACGGATTATGATGAAGTTCGCGGGACGGATCATGATGAAGTTCGCAGATGGATCGTGATGAGATAGTACGACTACAGCGATCTGAATCGCGGAAACGTTCCACTACATCAACCGCGTTATATACGCTTCCGCTTAGCAATCTACAAGGGTACGTAGATCCAATCTCCCTCTCGTAGATGATCATCACCATGATAGGTCTTCGTGCACGTAGGAATTTTTTTTTCCCATGCTTTGTTCCCCAACAGTGGCATCATGAGCTAGGTTCATGCGTAGATGTTATCTCGAGTAGAACACAAAGGGTTTTGTCGACGGTGATGTTCGATTTGCTGCCATCCTTAGTCTTTTCTCAATTCAGCGGTATTGTTGGATTGAAGCGTCCCGGACCAACATTATTCATACGCTTACGAAAGACTGGTTTCATCGATTGAGATGCAACCTCGTTCCAAAAAGATGACTGGTGGGTGTCGGTTTCTTCAACTTTAGTTGAATTGGTTTTCACTGAGGCGGTCCTTGGAGAGGTTAAATAGCGATTTGCACATCTCCGTTGTGGTTTTTGCTTAAGTAAGATGCGATCTACTAGATACCCATAGCAGCCACGTAAAACATGCAACAACAATTAGAGGACGTCTAACTTGTTTTTGCAGGGTATGCTTCTGATATGATATGGCCAATGACGTGATGTCATATATTCGATGTATGAGATGATCATGTTGTAATATTTAATATCGACTTGCACGTCGATGGTACGGCAACCGGCAGGAGCCATATGGTTGTCTTTAAACTAACGTTTGTGTTTGCAGATGCGTTTACTATATTGCTAGGACCTAGCTTTAGTAATAATAGCAAAAGTAGCACGACAACCCCGATGGCGACACGTTGATGGAGATCATGGTGTGGCGTCGGTGACAAGAAGATCGTGTCGGTGCTTTGGTGATGGAGATCAAGAAGCACATGATGATGGCCATATCATGTCACTTATGAATTGCATGTGATGTTAATCCTTTTATGCACCTTATTTTTCTTAGAACGATGGTAGCATTATGAGGTGATCTCTCACTAAAATTTCAAGACGAAATTGTGTTCTCCCCGACTGTGCACCGTTGCTGCAGTTCGTCGTTTCGAGACACCACGTGATAATCGGGTGTGATAGACTCAACGCTCACATACAACGGGTGCAAAACAATTGCACACGCGGAACACTCGGGTTAAACTTGACGAGCCTAGCATGTGCAGACATGGCCTCGGAACACAAGAGACCGAAAGGTCGAGGATGAATCGTATAGTTGATATGATTAGCATAGAGATGCTTACCACTGAAACCATTCTCGACTCACGTGATAATCGGACTTGAGATAGTGGATTTGGATCATGTACCACTCAAATAACTAGAGAGATGTACTTTTTGAGTGGGAGTTCTTAAGTAATATGATTGATTGAGCTAATTATCATGAACATCGTGTAATGGTCTTTGCGAATTACAATGTAGCTTGCGGTGTAGCTCTACTGTTTTATATGTTCCTAGAAAAATTTTAGTTCAAAGTTGATAGTAGTAACTTTGCAGACTGAGTCCGTAAAACTGAGTATTGACCTCATTGCTGCGCAGAAGGCTTATGTCCTTAATGCACCACTCGGTGTGCTGCACCTCGGGCGTCGGCTGTGGATGTTGCGAACATCTGACATACACGTCTTTGATGACTACATGATAGTTCAGTGCGTAATACTTAATGGCTTAGAAGCAAGGCACCGAAGACGTTTTGAAAACATTGCAGAACATAAGAGATGTTCAAAGAGATGAAATTGAGATTTCATGCTCGTGCCCTCGTTGAGAGGTATAAGACCTCCGACAAGATTCTTTGCCTACAAAGTAAAGGAGAAAAGCTCAAATCATTGAGCATGTTCTCAGATTGTCTGAGTACAACAATCGCTTGAACCAAGTGGGAGTTAATCTTCCAGATGAGATAGTGATGGTTCTCCAAAGTCATTGCCACTAAGCTGCTAGAGCTTCGTGATGAACTATAAACAAATCAAGGATAGAAATAATGACCCTTGAGTGATTCGCAATGTGTGACACTGCGAAAGTAGAAATCAAGAAGGAGCATCAATTGTTGATGGTTAGTAAAACCACTAGTTTCAAGAAGGGTAAGGGCTAGAAGGGATACTTCATGGAACGGCAAACCAGTTGTTGCTCTAATGAAGAAACCCAAGATTAAACCCAAACCCGAGACTAAGTGCTTCTGTTATGAGGGGAACGGTCACTGAGGCGGAGCTACCCTAGATACTTGGTAGATAAGAAGGCTGGCAAAGTCGACAGAATTATATTTGATATACATGATATTGATGTGTACTTTACTAGTACTCCTAGTAGCATGAGGGTATTGGATACCGGTTCGGTTGCTAAGTGATTAGTAACTCAAAATGAAAGCTACTGAATAAACGGAGACTGGCTAAAGGCGAGGTGACGATACGTGTTGGAAGTGTTTCCAAGGTTGATGTGATCAAACATCGCACGCTCCCTCTATCATCGGGATTAGTGGTAAAACCTAAATAATTGTTATTTGGTGTTTACGTTGAGCATGAACATGATTGGATCGTGTTTATTGTAATACAATTATTCATTTAAAGAGAATAATAGTTATTCTATTTTCTTGAATAATTACCCTCAATGGTTTATTGAATCTTGATCGTAGTGTTACACATGTTCATAATATTTGTGCCAAAAGATACAAAGTAATAATGATGATAGTACCACTTAGTTGTGGCACTGCCACTTGAGTCATGTTGGTGTAAACTGCATGATGAAGTTCCATGCTGATGGATCTTTGTGCTCACTCATTTTTGAAATGTTGGTATAAACGCATGAAGAAACTCCATACGGATGGATCGTTTGGACTCACTTGATTTTGAATCACTTGAGACATGCAAAACATGCCACATGAAACAAGAGAGTAACTTGTTGGGAGTAATGCATTTTAGATGTGTGCAGTCCAATGAGTGCTAAGGCATGCAGTGGATATCGTTATGTTCTTACTTCAGTGACGATTTGAGTAGATACAGGAGTATTTACTTGATGAATCAAAAGTCTAAAATATTGAAAAGTTCAAAGCAATTTCAGAGTGAAGATCGTCGTGACAAGAGGATAAACTGTCTACGATATGATCATAGAGATGATTATCTGAGTTACGAGTTTTTGGTACGCAAATAAGACAAAGTGAAAATTGTTTCGCAGTTCATGCCACCTAGAACACCATAGTGTGATGATGTGTCTGAACGTCATAGCCATGCCCTATTTTGATATGGTGCATACTATGATGTCTCTTATCGAATTACCACTATCGTTTTTGGGTTATGCATAAGAGACAACCGCATTCACTTTAAAATAGGGCACCGCGTATTTTCGTTGAGATGACATAGTATAGATTATGGTTTGGAGAAACCTAAGCTGTCGTTTCTTGAAAGTTTGGGGCTATGACGCTTATGTGAAAAAAGTTTCAGTCTAATAAGCTCGAACCCAAAGCGGATAAATGCATCTTCATGGATATCCAAAACAGTTGGATACATCTCCTATCTCAGATCCGGAAGCAAAGTATTTGTTTCTAGAAACGGGTCCTTTCTCGAGGAAAGGTTTCTCTCGAAATAATTGAGTGGGAGGGTAGTGGAACTTGATGAGGTTAATGAACCGTCACTTCAACCAGTGTGTAGTAGGGTGCAGGAAGATGTTCTTGTGGCGCCTACACCAATTGAAGTAGAAATTAATGATGGTGATCATTGAGCTTTGGGTCAAGTTACTACAAACCTCGTAGGTCGACAAGGTCGCGTACTGCTGCAGAGTGGTATTGTAACCCTGTCTTGGAAGTCATGTTGTTGAACAACAATCAACCTACGAGCTATGGAGAAGCGATGGTGGGCCTGGATTCCGACAAAAGGCTAGAGGCCATGGAATCCGAGAGAGAATCCATGTAGACTTTGGAAGAACTACTTGATGGTCATAAGTCTATTGAGTAAAGATGGATCTTTAAAAGTAAGGCAGATGATGATGGTGATAAGTCACTATTAAGAAAAGCTCGACTTGTCGCAAGGATGTTTACGAACAAGTTCAAAGAGTTGACTATGATGAGACTTCCTCACTCGTAGCGATGCTAAAAGTCTGTTGGAATTGTGTTAGCAGTTGCTGCATTATTTATGAAATATTGCACATAGGATGTCAAAACATTGTTTCCTCGACGGTTTCCTTGAGGAAAGATTGTATGTGATGCTAAAAGTCTGCACACTTAAGGTTCGATGACATTTCGGTATAGTTGAGTTATAGGTGTTGGTAACCGAAAGTTGTTAAGAGTCCCGGATGAGATCCAGGACGTCACGAGGAGCTCCGGAATGGTCCGCAGGTAAACATAGATATATAGGAAGTCCTGTTTTGGTCACCGAAAAAGTTTCAGGCTCATCGGTAGTGTACCGGTAGTGCCGGGAGGGGTGCCGGGGACCGCCGGGAGGGGTGTCACGCCCCAAGGGGTGTCATGGGCTATGGGAAGAGATAAACGAGCCCCTAGTGGGCTGGAATAAGTTCCCACTAAGGCCCATAAGGTTTGAGAAGGAAAAAACACAAGGTGGAAAGAGTTTCCAAGTGGGAAGGTGGAATCCTGCTCCAAGTAGGATTGGAGTAGGACTCCTCCACCTCCAATTTCGGCCAAACCTTGAGGGTTTTAGGATGCCTCCTCCCCTCCCTCCCTCCTATATATACTAGAGGTATTGAGGGTTTTTCAGACACAACTTTGCCACGTGCTGCTCGACGCAATACCATGCAGTTTTTCCTCTAGATCGTATTTCTGCGGAGCTTAGGCGAATCCCGCCGGAGTAGATCATCACCACCACCGGCGCGCCGTCACGCTGCCGGAGAACTCTTCTACCTCTCCGCCCCCTCTTGCTGGATCAAGAAGGTGGAGATCGTCATCGAGCTGTACGTGTGCTGAACGCGGAGGTGCCATCCGTTCGGCACTAGATCGAGAAGGATCGTGATGAAGTTCGCGGAACGGATTGTGATGAAGTTCGCAGGACGGATTGTGATGAAGTTCGCAGACGGATCGTAATGAGATAGTACGACTACAGCGATCTGAATCGCGGAAATGTTCCACTACATCAACCGCGTTATATACGCTTCCGCTTAGTGATCTTCAAGGGTACGTAGATTCAATCTCCCTCCCATAGATGATCATCACCATGATAGGTCTTCGTGCGCGTAGGAAATTTTTTGTTTCCCATGCAACGTTCCCCAACACACTCTTCATGTAAACCTTGCAAAATAAGAGAGAAAAGGCATAAGTATTGTACCGTGAAGTGTAATAACAGCCCATAAAGCGATAAATATCAACATGAAAGCATGATGCAAAATGGACGTATCAATGGCTTTTGTGCCAACCATGTTGGAAGATCATGATTGGATCCACGTCCCAAACGATCCTTCAACCATCTTACATAGCCCTTATTATGTGCATTTCTCTCGGCAGCAGGTGAAAGCACATTGGGTAAGTTGCTTCCTCGTATCTCCTTCATGTGTTCTGCAGCATAAGCGTCGAGTATCGGGTTGTTAAGCAGTACTCTCAAATGGGCTTTGATATGTCTCCAACATGTCTATAATTTTTGATTGCTCCATGCTATTATATTATCATCCTAGGATACTTTTTGGGTCATAATTCACCAATTTATATTATTTTTCACCACTAACCTATTAACCAAGTGCCTAGTACCAGTTGTTGTTTTCTTTGTGTTTTTTGTTTTTCGGATTTTCAGTACAAAATGAAGTCCAATTGCAACGATACATTTTTATGATTTTTTGTGGACCAAAAGAGGACCTTGAAGCTTTGGGAGGAGACCTTAAGCCACACTAGGGAGCCACAAGCAAACAGGACGCGACCATCGGGGTGGTCGCGCCCTGATAGCTTGTCCCTCCCTAGTGGCCCCTCTTCCTCCGTTCTATGGCCTATAAATTCAGATGTATTCCAGAAACCCTAAAAATAAGAGAAAAACACCTTTTCCGTTGCCGCAAGTGTGTGTTCCACGGTGATCCCTACCGGAGGGGGATCAATCACGAAGGGACTCTTCATCAACCCTCCTTACCTCGTGATGATGTATGAGTATTTCACCATAGATCTACGAGTTTGTGGTTAGTATCTAGATGGCCATCTCTCTATCTCTCTCGATGTTCGATACAATGATCATCGCATCTTCGCTTTGATCTATCCGATGTAATTCTGTTGTTTCGTGTGTTTGTTGGTATCCAATGAATTGTGGGTTTATGTTAAGATTATTCATGAAAAATATTTGAGTCTTCTCTAGTTTTTATGATTGTTATTTGCATGATCATCATAGCTTATAATTTTCTCTGATCTATTGAATTGCTTTGGCTAAGTAGTTTGGTATTTCTTCAATGAGAGGGGTGCATTGTAGTGGGTTCAACCTGGCGAGTTTCTATATCCCAGTGACACAAGGGGACAAGTTGTGTCTTTGTGTCGCTGGCACTAAGGATAAAACGATGGGATTTATTCATATTGGTTGAGTAAAAGGACGTGGATGTCGCCTAGAGGGGGATGAATAGGCGATTTAAAATAATTATGGTTTAGGCTTGAACAAATGCGGAATAAATGTCAAGCACAAAACCTAAAACAACTAGGCTCACCTATGTGCACAAACAACTTATGCTAAGCAAGATAAACAACTAAGTGATAGCAAGATATATAACAAGAAATAATATAGCTATCACAAAGTAAAGTGAATAAGTAATGATTCGGGTAAGAGATAACTGAGGCACGCGGAGACGACGATGTATCCCGATGTTTAAACCCTTGCGGGTGCTAATCTCCGTTTGGAGCGGCGTGGAGGCACAATGCTCCCCAAGGTGCCACTAAGCCCACCGTGATCTCCTCACGCCCTCGCACAATGCAAGATATCGTGATTCCACTAAGGGATCCTTGAGGGCGGTCACCGAACCCGTACAAACAAGTTTGGGGCAATCTCCACAACTTAATTGGAGGCTCCCAGCGACACCACAAAGCTTCACCACAATGGCATATGGCTTCGAGGTGACCTCAAATGCTCGGGGCAATCTCCACAACTTAGTTGGAGACCCAGACGCTTGGTCGGAGCTTTGCACCACAATGATGGAGCTTCGAGGCACCACTAAGCTTCTAATACGCTAAAGCATCCATGAAGAATAATCTCTAGGGTACCAAGTACGAAAGGGTAATAAGCTTCTCAAACTTCACTTCCACGTATGATCGTGGAGAACTCAAACCTATGCACCAAATGCAATGGAAAGGGCACATGGAGTGCCCAAGTCCTTCACTCCCAAATACCACCACAACAACTAATGCTATGGTAGAAAATGAGAAGAAGAACAAAGAAGAACACTACAAACTCAAACTATATCCAAGGGGTTCCCCTCACATAGAGGAGAAAGTGATTGATGGAAATGTGGATCTAGATATCCTCTCTCTTTTCCCTCAAAAAGGAGCAAGAATTATTGGAGGGATTAAAAGTTAGCAAGCTCTAAGAAGGTCAACGATGGGAGGTAAACATGATCTAGAAGGATGGGGAACCATTGGGGAAGAAGACCCCCTTAAAAAGGTCCCCACAAATCTGCCCGTTATGTGTAGAAATACACACGGGCGGTAAAACTGGTGATGCGAGACGTACAACTGGTTTATGTAATATAGTGGTACAACTGCCCAACCACCGTCCAAGAACCGCACCAAACAAAAACTTGGCTGCTGGGAGTGGCTAAGTCCCAAGCGGTACCACAGCTTGGAACATCAGTAGTAGAGGCTATATTTAATATAGCAGTACAACCAGGCCACCAAAGCCCAACTATCAAAGCTAAACAGAGTCGTGACCGGTTGTGGACCGGTGTTGGGCCGGTACAACCGCCCATAGGTTGAGCGATACAACCGCACATGGCAGCGGTACAACTAGTCAATCACGAGGAGAACGAGAAATAGCATAATTCCCATAACTTACGCATATGAGCTCTGAATTGAGCAAACTCAAGCTTGTTGGATTTAGGACAACAAGAGATATCCAAACAGTGAGATGTGAGACCTCTATGAATGAAGAATAGGCGAAAACTTCCAACATCAAAAACATCATAGAAGATGCATATGGACTCTGTTTTCGATGAACTCGAGCTTGTCATGAAGATGACCATAAGCTCTAAAACTCACAAAGAGAAACACCAAACAAGAACCAAGAAATATGATGCAAGAATGCAAATGGTTTGAGCTCCAACGAACGATACGATCAAGCTACTCACTTGAGAGCCCCCCTTGACAGTATAACAATCTGTCCTAAAATAGAAAAAACTGTCAATGGCAAACCTATACCTTGCACCTAGTCCTCTTGAGCTAGATGATGATGATATTGGCTTCGTCAAGATGGACCACCTTTCTTGAATGTGTTGGTTTCATGAAGATTTGTTGATTTCTCCCCCATACTCACTATGGGTGAACCACTCTTCAGCACATCTTCATAAATCCATTGTCACCACAATGGACGGCAAGCTTCAAGCAAGAAAGCTTCGTGATGCTACAATTGAACTTGCACACCGCAATTTTGATGATGATCACCAATTGACGTCATCCTCCATGGGTTGGATGAGATCTTCCTGTTGACTCAGGCCCATGGAAACACACCTAACCGCACATAGAAATCTTACGAAGAACATGGGTTAGTACACAAAAGCGTAATGGACAATGCTTGCCATACCATGGGATCACTTGATCCCTCTTGGTACATCTTGTATGCTTTCTGTGCTGATCAACTTGATTTATTCTTTCTCTTCGTCTTGATCAACCTTGTGTCTTTGTAACCATTCTTTGGATAATACCTTGAATACCACCTTGGTCATCATATAAAGTCCTTGAGACCAACAGATGGACTTCAAGAAGTGCCTATGGACAAATCCTTCGAATATAACTCAATGCAACCATTAGTCCATAGGGTTCGTCATCAATTACCAAAACCTCATATGGAGAAATATTCCCTAACAATCTCCCCCATTTTGGGAATTGATGACAACCAATTTCAAGAGAGTTTATATAAGGAAATAAGCATAACCAAGTGCACACATGCAAAGCAATAATGCATGCGTACAAGATGCAAATGCTTAAGAAATAGAAGCAAAACCACCCTCTAAACATCTCCAAACTAAACTCTCTAAAAATTCTCCCCCATTGCCATCGATTGCCAAAATGGACGAAAAGTTTAGAAAGCCAATATAATAGGTGGTCCTGCAAAAAGTGTGTACTTCTCAACAAATGAGTGCAACGAAATACACATATACAATGATAAGTAGTTGGAGGAAAACGACCTATATCGAGGACCCAAAGATTGCAAAAAGGATTGTATGCCACAAAGACATACAAAAGAGAGAGAATCAAGCAATCAAAAGATACCAAATGGAACAAACAATCACATGGTCCTTCTAACCACATGAATAAAATATATTATGATAAATCTAGTGTTTTACCAAAACTAGAGAAGCTCCGCATGATTTGTGCACTAATAACATTTTTTCCTATTTCATATGAGTGCACAAAATAGGATCGTTGCTCCCCCAAAATTAATAGACCACACAACGAGTGCAATAAAATAGATGTGACAAGGACGTCAGTTGCACAAAACATATGGTTGAGCAACATGTAAAAGAGGCAACTTAAGAATAGGCTCAACGAAATTGATGTGTGTGAGTCATGGCAAGGCACTTGAGAAGACTAAGATAAGGATGAGCATTACTCATCAACATAGCCTTGAAGAAATGAGAAACAAAGTGCAAGACATTTCCTTCCCATGCACACACTACTAGCAAATGGGTTCACAAGCTTACTAATAACAAAAAATTAGAACCAACGATTGTGACAACCCATGGCGAAGAAAGGAAATAATAACCTTGTAAAGAGAAGGGATACCAACCGAAATGTCAAAACCCTCGTCAAGACAAGCATGAGGAAAAATAATCTTCACCACCAAAGAGTGCATCAAGATGCAAGGATAAAAGATCCCCACTTAAGACAAATCCTTTCATGAAGGTATGAACAACTGAAAAAGGAAATGCAACGGTGGACGTGAAAGAAAAGAGGATATCAACTAGAGATGTAACTTCTCTCGTGTGTAAAAGATTCTACGTAGAATACAATCATGATGATATATATCCACAAAGAAGGATGTACACACGAAATAGTTACAAGAAGGAACAAACAAGATATCCAAAAGGAATTCATAAATATACCAATAAGATATTTGCTTGAAAGAATAGCACATGGCCTAATATTGTCTTATTGTACAATATGAACTTCCAACTTACGAACATCAAATACATCACAACTAGCAATAAGACATCATCGTTCGGATGCTTTGAGAAAGGAAAAAAGTACCACAAGAACGAATCAAGAAATTCATGCCATGATGCAACCTACGAAAGGTTGAATACAAGAAATGTATGCATGAAGTAGATATTTGTTACCGAGATAGCATTGAATTGATATAGTAGATAATTGTTCATTGATCATCCTAACTTGGCTCCAATAAGCACATGGTGTCAGCACCTTTCTTGCAAGTGAGTCGAGCATCCAATGCATCTCCAATTGTTCCTAGAAGAACAACACAAACAAAATGGTGCCCAAACTCATTGGGACCAAAGAGTTAGACAACAAACAATACATAGGACAAACTCCATATAAATATGTGCATATAGGTATGAATTGGAATTTCATGCACACGTTAGCCAATTTATGACAAGGTGGAGTTTCCCCTATATATTCGATCAAAGAAAGAGAGCATGCCGAGAAACTACATATAGTAAATATGCATGCTCAAGGCTTTCAAGAATCAAATCAACACATAGTTGATAAGACACCAAAAGACAAGGTATCAAGTGATAATAAGATACCAAATGAAAAATATCACTTGAAAGACATCAATTAAAAGATACCTCAAGGAATGGGATATCCATTGACACATGTCAAATAAAAGGAAACAAGATACCAATTGAAGAAAATCAAACACGAGGTATCTAGTTTCCAAAAGAGAGCCAGGTTCTAAACAAAGCAAACCCTCAACAAATTTTCATGATGGCACAAAGCATCATAAAGATCAAGACTTGCCTCCCATCAACACACGCTTGATGGGGATCAAAAGATTTTATGATAAACACATAAAGAGAGTGTTGTAAATTAAATAGGATAGCTCCCTCAAGAGATGTGCATTATATAGAATTTGCATTTAAATACAAAATTCACAAGATGCGATGATCACTTTCTCTATATCTATAAAAATACTAGACATGTTCAAACGATCTGTAAGAGGCAAGGAAGACAAACGATACACAAAATTCAATGTAAAGATAATTAGCAATTTCTACCAACTGAAGGGAATACCGATTGTGAAAGTACAAGAAGCATCTAGAAATAATTCCCATTGGTAGTTTGCAAATATATACAATTTCATATTTACACCAAAAACACAAGCAAATGACACTTGTAGAGATAACATGCCACCTAGGAACAAGATACTTTACAATATCAACACTAAGTAGCAGTACCTCAAATGTACACATTTTGTAGGCTTGTAATATGCACATAGCATATTACTCCCCCATAATGTGATAACCCAACAATATTAACAAGTGGCAAATGAGAACCAACAAGAGATAATTAATGGGACAAATAGAATTTGAGTTTATCATGAGTAAGGCATACCACAAAGAGACTAGATAATCATGAAATATCAATACTAAGTGGTATTCCTCATGTATACACATTTATAGGATTGTGAGGTGCGCAAAGCACACCACCACCCCCAAAATGGGTTAATCCATTAATCTCTCACAAGAGCCAACAAAGATACAAAGAGTATGCAAAAAAGGCTGAACAAAAGACTCACATATACATGATGTGCAAACCAATATACACATACTTGATTGCTCAAGATAAGAGAGTTGGAAGCACAACATATACAAGCACATGCAAGGTACAAAACCACAGCATGCAAAGGGGCAAGTAACTAACAATGTAACCAATTTAAGTACAAGTTACCGTAAGGAGGCACATTGGATACAAGGTAGAAACTCGATAATCCAAATGGCTTGGCTTGAGACAATATGAATGATGAAGATCCCTTAATTCTTCATGATGTAGCCGAGTCTCCAATGCCCTACAATATCACATATTGATCAAGTTTGAGCGTGTTGGTCCCCAACCATATTGGGTCCTAAGAGGTGAGTCACAATAGGCTTGGCTACCCAAATGGTTCTTTTCTTGACACCACTTTGAGTACCAACAAACTTGGCAAACACATTGCCAACCTTATCCCTCCCAAGGGAATAGATATCATCAATAGTGATTGGGTTGGATAAGTTACCTCTCATGCAAGATGAAGCGAAGTGACCCTTCTATCGACATAAGTAGCAACATCTACCCTTTAATTTCTTCCCAATTGATTTCTCAAGTTGAGGAGTGTTGGCTTGGGTCTTCTTGGGAAGATGCTTTTCTTCAACTTGTAGTTGAGTATGTGATTGAACTTGTGGCCGCTTCCATTATTGCTTGTGACTTTGGGGCTTCTTATTCAATGGGAAAGATCTAACATGTTGCCCTTCAATTTTGCACTTGAAGCAAACAATCTTGGATGAATTCTTGACTTGTTCTTGGCCCTTATTCTTAAAGCTTTTGGACTTCTTGTTCTTGTTGGAGTTGAATCCAAGTCCACTTTTTTCATTTGGGGATTTTTCCCCATACAAGACATTGTTGAGTGTGGACATCCCTTCATGACGCTTTTACAAGTCTTTCTTCAAAGAAGTGACTTGGGTGTTGAGCTCTTCGATTTCCTCTACATGGTTAGTATCAACACAAGTACTAGAGGAAGTATAAGCTTCATTGTTAGAGAAACAAAGTAAGGAAAGTAATTCATCACAAGATGTAGCAACATTATGAGTAGATGAATTACGAGGACTACCACATGGCAATATAGCATTTTTACTAGTGCTAATGTCCACATGAGGCTCACTTGATGTTACCTTCATAGTAATAGCCTCATGAGCTAACTTGAGCACATTATGGGATACTAGAAGATCCTCATGAGAGCTTGTCAGCATTTCATGACTTTCTTCCAATTTCCCATAATTGCTAGATAGCAACTCGAGTTGAGCCCATAGCTCAACATTATCCTTTAATATGGATGCTTCACAAGAAATAGAGTTAGTAGCACAAGCATAATCATTAACAACAAGAGGAGAAGGCAACTTTGCAAGCTCTTTAGAATATGAAGCTTCAAGTTGAGCATGAGACTCAGTTAGTTCGATGAGGGAACTCTTAATAGCCCTTGAGCCATTTTCTAGGTGCTCATAGTCCTTAAGGAGTTTAGCATGTGCAACATCAAGCTTATCAATTTTAGTTCTAAAATCATTAGCCACCTCGAGAGCTGTATCATGGGATTCCTTTAATCTAGATAATTGTAGACAAAAGGTTTCCTCAAGAGATTCCTTGGTGGTTTTTTCATTTTCAACAGCTTGGGATAGCTCCGCTATCTCATGAGCGTAATCACGCTCATGACCTTCCATTGTCTCAATGGTGCCCTGATGCTCCTCGAGATGAGCTTCCAACTCCTCAATGTATTTCTTGCCCTTAGTGGAACAAGCAAGTTTATTCTTATAAAGAGATATAAAAATCATTTCACCCTTAAATTTTAAGCATGCAATATTATCACTCTCTTCATCATTATCATCATCATCATCATCATGAAATATATTGGGATTCAAAGTAGGAGATACCTTTGAAGCCTTAGCGATAAGGCAAAAGTGAGAAACAATAGATGATGATGTAGGATCCCTTGAAGCATCATTCAAGGCCACATCTTGTTCCATGGAGTGATCAATTTCCTCTACATTGTTAGCACAACAACTCGAGGAAATAGATATATTTTTATCATGGCACCAAGATATAGAAAGCATATCATCATGGGATTTAGTCAAGCAGTTTTTACATGATATGCAAGGACTATCAACACAAGCATGTAAAACATTTAGAGTGCTCGAAGTGTTAACGGCCAAAGATGAAGCATTACAATAATATAGTGATGAACGATCATCAACAATAAGCCCACTATCATCATTGCAATGATCATCACTACTCACCATATCATTACCTTGTGGCAATCCACATGTAGGTGAAGTAGATGAAGTTGAGAAGACCACACGACCGGAAGTGGAGGGAGAAAAATCATTTCCACAAATCTTGGACACGCCATATTTATCTTGAAGATTTTTCCACAACTCATGAGCTTCCCAGAATGGGATGAGTTGAAATATTACTACATAACTCAAAGCATCAAAAAGCACATTAGAAGTTTGACATTGAGATAAGAGTTTTCTCATCTTCTAAAGATATGTTTTGAGAATCCTTTGAAGGAGAAAATCCCATATCTACAATTTGCTCTAAATTTGGGTCCATGACCCTAAAGAGATTAAGCATGCGAATAACACAAACATCAAAATTTGTGCCATTGAAAATAAGAGTGTCACAGAATCCTAATCCCCTGGTCAACATCCTTACTCTCTAGGTGGTAAAACTTAATAATGAGAGATCTTGCTTTAATACCAATTTAACGGACGTGGATGTCGCCTAGAGGGGGGGTGAATAAGCGCTTTAAAATAATTACGGTTTTTGCTTGAACAAATGCGGAATAAAAATAACGTTTATTTTTTTCAAGCACAAAACCTAAAACAACTAGGCTCACCTATGTGTACCAACAACATATGCTAAGCAAGATAAACAACAAAGTGATAGCAATATATATAACAAGAAACAATATGGCCATCACAAAGTAAAGTGCATAAGTAAAGGGTTCGGGTAAGTGATAACCGAGCCACGCGGAGACAATGATGTATCTCGAAGTTCACATCCTTGCGAATGCTAACCTCCATTTGGAGCGGCGTGGAGGCACAATACTCCCCAAGATGCCAATAAGGCCACCGTGATCTCCTCACGCCCTCGCACAATGCAAGATGCCACGATTCCACTAAGGGGCCCTCGAGGGCGGTCACCGAACCCAAACAAAAAAGGTTGGGGCAATCTCCACAACTTAATTGGAGGCTCCCAGCAACACCACGAAGCTTTACTATAATGGAATATGGATTCGAGATGACCTCAAATACTCGGGGCAATCTCCACAACTTAATTGGAGACCCCGACGCTTGCCTAGAGCTTTACACGACAATGATTGAGGTCTGAGGCACCACTAAGCTTATAGGAGGCCAAAGCATCCACGAAGAACAATCTCTAGGGTACCAAGTACCAAAGGGTAATAAGCTTCTAAAACTTCACTTCCATTTATCATCGTGGAGAACTCAAACCTATGCACCAAATGAAATGGCAAGGGCACACGCAGTGCCTAGGTCCTTCACTCCCAAATCCCACCACAACAACGAATGCTATGGTGGAAAATGAGAGGAAGAACAAAGAAGAACAGTAAGAACTCCAAGAACTATATCCGAGGGGTTCCTCTCACATAGAGGAGAAACTGATTGGTGGAAATGTGGATCTAGGTATCCTCTCTCTTTTCCCTCAAAAACGAGAAAGAAGCATTGGAGGGATTGAGAGTTAGCAAGCTCTAAGAAGGTCAACCATGGGGGAATACATGATCTAGTAGGATGGGGAACCATTGGGAAAGATGACCCCCTTAAATAGGTCCCCGCAAATCTGCCTATTATGTGCAGAAATACACACGGGCGTTACTACCGGCAATGCACGCGGTACAACCGGTTTATGTAATATAGCGGTACAACCGCCCAACCACCGCCCAAGAACCACACCAAAACAGAAACTTGGCCGTTGGGCATGGCTAAGTCCCAAGCGGTACAACCTCTTGGAACACCGGTAGTTCCGGCTATATTTAATATAGCGGTACAACCGGGCCACCACCGCCCAACTGCCGCAGCTAAACAAAGTCTTGATTGGCTGTGGACCAGTGTTTGGCTAGATCAACCGCCCAGAGGTTGAGCGGTACAACTGCCCATGGCAGCGGTACAACTGGTCAGTTAGGAAGAGACGAGGAAATACCAGAACTGCCATAACTTTTGCATATGAGCTCCAAATTGAGCAAACTCAAGCTTGTTGAATTAAGGACGACAAGAGCTATCCAAACAGGGAGATGTGAGACCTCTATGAATGAAGAACAGGAAAACCTTCCAACATCAAAAACATCATAGAAGATGCATATGGACTCCGTTTTTGATGAACTCGAGCTTCTCATGAAGATGACCATAAGCTCTAAAACTCACAAAGAGAAACACCAAACAAGAACCAAGAAATATGATGGAAGTATGCAAATGGTTTGAGCCCTCAACGAATGATACGATCAAGCTACTCAGTTGAGAGCCCACCTTGAAAATATGACAATCTATCCTAAAATAGAAAAATCTATCAAGGGAAAACCTATACCTTGCACCTAGTCCTCTTGAGCTAGATGATGATGATCTTGGCTTCCTCAAGATGGACCACCTTTCTTGAATGTGTTGGTTTCATGAAGACTAGTTGATTGCTCCCCCATACTCACTATGGGTGAGCCACTCTTCAGCACATCTTCACAAATCCATTGCCACCACAATGGAAGGCAAGCTTCAAGCAAGATATCTTTGTGATGCTCCACTTGAACTTGCACACCGCAATCGTGATGATGATCACCAATCAACGACATCCTCCATGGCTTGTATGAGATCTTACTCTTGACTCAATCCCATGGACACACACCTAACCCCACATGGAACTCTTACGAAGATCATGGGTTAGTACACAAAAGCGTAATGGACAATGCTTGCCATATCATGGGATCACTTGATCCCTCTCGGCACATCTTGTGTGCTTTGTGTGGTGATCAACTTGATTTACTCTTTGTCTTAGTCCTGATCAACTTTCTGTCTTTATGACCATTCTTTGGATAATACCTTGAATACCACCTTGGTCATCATATAAACTCCTTCAAACCAATAGATGGACTTCAAGAAGTGCCTATGGACAAATCCTTCGAATATAACTCAATGCAACCATTAGTCCATAGGGTTCGTTATCAATTACCAAAACCACATATGGAGAAATATGCCCTAACATTGAGTTTACTTTGTCTACATCATGTCATCGTTATCCAAGAATTAGTCTGTTTTACTTAATACTCTAGATGCATGCTGGATAACGGTCGATGGGTGGACTAATAGTAGTAGGCGCAGGAAGGATTCGGCCTCTTTTCTTATGGGCGTGATGCCCATATACACATGATCATTGTAGGGGTTTTCTCGAGAGTACGCAGATGGCGTACCATATTTTTATAGAAGGAAGAATAGAGTTTACAAGACACCAATTAGAATACGAACATTCCAATTGGTGAGTTACACCGACAGGAGCAAGGAAAGAACAAGGCTGCTTTCTCACAAAAGGATCTAAACCCCCTACACAAAATCCAGCGAGCTTCCAATCCTTGATCTTGTCGAGCACATGCGTGATTATTTGCGTAGGGGTTTTCTAGTTATTAGTCGTGTTAAAAACTCTCGCATTTCTTTGCTTCCAAATCGCCCATGCAGTCTTGATCATGAAGGAGTCGAAGCCACGAAGGATTTTCCCTGAGAAGAGCCTCCTCTGATCGAACAATGAGTCTGTGAACCTGCCAGGTGAGGCGGGAGGTGGGATGTTGAGGTTGAGGCTCGAAAAGCATCAATGCAAAACTTTTGTCGCGTAAACGTAGTGCCACAGGATGTGGTCAATGTTGTCTTGGTCTTGTAAGCAGGAAAAGCATGCGGAAGATTCGTGTTGTAGCCCATATGTGGCTCTTGTGTGAGATGTCCAAAGCCTGTATTGCAACATGAGCCACACAAAAAATTTGCAGCGTAGGGGATCCCAACTCCTCCAGATGCACTCTAGCGCGACAGGTCTCTCCTTTCCCATGCATAGTATTTTATAGGTAGCCTTAGTAGTGTAGACTCCTGTTGCCTCAGTAGGCCAGTGGAATTGGTCTAGCCCATCCTCATTCCTCGGGACAGTTGAGATTGCATGGCAAAGTTTAGCGATCTGTATGTTCACACTGAAGTTAATATCTCTAGCCACATCCTCGGTCCAAGCATTGTTTATCATCGCTTGCTCGACAGTCCTGGAGTTGCGTGCCCTCGTGGCAACAACCTTCCACAGGTCAAGTGCAATATCGCCCACCGTGAATCCATGCAGCCACCTATCCTTCCAGAAAAGGATCTTTTCTTCATTACCAAGAGAGATCTTGACCATGCTATTGAAGACAAGCTTGGCCTCCTTGTCATCAACCATTGGAATCCCCTGCCCAGGCCTGCTAGGGTTAGTTCTTTGAAGCCACTTCCATCTAACAAGGAGCTCTATGGCGTGCAAACGGAGGTCCTTCACACCCAGGCCTCCTAGACAAGTTGCACGGAACACCTTGTTCCAGGCCACAAAGGAAAGCCCACCATTAGCTTTCTCCTTGCTAGCCCAAAAGAAGGCCTTCAACAACTTATCAATCTCCTCAAAAACCCAGGTTGGCGCATTAAGCACGAGTAGCTGGTGAATAGGTCTAGCAGATATTACCGACTTCGCAAGGATCAACCGTCCTGGTCTCTAAATCATTCCCTGCCACCATGTCGGACCAAGCTTTCGGACCTGCTGAAGAAGTTGCTCCCAGTCTACGCGGAATAGCTTCCTGATGGCCAACGGGATGCTCATGTATTTGCAGGGGAAATTACTAGCCTGCAGTGCAGCACGTCTGTCACCCTTAATCCATCCTCTCAAGTGCCCTTGATAAGAATGGCCGCCAATTTGGTGTAGTTGATAGGGAGTCCGGAAGCTTCACCAAAAATGCCAAGCAGATCTCTCACGCATATGAGGTCTGGATGCGAAGGCCTTATAAATTTAGCCACATCGTCGGCATAGACAGAGAGTCTTTGAAGTGCGGAGATTCCTCGGAAAAAGCTTAGAATGCCTACCTCTGTTGCCTTGCATAAGATCTCCGAAAGCGCATCCATGGTGATCACAAATAGGAGAGGGGAGACCGGATCTTCTTGTCTCAACCCTTGTGCATGGACGATAGATCTACCCGGACACCGTTGACAATGATTTTACTGCTCACTGTGGATAGCAACGTGGAAACCCACTGCAGTCATTTTCCAGCCAAAACCTCTCTTCCTAAGAATCTCAAATAGGAATGGCCAGGAAAGGGAATCGAAAGCCCCAGAGATGTCCAGCTTGAGGAAGGTACCTCGCACTTTGGAAGCATAGATTTTGCGTGCCACTTGACGAACTCATGGATGCTTTGAACCTTGATGAACGTTGATTGGTTGATGCTCACGATCTCGTTCATCCTCTTCCTGGCGCGGATGGCGAGCACCTTTACGAAGAGCTTGGAGAAACTATGCAGGAGGCTGATGGGTCTGAAATCTCGTAACTCTAGTGCATCTGGGGTTTTGGAGATGAGCACAATGTGTGCTTTATTGAGCTTGCCAAAGCCCCTACCATCCTCAAAAACATCTTGAGAAACGCTACGATGATGTCATGTTTGATCATCGGCCAAGCTTTTTGGTAGAAGAGCCCGGTGAAACCGTCGGGACCTGCAGCTCTATCCGGGGGTGTATCTTTGATAGCCTGCCAAACCTCTCCTCCGTGAAGATCTCATCAAGCTTAGTGAGATCGAGCTCGGCCATGTCAAGGTGCTAGAGATCGATTGTGTGTTCCCGAGAAGACACATTTCCTAGTAGGCAGCCGCAGCCATAGAAAACAACGTCCTCGATGCTGCTTTGATCAGTGAGGATCTAGGTGCCACGCCTCACCTTTGGAATGACATTTTTTGTCCTCCTTCCATTGGCCACCGCCTGAAACAGTTTAGTGTTGGCATCGCCCTCCTTGAGCCATCTGATTCTCGAGTGTTGTTCTTCAATGGTCCTTCCAAAAGAGGCCATCCCAAGCAATGCGATCTTCGGCGTTCTTGTAAGACACAATTCTTGATCCGAGAGCGAATGCAGCTCCTGGGCACGGTCGAGTCTGAAAATGACCCAATTTGCCACTCCCATGAGGATCTTGATGTTGCCCGCATTTCTTTGTCCCCATGCCTGGAGAAAAGTCATCGTCTTTCGGAAGAGAGCATCAAGTATTTTGTATGGATCGACGATGTCATTGTCGCATTGCCAAGCTTCTCTGATGGCGTTCTCGAACCCCTCAAGCTTTGTCCAAAACTCCACGAACCGTAAGCGCTTCTTGTTAAGGATGTGCGCGCTCGTGGATAGATGCAGGGGCGCATGGTCAGAGACTCCAGTAGAGAGCACTTGCAAAAGATGCTCCAATTGGTTCAGCTCCCAATCCACCGACACCAGCACTCTATCAATTTTAGTGAAGGTGGGGTCATTTCTCTCATCAGACCATGTAAAAGTACGCCCATGCATGTACAGTTATTTTAGCTCGTGGTCGTCAACGAATCTCCAAAATTTTCCCATCATTGCCCGATTAATGTTAGTGTTGCTCTTCGCAGTCGCCCGAAGTATCATGTTGAGGTCTCCCAGAATCACCCATGGTTTGGGACAAAGAGCTCTCCTAGCGTAGAGGTTCGGTAGAAATTTAGATTTAAGGTCTCCCCCTTGTGGTGCAAAAACGAGAGACACCCACCAGAGAAAACCATCCTTGTTGTCTACATGCCCCATTATAAACTTTGTGTCAAGCTGGATGAGGTCGACGGAAAGAATCCTGGTGTCCCACATGAGAAGGATCCCACCCCTAGTATCAATCTTCGTGAGGTAAGAAAAGTCGTCCGAGGAGGGGCCAATACATTGCAGTGCCACAAATGTGTCGAATACATCAAGTTTTGTCTCTTGAAGACACACCATGTTAACTCTCATCGATGCTATGAACTCCCTAACTTTCTTCTCTACGGGGCTATTAAGCCCACACGCATTCTAGCACAAGATCCGAGGGTTGTAATTCATGGATAACCAAGAAAGCTCTCCACACCTAGTGTCCCCCAGTTGCATCACATGACAATGATCGTCTTTGTACCCTACTTCACGAGCTCTTCTGGCGGCAGCACGGTCTTGCCGAAAAGGGCAGTGATGATGTCGACATGTTGTGCCCTTAGCAGCGAGTCAAACAATTGCTCCAACACTTGGGCAGCCCCATCGTCCACGATCATGTCCTTCGGTACCAGCCCTAATGCTTGAAGCAGGACGTTCTCTGTCGTCTTGGGTTTGACTGCACTGGCGCTAGCATTGCGCATCACCGCTCTGGTCATCCCCTTTGGCATCAATGGTACGGCCTCCGGCCTGAGGTTTGAGACTTGAACTTTCTGAAGAAATGGTGGAGCCACCTTCTTCATGATGTTAGCGCAAAACGATCTCAACTTCTCATATGCGATGGTCTCCTGCATCGTCATGCCACTCCTAGATTTCTCCTCCACCAACTGTAGTGGCATGTCCGATTCCACATGGATCACCAGAGCACTCGCTTGTTCGAGTCGGTGCACTGGGGGTCTATCCTCAGTGTGAATCATCTCCATGCTTAGAATTGAATGCTCTGACGAACCGTGCATGTCTTGCTCCGTGTGCCTGCAAGTCCCGTGGGCTGGTTGGATGTCGTTCGTAGTAGCGGGGTCTGGAATTGTCGTTTCGGAGCTTGCAGGGGGGCACTCGGCGGTCCCCCGAGAACAGGCTTGAACATCACATGTGAGGCTGACGCAATCTACATGTTAGTCTCCAGTGTAGCCGACTCCTCCTTCCCAACAGCGGTGCCCCCATTCGCTGGCACAATGAGCGCAGGAGACACCGACTCCAGCGCCACGCCTATCATCAATGTAGCCAAGTCCCCATCACCTGGTCCAACATCCAGGGCATCGATCCCACCCTCTCCATGTTGTGCACAACCATTAGGCATCGAACCAGCATCCTCTAGAGGAATCGGCGAGAGCGGGCCATCAGGTTGGTTTCCACAACCGCCGAAGCGTGCGCCCCAGGTTGAGTGCCTCTCGGATCATTCTCGTGAAAATCGCATAACTATCCTTTGTTTTGTCAATTGCCCAACAGTAATTTGTCTACCCACCATATGTTGCTTTCATGAGAGATGCCAGTAGAGAACACTATGGCCCCCAGGTCTGTTCACTTATATATTCAGAAAACTTATAATTTCCTCACTGTTATTATTTGTCTTTTATTTTATTTTGCAAGGTACAATTATCTACACACCCCACTTGCTTCCAAATAATGAGATCAAGGGGATTGACAACCCTCTTGCCCGTGTTGGGTGCAAGTTATTTGCTCTTTTGTGTGCAACCGCTGAAGACGGCTGGGGATTGGTATTCCTATTGGTTCGATAAACCTTGGTTTCTTAATCGAGGGAAATACTTACTTGCATTGTGTTGTGATTACCCATTCTTCTTCATGGAAAACCCAAAGTAGATCACAAGTATCAGGAAGAATTTCTCGCACCGTTATCACGGAATATCATCACCAACTATCAAGTAACTTCACACAAATTATCATTCACGTGTTCTTCTTTTTATTTGCTATTATATTTTGCTTGCTTCACAGAAAATCAAAAATACCAAAATATTTCTATTTTCTTGCTTGCCTAGTTATGTTATATCTTTGTCACACCAAAACAGGAAGTAAATGAAAAAAAAGGATAAATCGATCCTCATCAACTTGCTAATCTTTTCAAGCTTCGTGCTTATTGTAAACCAAAAGCTCATAATGACGTGATGAATGAAAATGCTATTGGGATACATTTATTGATTGCAAAATAATCAAGGTCACTTTTCATGTTGATGGAAAGCAAGTGCATTTTTTGAAGAACCAAACTCTAGTTAACAATATTAATGACATTGAGCCTATTCCTACGGTCATCTCTAGAGATTTTATAATCCCTCTACCTACTGCCAATAAAAAGAAATACTATAATACTATGGTGGGGGAGATGCAAATCCCCATTTAGGTAACCAAGTGATATACAAAAATTCTTTGATTTCATGTTAATTTGAAACGGTTATCAATAAGACTTGATCAACCTTATTAATGGATCCTTTTCGAAAGACATGTGATTGATGAATCGAGTATTCACAACTTTATGTACCCCAAGTTTATTCTCTATTCTCTAAGCTATAGAAAAATAAAATGCCATGATTACCCCGTTTTTTGAGTTTTCCGTACTATAGAAAAATGACCCAAAAATAAAAAGTCTCATAAAGGAGTAAAATTTTAACATGATTTTTCTTGAATAAATAAAAATATTGGCATAAAAATAACAACAGGGAGACGCACATGTGTGCCACAAGCCAACACGGCGCCCCCTTAACCGCGTGATGACGAGTTGATGAATATACTTCTCGCCCTTCGTTGGCTACCCCAAGTGGAAGGTGGAGATGTAGTCAGCAGCAAGTTTCCCTTACACAAAGATTGTAAGGTTTATCGAACCAAGGGGACTCTGAGGATCAACAAGTAAGTGTCCGCTGCCCTGGCGCTAGCACAAGTCGTCGACCTGCACACACACACAAATAACTTTGCTCCCAACGAGTACACAGAGGTTGTCAATCTCTCCCGCCTTGTAGTTTGCAAAGGATCAAAACACAAGGGGGAATAGTGATAGTGATTGCAACGGAAAAGTAAATGAAAGCAGTAAATGGTGGAGGTGTAAGCAATGGTGGAAATATGGACCGGAGTCACGTGATGTTCACTAGTGATGTCTCTCTCCCAAAAGACGATAAACAACTATGCTTAGGTAAACAAATTACAGCTGGGCAATTGATAGAGTTATAAACGCACCACAATGCTAATTATGCTACTTGAAAGTTAGAGCCTCAATAGTAATGGGTAGTACGCCAAGACAAGTAGACCGCTTATTCATCACCATCTACTTACTAATCATCCACCTTGAGATATGTATCCAGAACATCTCGCTAGTATTAAGTCGCGAGCCCCACCCAAAGTGTAAACTAAAAGCAACGGACAACTGCATTAACGAACTATGCATAAGGTAAACAATCCTTGCAACCGTGGTCACAAGCACCGTTTTTTTCTCCCTGGTGGCAACAACACATCCCCTAGTCTCATGTTTCTGTCACTCAAGCTAGACATCAGGGGACATGAACCCACAATCATGCATAACGCTCCCTCTTGGAGTTACAATCTACTACTCGGCCAAAGCAATAAAGAGCAACGGAGAACATGCATGAATCACTAAAGAACATAATATAAAAGGATAATAAAATACATAACTCATAACAATCTGAACAAAATCTCATAATCCATCGGATCCCAAGAAACCTAGCATAGAAATAGCATGAAAATTACATCGGTGCCTTGATCATGTAGGCTAGCTCACAAGGCCAAATCATTGAAGCACAAAATTGAAGAGAAGACATCACATAGCTACTAGTCATGGACTCATGGTCCAAGGAGGACTACTCACGGCACATCCGAGAAGCGTCCATGGTTGTGGAGAAGCTCCCGGAGGTCAATCCTCCCTCCGGCAGTGTGCCAGGAACAGGTCTCCTGACGCTCCCGATCTCGGAAGCGCTGCGGCGGCGGAACGATGGGGAAATTCGCGATTCTGGATCTCCTTGAAGGGTTTCCTCTCGGAGGAGTAAATATAGGCCAAAGGAGGGCGTCAGAGGAGGTGTGGCCCACCCAGGTGGTCTGTAGGCGCGGCCAGGGGCCAGGCAGCGCAGGGTGGCTGCCTGGGCAGCCCCTGGCTCCCCTCTGGCCCATATTCGGTGATCTGGAAGCTTCCGTTACATTGATTTTTATATATTTTCTCGGGATGTTGGGCCTCTGGAAAATTGGGTAAAAGCCCGTGCAAAAAAGACATCAGCAGACAGAAACTGGCACTCGGTGCACTGAGTTAGTAGGTTAGTCCAAATATGTGTAAAAAGGTATAAAAGTGTAGCAAAACATATATCAATGTCACCAAAAAGATCATGGAACAAGCAGAAATTATAGATACGTTTGGGATGTATCAACATCCCCAAGCTTAATTCCTGCTCGTCCTTGAGTAGGTAAATGATAACACAATAAATTCTGTGGTGACATGCTAACACACATATAAGAACTTCAAAGTAAAGCAAGTAAGATATGCAATTCAAGTCAAGACAATAACAAGCAAGAGTCTATATCTAGTATTGAAATTAGCAAAGTAAGAACATAAAGGTGCAAGAGCTCTCGCTGTCCGTGACTCAAATGTCTCCAAATGGTGTTTGCATGCAAGAAGTCGGAGATGGGTTTACAACATAAAATATATATTTTTAATTGAGAACTCAATCTACTAAACCTCACACTTTGTCTCCTTCGGAATCTTATTTTGACTCATCCCCAGACAACTAGTCAGGCGCAAGTCAAAATGATCCTCTCCCTTTTGACTTTGAGCACTCATGCAATGGATGAGCGCAAGCAAGATATGTTGGCACTTAGGATGGCAAATAGAATAACGATGGGGAAGGAACACAAAAAGGTGTGAAAGGCTCACATCAATGAGGACAACCATAGGTGAGAGAAAGCCAAATGATAGATATGATGTGAGAAGTAGGGATTGCCATCCAACGGATGCACATATGAACTAAGGTAAGCTCTCCAATGGAACTAGTGGGGGTGCATCCAACTTGCTTCCTCGTGAAGACCTAGAGCTCATTTGAGGAGGCTCATCATTGGAATATACGAGCCAAGTTATATAGTGTAAGGGTCCCCACATAGTTATGCATGAATGATAATCTCTATGGAGTACAAATATAGCAATGGAGTACGAGTGTGGATCTTTCAAAAGGAGTAGTAGTGTTGCCCCCTTCTCTCTTTTTATTTCTATTTTTTTCCTTTATTTTTATTTTTGTGTGGCCTCTCTCGCTCTTTCTTTTTATCTCTCATTTGTCCTCTTTGGGATCTTTTAATTTGTCCTCTTTGGGATCTTTTAACTTGTCCTCTTTGGGATCTTTTCCTCACATAAGGTCAACGCTCTATGTTCTACAAGAATAAAAATAAGATCTTCACACTTTATAAGAAGTACTCAACATAAAGGCAACTGAAAACTATCATGATGTATGCAAATGTATGCCTCTGCCACTGTAGCAGGATATGCAATGAAACTAGCGCGTCATGTAGCAATAATAAGGGCAAGGCCCAACTAGCATGCGGCTCCTCGATCAAGCAAAAGCATGTATAACATGAAGATCAAGTCATGAGATTGTGAATGTTGCATGGCAATGTATCTCAGAAAGGCTATGGAAATGCCTTAATATGTAGGTATGGTGGTTGTTTTGAGGAAAGATATAATGAGGCTTATGATGACAGAGCGTATCATGTCAAGGGTTTGGATGCACCGATGAAGTTTGCACCAACTCTCAAGGTGAGAAAGGGCAATGCATGGTACCGAAGAGGCTAGCAAACTATGGATGGTGGAAGTGCCAACAATCGAATACTCAAATTAGTCTAAAGAACTCATAAACTTATTATCGGTAACTCTCTATCTAGTTAGGAGATTCACAAAGAGACAAGTACCCCGAGGAGGAGTGTTTGGCGGTTTGGTTATCCTTGCGCATCCTCGACCCATGGTAACGTGAGGGTACTCTATATATTCCAACCCCTCCAGAGGTTAGCGATCAATTTAGTAGCTAGAGTTCTCAGCTAATTTTTAGTTTTTGAAAAACACATGGATTTCCCAAAATACGACACCTATCACTAATAGGCTTAAGCTCTTGGAACCAATAGTCCAAACATTACTCAAATCAATACCTCAAAACTATTGCAAGTTACTACTATACTTAAATAGCAACTTCAATTACCTACTCATGCAAGACACACAACTCAGTGCAACTAGCCAACTCTCTAAAAAATATCAGCATGATAACTCAAGAGAGTTCCAAAAGCAACCTAAATAAAATCTCTTAAAAATATATAGCATGCAAACTAAGAGCTAAGCATGACAGCAGCTATGAAAAGGTATAGAACACACAAAAAAGATAAACATGAAAACCTATGTTGTGTTCTAGAGTGGAATGGAGCGTGCTTGTCTGCCAAACAAGGAAGGCTAGGTTCCGACTTGTTATGAACAGCAAGAAAAACTAAAACAAACTAAAAAAGTAAAGAGCGGGACGCTCCAAGTATAGCACATAACATATGAAGTGATAAAAATATAGCATGGAGATGGACGAACTGATGATTGTTGATAGAGAAGGGGATGCATGGGGGCATCCCAAGCTTAGACGCTTGAGTCTCCTTGAATATTTCTTGGGGGTGCATGGGGGAATCACCAAGCTTGTGCGCTTGACACTCCTGGATCTTCTTTCATCATCTTCCATCGCATACTTGAAAACTTCCTTCATACGAAACTCCCATAAGCTGATTAGAATGGTTAGTACCCAAGATAAAATAATTCATTACCAACTGTAAATAAATATTTCATGAAAATCTATTATTTCTCATGATTGCCAAAAGTTTTTTTCAAAGGAAAATCAAGCTTAAGATTCGCAAAATGATGAAAACGCAAAACGTGGGAGAATCTCTGAAAAACAGAACATCAGGTACTAAATAATTTTTTCGGGGCACTTCTACAACTGAAATAAAAAAACTCAGAACAGATGCCACAAAGACAATTATATAGAGAATGCTATCAAAACAATTCAGATCAAAAAGATGATCTGGTGATTTTTGGCAATTTTTTCGTCAAGCAGATAGAATCTGTTTCTGGACAGCATGTCACAACTTTTGAACTTTCTTGCAATCGGAGGCTAAAACTTGGCACACAACTTAAAATAAAGATACAATGATGTTGCTACAGTAGTAACAAGCATCAAGACCATTAAAACTGAAAGTAAAGATAACAAGGGTTGTCTCCCTAGAGCTCTTTCTTTATAGCCATAAAGATAGGCTTAAGATTTTAATGATGGTCTCGTAGGAGTAAGAGTTGTAGAACAAAAGAGAGCAACAAGAAGCAAATACCAAACACATTTAAGTCTAACATGCTTCCTATGCATAGGAATATTGCAATAGAATAATTCATTGAAGCACAAAGCAATAAGTATAGGAAGGCAAAACAAGTGCAACTTCAAAACCTTCGACATAAATAGGGGAACTTCTTATTTTTTAGATATTTAGAACCATGGCTCCCCCTCTCATTATAAATTTCAGTGGCATCATGGATGAACTCAACAATATAACTATCACATAAGGCATTATTTACATGATCCAAAAGTATAAAAGTATCATTACTCTTCTTATAAGCAAAATCTTTCTTATTAGGAATAGTGAGAGTAAAGTAATCATTATCATCATGGTAATCATCATGTTTAGGAAGCATAGTATCATCAAAGAAAATTTTCTCCTCAAAAGTTGGGGGACTAAAAATATCATGTTCATCAAACCCGTCATCCCCAAGCTTAGAGCTTTCCATGTCATTAGCAATATTGATATTCAAAGAAAGCATACTAATAACATTGCCACCATCATAATTGTTATGCAAATAATAAAGTTCCATAGGTTTTTTAATTTTCTCCTCAAACAATTCATGTCCTAGTTCAAGATAAAGTTTATAAAGATCTCTCATATTTTTGTTGTTTTCCATTAAGCCAAGGTCATATAATTTTTTTGTGGTTTTTTTGGTATAAGACTCTAAAGCAAAAACTAGAAAGTAAACTAACAAGACTAAAAAGCAAAGGTAAAAGATAGTGTGCAACTCCCTTGCCTTGAAGACTGGAGTCCCCGGCAACGGTGCGAGAAACTTGCTTGATGACGATTTGATGAATATACTTCTCGCCCCTTGTTGGTTACCCCAAGTGGAAGGTGGAGATGTGGTCAGCAACAAGTTTCCCTTACAAGGAGATTGTAAGGTTTATCGAACCAGGAGGACTCCGAGGATCAACAAGTAGGTGTCCGCTGCCCTGGAGCTAGCAGAAGACGTGGACCTGCACATACACAAATAACTTTTCTCCCAACGAGTATAGAGAGGTTGTCAATCTCTCCGGCCTTGTAGTTTGCAAAGGATCAAAACACAAGCGGTAATAGTGATAGTGATTGCAACGGAAAAGTAAATGAAAGCAGTAAATGTTGGAGGTGTAAGAAATGGTGATAATATGGACCGGAGTCACATGATGTTCACTAGTGATGTCTCTCTCTCAAAAGACGATAAACAACTATGCTTGGGTAAACAAATTACAGTTGGGCAATTGACAGAATTATAAACGCACTGCAATGCTAATTATGCTACTTGAAAGTTAGAGGCTCAATAGTAATGGGCAGTACGCCAAGACAAGTAGACCGTTTATTCATTATCATCTACTTACTAATCATCCACCTTGAGATATTTATCCAGAACATCTTGTTGCTAGTAAGTTGCGAGCCCCACCCAAAGTGTAAACTCGAAGAAACGGACAACTACATTAACGAACTATGTGTAAGGTAAACAATCCTTGCAACCGTAGTCACAAGCACCATTGATTTCTCCCTGGTGGCAACAGCACATCCCCTAGTCTCATGTTTCTGTCACTCAAGCTAGAGATCAGGGGGCATGAACCACAATCATGCATAACGCTCCCTCTTGGAGTTACAATCTACTACTCGGCCAAAGCATAAAGAGCAACGGAGAACATGCATGAATCACTAAAGAACATAATATAAAAGGATAATAAAATATATAACTCATAACAATATCATAATAATCTCATAATCCATCGGAACCCAACAAACCGAGCATAGCAATAGCATGAAAATTACATAGATGCCTTGATCATGTAGGGCAGCTCACTAGGGTTAATCATTGAAGCACAAGATTGGAGAGAAGACATCACATAGCTATAGGTCATGGACTCATGGTCCAAGGAGGACTACTCACGGCACGTCCGGGAAGCATCCATGGTGGTGGAGAAGCTCCCGGAGGTCAATCCTCCCTCCGGCAGGGTTCCGGGAAGAGGTCTCCTCACGCTCCCGATCTCGGAAGCGCTGTGGCGGCGGAACGATGGAGTAATTCGCGATTCAGTTTCTCCTTGAAGGGTTTCCTCTCGGAGGAGTAAATATAGGCCAAAGGAGGGCGTCAGAGGAGGTGGTGCCCACCTAGGCGGCCTGTGGGTGCGGCCAGGGGCCAGGCCGCGCAGGGTGGCTGCCTGGGCAGCCCCTAGCTCCCCTCTGACCCATCTTTGGTGATATGGAAGCTTCCATTACGCTGATTTTTATATATTTTTCTCGAGATTTTTGGGGCTCTGGAAAATTGGGTAAAAGCCCCTGCAAAAAAGCATCAGCAGACAGAAACTGGTATTGGGTGCACTGAGTTATTAGGTTAGTCCAAATATGTGTAAAAAGATATAAAAGTGTAGCAAAACATATAACAATGTCACCCAAAAGATCATGGAACAAAGAGAAATTATAGATACGTTTGGGACGTATCACCGCGCCATGATGGCTTGTGGGACCCATAGCCCCCTTTTTATCCCTTTAGCTCACATCATCTTCTACCTCTAGAAAAAAATCCTAGCTCTCTCTCCCGTGTTCTCCCCGCTGAAACTCATATTTTCGATCTCTTTGCTCGGAAACCTGTTTCAGAAGTTGTTTTGAGGAAATTGTTCCATGGTTTGTGACTCCTCCATCTCTCCAATTACTTTTTGCCTTAGTGTTTTATATTTGGCATAAATTGCTACACTTGGTGCTACACAAAATGAGCTTGCATGTTAAATTCTTTAAGTTTAAAGTAACATGAATGCTTGATATAGCCTCTAAGTATCCATATGAGTAGTTGCTATCATTCTCATAGAGTTTTATTGACATTTTTGTGGTCCAAAAATTTCAGGACTTGTGTGTAGGAAAATGAACTTCTTCAGCAGATGTTCTTCACGGAAGGGTTCTTCGAGCCGGGGTCCCAAGGGAGTTGCAGGGAGGACTAAGGATAGTGACATCAAGATCTTCCGCAACATAGAGGTTAGGCCTTGTGAATGGCCACATACACCCTCATGAGTGAAGCTGGTTTTTATGAATAATTCATGCAATTAGTTGCAAATGTCGGGCTGACCAATTTCCTCGCAGATAACTATGATCAATACTATGTCCTTACTAATTCCTTCATTCAAAACTTCTATTTCATAAACACGCCCAATGGTCCCAAAGTATGTTTCGATTTATATGCTTCAAAATATGAATTGCCCCTTGATAGATTTTGTGAAATATACTTGCTTCCCTCTGATGGGGGGATAGGCGAGCCTAAGCCTGAGGAATTTGAGGTTTTCTTCCTCACCTTAATTCTGGAGGAAACTAGGGGCGTATCAAATGATGGGGCCACTAGTTTGCATTTTCCTTCTGTAAATTATTTCTTTTTGTTTATAGGAAAATGCATAACTGCTACAGACAAGGGTGGTGGTCTCGGTGCCCCAACTATGGCTATTTTGTGCCGCGCACTTTATAATGATAATATCTACAACCTAGGAGCTATTGTCGCACGCCACTTGCATCTTAGTCAAAGCAAAAACAAGATTCATGGTGGTATTTATGCCACATGTCTGGCCAAGCATTTTGAAGTGGCTATACGCCCCACTGATTATTTGTTGCCCCAGGATTATCTCGACCATCAATCTATGATAGAACATCAATTCACTCATGCAAGTGATATACCACCGGGTATTCACTATAATTTAGTATACGACAAGATTACTCGTGATATTATTGTGTTGCCTTCACCCTCTTTGTTTAACTTCCATGCCAGGAACAGGTACACCGTCATGCAAGAGGACATAATTGCATACTGTAACGAGTTGGCTGCTACGGAGGCTGAGGCCCGGTACTGGGATGCTGAAGTGCCACCACAGGAGTACTTCCCTGGACCTGATGGTTACTACCAGTGGTGATTACCAAGCTAGGCAAAAGCCTAAGCTTGGGGGAGTATGTATCTCTCACCAACATTACATTCATGTTCACGCACTTCACATGAATTGTCGGTGATCATCCTCTTTCATTGTATATCCATTTTAGCTTTATTTTTTCCTCTTTATTCTTGTGTGTTTGAAAAACTTTAGAAAATCCAAAAATATTTCTTGTTTCTTTTAGGTTTTTCTTTCCTGTATAATTAGCTCTAGCATTGAAAGAAAACCCACAAATATTTCCTTTTGCTTGTCGGGAGCTTTACTATGTAAATAGTTTTTCTCATTCTTGTTTCTCCTTAGTTTATATTGCTTGCTGAAGAAAAACAAAAACTCCAAAAATATTTCAGTGTGTTTCCCTGAATTTCTTGTCCTTTTGTTGAGTCTTGAAAAGGGAAGACCATGATGAAAATGATAAGTGCATCTCATATGCTTTGTTGTCGATCTAACAAAGAGCCAATATTACCATGTCTTCTCCTTTGTCTAAAATTGCCCTATACATTCGAGCTTGGTCCACGGTACCCTTGCACTATTATTATTATCAAATCATTTTCTCATGCAAGTGAAAGGCAATAATGACGATATTTGGTGAAGTAACTCTGGCAAAGAAAATGGGTATGAACTCTTCTCGTTTTTTGTTTCTGTAAATATGATGGCTTGTTCGATTTTGATTCGGTATATCATGAGTGAACATGTTTGTGATGACAATTAGAGATCATAGCTTTTCATGCTATGCTTAAATATCTAGGAGTTGATAATGATTTACCTTGTGTGTCAACATGCATTAAAGTGGTTATGATGTGATATGGTAGTATGGTATTTACCTCTAAGTAATTCGAGTTGTTTGACTTGGCCCATGTGAAAACATGTAGTTGATTCAAAACCAATGTCGCCTTCATGATATCTAAATTCAGTGTGTTTATATCCTACTCATACTTTGTCCAAAGTTGACTATTTGCAATGCATGATCATGACTGTTGTTGCCCTCTAGGTGGTCTCTACTCAATCTTTTGCTAGCCTCCACCTGTAATAAGCAGTAATGTTGCTTGTGCATCCAAAATACTTAAAACCAAGTTATTCCACATGAGTCCCTCATACCTACCTATATGCGGTATTACCCTGCTGTTCCAAGTAAATTTGCATGTGCCACCTCTAAAATGTTCAAACAAACATCTGTTTTGTGCACTCGTACCGCTCATAGAGCGACAGGGCAATTAGTATCTTCCATGCTAATTAAGTTACTCTCAAGACGGGTGTTTATTCACCATCATCGCACAAGAGAGGTTGGTAACAAGGATGCCTAGTCATTATTAATTAAAATTTAATTAAAACAGAAGTCCTTGGGAAAGTTCATATGTTGGAGGGCACCCGTGAATTGGGCTAGCCATGGTTCTGTATGGATGGTGGATAGGAGTAAAACTTTACAATTCTGTTAGGGAACCACCAATGATGAGTTTAACATGGAAGGTACTGAAAACCTTTGTTGTAACGTTGACAGTAAACATTATATTTTCAATCCTGCTTTAAAACTTGAGCTCTGGCACTTCTGCAAATCAATGCTTCCCTGTGCGAAGGGACTATATATTTACTTTTATATTGAGTCAACACCCTCTTACTTATAGCACCAGACTGGAGAGCACTATTTTCAGTTTTATGCATTTAGTCTAACCAATGTTGGATGTCGTGGGTATAAGTCTGACAGTAGATGTGTAGGATACGAAAGGATGGGCAGAGCCTTAGCTACGGCGAGGTTGTATGAGTTCAGGCCCCTCTGTAGTGGAGGTAAAAGCCCTACGTCTCAGTGCTCTTGGGAGCTTAGTGTCGAGTGGAATATAGGATTACAGTAAATGCCAACCCCTGTACCAGTGGGGAAGGGCGGCTTATATAGAGTGCGCTGCCCTTCACAACGGCCCGGTGGACAGGGGTGGAGTAGTGGCGAATAAATGCCTACGTTACAGGTAACGTATGCCTTAAATGCTAATAATGGTGTATGAAAACGTATGACCGTTGCCCTCGTGGGAGGTTACGATGTACAGAGTGGAATTTAGTCGGTACAATAAATATGCTCTGAATGCTCGTCACCGACTGGATGATGGGGGGTCCTTAGTTCAGTCGGAACTGTCTAAGGGCCTTGCCCTCTATGAAGGGTAGTCCTTGGGTAGGACCTATAGGGCAGGCCTATGATCCTACCCTAGGACTATAACCCCATCTGATTATGACTAGGATATTTTCTATTCTGAATTATAATATTTAGTCACTACTTGAATCTGAGAGGTACTCTGCATTTATGTATTAAGGTCTGAGAAAGGGCTAGTGAGATACCATGTCACTATATTATATCATGATTGTTTTGACAAATTGTTGGCATGTGAGATATCTTATTATTATTACTAGTTGGTTATGTATTTCCATGATTGGATATGATGCTTAAATCATTATCATGGATGTGTTTATTTACGATGTATGCTAAAAACCTGAACACTAGCTAAGCATATGTGTAACGACGAGAACAAAAGTGTTTGTAAAACTTTTATTTATCACTTTCAGTTTATCAACTGAATTGCTTGAGGACAAGCAATTAGTTAAGCTTAGGGGAGTTGACACGACTCCAACGTATCTACTTTTCCAAACACTTTTGCTCTGGTTTTGGCCTCTAACTTGCATTATTTGAGTGAAACTAACCCGGACTGACGTTGTTTTCAACACAACTACCTTGGTGTTATTTTTTTTACACAAATAAAAGTTCTCGGTATCGGATAAAAAAATTCGTGAATTATTTCTCGCATTGGTAAGAATTTATGGAGCGAAGACTAGCCGGAAAAACGCTGCCATGGAGCCACAAGACAACATGCCTTATGTCTTGTGGGGGTATCGTCGCCGTCCTGATCACCAACCCTTCTGCATCAACACCGCCATGATGCTTACCACCGGGAGCAAGGAATTCCTTTGTAGGCTTGCTGGAAAGCGGTGGGATTGGATGAGATTGATCATGTAATCGAGTTAAGTTTGATAGGGCTTGATCCCTAGTATCCACTATGTTCTGAGACTGGTGTTACTATGACTTTGCTATGCTTAATGCTTGTCACTAGGGACCGAGTGCCATGATTGCAGATCTGAACCTATTATGTTTTCATGAATATGAGAGTGATTTGGATCCTATATTGCAAGTTGTAGTTACCTATTACGTGTCTTGATTCGCATACCCCAAGGTAACAATAATTGGGATTCTTTCCAGTGATTGTCGTAGTTTGAGGAGTTCATGTATTGACCATTTGTTAATGCTTTGTTCTCGTTCTCTATTAAAAGGAGGCTGTAATATCCCTTAGTTTCCAATAGGACCCCGCTGCCATGGGAGTGTAGGACAAAACATGTCATGCAAGTTCTTATAGCAAGCATGTATGACTCTATACGACATACATGACTACATTATATTGATGAATGGGACCTAGTTCAGTGTCGTCCTAGTGTGTAACTGTTACATGGTCAATGTCATCTAAATCATTATTCATCACTCATCCACATGCCTACACTTTACATATACTGAATCTAGCTAAATTACTACTGTTGCTGCTACCTTTACACCTGCTACTCAATTCCTAGTATTACTACCTTTACTAATGTTACCAAAATTGTTGTTATCACTGTTACTGTTACTACTATTATTTGTTGTGCTACTAAATCTATGATGCACCAAGATATCCAAGGTGCGATTGAATTGACAAATCAACTGTTACGGCCAATAAATATTATGTTGCTACCCTTGTGTTGAATCAATAAGTTAGCGTGAAATACTACCCTGAAGACTAGTGTGATCCCCTATACTTGTGGGTTATCAACATAGCACTAAGTTCTCTGCTCCAACCACCACTGCCGTGGTCTCCTTGGACTCCGTCCATGCGGATTTCTTCCTACACCTCGCTCGAGGCCAGGCTTTCCGCTGGCTCGGCCTGCCGTGCCTCCTCCGCCTGCGCCTCCGCGCCCATCTGCCGCGCTACGCCACGCTTCAGACCTCCTCGCACGCTCCTCCGCTCATGGCGACTCCGCACCGCCAGTGTTGTTTTGTTTGTGGCCACGTCCGCATCGATGTGATGCATAGGTTGGACAAGCCCATGACACCTCCTAGGCGCCTAGCCCATCGTCTCCACCTGACCTATTGTCGCGCGTCTACCGGCTCACCCCCCGCCGCGCTGGCCGGCTCCGGCGCACTCCTCGTCCCACCATACTCCCCCTTGCATGCGCCGCCTGGCCATGCCCAACCCCGCCTCCTCCACCCTACCCTAGCCAGTGCGCCGCTCTCTACCGGAGGCTGACTATGTCCTGCACGCCCTCCTACTCGCTGCCCAATTGGGAGTGTGAGAAAAGGAGGAGCCGGCTGGAAAAAGAGAGTCATCCAAAAAAACTTGCCCACTCCACCTGCATGCCTCGACACTGGGCGGGCTTTGGCTGCCCATCAACTTGAATGCTCGATCGGTCGGGTCCGGCCGGGTGGCACACCCGCCGACCACCAGAGGTTTGGTTGCCACACCCAGTGGACATGTCGGTGCGCTCCACTCGCACAAAACCGTGTCGGCTTTCATCGACAACAACCGCCTCATCGGTGCCAATTAGCAATATGATCCCCCGGTTGTATATCTTTGCATCGTGAAATATGGATAACCCCGAGCAACCCTTGGGGATTATCGCTGCATTTTATTCAGCTACTTTGTTACTCACCCCTGCGCCAGCTAGCCTCGGCTTGGCCCGATACGTTCCTCCCTGCAAATAGATTAGTAGCGTCTACGGTACCAAAGGCCCACTCTTTGTCTCAGCTAGAGACCGCATCGCGGCTATCCGGCTAGCAAGAGCCAAAGCTCGAGGATACCCCATGAAAAGCGACCAGGGAGAAAATGGTTGGGCCGCCGAGCCGTTTCCTTCATGATTTTTTACCCGGTCAAATCTGCTCCTCAGAGTTTGAGTATTGTAAGATCCACTCTGTAGCCCACTCTTCATCTCAGCTATAGACTAGCTCCCGGTTGTCCGGCTAGCAAGAGAAAAAATCCAAAGGGACGAGGGAACATGAAATGACCTAAGGGCTCGGACGGAACCGAGTCAACATTCCCCCCGCATAAAACTTGGACGACTAAAGTTAAATATTTCATAAATCTGCGCTGACAAACTTTGTCTTTTGCACGATCATTCTTGCGATGAACCCCTCATAACCTCGGCGGCTACACCCAGTGGGTGCACTGACACGTCCACTCTGGAAGAAAGCTTCGCCGGCTGCGGCCCGCAGCCTTCCGCTATCGGCGATCTCTTCTACAACAACAAGAAGAAGCCTCCGCCCGACTCTCCGAGTCGTCCGGAGGCTCGGACGCTACACCCACTAGGTGCATTGGCGTGCCCCCACGGGAAGAAAGCTACGTCTATTGTGGCCCGTAGACGGACGCCATTAGCAACCCAGGCTAGAACAATAGAAATAAGCCTCTGCCAGACTCTTCGAGTCACCCACAGGCTCGGAGGCTACACCCAGTGGGTGCGCTGGTTCACCCCACTAGAAGAAAGCTACATCGGCTGCGGCATGTAGCCAGCTTCCATCGACATCCTGTGCTACAACAACAAGAAGAAGCCTCCGCCCGACTCTCCTAGTTGCTCGAAGGCTCGGAGGCTACACCTAGTCGGTGTGCTGGCGCGCCCCCACTAGAAGAAAGCTATGCCAATTGTGGCCTATAGTCGGCCACCATGGGCAACCTCTGCTACAACAAGAGAAAGAAGCCTCCGCCTGACTCTCCGAGTCTCCCGGGGGCAAGGAGGCTACACCTAGTGGCTGCGATGGCACGCCCCTACTAGAAGAAAGCTACGCCGGCTGTGGCCGAGAGCCGCCTGCCATCGACAACCTCTACTACAAAAACAAGAAGCTTTCGACCGACTCTATGAGTCACCAAGAGGCTCGGAGGCTACACCGAGTTGGTGCACTAGCGTTCCCCCACCTGAAAAAGCTACACCGACTGACATCGGCAACCTCTGCTATAACAACAACAAGAACCCTTCGCCCGACTCTTCGAGTCGCCTAGAGGCTCAGAGGCTACACCTAGTGGGTGTGCTAGCACCCCCCCCCCCCACTAGAAGAAAGCTACGCCGGCTGCGGACCGCAGCCGGCAGCCATCGGCAACCTCTACTACAACAACAGCAAGAACCCTCCACCCGACTCTTCGAATCGGCTGGAGTCTCAGAGGCTACACCTAGTGGGTGCACTGGCGTGCCCGCACTGGAAGAAAGCTACGCTGGCTGCAGTCCGCAACCGGCCGCCATCGGTAACCTTAGCTAGAACAACTGGAAGAACCCTTCACTCGACTCTTCAAGTCGCCCGAAGGCTCGGAGGCTACACCCCGTGGGTGCGCTAGCGCGCCCCACTAGAAAAAAGCTACGCTAGCCCTCCATACACAACAACCGACGGACTCCGCGTCCTTGCCCGACGCCGCCATGCGCCCCAATAGCAGGTAGACTCTGCGTCCGTGCCCAGTAGTGCTCAATGCACAACATCCAGTGGACTCCGCTTCCGTGCTCGAAAGTGCCCCGTGCACAAGAGCCGGCAGACTCCACATCCCCGCGTGGCAGCGCCCCACTCACAACAGCCTACGGACTCTGGTTCGTGCCCGGGAGCGCTCACGCACAAGAGCCCGCGGACTCAGCATCCTCACCCGGAGGCGCCACTCACCACAGACTCTGCATCCCTGCCCAATAGCGCTCCATGCACAAGAGCCAGCAGACTCCGCGTCCTCGCCCGACGGCACCACACGCTCCAACAGCCGGCGGAATCTGCGTCCGCGCTCGGCACTACTTTGTGTACAACTGCGAGCAGACTCCGCATCCACGCGCGGAAGCCCTCCCCCCCCCTCGCAGAAGAGCGAGTAGACTCCTTGTCCCCACCTGGCAGCGCCCCACGCACAAGAATGGGCGGGCTCCGCGTCCTCATTTGGCAGCGTCCCGCGCTCAACAGCCGGTGGCCCCCGCGTTTGCGTACGACAATATGTCGCATCCCAACAACCGGTAGACTCCGCATCCTCGCATGGCAGGCCCACCACACCTCCATTTGTTACAACAATGACTAAAAACCCTCCGCCTGACTCTTTCAGTCCAGCGGAGGCCCGGAGTCCCGTGGGGGTGACCATCGGGTAGGCTCAAGGGGACGAGACAACATTTCAAAACATCGGGGGAGTCACCCCCGGTATGCCAAACCCCATGAATCAGCAAGACAATCAAAGAAGTGAAGACAGAAGATCAGTTGTGACTCGGCTAGCTGGAGGCCAGACGGCTATAACCTTGTCGGCTACTAGCTACTCTTGTCCGGCTGCCGGCTACCGGCTACACCTGATCGGCTGGAGCGTGTCCGGCTGGAGCCGTGCCGGCGGGAACCTTGCCGGCGGCTATCTACTCCTAGCCGGCTGCGGGCTGCTAGCTACACCTAGTCGGCCGGAGCCTGTCCGTCTTGAGCCCTGCTGACTGGAGCCTTTGTCGGACGCTGGCTACTCCTGGCCGGATGCGGGCTGTTGGCTACACCCGACCGGCTGGAGCATGTCCGGCTGTAGCCAGGGATGAATTTAGGGGGGCGAGGGGGGGGCTAGACCCCCCTTAACAAATTGATTCTTCTATTATGATTGTGGTTTTTGCAGCCAAAAAAGTTCACTTCATATGAACTTTGCCCCCTCCATGAACAAACTTGCCCCCTCTATGCATGAATGTTGCTCCGTCCCTGGCTGTAGCCCGGCGAAGTCAACCACAGTGTCCCATCAGACATGACATGCAGACACTATAGCATGTGTCATGCATCACAGCACTGCACTACAATAGTCCAACACTATTGGCAAATAGTCCTGCACCATGTACATGTCATCCATCACCTCTAGTAGTGAAGTTAGGCCATGTGGTCCACCCCTTGTCCCCTAAGCACCCCTTTATAAGGTGACCTAGGGTGGTGGCCCATGGGGGGCTCTTAGGTGCTCTCTCACTCTCTCGTTCACACACTCTACAGGAGGAGAGGAGAGCTCACAGCCTCCTTCTTTCTCCTCCACACAACTCAAGGAGCAACCATGTACAACCACATACTCTTCATATACATCATACATGTAGGAGTAGGGGTGTTACCTCCACGCGAGGGCCCCGAACCTGGTTATAACATGCGTGTTGTTGCCCAATCCCGTTCCGAATCTCCACGACGGCCTTGCTCTCACCTCTCTAAGCCACCCCTGGTATCTGCCATGCGAAAATACCATGACAGAAGGCATCCCCTATTTCATCTCAATCCATCGGTCTGTCACTTGGAGCTACATTTTTATTCGTCACATGACGTGAGTTTTGCTTGGAGCGTCATTTGCTTTAGTTCGCCACAAGCATAATTTTCTCGACACGCCAACTTGAGAGAGACACACATTAATCATGATTTATTACAATACTCTATGTGCTTTAGGTATATATTTTGAGCTAAGCACTTGCTCTAGTACTTCACTTATATCTTTTTGAGCACGGTGGCATGTAGATTATATAGAAATATTTGCACTCTTTTTATTCACTTATATTTGTTTGAGAGTTAATAAATATTAGCCGTAATTTGCTGGGTTATAAGGCTAGTCCAAAAATAATAGGTATTCAATGAATGATAATGAAAACCATCATGTGGCACATGAAGAGAAATTGTGGGTTAATTATATTGATGTGGTCATATAAAAAAGGTGTGAGTGCATCATTGTTAATTCATAAAAGTATCGGTATTAAGAGGTGTCAATTCCTTGTTTGTTTGAATATTAAAAAGGCATGATCGGGATGCTTGAGCATTTCTATTGCTCGTTGAAATCCTAGTGTTGTTTCGAGTCAGAGTCGCGCAATAACTCCTCCCAACCCTCTCCCTCGGGGCATGGGGGTAGTGCTTTGATTTGTGATGAAACTAATAAAACTTTGCAATAAGTATATGAGTTCTTGATGATGAGTTGATGAATATACTTCTCGCCCCTCGTTGGTTACCCCTAGTGGAAGGTAGAGACGTAGTCAGCAACAAGTTTCCCTTACACGGAGACGGTAAGGTTTATCGAACCAAGAGGACTCCGAGGATCAACAAGTAGGTGTCTGCTACCCTGGCGCTAGCAGAAGACGTGGACCTGCACACACACAAATAAATTTGCTCCCAACGAGTACAGAGAGGTTGTTAATCTCTCCGGCCTTGTAGTTTACAAAGGATCAAAACACAAGCGGGAATAGTGATAGTGATTGCAACGGAAATGTAAATGAAAGCAGTAAATGATGGAGCTGTAAGCAATGGTGGTGATATGGACCGGAGTCACATGATGTTCACTAGTGATGTCTCTCTTCCAAAAGACGATAAACAACTATGCTTGGGTAAACAAATTACAGCTGGGCAATTGACATAATTATGAATGCACCGCAATGCTAATTATGGTACTTGAAAGTTAGAGGCTCAATAGTAATGGGCAGTATGCCAAAAAAGTAGACCGTTTATTCGTCAGCATCTACATACTAATCATCCACCTTGACATATCTATCCAGAACATCTCGCTGGTATTAAGTTGCGAGCCCCACCCAAAGTGTAAACTCAAAGCAACGGACAACTGCATTAATGAACTATGCGTAAGGTAAACAATCCTTGCAACTGTAGTCACAAGCACCGTTGTTTTCTCCCTGGTGGCAACAACACATCCCCTAGTCTCATGTTTCTGTCACTCAAGCTAGACATCGGGGGGCATGAACCCACAATCATGCATAACACTCCCTCTTGGAGTTACAATCTACTACTCCGCCAAAGCTATAAAGAGCAATGGTGAACATGCATGAATCACTAAAGAACATAATATAAAAGGATAATCAAATATATAACTCATAACAATCTGAACATAATCTCATAATCCACCGGATCCCAACAAGCCGAGCATGGCAATAGCATGAAAATTACATAGGTGCCTTGATCATGTAGGGCAGCTCACAAGGGCTAATCATTGGAGCACAAGACTGGAGAGAAGACATCACATAGCTACTGGTCATGGACTCATGTCCCAAGGAGGACTACTCACGACACGTCTGGGAAGCGTCCATGGCGGTGGAGAACCTCCGAGAGGTCAATCCTCCCTACGGCAGGGTGCCGGGAAGAGGTCTCCTGACGCTCCCGATCTCGGAAGCGCTGCGGCGGCGGAACAATGGAGAAATTTGCGATTCTGGATATCCTCGAAGGGTTTCCTCTCGGAGGAGTAAATATAGGCCAAAGGAGGGCGTCATAAGAGGTGGGGCCCACCTAGGCGGCCTGTGGGCACGGTCAGGGGCCAGGCCGCGCAGGGTGGCCGCCTGGGCAGCCCCTGGCTCCCCTCTAGCCCATCTTCGGAGACCTGGAAGCTTCCGATACGCTGATTTTTATATATTTTTCTCCGGATTTTTCGGGCTCTGGATATTTGGGTAAAAGCCCCTGCAAAAAAGACATCAGTAGACAGAAACTGGCACTGGGTGAACTGAGTTAGTAGGTTAGTCCAAATATGTGTAAAAAGATATAGAAGTGTAGCAAAACATATAACAATGTCACCCAAAAGATCATGGAATAAGCAGAAATTATAGATACGTTGGGGATGTATCAACATCCCCAAGCTTAATTCCTGCTCGTCCTCGAGTAGGTATATGATAACACAAATAATTTCTGTGGTGACATGCTAACACACATATAAGAACTTCAAAGTAAATCAAGTAAGATATGCAATTCAAGTCAAGACAATAACAAGCAAGAGTCTATATCTAGTATTGAAATTAGCAAAGTAAGAACATAAAGGTGCAAGAGCTCTCGCTGTCCGTGACTCGAATGTCTCCAAATGGTGTTTGCGTGCAAGAAGTGGGAGATGGGTTTGGAGCATAATATATATATATATATATATATATATATATATATATATTAATTGAGAACTCAATCAACTAAACCTCCCTCTTGGTCTCCTTCGGAATCTTATTTTGACTCACCCCCATACCACTAGTCAGGCACTTGTCAAAATGATCCTCTCCCTTTCGACTTTGAGCACTCATGCAATGGATGAGCGCAAGCAAGATATGTTGGCACTTAGGATGCCAAATAGAACAATGATGGGGAAGGAGTACAAAAAAGGTGTGAAAGGCTCACATCAATGAGGACAGCCATAGGCGAGAGAAAGCCAAATGATAGATATGTTGTGAGGAGTAGGGATTTCCATGCAACGGATGCACATATGAGCTAAGGTAAGCTCTCCAATGGAACTAGTGGGGGTGCATCCAACTTGCTTTCTCATGAAGACCTAGAGCTCATTAGAGGAGGCTCATCACTCGAATATACAAGCCAAGTTCTATAGTCTAAGGGTCCCCACATAGTTATGCATGAATGATAATTTCTATGTAGTACAAATATAACAATGGAGTACGAGTGTGGATCTTTCAAAAGGAATAGTAGTATTGCCCCCTTCTCTTTTTTATTTTTTATTTTTTTATTTTTTTGTGGCCTCTTTGGCTCTTTCTATTTATCTATCATTTGGCCTCTTTGGGATCTTTTCATGTGTCCTCTTTGGGATCTTTTAATTTGTCCTCTTTGGGATCTTTTCCTCACTTAAGGGCAACACTCTATGTTTTACAAGAATAAAAAGAAGATCATCACACTTTATAAGAACTACTCAATATAAAGACAAATGAAAACTATCATGATGTATGCAAATGTATGCCTCTCCAGTGTAGTAGGATATGCAATGAAACTAGTGCGTCATGTAGCAATAATAAGGGCAATGCCCAACTAGCATGCGGCTCCTCGATCAAGCAAAAGCATGTATGACATGAAGATCAAGTCATGAGATGGTGGATGTTGCATGGCAATGTATCTTGGAAAGGCTATGGAAATGCCTTACTAGGTTCGTATGGTGGCTGTTTTGAGGAAAGATTTAATGAGGCTTATGATGACAGAGCGTATCATGTCAAGGGTTTGGATGCGCCGGTGAAGTTTGCACGAACTCTCAAGATGGGAAAGGGCAATGCACGGTACCGAAGAGGCTAGCAAAATATGGATGGTGGAAGTGCCAACAACCGAATACTCACATTAGTTTGAAGAACTCATGCACTTATTATTGGTAACTCTCTATCTAGTTAGGAGATTCACAAAGAGACAAGTACCCAGAGGAGGAGTGTTTGGTGGTTTGGTTATCCTTGCGCATCCTCGACCCATGGTAACGTGAGTGTACTCTATATATTCCAACCCCTTTAGAGGTTAGCGATCAATCTAGTAGCTAGAGTTCTCAACTAATTTTTAGTTTTTGAAAAACACACGAATTTCCCAAAATACGACACCTATCACTAATGGGCTTAAGCTCTTGGCACCAATAGTCCAAACATTACTCAAATCAATACCTCAAAACTATTGCAAGTTACTACTATACTTAAATAGCAACCTTAATTACCTACTCATGCAAGACACACAACTCAGTGCAACAAGCCAAATATGTAAACAAGATAAGCATGATAACTCAAGAGAGTTCCAAAATCAACCTAAATAAAAGCTCTTAAAAAGATATAGCATGAAAACTAAGAGCTAAGCATGACAGCAGCTATGAAAAGATAAAGAACACTCATAAAAGATAAACATGAAAACCTATGTTGTGTTCTAGAGTGAAATGGAGCGTGTTTCTCTCCCAAACAAGGAAGGCTAGGTTCCGACTTGTTATGACCAGCAAGAAAAACTAAAACAAACTAAAAAGTAAAGATCGGGACGCTCCAAGTATAGCACATAACATATGAAGTGATAAAAATATAGCATGGAGATGGACGAACTGATGATTGTTGATAGAGAAGGGGATGCCCAAGCTTAGATGCTTGATTCTCCTTGAATATTTATTGCTGTGCATGGGGGCATTCCCAAGCTTGAGAGCTTGACACTCCTGGATCTTCTTTCATCATCTTCCATCACATACTTGAAAACTGCCTTCATACGGAACTCATCATAAGCTAATTAGAGTGGATAGTACCCATGATAAAATAATTCATTACCTACTGTAAATAATTTTTTTATGAAAATCTAATGTTTCTCATGATTGCCAAAAGGCTTTTGCAAAGGAAAAGCAAGATTAAGATTTGCAAAATGATGATAACGCAAAACATGGCAGAATCTGTGAAAAACAGAACAACACGTAGTAAAGAATTTTTCCGGGGCACTTCTGCCACTCAAATCAGAAAACTCAGAACAGATTCCAGAAAGAAAATTATATAGAGCATGCTGTAAAAAAAATAAGATCGAAAAGATGAGCTGGTGGTTTTTGGCGAATTTTTCCGTCAAGCAGACAGAATATGTTTCTGGACAGCATGTCACATCTTTTGAACTTTCTTGCAATCGGAGGCTAAAACTTGGCACAAAGCTTAAAAATAAAGATACGATGATGTTGCTACAGTAATACAAGTATCAAGATCGCTAAAAATTAAAAGTAAAAACAAATTGGGTTGCCTCCGAACAAGCGCTTTCTTTTATGCCTTTGAGCTAGGCATGAATCAAAAAGATCAAGTGTTATCAACCCCATAAGAATAACATGCCCGAATAATGGACTCATAAGGTAACTTAATCTTCTTTCGAGGGAAGTGTTCCATTCCCTTTTTAAGGGGAAATTGGAATCTAATGGTCCCTTCTTTCATGTTAATGTTAGCACCAACGGTGCGTAGAAAAGGACGTCCCAAAATAATTAGACATGAGGGATCATAGTCAATGTCCATAATAAGAAAATCAACGGGCACATAATTATCATTGACAATAATAAGAACATCATCAATTCTCCCTAAAGGTTTCTTTATCGAAGAATCAACAAGACGAACACCAAAAGAACATTGATCATAAGGTTTCAAATCAAGCATGTCATACATTCTTTTGGGCATAACGAAGGCACTAGCTCCAACATCACATAAAGCAAAGCAAGAGATATTGTTCAATTTAATCTTGACCATAGGATCCCAACCATCTTCTAGTTTCCTAGGAATAGAAGTCTCTAGCTTGAGCTTCTCCTCCCTAGCTTTGATAAGAGCATTGGTAATATGCTCGGTGAAGGCAATGTTGAGTGTACTAGTGTGGGGGTCTTTAGCCATTCTTTGCAAAAAAAAAGTGATCACTTCGGAAAGACTACAATTCTCAAAATCAAGATTACTACCATTAATTAAAGTGGTGGTAATGTCATCTAAGCTCATTTTTTTGGTAGTCTCGAAATTCAAAGGACCTTCTTGTCCTATAGTTGAGGTATTAGCATCACCATTAATAGGTCCATTGGGACTAGGGGTGTGATGGGTGCTAAAAGTTTTGAGATCCTTAACAACTTGTATAGTAGCAATGGTAGTATGTGTAGGAAGGCTCTTAATCCTATCTTCCTCTTCTTTTTCTCTAGCCCATCTATCCTTAAGTTTGGCTAGCATTCTTATGTTCTCATTAATTTGGACTTGGATAGCATTCATGGGTGTGGTGTTCCTTTCCTCAAGGGGGAAAGTTCTAATTTTAAGAATCTCTTCATCATGAGCTATGTTGTCCACCTTCAAAGAGAAACTATCTAATTTTTCTAATCTCTCTTCTACACTCTTGTTGAAGGCTTTTTGAGAAGTGATAAGTCTTTAAGCATGCTCTCTAATTCAGAAGTGGGGTTTTTGGTGCTAGGATAAGTGTTGTTGTTCCCATAGTTGTTGGATGGGAACGGTCTAGGATTGCTACCAAAATTACTCCTGTAAGCATTATTATTGAAGTTGTTCCTAGAAATAAAATTCACATCAACTTGCTCTCTTTCTTGAGCAACCAAAGAATTTAAAGGAACATCATGAGGATCAATAGGAGCATGCTTAGTGAGTAAAGTCATGATCATGTCAACCTTATCATTAAGGGAGGAGATCTCCTCAACAGAGTTTACCTTCCTACCTGTTGGAGCTCTCTTGGTGTGTCATTGAGAATAATTTGTCATCATCTCATCCAATAGATTTGTGGTAGCACCAAGTGTAGTTGACAAAAAGGTTCTTCCCGCGGCAGAGTCTAACAGATTCGACGAGGTAAAGTTCAATCCTGCTTAGAAAGTTTGGATAACCATCCAAGTAGTCAAACCATGTGTAAGGCAATTCTTAACAAGAGATTTCATACGTTCCCAAGCTTGAGCAATGTGTTCATTATCCAGTTGCCTAAAATTCATAATATTACTTCTTAACTGGATAATCTTAGCAGGCGGGTAATACTTCCCAATAAAAGCATCTTTGCACTTACCCCAAGAATCTATGCTATTCCTAGGCAAAACTGAAGCCACACTTTAGCTCCTCCTCTCAAGGAGAAAGGAAAAAAGCTTAAGTTTAACAATATAATCATCTACTTCTTTATATTTTTATATATCACAAAGCTCAACTAAATTATTCAAGTGCAAACCAGCGTCATCTCCAGCACCGGAGAATTGATCTTTCATAACAAGGTTCAGTAAAGCAGGTTTAATCTCATAGGAGGTAGCCCAAGTGGCGGGAGCAGCGATAGGAGTGCAGATAAAGTCATTGTTGTTGTGACTAGTGAAATCACACAACTTGGTGTTCTCAGTGGAACCCATAGCAGCAGCAACAAGCAAGAACAAAGCAACTAATTTTTTGTGGTTTTTGATATAAGACTCTAAAGCAAAAACTAGAAAGCAAACTAACAAGACTAAAAAGCAAAGGTAAAAGATAGCATGCAACTCCCCTATCTTGAAGATCGGAGTCCCTGGAAACGGCGCTAGAAACTTACTTGATGACGAGTTGATGAATATACTTCTCGCCCCTCGTTGGTTACCCCAACTGGAATGTGGAGATGTAGTCAGCAGCAAGTTTCCCTTACACGGAGACGGTAAGGTTTATCGAACTAGGAGGACTCCGAGGATCAACAAGTAAATGTACGCTGCCCTGGCGCTAGCAGAAGACGTGGACCTGCACACACACAACTAACTTTGCCCCCAACGAGTACAGAAAGGTTGTCAATCTCTCCGGCCTTGTAGTTTGTAAAGGATCAAAACGCAAGCGGAAATAGTGATAGCGATTCCAATGGAAAAGTAAATGAAAGCGGTAAATGATGGAGGTCTAAGCAATGGTGATGATATGGACCGGAGTCACATGATGTTCACTAGTGATGTCTCTCTCCCAAAAGACGATAAACAACTATGCTTGGGTAAACAAATTACAGTTGGGAAATTGACAGAATTATTAACGCACCGCAATGCTAATTATGCTACTTGAAAGTTACAGGGAAAATAGTAATGGGAAGTACGCCAAGACAACTTGACCGTTTATTCATCAACATCTACTTACTAATCATCCGCCTCGAGATATCTATCCAGAACATCTCGCCGGTATTAAGTTGCGACCCCGACCCAAAGTGTAAACTCAAATCAACGAACAACTGCATTAACGAACTATGTGTAAGGTAAACAATCCTTGCTACCGTGGTCACAAGTACCGTTGTTTTCTCCCTGGTGGCAATGACACATCCCCTAGTCTCATGTTTTTGTCACTCAAGCTAGACATCAGGGGGCATGAACCCACAATCATGCATAACGCTCCCTCTTGGAGTTACAATCTACTACTCGGCCAAAGCAATAAAGAGCAACGGAGAACATGCATGAATCACTAAAGAACATAATATAGAAGGATAATCAAATATATAACTCATAACAATCTGAACGTAATCTCATAATCCATCGGATCCCAACAAACCAAGCATAGCAATAGCAGGAAAATTACATAGATGCCTTGACCATGTAGGGCAATTCACAAGGGCTAATCATTGAAGCACAAGATTGGAGAGAAGATATCACATAGCTACTAGTCATGGACTCATGGTCCAAGGAAGACTACTCATGACACATTCGGGAAGCGTCCTGGGCGGTGGAGAAGCTTCCGTAGGTCAATCCTCCCTTCGGCAGGGTGCCGGGAAGAGGTCTCCTGACGCTCCCGATCTCGGAAGCGCTGCGGTGGCGGAACAATGGAGAAATTTGCGATTCTGGATATCCTCGAAGGGTTTCCTCTTAGAGGAGTAAATATAGGCCAAAGGAGGGCGTGAGAAGAGGTGAGGCCCACCCAGGCGGCATGTGGGCGTGGCCAGGGGCCAGGCCGCGCAGGGTGGCCGCCTGGGCAGCCCCTGGCTCCCCTCTGGCCCATCTTCGGTGATCTAGAAGCTTCCGTTACGTTGTTTTTATATATTTTTCTCGAGATTTTTGGGGCTCTGGAAAATTGGGTAAAAGCCCCTGCAAAAATGGCATCAGCAGACAGAAACTGGCACTGGTTGCACTGAGTTAGTAGATTAGTCCAAATATGTGTAAAAAGATATAAAAGTGTAGCAAAACATATAACAATGTCACCCAAAAGATCGTGGAACAAGCAGAAATTATAGATACGTTTGGGACGTATCAGTTCTTCATGATTAATGTGAAACCATGGACATACAAAATCTCACCTCCTCATATTTTGCTAGCTTCTTCGGTACTGTGCATGGCCCATTCTCACCTAGAAGATCGGTGCAAACTTCATCGGTGCATCCAAGCCGCGTGGCATGATATGCTGTGTCAAACATAAACATTCATATATCTTCCTCAAAATAACCACCATACCTACCTGTCATGGCATTTCCACAGCTATTCTGAGATATATTGCCATGCAAATGTCACCGTTACATCATATGACTAGTTCATTTATCATCATATTACTTTGCATAATCATATAGAGCAGACATAGCGTTTGTGGCAAAGCCACCGTTCATTATATTGCTGATACGTGTCATGCTAGATCATTGCACATCCTGGTACACTGCCAGAGGCATTCATATTGAGTCATAGTTCTTCATATCGAGCTTTCATGCGTTGTAAATAAATAAAACTGTGATGATCATCATTAGTAGAGCATTGTCCCGATGAGGAAAGGATGATACAGACTATGATTCCCACACAAGTCGGGAAGGGACTCCGGACAAAAAATAAAGCCCACCATACAAAAAAGACATAAAAAATAAATGAGAGAAAAAGAGATAAGGGACTTTGCTATTATCCTTCTCCTTCATGGTTGTCGTTCATGGAGTGGTGGATGTATCTAGGCCCAGAGGCGACGGACGAGGCGACAATGTGCGGATGAGAGGATACGATGTGGGGTTTGCCGGCGAGGCTAGTCCGATTTAATTGTTAAATTTATCGTTGCCGCTTCAATTGTAAAGCGGAAGGAGTAGGCTTCTCGGTCTCCGCGTTCGCGTTGCCTGTCAGCCGTGTGGTTGCATCAGTGTGACCATCATTCATGTAGTCATATACGCCCTGGAGCAGCAGCATGGCGTGAATGTACTGAGATGTTTTTGGCACGGGGCGCAAGGCGAGGGCTATGGATGGGTCCGAGGTGTCGGGAGTCTACATGACAGAGGTTCAGACGCCCACAAATTACCTCCATGTTTGCATCCGATCTACAAGAATTCAGACGTGGGAGTGTGTCTATGGATGGTTGATGGACGACGCTGCTGAAGGGTACAGATTGTTCGAAGAGCATGGTCCAGACATTTGCTGTAAGTTTGATGTATTGCGTCTCAGATGTCTTAATCCTCTATTCCTAAATAGATACAACCCGCTATCTAATTTTCCTAGTCATGAAACCATGACACATAAGCAAGTATGCATGCAAGACATAAATAACATCTTTTGCGTTACTCCATGTATGCAATGGCGCCACATCATCAATTCATGCATATTAGTCAGAAGTAATTTTTTGCATTAGAGTTCATCCTCCATATTTTGTTACAAATTACATTTTAACTATTATTTTCACTTTTTTTATACGCTCTGTATTTTATTGTTTTTAAGTTTACATTCGTTTTTATTAGTTTTAGATTTTTTTTATAATAATTATTTATTCAACTTTTAGCAATGTTCTGCAGCAACGCGTGGAGAATCACCTAGTTCTCCTAGCGAGACCGGCCGAGAAGCAGGCATGCAGCAGCGAGGGAGGGATACACATACACGCGAGACATCATGGATAGACTTGACTTGCGCCATGCGCGCGCTCATGGAAAACGTCCCGTCGATCGGGCACTGCGAATAGCAACCGGACCCCGGTAATTGGCGAGCCTGACTGAGCCCCGTCAACCGTCAAGGAATCTATCTTTATCTTGTGCTACTTCTGCTCTGCCTGCCTGCCTCCCTGCCGTGTCCGTGGCCAGGACAGCGGGCGCTGAAATCCATGGTACAGCATGCACTTGATGAGTAGTGGCACTGGCAGTGACCCATTGTATTTTTCCCGCTTTTCTCCTTTTGGGAAAGATTTTCTGGTCCGGGGTCATGGTGACCGGCTTAGCTGCTTAAGAAAAAGCGCAATTGTACAAACGGGAATGGAATGTGGGGAGTTGGGTGATGAGGATTGGCCTCCACAAGGCATGCATTTCTGCCGATTCTTTGTACTACTAGCACAGAAAAACCTTCTGGTACTAGTTAAAGTTGACAAGCTCAACCTCAAAAGAGTTGGTAACAAAAACAAACACAATTATTTATGAATGAATGAATGGCAAACCCAAACAGAGAATGAGGAAAGTGATGGTGAGCAATCCACCGATGCACAAAGTGGCCTTTTCCAAATCCGAGCAGCAGTATCCCTGGGTGGCGCTATAAACTCCATGCTTTATTCGACGTTTGTACGGTGAGCAGTGCCAAATATTTGCGGTAAGATCCTTTTAGGAAAAAGGGTGACCTGAGAGGGGAAACAGAGGCATGCAGCATCGTCCCTTTGCGCTGCATAAAGTTTATTCTTCGCAAAATCGCAAGACACCAAGGGCAGCTTTTCCCGCCGGGTGGTGCTTTGTAGATATCGGAGGACGGTACGCTCCCCCAGCCAGCCGCTTTATCAAAAGGAAACGCACAAAAAGGAGGTGCAAATGAGTTCGAGGCGGAAGCGGTGTGCGTGGAAATGGCAGCAAGCAACACCATTGGCCCCGCACGCTTGCATCCACTGGGGGAACAGCGCTACAGGGCTCAAAGCCGCGCCCCCTCCAACTCGCCTCAAATCATCAGGCTAGAGCCACCAACAGTGCCATTCGGCATTGGCTACGTACCACGTCCATGGACATGGATGGATGGCTGCGTGCCAACACACGTGTGAAGCACTTTTCGACTTTCATCACGCACCAGTATATATATATATATATATATATATATATATATTGGACCTCTTATTATGCAATACGTACTGTAGTACTCCTATTTACAGAAGGCTTACTACTAGCTAGGACCAATCTTGGGTAATGGTAATAATAAGGAGAAAAATATAAATACTAAGAAGGCCAATATACATAATCATTTCCTCCTCAATACTTTCTCTCTCTTTATCAAAACCTCGCCACCGAAAAAGAAGATGGCGTGGAGATGGATCAAACAAGTCAACAGAAACAGCCTAGAGTTACCAAAACCCAGAATCAATCGACGGAGCGACCACACTAGACCTGGCCACCCCCACGGCGATCGCCATCGCCATCGCCATCGCCATCGTGCGACTCCTCCTCCTCCTCGTCCCCCACTCTGATGAGCGGGGCCCTCTCCGAGACGCTCTGCTCCTTTCCTTCCGCCGCCGTACAAACAGCTCCGCTGCCGCTGAAGCTGCTGTTGCTGCTGCTCTGGCTGTCTCTATCAACGGCACTCGTGTCGCCATTGCTGCCGCTGGCACCGCCAGTGCTGGCCATGGACATGAGCCCTTCCTCCAGTTTCTGTAGCGCATCCTTGTCGTTCCCGCTCTCGCTGATGGGCACGTAGCCGTTTTTGTTGTTCTTGTTACCACCGGCATTGCTGCTAGCAGCAGTTATCGCTGTCTTGGTGGTAGCGCTTGATATGTTGGTGTTGCCTTGGGAGTTGTTGGAGGTGGTAGTAGTGGGTTTCGTCAGCTCCTTGGCGCGGGCCACCTCGACGTCCCAGTCTGTGGCGGCCACGGCGCGCGCCATCCACACCGCGCAGGCGGCCTGCGCCGCCAGGAGGCCGAGCCACAGCCCCGCGAAGCCCAGCCGCGCGCCGAAGGCCAGCGCCAACCCCACCGGCATGCCCACCAGGTAGAAGGAGGCCAGGTTGATGCGAGCGCCGCTGGCGGGCCGCGCGCTCCCGCGGAGCACCCCGCACCCGGCGGTCTGCGGGAAGTTGCCGAGCTCGCACAGCCCCGCGATCGGGAGCGCCACCGCGGTGAGCCGCAGGATCTCCGAGTCCGACGTGAACATGCGGCCCCAGTGGTTGCGGACCGACACCATGAAGGTGGAAGCGACGGCGCCGATGACGAGGCCGATGAAGAGCGCGGCGCCGGCGGCGCGGCGGGCGCCCGCCGGGCGACCCGCGCCGAGCTGGTGGCTGACGCGCGTGGACGCGCCCTGGCCGAGCGAAGAAGGGAACACGTAGACGAGCGACGTGGCCTGGATGAGGATCCCCATGGAGGCCACGGTGGCGCGCGGGTTGGGTAGAAGCCCCGATAGCACGATCATGAGCTCGTACCACCACCACTCGAGGCACACCGCTGTGGCAGTGGGAACGGCGAGGCGGAGCATGGCCCCCCAACCGCGGAGGCAGTCGGAGGTCGGACCCACCCACGAGTCCCTGTGGGCCCCCGAGATAGCGAGGAAGCATAGGAGCGCCAGGAGCAGGTTGAGGTCGGTGAGCGCGACGGCGAGCGCGACGCCGGCGACTCCCATGCGGAGGCGCACCACGAGGAGATAGTTGATTGGCCCGTGGAGCAGCACAGAGAAGAGGGAGCAGGCAGTGATGGGCAGCGTGAGGTTCTGCGACCGGAGGTACACCCGCAGCGGGTGCAGGACGGCGAGCACCGCCAGGTCGGCCGACGCGTACGCCGCGAACGTCTGCGCCGCGCTAGCCACGCCCTCGTCCTGGCGGAGCAGCTTGAGTATGTGGCCCGTGGAGGTGATCCACAGCAGGGAGATGGGCAGCGCCACCGCCAGGAGCAGCAGCACGGTTCGGTGGAGCGCGAGCGCCAGGAGCTTGCCGCGGCGCGCGCCGAAGGCCTGGCCGCAGATGGGCTCCATGCCGAGCGCCAGGCCGGAGAGCACGGAGTAGCCTGTGATGTTGGCGAAGCCCAGCGCCAGTGAGCCGCCGGCGAGCGCCAGCTCCCCGAGCTGGCCGAGGAAGAGCATGGAGATGAAGGAGCGGGAGTACATGACCAGCCCCGTCACCGCCATCGGCACCGACAACCGTCCGATCGCCCGCGCCTCGCCGGCCACCTGGTGCCATCCGTACACACGTAAGATTATTAAGCAGCTGAACAAATCAGCTCAGCTCAGTTCAGAAAAGCAAACTATTTCCCAACACTCAACAGAAGCAAACTAGAGTATTGTAGCTAGCTAGCTAGGCAGTGACCTTTCAAGCTAGCTAGCAGCTCAATGTCTACCCTGCTCGTACGTGTGCATGCCGTGGCAGTATGAAAATTTACGGGCAGGCACATGCAGATTCAGGCATCGAGAGACAGGTTAGCAGGCTAGATCAGGTAGCATACGCGAGAAAGAATGTGCGCATCTACATGTAGAGCACGCACGCACGTATACCTTGGAGAGCGCGAGTGCGCGGCCGCAATGGTGGCTGTCGTCGTCGTCACCCACGGGGTGGAGCAGGTGGGAGGAGTTCTTGAAGGAGGCGAGGGGCGGCGGCGATGGGGGAGGGCTGGCGCCGGTGTTGCACATGATGGCTGGGCTCGGCCGGCTGGACGGAAAGCGCTTCGACCCCGGCCGGCGTCTGGCTCGCTCGACCTCTCTCAATCGACACCGATCTTTGCACTGTTGGAGGAGATATTAGCCGCTGGCTGCTGTCCAGCGCTGATTGGTGAGCGGTACAAGCTACAAGTACATTTGACTCGTTAGCTTACGAGCCAGCTTTCTCTCTCTCCGTGGGATTGGTGCTGGTTGTTCGGCCTTTTGGTCTCCTCGGCTGGTGAGTGGCGAGTGATTTGTTGGTTGGTTTGGGTCGCGGTGTGGGAGGGGGGGATGCGGCTGCCCGTATATATACACGCGCGCGCGGGGGCGGGGGAACGGAAGGCAGCGGTACGTGTCCCAATTCGCGCGCGGGGCCGGAGCGTTTTTTTTTCTCCCATGGAACGAACGAACGAAGGAATGGAATTAATACAGTATGTGAAGTTGCCTCCGCATATATGCGCCTGTCTCAGAATTCCGCTATCCCTTCGCGCTGCGGAATGGCATAATCTCGCACGCCTCATCTGTCGGAAAATCGGACCCAACAACTTCGCCTCCCCTGACAGCGAAATCATCGACGCACATTACTTGCCCCGTTGCTTTTGCCTCCGTAATTATAAAAAATCCATCAACAGTAGCTTCTAGGAAAGCAAAAGTGTTTTTTATAGAAGAAATCCACCTAAATGAGATCATGAAAATTTGCTTTCGCCGGAAATCAAACCCCGGTCCGCAAGGTAAACACAACCGCGTCCTTCTCACTGAGCTATTGCCCCGGTAATTATGTACAGTTTCTATGATATAAGAAAATGTTTTTATATTACCGACGGACGGAGGGAGTATCATGCAAGTGGACCGGTGACGGATGAATCAGTGGTTCACCGCCGAACTGCGCGTAGGGTAGGGTTTGGGATGGGTCGATCGACCCCTGGCCTCTCTCTCAGCTTGACCTACGCTGTTAGCATGCGCCGCGCGGTTATTCTCGACGAGTCACTTCTTTTCGGTTCTCACTTCAACTTTTTTCTATAACTTTTGCTGGATACCCATGACGTCGTGTATACAGAACCATCAGCCATGAGATGGGCTAGCTAGGCGGGCAGCATTTTCACCCACAAAGTACTGGGCAGCAGGGCGTCCAGAAACTATGGCTGCACTCTGAACCAACCATACTGCATGCATGCGTTGAGTTATTCAATGCAAAGCACAGGATGACACCATGAATTAGCTCAAGCAGCTACGGCGGTAAGAACCGATCGTTCAGGCCACTGTGCGCGCCTGTCCGTGCGTGCTTAATGACGCACTGATCCGGCTCCTAGCCGCGCACTGAAACCAACCAGAAGCAGCAGAAGCAGCAGAGACTCTCTCATGCCATGGCCATGGCCATGCATGCATATATCTGCCTGCACTTGCCTTGTCTGCCTGTCTGCATTGTTCACTGCTACTTGCGCACAGCGATCGATCGGCCACTGCTACTGGCGCTGGTGGCATGCCAGTGGTCCCTGTGAATGAAATGAAAAAGAATAATTGTTCCCTTTTCAGGGTGGCAGCTAGCATTTGATCCTCGCTCCTGGGGGTATGCAGTGCAAGATTTTGCAATCTAGCCAAGACGATTCGTGAGAATTCAACACCGGAATGCATGCATGTTGCCCCGTTATTCACTCTCTTTCGCCGTCCGTCCGTCCGCCTGTGGGACGAAGCTAGGGTCCGTTGGTTGCTGATGATAAAATCACTGCCATTTGAACCTGAACATGGGCATGGCAACAGTACGATACGAAGCAGTACTCTTTTCTCGCCTTCTTTTTACACCTTTGCTGTGGCTTCTAGTTGTACATTCTACCAGAAGCTGTATGGAATGGCTTGTGCCATGCAATACGTTCCTTTCATCCCACTGCAGCCCAGAGCATCCTCGACACAACGGGCGTGGACTTTCGCATCCGTTACCCTTGGTTGCATGATGGCTCAATACTGGCAATGCTACTGAATTTGTGCCTCGCGCAACTTGACACCGTCCCTGTCAGCCAGGTGGCCTCCATTGCGGACGTTCAAGAAGCATCCTCTAATTGACGCTCCGTTTTCATGTTCCAGTGCCTGTCTACGCTTTGGCCCCATCAGCTTATCTGTGTACGGGTGCTTTTAGCCGCTTTGTTTCTGTTGCTAAATAGGTGTCGTTCCGTGCTATTCCATATCTCCAACCAAACTTTCTGAAGTTTAGATCATCATATAATGGCTAGGCAGAGGTCTCGGATCACTTCGCTACAGGAAGGCGACGCGAATACTCAGCTATTTCACCTTGTAGCCAACGGTAGATGCATGACGAATTACATCGCGGCCATTCATGCGGATGGTCAGATCATCACAGATCAACTTGGAAAAGAGAGCGCCTTTCATCGTGCTTATAAGGACCTGTTGGGTAAGGATGTGGCACGAAAATTCTCTCTCGACCTGGACGAGCTCAACATTGCTAGCCTGGACCTCTCGGAATAGGATGGCATTTTCCACGAAGACGAGATTTGGGCTATGGTGAAGGACATGCCATCGGATCGGGCTCCTGGGCTGGACGGGTCATTGGGATTTTCTTTCACAAAGCTTGGGAGATTGTGAAAGTGGACCTCATTGCAGCGTTACACAAATTGTTCATCGGAAATGAGCATGGTTTTGGGTGTCTCAATCAAGCCCTGATCACGCTCTGTTGGAACTTGATCCACAGGATCGATCACATCAAATCACAACGAACACGCGCACACAAAATTATAAAAACAAGGGTCCTTGTCGTGCCCTAATTTTCTCTTTTTTTTCTCCTTTTTTTAAGTCACGGTACAAAACTCACGCAGACCTGCTGCATATATATAATACAGAAGCCGTCACCGATCAATCAACACAAACCCAAATCTATATGTGCTAGGACTTGAGCACAAACCGGACTCGGCCTTTAACCAATATGTATACATGACCAAATATACTACCCCGAACCGGACTCGACATGGAGACAAACAACTAATCCTAACGAAACTAAAACGGCACAACCAAGACTTCCTAACGTAGTACACCTAGCCTAATCACCAGCCACCCTGATCACGATTAGCCTAAACTGACTAAGGACAAACTAGTACAGCATATCCAACACGTTTAGATTATCCTAACATTCACCGCCTAATCTAAACTTGACATCGTCTTCCGCGCATCTCTGATCTTGACTTGTTGAAGATTCATACCTTATCGACTCATCTGCTCGCACCACGACAAGTTAAATTGATAGGCTTGATTGACCGCAACAATCTCTCCCCAATCTTAACTTGGCGAATTTACGGATCACCTCAAATATGCCTTGGACTACCCAGCCTTGCTAGTATCCTATGGAATGCACCATCCGGTGGACTAGACCATCCATCCTAGCAAGATACATGCCGGCTCCTTGTGGATAACACCACCCCGTGGACTACACCGCCCACTCCAGCCTCATGTAGAGACATGGAAATAGACTCACCTTCATTGGTTTACCGCCCCCACATACTTGAACTTGATCCTCCCGTCGAGACACATAGACGACATGAGCTTCATCTTCAACACCTCCTCACAGAGATGAGCACTTGGACATGTCGACTCCGACACGATCACGACAACCGACCGACCGATCGTGCAAACCAGCACGACTCCTTGACTCCAACTCCCTTGGACGATGACCCTCATGGCCTCTCGGCACCGCACCTCGGCACCATCGCTCCCATCAACGATTTTTTTCCACCGCCTTGCCGACGACAGCCCACTGTCCCTCCTTGCCGCTTCGCCGAACGACGATCTCCTAAACCTCTTCATCTGTCGCTCCACAAACGACTATTGCCCGCCGCTCCTCGTCGCTGCACCACCCAGCGACCATATCGCCCGCCCCGAGGCGCTAGTCGGGTCGCCTTCCCGGGGCAAGCGCAGCTTCACCTCGACCTTGCTCTGAATACCAATTGTTGGAACTTGATCCACATGATCGATCACATCAAATCACGACGAACACGCACACACAAAATTATGTAGACAAGGGCCCTTGTCGTGCCCTAATTTTCTCTTTCTTATTTTCTCCTTTTTTCTCAAGTCACGGTACAAAACTCACGCAGACCTGCTGCACATATATAATACATAAGCCGTCACCGATCAACACAAACCCAAATCTACACGTGCTAGGACTTGAGCACAAACCGGACTCGGCCTCTGACCAATATGTATACATGACCAATTATACTACTCCGAACCGGACTCAACATGGACACGAACGACTAATCCTAACGAAACTAAAACAAACACAACCAAGACTTCCTAACGTAGTACACCTAGTCTAATCACCGACCACCTTGATCACGATTAGCCTAAACTGACTAAGGACGAACTAGTACAACATATCCAACACGTTTAGATTATCCTAACACACTCATCCCCAAGTCTCCTGAAGCTAAATCAGTGTCTGACTACAGGCCTATAAGTCTTGTTCACAGCCTCCCAAAGATTGCGTCCAAGTTGATGGCATCTAGGCTGAGGCTGCACATGGGAGACCTTGTCCATGTTAACCAGTCCACATTCATTAAAGGCAGGAGTCTTTATGATAATTTTCTCTTGGTTCGGCAAATGGTGCGGAGATTGCATCGGAGAAAGGCGAAAGGAGTGCTTCTCAAGCTGGATATTTCAAAGGCTTTTGACTCTCTATCTTGGTCGTTCCTTTTCGAAGTCCTTCGGGCTAAAGGTTTTTCGAAGCGATGGATATCTTGGGTTGCTACCTTGCTCACTTCGGCTAGCTCTAGGATGGTGGTGAATGGTTGTACCGGCGACAAATTTATGCACGCCAAAGGTCTGAGGCAAGGGGACATCGTCTCCCCCTTGCTCTTTGTCATTGCTATGGATGTGCTTACGAATATCACAATTAAAGCTCATGCAGCAAATGTGCTTAGCACCATGAACGGGTGTGGCCCGATGCAGCGCCTCTCGCTGTACGCGGACAACGTGGTACTTTTCATCAAGCCGGCTAGGCCGGATCTACTCTTCGTGAAAGATGTGTTACACATTTTCGGAGTGGCTTCGGGACTTAAGGTAAACTTTCTCAAATCCTCGACAATCATGATCACATCGGAGAGTGTGGATGAGGTGCTTGTAAAGACAACCCTCCGTGGAGGATTGACAATTTCCCTTGCAAATATCTTGGTGTGCAACTTAGCATCAATCAAATGAAGAGGTCTGAATGACAACCAATTGTGGATACCGTGCTTCACATTATGCCTGGATGGCAGCGAGGGTTGGTTACCAGGTGTGGCAGGCTCGTTCTCGTGAATCAGGTCATGCGAGCGCGTGCTACCCATCACCTTTTAGTGGCCGAAGCGCCCAAGTGGGCTCTGGATCGTGTCGACAAGGGGTGTCACGCTTTCTTTTGGGCTGGTTCAGAGGAGGCGCATGGTGGCAAGTGTATGGTCTCCTGGGCTAGAGTATGTCGCCCGAAACACCTCGGGGGCGTGGGTGTCATTGACTTATTCAAGCATGGGATTGCTTTGAGGCTACGCTGGGAATGGCTCAGGCGCACAGACAGGGAGTGGCCATGGCAAGGTTTGAATCTAACTGCTGACAAGCGCGTGTTCGAGACTTTTGAAAGTCTAGTCAGTTGGGACTTTGGAGCGGGCAACAACATCTTGTTCTAGAAAGATAGATGGATTCATGGTGCCACGGTCAAGGAGATTTCCCCTCTGGTGGTGGCAAAGGTTAGGACACAAGTTGTAAATCATCGCAAAGTCAAGGATGCTCTCATGTCTCACTCGTGGACTAATGACATTGTTGGGGAGCTATGCACGGAGGACCTTGCCCAATTCATCTCTCTCTAGGAGATTTTCATGAACATGCAGCCCGATCTAGAGACGGAGGATAGACCGATTTGGGCTTGGAACAACACTGGTGTATACTCGGCCTCTTTGGCGTATAGGATGCTTTGCGAGGGGGGAGTCAGGTTTTCCTCTTTCGCTGCCATTTGGAAGTGTTGGAGTCCGCTTGCGAGAAAGATCTTCATATGGCTGGCGGTGCTACACCGCTTGTGGACTTCTGATAGGAGGGTCCGTCATGGATTGCAAGATCACAGTTCCCCGTGTTATTGGTGCGACCAGGAGGAAGACACTGTTGAGCAAATCCTCATGCAGTGTGTGTTTTCGCACAAGTTTGGCACATCTGTTTCATCGGGATGGGCCTTGCTGGCCTGTATGTGCCATTACCACACGACACCTTGGTAAAATGGTGGTTGACGGCCAGGAAGCGTATCACCAGCCTACCCGTAGAAGCTTTGACACCTTTGTCATACTCATGTGTTGGACCATCTGGAAGCAACGAAATGGTAGGGTGTTTGGCAGGAGCCAAATCAAGAATGAGTGGGGCACGACTAACCTTATCTTCGATGAATTGCGTTCTTGGGTCAAAGGTGGAGCATTTCGAGTCACACCATTAGCCGGGTAGTTATTCGTTTTTAGGAGTGGAGGGGAGGGTTTCTGCTGGTTAGGATAGTCGTGTGATCGCTAACTAGTTGCCTGTAATCTCTTGTACATATTTTCTGCCTTCTATAAAGCTCGGTACGCCATTGATGTACCCTCGAAAAAAAGATCATCACATAATGTGTATCCATGATGATATATACTCCCTCCGTAAACTAATATAAAACATTTAGAACATTATTTTAGCAATATAAATGCTCTTATATTAGTTTACAGAGGGAGTATAATTTTTTAGTAAAGCGTCGAAAGAAGCCACCACGGACATCCTCGTCCAAGACTTGTTATCCCGAATGGTTCATCAAATCATTATGTAATAACTCATTCACACCTGTACGGGACTGCCGACTCATTGTAAACTTTTCCAACAAGAGCATCGACGAAAACATCATAGATGACTCTTACTATTTCAGAGCCATCTGAGACAAAAATAAAATAAAAATGAAGACAATTGTGGATCGAAACTACCGTGTCCGTAAAAATGAGGACAAACCAGTTCGAGCCAATCCTCAGTCATAGGAGGGGTATAATCATTCTTAGGTCTATATTGGGTTTTATGATTAATTAATGGCAAGGTAGTCAAGACAACTCAAATTTATTTTGAAAATGGAAAAAATTACTTTGGTAACATAGTTCGTAGCTTCGTATTGATAGATGGAAGCATCTTTTGTTGGATAAATTAGCTATTTTTTGGTTAATTTAATCCAGCTCGCAATTGAGCGAGGCCTTCACTATACAGCCTTACCCGCCGCCACATGGCATCTAGTGTTTCCCAGTATGTTGATGAAGTTGTCATCTTTTGCCACCCGGACACCCATGGTATCCCTACGATTCGAGGGCTTTTATGCCTCTTTGGTATGGCGACGAGGCTCCACGTCAACCTGTCCAAGTGCTCGCCAATGTCTATCCGCTCGATGAGCACCTTGCCATCATCAACGCCAACCTAACTTTCCTGATTGCCCATTTCCCGGTAAAATACCTTGGTCTACCCCTCTTCGCCAGGGAATGCGACCACGTGAAAGCACAACTTCTCCCTAGGTGGTTTTCGTAATTAATAAAAACATATATGTCATTAAACTAATGATTCTTTATAGTATACTTGAGGAAAAGTTCAATGTATGAATTGGCTAAGGATTGTGAGGAGAAACCCCAAGGAAGGAAAGGAATGGGATTGGCCAAGCTTCAAGCTTCAAGACTCTAAATTTTACATTTTGTGAGAAATCACATTTGAGTCCATAGGAAAGCCAATACTGTTAAAAGGGGATGAGGTGTCTATGATGATCTCGTTACTCATGTCTTAGAGATTAGCCACCACAAATATTCATGAAATTCTCCCACAAATATTCAGTCCAAACCCCAAAGTAAAATACGGTGCCACCAATACTTCAATATCGTCCCTATCAAGTTTTACCCTAGACACAACCTATGCCAAACCCTAACATCTCGTTACCACCAAGTTTGATTTCAGTGTGACCGAAAACAGTGACCAACTTCCTCGATAGCCATTTGCTAAAATTAGAATTTCCGAGTTTTGCAAATCGGTGCCACCGAGTCTCGTAACCGCCTAGGCCAGCAAAAAATGATCCCTCTGAAATTCATATATCGGTCTCACCGAAAAGCCTAATGTTGCCACATTTTGCACTAGTCAGCGCAACCGAGTTTTTTACTTCGATTTCACCAAGTTGGGCAATAATGTTGTAACGGTTGGATTTTTGGAGATGCCTACATATACCCCTCCACCAACCTCTCATTCGTAGAGGAAGCACTCAGAACGAACCAACACTTGCCCGATTCATTTTCTGAGAGAGAGCCACCTACTCATGTGTTGAGATCGAGATATTCCAATCCTACCATATGAATCTTCATGTCTAGCCTCCCCAAGTTGCTTTCCACCTAATCCATCTCTTCTACCCAAGCCAAATATGTGAAAGAGTGATTGAGTCTTGAGGAGACTATCTTTTGAAGCACAAGAGCAAGGAGTTCATCATACTACCACATCTATTACCATTTGGAGAGTGGTATCTCCTAGATTGGTTAGGTGTCGCTTAGGAGCCTCCAACTTCATGTGGAGTTGAACTAAGAAGCTTGTAAGGGAAAGGAGATAGCCCACTTCATGAAGATCTACCCCGAGTGAGGCTAGTCCTTCATGGACATAAGCCATGGTGGAATAGACAAGGTTTCTTCTCCGTGGATCCTTTGTGGGTTGAGCCCTTTGTGGACTCTCGCGGTTGTTACCCTCCGTGGGTTGAAGTCTCCATGAATGTGGACGTACAATAGCACCACCTATCGGAACCACACCAAAAATCTCTATATCAATCTCTGTGTTTTATATTCATATCCCTACCCTCTATTTACATGTGCATGTCTTTACTTTCTGCTCTTAGATTGCATGCATAGGGTGTGCTTGACTTGCTATAATTTCTCAAACTTTCCCACAACTAAAATTTCAAAAATGATAAGTTTTATTTGGTCAAGTAGTGTAATCACCACCCTTCTAGACATACTTTGGATCCTACAAGTGGTATCAGAGCTTTGGTCTCCGTTGCATTCATTTCACAACCTTGGAGAGTATGGCGTCTAGTGAGGGAAATTACCACCGTAGAGGTCCATATTTTGATGGTACTGAAAGCACATATTCTCCCTTGGTGGTTTTGATAACTTATGACAACATACATTGTCTCTTGGACTAACACTTTTATTTGGTATATTTCAGGACAGCCCATAGAGATCATTGGCAAAAGGCTTATGTGGAGACGCCCCTTTGATGCAAGGAAGGAATAGGATTGGCCCAAGCTTCAAGCTAGAAGACTCTTCATTTTATATTTGTGAGAAATCACATTTGAGTCCATAGGAAAGCCAATAATATTAAAAGGTGGCGAGGTATTAAAATGAATTGGTTGCTCAAGTACTCTAAGTTAGCCACCAAAATACTCAGTCATTTTCCCCACATAACCATTGTGTCAAAAACCTCATATCCAAAATCGGTGCCACCAAGTTTTCAGATTCGGCCCTACCGATTTTCATCTCAAACAGAACCCTAGGAATTCCCACCAAATCAGTGCCACCAAGTTTTCAGATTCGTCCTTATCGATTTTGATCTTAGACAGAACCCTAGCCATTCCCACCAAATCGGTGCAATCAAAACCATATCAGTGCTACCGAGTTTAGGTGACCAACATTTTGTTGCCTCAGTACACAAAATCAAAATTTCCAAGTTTGCATATTGGTGTCACCGAGTTTGGTCATCTGACCGTTAACCACGTTTTCGGTACCACCGAATTTCGTATATCGGTTCCACCGAGATCCAAAAGTTGTTGCCTTAGTGCTAGTCGGTACCACCGAGTTTATGACTTCGGTGTCACCGAGTTTGCCACTTTGGGTGTAATAGTTGGATTTTGTGTGCTGCCTATATATACCCCTCCACCTACCTCTCATTCGTAGAGGAAGCACTTAGAACACACACTTCATTGCCAGATTTATTTTTCTGAGAGAGATCCACCTACTCATGTGTTGAGACCAAGATATTCCCTTCCAATCATTTGAAACTTGATCTCTAGCCTCCCCAAACTGCTCTCTACCAAATCAATCTCTCATACCCATGCCTATTCTGTGAGAGAGTGATTTTGTGTTGAGGAGACTATCTTTAGAAGCACAATATCAAGGAGTTCATTGTTCTACCACATCTATTACCTTTTGGAGCGTGGTGCCTCCTAGATTGGTCAGGTGTCGCTTGGGAGCCTCCTACTTCATGTTCTGGAGTTGAACCAAGATGTTTGTAAAGGCAAGGAGATCGCCTACTTCGTGAAGATTGTAGTGCCCCAGATGTAAACCTTCCCTATTTGGAACCTACCCATGCTCAGTATTTCATCTGATGCCACCTTATTATTTTCTCTTCCTTTGCATGCATGCATTCCATATCATGCCATGTGTTCTTGTTGTTGCATTGTGTTATTGTGATTTCATGTCTTGTCCTTGTGTTGTTGTGCATGTGATAGTATATGCTTAGGTTTCAAAACCATCTCCACCCCTCCTCTCAATTTCTCCTATGTCAAGATTCTCTTCTCCCTTCCCTCTTTTAAAAATGCTCATGTGTTAGCTTAGAATTTTGGTGGACGAGATGTGTGATTGGCTGGTTTGAATGGGTGTTCAAAAGGTGTAAGCAATTACAAAACAGTCCCTACCATGGCTGTTTTGTAAAAATAATTACTTGCTCCTAAAAATCTTGTTTTGTTTTATTTAAATAGGTCATATTTTCCTATGACAAGGGGGTATTTTTTTTCTGTTGAATTACCCCAGTAGTTTTGCCTTGTTTATTTTTTTCTTTCTGGACTTCCTTTAAATAGAAGAGGCCACAGGGTTCACTTTCTTTTAAAACGCGCGAGAGGTCTCCCTCTCTTTTCCCTGGCGGCCCATCTACCCCCTCCCTCGCGTGTGGGAGCCCAGTCCCACGACACCTCCTTCCTCCTCTGACGTCGTTGTTATCCTCCCTCCCTTTCTGTTAGTGTGCAAGAGAGGGAGAGGGTAGTAACGTCGTTGCACAAACGTCGAGGGGCCCTTATTACCTGGGCGTCCGTGCCCCCCCTCTCCTAGGGTTCCTCTCCATTCCCTCCTGCCGCCGCCACCTCTCTTCTCCCCCTCCATCTCTCCTTCTCCTTCCCAGGTAGGCTCTGTAAAGATGCAGTAACAGAGAGAGATAGAGCACCTCCGCCGCGTCTACCCCCGCCTTCTCCATCGAACTTCGCCGGCGACCATGTCCGGGGTCTCGGGCAGGGTGCCCGCGCTCCATTCCCGGCGCTAGGAGCTCCGGGGGACGACTGCACCGACGAGCTCGACCTTGTCAACAGCAAGGTCCCGGTGATCTTCGGCTTCTTCCTCGGTTCTGCGTCAGGGTTGGAGCAACTCTTCTTTCCCTCCGATCCGGCTCCTTCTCCTTCGGGTCGACGCCTTTCCTTCCTTCCCAAGGTGAGCAAGACTCTCCTTCCCCCTTCTCCATCGGGTGGTGCGCAGTAGGAGGCCCGGTGGCGATCTTGCGTCTCTCTGCGTAGCAGGAAGCGACAGTTCCTGTGCTATATGTTTTTCCCTTCTTGCTATATGTTTTTCTCCCTTCTATGCTCGTTGCTGTTCCTGTGCCACAATCCACAGATGTCTTGGTATGGATTTTTATCCTTGCTGCTATAAGAAGTGCCATATGATGTGTGTGTTCATGAGAGAAGTGCCATATGGTGTGTGTGTATGTGTGCACATGGTGATGTGCATGTGTGTGCAAGTATCTTGTTTTGTGTGCACCTTGTGAGTGAGTGGCACCATGGGATAATGCATAAGTAGATGCATGTGCTAGTATAATCTTGGCTTGCAAGCATAGTGGATTGCATGTATGTGTTGTTTCCAAGTTTACTTGTTTAGTAGATTTTACCTTCATGTTTTACTTTCGTTCAAGTGCTTGTGAAGTATGGGTGATGATGTATGTGGGTGGTAAACCAGCCCCACTTGCAACTTGTGCACCTCCTCACGTTAATATGAGAGAGGGCATGGTGTTGTGTGTGTGTGGGTGATCTAGTGAGGGAGGTGGTTGTGAAGTTGATGTGCATGACACAAACATGGGGTTCAAACCCCCATGTCACTTTGTCATTGTACACATGAGCCCAACCATGTAGTAGTTGATATAGTGAAACTACATGAAATGATGCACTATTCACTAGGCATGATTTGGACTAGTTTCCTCTTGCTTAATTTGTGGTCACTTGTTCTAAGCAAGTGCATATGTTTTATATATGTTTTTGGGGTAGAAAGAACCCAGGAATCCATTGGTGAAATCATTTTTGCCATTGGAACATTTTTTTGGAAAAGTCATATTTGCATTTTCTTCTAAGTTTAGAGCTTGGTTCCATGTCTTGTGAAGTGCTGTTGTATTTGTTTCTTGGTTGTGGTAGTAGAGGGTGACCCCCTCTACCACATGTTGGTTTCAATTCATGATTTGGAATCCATGTGTGCAAGTTGTGCCCATCCAAAGTGGTTATGTGGCTGAAAATTCCAGCTTAGTGAAATCTGGAATTTCACCAAGTCTGGGAATCTGGAAACATTTTCTTCTCCCGTAGATGAGGTTGTTCTGGTCATTGTGTTGTGATATAGCCCTAGTTTAGTGCTAGGAATTTGGACCTGATATGTTTTGAAGCTCCCTGTTAAATTGCCCATTTGGAGTCCTGTAGGTTATGTTTTCGTTGCTGTCAAAAAGCTTCAGAGCAAAGACAGAAAGTCAGGTGCAGGAATTTTTACCAAGTCCTTGAGATCTGATGGTTTTGGGAAAGTTTGCATCCTTGTATCTTCCTGTGTTTAATTCCCTTTTGTGTGATTCTTACTTGTTCTGGTAGTATTATTGGCTAGCTACAGCCACACATATTATTTGTCATATTTGGAGGGCTGTAGCTATGTTGCATGCAGCTCACAAAGTGCTAAGATGCAGATTATGGCAGATTGTGTAGAATTGTCATTTTGATGTTTGTGAGTGCTTAGTTGATGTTGTGGTGTTCTTCCTTGCTCTAATCCATTCATGTTGGGTTGTTATATGTCTTGGCAATCTGGGAAAACTAGATTTGTGCCATTTGAGTGAGTGGTGAAGATTTTGACACGTAGGGCTTCATATCTTGTTTCGTTGATTCCCGTTGATCCGTAGCTCCGATTGTATTGTTCTTTATATGGTTTTGCATTGATTTCTTGAGATGCATCTGATCATGTCATTCTCATGCATGTAAAAATAGCTTAGTGAACAGTTCTGTCCAGAAACTTGTAGTAGTTTCTTTTGCTTGTGCTAGTGATAGAAATAGTGATGCATGCTCATTTTTCATCTCATGCATCATGTGCTTGTTGCGTCTTGAGGTGCTATTGTTCACTAGATGTTATTCTTATGTTGGGTAGCACCGGGATTGGAGAACGAGTACGTGGATTCGGGAGAGTACATGCAGGACGAACAAGAACCATTCCAAGCTGAGGATATCACAGGCAAGATGATATGATCTTGATTCCATCTCTAGACTTGTTATGCTAGTTTGCGTTTCCATGTCATATTGCTCGCTGCCTACCACTGAATTATATTGCCTCCTGTTATGCCATGAACCCATACACTGATCCCTTCCTAGCAAAACTTGAATGGCTAAGTAGGCTTTGCTCAGCTACTAATGTTAGCGTTGCTAGATGCAGGTGCTTTGACTCATGTGATAACATGAGCTTGATATCATTATCTTAAATTCTGTTATTTAATTAATGCACCTATATACTTGGTAAATGACGGAAGGCCTAGCCTTTTGCCGGGTGCCTTGTTTCGTTATTGCCGCCTTAGTTACCGGCTACCGGTGTTTGATTCCATAATGATCGCTCCTAACACGTTCGGGGTTGTTATGGGGACCCCCTCGATAAATAGCATAGTGCTAAGGCTCGTCCGGCAGTACCCAACATTGGTGTTAATTTGCTAATCACCTAATAATAAACTGCATAGGGAATAGCTACCCCGAGGATCTTAATCATCAACCCGGGCCAGTGCTCCTCATGAGTGTTGGTCCAACCCAGAGCAGCTTATTACGCTCCCCGGGGCAACTCGGTGTTTTGGCGTGGTAACCATCGCTCATCTGACGTGTCCTGAGACTGAGATACGCGGCTCTTTTCAGGGTCGTCGACACGTCGGGTGGTCCTCTAGCCTTGCCTTACCTTAGCGATATATCTTGCATATAGGAATCCCAGTGAAGCTTTGGTTTCCCCCAGAGTTGAGGTTTTCCTCTAAGGAATCCGACGAGATCACGAGATTCGTGATAGAGGATGACTTTGCGGCCTATGTACGTTTGTGATGGACTAGTTGGAGCACCCCTGCAAGGTTTAATCTTTCGGAAAGCCGTGCCTGCGGTTATGTGGCAACTTGGAATATTTTGTTAACATCCGGTATTAGATAACTCAAACATAAGCTAATAAAATTGCCAACTGTGTGCTTAACCGTGACTTTCCCCTCGAAGATCTCTCTTTGATCGGGAACACGGTGGGGTTATGAATGTCGTAGGTAGGTATTCAGGGTCACTTAGTGGCCAAGTAATCACGACCGCTAGTGTAGACCACCTTCATAAATGCTACGTAAGATAGCCACCAAATCAAGCTTAGGATGCTGCGACCTTAAACACTTTACCTTATCCTACCTAATAACTTGACTAGTTCTGGCACCAAGGTTTTAGATTGCTGAGTCCCCGTGGCTCATGGATTCCTCCAAAACTCCCAACAGGTACAAGTACCCCAGAGACAGATGATCCCGACGGCACTCAGCTGGCGTGGCAGTACGACGAGGAGACAGACCGCCTTTACGTGAACTATCCAGAAGATTGAGGCGTGGTCGTGATCGTGGGCCTGCAGGCAGGTTAGCATAGCATTTCTATGTTTTGTAGTCCGTAGCGGAACTACCTTGGTTGTATGTGTGATGTACTCTGAGATATTTATGAAAGGAAATTGAATCCCTGATTGTCTATCTTCATTATTATGTATGCGCTGTGTTACCTGTTTGCGAAACGCTTAGATGCGCTTCTTTCCTATTCGGGGCCTTGATCCCCAGATCGGAAAGGACCGCATCTTGGTCGTTACAAGTTGGTATCAGAGCCTTACGACCATAGGAGCCTTTGTGTGATCGTACTTGGCTGAGTCGAGTCTACAAAATGTTTTGAGTCTTATTATATCGGAGATTAGGATTCGTTTTTCTCCTCTTCTAAGCTCTGGTGAGGTTCCCGTCTTAGGAAATCTTTAACTCTACTCCTTTTCTCGCTCAATTTTTTTTAGGATCACGCGGGTATTTGTGAAATCTACATGATTTCGATGTGACGGAATCCTGTCCTGGTGCCTCCTATCTGCTCTTAGTATCAGGGGAGTTGAGCTCCGGGGGATTCTTGCGAACATCGCCATCATTCAGATTTCTGAGTATCTAAGAACGAAGGATGTTCGTTTTTGCTTCAATACTAGTAGTGGTGAGATAACCCCGATGTCCCCAGTACTGGTGTAGATTGTTTGGGGGTACTACCACACGTATCGTTGTGATCACGAGGATTTGTTGTAGATGAAGGTCCGAGATGCTGGTTGTGTGTTGAAGGATGTGATACAGGTGACGGGTTAGTTTAGGAGTTGTGTAAAATACTCCTTGTATCCGTGTACCTGATTGCATGACCAGTTATTTCGGGAATTCATAGGTGGGATATCTAGTAGTATCTTATAGGACTATCTTCCTACAGACGCTTGATTGAGGTTTGGGAAATCTCGGTCATATGTTTGTTCCGAGCAGTTCTAGCTCACACTTGTTTGCAGTGGTCCTTATCGGAATTTTGTCGTCCGTCACTTTGAGGATGCATTCTTGCTACGTTGTTCGAGTGCAATGCTAAATTCTGTTCAGATATTCTGTCTTTTGATTCAGCAATATCTTCAATTATTCTGTGGACTAATATGCTATTCGTCTTCAGGATGGCTCCACCGACTCGTCATACCCCAGGGCGTGAGGATATGCCGCCTCACCACCTCCTCCTCCTCCGCCGCCGCCGCCTCCTCCAGCAGAGGCCTGGCAGGCGATGATGACAGCTACTAATGCAAACACTCAGATGCTGTTACAGTTGATCCAGGAGAGAGCCAATCAACAGCAGGGCAATTTCCATCAGGGTGGCAATCACTTCGCCAATCTGAGTCAGTTCCTGTCAAACCAGCCTAAGACGTTCACTTCTTGCGACCAGCCATTTGATGCAGAAGATTGGATCCGTGATATGAACAAACATTTCGAGTGTAGCAATGTGCGTCCGGAGGACTATGTCAAGTGTGCAACGTTTCAGTTGAAGGGACAGGCTTCTATATGGTGGCAGCAGCTCAAGGATTCCAGAGGCGACAGGGTGATGTCTTGGGGAGTTTTGTCGTGACTTCAGGTCCCACTACATCCCTTCCAGTTTTGTGGAGAAGATGCGTGAGAAATTCAGGCGTTTGAAGCAGGGCGGCAATTTGGTGTACAAGTACAATGTCGAGTTCCACGAGCTGGCCCGCTACGCGCTGCAGGATATTCCGGATCAAATGAGCAAGATCTATGAGTTCAGGGGTGGCTTGAAAGAAGACTTGTAGTTAGCTCTTGCCTTGCACGATCCTCAGGAGTTTGACAAGTTCTACATCCTAGCTCTCAGAGTAGAGGCAACCTTGCTCAGGGTGGAAAATTCCAAGAAGCGCTTCAGAGATTCCAGCTCTTCCTCGACTGAGGTGGTTCAGAAGCAACTGAGGTTTTGGGTTTCTCCTCCTCCTCCGCGACACTCACAGCAGCTAAAGCACTCAGGTGGTCGTGGTTCTTCCCACCCACCCAACCCCGGCTTCCAGCAGAGATACCAGCATCATAAGCAAGGGCCTCCTCAGACCCAGTTCCGGCAGCTAGCAGATGTCACTTGTCACAAATGTGGGTAGAAGGGTCACTATGCCAACAAATGTACTTCTCAGGTCCGTCTGCTGCCTCCTCCTCTAGGCAAACCTCCAAGCAACGCTCTTGTCAAATTCAACCCCAGATCAGCTCGAGTCAACATGGTGAACGCAGCTGAAGCAGACAACTCCTCTGATGTGATCATGGGTAACCTCCTCGTTAATGATATTCCTGCTAAAGTGTTATTTGATTCTGGTGCTTCGCATTGCTTCATCTGCAAGCCTTTCATAGCTAAGCATGATATTGCTGCAATTCATTTGGATAGTCCCTTCCGTGTGGTTTCTCCGGGCATGCGCATGAGTTCGCACATGAGGGTTCCGGATGCTTCTGTCAAGATAGGTAGTTATTCTTTTCTGGCGTCTCCTATTGTCTTGGGCAATTCCGACATCGACTTGATTCTTGGTATGGACTGGTTGGCCATGAACAAGACGTCAATTGATTGGGAAGTGAAAGAAGTCAAGCTTACCCACTCTTCGGAGGATGTGATTATATTCGCGGCGCGCAATGATACAATCCGTCTATTCTTCTTGAATGAAAAGGGTGAGATCAATCCTATTGAGCAAGTCCCAGTGGTCTGCGAATATCAAGATGTGTTTCCTGAAGAGCTGCCAGGAATGCCTCCGCACCGTGAAGTTGAGTTTGTCATTGAGCTTGAGCCAGGCACAGAGCCAGTGTGCAAACGGCCGTACAAGCTGGGTCTAGAAGAATTGAAGGAACTTAAGAGGAAACTCGATGAGCAGGAGCGTTTGGGTTTGATCAGACCGAGCTCGTCTCCGTGGGGCTATGGTGTTCTATTTGTCAAGAAGAAGGATGGCTCGGACCGGCTGTGTGTCGATTACCGTCCATTGAACAAGAAGACAACCAAGAACAAATACCCACTTCCGAACATAACTGAGTTGTTCGAACGGTTGAAAGGTGCTAAAGTATTCTCCAAGCTTGATCTCAGAATGGGCTATCATCAAATTCGCATTCGCGAGGAAGACATTCCGAAGACGGCATTCAGGACTAGTTTTGGCTCGTATGAGTATATGGTCATGTCTTTTGGTCTGGCTAATACTCCTTCGACATTTTGTCGATTGATGAACTATATTTTCTCCCCATACAAGAATGAATTTGTCTTGCTCTATCTCGACGACATTCTGGTCTTTTCTGAGACCGAGGAAGAAAATGAAAAACATCTCAGATTGGTGCTGGATAAACTGAGAGAGTACAAGCTGTATGCTAAGTTTTCCAAGTGCGAGTTATGGCTGAAAGAAGTGGTTTATCTTGGGCATATTATCTCTGCCGAGGGCATTAAGGTTGATCCGTCCAAGGTTCAAGCCATTGTTGAATGGGAGCCTCCGCAGAATGTGAAGCACCTTCGAAGCTTTTTCGGGCTTGCTGGATATTGTAGAAGGTTCGTTGAGAACTTCTCCAAGATCGCCAAGGCGCTCTCTAGTCTTCTTCAGAAGGGTGTTAGGTATGCTTGGTCTCCAGAGTGTCAACTGGCCTTCGATACACTCAAAGAGAAGCTTATCTCCACTCCGGTCTTGGCTCCTCCGGATGATTCCAAGCCGTACCAGGTCTTTTGCGACGCTTCTCTCTAGGGTCTTGGTGCAGTCCTGATGCAAGATAGGAAGGTGGTTGCTTATACCTCCAAGCAGTTGAAGCATGCGGAGAAAAACTATCATGTGGACGATCTCGAGCTAGCAGCTGTGGTACACGCCTTGATGATTTGGAGACATCTCTTGTTGGAACGTAAGGTTGAAGTTTTCACCGATCACAAGAGTCTCAAGTACATCTTCACTCAGCCTAACTTGAATCTTCGGCAAACACGTTGGGTGGAAATGCTCGAGGATTTTAATCCGAGTGTTGAGTACACGCTAGGCAAGGCAAATGTTGTGGCAGATGCATTGAGCAGGAAGGCATATTGCAACAGTCTGATTCTGCAACCTCTCTAGCCGGGTCTCTGTGAGTCTTTCAGGAAGCTCAACCTTCAGCTAGTACCTCAGGGATTTCTTACGAACCTTCAGATCTCTCCTACCTTGGAAGATCAGGTCAGAGCAGCTCAGCTTCTTGACGCCATGGTGAAGAAGGTCAAGATTGGCGTGGGAAAGAGTCTCCCCAAGTATAAGTGCTTCACTGTTGATGCCAGGGACACGTTGTTTTTCGAGGATCGCCTTGTCGTCCCGAAAGGTGATCTCAGGAAGGTGATCATGGAAGAAGCTCATAACGCTCTGCTCTCTATTCATCCGGGAAGCTCCAAAATGTACCATGACTTGAAGCAGACATTCTGGTGGACTCGTATGAAATGTGAAATTGCTCAGTTCGTAAACGAGTGTGATGTACGTCGAAGAGTGAAAGCAGAACAGCAACGCCCAGCAGGTCTCTTGCAGCCTTTGCCGATTCCCGAGTGGAAGTTTGATCACATTGAGATGGATTTCGTCACTGGGTTTCCAAAGTCCAAGAAGGGTAATGATGCTATCTTCGTCGTCATCGACAAGTTGACTAAAGTGGCTCATTTTCTTCCAGTCAAGGAGTCCATTTCAGCAGCTCAACTGGCAGAGTTGTACACCTCCAGGATTGTCTCTTTGCACGGCGTGCCTATGATGCTATCTTCAGATCGCGGAAGTATCTTCACTTCCAAGTTTTGGGACTCCTTTCAGTCTGCTATGGGCACAAAGATCCGCTTCAACACAACGTTCCATTCTCAGACTAGTGGTCAAGTGGAGAGAGTGAATCAAGTTCTTGAGGATATGCTGAGAGCCTGTGTTATCTCTTTTGGCATGAAGTGGGAAGATTGTCTGCCTTTCATGGAGTTCTCGTATAACAACAGTTATCAAGCTAGTTCTAGCAAGGCTCCGTTTGAAATTCTCTATGCCAGGAAGTGCCGTACTCCGCTCAACTAGTCCAAGACAGGCGAGCGTCAGATCCTTGGCAATGATATGATAGAAGAGGTTGAGGAGATGTGTCGGATCATTCGCGACAACCTCAGAGCAGCTCAGTCCCGTCATAAGAGCTATTACGATAGCAAGCACCATGACATGTCTTATGAGCTTGATGACTTTGTCTATCTCAAGGTGTCGCCTATGAAGGGTATGCAACGCTTTGGCATCAAAGGCAAGCTTGCGCCTTGTTTCGTTGGTCCGTTCAGAGTGGTTGGCAAGAGAGGCGACCTTGCGTACCAGCTCGAGCTTCCGTCAACCTTTGCAAATGTCCATGATGTGTTCCATGTTTCTCAGCTTCGGAGGTGTTTCAAGACCCCCGAGCGCACTGTGCATCTTCAAGATATCGACCTTCAACTTGACCTTTCTTATCGTGAGCATCCAGTTGCGGTTCTCGAGGCGACTGAGCACAAGACCCGTAACAAGACTGTCAAATTTCTCAAAGTGCAGTGGTCTCACCATTCGGATAAAGAGGCTACGTGGGAACGCGAGGATCACCTCCGTTCTGAATTCCCCGATTTCTTTTAGTCTTAGATCTTGAGGACGAGATCTTGTTTGTAGTGTGGGAGAGTTTGTAGTGCCCCAGATGTAAACCTTCCCTATTTGGAACCTATCTCATGTGGGTCCACCATGTCAATGCTATGAGAGATCCCATGCTCAGTATTTCATGTGATGCCACCTTATTATTTTCTCTTCCTTTGCATGCATGCATTCCATATCATGCCATGTGTTCTTGTTGTTGCATTGTGTTATTGTGATTTCATGTCTTGTCCTTGTGTTGTTGTTCATGTGATAGTATATGCTTAGGTTTCAAAACCATCTCCACCCTTCCTCTCAATTTCTCCTATGTCAGGATTCTCTTCTCCCTTCCCTCTTTTAAAAATGCTCATGTGTTAGCTTAGAATTTTGGTGGATGAGATGTGTGATTGGCTGGTTTGAATGGGTGTTCAAAAGGTGTAAGCAATTACAAAACAGTCCCTACCATGGCTGTTTTGTAAAAATAATTACTTGCTCCTAAAAATCTTGTTTTGTTTTATTTAAATAGGTCATATTTTCCTATGACAAGGGGGTATTTTTTTCTGTTGAATTACCCCACTAGTTTTGCCTTGTTTATGTTTTTCTTTCTGGACTTTCTTTTAAATAGAAAAGTTATTGTGATTTCATGTCTTGTCCTTGTGTTGTTGTTCACTTAATTTTATAACGCGCCAGAGGGCTCCCTCTCTTTTCCCTGGTGGCCCACCTACCCCCTCCCTCGCGCGTGGGAGCCCAGTCCCACAACACCTCCTTCCTCCTCTGACGCCGTTGTTATCCTCCCTCGCTTTCCGTTAGTGTGCAAGAGAGGGAGAGGGTAGTAACGCTGTTGCACAAACGTCGAGGGTCCCTTATTGCCTGGGCGTCCGTGCCCCCCTTGCCTAGGGTTCCTCTCCATTCCCTCCTGCCGCCGCCACCTCTCTTCTCCCCCTCCATCTCTCCTTCTCCTTCCCAGGTAGGCTCTGTAAAGATGCAGTAACAGAGAGAGATAGAGCAGCTCCGCCGCGTCTACCCCCGACTTCTCCGTCGAACTTCGCCGACGACCATGTCCGGGGGCTCGGGCAGGGTGCCCGCGCTCCATTCCCGGCGCTAGGAGCTCCGAGGGACGACTGCACCGACGAGCTCGACCTCGTCAATAGCAAGGTCCCGGTGATCTTCGGCTTCTTCCTCGGTTCCGCGTCAGGGTTGGAGCAACTCTTCTTCCCCTCCGATTCGGCTCCTTCTCCTTCGGGTCGACGCCTTTCCTTCCTTCCCAAGGGGAGCAAGGCTCTCCTTCCCCCTTCTCTGTCGGGTGGTGCGCAGTAGGAGGCCCGGCAGCGATCTTGTGTCTCTATGCGTAGCAGGAAGCGACAGTTGGTGTGTGTGGTGCAGAGCTGGTGTAGGTGTGATGTGCTCATTAGTTTCAGTAGCAGAAGGGGTTACCTCCTCGAAACCTGAGAGTTTCCTCCTTTGTAGGGCAGTAGCAGTAGCTGTAGCAAAGAACGCCGGCGATCTCCCTGTCGCGAGCTCTCTGACGAGCAGAGCAGCAGCAGGTGCTCGTGTTGTGAAGTGTGCTTGGGGTGCAGTGTGTGTATGATTGTGTGGTGCACGCAGGAATCGGCAGCAGGAGGTGTGCCTTCCTCGTAGCCCTAGTGCACCCCGTCGTAGCGCGGCAGCAGCAACAAAGCAACGCTGACGAGATTCCTTCCCTGCTCCGGCAAGCCATCGGAGCAGAGCAACAGAGAAGGATCCCATTTCTTCTTTCCTGCTCCTTCCGGTTCAGACTTCGAGCCGTAGCCAAGTGGTAGCTGTGGGTGTGTGCCTGTTGTGAGGTCGTGGGCTCGATCCCCCCTCGGCACATTTTTTTTGGCTTTCTATTTTTCCTTCAGCGCAGTAGCTACAGAGAGAGGATACCTTGTTTGGCCTCCTTGTTTTGTCGAGCAAAGCAGAGCAGCGCAGTGGTGCAGTGGGTTGCTGTGCACCAGGGGCACAGGGGTTCGAATCCCAGCGTGCCCCCTTTTATTTTTTCCCTTCTTGCTATATGTTTTTCTCCCTTCTATGCTCGTTGATGTTCCTGTGCCACAATCCATATATGTCTTGGTATGGATTTTTATCCTTGCTGCTATAAGAAGTGCCATATGATGTGTGTGTTCATGAGAGAAGTGCCATATGGTGTGTGTGTATGTGTGCACATGGTGATGTGCATGTGTGTGCAAGTATCTTGTTGTGTGTGCACCTTGTGAGTGAGTGGCACCATGGGATGATGCATAAGTAGATGCATGTGCTAGTATAATCTTGGCTTGCAAGCATAGTGGAGTGCATGTATGTGTTGTTTCCAAGTTTACTTGTTTAGTAGATTTTACCTTCATGTTTTACTTTGGTTCAAGTGCTTGTGAAGTATGGGTGATGAGGTATGTGGGTGGTAAACCAGCCCCACTTGCAACTTGTGCACCTCCGCATGTTAATATGAGAGAGGGCATGGTGTTGTGTGTGTGGGTGATCTAGTGAGGGAGGTGGTTGTGAAGTTGATGTGCATGACACAAACATGGGGTTCAAACCCCCATGTCACTTTGTCATTGTACACATGAGCCCAACCATGTATTAGTTGATATAGTGAAACTACATGGAATGATGCACTATTCACTAGGCATGATTTGGAGTAGTTTCCTCTTCCTTAATTTGTGGTCACTTGTTCGAAGCAAGTGCATATGTTTTATATATGTTTTTGGGGTATAAATAACCCAGGAATCCATTGGTGAAATCATTTTTGCCATTGGAACATTTTTCTGGAAAAGTCATATTTGCATTTTCTTCTAAGTTTAGAGCTTGGTTCCATGTCTTGTGAAGTGCTGTTGTATTTGTTTCTTGGTTGTGGTAGTAGAGGGTGACCCCCTCTACCACATGTTGGTTTCAATTCATGATTTGGAATCCATGTGTGCAAGTTGTGCCCATCCAAAGTGGTTATGTGGCTGAAAATTCCAGCTTAGTGAAATCTGGAATTTCACTAAGTGTGGGAATCTGGAAACATTTTCTTCTCCTGTAGATGAGGTTGTTCTGGTCATTGTGTTGTGATCTACCCTTAGTTTAGCGCTAGGAATTTGGACCTGATATGTTTGTGCAGCTCCCTGTTAAATTTCATCCCATTTGGAGTCATGTAGGTTATGTTTTGCTTGCTGTCAAAAAGCTTCAGAGCAAAGACAGAAAGTCACGTGCAGGGATTTTTACAATGTCCGTGAGATCTAATGGTTTTGGGAAAGTTTGCATCCTTGTATCTTCCTGTGTTTAATTCCCTTTTGTGTGATTCTTGCTTGTTCTGGTAGTATTATTATTGGCTATCTACAGCCACACATATTATTTGTCATATTTGGAGGGTTGTAGCTATGTTGCATGTACCTCACAAAGTGCTAAGATGCAGATTATGGCAGATTGTGTAGAATTGTCGTTTTGATGTTTGTGAGTGCTTATTTGATGTTGTGGTGTTCTTCCTTGCTCCAATACATTCATGTTGGGTTGTTATATGTCTTGGCAACCTGGGAAAACCAGATTTGTGCCATTTGAGTGAGTGGTGAAGATTTTGACACGTAGGGCTTCATATCTTGTTTCGTTGATTCCCGTTGATCCGTAGCTCCAATTGTATTTTTCTTTATATGGTTTTGCATCGATTTCTTGAGATGCATCTGATCATGTCATTATCATGCATGTAAAAATAGCTTAGTGAACAGTTCTGTCCAGAAACTTGTAGTAGTTTCTTTTGCTTGTGCTAGTGATAGAAATAGTGTTGCATGCTCATTTTTCATCTCATGCATCATGTGCTTGTAGCGTCTTGAGGTGCTGTTGTTCATTGGATGTTGTTCTTATGTTGGGTAGCACCGGGATCGGAGAAGGAGTACGTGGATTCGGGAGAGTACGTGCAGGACGAACAAGAACTGTTCCAAGCTGAGGATATCACAGGCAAGATGATATGACCTTGATTCCATCTCTAGACTTGTTATGCTAGTTTGTGTTTCCAGGTCATATTGCTCGCTGCCTACCACTGAATTATATTGCCTCCTGTTATGCCATGAACCCATACACTGATCCCTTCCTAGCAAAACTTGAATTGCTAAGTAGGCTTTGCTCAGCTACTAATGTTAGCGTTGCTAGATGCAGGTGCTTTGACTCATGTGATAACATGAGCTTGATATAATTATCTAAAATTCTGTTATTTAATTAATGCACCTATATACTTGGTAAATGACGGAAGGCCTAGCCTTTTGCCGGGTGCCTTGTTCCGTTATTGCCGCCTTAGTTACCGGCTACCGGTGTTTGATTCCATAATGATCGCTCCTAACACGTTCGGGGTTGTTATGGGGATCCCCTCGATAAATAGCATAGTGCTAAGGCTCGTCCGGCAGTACCCAACATTGGTGTTAATTTGCTAATCACCTAATAATAAACTGCATAGGGAATAGCTACCCCGAGGATCTTAATCATCAACCCGGGCCAGTGCTCCTCATGAGTGTTGGTCCAACCCAGAGCAGCTTATTATGCTCCCCGGGGCAACTCGGTGTTTTGGCGTGGTAACCATCGCTCATCCGACGTGTCCTGAGACTGAGATACGCGACTCATTTCAGGGTCGTCGACACGTCGGGAGGTCCTCTAGCCTTGCCTTACCTTAGCGATATATCTTGCGTATAGAAATCCCAGTGAAGCTTTGGTTTTCGCCAGAGTTGAGGGTTTCCTCTAAGGAATCCGACGAGATCACGAGATTCGTGATAGAGGATGACTTTGCGGCTTGTGTACGTTTGTGATGGACTAGTTGGAGCACCCCTGCAGGGTTTAATCTTTCGGAAAGCCGTGCCCGCAGTTATGTGGCAACTTGGAATATTTTGTTAACATTCGGTATTAGATAACTCAAACATAAGCTAATAAAATTGCCAACTGTGTGCGTAACCGTGACTGTCCCCTCGAAGACCTCTCTTCGATCGGGAACACGGTGGGGTTATGAATTCCGTAGGTAGGTGTTCAGGGTCACTTAGTGACCAAGTAATCCTGACCGCTAGTGTAGACCACCTTCATAAATGCTACGTAAGATAGCCACCAAATTAAGCTTAGGATGCTGCGACCTTAAACACTTCACCTTATCCTACCTAATAACTTGACTAGTTCTGGCACCAAGGTCTTAGATTGTTGAGTCCCCGTTGCTCACGGATTCCTCCAGAACTCCCAACAGGTACAGGTACCCCAGAGACAGATGATCCCGACGGCACTCAGCTAGCGTGGCAGTACGACGAGGAGACACACCGCCTTTACGTGAACTATCCAGAAGATTGAGGCGTGGTCGTGATCGTGGGCCTGCAGGCAGGGTAGCATAGCATTTCTATGTTTTGTAGTCTGTAGCGGAACTACCTTGGTTGTATGTGTGATGTGCTCTGAGATATTTATGAGAAGGCAATTGAATCCCTGATTGTCTATCTTCATTATTATGTATGTGCTTTGTTACCTGTTTGCGAAACGCTTAGATGCGCTTCTTTCCTATTCGGGGCCTCGATCCCCAGATCGGAAAGGACCGCATCTTGGTCGTTACAAAGATCTACCATGAGTAAGGCTAGTCCTTAATGGGCGGAAGCCGTCATGGGATAGACAAGGTCGGTTCTTCGTGGACCCTTCGTTGGTGGAGCCCTCTATGGATTCTCACAGCCGTTACCCTCCATGGATTGAAGTCTTCGCTAACATGGACGTACGATAGCGCCACCTATCGGAACCATGCAAAAAATCACCGTGTCAACCTCTTTGTGTTTGATCTCCTAAACTCAACTCCTTTACATGTGCAAAGTCTTTACTTTTCCTCTGCCTATATGTTGACTAGCATGTGTAGGGTGTACTAGACTTCTTAATCTTGTTGAAATTCTGCCCTCCATAAAAATTGGTAAGGCTAGGATTTTTATCTTGACAAGTAGTCTATTCACCCCCCCTCTAGACACACTTTCTTTTGATCCTACAAGTGGTATCATAGCAAGGTCTCCAAAAGCTTGGTTTAATAACCATTGGAGGAAGATCAATGTAACTAGTTCCCGGATTTTTAGTTGTAGAGTGCCTATTCTTGATGGGGAGTATTTTAGACAATGGAAAGATGAAATGCTTGATATATTTGATGAGTTCCATTTGTGAAAGTATGTTGAATATCCCTATGCACCTCCCATTGATCCCATACATCCTTCTCATGATGATGAAATTGATATGCTTGGTAATCTTAACACTATTAATTTGATCATTAGAGGACTGCCAAGTAATGTGCTTAATCAAATGCAAAATTTCGAGTGTGCTCATAACTTGTGGAAAGACTTAGAGAAAAGATATCCAAATTATTCTTGAAAATACTGATATCATTATCCATAAATGCATTTCCTTTCACAAAATGAAGCCAATCGATCCTAATTTTTATAAATGTCTATTTGAGCTTCGTGAACTCATGCGTGCTAAAGGAGATGTCCTTACTATTAACAATATAATTGTTGAAGCCATTCGCATGCACAAATATGAACATTGTCATAGTCAAAATTCTGATGAAATTCTTGTTTATTATGATGAGGGAACTTCATCCGATGATGAAGATGTGGAGCGTGGCTACTACAATGAAGATGACGAGTTTGACATCGAGTATGAGGAGACCATGAGGAACCTTAGTCTTATGGTGAACCATAGAGACTACATGGCCGGTGGAAAGGAGTGGGTTCTTGACTGTGAATGCACTGATCACATGACCGGAGATAAATACATGTTCCATGAGATTACACCAAACCGTGGGCCTCGAAAGTTTGTGACTTTTGGAGATAACACCAAAGGTAAGGTACTTGGTCTTGGTACGGTGGTCGTATCTCATGATAATTCCATTCAAAATGTCATGCTTGTTGAATCCCTTGGTTACAATCTTCTTTCTGTATCTAGACTAGTATACTTTGGTTTCGATGTGCTATTTACGAAAGTTGACTGCCGAGTGTTTCGTAGCAACAACCGTAAAACTGCCTTTACAGGTTTCCATAGAGGCGATCTATACATTGTCGATTTCTCTAAAATATCCAAACCCCGTACATGTCTTATTTCTAAATCTTCTAAAGGTTGGTTATGGCATAGAAGGTTAGGACATGTTGGTATGTGTAATCTTGACAAACTTATCAAAGGTGATCATATTCTTGGTGTTAAAGATGTTATCTTTGACAAAGATAGACTTTGTAGTGCCTGCCAAGCAGGAAAGCACGTTGGTGGAAGTCATCCTGTGAAAAACATCATTACTACAAGAAGACCACTCGAGGTGCTTCACATGGATCTCTTTGGTCCCAATGCTTACAAGAGCCTCGGTGGAAATTCTTATGGTTTAGTCATTGTTGATGATTTTTCCAGGTTTACATGGGTATTATTTATTGATGATAAATCGTAGGTACAAAAGATCTTCAAGAACTTCGCTCGGAAAGCTCAAAATCAGTTTGAAGTGAAGATCAAGAAGGTTCAATGTGACAAAAAAAGAGTTCAATAACACTAATGTAGATACTTTTCTTGACAAAGAAGGTATATCACATGAGTTCTCAGAGACGTACACACCTCAACAAAATGGAGTTGTTGAGAGGAAGAACCGGACTCTTATAGAGATGGAAAGAATGATGCTTGACGAATACAAGACTCGAATACACTTTTGGGAAGAAGCCGTGGAAACAGCTTGCCATTCCATAAACCGAATTAACCTACACAAGAATCTTGGTAAAATGGCATAGGAGCTGCTCACCGGTAACAAACCCCAAGTTGGATACTTTTGGGTATTCGGCTCTAAGTGGTATATTCTCAATAAGCATCATCGCTCTAAATTTTCTCCTAAATCTTATGAAGGTTTCCTACTCGGTTACGGATCGAACTCTCACACTTACCGCGTCTAGAACAACTTGACTCGAAAAGTTAAAGAGACGGTACATGTGAAGTTTGATGAGACTAATGGTTCACAAGTCGAACAATTGCCAAATGATGTAGGAGATAAGGATCCTTCGGAAGCCATCCAAGAGTTATCTATTGGGAAGATTCGTCCCATTGAGGTGAAGGAACGTACTTCATCAACCTAAGTGGAAGCTCCTACTTCGCGTCAAGGCGAACCAAAAAATGACATGGAAGCATCCACAAGCGGTACACGACATGATGAAGAAGAGGAAGAAGTACATAGTGAAGATCCACCTCAACCTTCCTCACCACCACCTCAAGGACATAATGGCATCAACGACAACGTGCAAGATGATAATGATCAAGAAGAAGCTCTACCATCCAACAAAAAGAAGTTGTCAAGAGTTAGAGCAAGAATGGACAGAGATCATCCGTTGAATCAAATCTACGGTGACATAAAAAGCGGGAGAATCACTCGCTCTAAATCTTGTTTAGCTTGCTTTTGTGAGTATTATTATTTCATCTCTAGCATTGAACCTTTGAAGGTTGAAGAGTCCCTTCAAGACCCGGATTGGGTAAATGCCATGAACGATGAGCTACACAACTTCGAGAGGAACAAAGTGTGGACACTTTTTGAAAAGCCGAAAGGCGAGCAGAACATCATTGGTACAAGATGGTTATTTCGGAACAAGCAAGATGAAGATGGACAAGTTGTATGCAACAAGGCGTGTCTCGTATCCCAAGGATACACGCAAGTTGAAGGTATGGACTACGGTGAGACTTATGCACCTGTCGCTAGACTTGAAGCCATTCGCCTTCTTCTCACTTATGCCAATCACCATGATATTACTCTTTACCAAATGGATATCAAAAGTGTTTTTCTTAATGGCGAAATTCAGGAGAAAATTTATGTTAAACAACCTCCAAGATTCATGAACCCTAAGAAACCTAATCATGTTTACAAACTTTTTAAAGCTTTATATGGTCTTAAACAAGCCCATAGAGCTTGGTACAAATTCCTAAATAAGTTTCTCATTGAAAAGGGTTTTGAGATTGGTAAAATGGACGCAACCTTATGCACTAAAAGAGTCAATGGCGAACTATTTGTGTGCCAAATTTATGTGGATGATATTATCTTTGGTTCTGCTAACCCACATTTTAGTGAAAAGTTTGGAAAGTTGATGCAGAGAAGTATGAGATGTCCATGATGTGTGAACTAAAATTCTTTGTTGGATTGCAAATTAGGCAATTGAGAGAAGGTATGTTTATCTCTCAAAAAAAGTACACCAAGGACTTAATCAGGAAGTTCAACATCCAATAATGCAAAGGTATGAAAACCCCCATGCCTACTAGTGGACATCTTGACCTCACCAAGGAGGACAAACTAGTTGATCAAAAGGTTTATCGATCAATGATTGGTTCATTGCTATATCTATGCGCCTCCCGTCCTGACATCATGTTGAGTGTTTGCATGTGTGCTCGATACCAATTGGCACCTAAAGAGTGTCATATATTGGCCGTGAAAAGGATAGTGAGATACCTCATACACACACCAAACTTTGGCATGTAGTATCCCAAGGGATCTTCTTTTAATCTTGTTGTCTACTCCGACTCGAACTATGCTAGAGATAAGGTTGATAGAAAATCCACCTCGGGTACATGTCAATTTCTTGGAAGATCTCTTGTGTCTTGGTCATCCAAGAAACAAAACTCGGTATCCTTATCAACTGCCGAAGCTGAATACTTTGCCGCTGGATCATGTTGTGTGCAATTACTTTGGATGGCTCAAACTGTTAAGGATTATGGCATTCAGATTAGAAAAGTTCCATTGTTATGTGACAATGAAAGTGCCATTAAAATTGCCTATAATCCCATGCAACATGCTCGAACAAAACATATCCAAGTGCGACATCATTTCATTCGTGATCATGTTGGTAAAGGAGATATAAATCTCAAGCATGTTCATACTGACAAATAGTTAGCTGATATCTTTACCAAACCACTTGATGAGAAAATGTTCTGTCATTTGAGGAGTGATTTGAACATAATTGATGCTTAAAACCTGAGTTAGACTCAATCAGATGCATGCAAGGGCATGAGCCTGCCTGACTCTTCCTTGATGCCATTGACATGACTATCTTACAGCTTGGAAACTATTCTCCCTTGTATTGCATCTAACCTTTTGTAGGTACTTGGAAGAAATACAATTCACAAGATTGCAATCAACTCACATCAAAATCAATCTTAATACGGCCAAGTATCAACAACCCCTTCTTCGGAGATGGAGGAAGAAGACAACAAAATCATATCCTTCACTATCATTTGATGAAGTTAATCACTCATGTCATTTGGATATATTATGGTCTTGCTTGCATGACTAACCATTGTAGGTGAAAAGTGAACGAAAACAACATGGATTGCTCCCAACTCAAGATGATGTTCATCAACTTTGAGAATCCACAACAAGTTTACCTACATGCCACATCATGAACATCATTCAAAGGTATGTAAAAACATTAACACCAACTCATGAGGTAAAGAAACACAAGTGATATGAAGACAATAAAAGCTTAACTGGAAAAGGGAACCCCATTTCGTGCTTAACGATGAGTATGGCATATGATCAAGCAATCTTGCTTAACTGCTCAAGTCAGATACTCTAATATAGGTGACCTAGTCACCGCCCCACATCTAGATGGAGATTCTTATATGGTTCACATTTGTCATTGCATACCTTCTTGGAACCATTCAACTCTCATCTATATGTATGTATATTTTCATCCTCTTATTTCCTTTTACAATTGGTTTCAGAAAATTTATTCTTTGGTGCTATTTTATGTTTTATTTCACAATTGGTATCTTATTTTATTCCCTTTTAAAGTCGGAGAAAATTTCCTGTTCATTTTCAGTTAAGGAGTTGATTTTCTTTGCAAGTCGGTCTCACCGATCTGAGAAACTCGGTCCATCCCATTTCTTCCAGAGACCCAACTCTCATTCTCGTTTCTACCAAACCACTTGGCCTTGGTGACTCTGATATTATCATTGACTTTGTTTTTCTGATGTTTTTTGGATTTTTGCTTTAAGGGGAGAAAACCTAAGTGATCCCATACATTATAAGAGGGAGAATTATCCAGGATCCGTATGAGAGGGGGAGATAGTTCAAGGAACTCTAATTTCTTTTAAAGGGGGAGAACATTCAATGAGTCCTTAGCTACTATCTAAGGGGGAGAAATTTCAGTGAACTCTTATTCACACTTAAGGGAGAGAAATTTCAAGGAACCTTATCAAAGAGAGAAGAACCAAGGATCCCTTTCTCTCAATGAGCCCTTACCCTCTGACCTTTTTGGAAATTAATGCCAAAGAAGGAGAAATATCAAAGCTTCCAATGAACCTATTTATAGGGGAGAAATATCACCAATAAGCTTACTTAAAGAGGGAGAAACATCTATAAGGGGGGATATCTGTTCCTAAAGGAAGGTTACCCTACCTAAGGGGATATGTATCAAACCTTACATATTAAGGGAGAGATAGAGATAAAATTGTGTCAGATTTCATTGCTTTACTATCTTTTGATTGAACTTGTCTTGCCCTACCTACTCCCAATATCTACATGCTATGATTCACGGGGAGAGGAATTCCTTACATATTCATCCTTAGGGGAGAAAGTTCTAAATTCTTTTGGAGACATATCTATCATCAAATCCTATTTGAAATATGTCTTCAATATCTTGGTACCTTTGAATCACTTTGGATATTTACAATGGAATACTCTTGTGTTTTCTTCTAACATTTGTTTTCCCAGTGTTCTCCTACTGCTAAGATGCTCATAATCCTCAAGGTAACTATATGGATCACATCCTTGTTCATGATGATCTCTTGTTTCTTATACATATTGTTTGCAAGAGGGAGTCTTGAATATGGGATGCCTTCATTCTCACTTGTTTGATCCATATAGCCAAGATCTATATGACTTGTCTTGTAGTTCTACCATGTGTGTGCCCATGCAGTCCAAAGCAACTATCCTTTAAAGAGGGATTGCACACATTTAGGGGGAGCTTGTACTAGTCATGTATCTTTCAAAGCTATCACATTCTAATGTCTATCCTTATTTGAAGCTTTGATTTTATGTTGTCATCAATTACCAAAAAGGGGGAGATTGAAAGCATATTGTGGGGACCACGACTTACGAGTCGAGATAGCCGAATGATCGTGCTCAGTGATCCCAGAGATCAATGCTCACCGAACACACAGAAACTGAATAATAAGAGTCTTACATCCATACATACAGTTTGTTACAATAAATGACCATTGAGGTCGAGTCTTACATATGTAGGGCCTTGAAGGCTAACACACCAAACTGGACCAATAGCAAAATTATTGGTTGAAAAGCATGAACCCGTGCCATCAGCCTTAACCTACAAGCATTCTGACTGGGAAGCGTCCTAGCTCGCAAGAACCTCTCCGAGTTACTCTTCACCCTATCCTGTTCTTTCATACCTGGTCAATGAAATAACCAGTGGCAAGCCAATGAGTACTTTTGATTGTACTCACAAACAGCCCATGACATGAACAATGAAAGTGAAGGATAACAATAATATGCATCTTTGGTGGAATTCATCTTGGTGGAATGGTCATGAATATGCATCAAGTTAAAGAATTACTTTTGAAGAACATGTTACAGATATCAATATATCTGCCGAGGGTTGAACCATCCAGGTTCACCCTATATGCCAAGTCACCAAACTTGGTCATATCATTACTTTCATAATAACTCCTTTTTCAACTCTAGTCACACACACTTGGTTTATGCGGAAATAATTGGACGTAGTTTAAGCAGGATTACCCAACTTTCCTTGACCGTGGACACGGCTATTCGAATGGTTTTACACTCTGCAGAGGTAGTATGCTAGACCCACGAGATCCGAGAAACTTCCGTGCCATCCATGACTCGCGGTTTTTAACATACCCGAGGTAAGTACCCGATCAATGCCTTTCCCCTGACGATACTAGACAAAGAGGTCCACTCGATTGGTACCCAACCCACATGTTGTACGTCTTACGAGCACCGACTCTGGACAGTATCAACCATGCGGGGACCAATGGTGTGTCTAGAACTCCTAAAAAGGGCATAGTCGTCCTACCTGGCATGACCCCATCACGAGAGTGACCACACATCACTCCTGCCACTAGTAATGTGGCTCTTTGCTAGCACCGACCAGAGTAATCAACATAGCCCCGTCCCATAAGGGGTAACGTGGTCGTACTGGTAAGGTTGGGACGGTCGACACATCATAAATCTAATCCCATTTCCGAAGCCATACTCACACAAATACGGGGTGCACCACTTCACCAAAAGTGGCCACCTAACTCATCATCACCCTCGGGCATTAGTGGCACCCGACGGGGTTTTCATAAATCTTTGATTATACCATCAACATGCTCATGCTATTTATTCTAGCATTACTTGTCATCATGATAATAGCATGATCCTCAAAAGGGGTAGGATCAAGCTCAATGTATGTGCTCCGGAGGAGCCATCGGTAACATCACCGTAGTGATTTACCGGCACTTATGATCATATGCAACTGAAATACTTGCTATCTTAACATGCAATATAACATATGCTCAGTCATGGTCAAAGGGATGCTTGCCTTTGCTCACATAAGACCTCGGGGTCTTCGAGGTCTTCCGCTTCAACTCCGAGTATTCCGTCTACCCGTCAACTATCGTCGAAAACAACCACGGTAAGCCACAAAGCAGGCAGAAATAAAAGTGTTACATAAATAGAAGTTATATTTTTCTTGGACCTCTCTGGTCATAAGAAAAATACCTGAAGCTTGCCATAGGAGGTTTGGATCTCCATGGATTTCTGAATGGAGGAAAGGAGGAGAAGGGGATTCTTTATGAAGCTCACGGAAACTATTATGATAAAAATGAGTGGAGGCACTCATTTAACAGAGAACAACTTTAGAAATATTTAGGAAGTTGTTTCACTAGATTTCGAGTTGAAATGAATATTCTAGGAATTTTATAATATGGAATAAATAGCAATAGGAAGCTATTTATTTAATGCAACAGAATAAAGCCTGACAAAAATGTTGACCAAGGTTCTAAAAATAGGGCATGATATAAGAAGGCTCTAGAAATTGGATTCACTCCATTTGGAGTTGATTTGAACCCTGTAGGATTTTCCCAAAGTGGGGCCAAATATATTTAGATTTGGATTTAAATAAATACTCCATAGGAAGTTGCTCTGGAAAAATGTGCCATGCACATATTTAGATAGGTTTTGAATTTAGGAACGTGTAGAAATTTGAATCATTAGAATCGGAGCTAAAATGAATTTATAAGGTGTTTTGGAAGTTAGAAGGAAAAGGAAAAGCAACAAAAGGCTACCAGAGGGGGGGTTATGAAGCACTCGGGCACTAGATAGGCCTTCGGGCCGGCCCAGCAGCTCGAGCCGCCAGCGAAGGGACACGCCGAAGGCGCTCAGCCGAAAATGCGCTTACGGAAGGGGAAGGTGCACCGTGCCGAACGTGCCTCCACTTATGCTGGCCGATGGGCCTGGCTGACGCCCAAGGGGCTGACCAGTGGGGTCGCCGACCCCACTGGAAGGCGCTTCTTCCTCTACGCGCTGACGGTGCTTCCCAGTGGCTCAAACGAGCCCTCGCGGCGCCCCGGCTTGCCGCGTCCGACTAGGGGTCAGCCGCCCCCACAAATGAGCGCCAAGGAGAGGGCTTCTGGCCGCGACGGTGGCCGGCGACGGCGAGCGTGGGCATGCCGCGTGGGGAGGGAAGAGAGGGAGCTAGGATGAGGGGGAGCTTCGGGGAAACGAGGGGAACGCCACAGGGCTGTCGAACAGAGGGAAAGAGCTGAGGAGAGCTGGAATTTTGGTGAGGCCGAGGTGGCATTCAACGACCATTGAGATGAAGGAGAGCTCGAGAGGGGTACTGGGGAGATCCAGTAGAGAGGGGAGTGAATCCGAGGCTCTGGGTGCTCAGGGAGGCCATATGGAGAGGGGGGAGAGAAGAGAGAGCTCGAGAGCTCTCTAGAGCTCTCTGTGCATGGATGCCACGCACCCCACACGAAGTTTGGAGGCTAGCTGATGGATGGAAACCCGTGGAATGGTCAAAAGAAGGCTCTGAGACATAATGAGACATCTTGGACTAGCTAGAAATGGACTAGAGGGGATAAACAAGATGCAGAGCACCATTTCTGCACTCCAAGGAGGTGGTCACCACCCCACTTGGTGTCCTGGGCCACCCTTTGGCCAGGCCAAGGTGTAAAACATGCAAGGCATGCAGGCCCCAAGGCACTGGTGGAGTTTGGCCCCAAGTGGAGCTGGTTTGAATAGGTATTGCCAGCTGTTAAGTTTGTAGCAACAAACTTAGGGCTACTAATGAGGGCACTAACAGGAGAGATAATGAGGAAAAAGCATGTCTAGAAGCCTTAGGAAAAAGCATGTCTAGATGTGTTGCTCATTTTCTCCATATGAGCATGCCATATCTTGGTTTGAAACAATGCTTTGGGATGCTAGGTACCCTCTGGAAAGAGGTGGGGGATTTGGCTTAAGGAGAAGTGAGGCAAGAGGGGTAAAGATGGTGATTCCACGGGTAAAATGAGGAGTAGTTACATGGAGCCTCTCTGCAATAATTGACCAGTGGCCATGGAAATGTTACTGGAAGTGAAATGTAACTATGTGAAGCCGTGGTAGAAAGTGGAGCTCAAGGGTTAAAGTGGAAGGGGCCAAAGTAGCCTAATAAAGTGAATGCACACAAGGTGTTTGATGAGTGACAGAGCAATTAGATGGACTTCAATGGATATGAAACTTAACAGGATCAAATAATAGATGAAAATAAGCTTGGACACCAAATTTGGGATTTGGTGGAGAAGGTTTCCAATGTAGACTTGGAAAACCCTTAAAATGGGCAGAAATGGCTTTCTGCTTACAATTCCATTCAAATCAATTCCCACAAATCCAATATTTGGTGTGGGGGCATTATTTGAGCATTAAGGCATGCACAAGAAGTTTTGGGTCAATTGGAGAAACTTTATAATGTAAAGTTTCCCAAAGTCAGAAATCAACAGAGAGGGTTTTGAGGGTCTTGGGACAAGTTCTTCTATTCTCCTTGATGCACCACTTGGTGTGGATGCATTATTTGAGTATTATAACATGTCCACCAAATTTGAGCACAATTGGGGACACTTGACAATGTAGAGTTGCTCAAATTTGGATCTGGACAGGTAGGGTTTTAGAATAATTAGGGGAGTCAAATCAACTTGGATTGGGATGAAACTTGGCAAGATCATCAAACATATCATAGGTAACATGCTGGAATTTGACAGGAATTTATGGAGAATATTTCTTATAGAAATATTTCAAAAGCTTGAAATAGACAGAAAAGGTTTTGAAGGGGTTTGCCCAACCTTTTGAACATTACCATGTGTTGAAACTCATTTATATGGAATATAAATGCTCACTAAGTTTGCCTAAATTTTGTCAAATATTTTGAAAGCAATAAAAATAGCTTTCCTTCATAGGAGACCATTTCTGGCCTCAGAGAAAGGCTTTTAAATAAAATAATAAAATAACTTTGAAAATAATAATATTGTGGTTTTTGGAATAAATTTTGATAATAGGTTTTAAATAAAATAATTGGTGCAAGATAAATTCCCCAATTTGAGGACTTGTAGTACAAATCTCATCTCACGGGTTTGAAAGTTCAATTCAGAGAAATGCTTTTTGGTGAAATTAATATTTGGTAAAAATGATTTCTGGTCCTAAACACATGGCATGATCATTAGGTAGGAGTTTTGGCCTAAGGAGGTGAGTCTGGAGTGTAGCAAGAATTATTGAGAATTAACACAAGCATTCGAGCAAGCAAGCAAACAATATTCACTTCAAGCATCACAAGCATTCACACTTTTTTTTAATTGGTCGTGATCTTTGAAATAAGTTAATTAGTCAGGAAAGCTAAACACAGGGTGTTACACACATATTCTCCCCTTGGTAGTTTTGATAATTCATGAAAACATACATTGTCTCTTGGACTAACACTTTTATCTAGTATATTTAAGAACATTCCATAGAGAGCATTGGCTAAAGGCTTATATGGAGATGCCCCTTTGATGCAAGGAAGGAATAGGATTGGCCCAAGCTTCAAGCTAGAAGACTCTTCATTTTATATTTGTGAGAAATCACATTTGAGTCCATAGGAAAGCCAATACTATTAAAAGGGGTGAGGTATTAAAATTAATTGGTTGCTCAAGTGCTCTAAGTTAGGCACCAAAATACTCAGTCATTTTCACACATAACCATTCTGTCCAAAACCTCATAACAAAAATCGGTGCCACCAAGTTTTCAGATTAGGCCCTACTGATTTTCATCTCATACAGAACCCTAGCCATTCCCACCAAATCGGTGCAATCAAAACCATATCGGTGCTACCGAGTTTAGGAGACCAACATTATGTTGCCTCGGTACACAAAATCAGAATTTCCGAGTTTGCGTATCGGTGTCACCAATTTGGGTCAACTGACCGTTAGACACCTTTTCGGTGCCACCGAGTTTCATATATTGCTTACACCGAGATTCAAAGTTGCTGCCTTAGTGCAAGTCTGCACCACCAAGTTTATGACTTCGGTGTTACCGAGTTTGCCACTTTGGGTGTAACGGTTGGATTTTGTGTGCTGTCTATATATACCCCTCCATCTACAACTCATTCATAGAGGAAGCACTCAAAACACACACTTCATTCTCAGTTCCATTTTTCTGAGAGAGAGCCACCTACTCATGTTTGAGACCAAGATATTCCATTCCAATCATTTGAAACTTGATCTCTAGCATCCCCAAATTGCTTTCCACCGAATCAATCTCTCCTACCCATGCCTATTCTGTGAGAGAGTGATTTTGTGTTGAGGAGACTATCTTTATAAGAATAAGAGCAAGGAGTTCATCGTTCTACCACATCTATTACCTCTTGGAGGGTGGTGCCTCCTAGATTGGTTAGGTGTCGCTTGGGAGCCTCCTAGTTTGTGTTGTGGAGTTGAACCAAGTTGTTTGTAAGGGCAAGGAGATCGCCTACTTCGTGAAGATCAACCATGAGTAAGGCTAGTCCTTCGTGGGTGGACAAGGCCGCTTCTTCGTGGACCGTTCGTGGGTGGATCCCTCCGTGGACTCTCTCAGCCGTTACCCCCGATGGGTTGAAGTATCCACTTACATGGACATACGATAGCGCCACCTATGGGAACCATGCCAAAAATCGCCGCGTCAACCTCGTTGCGTTTGATCTCCTAAACTCTATTCATTTACATGTGCAAAGTATTTACTTTTCCACTGACATATATATTGACTAGCATGTGTAGGGTGTACTAGACTTGTTAGTATTGCTGAAGTTCTGCCCTCCATAAAAATTGGGAAGGCTAGAATTTTTATCTTGACAAGTAATCTATTCACCCCATCTAGACAAACCTTCTTTCTATCCTACACGCACAAACTTTGCTAGTTGGTAGCATAAAATGAAAATGCATATTCTTTGTCATAACCCCGTCATTTGGGTTCTTGTTCGTGTTGGATTGCAAGGTGAATTATTTTGTGAAGGAAGGGAGCTATATTGTGAAACGAGAACAGAAGAACTGCAGATGTTGCAATACAACGCTCAAGCATGCGACATTCTATTCAAGTGCCTATGCCCCGAATGGTTCAACAAGATCAGCCGCCTTGAGAATGCGAAGGAAACTTGGGATAGTTTGGTTGGTATGCATGAAGGTAATGAATCAATCAGGGAATCTAAGTTGGATGTGCTTCAAATTCAACTTGACAAGTTCAACATGAAGGATGGTGAAGGAGTTTCTGAAATGTACTCTAGGCTTGCTCTCATCACAAATGAGATTACCGACTTAGGAAGCGAAGAGATGGCTGACAAATTCATCATCAATAAGATCCTTAGAGCCTTGGATGGAAAGTATCACAGGATGTGAACATTGATCCAAATGATGCCAAACTACAAAGATCTCAAACCAACGGAAGTCATTGGAAGGATTGTTTTTCATGAAATGTCACTCAAAGACAAAGAAGAGCTTCATAACAAGTCAAGCGGTGCACACAAAACTTCAAGTGACACTCCCACTATTTCAAATGAAAACATTGTTACCAATGAAGAGATATGACTTGTGGTCAAGAAATTCAACAAGTTCTACAAGAGTAGGGGCAAAGAGAGAAGCTCCAACTCAAGATATGAAGAGAAGCGTTCATCTAGTCGTGACCGGAATTGCTACAATTATGGAAGGCCCGGACACTAATAGAATGAGTGCATGACCCCTCACAAAAGAAGAGAAGATTCACCTAGAAGACGAAGCTCAAGAGATGAGTCACCTCGAAGAGAGAGAAGGAGTGGAGAAGATCGTTATGAACAAAGACCCTCCCCGGGAAGCAAGGAATCGAAGAAGAAGGACAAGTACACCAAGAGCCACTCAAGAAGAACACATCAAGCTCATGTTGGTGAATGGGTATCTTGCTCCGAATCTGACAACCAATCTGAGAGAAGCTACCACTACAACTCCGACTATAGTCAAGATGAAGGTGCTCCTGGACTAGCACTCATATCCTCCAATTCCTATTACATATTTGATTCATTAAATGAAGGATTTGAAATTTCGTGATGGATAAAGGCCCCAAGGTATCACACCCAGAATATTTTGACTTTAATAATGATGGGGATAACTTACTTGTAGATGATGACTTGCTCGTTGATAAAACTAGTGATCTTAGTCAAAATGAACTTGATGATAATCATGCTAATGAAGATAAGCACTGTGATGATGATAACATGGATATTGAGCATCTAACTAAAGAAGTAAACACTCTTAAGTTAGACCATGAATCTATTGGGGAATGTCCGATGGGAAACAAAAAAAAAATCCTACGCTCACCAAGATCAATCGATGGAGATCAACATCTATGAGAGGGGAGTGCATTTACATACCTTTGTAGATCAATAAGAAAAAGCGTTAAGAATAATGGTTGATGTAGTCGAACGTCTTTGCGATCCAATCATGATTTGTCCCAAGATCTAGTCACGAACGTCTCGATCAAGTGCCGAACGGACGACACCTCCACTTTCAGCACATGTATGACTCGATGATGCCTTCACCTACTCGATCCAGCGAGCTATGGTGAAGAAGTAGCTTGAGTTCTCCAGCAGCATGATGGCATGGTGGCGGTGGTGGTGGAGCTCTCCCGACAGGGCTTCGCCAAGCGGTGCCGCGACAAAACAAGAGAGAGGAACTACGAGAGAGAGAGAGAGAGAGATAACAACATTGTGGGTGTTTTCAGTTGCGGTTGCCCTCCCTCTCCTCTAGTATATATATGTGGGAGGGAGGAGGGGTGGTGCCCTAGGGTTTCCCCCTAGGGTGGGCAGCATCCACTAAGGTGGCTTGCCCCCCAAGTTGGGTGGGGCGCTGGCCCACTCTGGGCCAGCCCACCTCCTTGGCCGTATGGGCCTTAGGTGGAAGGGGTGGACAACCCACCAAGGGTTGGTGCGCCACCTCTCACAGCCCATGGGGACCTCCGGTGCAGGTGGACCCTCCCGATGTGTCGTGGTTTTGTCACGGCAGATATCCTCGTGAAAGGACTTAGAGATGGAGCCATCGCACCTTGGTGGCGACTTAAAGGGGTTGAGAGGAAGCAAGACTCGGGTTTACCCAGGTTCGGCCCCTCTGATGGAGGTAAAAGCATATGTCCTGCTTTGTGTATATTGATGGTGGAATCGATTACAAGGGTGCGTAACTCGCCTGACCTAGCTCTTGATGGATTGTAACCTAATCTTTCTACCCTAGAGACTCGCCTTTATATACATGTCTAGCCCCTAGGTTTACAGGAGTCCAGGTCACATCGTAAGTCGTGACTTGATATATCTCTAAACCGCCGTGTCTCCCAAGCAAGGACACTACCTAGCGAGTCTTCCTCTTCATGGGACTTGAGTCGCCATGCAGGCTCTTGGGCTCGGCCGACTCTGTGCTGGAGATCACCTCACCCCTTCTGGATCCTGGGCCCAAGCCCATCTTGATCACGATTGACGAGTCGCCATGAACCTGACGCGGCCTAACACATCGGGTCATACAACGGGTAATATCTCCAACATTAGGCCCCATATTGACTTGAATGTATTCACACCAATAAATCTTTATCATTTAACCATGGAGACTCATATGGAATTTCTGACTCGGCTTGTGAAAAAGCTACAAGCCACCAATCTTCATGCTTCGCCCAAACCACCAAATTACTCATGGATGACATCATCTCCCCCACCATTTCAGGGATCTTAATGACGTTATCTCAACGGATCTTTTTTGACTTTATCGTGTCACCCCGAAAATCCATGCGCCATCTTTCTGATTTTTAATGTGTCTCCTTGATTCCCGTGCTTGCCGTTCCTGTTCTGGTCTGGGTCTTTAAATAGCCGTAGGAGGGACCCTTTCCTTCGTGCGCACTGTTGCTCCGCTTCTTATTCCTCGAGCTTGTGCTGCAAACGCTCCGACGCCACAGAGCTACCTCTACAGATCTACTGCTCTTGGATCATTCGGGCATGGTACTCGGTGTAGATCTTAGCAGGGCCGCCTCCGCCAACAGCCGCATTCATCAAGTAGGCTTCTTCTCCCTCGTAGATCTGGGTCACAAATCATCTTTGTTCTTAGGTCAGCGCTGTAGTTCTTCAAGCATCTGTAGATCATGCCATTAACCTCATAAGTATTATTTGAATCTCGTAGTTTAGTAAAAACCGCGGTAGATTCGTTTAATAGTTGCAGCAGATCTGTTGCTCTTTTTTATGACGTTGCAAGATCACCTCATGGGTTCTACAGTGCTCATGTATCCTTAGTGTTCTCAGGATTTGCAGAGTATTTTACATTTTAGGGCACCCGTAGATCCATAATTTCTGGCACCTTGTGGAAAACGTGTTTGCCTCAGATCCGGGAAACTTGCTAAGGAAAACTTAAAATGCAATCCTTCCTTAGGCTGCGGCGAGTCGTAATTTCTGTTTAGATGCCTCCCCAACCAATGGTTGGCGAGTTAATACTTCTATAGGTCCTTACGACCCGCCAATTGCCTTTATGCAGATCTCCGCCTCTGTATTTTGCGCCCATGGGTAACATCTCCAAGTGTAATTGGTTGCCAACAGAGGTCAGCGACACCGTCCTTGAAGATTTTTTAAAAGTGGGAACTCTAGCTCCGCGAGAAGCAATCGGTTGGCGAGCCGCCTTAGGAGAACAATGTCGACAACCCGCCGATGGGGAGGTGGTGGTCTTTACTGATCATATTGAGCGGGGCTTCACACCGCCCAATTCAAAATTCTCCAGAGACGCATTGCACTTTTTTAACCTCCATCCCCAAGATTTAGGTCCCAACTTGATCACCAACCTGTGTCAATTCCAAGTATTCTGCGAGGCTTACTTGCAGATAGAGCCCACCGTCCTCCTGTTCAAGAAATTCTTCTATTTGAACCGCCAAACTGAATTCGCCGACGGCCCCTTCCTAGAACTCAGTGGGGTACATTTAGAGACGAAGAGAATGCGGGTTACCGGCTGCTGCTCTACCTAGTCACCGCAAAGGTTGGGGGAAGACTTGGTTTTATTGCTGCGACACCGCTCCAGCCATTGAGAACCCTCTACCAGGTTTTAGGCTGGAACGTCTGCCTATGATTTTGAGCTGCCCGAGAAGCTGACTGATGAGGAGGAAGCTTCACTCCCTCCTATCTTCGCGAAGCTTAGGTCCTTGACCGCCAACGGCCTTACTGGAATTGATTTGATTCGTTGCTGGGTGGAATGGCGGATAATGCCTCTGAGCTGCCGGGGCGGCTTAATGTGCGAGTACGATGGCAACTTAAACCATCTGCAATGCTTCTACAACGTCATGCTTGAAGAGGAAGATATTGTCAATATTGTGAAGAAACAGTGTGGCGAACCAATTGATAATTGCTCCAACATTGGCTTAAAACCATTCTGCCTCTCCAACCCGGCTCCACAAGTGAAATAACTTAACCTGACAATCTAGTTTTTTGTAACTTTGAGCTTGTTTCTGACCCGGGTTCCAATTATGTTAATCATAAGAACTCGCCTTTCTGGAAGAGAAGATCGAAAACCGCCATCAAGAAGACGACGAGGGAAGCTGCCCCAAAGAAGAAGACCAAGGGCAAAGCCGCCACAAAAGAGTCATCCATTGTGGGCGAATCTCGGGCCGCACAGGGGTACTCAGAGTTAAGCATTTTTGTCCTTCTTATTCTATCACAACCCATACTCAAGCGTTGTCATTTCCATTTTATAGGATGATGACATGGAGAGCCAAGATGAAGACATCGAGGTAATTTCCATTTCTTCCGACTCAAATTCTTCTCCTCCTAGAACGGCAAGGCGAATCTGTAGAAAAGTTCCCCTGTCTCACCTAGACGCTCATCTGGATCCCAATTTCCTTTTGACGAAGGCGAGTTTCACACCAAAATGTCACACTCAAAGCCATTTTGGTGATCTCTTGTCTGGGTTGCCTGAGAAGGTGGCCAGTCGCAGGCGACACAGCAAGTTATGTGTTATACTAAATGTCCTTCTTTCCTGTGCGGACGATTCTCATGACTTACAGAATCTTTTGAATCTTATGTCCAACAGGTTTCACCTCCTTCATCTGGCAACTCAGCTGCTTCGGCTCTTCCCCCCTCTAATCCGCTTCCAGGGGTAAGACCACTTGCCAACATGTTATTTGGACGCTAATCTTTCCATTTTAATATAATTACCACCCTTTGTAGGGCTCAAGCAAAAAAGAGGAAAACCGACGACTCATCATCCGTTCCCAAGGTGGCTGAGACAATAGGAATAAGTACTTCCATCCTAGAAGCTCAAGATGAGCCGGCTGAGACTCACAGCAAAGCTCCTGACAACTTCCCTCATATCCAGGATGAGCTACCAAGCCCACAGAAGGAAACAACTGAGAATCTCAATCCGCCAAGCCATCAAAAGGTGGCTAAAGACGTGACACCTGATCCAGATCCTGTCTTTGTTGTCGGACCAGGCTATTCTAAACCTGCCTCCGCAGTGTTGACCAAGGATGCGCCTAAGGATGCCCCAATACTTATAGAGAAGGGCATGACCAAATTGAAGCTTCCCAACATTGAGAATCTAGAGTTTGATGAATTACATTCTGGCTATTTGAGTCACCTCGAGACGAGTCATGAAACAGACAAAAGCTTTGTTAATATGATGAAGAGAAAACATGAGGTACGATACCTGTTATCCTCCTTCATATGTACTTCCATTAGCCCTCCAAAGGGCGAGTCATCCTTGATGAGTCAAGCTTTGTGGAAATTTTCAAACTGTAGCCTCCAAGGGCCGGGTCATCTTATTGAAGATGAGCCGGGTCTTTAATTTATATTATAAGAAAGCTTCAACATGTAGCCCCCAAGGGCCGGGTCATCTTCGTGAAGATGAGCTGGGTCTTTAGTTTATATTTGAACAAAGCTTCAACCTATAGCCCCCAAGGGCCGGGTCATATTCTTGAAGATGAGGAAGGTCTTTAGTTTAAATTTGAAGAAAGCTTCAACTTGTAGCCCCCAAGGGTCGGGTCATCTTCTTGAAGATGAGCCGGGTCTTTCTTAACATTTCAAGAAAGCTTCAACCTGTAGCCCCCAAGGGTGGGTCATCTTCTTGAAGATGAGTCGGGTCTGGCTTTAAGGTATTACCACGGTAAAACTGTATCCTACATTAGCCCCAAGTGTCAAGGATATTGCTCGCAATCTGCATGGAACTTGTCATAACCGTATGGTGTTCGCAGGAATCGCTGATCCAGGACGACTCAACCGTGTCTAGTTTGAAGCAAAGCTTAGCGGAGCAACAAGATGCCTGAGCTAAGTTTGAAGAAAAGCTCCCCCTTGCATTGGTTGACATTCAGAAGGTGAAGGCGGATCACAAGGAGCTTGAAGACAAGGCCGAAGCTGAGCAAGCTGCCCTGCTAAAAAGGGTTGAGCAAGCCGAGGAACAAATAAAGGTCGCCATGCAGGAACTGACCGGGCTGAAGCTTCACATCTCCAAAATGGCTAATGTCGTGTTTGGTAAGTATCCGCCACTATCCTTATTTGCAAAGTTCTGTTGTAAAACATTTCGGCGACTTATGATTGTGTATTCTTGCTGCAGGTCCTCGATCCGCCAATCTCCATGATGATTGCATATTGAAACTAAATGCAATATATACCTTAACAGAGCAACTTTATACTGGCGGCGTGATGACTATTAAGGCCGTTATGGGCGACAAGGAGCCCGTGAAGTCGATCAAGTATATGTTGGGGTGCTTGTCCACACTGCCACCACAGATTGAAGAATTAAAAAGATCAGCCGCCCGAAAAGGAGTACTGACCACCATGAGCCGGTGCTTGATGTATGCTCTAGAGCTTAAGACGGAGGATATAACTGGAGGGGGGGGGGTTCTGGAATACAAAGACGATGGGTCAGAATTTACCTAAGAGGATTATCACCGTTGTGTGAAGGAATCCCGCCTAGCGGTGACTCAACTTGCAGACAGTCTGGACTTAACCAAGTATCAAAAGGCATATTATGAGCACAACAAGCGTGTCACTCCTCCCTCTTATGAAATCCCAGTTCTGACTCCACAACGCCATAAGCATCTTTTTGACTCTGTTGCTGACCCGTCCACCATCTTGACCGACGAGGCTGAGTTCCATGCCTTAACCAATTGCAACTGTACAATGGGCGACTTACAGATCCAAGACGGCGAAAGCTCGACGCAGGATAATCTGGAGGCCACTTGAACAAGGTGTCACTTGAAGACCGCCCATGGAGATCAATTCAGAAAATCCAATGCCGGGTCATGTAATATTTGGTGCCCTTCTCAGCCATGTAATAGGTTAGAGATGAAAACAATATTGTTTTGCACCGTACCTTTGTTGACTCTGAAGTCTCACCGTTTTGTTAATATGAGCCACCTTACTAGGCGTTTTGCCATGTCTTTTGCGAAGTAATTATTCTTCATATGGTCAAAGAAGAATAATCAGCTGGCTCAATGAGACGCGGCGGCTTAAAATGAGTTTTCAAAAACTCTAATTGTACCACAAAGATACTTTGTAGTCATAAAGTTTGTCGGCTCAATGAGTCGCAACAGGGTAGGACGAACTTGCAAGGCTCTAGTGCTACCCTAGAGAGGATTTTGCAATAGCCTAAGTTGTTTAGACCGGCTAATCAGGTGCGAGTCAAGCTTCAGTGAAGCAGGTTCAATGAACCCATGGTTTTTCTATTTTCCATATGCCGGCTCCCGCAAGCACCCTTCATGTTTTAACCAAGGCAAGTTCAGGGTCCAAAACTGGATTGACTCGCCAAGAGTACATGGGACCATAGGGTGAGTCGCCAAACATACAGTCCAGCATAACCATTGTAATGCATTAATTTTTCGCTAGCCAAGAGGGTATTCAGGTTGAACTCAGTGAGTAGAAGCCCCCAAGTGACCTAGACCCCAAGTAAGCCGGCATAATTCTCAAAATCATATAAGGCGCCCATGTTTGAACCATGCAACATGGCAACTGTGGTCCTCTTTGGCTTACCAGTATCCAATTTTGAAATAAGTGCAACGTGGTGACTTATGTTCTTCGATACTAATAGCGTCCATGCTTGGACGGCTTGTGAAATAATAAAGACTCATGCTTTCAAGAAGGTAAAATGGCAGAGCCCCCGAATTTCATGGGCACCGGCTTTATTGCTATATATATATAAAGAGAGTACAATGACTAAACTATGTACAATGATAAGGAGCCAATGGCTCTAAGTGTAATAAGGCCGCAAGTGGGCAATGTTCCAAGGCCGGGTTGTTTCAACCTCGGTTGTTGGCCTATCTGGACGAAGACCCACCAGGTAGTAAGAACCATTATCAAGACTTTGGCTGAAGACAAACGGCCCTTCCCATGGGGGAGATAATTTGTGCATACCAGTATGAACTTGAATAAATCGGAACACTAAGTTGCCCTCCTGAAAGACCTGACTTCTGACTCGGCGGCTATGATAGCGTCACATCTCTTGCTGGTAAATCGCCGACCGTGCTGTTGCTAAGTCACGCTCCTCCTCCAAAGCCTCCAACGAATCTTGACGCGCCAGCTCATTGTCCTCCTCAACATAAGCGGCGACTCGCGGTGAGTCATGCATGATGTCACTTGGTAAGACCGCCTCAACTCCATAGACCAAGAAAATGGCGTGTAACCAGTGGATCTGTTAGGGGTAGTCCTTATGCTCCATAGAACAGAAGGAAGCTATTCAACCCAACAACCCAGGGTGTGCTCCAGAGGAACCATGAGTCGTGGCTTTTTCCCATTGAAGCCCCTTTTCTTCTGACGCTGGTTCCCGGTTCCGGTGTTAGTATTGGCGACAAAATCAGTGGCACCTTCATGCGGCCTCTTCTTCCCTTGACCCGCAGGGTTGTAGTTACCTCGTCCCTGGGCCTGGGATTGGCCTTTGGATGATTCTCCTCTCCTGGCATTGCTGATTTTAGCATCGTCGTCTACGGGATCTTTGGTATCGTCTGACTCGGCGTATCTGGTAAGGGTGTCCATCAACTCGCCCATATCCTGCACCTTCCGCTTGAGTCGCCCAAGCTTCAACACCAAGGGCTGGTAGTGACAGTTTTTCTCCAAGATCAGCACGGCCTGAGCCGCCGTGATACCATCCGATGAATGGATTAGCTCTGTGACCCGCCGGGTCCAATGATGGGCCGACTCATCTGGATGTTGGACGCAGTGTTGTAAGTCGACAATTGTCATTGGCGCTTGCAGGTTCCTCTGAATTTCTTGACAAAATGTTCCTTCAACTCGGCCCAGGTGTTGATGGAGTTGGGCAGCAGATTCTTCAGCCAAGTGCATGTCGTCCCTTCGAGCATCATCATGAAGTACTTGGCACACACCGCATCGTTAACATCGAGCATGTCCATCGCAAGCTCGTAACTCTCAACCCACGCTCCTGGCTCAAGGTCCGGCGTGTAGTTGGGAACCTTGCGCGGACCTTTAAAGTCCTTGGGCATGCGCTCATTACAGAGGGCGGGTGACAGACAGGTTATCCCTATGTTCTTGCCTCCTGACTAGCCACGTATAGGGGAGGGCGGCACATAAGCCGGATAACCTTGACCCATCGCGGCTGCCACCTCTATCATACAGGCGGCTCATGCTGCATTCACGAGGTCCTGGGCATGTGTGTTAGGCAGCCCATGCATGTTGGCATGCGGGTGTCCACGTCGTTCACTGCTAGACACTGCGGGCGGGTCGAGATGGCGACTCCTGGTATGACTTGCGTGAGGCCTAGAGTGCAACCGATCACGACTATAAGAGTACTCCGCCTGTTGGACCACCGCCGTTTTCAACATCTCGATGGCGTTCCTTGCCTCCACGTCAGCCAGGACGTTTCCATGGATGGGAAGAGACTCTAGGTTGCGAGTTGCCACCAACACATTGTCAACGGGGTTAGAAAGTGACCCTGCAACATCTGGATGTGCGGCGGCTGGGCCGACATCGGCTAAGGCATCTGTAGATTGGGGAGCGGCTAAGCTGGGTCAACATGCTGAGTGACTTGCTACGATTGGTTAGGTTCCATGCCTGGGGTATGTCGGATGTCGAAGAGTCGTGTATGGTTTAGATCGGTCGGTAGACGATTGTGATGCCTCCTATGGTGGACCGCATCGGAAGTGCGATGCTGTCTTTCAAGCCGCCATCCCTGAACACTTAGTTGTTCTGTCTCCGCGGCAATCTGGTCATGTTGGCTCGCCATCCTGGTGGCCTCGACTTCGATCTCGCACTTGATCTTGGCCATCTCCTCTCTCAGCTTCGCCAATTCGACGTTGACCTCTTCCTGGTTCTCCGTGATCACGACAACCGCCGTGAGTTTAGACATCTTTGCCACTAGATCCGCCATGGCTTCAGCCGGAGTCTTCCCTGATCCGCTCGCTTCATTGTTGCCCGCAGCAGTTGGCAAAGCCGCCGCTACCCCTGCCATGTAGATGGCGACCTGGCGATGGGGTTCTTGCAAATCCTCGGAAGTCACCGCCTCTGGCAATCCCCAAGCCGCCCTTCGCGGAGAGGGTAGATTGAATCCGTGTCGCCGATGGACGACTCGTCGTCTGAGTTGACACGGGAGTTCTCGTGGATCACCGGTTCATCCGGCAGGTCGACCCCCTGCGTAAAACCAATGAAGGCATGGCATGTCCTGACCTAACGTTTGGCGGGTTGGGCGAACCGGGCCAACTCGATGATGTCGGTGAAGGTGTCCGGCTCGGGTACGGGAACCCCACACTTGCCGACGAAGACATGGATCCTGCTGATGGGGGCCTTGTAACCAGATTCGATTGAATCGATATCACGCCCCTACTGAGAGTTGTCGATGTAGTATTTCCCGCGGCGGCTCTTAGTCATGAGGCCGACCGTGTAGCTTCCTGATAACCCACAAGTATAGGGGATCAATTGTAGCCTTTCTCGATAAGTAAGACTGTCAAACCCAACGAGGAGCTAAAGGTAGGACAAATATTCCCTCAAGTTCTATTGACCACCGATACAACTCTATGCACACTTTACGTTCGCTTTACCTAGAACAAGTATGAAACTATAAGTACTTTGTAGGAATGATAGGATAGGCTTGCAAGAAAGTAAATAACACGTAAATAAAACTAGGGGCTGGTTAGATAAAGAAACAACAACGAGTGTCTAACGAGTGTGGAAAAGTGGTGGTAGGAGTTGTGGAATTGTCCCTAAGCAATTGACTACGTTACTCGATCGATAGCAAGTATCATGTGGGAGAGGCCTCTGCTAGCATGTCATCCCTTACTTGGAATTCTATGCACTTATGATTGGAAATATTAGCAAGCGTCTGCAACTACTAACATTCATTAAGGTAAAACCCAACCATAGCAATAAGATATATTGGTCCCCCTTCAATCCCATATGCATCAATTTCTATGCTAGGTTTGAAGCTTCTGTCACTCTAGCCTGTTAATACATAGTCCTATCAACATACAACTAACCCTATGGTGTGATCCACGTGCGCGATCATATGATGGGCACCAAAGGACAACAACATAACCACAAGCAAGTTAAACCAATCATAGCAATTCATCAATCACCTATAGGACAACGATATAGATGGGGGAATATCATGGAGATGTTGGTGAAGATGACGGAGGTGTTGATGTAGATCGCCGTCACACGATGATGTCCCGGGCGGCGTTCCGGCTCCGCCGGGAGAGAGGGGGAGAGAGCCCCCTCCTTCTTCTTCTTCCTTGAACTCCTCCCTAGATGGGAGAAGGGTTTCCCCTCTGGTCCATGGTCGCCATGGCGGCGGAGGGGCGAGATCCCCTCCTAGATTAGATCTCTCTCTCTCTCTGTGTCCTTCTGTTTCTGCGCTCCCAGATTCTGCGTTTCACCGTTTCTTAAATTCCCGGAGATCCGTAACTCCGATTGGGCGAAAATTTTAACACGATTTTCTTCCAGATATTATCTTTCTTGCGGCGATAGAAGGGATCCAACCGCCGTAAGGAGTGGCCACAAGCCTGCCAGCCGCAGGCCCACCCCCTGGCCGCGGCTACAGGGCTTGTGGGCACTCCGTGCATCGCCACGCATTGATTCTTCTTCCCAAAAATTATAAATATTCCAAAAAAATCCCCTTTAGTTTTTATTTCGTTTGGACTTAGTTTGGTATGGATATTCTTCGAAACAAAAAACATGCAACAAACAGGAACTGGCACTGGGCACTGGATCAATATGTTACTCCCAAAAATAGTATAAAAAGTTGCGAAAAGTATATGAAAGTTGTAGAATATTGGCATGAAACAATAAAAAATTATAGATACGACGGAGATGTATCAGCATCCCCAAGCTTAATTCCTGCTCGTCCTCGAGTAGGTAAATGTTAAAAAAGATAATTTTTGATGTGGAATGCTACCTAGCATAATCTTGATCACATAATCTAATCATGGCATGAATACTAAAACACAAGTAATTCGAAGCAATAGTCTATCATTTGACATAAGGACAATAATATTTCAAGCATACTAACAAAACAATCATGTCTTCTCAAAATATCATGGCCAAAGAAAGTTATCCCTACAAAATCATATAGTCTGGCTATGCTCCATCTTCCCCACACAATGTATTTAAATCATGCACAACCCCGGTTTTAGCCAAGCAATTGTTTCATACTTTAGTGTTCTCAAACTTTTTCAACTTTCACGCAATACATGAGCGTGAGCCATGGACATAGCACTATAGGTGGAATAGAATATGGTGGTCGTGGAGAAGACAAAAAAGGAGGAGATAGTCTCACATCAACTAGGCGTATCAACGGGCTATGGAGATGCCCATCAATAGATATCAATGTGAGTGAGTAGGCATTGCCACGCAACAGATGCACTAGAGCTTATAAGTGTATGAAAGCTCACAAAAGAAACTAGTGGGTGTGCACCCAACTTGCTTGCTCATGAAGACCTAGGGCAATTTTGAGGAAGCCCATCATTGGAATATACAAGCCAAGTTATATAATGAAAATTTCCCACTAGTATATGGAAGTGACAACATAGGAGACTCCCTGTCATGAAGATCATAGTGCTATTTGAAGCACAAGTGTGGAAACAGGATAGTAGCAATTGTCCCTTCTCTCTTTTCTCTCTTTTTTTTGTGGGCTCTTTGGCCTCCTTTTTTTAAATTTTTATTTTGGTGGGCATCTTTGGCCTCTTTTTTGTAAATGGGCTTCGCTGGCCTCTTTTATTTCCTCACATGGGACAATGCTCTATTGATAATGATCATCACACTTACAACTCAATACTTAGAGCAATGATGACTCTATATGAAATGCCTTCGGTAGTGTACCGTGACAATGATCTAGCATAGCAATGACATCAAAAAACGGACAAGCCATGGAAACATCATGCTAGCTATCTTACGATCATGCAATGGCAATATGGAAGTGGTGGCACATGTCATGAGACGGAACAGTGGTAGTTGTATGGCAATATATCTCGGAATGGCTATGAAAATGCCATAATAGGTAGGTATGGTGGCTGTTTTGAGGGAGGCTATATGGTGGGTGTAATGCACCGGCGAAAGTTGCGCGGTACTAGAGAGGCTAGCAATGGTGGAAGGGTTAGAGTGCGTATAATCCATGGACTCAACATTAGTCATAAAGAACTCACATACTTATTGCAAAAGTCTATTAGTCATCGAAAGAAGGTACTACACGCATGCTCCTAGGGGAAAGGTTGGTAGGAGTTAACCATCGCGTGATCCCGACCTCCACACAAAGGATGACAATCAATAAATAAATCATGCTCCGACTTCATCACACAACGGTTCACCATACGTGCATGCTACGGGAATCACAAACCTTAACACAAGTATTTCTAAAAAAACACAATTACTCATTAGCATCACTCTAATATCATATATTCATGTCGCAAAACCATTGCAAGGAATCAAACATATCATATTCAGTGATATACAAGTTTTATGTAGGATTTTATGACTAACCATGTGAATGACCAACTCCTGTTAACTCTCTAAATAGGTATAAGTGAAGCATGAGACTTTAATTCTTTCTACAAAAGATATGACCTGCTCTAACAAATATAAGTGAAGCAAAAGAGCATTCTACAAATGGTGGTTTTCTATGTGTAGGGAAACAAGCAATCCAAGCTTCAAAAGATATAAGTGAAGCACCAGAAGCATTCCATAAAGCCAACCAAGAACTATCTCATAGCAGCATGGTTCATAAAAGAAAAAGGAAAAATAAACACAAAAGACGCTCCAAGCATTTGCACATATCGTGTGACGAATTAAAATATAGCTCCGAGTAAAATTACCGATAGATTGTAGACGAAAGAGGGGATGCCTACCGGGGCATCCCTGATATGTCTCCATCGTATCTACTTTCCAAACTATTTTGCCCTTGTTTTGGACTCTAATTTGCATGATTTGAATGGAACTAACCTAGACTGACACTGTTTTCAGCAGAATTGCCTTGGTGTTATTTTTGTGCAGAAATCAAAGTTCTCCAAACGTCCTGAAAATCTACGGGTAGCAGTTTTGGAAAATATAAAAAATATTTGCGCCAAGTTCCACCTGAGGGGGTGGGCCAGTGGGCCACAAGCCCTGGCTCCGCCACCACCCCTCCTAGTGGCGGTGGGCAGGCTTGTGGGGCCCACACGGCTCTTCCGCCCCCAACCTCAGGTCTATAAGTTCACTTTCCTCCCAGAAAAAATAAAAAGAGAAGTTTTCGTCGTGTTTGCGATACGGAGGCGCCGCCACCACCTGTTCTTCATCTGGAGGGCAGATCTGGAGTCCGTCTTGGGCGCCGGAGAGGGGAAATCGTCGCCATCGTCATCATCAACCTTCTTCCCTCTCCAATTCCATGAAGCTCTTCGTCGTTCATGAGAAATCTATTCGTAGGCTCGCTGGGCGGTGATGAGTAGGATGAGATCTATCATGTAATTGAGTTAGTTTTGATGGGGATTGATCCCTAGTATCCGCTATGTTCTGAGATTGATGTTGCTACTACTTTGCCATGCTTAATGCTTGTCACTAGGGCCCGAGTGCCATGATTTCAGATCTGAAATTATTATGTTGTCACCAATACATGTGTGTTTTAGATCCGATCCTGCAAGTTGTAGTTACCTACTATGTGTTATGATCCGGCAACCCTGGAGTGACAATAACCGGAACCACTCCTGGTGATGACCATAGTTTCAGGAGTTCATGTGTTCACCAAGTGCTAATGCGTTGGTCCGGTTCTTTATTAAAAGGAGAACCTTAATATCCCGTAGTTTCCTTTTGGACCCCGCTGCCACGGGAGGGATGGACAATAGATGTCATGCAAGTTCCTTTCCCTAAGCACGTATGACGACACATGGAATACATGCCTACATCACATTGATAAACGGGAGCTAGTCACATATCTCTCCGTGTTATAAATGTTGCATGATGAATATCATCCAAACAAATCACCGACCTATTGCCTACGAGTTTGTCCTACTGCTGCTACTACTGCTGTTACTTGTCTTGCTCTGTTGCTGCTACTACTGTTGCTGCTGCTGTTACTTGTTTTGCTCTGCTGCCGCTACTACTGTTGCTACTGCTATTACTTGTCTTGCTCTGCTGCTACTGTTGCTACTACTGTTGCTACTACTGTCGCTTGCTACTGTTGCTACTTGCTACTACTGTCACTACCGCTGTTCCTTGTCACTGCCGTTACTCGCTACTTTGATGTTACTACTTTGCTTGCAGATACTAATCTTTCAGGTGTGGTTGAATCTGATAAATTCAGCTGCTAATACTTGAGAGTATTCTCTCACCTCCCGTCGTGCGAATCAACAAATTTGGGTCGAATACTCTACCCTCAAAAACTGCTACGATCCCACGCGCTGGTGCGCGTCAACAACATTCTTCCAGTTTCGATTGCCGGAGAGTGCTAACAGCATTCTTCTGGTGCCGTTGCAAAGGTGAAGAACAGTTGACATCAACCATTTTTCTGGCGCCGTTGCCGGGGAGGTATTGCTATATTCTCTGAGTCACTTGGGATTTGTATCTGCTGATCACTATGAAGAATCTGAAGGATCCAAAAACCAAAGTCTTGCCCTCAACTACGAGGGGAGGTATGGAATTGCCATCTAGCTCTGCACTTGATTCACCTTCAGTTATGAGTAAGTTTGCGACATCACCTCCTGCTAGAAATCTTGATATGTCGCCTGTGCTTGATGATGCTTATGATGCTACTGCTAGAGATGCTATGCTTGATACTATGCCTGATGATACTATGCTTGATACTATGCCTGATGCTATGCTTGATACTATGCCTGATACTGCTAGAGATGCTATGCTTGACACTGCTAGAGATGCCATGCTTGATACTGCTTTGCCTGATGGTGCTAGAGATGCTATTTTTCCTGTTGATGCTATGCTTGATACTGCTAGAGATGCTACTTTGCCTGATGTTCCACTAGGGGTATTCCTTGATGCTCATATTGCTAGAGTTACTGCCAATGCTCGTGATGCTTTTGAACTTCCGATACTATTGAGATAGAACCTGCTTTTGCTCCTGCTAGATCTAGCTCTCCTAGATATGAATTGCGTGATATACGTGAGGGTTACGTTATGGAGGGAGAGATAGCTCAGGATTTTCTTGCATGTAAGGATACCTATGACGCTGAGAAATAACTTCTCAAGTGGAAGGAAAAATCTAGGGAAGCTAAGATGAAATATGACCCGAAGTTTGCCACTTCACCTATCTTTATCACCGATAAGGATTATGAATTCTCTGTCGACCCTGAGATAATCTCTCTAGTTGAATCTGATCCTTTTCACGGTTATGAGTCTGAGACGGTTGTAGCCCATATTGCCAAACTACACGATATAGCCACCCTTTTCACTAATGAGGAGAAGATCCGTCACTACTATATCCTTATGTTGTTTCCTTTCTCTCTAAAGGATGACGCTAAAGCCTGGTTCACCTCTCTTGCTCCTCGATGTGTGAGTAGTCCCCAGGATATGGTCTATTACTTCTGTGACAAATATTTCCCTGCCCATAAGAAGCAAGCTGCCTTGCAGGAAATATACAACTTCGCTCAACTCCAAGAAGAGAGTCTTCCACAAACTTGGGGGAGGCTCGTCCAGCTACAAAATGCTTTGCCTGATCACCCTCTTAAGAAGAACGAGATACTTGATATCCTCTATAACGAACTTACCGATGCCTCTAGATACCACCTAGATAGTTGTGTCAGTTGTGTTTTTAGGGAACGAACTGTAGAACAAGCTAAGACCCTACTGAATAACATCTTGATCAACGAGAATGCTTGGACTATTCCTGAACCACCTCCTAAGTCATCTCCGAAGAAAAGAGGTATTCTATTCCTTAGTCCCGAAGATATGCAAGAAGCCAAGAAATCTATGCAAGAGGAAGGCATTAGATCTGAAGATGTCAAAAATCTACCACCTATCGAAGAGATCCATGGTCTCGATAATCCGATACAGGTAGTAGAAGTGAATTCTCTGCGTAGGTTTGATGAGAGTGATATTACTTTTGATAAACCTGCTAGCCTATGCTTTGATGAATTTGTCAACTTTGTTGCCAAACAACATAGTTTCAATGATTATGTTAGCAGACATTTGGAACAAAGTACTCGTATGCTTAGCCATTGAAGCTTGTGTAGACAGAAATGTCAACGATCTGGAGTTTCTGAGTAAACATGCCTCTATGATTACTACTCAGGTAGAACAAGTACTTAAAGCTCAGAATGACTTGGTCAATGAATGCAATGACAACTCTGTCAGAGTCATTACTAGAGGAGGCAAAATGACTCAGGAACCTTTGTATCCTAAAGGTCATCCTAAGAGAATTGATCAAGATTCTCATGGAATCAATGCTAATACACCCAGTCATCCTAAGGAGAAGAAGAAGGATGACAGAAACCTACATGCCAGTTCACCAAATACTGTCACACCAGAAGAACCTAATGATATTTCTGCGTCTGATGGAGAAACACAATATGGTGATGAACATGAACCTGGTGACAATATGGACAGTGATGTTCATAATAATGCTCAACCTAGCAATGATGAGGATGTGGAGATTGAACCTACGGCTAATCCTGATAACCCACAACCTAAGAAATACGATAAGAATGACTTCACTGCTAGGAACCATGGTAAAGAAAGGGAGCCATGGGTTCAGAGATCTATGCCCTTTCCTCCTAAGCCATCCAAGAAAAAGGATGATGAGGATTTTGAGCGCTTCGTTGAGATGATAAGACCCATCTTTCTGCAGATGCGGTTAACTGATATGATCAAGATGTCTCCTATGCCAAGTACATGAAAGATATCGTGACTAATAAACGGAAGATACCAGATCTTCAGATCTCCACCATGCTTGCCAATTACACTTTCTAGGTTGGAACTCCTAAGAAACTTGGTGATCCCGGAGTGCCCACTATACCTTGCTCCATTAAAGGAAACTACGTAAGAACTGCCTTATGTGACCTTGTTGCTGGTGTTAGTGTTATGCCGCTTTCTCTTTATCGTAGACTTGAATTGGATAAGTTGACACCCACTGAAATTTCTCTGCAAATGGCCGACAAATCAACTGCTTTCCCTATAGGTATTTGCGAGGATGTGCCTGTTGTGGTTGCTAACACCACTATCTTAACAGACTTTGTTATCTTGGATATTCCCGAGGATGATGCCATGACTGTCATCCTCGGAAGACCCTTTTTAAACACTGTAGGGGCTGTTATAGATTGCAATAAATCCAATGTCATTTTCCATGTCAACGGTAATGAGCATGCAGTGCACTTCCCGAAGAAATGATATCAAGTACATTGCATCAATGCTATCGAAAAGACTTCTTCGATTCTAATTGGGAGCTTTGAATTCCCTATTCCTCGTGTCAAGATGAAGTATGATTTGCTTGTTGGGGAGATACATATCCCCATTGAGGTGACTTAGTGGCTATTCGAAAATTCTCCGTTCTCTCTTGAGATTCGAGAAGGTTTTGTCATGAGGACTTGATCAACCCCATTGACGGATTTCTTTCGATGACCATGAAATGGATGAATCAAAGACTCACATACCTCTCTTTCAAAGCTTTCATTTTCTTTTGCTTAGAAGAAAAATGATAGAATTAGTTTAGCTTTTCCTATTTTCTGTTTTAGCGTCCCTGAGAAAAATACCTCGAAAATAAAAGTTCTCCGATGGTCCTGAAAATTGAGTATGATTTTTTTCTGGATTTTTTGAAAATTTCTGGGCGTGAGAGCTGGCCTGGGGGCCAGACCAGTGGGCCACAAGCCGTGCCACCGCCACCTACCCCCTGGTGGCGGAGTGCAAGCTTGTGGGGCCCATAGGCACCCCCTCCACTCATTCCAGTTCTCAGCCTCTTCTTCCACCTCCAGAAAAAAAATTGTTTCGCAGCTCAAACCAATGTTCTTGCTCATTTGACTGTATTTTCGATCTCCTTGCTCAAAGCACTGTTCTCCGAACCGTTTTGGGGAAATTACTCCTTGGTAAGTGACTCCTCCGTTGGTCCAATTAGTTTTTTCTCTAGTGCTTTATCCTTCGCGTATTCTTGCTACCTTGGTGACTCTGTTCTTGAGCTTGAAAGGTTGATTTTAGCTGGTCCCAAGTAGTTTTAGCACGTGATACGGTCTCTAGGCACTAGTAGAGTAGTTTCTACAAGTTGGGTTAATCTTTATTCACTTTTCTTTCGAAGTCTCTAAAAATTTCAGAATTTTTCAGAGGTAGAAAAAGGAAAAGATGAGGAGGTTCTTGAGAGGCTCTTCAAGCCGTAACCCCAAGGAGGATGAGAAGAACCACCCCAAGTACGTAGTCCCTCGAGTCACAGAAGTTCGAGCGTGCGAGTGGCCAAGTGATGAATTTTTGTGCGCCGCCGGACTTTATGAAGACTTTTATAACTTGGTGGAGAACGCAGGTCTTACTGCGTTCGTTGAAGATAAGTGCTCATAATACCTCCTCCTCACCAATATTTTTGTTCAAAGCTTCAACTTTTATCCGAGGAAGAATCCTCCCATGGTTGAGTTCATGATATACGATGTCCCCCCGTGCATGACGCTGCAGGATTTTTGCAATGTATGCAAATTACCTTATGTTGGGGATATCCGTGACCTTCGTCCACGGTACTTGGAGGATTTCATTGGTTCTATTGCTGTTGGAGAGGAGAGAGGAGTCTCTGGTGCTAGAATTTCTAGCATACATTTTCCTGTGCTTTTGTACTTCTCACTATTTGTGGGAAAGTGTTTGATTGGCCGTGGGGAGGCTGGATCACTTAGTTCTCCAGACCTTGCAGTTTTGCACGAAGGCCTTTATAACGATAAGACTTACAGCCTAGGTGCTATAGTAGCTCAACGGTTGAACCTGAACCGTTCTAAAGGTGTTGTCTATGGAGGTATCTATGCTACCCGTCTTGCCAGACACTTTGAGATACCCATTAGACTGGGAGAGGAAGGAGAGATGCTTCTCCCTGAGAAATATCTAGATTATGACAGCATGGTTCGCCATGATTTTCTGGATAGAGATGCTAGTAGACGGATGATTTATAACCTGGTATTTAGTCTGGGTACTCGAGAGATTATTACTTTGCCTACTCCTTCTTTGTTCGATCTTCATACAGGCAGGTACACTATTATGCCCTCGGACATCTACGCATATTGGGGCTTGGCCCAACCACAGGCGCCCGTGCCCGAGCCGCCAGTCGAATACCAGACGCTAGTTTATTAGTGGGAGTCAGAGGAGCTCACAGAGCAGTGGCATCCACAGTCTGCTCCGGAGTATCCTGGAGCTGGTTATTTCCCACCATGGGAGTAGACCAAGCTAGGCCAAAAGCCTAAGCTTGGTGGAGTACGTGTTCTCACCGACTTTACATTCATGCTTATGCTTTCACTTTGTTAGCCGGTGTTTACACTTTGCCACTGTATTATCCATGCTAGTTTACTTTCGTTTTCTTGTTTTCTTGTTTTGTGTCCATTTGAGAAAACCCAAAAAGATTTGTTTTCTTCTTTTGCTTGTTGGGAGCTTTCCCATGTAAATAGTTTTCTTTTTTCTTTGGGTGAAGGTAGAAGATATTGGTTACAATGTTTAGTGGTTCTTGCATGCTTACCTGTTTAGCTTTCAAAGAGCCATATTACTTTGTCTTCTCCTTTGTGTTTGCTTGCAGATTCAGCTTAGTCCAATGCGCTTATTATTGTTCACATCGTTCGATCGTGCAAATGAAAGGCAACAATGATGATATATGATGAAGTGACTGAGACTGAAAAGCTGGTATGAACTCTATCTATTTTTTTTGTAAATATGACTAGCTTGTCGACCCAGATTTAGCTTTGTTGTGAGAGAACCATGTTTGCAATGACAACTCAGAGATCATAGTTTGTGATGCCATGCTTATTTAGCTGAGAGCTTATAATGGTTTGTCTTGATTGCCAACATAGATTTTGAGATGACTATGATGTAGTATGATAGGATGGTATTCTCCTTTAAATGATTCAAGTGGCTTGACTTGGCGCATGTTCATGCATGTAGTTGAAACAAAATCAACATAGCCTCTATGATGTTCGTGTTCATGGTGATTTATATCCTGTTCATGCTTGCATTTAATGTTAGTCAAACTCATTGCATCTTGATGACTGTTGTCGCTCTCTAGTTGGTCGCTTCCTAGTCTTTTGCTAGCCTTCACTTGTACTAAGCGGAATACTGCTTGTGCATCCACTTCGATAAACCCAAAAGTTTTTCCATGAGAGTCCACCATACCTACCTATTTGCGGCATCTACCTGCCGTTCCAAGTAAATTTGCATGTGCCATTCTCTAAACCTTCAAGAAATAATCTGTTTTGCATGCCCGAACCGCTCATGTGGTGACAGGGGGCTATTGGTATCTTCCATGCTAGGAGTGTTATCCTCGACATGTGTTTATTCACTGTCATTCACGAGAAAGGGCCCAGTAATTGGAGTGCCCAGTTCCATGCTTAAATCGAAAACATAACTGTAGAACAAGACTCCCCCCGGATTGATGTTAGTATGGACGGTACCCAAGGATTCGGCTAGCCGTGGAGTGTAATTGATTGGTGGTGGGGGAGTCAAAACTTTACTTTTCTGTTTGGGAACCGCCTATAGCATGAGTAGCATGGAAGATATTGAGAACTCTTGGTCATTGCGTTGACAATGAAAGCATGCCACCCAAAATTATTATCTCTATTTTCAAAGCTTGAGCTCTGGCACCTATGCAAATCAATGCTTCTCTCTGCGAAGGGCCTGTCTATTTATTTTCCTGCTGAGTCATCCTCCTCTTATTTAAGCACCAATTAGAGAGCACCTCTGTCATTTTTATGCTTTGCTTTTGATTGATATTGAGTATGACTATGACTGGATCTTCGTTGCTATGAATTACAATGTTTAGTCAGCCCTTGATCTTTGAAAGTGCTTTGCATTTATGTTGTGCGGTCTCAGAAATAGCTAGCGAGATAACACCTATTCATATTGCTTCATGCTTGTTTTGATTGAAGTGTTGGTATTTGAAACTCATTATTATTTGCTCGTTAGCTGATTATGCCATTGATATTAGTTTACCGTGAGATCTTTGTGTCACTTGCTTATGTGGTTAACTTGTGATCTTGCTGAAATTCTGGTTATGAGTTAGACATAGTTGCAACAACAAGATCAAACAGAGTTTGTCAAAGTTTTTCTTTCTCTCTCAGTTTGTCAACTGAGTTGCTTGAGGACAAGCAAGGTTTTAAGCTTGGGGGAGTTGATACGTCTCCATCGTATCTACTTTTCCAAACTCTTTTGCACTTGTTTTGTACTCTAATTTGCATGATTTGAATGGAACTAACCTAGACTGACGCTGTTTTCAGCAGAATTGCCTTGGTATTATTTTTGTGCAGAAATGAAGGTTCTCCAAACGTCCTGAAAATCTATGGGGAGCAGTTTTGGAAAATATAAAAAATATCTGCGCCAAGTTCCTCCTAAGGGGGTGGGCTAGTGGGCCACAAGCCCTGGCTCCGCCACCACTCCCCGTGGTGGCGCTGGGAAGGCTTGTAGGGCCCACATGGTTCTGCCGCCCCCAACCTCAGGTCTATAAGTTTACTTTCGTCCCAGAAAAATAAAAAGAGAAGTTTTCGTCACGTTTGCGATACGGAGGCACCGCCACCACCTGTTCTTCATCTGGAGGGCAGATCTGGAGTCCGTCTTGGGCTCCGGAGAGGGGAAATTGTCGCCATCGTCATCATCAACCTTCTTCCCTCTCCAATTCCATGAAGCTCTATGTCGTTCATGAGTAATCTATTCGTAGGCTCGCTGGGCGGTGATGAGTAGGATGAGATCTATCATGTAATTGAGTTAGTTTTGATGGGGATTGATCCCTAGTATCCACTATGTTCTGAGATTGATGTTGCTACTACTTTGCCATGCTTAATGCTTGTCACTAGGGCCCGAGTGCCAAGATTTAAAATCTGAAATTATTATGTTGTCACCAATATATGTGTGTTTTAGATCCGATCTTGCAAGTTGTAGTTACCTACTATGTGTTATGATCCGGCAACCCCGGAGTGACAATAGCGGAAACCACTCCCGGTGATGACCATAGTTTGAGGAGTTCATGTGTTCACCAAGTGCTAATGCGTTGGTATGGTTCTTTATTAAAAGGAGAATCTTAATATCCCATAGTTTCCTTTTGGACCCCGCTGCCATGGGAGGGATGGACAATAGATGTCATGCAAGTTCTTTTCCCTAAGGACGTATGACGACACACAGAATGCATGCCTACATCACATTGATGAACGAGAGCTAGTCACATATCTCTCCATGTTATTACTGTTGCATGATGAATATCATCCAAACAAATCACCGACCCATTGCCTACGAGTTTGTCCTACTGCTGCTGCTACTACTGTTGCTACTGCTGTTTCTTGTCTTGCTCTACTGCTGCTACTACTCTTGCTGCAGCTGTTACTTGTCTTGCTCTACTGCTGCTACTACTCTTGCTGCAGCTGTTACTTGTCTTGCTC